>NC_040878.1:11542172-14042172 GCF_003676215.2 Rhopalosiphum maidis
ATATTTTCACATTGTAAACCTAATGTAAAATATAGTTTATTAATTTTCAAAGAATACATAATATTTTATATAGTTTTAACTAATGATGAATGTGTTTCAAAATGTTGGTTACTATTAAATGGAAAATAAAGGCAGGTAAGATGTAGGGAAAACGATTGGACAAGATAAACATATTATAACATTAGTAGGTAGTAAATTAATCAACACGATTACAGTTTTTTATGATAGATTTATAATAATAACAAAATATTTAATACGGTTCTTAAGAATATATTTAAGAATTTATATAAAACTTACCAAATTTTCGTTTTGATCAGATATCAAATCCATGTTGAACTAAATCACAAAATATTATTTGTTTTAGATAATTCCCATCTAAATTATAACCACTGGACCGAAAAGTTGAGGTGTTTTAGACTGAATGAATGTATGAAATCAACAGTAGGTCTGCGACCTCGAAAAATATGTAATTTTTAACAATCATATATATTCACACGAATGAATTTGTAGTGTACAACAATCAATGCGCTTGTTTTACAGTTGTTTCGAGTGGAGAAGTTTTATGGCAAATTATCTAGTCAAAAATATTCATCATACTCAATAATCATGCTTTTATTTATTGAGTACTTATATCAAGTAGAATATTAGTTTTCATAAATTTTATAATTTAAATCAAGTGTTTATAATGTTTATAGTATTTAGCATACATCAATACATGTTATATCCAATTGCAGTCAATTTATTAAGCCGCGATATTTGAAATAATCTGTTCTTTAACAAATGTTTTTTTTCTGGACGCATAAATTGTATATATTAATCGTTCAAATCTTCACTCAATAAATTTTATTCGAGATTATGATTTAGAGGTATTGAGATTTATACACTAAAACAGAGTTTGATATTTTTAAACAAAGGTCATTCAATTTGTCCGAAGTCTGCATTCGTACAATAATAATGTATTATAAAAAGTACGTTGTTTTAGGGAGTCGAAACATAAATTAAATAACAATAATATATTTTACTGAGAAAAATGAATATACTTCAACGATCCAATAGGTACTCCCTTTGACACTTAGTTCAGCATAATATTGTATAATTTGTTACAACGGTCGAGGTAACTTGCTTTGTACATGTCTATGTAAGTGTAAAGTATCAAACATGGATTTAGGACCATTTAACATTCGTCGTCTACAATACCCCAAGTCACGATAATAATATAATGAAAAGTGATCGGAATGAATACACGGGTTGATCAATAGATATGATGATTGCATTGTTAAGCTACACATTATATTATGTAATAAAGCACCTATTTTATTACCTATACATTATACCGTTTAGCTTGAGTGAGTTTATAAAAGTAACACATTTTTCAGATAAAAAATAAAAAGGGTGGGCAAGTAAGTAGCTCTGCTATACTATAGGCGTTGAGTGGATCACCGTGATAGATGTGTTAAATTTGAATTCAATAATATATCATTGTAAACGAACAATGATTCTGAGCGAAGACGGTCATTAGCCTATACCACTATAAGTATATTTCATGAAACTGTTTTATTGATATTGCTATTAGAATTAGAGTAATGTATTTTACTAATAGTATTAAACGTGATATGTTCATTCAATTTTTGCCGAAAACATTGCATTTATTTTATTATATTTAATTATTATAATGTTATATATTTATATTTAATAGTTTATGTCATACCTGCTATATTATTGTTATAAACTTTATCAATATCACATTACTGTAAAACAACGTGAATAGGTTTATGATATAAATGTAAAAGCTTAAAATTAATCTACATATTTTGAAATATCATTGAGCATAGTAAAGTTAAAATTATACATAAAACTATATAAATATTAATAAATTCCCAAAAATAATGTTTTTGAATTATAAAAAAATAGCTAATATCGTTATTCTTTCGTTAGAATATCTATTTTCATCAAAATTTTAACTTTAAATGTCTATAAAAAAAACTGTATTTAAATATATTCAAATATTTTAGCTTCAATATAAATTAATTATGATCAGCCTTGTAATAAGTTTTCAGATTTCATCAAAATTCAAATTGAACATTTATAAAATTGTTAACTACAAAATTATTGCAAATTTTCGTGATTTTTGACAAATCTTGTAAAAATTTGAACATTAAACACTTATATATAAGAAAATATATTTTTATTATTTACCTAACCTAACCCAAGTGAAGCAATAAATATATGATTTAAAATTATGTGTGGTTATTTTTTATGTATGGGTACATGGTACTGAAACTTTATTATTATATAAAATGTGAACTTCTTTAAGATCTACATCAAACTTTTATGACTTGAGAATATAATAAATTGCTTAAAACTATTTCATATTGAAACTATTGTTTTTTTATAATTAAAAAACATTATTTATGAGGGCTTCAAACTTGTTATATTATTATGAATTTTATTATATGCGATGGCATTTTAGATTAATTTCAAGATGTTATATATTTATACTTTGAACTTAATTTTATTCTGTTACGGTATTTATAAAATAAATATTATTTAATAAGTTTATACAATATGATTTAAATATATATTATTTTAATAATTTAATAAATGAAACATTTTCAGAAAAATAATTATATTATCATTTATTATAATACTAAAAGTAAAATAAAATACTTTAATAGTTACATCAAAAAATGTATTATGAAATATACTTGGTGACATGGACTGACAGATCATTTCCGCTCAGAATCATTTTTTATATACAATGATACTTCATTGAATTCAAATTTAACACACCCAGAGTCAGCTTAACAGAGTGGTACTCATTTATTTACTTTTTTTTGTTTTATTTAGAATAAAAGATAAAATTGATCGGGTTTCGCGTGAAAATTAATGGTTTTCTTAAAATTGTGTTTGTTTTTCCTGATTATTTAGAAAAATATTGGTTATTTTGACCTTTGTTAAATACAAAATAGATTTAAATTTCTATCAGACCACCTTAAAGTGGAAAATTGAAGGATTTTATCGACTAATTACACACACACACACACACACATTACTGTAAGATTAATACATTCATTGCTTAGCTCATAATTTGAAATATTATTTCTGAATTATTAAAATTTAAAACAGCTCATAAAAAGAAAATGTTTCATAATTATGATTCATGGAATTATCATCAATTATACTATAGTGTAATGAATCAAAAACTTTTTGGTACCTATTGTAGATTTGTACTTATTTAATCTAAATATTTGTCGTTAGAAATTCAGGAATTCTATTTTATGCGTAGAACAGATAATTTATATTTGTCTAATATTGTTCCAAGATATTTAGGTAGTTTTGTGGATTGAGAATTTGTTCATTACTTAAATGATTTGGACATTATTTGAATGATTTTCATTTTTTAATGAAAATGTTATGTGAATTTGGTTTCATTAACTTTGAAGTTTAAATTAAAATTTCGTTTACCAATCAGCCAGATTATTTAAACGTGGTACCTGGTGATTATGGTCTACATTATGAGATATAATTATTTTATCGTTAGTGTAGTTTTTGATGAGGGTTTTATTAAAAGTTGGTTAATCAATAGTATTAGAAGATTTAAGTCAATAGAGTATAATAGTATATAATATAGATAGAGAAAGGGATCCAGAAGAATACCAGCTTGTACTATAGTACTATAGGAGCTACGTAGGAAAGATTTAATTCCATACAAACTGTAAAAGTGTATTAAATTAGATAGGATCTAATTATAAAATAATACAAAGGAGAGTGAATCGGTTTTATTTAAAAAAAAAAAAAATCGTCGATACCATACGTCTTGAAAGGCAACTGAGCATTTTCTTTATACTTGAAAATTGTTGCTATTTTATACGTCAGTAAGATTATTCTAATATATAGTGGAGTGGCTACTATAAAAACCAAATTGGTTATCTTATGTATGATTATATGGTTCAAGATTATTTCAATAATTTTATAGAATCGTTTCGGCAGGGAATTTTCAAAGATTTTTGAGAGTAGAGACGGGAGACTTATTATTGATCGGAAAGACGAAGGAGGATCATGTGGATTCTTTGGTCTATTTTTAAAAATTACGGTAGTTAAATATTATAAATTATAAATCATGCAGTACTTTTTCTTGCAGGTGGCTGGAAACCTGCCGGCCGCACAGTTATGTATAAATAAGTACACGTTTATTTTAATTAATAAATAACTCAATTGTTTATTAACTTAGATAAATGTTATTGCAATAGGAACCTTTTCTGTGATATAATCTTTCATTAAAAAAAAAAATTAAGATAACCGGTTGAGTAGTTTTTGAGAACATTAGCGTCAAAGGTTTCGATTTAATATACATATTAAGATTATTACTACCATTTTCAAATATTGGTTACCAAGTTATATTAGTTACGTTGATATATTTTTTTACTACAGTAAACCATAGTGGAATAAGTTAATAAACTAATAATAACGTGTCAGTAAGCACCATATCAAAGTACAGTAAATATTTGTATGCTTAAATCATAAACAAAAAACGAGTATAAATTAAATATTATGCAATATGTATGCATTTCAAAACAAATTATTTGTAGATATCTGGTATTTAATTGATATAGTTGATATGATTAATAGCAAGAAATTTCCTAGTGCTATATGCAATAAATTAATAGTGAATACGAATGACATAAGATTTATTGATGCCTATATCAAATAAATAATAAAAATATTATACAGTAATCACAAAGATGAAAAAACTATATTTTAGATAAAAATTTCAGGTAGGTGTATCAATAAATTTCTTATAATTAAATTTTTTTTTTACAGTTAGGTTGTTGAAGGTCGAATTAGTTGTTCGACTAGTAAAGAATCTCGTATTGCATTTTTAAATCTTGGTTATATATGTATAAAAGAAATGTTAATGAATTTCTAACTACAAAATAATTTTTACAATTTTTGTAAATTTCGTCAAAATTCTAATTTTAAACGCTTATAAAAAAATATCGTAACTATAGACTTTTGATATATTTTAATTGAAAAATTAAAAACTTATAATTAGTTTTATATTAATTTTTCTTGCATTTTTCCAGCAGAAATTTTTATTAATATTTAAAATAAAATTCTTATGCCTACGAATAGCTCAAAAATCGCTAAAATATTTTAAAACTGTATTGTGAATAGAAAATAATAATATTAACATTTGATGAAAATTTTAAGTATTTACAGTTATTCATTTTTGAGTTACATAAACAAATCAAAATGGATTTAATCAAAAATTGGATTTGCGTAAAAATTCCGTTATTCCTTAATTTTTTGTTTAAAATCAAAGCATTTTATTGACAACTTGTGTACTTATACAAAAAAAAAAAAAAAAAATGATAAAATGAATAAATTTATCACTTCGTTCAGAAATTAAAAATTTTAAAGTTTAATGATAAATATGTCTATAAATCGAAATTTATTAGAAATAGACATAATACAGCCAAAATATTATTATAGTGATACAATCAAAATATATTTCGATAAATGCAAATTTTGCAGTGGTCATAGTGAATAGGATATCAGCTAAAATCAAACACAAAATATTGTGATCGTTGGCACAATTTGTGAATATAATATTTTACTTCATCTTTGGTAAATAATTGTACATTTTAAAACCTTTTTATTTCTTGTCAGTCATATTGAATTCTCAAAAATGTTTTTATGAAATGTACTTGTAGTACATAAAACATTAATTAAATAACTCTGTAAGTCAAGTTAAGTTAAAATATAAGTTAAGTCAGGTATACAGTATCATTTTACCATTTTATCACCATTTCGTTGTAAAAGCTTATAAAACGGGGTTGGCATTATGTTTATAGTTGTTGTAACGGTGAGCCAATATTTAACCACTGTAGAATACATTATACCTATATTATGAAATAAAATTATTAGTAAATAATTATTGTAATGGTAAGAAAGGATTAAACACTTACTTTCCAACCTTAATGGCTTTAAAATCTATTGCAAAAAAAAAAAAAATAGAGTCATCGGTATGAGATAAACGTATTTTGATCTGTACTGACAAAGGAATATTATCGTGAAATATATGTGTGGTAGATAAAAATTCTTAAGTAAGTTTTCATATTCCAATTTTGAAACTATTGTAAAACGGACAGTACTTAAATTTCGGTTTCCAAAATTATTTTTAAGCAGACTGTCACTAATCCCAACTCGATTTAATGTGTTTGTATTTGGGCTCAAACGGAACAAGTGATAAGAGATCTCCTAAAATTAATTTGAAAAAATATTAAATGCATTTTTATAAATGTTATTATTTTATTTATGTTAAAATAAGTGTAATGTGTGATTCATCATCACAAAATACATCTTTACTGTGATGTGATATATAATATTATATACAAACATCATAGATGTATGAATTATTGTATAATATTTATGTATGGTGTTCTGTACTATCAAGTTACATAAGTTTTAACTCTCAGTTTACTTTTTGAGTAACTTATTATTAAATTGTACTGTTTTGACGATGCTGGATGAAATAAAATAAGAATTTATGATAATGTTAACGATTTCAGGTTATTTATATTTTACTTTTCGTTTACTATGCTATATATATTTTAACATATCATATTAAAGAATATTAAAGTTATTGGATATATTTTTTTTACATACCTAATTTAAAATTATTACAAAATAACATTTTTGAAAGAAAACATTTTCTATTTTTATCATTATTAATTTTCATGTTGTGTTTATTTATGAATGAAAACATACATTTGAAATAATTATGTAATAATGGATATTTATTGGTAGATATTCCACACAGCCAAATTAAATAAGCTTTAAACATTATGTGCTCATTTGGTTAATGGGCACAAGTACTCTGTTTTTAAAGTTAGTTTAATGAGCGGTGACTACTGCGTATTACAATATTGTTTAATGTTGTGTATTAAAATTGTTTTCAGTGAAATTGTTGATTTTTAAAATAAGAACATTTACTTCTCCTTCAATTATCGACACAGTGGTATCTAGTCCATAGTTGTCAGGTACAAACGATTACTCCGTTTCGAAACCTAATGTAATACCGACGACGTTATCCTTTAGACAGTATTGCAGAGCTGACGTTGTTCATTTTGAATTTTTGAGTGGGCTAATATTGTACTAGAGAGGCAACAATCTAGACCGTACTTATACGGTGCAATCGAATTAGTTGTAAATATTTACGCGTCATTGTCCGGATCCTATTTCAGTGGTATTTTCCTTTAAAAATTTGAATCAGAGGAGAATTAAATAAAAAAAAAAACACTTTTTCTTTGAACCAATATTGGATTTCAAAAATTTTAAACAGCAATAGAGCAATGAACAGAAATAAAATGATAGCCAAGACACGCTGCTTAACGTTCGTTTTTATAACGGTTTACGGACGTCAATCATAACTTGAAATGAATAAAAAACGACGTCGAAGAAAATGAGTAACGTCAGATCCACTAATGGCGTTAGTGTCTGTATTTGATCGGATTTGATTGACCAGCCCGAGTAGTCCAAGCGTATGATGAACATCAGTATAGCTTGTAACGTAAATCGGAAACTTTGCGACACAACGGATGCGACGTAGAAGAGTATAAAATAGATCCACAGTGACATAACTTATAGATCTTGGGCCGGATTTAGGTCTTTAAGTGCCTCAAATTATTGTGCTCTAATCACATTTTAAATTCTTTTCTTTAGACTATGAAATTAAATAGGTATTCTATCACCCAAAAAAGTGATATATTAAAAGATTTGTAAAAAATATTAATGTCGTTATGACATAAAATTATGTACCTAATTTAAATATTTTCAACAAAGTTAAAACTTTTCAAAATTATGAGTGTTGGCACTTAAATTAATAACATTGTTTATAAATATAATATGTGGGAACACCGTACTAATAACGTATGATGGTGCATTAGCGAGGAAAAACTAAAGAAATCAAAGAAGAGAAGTTTTCAAACAGCCAGGTAGATATTTTACGTACTTTCATTAATTATACAGTGAATAAACACTTTAAATTGTGCATATATACATTGGCGAGCGTATAATTTTATCCTCGCTAAACAAGGTGAGGGTAAAATTATAATATAAACTGCAAATATAATAATAATAATATATATACCTATAACATCAACAAGGCCGGTACACTAAAATCCAACGGAAAACGTGTGTCTCTATCAAAACTACGTACGTTGCGTCTCGTTTTAGATGTAAAACATGTCGAGATTAACACACCAACGCGCTTACAGCGAATACTGTAACTGGTTTTTTTTTTTTTTTTTAATGTGTAAACCAGAATTGATTGCCAACAAACGGGAAAATGGTTTTATGCCACCTGTGCCGATAGATATGATGAATAAAACTCGAAGACAACCAAAACTCTAAAAAATTAAGACAGTATTAAAAAAATTTAAAAAAAATATTGTTTTGAAAAACATAGATATTTTTGGCTTAGAGTACGTTGTGCTGAACATGTTACCTGTCCCTGGTTGTTATTGTCGATATAGGTAAGTCGATTCGACATGTCTATGCGTGTTTTTTAGGCACATAAAGTCATTACTTTCTGTTGACCATTATTATATTAAACGAATGTATATTCGTTTTATTATAATAAATTCATATTCAAAAACCCTAATATTATATATAATACACGTAATTGTAATTTTCAATAGACATAATACTTCTTTAAATTTACATAGTGATACGTTTATCACGCATTCTACATGCATGGATTTACAGATATAGATAGACCTCTCATTGACGAATCAAACGGTGCTACGAGTCGTACTGATTTTATGGAACGCGCCGAGTATTTTATTTTATCACAGAAATAGGTATACATTAATGCATTATACATCCAACTATTTTATCAAGTGTCCTTGAATATCGTTACTTGAAATATATTTTGTAGTTGTTTTTTTCGATATGGTAGGTGTTCTATGAATTCCGACTCTTATGGTTTTGAAATATTATCATTTACAAAGACTTCTTATTAATACACTGGAATGTTCTGAATGTTCCGATATAAAATGCGTTCTATGTTTCGAAAATTAATCATCTACCGTAATATCATCGCGTAGGTATTGACTTTTGTAAGTCGATGTTAAAAATATCTGTCATCGAAGCACCGGCGCTCACTACCTACGCTTCCAAATGTGTAAACCGTTGACGAATATGTTTATTTATTTATTAATGAAATATACGTACATGAGCCCTTTTTAAAAAGTAATAATTTAATTTAAATACAGAAAAAAATATAAAAACAAACAATGCATATAAATATATTATAATTATTAATTTTAAAAATATGTCCAAGGAATAAGGGATCCGTATTTGGACGAGACATAAACCGCCTAATTGGTTCATTACTCATTACTAAAAAAAAATAATAAAATATTTCATATACAAAAACAATTTATACGACAGCAATAATAACGATGTTTATGTCGATTTAATTCAAAATCAAACACATACGAGATATTTGCATTCACTATAGCATACATAAAAATGTATTATTATTTTTATATAATTTTAAAATAGTATTGTTATAAAAGGAATTTATAATATAGAATTATGTTGAAACAATGTTATGAATGATAATATTATCGAATGTATGTAGCTATCATATTTTTTTTTTAAATTGGTTAATACATTTGACTTTTAAAAATAAAAATAATTAGTTTTATGTATTTACAAATAAATGTAAGTATTTTTTTCATTTAAAGTTCTGTAGTAATAATATTGTATTATTATTTAATAATGCAATTTCATAAGAAGAAAAACAACTATAAAAATAGTTCAATTTTGTTGTTAAAGTTATTCTGTTAAAGGCAGATGTTGAATGTGATATAAATTGATAAAGTATGAAATTTGAGTCCCAAAGGAAGCCATAAACTAGGGTTTTAAAACAATTATGTAGGAAATAAGATAACTGTAAAATAGCGTGGGTTCTATGTGGCTTAGAAGTGGATTCAAGAATGATATACCCCAATGAGAATTGTTAGAACAAATGTAACTGTTTATAGAGCACTGTGATGAAGTAACGCTATAATATTTTATATACTAGTTATATTTTATAATATATCAGCCATAACTGTATAAAATGGTTAAAAAAAAATCATATTATTTACATAAATTACATCATAGAAAACTTATTATTTAAGTTTTTTGTGTATTATACTATTATATACCTATAGTTATTTATGGAAGGCATTATATTATGTGTAGGTATTTCGAAATTCTCTATAGAAAATTGAAAAATTCCTATATGTACTATAAAACCTATCATTCGGATGAACCGTATTGTAGTATTATTTATTTCTAACGTATGTGACATTTAATTTGAGCACTCTACACTAATATATAGGATATAAGTATTTGTCTGCTATTTGATTACGAATTCGTTTAGTTTTGAAACACTAAACAGTGATAAACGTATTTATTAAAAAGTGAATGTTATAAATAATATAGTATTCAGACTGGTATTTGAAATAATCTTTTATTTAACATCCATTATAAGCGGGGTTACTATTTAATTCAATACAATATGATGATTAATATAAATTACTATAACATTTGTTTGATGTTTTGGGTACATATCATAAAATAGTATTAATAATAATTGGAGTAAAGTAAATATTATGATTTATTGATATGTTTAGAAGTACCATAAAATATTTATATTTGACTTACATACGTATGATATATACGACAATAAACAGTTTAATCGAAAGAAAAAAAATGACTTGCGTAAATGTATATATTATGATACACGAAAGGAAAGTATCTGCTAAAAGTTTAAAGGTTGCAAGTTGACTATTGTTTGAATAAATGATAAGTCAAAAAATTACTTACAGTCTTACAAAACTCTGGTTCTATTATATGCAGAATAACACTTAAATTCGTAATTGTAGATTTTTAGTTTTTGAATCTGGCGGTGTTTCAATCCAAAAACCTTTTTGATTCTCAATTTGTAAATTCGTAACATTTTAATCGTTATCAGGGTATTCCTGCATATTAATTATTTATTAAGTATACTTGGCAACGTGAATTTATTTTGGTGTGTGTAATAAGCTTAACTGTAAGACCTTTTTTGGATATAATATATTTTTTTTTGTCATGGCTAGCATAATTAAAAATAAATATTTATAGCCTCAAAGTCAATATTAATATTTTTGTATTTTATATTAACAACATACACAATACGGTTTATACTTCAATAATCTGTTGCAATATGTGGTTCATGAATAATTTCATACAAATTATTATAGTGAACATAGTAATGCATTTACGAGTATTCGGAGGCACTATTTATCGGAGTAATCAGTTTTTCCTTTACATAAATATGAACAATATCAAACCGTTTCAGTAGCTGATAGTGAATTGATTTTTAATCTCGAAGGCGTTTTGATTCTTTGACTTTATTTAATAATATACCTATCGACCTATAATATTTTTCACTAATTATGTATATTATGTATATTTTTCGTTTTGTATCTAAGTTTTGTAAATTTAATACAAGATTTTTCTTATTAAATAATGTATACTTAAACCATTTTTTAATATAGAAAGGCAATATTTAATTATATTTATATATATATATCATTATATTTAACAGACATTTTAAGTTCAGATTTGTATAAAATTACGTATTTTAACGATGAATAACGATGTTATAATATATTTTGTTATAATTAAAAACATTATTCGCGAGGGCTTAAAACTTGTACGTATATTTTATTATTATGAATATTTTACTACATGCAATGACATTTTTGATTTATTTTAAAATACTATATTTATTTTTACTGTTTTACGGTATTTACAAAAAGATGTCATTAAATTTTGAATTATATGAGTTGACATAATACGCTATAAATATTTATTATTATTATAATTAAATTCAAATAATATTATAAAAATGTAATCAACCAACTGTTATACTAAAATTAAAATAAATTACTTTAATAGCTATACAAAAAAAAAAAAGATATGAAATATATTTTGACCGTTTGCGCTCAGAATCATTTTTCAAATACAACGATATATCATTGAATTCAAATTTAACAAATCTATTATGGTGACCCATTTGACATCTAATGCACAGAAAGGTGACACCCGTTTGTCCACCTTTCTACAGCTAAGAGCTTAAGGCTTAAACATTTATTTCAATGTTTTTCAAAAATAGTTCGTTTTTAAATTCAAAAAATATACGACATATTTTTTCTATAGATATTTATTTTAATTTGATATTTAAACGAATAATAATTATACGATTTCATTTTTTTTCTTTTAATGTATAAAAATAATATTATTTGTGGATTTTTGAAACTCTTATGAAAGTACATAATTGTATTTTACCATACACAAAAGCATTTCAACATTTCAAAATATTTAGATTAATTGTAATCTATTGCCTACGTATTAAATCTGCAGTATACCACAAACCTATTGGCACCGTTAGGGTTTGGAGATATATCGAATACAACTAAAGCATTTCAATATAATTATTAACGAGAGATCAAAACTGTTAATATTCGATAGAAAATTTAAATTAGATTTTTATATTTATCCATTTGTGACAACCTTTAATTTGAACTATAATTAATTATTTTGACAATACCTATTTAATATTTATTTGAGGATTTAATTATTATAATTTTAATTAAGTATTCTATTCATCTTCACACGCTAAAATTACACACGCATGGGCGACGATACTACCCTAGGGACCAATTCACCCAACCAAAATTACTACGACCAATTTACCGCGAAGAATTCAAACGACATTGCCTGTGGTAGTCGTAAACGACGTCGTATCACAATATAAATCGTGTCGATATATATTTATTTATAGTGGTGGTTAATAATGTATAACCTACCCTTACCATTTGTTCACTCAATTACTAGAATACTGAGTATGCCACAAACACGCGGATCACTTCAAGGACGGTCCTCATTTTCTAGGCAGTTGTATACGGAGTACGCTCTGCTTTTCTGTAAATTTGTCACGTCATCTTCAAGCGTATAGCGTTTAAAAAACCAAACATTACATGATAATTTGTAAATACATATTTCTTATTAAACATTTAGTCACAGTATGGAAAAAATATATAATTTATATTAAGTTTGACGAATAAAAAATAAAATATTAAAGATGCTTTCAAACTAAACGATAACGCGTACTTATTAATGAGTAATGACAATTAATATTTCACGAGCCATGATATTTTTAATATAAAATAAAGTGTTATACAGTAATGTAGTACTGTCGAATAGGTCTTTACACAAAATGTATTTCTGTATTTTAACAAAATATCATTATTCGATATTTTTTTATTGGTTTTCTACGATAATATTCAAAAACAGTCATTTTTTTCATTTTTTTCCGATGTTGTTATTTCAATTTTCTCCACACTAAAGCAACCGAATAACAATACGGCATCGGCAAGGATAAGACCATAGTTTAGTAGAAATTTGTGTGCCTAAATCACAAATAAAAGTGATAAAATCAATTAATATACACATTAAATAATAATAAAAAAAAATATAGCCAATAAATACTTGATTTTTAATGGACGTTTTTGGTATAATTACAAACAATAAATTTCAAAATGCAATTGTTAATGAACCAACAGAAGATATGAAAGACTTTATGTCCATCGAGGTCTATATCAAATAACTAATCTATGTATTAAACAATATATACAAAAAACATTTTCGGGGGGGGGGATCATTTCATTAATCAATTATAAATAATATCAACATTTTAAATAGGCATAATATACTGAAATATAAACTAGATATTTTAAAAATGATAACAATAAAAATAAAATTGATTATTTACTAGTTATACGCACCTAAATGCAAATTTTATAGAGGTGACCATGAATACGGAGTCAGCTATAAGCTCATGAACAAATATCGTGGTAGTAGCCACATTATATGAATAATTTAGTATCCTTATAGGTATCCTTCGTATTAAGTAAACAAATGTACATACTATATTATACAATTAAATTGTACTCACAAAATCTTCTTGTATTATATTCGTGTAGCTTACAAAATATTAATTATAAACTACAGGTTAAAATTATACTCTATAATTTTACCATTTTATCGCCATTTCTTTGTAATGAGAGTGTAAAATACACGGTAGGTATATTACGTCTATAGTTAGTGTGGCTAATATTTGTCCGTTGTAAAATATATTATATCTGGTATGGATTTTATTATACGTGTTTTAAAAATAAATTATTTTAAATTAAACAATTTAATTTTATGAATGTTTTAGATACTCATTTCGGACTTTCCACTATTATAGTATTAAGATTCATTCCTCAAAATAAAAAGAGAGAGAGAGAGTGAGAGGGAGGGAGAGAGTACGTGGTACGTTTTGATTTGCCGTAGTGAATTTCATATTATCGTCAAAATTATTAATGTGAGGTCGATAAAAATTCTATGTTCAATGGTTTTCGTATTATGAAAATATTTAAAAACATAAAATATTTAGATATTATGTTCCTCGATTTTGGGTTTTCAAATTTTTTGTTTTTAATTAAACTGTCACGATTTAATACGATTTTGTTCGGATTTAACCGGATCAACTGATAAGAAATCTCTTAAAATGTTTTGCATAATGCATATAAAATATATAAATTATACAGTTTTCATTATTTTACAATAGGTAAACAATTTGTACGGTAAAAAATTACCATTTGTTCAATCAACGACCAAAACATCGGGTACGCCTGCCGTGAATATACGCAAATCACGTCCAAGGTAGACTTCGTTTCCAATATCTCAGGTTTGGCGTATAGTTTAGTGTATATTTCTTTTGCATTCTCTAAACAATGGATTATGCCGGGACGGATGGCGTCATCTTCATGCCCAGTGCGTAATTGAAAACCAATTTTAACTCGATTACGAAGCGATAATCGGGGCTATAATTTGACGGCTCGAACTGCTCGAAGCCAAAAGGGGCGGAAGCAACAGTTTCTAAACATCGATATTGTTATACGATAATAAAGTTTCCGATCAATGCACATACGATAATTATATGATACATCATATTTGTATGATAATGGTTTCAAAATTAAATCATTTAATTGTATTTTTTATAATATTTTGACTTTTGTAATTTTTGTATTATTTAAATCAATTATTAAAACACATTTCATCACGATAAAACATTGTTATGTAGTTTGATATGTATATTATAATTTTTGGTCCTTAAATCACATTATAATATAAATTTATTATTTTTTTATAATAATTATCATCCATTAGAGGTAAATATACATTATCGTGTTTATTATGTCTTTTAAGTTAAAATTTACAAGAATATACCAATTTTGTGATGGTCATATCATATTTATATTTATTTTATTATGATATTTAAAAAAATGCAGATTAGTTGTGTTTTATTGAGTAAGCAACCAATATTTTTTTTTGTACTTGATACTCATTAGTCTTATATATTTATAACACTTAGGTAAATAATTCTTAAAAGCCATATTAAAAATGTTATTTACTGAACGTATATTTTTAAAATGAATGAGTTTATTTATTTTTCGTAATAATTTTGGTTTTGTTCTAACAGACATTTTATAATTAGCATTTACACCATTCTGTTTTTTAGTCAACGAATATTTATCGATACATCTAAAAATTATTTTCGCTTACTCTCAGTTAGTACACAGTACACTGCATTTAAGACGATACTTACAATTTACAAAAATAACGTTCTGGTAATGACGTTACCTTTCGATTTCTTCTTCACTTCATACACGTTTTTTTCCACAAACGAATATGGCTGCGGCATGTCAAACGTTAATGCTGTCAAAAATGTGTTAGAGGATGGATATACATTGTATATCCATTATATTATTTGCGTGATAGAGTAAGTTTTATGATTGTTTGGTGATTATGTGGCAAGGTGGAAGAGTAATTTTACACATAAATTTTAATATAATCGAGGGATTAGGTAGCAATGGTTATAATATTACTTCTCCTGCGGAGTTATACATTAAATAAACACCTATTGGAATCAATATCATCACGGTTGGTATACCGAATGCCGATGGGAAACACGGATATATCTATATATTCTATATGAAGACAATGTGTGCAATGTCTAAATCCAGGCTCTAAAAACTTTGCGAAAACCGATCCAATGTAAATGGCAAACTTGAATTTAGTAGCGAAGTGTAGTATAGATGTTTTTCTTGTTAGGGAAACTTATACGTACTGTAAAACAGTTGTTTATTAACTTTTGCTGTGTGTTATTGATGTGTTCAACATGTGTGTTATTGATACGCTGGTAAGCACCATCATTCTCAGTTTATACAACATATTATTGTTCTAAAAAAAACCCGCGATGAAACCTAAAATAAGACAACAGTCAGTTACGTAATTTATTTTACCCAATAAGAATCTGTCGGGATTGCATCTGGCATAGTTATAAAGTTTCCTAAGAATACAAAACTGTTATATAGTATCGTAGAATCTGTTCTCAACGTTAAATTTCAATGTTGTCGTCGGGTTTAAAATTTAAACAGCTGTAAATAGATCGTTATAATGTACTAATATTAGTAAAAAATCACATTTTGCAATTAGGCTAAATCTTGACTCACTTTTCAATCCAGAAAAGTTGAATTATTTGCAAAATCCACGGAATAAGATAAGCCACGTACACTGGGGATATTTTTATAAAAAACTTATAATCTTATTTTAAATTTTAGATTTAATTCTGTTAATTAGTGTTTTATTATACAATATTTTGGTAACGCTGCGGCAGTTACCTTAAACAAGCTTACATAAAAATTTGAGGTAAAAAATATGTGTTTGTAGATATGTATGTATTATAATACTGATTGTTTTTGGTGTTTTTTTTAGCTTTCGACGACTATCGAGTAGTATTATAGCTTGATGTTTATTATATCTTATGCATATAGAGATAATATTAAATATACAATAAACATAATATTAGTAAAACACAATAAGGTTGAAATATAATAATAAAATAAATGTAGGAGTTCTATTAAAATGTACAAATAATAAATAACATAATCTGTGAGTAAAGATATTATGATAATTAAATTAATGAAGTAGAGATAAATGTGGAGAATGAAATAAGTTGTTTGCGTGTACTGTATTGTGTAGCATAGCTGTAAGGAGAGAAATGAAGGGATTTATTAACCCATTAGCAGCAAGTTCTAAAATAAATTTGAAAAACGGTTCATCGTTAATGGAGCTATTAGGTAACAGAATATTAATTGATTTATTATTAAAAAAGCGAATTGCGTAAGTATAGAAAATTGACAGTATTATTATAGATGTATAACACAATACACTTTTCAGTAGATACCTAATATTCAAAAATGTTCATAACATTATTCTATCAATATATATTTGTATAACATGGAAATATAAATATCGTTAAATACAAATAAAAACAGTATTATAAAATAATAATTATAGTATTGTTAAAACAATTGTACGAGATAAAAATGGAACAATAATAATAAATAGCATATTGTTGATTGAAATGAAAATAATTTTTGATAGACATATCAAGAAAATATTCAAGATTTATATAATATAGTTAAAGTATTAATAGTTTTATAGGTACATCAACTCGCTATTTTTTTGCTTTGATCCGATATGATATCAAAATTAAATGGATAGGTATACTAAATGTAATACTTAAATTGTATTTGCAGGATGGCAAGGTTTTCATTTTTGGGACTAAATGGATGTCCCAAATCAATACTAAAATCAGTTTTTTGAAATACGTGTACTAAATAAAACAAATATTACATAGACATAAACATATGTGACCTATATGACCTATAAAAATATAGGTCATAATTAGGAAAATAGTATCAATTAATTTATATCTATTAATTAACTAGAGGCTAAGACGTTCAGTAATATGTATCATACTATGATATTTGTAATATATTCATAAAGCAAATTATCTAACATTTCTAAACTGAAAAAAAATGTAGACAAAAGGAATATGAATAAATCTTTAGTTTTTAATATTTCACAAGATAATAATTATTAGTATATAACCCAATATGACCCATAAATAATGTATCCTATGATGATATAATTTTATCAGAATTTTGTTTTATAGTAAGTGTATAAAACAATAAAATGTGGGTTGTCATAATAATATGAGAATATGACACTTCATATGTATAATATATAGTACGGTAAGGTCGACATTTTTCAGTTATAATATAGATTATATTATATGGACTTTATTATCGGTATTAAAAATATATTACGAGTATTTGCAAATAAATATTTTATTTATACTGACTTTCCCACCTTTGTAGCATTAAAATTTATCTCTCGAATCAGAGACAGAGAATACTAACGAGTTGACGAGTTGTTCTTTCTATTGACCAGTGTAATATTACTATAAAAATCAAATATATAATTGACCAAAATTCTAAAATAGATTTTTTCTTATTTTAATATAGAAACTATAGGAAAATCGACAACATTTAGAAACGTAGGTACCTCAATTTTAGGTTTTCACATTTAAATTAAATTGTCACGAATTCGAACATCCATTACGATTTAATACTATTGTGTTTGAATTAAATTGGACAAAATGATAATAAATTTCCTAAAATAATTGCAAAAGGTATATGATAAAATAATTTATTAGAAAAACCTCTATTTTTTTTTTAAGAGTATGTTATTTTAAATATAAAACGCAATGTCATACGAGATAATTGTGTGAATAAAACTAGTCTGCACTTAAACGATGTACTAATTATTACGACCATGAAAACAAAATACTAAAATTTTAGTTAAGTTTGCTTACAACATTTAAAATATCAAAAATATGTAGGTAGCGATTCTTGGTTATGCACATTTTAAATTAAATTATATTTAAATAAATAATAATGATTTTTATTAGTTATAACTCAAAAATTATTAATCGTAGAGATTTGTTGCTATTACATATTATATAACTTATTTTTCTTATAAAAAATTAAATTTTCAAATTTTTCTTGGCTAATAAATTTTAAGTTAATGATAATATAATGAATATATTTGCATCTTTCTATGACACGTTTGTACATTAGTATACCCTGTTATTGTCAAGATTAGATAAATTATTAATTATTATTATACAAACATCTTTTTAAATTATATTTAAATTAAACACATATATTTCAGTTGTATACTAGCAGAGCTTCTCAATACTTATAAATAAAATTATTATTTATTAGTCAATCAGCCTATTTTTATCAATCGAACTTATAAACATTGTTTAAGTGGTATAAACTCTAATAGTAGAAAACGTAATATTATATAATTTTGTATTAGTTTCCAAGTTTCTAGTGAAATGATTGATTACAGTAAAATCAAAACATTCACTTCTGCTTCGATTATTATCACAATGGTATAAACTCCGACACAAAAATGCACTCTGGTTTTAAACATAATCCGATCCCAGTGATGTCTCCCGAGACGTTTTGAGATACGACTGTACGACTGACGTTGAATACTTTGAGTGGGCTGATCTGATGCTGTACGTGTAACGATTTCGATTGTACGAACACGTTTCAATCAAATCCATTGTTAACCATTGCACGCCCTTGTTTAGGTGATATCTTATAAAAAATCTAAGATATTGACTTATAATTTGATGATAACAGTATATGCGATATAAACGCAAATTAAATACCGGTGTAAATAAGATTATTTTAGTTGTCTTTATGTGTTTTCATAAAAATATGTACACGATTTAGAAAAAAAAAATATAAAAGTAATCATTGAGGTATAATAGAGTTTATTTTATTTTAAAAATATATTTCTAAAAATGTTTATGTTCTATGTTTATACTAATTATTACAATAATAGTATAATATGTAACCGGTAGTGACCATTTAAATAAACAAAAATACTTTTAATAATTATTAAATTTTCGTGAATTAAATCTAAATTCATGTGTAAGCTACTCTATAGCAATTAGCAACCTACAGAGGTTAAAGAAGTAAACTACAAACACTCCCCTCCTCCACTCCTAATGAACTATTGTAATCCAATATAATGCACAAATTAATATTTCATAATATAATATACATTTTATAATAGCAGATTTATAATTTATAACTTTTTCTATATTATTACACACCAATGTACGTATATTGCATAAATAATACGCCGTTAAACACTCTACTGTAGTGTATTTAACATATATATATTGTATGTATATATTATAATTTATAACATACTGGACAATTATAATAGTTTGTTGAATAGATCGGTAACGAAAATAACTTTGATTGAAGTGGAGATAGAGTTTTAGGAAACCTTATTGAGTGATGCAGCGAGAGATTCCGGAAGCATAACATTTTCTCTGTCCTCCACGTGTATTATATGGAATTCGATGAAAATTTATTTGGTATCAAAGCATCCCGAAAAAAATGCTTAGTGGAACGTCCTTGTAGATCATTTAGAAACTATGTGAAATTTTTATGTGACCGATTCTTATAGTCTAGTGATGCTGTTGCAATATGTAATCTCAATAATCGATGAACTATTGAACTATATGACATCCAATTATTAGAAACTTTTTTCAATTCATCCATAACGGCTGTATTCACTCAAATAACAAGCAACTATAAATCAAAAACATAAGTAACCAATGATACTAAAATAATTTGAATGAAATATTAAAACATTAACTCAAAACAAATTTCAAATTGCTCACAATAATTTATTTAAGCGATCTACATAATATAATAATTGTTAAAGATATATATTGTATAAACTGGTAAAATACGATTGAGAGCGGTACGGTCAAGAAAATTTTTTTTTGTTATATGATTGAGAGCATTTGTTTTTTCATTATTTTTGAGCAACATCTCTAATATTACTAATTGGTATTAAACGATATTTATTAGATTTCTAACAAAATACTAAACAATCATGATTAATATATACGGTGTATGGAAAATAAAAATATAATTAATTTATTAAAATATTTAGAATATATGTGTGTTAATTTACGCTACACTGTAACTGATATAATAAATTAGCTATATTATAGGAAACGAATTACATATTAATTATATTTTTATACAAATAATGAAATAAACTTATAAGTTTATGATTGTGATAATCGTGAATATTGATTTCTAATTTATGTCAGACTTATTATTTATTACAAACTCATTTTTTATTTATTAAGTGACAGGTGACTAAACATTTTTATAAGATCATAATCATCAACTTATGACTTATTTCGAAAATATTATTATAACAAATTGAATTTAGGTACATACATTAATAATATTTTAATTCCATTTTTTACATTAATAAGGAAATGAATAATTTAAATTATTATTATCAATATTTTTTACTATTACACCTAAGTTTAATAAAAATGTTTTCTTAAACTAATAAGGATTAACTCGCAACTATGTTGAAACTGAAAATCAATCGTTTGACCAACAAAATATAACGTGGTGAATTCTTTGATATCCAAAGAAATTAAATGGCAACGTTGCACGAAAATTCCTTCTCAGTTGTATTGGTTTTTTTTAATTAATGGTAAGTTCTTTGTTAATTTTAAGTATTCTCAATCGTTCAGCTAAAAATGTACAACTATCTTAATCATTCGATAGCCTATATTCCAGCAGTCTGATTTTCTACGTACAATCCAAATAATATTTATTATTATTTAAAAAAAAAACAGGTTTTAAAGATAACAGTTGATGTGTACAGTTACCACATATAGTATTGCAAAAAAAATACATTTTAATATTAAATATTAAACTTGTTAAATGAATATAATAATATACGAAAATCAGAAACTAAATTATATTCTTGTACTCACTAATTCTAAATAACACAAAATAGAGTTCATCAATGATAGTAAAAATATCTTTGAATTAAATATAAAATAATATATTGCATAATAACTATTAGTTTAAATTCGTAAATATTTATGATAACCATCGCACAAATTCAATTTTTAATCAATATTTTTTTCGAGCGGGGTAGTTAATATTGCCAAATTTCATTAAAACGAAAAATATTCAGTCAAAACCAGTTGTTTCATTCATTTTGTTCTCATTTGGCGTTATTGCATCAGCGATGACGGTATTTTTACTCCGATAAACCACACTAAAATAAGCTAATAATAAAGTATCAGCAAGCATGAGGCCAGAATATAGTAGAAATTCATAGGCCTAAATTAAAAACAACAAAATCGATTTCAAGTAAATTATATTATTAAAATAAAATAATTAATAAATACTTGATTTTTAATGCCCATCGTTGAAATTATAATAACCAAGACATTTCCAAATGCCATGGTTGATAAATTAGTAGCGGCTATGAATGACTTCATGCTTGTTGGCGCCTTTATTAAAAAGAGAATATTTTTTAAGTCATATCAAGATCATAAATCAATTATAATTTTATAAGTTATTTATGAATTTTGTAATAATATGCATATAACGTTTAAACTCTATTATTTAATATTTGATGTGGCATCCGAGTTTTTGGTGTAATATTGTGATAATAACATTTTACACATATTTTTTTATATTTTCAAAAAATTAAATAAGGAATATGTTTCTATTAAGGCATGAAAATTAGTAATTTAATACTTTGAAAATATATTTGTACATAATATATAAATTTAAAATGGGTTATATAGACATTATTTAAGTAGAAGAATCATATTAAATTTAATATATTCATAACGAAATGATGTTTACTTGAATAATAAAAAATGTCATAAACCTATTACATAAAAAAAAAAATATAGATACCTCGGTAAATGCAAATTTTACTACCGTGACTATGAATATGGTATCAGCTATACTCATAAACAAATATTGTGGAAGTTGCCACATTAGGTGAATGTAGTTTCCTTCGTCTTTGGAAAATAGCCGTACATCCTATACACATTTATTTCTTATTGGTTACTTAGTAATTAAAAAATCTTATTATATTTTCTCGTGTTTCACAAGATATTAATAACAACCCACAGGTCAATCACTTTATAATCTTACCATTTTATCGCCATTTCGTTGTAATGTCAGTGTATAAAACGTGGCTGGTATTATGTCCATAGTTGGTGTAGCAAATATTTTTCCATTGTAGGAAATATTATATCTGTTTTAGATTTCATTATACGTGTTAAGATTAAGTTAATTGTAAATAATACCTAATGTAATAATATAAAATTATTGAATACTCACTTCCCAACCTTAATGGAATTAAAATCTTTCCATCTAAATAAGGAGAGAGAGTATGATGTTAAAGAGTTGTGATCAGCCTTGATTAATGTAATATTATCGATAAAATCAAAAGTGTAATCGAATAAAATTCTAAAAAAAAAAATGAATTATTTTTGTTTTTAAATATAAAAGCTATTTTTTAACTCACTACAGACAATATTTAGATATTAACCTAAAATTAGGGTATCCAAACTTTTCTTTGACTAAACTGTCATAAATGCCAACACGATTTAATGCAATTGTATTCGGATTCAATCGAGCTAAGTGATAAGATATCACCTAAAATTGTTTTTTTAAGAAATAGCAGAATATTATGTATTGTCAATAATATTATATTTTTTTTGTAATCGAAATATTTATTTTTCCTTCAATTATTGTCACTGTGGTATTGAACTCGTAGTTTTCCTGAACAAAATTGCACTTTGATTCAAAACGTAATGTAATCTCGACAATGTCTTCAGAAGTTACGTCTTGAGACACGACCGTATGGCTAACATTGAACATTTCGAGCGGGCCGATGTAGTCCTGCACATGTAATGACTTTGACTGTAAGTACACGTTGCAATCAAAGCCATTGTAAATGTTGATGTGTCCTTGTCCGGGTGCTATTTCAATGGTATTTCCCTTAAAAATAAAATACCAATCAAAAGTGAATAAAAAATAAAAGTTAGGCGTCTGAGCTAAGGCCTTACAACTATTTTAAATTGCAGTAGAGCAGCGATTACAAATGCTATGACCGCCAGAACGCCGCAAAAAGTGAGCTTTTGTAACGGTTTCCGGATACCTATTGTCGCAAGCATTGGATAAAAAACGTCGTCTAAAAGGACTAGTATAGTTACACCAAATAACGGTGCAAGCATCTGGATTTGATCGGGCTTTGATTGTCCAGTCTAAGAAGTCAACACGACCGTTCATCAGCGTGGCTTGCAATGTCCACCTTGAACCCTATTTCAAAACAAAAGTCTCGTCAAAGCGTGACATTATTGATTCATGTTAACATACTTATCTTATTCTTATACCTTACAATGTAAAGGCTTACATTTTTATATGGATAAACATTCAATTGATTTTCTTCATTTATCTAGTGAGAGAGCACGGGGTTGCCTTGTCCAAAGTAAAGCGGCACATAGACCCATAGCCCGATTACTTTTAACATGTTCCATGGTTATACGCATACAATTATGTTCGGGGAGGTATTACATTTTTGGGTAGATCGGCCACCATAACTTTTAGAGATATCTACCAATAGTCTTCATAGTAATTTATACTATATAACTAATAGGTACTATACCGGTAATTCATAAAGTGACCAAAACACCGGATACGCCATGAATACGCAGATCACGTCCAAGATAGACTTCGCGTCTGATATCTCAGATTCGGTGTACTTTTCCTTTGCATACTCCAACCAATGAGCCTTGAACGGAACGCTCGAAGTTATCTTTGCTCGCAGTGCATACTTAATATCAAAAAGTAACAAGAAAATGACATTGATACTTTCAAAAACATATTTGGTCATTTATAAAATATACTACACGATTAAACGACACTTACGAAAATACAACCAATTGTCCTGGTTAATCCGTCCCGTTCCGGTTTTTTCATCACGTACATGGTTTTTCCAGTTATGAATATCACTGCGGAATATAAAACAATAATTCAGTTATATATACTAAAAATAAATCTATTTTATATGCAATAAATTATGTAATGGATAATGGCTTGTGATTGAGTTATGATTATGAGTTAGAAGAGAAGGAGATAGTAATATATTAAGTAGATATTTTCCATCGATTTTTGAATCAAATAAAAAAAAAATACTTAAACTGTGGTTATACAAATCTTCTGATGATAACCTCATGATAAATTTAATATCAAAAATATCAAGAATGCTTACCTATGGAAAAAAAACATTATAACGGTCGTTACACCGAAAGCCAATGGAAAACATGTATCTCTGCCAAAGCAGTGTACGCTTTGTCTCAATTCGGGCATCAAAAATGCTGTGATCAATGCTCCGGCATATGTGGAAAACGAAAACTTGGTAGTGTAGGATAGCAGTTGTTTTTCTTGTTGAGGTAATTGAAATTGATCGCCACCAAATGCATAAATGCACGGTTTTATTCCACCCGTACCAACTGATATTAAAAATAATCCGAAGAGTGCAATGATTCTAAAAATGAAATTTAGCATAAACTTTTTGAGATAACGATTCAAGATCTCTCGGAGACGTATAATGACGTTTTAAGAGATTATTTGATGTATGCACTAGCCTGTTAATAATGTATCGTCCACTAGAAATCCATCATATTTAGATTTTTTAATATTTTAAATGTAAAATGTAAAACAATTTTAAAATTAGATACCTAACATTAATATTTATTGTTTATAATGTAACACAGTACATATAAAATTATTAAAAATTGCATTATTATAGTATGTAAACTCACAAAAAACATGTTAGCCTAAATTTGTTCTTTCCTAAATCGCTATTTGTCAAGTATTGTTACACATTTAAATCAGTTTAAATCTATATTTTTGTTGTGAAAATAGAATATCGGTATATTTAATTTTGAAAAACTGTATTTATTATTGACAATATTTTTAAATTACGCCAGTACTAATATACTATAGTATGTACATGACTGACACTACAAAGACAATAGGTCAATAGCGTTATGGCAAAAAGAATACCAATACGGTATTAATATAACGAAATACAATTAAACATTTAAGAACGGCTCCGGAGAGGATCTTAGGAGTCATAGTCGCATGAGTTCCTACTCCAACCAGGTTTTATAAAAATTAAAATTACGAAAAAAAAATGTATTACACCATTGACTACTATAGACACATTAAAGTGTGTATTTAGGGTTATGTACCAATTATCTATTCTATTCTAGACCGTAATAATATAAAAATATACTACGTACAGCATATGATAGTATTAGAAATATTATTACTTAGCCTTCCCTTTTCTCTGTCAATGTTGATGACATTTGAGCTTGGGAGTGCTATATTCCTATGTGGTATTATTTAAACCGACAGAATATTACATTTGCTCCCCCCAGCCAAACAAAAGAAAGTTTAAATGATAAAAAAATTAATTGTTCATGATTGCCGATATTTTAATTTAGTATTCCTATTTCTGAAATACTCAATTTGTATATTAAAATGCATATTGAAATGTGCGAAGGACATTGTGATAGATAAAAATGATAAATATAATATTTTATAAATAGTTTTATATTTAACATAGATTTTTAATAGTTTTATATAAATAAAATCATTTTTTTTCACGCAAGAACATTATAGATATATGTGCACATTACACTCGAACACATTTATTCGAATGTCGACCTTACTTATACTAGACATTAATTTAGCGTTGAAAAATCTAATTACTTAATTCTAGGAAATACTAGGAAATTTATTTAGATATTATTATTTCATTATGTATTTACAACCTAACGGGTGATTGTAAATTTCACTGATTATATACCTTTTTTTAAATTTAAATTCTACCGGTATAATTTTTTTTCTGTAAAAATGTTGATAGAATTAACAATTGACCTGATAAATAAACGTCAATTCTGATAAAATTATTTTTTGAATAGTATCATTTTTATGACTTTTATTTTTAATTTCTATGTTGAAACTTAATTTAATTATAATAACGAATAATGACACACATTTTCCTTTCAAAATTAAGAATAACATCAATTATTATACAACGTGCTTAATGTTATAGACTTATAAACCATTTTTATTGCCTAAATGTTTGATTTTTTTGTTTATCATCGTGTAGATGTTTATGATAGTATTACGTTTGTAAAATTTACATTTTGATCCGGTAAAGCGTATAAACTATAAAGTGTAATACTACATTTTCAAAATTAAATAAGTTTATAAATATATAAATACTCATAAATATTTATATGCTCTTTTCAGCAAAAAGACACGTCGATTTTGCGCATTCTTATACGACTATCTACTGTTAAGAATAGTTCCAGTAATTCCACTATAGTAGAGTATCACGTGAGGATATTTAGAACTTCAGAAGAACCTATTTTCTTCATGCAATGTCGTGTTTAATCACTGAATGGAGTACATGATTATTATTGTCCATATAAATTTGATTTGGTTGTTTTCTTATAATATCAATAGAATTTATATTTATTTAGTACTGGTGATATTTACATGTATTTTAGTTGATGAGAAAAAAGTTGACCACTAGAATTCGGTGAAATTTACATGCACTTGACATGGTTTTATTAAAAATATATATATACAAGGTGATTCTTTTAAATTATATTTATATTTATTAACTCACTGGTTTTTCCATTTGATCGGGTATTAAATCTATGTTGTGCTGAAAAAAAACCACAATACTTAATAAATTAATTACACTGCCGAACCGAAAACTTTATATTTTTGCTCTCACTGCGTATTAAATATTAACGTTCCTAAACTATGTAGTTTTTGCAATCACTTATTCACTTTGACGAATTCGTAGTTTTGTAATCACAAAGCAGTGGAAAATTGAAGATATCTTATGACGCCTTATCAAGTCAAAGTATATATGTCACACAAAGTGTCATCGAGTCAATTATATTGGCCACAATAGAAATCATATATTTTGTTTTTAATTTAAAATTATAATAGGTAATTAATCCAATACTCGAAATAATCTTTTATCTTTTTATCACTCAGTTTACGTTTGACGAGTCTAGGTCAAAATATCCAATAAATAAAAAATCAAATTAAATTTAAAAAATAATAATCATACTTGATCATAACTTTTTAATGTTAATAATATATTATTAACAAATAAAATAATTATTTATAGCTTATAATGTATAATTGGCACTTGGAAATCATTAACAGATTAAATATGTTTTAAAATTTAATTTAAAATTAATTTTTAATATTAATTATAATTTATAAAATAATATTAACACTAACGCCTATGCAAGTCGTACATTTTAATCGGTTATGTTTTTTAGTTAAATATAATTTAAAAACCCCATGCAATTCGTTGAAACTTGATGAATTCAAAGACGTTTTATTTAAAATAAAATTATTATTATTATTTATTTATTTTTCAACGTATAATTAATAATACTAATAAATAATAATTAAAAATAAAATATTAAAATATTCGCATTATAAAAGTATGATAAACGGCATACCACAATAATTAAATTTAAGCATCTAAGGATTAATATTATTATCTTTTTGAAACAGGCTATTTTCATTTTTTTTACTCTAAAATTGTCCCATCTGTTGGTTTTTTCATTTTATTCGATGGGTATTTTTATGTTGGATTTTATCGTTAAGTATAAAGCAAAATATAGGTACCGCTGTGATTACGTGTGATCTACCGGCTACACCAGTGTTTCTTAAACTTTTTGAAATCACGGAACACCAAACAACAATATTTTTTTTATACGGAACCTCTATCAAAATTTTTTTCAAAAAAGGAGGATACTACTAAACATGATAATAAACGGCAACAATAATAATATATATAATATACTAAATACAGCAAAATGTAATAAAATTATTTATTTAGGAGGTATCATAACATTCAAAAATAATATAATATTTGACTTTTATTAAAATTGTAATAACTATTATTATTATAATATTGATCTTTCTTATATTATTGTATTAGTACAAAATAATATTGACTATATACTATTATTTAACATACATTTCATACTATAACTATAACTCCAGAGTTCCGCGGAGCATATTGGGCTACACGATAGTGGTGTTCGACCAAAACTTGTTTAAAAAAATATATATTTACGGGTATAGCATGATATGATATTATTATTATTTTTTATTACCGGTATAATTAAGATAAATAAGCTTTGACATAACATAATCAATACATATATTTTTGGTAATATTAAAAAAAACTATAACATAGGTATTGATAAGACGTAAGGTTATTACTTATTATAAAACCGTTATGAACTAATCTAATATACTTTCGACAAATCATCGTCGCTCATCTGTCAGCGCGACACGTGACGCCGTCGAACACAGATAATATCACATAATATTATACTAATATACTATAATATAACGATCACGGATTAAGGCAAGGACAGTAGTGGTAACGTTCAGTCGTTCCGACCATGTTCGTGTTTTAAATAAAATAAAAATCATTCATTCTATATTTCCTAATAAATTATGCTTTGTTTTTAAATAAAAATTTCTTACAATATTAAAAATAACTGATAAGTATATTATCATATATATATATATATAATATCAATAAATTGTACATATAAAGTTTCTTAATAAATATAATATACGAAATACTTTATATAATTTATACTCTCTAAATCTAATAAATACAATATGACGTTCATCAAAAACGATAAAATATATGTTGACATACTTTAGTATAAATAAAATATTTTTATTGTTTTGTACTCCTGAATCCTGATATTCAATACTCATATTTGTTTATATTACCTTTAGCGAAAATGGTATGGCTGTATACTGTATAGAATTATTAGAAATTGATAATATGCTCAAAATTTATTGGTTACGAGAGTATTGAAAATAGTAAATTTTGCTCGTTTCACTTTATTATCCATTGAGTTAATTATTTTGATATTTTTTATTTTGATTAAGCGCATTGATGTGAGCTATTAATAAAAATATATTAGCAAGTATGAAACAAAACAATTAGTACTCCAATGCAACTAGATTACAATCAATAAAAGCACCATATAATAATTAATACCTATTTAATATTTGACTTCTTTTATAATATGAACATTAACAATTTTGTAACAATTTAATCGACAAAAATATTACAAAAGTATATGTTCAATGTAAATGACTATTCATGTATTTCTCTAAAAATGTCTAGCGAAATTATAATAAGTAAACATCATAATCAAAAAAATTGTTATAGATAAACAATAAACATATAGTTTGTATAATTTGTATTATTCTACCGTAAGTATTTAATTTTTAAGAGAATATTATGGTAGAATATTGAAATTCACGAAATTCACGACGGAAGAAAACAAATAAAAATTATACAAATAATACTTCAATATCTGCTTTGTTTATGCAGTAGTGCAGTACTACTCTAAAAATATTATTGTGACATTAAAAGTTCCTTTATTTTGACTGCAGTTAAATCAATATAACATTTATTATACTTAAAAGTGCCATATAAAATAAATTGTATTTGAAGTGAATTAATATGAACTTTAATGTAAGCGATTTAATCGACAAATAATTACCTATGAGTATTTTTAAATGAAAAATAGCAGCTAAAATTATTTATTAATTAAATTATATCACATTCATATGTTTATAAATAATATATTTAAGTAGGTACCCTAAGTACTGTAGTACCTTTGTTAAATTATATAGTGTTATTTGTGTCGATTTTTGTATAATTCTGCGTTGTTGACTTTCATTGAAATAAATGATAATTAGAATTACCTAATAAGTAATAACTTCAAAGCATGTAGAGTAACGGTAGACATTTACATATTTAGTATGTACAAACTAACGTTTAAATATTTAATTGTAAACCATTTGTATTTTAAACTAACAATGTTTACAGTCAACTACTTTTTGTGTTCAATGCATATAAATTTGGTTTATAATTTCATTAGTCATGACTCATGACTGTACAAAGGTTGAGAGGTTGACTCATTAATAAATAATTTGAAATTATATTGTCATAACTCGATCAGCACACTTTACAGGAGTCGGAAAATTTGCCCGATGTCTCTAACATACATATGTATATGTATATATTAGAGAAACAATCATTTTTGCAAAAAGGTTCTGTCGTTTGTAATATAAGTCACAGTGTTACATATATTTGTATTGAAACGGTCAAACGGAATCATGTTCATAATATTGACAATATTGTACGTTGAGGATACGCTTCATCGTTGGATATGTTCAACAATATTAAAATACATGTAAACTTATTATTTGAACTGCAATACGAAATTGAATGCGAAAATATTTATAAATATATAGATGGAGCAATAGGGCGTATTAGTAAATACGTTTTCATCAAAAGCGAGTACGGTGAAATAAAACTGGGACATTTTACCATCGTGAATTGCAGTCTTGCCGAGAATTGAGATCACCAAAATTATGATTAATAATTAATATGATGGAACTTTATGTTTTAAACTATCGTAATAACCCGAACAAACGAATATTTAAAAATAAAATGAAAAGCGAAAGTGGAACGAATGCAAAGATCGCTGGTTACAGTCGATCTAAAACACCAAACTATGTAATAGTAATTAGTAATTATTAATTGTTTATTTAGTTTTATACATACTAACATTTAGCAGTTATTTTCTACACTAATATCAATACAACTCCGCCAAAATATTATCTATTAATAATGAAAACGTATAACGTATTAAAAATTAATAGGGTTTTTTTTTTAATTACAATTTGTGAGTACAGTTTTCATGTGCTCGTAGAAATGCAAAAATGTATATATTATGATATTATATATGCATGTAAAGTTTTGATAAATAAAATATTAAAGAAAATTAAAAACTGAACAAAACAATTTTGTTAGTTCATACAGCTCACATAAAATTGTATATCAATGATAATAAAAAATGTATCACGAGTCATGACCATCAATATACAATAAAATATCGTATAGTTCCTTCAATATAGCAAATTTGGATATACTACTATTTTTTTGCATATAAAGTCCTTTACACAAATTTATTTGAGTAACAAAGAGTAATAATTCGAATTGTTATCAATATAAGATAAGACTAATATCTTATACAATAATTTTCATTAAAAAATAAGAATTGTATTACTTTTTATTTTATGTTCACGATAATTGTCATTATTTCAATTATTATTTTGCTGTTTTTTCTTAAGTAAACTTAACTGGAGAAATCCAATAACATGACGGTCAACATTAGGTCAGAGTATACGTATAATACAAATACATGTACCAAAATACCTTAAATCAGCACATAAAATAGCGGTATAATAAATTAACTAAATAAATACACTATTATTAAAACGATACAATTAATAGGTACTTAATTTTTAATATAAATAGTTGATACCACACGATCAATCAACGGAAAATATACTTTAGGACTTTATCGTAATCGGAGCCTATATCGAATAACCAATACAAACGTTGTATATCATGTATAAATAAATATTTTTCTGGAAGTATTTCAACAATCAATTAAAAATATTAAAACTTCAACAGTCAAATAGGCATACTGCCATATAATGAAATATAATTTTAAACTTGATAATTTAAAAACGATAATAATAATAATAATAATAATAATATATAAGAATAATTCATTATAATAAAAGTGAATTTTATAGCGGTGACTATGAATGCTATAGTTATGCTCATACACAAATTATTGTATAGCTGTTTCCTCTTAATATGAATATAGTTTCTTTTTCATTGGTAAATAATTATACATGCAACAATATAAATTTATTATTTATAAGTTATATACTTAAAATATGCTTTTATATTTTGATTGTAGGTACACTACAAGATGTTTTTTATATCTCGCAGACTAATTACTCTATAATTTCACCAATTTGTCGTCAATAATTCTCCATTTAAAAATACATGATATCTATAACAGTCAACAGAGTTCATGACACATCCTAAAATTAAATTATCATTGTAAATTGATATTTAAATTTGATGAAAATATTGGATATCCATTTCTTCACTTTAATGACTTTACAATTCACCCTTCGTAGCGAACAGAAATGGTACAAATAGTTAACGAGTTTTTCTCTGTGCTGGTTAGTGGTCAGTGTAATATTATCGTTAAAATCAAGTGTGTGATCAATCAAAACTCTATAAGAAATTGTTATTGTGTTTTAATATAAAACTATTGTGAAACGGACAATGTTTATAGAGACGTACTTCAATTTTTGGTTTTTAACCATTTTTTTTTTTAATTAGACTGTTGTGAATGATAACACGATTTAATATTATTGTATTCAAATTTAACCGGACTAATTGTAAGAAATATCTTATAATTTTTTTATTATTAACTATATAATCAAATAAATTATAAAATTGTTATTGTATTGTAATAGATATTGAACTATTGAAGAGTATGATTTTTTGGTTAAATATCAAATTTCACGAAGTTTATGACGTAAGAAAGCAAAGTAATATGATATTATATTAAAACTTGTTACAGCATATATATCGCGAATAAATAAAAAAATATCAAATAAACTTGGGCAATGTCTTTATGATCGATAATATAAAATGTTTAAATATGCGCCATACGATCATACATTGTACAAGCAGAGGTACGGCCCTAGGCACGAATTTGGCGTAGGATTTATGATAAATGAACCACTTATTATCAAAGATGACTAGATTCGAAGTAATAAATTAATTAGTGTGTTTCATACGATTGATTATTATTTTAAACTAATAACCACAATCAAATAATTATCCTCAACTGTCGCATGACAACGGGGAAAAAAGAGGATAAAGTTAATAACGAATTTTATGGGGAACTCGAGCGAGTATATGATACCATAATATTTATTATCAATAATGATACACTGCCTAGAAACAATGTTGTTCAAAAGTATAATTCCTATTGAAAGATGCATGAAATAGTGAATGTATGCTTAAGGGGATTGGAAGTTAGGTATTAAATGTCCTGAAATGAAACCTGTCACGGTGCTCCATATCATTCAAATGCACATCGAAATTTTCATTTGTCTCTTTGTAATTGTATTAATTTATTTTTGTGACAACATTATGAAGAACGCAATATGCTAAATGTATATAATATATATCGCCACAAAATTCCCATTCTACTAAAATTTCTGTACATATTATCTATATTTTATATAAATAGAACCACTATATATTACGTACATGTTAATAATGATGAGAGATTAAACCAATAATAATAATAATAATAATAATAATAATGAAAATAATAGTAATACTAAAATTATTAATGGAATGTTGAAATTAAGATAACAATGAAAGATAATATTTAATATAAACAAAATCTAAGAAAAAAAAATACCTAAACACATTAAAACAAATCACAAAATACGAGCCGATGCGATTCTGTATATATGTAATAACTTTGACTATGAAAAAAACGTCACAGTCGAATCCGTTATAAATGTTTACGCGCCCTTGTCCGGGTGCCATCTCAGAAGTAGGAATAAAATCAAACGGGAACGAGTTGAAAACAATAAATCAATATCCAAGCGAATATCTTGCAATAATTATTATTGTAAATTATGCGCGAAAACAAACAATGCTATGACCACCAGAACACCACGCGCTAAACGTACACTTTTGTAACGGTTTTCTGATGCTTAACGCTGTCCAAATTGAATCCAGAGTAACGTCAAAAAGATGTAGAAATGTTAGTTCATTTTAACTGTGTATTAGCGTTTGCATTTGATCTGGTTTGTTTAACAAGTACAAAAAGTTCACGCGGCTGTTATCATCGTGACTTTTAACCCTTGAGCAGAGCGGTTGTCAAAGTTTAACAGTGATCCGCGTCAACCAAAACTGTACACTCGTCACTTACAGTAATTCAGTAATATACTTAGATTTGAGATTACGCCCAAGACGTTTATATATACATAAAAAACACGTAAACATCATTGTAAAACCAATTCATTTCTTGCTTCACCTTGAAGTAATAAAATTGTTCGTAAAACTAAAATTAGTTGATTAATATTTTAGTTTTTTTAGTTTATTAATAAATTTATTTAAACAAAAAACCAAATTTTTAAATTATGTAAAATTAACAATTTTAAAAGATGTGTAAGATTAAATAAATACAATTTAATTAAGGTTACAAATTACAATAAACCATTACTATATAAAAACAATGCATAAAATAAGGTAATATAAAAATGATTAAGAAGCCTATGCAGGTAGTTTATTCGCTCAAAAAAATTTCTTAGATGAAAATTGTCACATTATGTAGTGATCCGATTTCAATATTTGATATGATATTATTATCATTATCATTTTTTTTTTTTGAAATAGCAAGATTACAGGTTGCATTAGACTTGGATTTTTGAAATTCTATTTCTATTTTATATATACTCTACAATAATAGTTTAAATGTGATCAATTTTCAAATCATATTTTACTATTTTTGTTTTTAGCAACATGATTAATAACCAATGTTAGGTTAGATTAGTATACAATCTTCTTCCTAACAAAAAAAATCTATTCAAGTCATAATACAAGGTGTTGGAGTTTTTTTTTCTGAAATGCATATTTTTATCATAGATACATTTCACAATATTATATACCTATCAAACTCATAGACATAATAAGACGTTTAAAACATGTATAGTATAAGTAAGTATAAGCTCTTTAGTGTTGAAACTAAGGTCCCGAAAGGCATCGACGAATCGATTGCATTTTACCTCTTACTGGCAGGCCTCTTATAATAAGCATTTTGATTATTTATTTTTGCCTCAGAAAGTCAGAAAAACCAAATACTGTTTAGAATAAATATTCTGGTAAGTTCCATAATTAATACACCATGACAAACACAGTGAAAAGTACACCATAAATCAGGAGACTTCAATAAATGTCTATATTAGAAAACGGTAGCAGATATTTAAGTTATACGATCAAATAGCACTTTCATTGATATAATATTGTTTGATTATTTAATTAACTAAAACATTTCACAACAGTGTGTTATATACATATTTATATGAATTTAATAAAATATTGAGTTAAATAAACATTTCTGAACTTCAAAGAAAGAAGAAATCTATAAATACTGATATAATTACATAGTTGTTTATGTACAATATAATAAGATAAATTTAACTGAAGGTATAATTGAATTATATAAACAATACCTCTTTCCACTAAAATAAATATATCCTTTATTTAGATTAAATTGTGTAACTATAGCAACAGAAAACAGTAATAGGTCGTTCAATATTATATTAACACACGGTGGATACATAGGATATAATATAGGATAAATATATATCTATATATCAGATATCCACCTTGTATTAACAAAAATATTGCATATACATTATCTTAGTTCTACTGTAATATTATATCCTTTATTAAAGTTAGGTTGTGTAACTATAGTAACATATGCATGTGTTTCGCAACTATACAATCAATTACAAGAGGATTTCGTTTTGGTTTTTCAAAATATAAAATCATCAACCACTTGATTGTTAATCAATAACTATTATTTTATTATCTAAGTATGTATCTATTAGAGAATACATTATATAAATCGTAGATTTTATTGTTTATGTTAAAAAATTTAATTGTTTGCAAATAATTATTAAAATGTCATTGAAATATTGGGTACTCGTTTCCATCTTTCTTCACAAAAAAATTAGATACAATATGAGGTTAACGAGTTTTAATCTGCACTGGTCATAAAAATATTTAAATTTGAGAAACATTATAATTTGCATTTGCATGTATTATTGATGCTTGATGGGAGATATCTTATGTGTAAATTTCCAAATTTTCTCAAACTTAATTCTCACGAATTCCTGTATAGTGATTATGTATAAATGTCATCGGGCTAGTTCACATGTTTTCTTTGTAATTGATAATTTTTTCAGAAAAACAAATTTATAGTGTAAGGTACCTATATTTATTTTATTTATTTATGAGAGATATTATGAGAAATTTATTTCGTATTATTTTTGATTGATATTCGAGGAAATGGTGAATTATTGAAAACATTATCAGAAATAATTGGAAGCATTACCAAATACAATTGTTTCACAGGTATATCTGAGGCAATTAATAACTTCGAAATAATTAGTTAATTTTCTCGATTTCGACACAAACGCTGAAAGTCGCTAATGTGATTATTTATATCCGTTAATTAATTTCTACTTTAATATTATGTACATGTAACAGAAATTCATTATTTTTCTTATTGTTTTATTTCTTGCGTCATTAGTGTGATTTTATTACTGTACCTATGTCCTATATATATTAACAGTACATGGTAGATTAACTAGATTAAAGTTTGTTAAGATATTTTATTTAAAAATGTTAAAATAAGTTATAAAATTAAAAATTAAAATGATTGAGCTTGTTTATGTTTGAATTATAAATACATATATACATTGAACTATATTATTATCTCAGAGAAACAAAACTCCAACCATATAATAGATATTTAATTGTTGTATAATTTTGTATAATCTAAATTAAAACCAAGACTAAATCCAAGATGAAGAGGAATAACCAAGAAGGACAGTTATTTTATATTTTTATGGATATTTTTTATCGGTTTAGTAGTTTTGGCCCGTGAAAATAAACAAAATATGTAATTAACACATATTTTTAAGATGGTCAAATTAGTGGTTCTAAAGTATATTTTTTTATAATTTATGTAAAAACTGGGCAGATCTTACCACTAGTACTACCAATACCTAATTCTTTCACTCAAGTTTCCAGACACGATATTTAGATTAAAAAAAACTATATTAACCAGCATTGTAATGTGCTCTATAAATTAAATAAAAAAAACTTCTTAACGATTGCATATAAGTAGTTTTAAAGCTACCTTGCGACAAAAATCTTTTTTAAACTTATTTTTAAGATTTTCAGCCCCTATTTTATAGTTTTTCAATTTTTAAGCAAGAAAAAACTATTTTCAGGATTAAAAGTAGACCACAGATTCTTCCTCGTGACAAATTTTTTATATGACACTATGAAAATACGATTGTGTCTATTATAAATGTGAGCGCATGACGATGACGTTCAATGTAAAATATAATATTTGCTCACTGTCAGCTGTTTAAATCCTAAATTCAAAATTTTTATTAAAAAAATTGGCCGTTACAACCAAATTTAATAATAATTATTTTGTGTTTTATCTTCTGTGTTACCAATGAAAACGAAAATTAATAAAACAATTTTTTTAAAAATTTACTAGATTTTGCATGATTAACTTATAACATTTAATATAAAGTATTAAATGCAGTTAAAAGCTTAAAACATTAGGTAAAAAAAATTATGATCTTAAATTTTAATGATTGTAACTACTGAATTAAAAAGTTCGGATGCCTGGGATAGAAATTCGCGTATTTAATCAATTTGTACGACGTCAAAAAAATATTATATAATTTTTAGCAATAACATACTAGCTCTGTATTTTCCGTTTATAATCAAACCCAAATGGTTTATACTTTTTTCAATTCAATAAGTGTTAATGAATAATGAATATAATAGATATCGTGACAGAAATGTTCATCACATTATGAAACAATATTTTAGAGTTGAGTATTATTGTATCATAGTCTATAACATTATCATGTACGTGATTAGTTTTCATAATTAGTTACATATATAGGTATACAATTTAAATCGATTATATTAGATTATTGAGTGTAATATTTAATACTGAACGTTTTATGGGGAATTTAATATCATGCCTTATTAGGCCGATACTCGAAATAGGTAATCTTTTTTTAACACCCAGTAAATGTATAATAATTAATACTGAACGATTAATCAAACATAAAAAAAAATAGTCGATTTTCCAGATAGTATGTTGGACGTTAGTGTATAAATGTACTATAAACAATTTACCGAATTAAAATACATTTTTTTTTTTAATATTCTAACATTGTGGACGTAATGCAATTTTCATATTATATTAAAATATTTGAATGCAGATACTTTACTTTAAAGATGATATATAACACTAAAGTAAATGATTTTTAGTATAATGCTACCTTTGAATAATGTATACAAATAAAAAGTAATCACTAAAATAATAAATGCCATTATAAATCATTTATATTTCTATACTGACACTACCGTTTTTGCAGAATATAATTTTTGTTATTATTATTTTACGTTACCTATTTTATTCAATCCGAAACGAGCTTGTAGGTAACAATGTATGTTTTAGGTTACTGCAACATCAGATAAGATAAATAGCACAGCAATGTGATATAATAATATTATAAATGTAAAGTTATCGTGTCTTGTATTGAACTATGGGTATAATTCGTGTCTATTTTTGTATAATTCTATAGTGCTGTTGGCTTTCATTGAGATAATTGATTGCTCGGCGAGTTAGATTATAGTTACGCAGGTAGTTGAGTAGGTGTTATTAATGAATTAAGTCTAACATAATAGCGAACTAAGTCAATAGGTAATAAACACGGTAAGTCGGTGTATACATACATAAGAGGGGCATCTGGACCATATGGTCTATGGGATAAATTTCAAGTTCAATTAAATTAATTTGACTGATTTGAGTACGGTTAAGCATTACCAATACTCTATAGTTCGTAATTTTATGAGAGTCTATGAAAATCGGGATTTATTTTTGAGATCGAATGATATTAATGTTGTCTAATAATTGAGATTATTATTTATAGTTTATATAAAACTTAGATGCTGCATTTTATTTTTTTTAGTGATTTCTTTCCATTTTTATACAGATTTTATTCACTGTTTGCTTATTTATAATTAGGTATACTATGTATTACAATTTTATTTTAATACAAATTAGCTAATTTTTATTTTTAAGATAAATTATAAATTATTAAATATATGTTGTTTATATTATTAAATTATTATTATTTGTGTTTTTGTGCTCAATGATCACCCAGAGATGTCACTGGGATGCTTAATGTCAATATTCGAACCTGATACCCCTAATTTAATGAACGCTTCGCCTATCCTACTGGGACATGCTACTGAGATACATTGGTGATGGTATTGTAGAATATTTAGAGTGTTTAGACTTGTGTAATGTAATCAGTATCGGACTGCCTAAAAAAGATCTACCGTGTATTTTAGTTCAAATACATTTTAAAAAAGTATTTAGACACAGTAGGTATAGGTAGGTTCTGTTTTTTATAATCTGTTTTTAAATACTTTTTTCTACTTTATTTTTTATATTTTTATATTTTTTTAAAGTTAGACAGACTATCTATAAAGCTTTTGAAACCATACATTTTATAATAATAATAAATAGAAGAAATAGGTAGGTAGGTAAGTAAATATATAATTAAATATTGTTTGAAAACGTTAGTTACAACCTGATTTACTTTAGTTACCTAGTTATGTACTTATATAATTCCCTTTCGGTTTTATGTGATGTATATGCAACTTCTCGGAGAGATATAATGATTAATAATTAAACCATGTAACTTCTATACAAAGTCACACAAATATTATCTCAGAGATTTATACCGCGAGTTCTTTGGGACTTCAAAAATTATTTATAATCATTTGTAGTCTATTTAACGGTACATAGAAGTTCAAATGTACACTGATATTTTATATCACTTGGTGACTTCGCATGGATGTGAACCTCGCGTTATTGCACACAGTATGATTTCTATGAGATGTTACAATGGAAGTAACATGTACATCCTTTATTTGAAATCCCTTGGATATGAATTTTGATAACAATTTTTTAATAATTATTGTTACGTTCATAAGACATTGCATGAATATTAAATTTTAGAAGTTAAATTATATTAATTTAGAATATCTTAGATATGTATTATAGATGTTTGTTGCAAGGTTGCATTTAAGACTATAAATTGATCATCTCTGCGAAGTGATGTTACTCGCTTGGCACAGTGGATAGGTATACTATGTATTACAATTTTATTTTAATAAAAATTAACTAATTTTTATTTTTAAGGTAAATTAAACACTTATACTTTTGAGATGAAAATGAATTAACTGCAGTCTATATTTTTGTTCTGAATGGTATATAATATCTACATAAATGGCGATATCGCCCATAGTCAATATCTTTTTTGATATGCGAGATATAGAAATTTCGAATTATTTAGAATTATAGTGTTTATGAAAAGATCCTGGAGTTTGGGCCATTAGTTTTTCTAGCTTCTTCTGGTGGTTTATCTATCAAAAAGTTGATGGAAATTATGCATCAGTTCCAACATAGTTTTTAAGTACACAATCGGAAAGTTCGAATTATACATAAGAGTATTTTTAATTAAATGTAAAAAAGCATTCTCAGCTAAATTGGCTGGTAAAAATTCTAAAATAAAATTATAATCCAACTTGGAACTTGATCTATACTCATTTAATAGTCAACTATGTTTTTGAATTTGTATAAATCTACATATTATATCAGAATTTTGCATTTTGAAAACATTTTCTTTAACAGCTATGCATGTACTTTTTTCAAAATCAAAATGAAAAGTTGATTGAGCCAAATAATCAATGAATAAAAGTTGTATGTATTTATACCAGTTAATGGAATGTGAAAACGTAACATTAGCAAAGATATATGAGGAAATCAACTTAATATTTTGAGATAAGTAGTACAAGTAAACATTACTGGATTTGAAATTGTATCCATGTGATAAAATAATACCCCAGTATTACTTTTAATATTTTTACTCCTATCAATTACTCGAACTTATGATTCTTCTAATTATTTTAGAATTTTCGGCCTAATTTTAAGATGGAAATCGTACATATACTTTTCCTCTACTATCTTATTTTTAAATTTATTTTGTATACAAATGCGATATAATTTTCTGCGGCGTTTTTAATAAATCATTTTCGCATTTCTTTTTAATACGGGAATTGATAATTTGCCTACCAATGACATTATCAGAAATTACCTCATTATTATAATCATTAAGCATACTATTAACTATTGTAACATCATTATTAACAAGGAGACTTTTACAACAGACTTAAACAACTTTTATAAATACACCGGTATCGGATATTACCTCATTTTTTCACTTGTTAATGTATGCTTATCTTGTATTTTTAAGTTCATTTTAATACTTAATTCACCACACATTTTACACTACGCCTATAACACGTAATACGTTCACTGTAAACACGGTACAAATTACAAATAAAGCATAGATACCGATATCGAACGCCAATATTGCTTATTAAGAAGAAAATATTATCTTTATTAAATACTATAAATTATTGCTTTACACCCAGTTGTTGATGATCAGATAAAATTAAAATAATAATCAAAATATGATATAAAAATCAATGCTTTATCAATTAGTAGGTACACTATATATTGTTTAGAACAAAAATATAATTTGTTGTCAGACTTCAGTCTGTAATTGTAAAGGAAAATTATCATTTGAATTAATAATCAGTCATTGAATGCATGAATATGCCAATTTATTACATATAAGATATGTTTGTATATATTATATAATATTGTATATAAATTATACTTATGTGGTATAAACACATATAATTTAGTATGCCATTGTAAAAAGGTATAGAGGCAATTGTGTTAGAAATTAGGTGCGTAATCGTGTTACAACACAAAAATTGTGTATACTGCTCTTACAAATTTTATTTAAAATAAAAAGCAAAATATAATTAGTACACAATTTTAAAGTGTATAGATATTAAAAACAATCAAAACAAAAATAATTAATAATATTTTATTTCAGTCAAATATGCATTCAATTTAAATTCAATTTTCTAATTACTTAAATATCTATTTGACAAAATTTATTTATTTTAACGTTTTATAAAATTGTGGAAAAATTGGCATTATATTAAAATTAATTTAAATTTCAAAACATGTTCCTATTTATTTCATTCTCATTTATCAGGTTATCTAATTTTGTGTTACGGATTCGGTTTTTATACACCCATATTATAACGAACGGTAATCTGAGCTCGTGTTTCTATATTTTAATATAATGAATAGTGAATACTGTAGAACAGAGATAATGTCGGTGAAGTACACCATCGTGTACCTACGAACATAATTACCAAGAAATTATAAAATGCTTACAGGGCTGAAAATAAACTTATATAGCAACCTTTAAAAATACACAAAATAAAGCTGATTCAATTTTCACAATCTAATAAAAATATTAACGGAAGTTTAATATTCCATAAAAATAATATTGTTGAATTTCAGATTCAGAGTGGATTAATTTTAAAATAATGTGTGGGTGTGTGTGTTTACACGACAAGTAGTAGATAAAATGCTTAAATTAAATTCTAATTTTTTGAGGGTAATTTTGGATAACAAATTGGATTTTATTTATATATTAGTTCGAAATTTCTGGTACTTTTTTTTTTAATTGAGACAAACAAAAATAAATTTAAGTAAAAACAGGAATTATGAATACCCATACAATTTTAAATTTTCTCAACGTATTTATAAAATTATTTTCTATAATAATATATATACATTTTTTAAATATTTTGATTCTTTTTGAACTAATAATAGATAATTTAAATTTTATCGTTATTTTAGATTTTTCTTTTGATAAAATACGATAAAAAAACTTATGAATAGGTAAAATGCATGAAAATTATAATAATTATATTCAAGGTTTCAAAATACAAGGTTCAAACCAGTTAAAAAATAATTTTTATATAATATTCTTATAAAATCTATAGTCACAATATTTTTATGTAATACCATGTTTTAGTTGAAATATTTATAAAATTAATTTTTCTATTGATGCAATTTTACGTAATTTTATTATTGTTTTATTATTATTTTTATAATGAATCTTATAATGTATACTACTATGCAATTTATATTCTAATATTTTCTGTTAATCAAAACAAAATATGTATAATTATTATTATTTATCATAGTGATATTTTATCAACTAATATGTTTAGTAAATATTGAACAATCAACATTGTATATACAAAAAACTAATAATAAAAAAATGGTAAAAAAAATCAACTAATTTTCTGAAAATATCAGAAACATTAAAAATATAATTTAAGTAATTAATATTTAATGATGAAAATTGAACTAATAGTTTCTTATTTCAATCACTTATAATATAAATTAATTACACAGAGGATCAAAAATAAAATCAATAACAGAAATATGCTGAACTTAATTATTAACAATTGGTTTTAAATTTTTAATAATATTAATTAATTATTACATCAAAGTATTAATATTTTACTTTATTAAATAGTTAATCAATAAAAGAAGGTAAATTAAAAAGCTTAGCGTTTTCTAAATTAAATAAGTACTCATTAAACATGAAAATAACTATTATTAAAATTATAATATATTATATATTTAATATATGTATTTTAGTAAAATAATATTATCTCATGATACAGAGAAATATAATTGCAAGATAAATGTATGCACTTATAGCTTATAAGAATTTGATAAATTTGTGTATTGTATAGTTTACGGTTTTCAGTTTCTTTTTGTAAAAATGTTATTCTGTTATTTAAAAAACACTAAGTCATTTTAAAAATGTTAACTTAAACTTTTCTGATTGAAGTAAAACTCAACTTTTAAATGCGTGTAAGTTTTCTACCACATTAGGTATCTCTAGCTGAATATTGATGACCTATCTCTACTGTTATCGATCAAACATTTATAAGATGAACATATTATTTCTTATGAATGCATTTTTGTTTGTATTAATATTTTACTTAAAAGTTAAATATTATAGTTTTTAAAAGTTTATTGTTACCATTTAAAAATTCAAAACTTGTTTGTTGGAGTTCAAAATAATATATTATATGGTATAATAAATTTATATCTATTCTGATTTCCAATTGTCAAATATATGGAACTTCAAGGAAAAAAATATAAAAATGTCCAATTTAAAAATTTAAAATCAGACATTTTACAGTTAGCATATTGCTCTTAGAAGTGTTAAATATATATTATTTTAATAAAATATTTGAAATTAAAACGTTTATTCTTGTTTTAAGAAACCAGTACATTGATGTAACATTACTTGTTATATGCAGAGCCGAGCCGTTAAGATTTGGCGCCCAGGGCAAAATTAAAAATATTCGCTCCCTATTTTATTTATCATTATGCATTTCATACATTTCAATTTTTTTGGCGCCCCTTTAAACCATGCGCCCGGGGCGCATGTTCCCTAGCCCCCCCTCACGATACGGCTCTGTTTATAAGCAGAACAATAACTAAGAATTCGAAAGTTCACTATAAATAATGTTTTAGGATCTGAAATTTTATAATTATAAATTATATATTTAATAATATTATGTATTAAAATCAATATATAATTAAATTCTATACAATTTCTAAGTAGATCAAATAATAAAATAGTATTGTTATTTATTAAAATACCGGATAAATTATTCAACATTCCTTGGACTCGTTCTTGTTTTTATACTTTTTAATTTCAGTTCCAGAGTTAAGGTTTCAACCAAAATTACCATAATATGACTATCGAATTTAAGATTTCGTAGCATTATATTAAAAGACACGTATGGTTGTATACGTAACTATAGATAAGCTCATTACATATATTTATCAAAGTAAAGATATTAAAAAGTCAACAACTTGCATTTGTTTAATGATGATAATAATAATTATAAACAACAATTTTAATTAAAGACCCTTCTGTCAATCTTGATTTTCATAGATTATGAATTTTTAGTTAATTCCAAAATTAAAGTTTTGATATTTTACCGTAATAAGCAGCAAAAAAGTTATTTTTTAACAATCATGAATAATAAATCTTTATGGTTCATCTTCGTCTCATATATATAACTACAGAAAATGATTAACGGTTTGACCAAATTTTATAATTTTCAAACGCGAATAAATAGTTATAGATTCACAGAATTGGCCTACTCGCCAGTATTTATAATATTATGATATTATAATTAATTCGATTGTGAATGTTCACTTATTTTTATGAAACTATAATATTATAAAATACTATATTCATTTATATGTTCACGTATTTTTAGTTAATGTAAGCGAAATAAAATATAATATAGAAGTACATTTTGTCATGTAGCATTAATCATTTAAAACTGAGTGACGCGCAATAGTATTTTGAAATTAACTAGTGTCTAACTGATTAATGCAATGAAAAATACTCAAATAATATTAATTGCTTCTATTTCCATAATTTATTCCAAGAACTGGAAGCATTCATATTTGTTGTCCCTTTATTTTTTAGTTATTATATTTTGTTTTATTTTGACACACTTCTACATAAGATTTTTAATTTTAAAATTTCTTTTGCAAAAATAAATAAATAAAAGTAAATAATTCGGTATCATTTTTTTCCAATTTTAAAGTTATAGGGCGACATGGGTAGGCCAATGTCGAAAGGTTATTCAATTTTATCTTTCTTTTATGTACTAATTGAACTAGCGAAAAATTTTCTTCTTGACTAATATTAAGTATTAAAAAATTAAAAATAAATCAAAAACCTCTTGGGATATTAAAAATCAAAAGTAAATTTATGAAATCCTAAAAAAAAAAACTAAAACTAAAACTTTTAAGATATTGTTCAAAATGTAGTATTTGAAAAATTTAGAAAAATACAAATATTTTATTTAACTGGTTCAATATTTCAATTACAAATATAAATAAATAAATAAATACATAAATAATTACTATAATTATTTATTTCATATTTGTATAATATTATCATATACCATGTAATGGTGTTTTACACCATTACAGTATTTATATGTTGCTATTATAATACACACACACACACACACACACACACACACACACACACACACACATATATATATATATATATCATAGCTGGTTAGAGACATTGATCATATACATTCAATACATTTATTCTGTATTAATACGAAGTCTCGCCATATCTGTATAACTATATATTTTGATGACTTAATAAAATATATAATAATTATAATAATATAACCATTTGGCGCCTGTTACATATTTTGTGTATACCATTGTAGTCAAGTGTCATCTCTTGCTTCGTGTATTGCTACCAGTCCATCAATAAAGTAAAATTTATTACGTTTACATTTTATTTCAATTTACGTTAAATTGTACTCTGTATAACCAAGTGTCTCGTATAATATTGTTAGTATACGTATAAATCGTCTCATTTATTCCCCGTGTCGTAAGAATCTGTCACTCTTACACGTTATATCAAAGGACAGAGATAGAGAACGTTTTAATTGTTAACAACTATTTATAATCAATGATTTAATCTATGTAATATTAGGTTCCTCTAACACATATTATCAGGGATGGATTTAAAGCACTCCGAACTATGTGGCCGCATAAGGCGGAACAATTGTATTAAAAACGTTTTGTTTTTATATTTAATGAACTTACATAATTTTTAATTTATTATACCACTTTATCATTTTGAATGGTGTGTTTTGATTTTGTATTCGTTTACTTTTAGTAAAGAAATATTTACTACAATGATGATTGTATTTTATTATAGTTTATTTATACTATACGTTGTATATTAATATTATAAATGCATACCTACTATTGGAATTATTACCCTTCGAATCTATTTTGTCTTAACACAAGTTACTAATTACTGTACTTCCGAACGTTCGTTTTCAGTTTTAAAAAGAATGAACAATTATTTACGAATAACTATGTTGCAAGAAAGATTTAATTCCTTAACCATATTAACTATAGAAAGTAGACGTTAAAAAAAAAAAAATATTATATTATATTAATATTATATTTTTTTTTTTTAAAAAAATCTATGAATACTTAGGATTAAAATCACCTATATCAATAGTAACATTATTATTTATTATATTTATTACATTTTGTTTTTATGGTATATTTACATTTTTAATTTGTAAAAATAAATAGCAAATATTATATTTGAATCAGAACGTTTTCTATTTATACTTAACTTAAATGAAGAAATATTGCATATTATCATATTATCGAGAAAATAAATGTATTATTTATATATATTATTAAGATATTATTTAGTAATATAAAAGTTATTTTCTTAGGATAGGGGCTGTAAATTTTATTTAGCATAGAGGCGGCAAATTGTTAAATCCTCCTTGGATATTATAGTGATTAATCCGGCTTGTATAGATACCTATAATTCAATAGATTTGTACATCCATATTGGTTTTTATAATGTAATTCCATCGTACGCAGATAATATTAAGATGAATAATATTGGATACCGCCGATTGAAAATACAATTTATCGGTTTGACGTTCTTCATGATGTAGAGCTAAAGAAAGGCTGCGCTCTTGTATTTTATTTCGTTTAGTAGACCATGTTAGCTCATCAGATAGACACGTTCTCTGTTATAAATCGAACCCGAATATTACTTTTTTTAAAGTAGATACACCGCGCGGGGCGAAAAAATAAAGAACATAAAGTAGTGACTGATGGTCGTACGCTGCCTATAAATAACGGTTTGTAATGACGACCGGGTGACAGGTGACCGACCGATGGTTATGGAAATTTATCAAACAGCGCGCGAGCCGACGGAATCGATGATAAACGATTTGTGAACGGCAGCAGTCGCGGCCCAACATCCGTCAAATTTTTTTCTGCGACGTACCTAACCGTATATACTGTTACGGTCTGTAGTCTGAGAATGTTGATCAAGTGATATTATTATGTAAACCATTATCATAATTACAGTAATAATGCGTATAGAACGCATCACAAGAGGCGACGCGCATTACTTGTATAGGTACAAAACATTGCAGTGTCCGTAAGACGACGATGTGCATACATCATCAATGTGGCATCAAAAATATTGTTTTGCACAACATACACATAATATACAGTAATATTCAAATTTTACAAACACGCATCATGTGTAATATATCGTGTACAAAAATAATTTATTGCTCGGATAACGAGCGTACTAAATTCAAACTTCAGTACAATAATAAATATTAACAAACACATCATACCTATTATTATAATATAACAATAACATACCTATTATTGTTATCAATGGCGTTCCTGAATCCATTTGTTGAAATGGGAAATTATGTTGAGGTTTAAACTCTGTCATTTGCCTATAGTTTTAAATTGTTTATTATATAATATAATATATATATTTATTAATTATTTTTTAATGTAAGTATATATTTTGAGAGAACGTCATCGTACTCGCACGTGTTATCGGTGTTAGTTTTTTACTAACACCTGGATAACATGACAAATGTTACGTTCAAAATAATCCATTATAATTTGCTCTGTTATTATTTTTTCAATATTACAGTGAATTGAAACATATTATCAAACTAAAAAGTAAAAATATTATAATATAGAACCTTCGTATTTCATTGGCTTTTCATTGTTTTTATTATTTAATTTCGAAAACGTTTAATAGTATTTTAAAATTTACAATATGAGTCAACTTTAAGAAAAAACATAAAAGACAAAAAGATAAAGGCCTAACATATTTTACGTCTTTATTTATAACTCGTTCCCTACGATAAAAAAATAAACTTGTTGGTACTATAAATGTATTTTCATTAACAATAGAGTGTTATTGTATCATTTTGTTATTTATCAATAAGGTTTTAAAATAAATTATTTAAAAATCTATGGTAAAAAAGATGTTTTTTTCTCTTTGGAGACATTCTTGTGTATTAATGTATTAAATGTATTACCTACATATGTTGTTTGAAACTTAGTATTTTATATTATTTAGTTGATTTGATCGTTAACGTTGTGTCGGAAAGTGAAAAAAACCCAGTAAACAACAATTGTTCGACAAGCAATTTTATCTAGAGAAATCTGTATATATACATCACCCCGGCCCCACCCGTTTAACATTTTTGAAAGTTTTTTTTACCAATATTTAATATGTAATTTGTATGAATTTGTACGACAATTTTCAAAATTTGTACAATTACCAGTTTTTCACTTACCGAAGAAAAATAGTGAGTGGGGCTGGGGCCCTGGGGGGATGTGATTTCAGCCCCACCGATGCTTAAAAATTATATATTTATAGGTTTAACTACACCATAATATTTAGTACGAAATTTATATGACATTTTTGTAAATTACAGGTATTATATTTTTCTTTACATAAATATGCAGTGTAATATAATATAATATGCAAACTCTGAAAACTGTTTTGTTATTTTTTCGTATGCCACGATTTTATGGTTTACGACACTCAACCATTTTATTATAAATATTTAGTGCTAAATAAATAAAAGTGATGGACCCCTTTGAAGTACAGACATTTATTCGACTCTACACGACGTTTGTACAAATGTTACCATGGCTCGTGTAATGTGTTGAATCAAGTACTCGCATACGCCCTGACGAGCAAGTAATAACTGGCAATACCAAAAAGTTAACATAAACTAATTTAAAAGTTAAAAGTAATGTATTTCGAAATTTTTTTTTTTTGCGTAACTAGTTTATAAATTTTCTAATTAATTTTCTAATTTATCTAGTTCACAAAAAACCACTGTAACAACTTTGTTATTCCTAGTTAATTTGAAAAATAATACGTTGAGTTAAAACTTAAAAGCATACGTATAATACGTAAACATATCTATAATAACTGTACTTAAAACGAATTAGTTAATAGTTTTTTTTCTTTTTAACCATTGTATATAAAAATATTTTAAAGAAACAAATAAATATTTCTTAATTTGTTAACGCAAAGGTTCAATTACCTAAACCACTAAAGCTACTAATAATATGTGTAATAACTAATAAGAAGGAAAGCACGGGATGCATCTTTAACAAAATATTTAGTTCTAATTAAAAAAAATAAACTGAATATAAAAAAATATTTCAGTGTGCTTCAAATAGTAATTAAAAAAAAAAACGAACTAACTGTTTTAAAATGGGTTAAGTTAATATATTGTCCACATTATAGCCTTAAACGCATTAAACTTGTATAGTAAAATATCGTATTTGTTAAGTATCAATTTATAGCTTAACGTTCTTAACGTTTGAACAACTTAACCAGCTCAAGTTAATTATTTTCATTAACTTCTCTGACTTTAGACAATGCACTTAATTATAGGTATAATTTCGACTATACGTTTATACGGAACGTTGAGCAATATTTTCAATAGAAATAATGCGATAGCGTTAATACTCGAGGAAGGTGCTATACCAAAACACATTAAAACATTGTTTACGCTGTGCATTCTTTTATTTTTAATTCGTCTATAGTAATTTTGCGGCGAATTTCAAAAAATAGGTTTTTATTTAACGAAAATACCCAATGCAGAAAAGTTGTACTTAGGGTTACAACTAACCGTATTTCGGACGCTTTACGAGTCCATATGACCATTGACCATTTATATTATATTATTATACAACACCGTTAACATAAAAAATAACGTTATTCGTTGCTTTTCACCGCGGATCTAAACGCATTTGGAAGGAGGGCATTATTTTGATTAAAATATATATATTATATACTGCACTAATATTATAGTACGGTCTACGAATATGAATAAGCGTGTCGGGTCTCAAAGTGCAACGAGCACGACGTAAACGTATTTATTTCCGTCTCACTGAAATGAAAAAAAAAAACCCTTATATAATATATTTATATACGTACACTATGCACAGTAATGTATTATATGGAGCAGTCTACGACTACTACACCCGAATGAAATATAAATAAATTCGAGAAGTAAGGTATGCAATTATACGAGTTAGCAAGGAATGCATTCAACAATTTGATTTTAAAAGAATAAACTCGTTAAACGAAACGGGGACATGATTAAAAAAATATATGTACATCAATTACAACATTATTGAAGAAGTTATTTAACCAATTGAATTATGTGTTATATATTATAACATGGATTATTATACATATTAGGTACAAGGTAATTATTTTAAAACTAAACATTAATTTTTCTAAAAGTCGTATCAGTATGACAGTGTTTTTGGATACATCATTTTTTAAGTTTTTACTTTTTTTGAATGACGGTATGCTTTTTTATTCCGCAACAGAATATTTTTCAAAAAATTTTAATACATACAATTCTAATATTTAATAAGTAGATAATTAATTATAAATATTTTAATTTTAAAGTAAATCGATGAATAAATGAGCGGAGTGATATGACTCAGACATATATCATACATTTTAAATGCTTAATTAACCATTTTGAATTACTTAAAAAAAAATCTGCTAGAAATACAAAATCAATGCGTGCCGTCATTAGATAAAGTAGAAAACACAACGAATTATAACAATAAAAAAAATAGGATAGGTATAATTAATTGTTTTGTAATGATTTCAAATTCTGTAAAATAAAATGTATAAAATATTTTTAAAAACTTTACTTACCTATCTATTATGACTTTTTGTATTTAGTGATTGAAATATCTAAGAATTGGTCGTCGATGTTCAATGTTCTTAATTTTTTTTTCTCATTTGAAATTAAACAATTTATACATATTTTGTACAATTAGTATAAATTATTAACAATGTTTTTACAGAAGTCTTGATAGAAAGAGCTGCCCCCTGCTGGCATTTAAAAGTTTCTTATAACAGTTCGGTACCTTGCTAATACGTTTTCCGTGGATGCTAATTGGAATATATAAGTGTTTTCCACTTCTATCACGTTGTTCGTATATGCCTACTATTAGGTACACAATATTTTTGATTTTTTTGTTATCTATTCTACAATTGACTTGATTTAAAGCTCGTCAAACAACTTTCAAGGCTTTAGTATGACAGTTTATGAAAATATTAATATGATTTTTGATAGAATTGCAGGTAGGTAACTATAAAGTATCCGATTTCCGATTAAGCACATCATAATAAAAATTATTAGGATGATATTGTTTGGGTTGTATACGTGCACAATTTTGTATCGGAGTTGTTAAAATGTTACGCAATTTGAGTCTACAAAGTTGGTAAGTGTTGTGTTTTATATATGGATGAGTGAATGATTATGCTTTATTAACCATCCGAACTGGAATTATGATGTCTGCGTGGCTAAGGCGCAGAAGCGTATACAAGGCTGATTTGATTATCCCAGGGCCTTTTTTTTTATATGGTATTATAATAAATACTTAAAAGTCTAAAACACATTTTTTTGGTATCGAGAAAGCCGGTGAGAGAAAAATGCGTAAGTCCGAGCTGGAATTGCAAGAAGAGTTAACTGAGAATAATAATCATAAAAAGAGAAAATCGCGTGATAATATAATAATATAATATATTATTATATTGACAACGTCAGATGAAAAATCGTTCGAAATCTCGTTTTTCATCCCATATGACATTATAATGTAATATATGTGTGTACGTAATATACGACATCGATATAATATATAAATAAATATTTATATCTCTGCGTGTGCGCATTATACATTTTTTGTGCTCGCGAAAACTGTCTACGATGAACAATACGAACACATACACATACACTCATATAAGTGTGCGTATATAATAATATTGTGCCACCCGTATGACAATAAATTATAATATTTTACTCATCTATATATTGTGTACATTATACAGGGAAGCTGTGAGCGTGTGTTTGGCTCGGCTGTACAAATATTCGACTCCAACGAATGCGTACACTTTGCGTGACCCACCATAATAAAATACTTGTACGCATTTACGCGATTATTCGCCATATAATATTATTATAATTTATAATAACTGTTCGGTCGTGTATGAACACGTCACGTGTTGTTGAAACGCGTGGTCGGCATACCAATTTATTACGAAACCGTGCCAAACGCAGACCGATTTATCTCCTTTGCGGGTCATTTTAAAAAAAACCCACGTTTCACGCCGTTCGCTTCACACGTGTTGTTGTACCTGCTGTATGTACGTTAAAAGTCTGACTACATGGTATCCTACAGTTGCGTTCCGACGTTGAACTCTGTCAATAACAAAGCATTTTAGTGACGTTGTGTTGAAATATATTTTTTTTATTTTGTTTTTATTTAAAATGTATACAATATATAAACATATTATATTCTTTAATTATAAACATAATCTAGTGATGGAGTTTCATGGTAGTGGTGAATATTGAATGGTTCTATATCTTTCAGAAAGTCTCGACACCATTTGTATTTTATAAACGTCTTCTAATGTCACCTGGGATGTTGAGTACAGATGAGTTTAAGATAAGAGGATTTTGATGATTGGATAGATTTAAGTGGAACAGTAGATACATAGAGAGTTTTGGCCAAGTGTTGAACTATTTAAATGAAATGGTCATTATGAAGTGTATATATTTATACATAGAAGGGTGGTTTAGTTATTTTTCGGAAGGATTTGGATTGGAAAGTTTAGATTTTATTTATATTAAATAGCTTTGCTATATCGCAAATTTGCACGTTGTATAACCATATTTGGTTGTGTTTTAATAAGAGTTGATATAGAAGAATTTTGCTGTTAAGATGTTTGTGTTTAGAGATAAGGAGAAGTCATAGTTGACTAGATTAGTTGTTAAGGACGTTTCGATTGATATGAATATGGTGACCTCACGTGACACGTGGAGGCCTAGATAACAAATATTTTGTGAGGGAAAGTATGACTAAGCTTTTATTGAGGGTTATAATAGGACAGTTCCTTAGTCTTAAGTGTAAATGTGCAATGTACCGATTTATTTTGATTCCCCATTCTTTGTATCTAGTGTGTTATAAGTTTAGGTATGATTAATTTGAATTTGATGCTATTTCAGGTTCTGAATAAAGTGCCAAGATAGTTTTATTATCTGCAAAGTCACCAGTGATTGTATATAGTTAGTTGTAGGTTGGTTTTAAGTGTAGAAGTTAAAGAAAAGTGGGGCTGTGACAGCTTCTTGGCTCCAACAAAGATGAGATTAATTTCATTAATAGATGAATTAGAGTATAGCACAAATTAGAGTATGTTTGTCTTTGAGGTATGATTTGAATAATAAGTAATAATAAGACGGGAAAGATGGATTTTAATTTGAAAACGAGGTTTTGATGTGACACATTATCAAAAGGTCTGAGCCATGTGTATAAATGCAGCAGTGCATATTAATTTATTTCCAAAAAATATGAAATTTGTTTCGACTAAACGGTGGTCTTGATTATTATATTGATTATACGTATATTATATTGGTACGGAAGCTGAATTGAATGTTTAGTCCAAAGATAATTACTATTTTAGGTAGAGTATTAGTTGGAATTTTATATTTTCGTTAATGAGGAATGAAATAATAGTGGTGAAAAGATCGATGAAAGGGTTTATGATTGACCTAAATTCTTCAATGAATTTTGATAATGAAATTAGTAGGATTGTTTTCATAAAGGCGGTAACCCTCGGTTATATTAGCATACATACGCTATTTTTTCGAGTGTTCAGTTGTTGGTTGTTGATGATGAGGTTGATTTATGGTCGTGGAGTTGGAGTTGAATGGCTATGACCAGTGTGGTATTTTACTTGATATATTAAGACGTTTTGGGGTTTGATGTCTGTATACAGTACAGATTTTTAGTTGGCAGGATGTTCTCCTTCACAAAAGGAACATTTTGCTGGGAGGTTTGTAAATTTTCCGCAAATAGAAGTAGGGTGTTCGTTTTCACATTTGACGTACTTCGAAATGTATGCGCAATATGTTTTACTATGGCTATATGATTGGCAGTTTTAGTATTGAAGGATTTACCGTCTTTTAAGCGGTTCTTCTATTTTAATTTTTGCTTGGAGTAGAGGAGTGATGAAGAATATATCGATATCACTTCCTTCTGGATCGATTTTGTCGAAGAACAGTAGGAATGGTACTTTGGTTCGAGTATGTTTAATATTGATTACGTTTCCGACTCATTGCCCCATCTCATCGATTATTGATGATGTTCGATGACTGGAGTAGAATGATGTAGATTTTTAATGATTATTCTTATTGATTTGTCGGCTTGAAGTTGAAAAATGCACTATTAAGCATTGATTTCTTTTAGAAAGTAAATACATTTTTTAAATACTTGTCAGGGTTATCAGTTGGCATTTTTATGTGATTAGAAGTAGATTTCCAAGAATAACTATTTGGACTAATTTGTTCAATAAAACTGTTTCTCAGTTGTAAAAAGTTTATGATGCCTTTAACAAGTATAGGTGAAAACAATACTATCTTTAGTATATCATTGGTGGTTTGTGTTTACGCCTAATTACGCAGATTCGAAAGTTCTTCGATATCATTGTAGTAATTAATATAGGCCCTGATTCATGAGGCGTGAGAATGGACTGAATGAAGTAGCGGTTCGGGATAATAAATATTTTTTGATTTGATTATAACATGATTATTGTAGGTTATTCTTTCTATCGATGAGACAAATAAAGCAAATAAGCAATTTTTTCTTGTTATTTAACAATTTTAATGACGGTCTGATTAAATAGCATTTTGTACTATATTATCGAAAGTCTAAAGGCCACCAAGTGCACGGTGCCTGTGGCTGTTTATATAAATGTCACGCTCCGCATACGATGAAACTACTATGAAGTGCAATTTACTTTATTAATATGTAAACACGTATTACCCTACTGGTAGGATGTTGTGCAGTGTTTAATTTGGCACTAATTTGTACGTTTTGCGTTGGATTATGTCTTGTGGTACGGATACGAATCATCGAGCATTGAATAAATGCGCGTGCATAATTGGACTGTTCGGTTTTTGAAATCTTAAACATGAAAAAAAAGTAATAATTTAATTAAAGTTGAATCAATAATTTAGATTTAAAGTATAAACGTATGTAAAGTGAATATGTGAATACAAATTATTTATTTTTATTCGATAATAATTTATTATATTGTATGTATTACAAATAACAAATTGCCATCAAACTTGGCACACATTATAATATTTACCTTTTATCAGTTTAATACTTATAGTTAAGCAGTTAAAAAATTTCCAGCTTTATACTAATATAGTATTTATAGCTTTATTTTTCAACTTCTATATGTTGCTATACTAAAAGGTGACTCTTAGCTCACAAATAAATTTCGTTTTGGTTCGCAAAAATCGAATATTATTTTTTTGTTTATAGGGTAAAATAAAATAGTTATTATATAACCAATGGGAATTAAAACAAATAAACAAACCAAATAGAGAGGCAATTTTTCTATAATCTATGTATTTAAAATGCAATGTACGTATGTTAATAAGCTATATAGCGTGTGTTCAATTTTAAAGGTAACAGGAAATATTTCGAGTATGACTTTGAGTTTGATTTGGAGTTTTTTTTACTGAGTAAAGGATATATAAAATATAAATACATATGTTTTTGGTAAATTCTAATTTTTAACTATTTTTATCTGCGCATGGTTATCGTATTTTCAACCCTCTATTTTAATTATGCATTTATAGGTATAATTTATCTATAAATTCGATGTAATAATAAATACGCCTTGTAGTTCTAATTAAAATAAATTATTATAATAATACCTATAATTACGAATTACCCAATTTAAAACTTTCGACTGTCATAAAAATTTCAATTTTGAAGATATTAAAAAACTGTAAAGATCAAAGTTACTTTGAGAAAATAAAACATTCCAAATCCAGTAGCAAAAATAGTGGTTCCTGTTTAAGAAATTTTTATTTTATTGCGCATGCGCAGATAAAAATAGTTAAAAATTAGAATTCATCAAAAACAGATGTATTTATATATCCTGTACGCAGTACAAAAACTCCGAATCAAACTCAAAGTCATGCCATCAAAATATTTCCTTTTACTTTTAAAATTGAACACACGGTATAGCTTATATAGACTAAAAAACTATTTTATCTTATAGATATCAGGGAAGTTTAGTGTATAATATAGCTTGAATATCATGTTCAAAAATATACCCAACCCAACACAAGCAAATTGCACTTCTCTGTCGAATTAGTTCACAAAGCGAGTTATAGGTACCTACCGACATCGATTTTTCCGTACACTAAAACCAAGGTACGCTGATATTATAGCACCGTATTTTATACAATTTTTGATACTAAAATATTCTCTCTATTTATTATATAACCTTAACTGCAACTTATTATTCACATCAACTACAGTGTAGCAATTTTATTGAAATAATTGAAAGTCTATGACATAGGTAAAAGCGACTAATAATTATAATAATTATAATAATAATTTTCAACATTATTACAAAAAGAAAATTGTTGATGTTTCACATCTGCCAGGCGTTCCGCGACGGCTCAGTTTTTTTTAATCTTTACAAAGGTGGGTCACTCTATCGCCGCCATTTACCTACTAAAAATATATGTTATAAAATTTGTCAAATTTTAAAATTCACGTTTGTTAAAAAAAAAAAAATTGTAACTTGCCTCTTTTACAGTTGCCATTGCAACCAACAATAACAATGACGAAATTAATGTAATTTATAATGCAATAATTTCGTGATATATTTAAGTACTTAAAAATTATTAAGTATCACGGTAAGTTTTAATATATTATTATTTTTGACCAAATTTGTTTTAACCGATTTTTTTTTAACCATAACAGTATTCATGACAATCAAACAATACCTTTAATTATATTGATTAACCGTATTAAATTTGCAATATAGCAACAAAATATTAATAAAATATAAATTGTATTTATATTTTGTTAACTCATTTTACATTATAAATAGTTAGTAGTTTTTTTTTTTACGTAATACAATATTTTTCACACTATATTTATTACTATTACAACAATGACTACTAAAAACATAAAAATTATTTAATTTTCTTCTGTGCAACGTAAACAATATCATTTTTTTTTTTTTTTTTTGAAAAGAATATTAATAAAGTTTTGAAGATATACTTAGGAATTTGAATTTATTAATACCAATAAAAAATATAAGTTTTATTATTGTTTTTAAATCCGTTATATTTATGTTTTACAAATTTAATTATTTTTTTTATACTAATGATTTTTAATGTGAATACAAAAAACCGTTCGTAACGGGTAACGAGAAATATTGTCTTCTGAGTAATGCATACATTTAATTTATTAATTATTATTAATGACTAGAGCCTAAGTGTTTAATTTACGCGCGAAGCCGTTTCTCTATATATTACAATCTCGTAATTACGCCATAACCAACAATGGTACTGACATGGGACCACTTGTAAGATACTTTGAATTACTATATATTAAAATATATTATAGTTTAAGTTTTAAAATACTAATTTTTAACAAATTGTGTATAAAATATCTTTATAAAAATAAAACCCATTAAAAAGCCTGCGTGATGGTGCAAAAATCCATCACACTACTGTGTGCCAAATACACGTAACTATATAATTGGATCTTTTTTCAACTTAAGTTTTTTATTCTATTGTATGCATAATTCATACATTCTATTATAATTTTATATTTTTAATTTCACACAATATATATTTAATATTAATATATTGTTTTTTCTTATATTTTATTTTTAAGAAGTTCTAACTTGTCACATAATATATGTGACTGCGATTTATTTTATTGTAATTAGAATTTATTTTCAAAAATAAATAAATTAATATTGTTAATGTCAAAACGGCACGAAAAATTAATTTTATATTTATACTCTATTTAATAATATAGAAACAATTCAGAACCTTCTACTATATGTCAAACTTTAAGAAAGTTATTATATATGTTATAATTATAAATTTATATTATTATGACACTTACTTACAAGGCAAATTAACCTCTGGGGCAAAACCGATTTTGGAGTGTGACTTTGATGCTATATTTAACAGTCGTTATTCTTAATTATTCGAAATTTGATTATTTTGTCTGTTATTACTGCCGTAAAACATTACAATATATTATAATACGAAATTTCGGTGTATTTGAATTTTAAATATTGTAATGTCGAAGGAAAAAGAACAAATAGTCATTACGCGTCTGCAGTAACAATTCGCCAACAAATCGTTTAAAAAATACCACCTGCTCGAATGTACAGTTAAAAAAAACTATTATATTTACATTTTAGTATGTATTATACACTGTAGTGCACATCACGCCTATATATTATGCGAGGAAAAAGATATGAAACGCACTTAAAACTTTCGTGGGTCTGTCTTGAATAATTATTATGATATTATACCAGGCAGTGTTGCAGGTAAACCTAACCTATATAATATTATATATAATACTTCGTGCTATTTGTATACGAGTATGCGCGTGTATTAATGCGCGAACCGGCTACGCATAATTTATGTGGCTCCCAATTCTCGCACGGCGTTTCACGAACCATCGTCGCGGTACAAAGACAGGATCGATATGATAGCGGCAGTTGTAAAACCGTGTATATGGGTTTGAGGTGTGGGCGGTGAGTAGATCGTCGTACTCGAAAGCCCGAGATATTCGCATATACAGAATGCCGCGAAGTCCTACCGTACAATCGCTATTGTATACAAAACGCATAAACATAATACGTAAATTGCATTCTTACCTACTATATACATATATAAAGATTGGATAGGCCCAGCGAAGACAAAAAAAAAGGAAACGCCGAACTTCGAGTTTTAAGGATAGGGTCCCGTGAGCGTTAAGTATTACGACGTGTACGCTCGATCGTCCGCGCTAACACAATACGAAATATTTAAATATACATATATTTACGAAAATACGAATGGAAAAGAGACAATAAAGAAAAACACACTGATTAAACATTTAAAGCAATGGGACCACGCGCGCCGAGAAGCTTATAATAACCAGTGTGTTGCCTATCAATTCTTCGTCGGGATAATCCGGCCCGGTTGCAGATTTCTTTTTCAGCAGAATTTATCTCATTGATCGCGATATTATTCGGCGTATAGCATTATTGTTTTTCGTTTAAATTATGGTATGATAATAGTATAAGTTAGTTGTATATATACACGTGCGTGTAGAGCAATCAGTATACATATTCATACTACGCCATTATACGCACATACAACCAGTGTTTGAAAGTTTGAAAAGTTTTAGTGGTTTTAACGGAAGGTGTTATTTTCATAAAATATTGTCACGAGGTAAAACAGGACCACCGATTTGTAATTAATTGTTATAACCAATAGCGCGAACTGGGAACTTATAACGACGGTTAAAATAATGTGACTAAATCGAAGAAAAAAAATTGCTGTTATCAAACAGTTGGTTGTATGAACGAAAAAAATATCTACACAGTTATAAAATATGAAGTTCTAAAGTTTATTTTACAACATAACAAGGTATCATTAAAAATTAAACATTGTTTTTCGTTAAATAATAATAACTTACTATAATATACGACTACTTATACGAAACATGATAAATAATAAATTGAAAATATAAATATAAATAATATAAGTATAAAAACATAGGATGATACTGCCATAAAAAGAAAGCTTAACTAAAAATGTAAGCACTGGTATCCCAAATGTTCTCAAATTTTTCAAAGATACAGAACTCTATACGAAAATTTAATAATATATACCGATACTATAAATTCACAATGTATCTTCTTATAATGTATTAATATTAATTATATATATGTAGACGTGTATATTTTATTCTCTATCAATTTATTCATAAGTCTCAACCTAATGTAAGAATCTACCTACCAATGTAAATTAAATTTATTGTAGCCAATGGCCCCAGTTGCCGAGGCAGTCATTGTAATAATAATAAAAAAAATTTAGAAGAAAAAATTTATTTTGTTCATAAATCATTACGACATAAATATAATTGGAAATTAGAAAAATTAATTTATGTAACATATAATATACCCAGGTGTGTGTATATGATAATTTATAATTACTATTAATGCAAAATTTAAATGTTTTCTTATGAAGAAAACAGTTTACCCCACCCCCCGTTTATTCCTAAAGGTAGTTTCGAAATCTACCACATTCCTCCTTTAATTAACCTTAAATAATTTTTTACACCTTACAAGATTTTTAAGCCACTAACTCACGTAATTACAAGGCTGAGGTGCTAATTGCGGGGTGGACAAAGAACCTACTATTTCATACTAATAGCGTTTAAACATAAACTTATTATATTAAATCGTTGGGACGTATAATCGATACCCACTTGAATGGACCGTAAAGCGACATTCATGATGATATTGTAAGGTGTGTGAGTCGTGTGTAAGAGTACCTGGAAAATGGGTAGGGGTATTAAAGGGAAGGGAAACTCCCTTACGCGTCTCCGTGTTCAGAGTAATTTTCACAACCACTTAAAATCAGCCTCAATTATAACAGCCATTGGAACTATATATTTATACACGTTTATTGCGTAATAACGTTATAAAACTTAACCCGACTAAACCGTTTATTCCGTGTCCGTTCTGAACAAAACAAATACGCTAACTATAACTAGACTATACATATAATAATAATAAATAATAAATAATCCTAGCCGTGAGCTGTAGTTTAATAATATTATATAGATCGGCATATACCATACGGGACTAAATAGTAGGTGAAAACATGTACGATGAATTGTTTTAATACGATATTGATTACTGACTATTGTTTATTCTACGATATCGTTTATCTGGTTTTGATATTTGAATGAACACATTTCACATCAGAATATCGTAATACAAAATTGATACTATAGATACACGGAAATTACATGATATTTTGTCATATCCAAAACTACAACGTATTTCTTTATTATAATATTATGACTGTTGAACCATATATAGGTACTTTATTACTTAAAATATAATTATATATTATATATTTATAAAATAATTATTTAATGAGATACAATTTATTATTAGCATTAAACTAATTTCTATAAAATGTCATGTTTTTACCTTTTTGTTACAAATTTACAACACAGAATTGATATTAAAAAGAAAATTATATTTTTAAACATAATTTGTTACAATAATTTTGTCCTATATAATATAAAACTTGTTATATGGACTATAAAATAAATTATAATATAATTTATTATAAATAGGTGATATTGTATAAATTTAAGATTCGTATATTTTTTAAATTAAAAAACATTGCTTTAATAAAGGTTATAGGTTATATATATAGTCTTAAGATAATCATTACAACGTCTTAGATCATATTAACATGCCACATATTATAAAATAATTATGAAATAACTACATAATTATTGAATTTGAATTTTGTGTAGTTTTGTTAACCGAACATTTTATATTATGATATTATAACTATTTATGAGTTATTTAGAAAATCAAGCTATTAAAATAACAGTTACAGTGAAATAAACGGCTGAATTTTAAAAGGTCAACGGTATACATCCACTGTATTAATAAGCAACATTTTTATACAGTGGTGTAGTCGTAAATATTTTTTTGGGTATACACCTAAAATGAGAAATATGTAATACGTGGGGGGCTCTACCCCCCACACCTCCCGTATACTAATTAACTTAAATTTATCTATTATTATAAATATTTTTAAATACATAACAATATATAATTCCATTATAGTAAATGTATTTATTTATTATTTATAATTTATAAAATTGTCCACTTTGTTTTTTTAATGGCTCCTTTTTCCTTGAACGATCATTATCGGCCGATCTGTGCTGCAACGGCCAGCTCCCAACCTAATTGGTTGAGTTCCCTACTAAGAGGTGGCCCATTTATTACCAATTTAGATCTTAGATCTGAACATATTATATTTATTAAACATTAAATTAAATCTCTGTTCACATTAGTATATTTAATTCCTGTATTTCTTCATTAATTGTACTATTATGAATAAAGTTTCTCATTCCTTGTATTAGTACAGATGTATTTAATAAAAATCTACAGCCTAATTGTTGTATTTCATTTTCCACATGTCTTAAATATACCATATTGCCGTCGTCATAACTCATAATATAAATTTAATTTTAAATATTTGTTTTTTTAAATTAAATGTAATACATGACAAGCATATTATATTATCACTTATCTGTATCTATTACCTAGTATCTACTACCTGCCTAATTTATTATGTTTACATAGTATTTATTGTTTATACCTAGTTTATTAATGACTTCTGATGATAAATAAATAAACCACGAGTAATTTGAAAAGTTATGACGTTTGGACAATTTTAAATTTTCCTAATTCTTATAACTTTATTTTTAATCATAATTAATAAATTGTGGTAATATGGTTATCATCCAAAAGGCTACCATCGTATCTCGTGTATACCCGCGTATTTGTTTTATTTTCTTTCCTAAACGCATTTAAGAATTTTAGCGTTTTGGGTATACGCCATAAATCCGCGTATACCCTCCACTACACCACTGTTTTTATATTAGGAAAATTGTAATTAAGTATGGAATTGATATAGTAGACACCTGATATTAGCTAAGCTAAATGAAAATTTAAACGTTTCATTATCGCAATTGTTTCTTGTCCAATAACTGCAGTATTATAATATTTTCGTATAAATCGTAATTAATCAAAAACGTTTATAAAACCGAATTATCTATACAAGAAATATGACCGAAAAACTATGATAAAATTATTTTAACGCTTTTATAATGTCGTAAAATAAGACAGCATTAAATTTATATTCTTCATATTTTAATGTTTAATAGAAGTATCTACGTTTATCATTGAGTTGTATTTTAAGATGTAAGACTTATTGTTCTAATTGTCTTAGTGTATCTCTTAAATTAATTTAATGGATGAAATGGTTCAATCATTGCCTTTTGGTGCAGTCACTCGTCGCTGTATTTTAAAATATAAATAATAAAGAAAATATTAATATAAATATATAAATTAGTAACGCATCAATGGAATACTTATAAAATAATAAACAAAAAATGATAAATTACGACCTAAAAATGTTGATAACGCGACTAAAATATCCTCTTTACAATTAGAAAATATATGCGAAACTGGGCATTAACGGAATGAAAAAACTTCTTAAAAACATACTTAACAATAATATTACTTACCAGATAACTCAGTAGATAATAAAAGAATGTTGGTGCTAAGATATCATGAAAAATTTATCAATAAAAATGAATCTAAACGAAACTAACTAAGGGTAAGTTAACTTGTCTAACCTTGAACATAAGTAACCACGTATAATTACTAATTACTAATTACCTACCACCATATAATACTTTTGAAGTTTGTGAATTTCTATTGAAAATATCATAAACTAATTATCTTATAATATATTTATTATTACATTTTAAATTATGACTATTTATGAAATGGTATTCGGTATACTACCGTTGCCTTTTGTTTTTATTATTTTTTTAACGTAAATATTTGCACCCGTGTATAACATTTTGTGAATAAATTTCTCTCGAGTTTGTAAACGTAAAACTGAAACAAACAAGTGCCCACGGAACAGGTACCTATATTTTATGGTATATTCGTTATATTATATAAGGCATGTTTATAATTATATAAATTATTATTATTTGCCAGGTTACGGTACGTAATGGTGGTTTTTTATTTCCCCAGTGTATACAAAATATTTATGGTCTCGGTATTGTGTTTTCGGTATTTATAATGGCCGTTCATTAATTTTGAAAATAAAAATAATTACGGAAACTCGATTGTATTTTTACCGACTAAAATGTTTCGTAAATATTTGGAATACTTTTACTTAAATATCTTTGCTTTATATGCAAAAATTATATCATCACACGAAAAATAGTTTTAATACGAGTGTCAATGCAACTCATATAATAGCCAATAACTGCCAACTAATATTGTACAGGAGGTTTGGAGAATAAAATACCTAGGTATTACACGTATTTATCAATGGCACTACGAATGCAAGCAGCGCCTGGGATTCGACCATATTATATAAAAATAATGTACACATAAAAAATATAAATCTTACCAGCACAAGAAAAGTAGTTAGGTATAAGTATAATATAAATAATAATTATAAAAATATATTTTTTAATGTATTTATTTATGCATTTACGAAGTAAAATCAACTTATATTAACAAATATGGTTTATAAATTTTAAGTTCATACTCATTTAGTCACTTCTACATAATATTATGTGTATTATTTTAATAACGATCAGGGGTGGATCTAGAAATCTGAAATGGGAGAGGCTATACATTTTTTTTTTTTTGGATAAAATACAACTATAATATTTTAGTACATATAAGATTATAAATAACACTGTACATAGAAATGATTTGATGACAATTTTAACAATTTTATTTATATTACTTTAAATTTATGAATTTTAACTTTTAAGATATACGAACTATTTGTTAAATTAAATAAATAAATATATATAATATATTAAATTTCCAAAGAGGGGAGCTAAAGGCGATTGATAAAATATTGACAGATTTTTATTTTTATTTTTATATTTCTATGTACAGTTCTAGTGGTCTATTATATTATTATGCACTATGTTTAATAGCATCTATTTTTTAGAAATCTTTTATTCTTTTATTAAGACCCAGTAATGTAATATGAAATAAATGGTACCTATTAAAAAATATTCTAAAGAATGCTGAACTTTTTTTTTTTTGACGATCGTTTATAGTTTTAAGTATTCGTTCCTCGAATCAAAGAATATTATAATAAGATAAAATGCAATGTATAAATACCTTTTTAGTTTTTTTTTCATCTTGTGACACTCAACTACCCATTCTTGATGTCTAATGAATAAATTGGCGTTTTTGTCCCCGCGATCCTCCAGGAATTTGCACTTGTGAGCGCCTTTGTGCGCCGTAATCAACACTGAAACGGTTTAACATCTAATTCGAACAGCTACGAGGGGAGAAATGCTAAAGGACGATGAAAATATCGTTTGAACAAAGTCAACAATTACATCATTTACATAAGTAATATATATAGGTATATACTATATAACACCATATATATATGTATTATAGATTGGTGGGTTTAAGGTTTAATTAATGTATAAAATCATAATAATAAATTATACCTATTATATTACAATCGTATATTATATTAATATACCTAGGTCATGTGCGAATAAATAACTTTATTTACCTTTATTAAAATTCATCCAAAATTGTTGTAAACTTGTAGTTGTGGATATATTTATTATTTCATTTATTGATTGTTTATCGATTAAAATGAATTGGAACTTTTTTTTTTTTAAATAATGATTTGAGTACAAATATATGTGACATTTGTGAGTTCAAATTGATTTATAATTAGTTAAATTTTATCGGCTCAAAATACATGAAATTAATTTAATAACTTTTTTATTTACAAAATGATGTAAAAATTAATAATAATACAAATAGGTATGTAATATAAATAATCGTTATAAACAATAAGACAATAATACAATAGTTATTTTATTTATAGTACCTAAGACGTAAAATATTGGTCACGTCGGAACTTATACAGTGTCCCATGAGGATTTACCGATTGGAATATCTCCTGAAATAATGGAGGTATCATAATTATATATATATATATATATATATTTTAAAGACTCACAGGGGAAAGGACTAAAAGTATTTCATATTTTAATTTAATTTAATATTTTGGTAAAAGTTAAAAATTTATTTTTTATTTAATTATTTTTAAAAAATCGAAGATAGCTATTTTGTAGTTTATTTTTCTGAAAATATTGACATTTCAACATTTTATTTTCAAGATTCGTAATTTTTTATATATTTTTTTGTTTTGAAAATATTTTTGTATTATTATATAGGCACAAACCCGTGGGTTATACGTTTTATAACGCTGGCACTTATATAGTTATATAGTATTAAATAATTCATAATTTTTTCCGAAACTAGAAAAAATATTGAAAATCACAATGTTAATGAAAATAAAACGTCAATATATTAAGAAAGATATACTCTAAAAAATGGTTATCTTCGATTTTTTTTTTGAAAATAATTAAATAAAAAATTATTTTTCTACTTTTTTAGAAAAACATCAAATTAAATTAAAATATTAAATATTTGTTATCCTTGTTCTTGTGAATCTTATTAAATAAAAACAGAATAATATCTCCATTATTTCAGGAGATATCGCAATGGGCAAATCCTTGCGGGACACTTTATGGCTTAAAGTCCTTATACCTATATATATTAATTGTAAATTCGAATAAATATTCAATAACTAAACTGCAACCATAAGTTTTAGCTAACTATTGTTAGAATGTACTAGATTCTAGTAACTAGAACAACAATAATTCAAGACTCTTAGTTGAAATTTCCCATTATTTGGGATTTTCTGAAAATCAGAATACATTAAAATTGTATACCGTGTGTATACAATAAGGGGGCGTTCATCCCCCCCCATTGTTCATATTTTTTCTATATAATACATTAATTAATAATTTATTTAAAAAATGTTCCGTTTGATAAAGATCGTAAATCTTAATGATATTATACTAAACATAATAAGAATTTTATGCATATTTAGGTAATCAACTGTAAATTATTTTTAGTTTGTATAGAAGAAAAATTAATTTCGCCCCTCCTCCCACCACCCATAGTCTCAATTCAAATATAATGGTAGTGGGTGGGGGGGTTGATAATTAGTACACATTAGGTTGAGAGCAACTAATCAACATCTGCTAAAACATCTTGGCCATTTTTTTCCATCAGTTGTTTGGATTCGGCCGAATATTTGTATATATCAATCACCTAAATAGGTAAATATTAGGTGCTTATACGAGAAACAATATTTTTTTTTTGATAAAAAAAATAAATTATGTATAAATATTAAATATCACTTGTTAATCTATAGTTATGACATTAAAATATTATTGTTGACTACAATTTGTGTGTTACTTATACTCAGATAAAATTATTACTACTGTGCAGAGTACTTTTTATGAAGTATTTTGTAGATAATTAAAACGACTATTAGCGAACAAATGAAATGTCAAATTTACCACGCAATTTTTAATTTTTTAGTAATATAATATTTAATAAATGGTATAAGAATGAAATTATTGATCGATTATTCCGTGTATTCGAAAATGATTATATACTTACCATTGCAGCTCATCGTTATGTACCTATTATTATTATTATTATATCTGCAGTAAATGTACTACTGCAGTTAAGTCATACTAACATATCTAATAATAATGTGGCCCAAACTCACTATAAAAAAAAATGATCAAAATGGGATAGCGCAATTTCGTCTTTAAATTCTCAGTTTTAACTTTCGGTCCGTCATACAAGCACTTTATTGAATCGACGAGGTGGGATGTCTAAAACGGTAAGTAGGTAATAACAAAGTCATGGGTCGTATATACTTATATACAATATATCATTATTATCATAAAATTATACATGAACATGAACGTATCGACGATTACTGTAAAACGCTGCGTACTAGGCAATTTGGCGGGTATATAAAAAAAAAATTACCAAACGTCAAATAATATTTGATGGATAGCACGCCGAAAACACACTCACGTATATTATACGAGGTGATTCACCGACCACGCTCATCCCCATTTTTCATTTGATAATGAATTTATTCGAATTTTATATGTCCCATTTAAGAAGTGTCCCGTAGCGATAAAAACTTATTTTTAAATGAAAATCACCTTTTTTCTGTTACTTGTTAAGTAGATCATTTATATAAAAATGTCCATGTATCTAAATTTAAATTTAAATGATTAGTTTTTAAATTATTTAATCTCTTGGACTTGAGTTAATTGGTGTATGGTAATAGGTTTGGAAGATATGGTGGTTGGTGGTTGAGGCTACGATTATTTGAAAATTATAGTAATTAATATTAATCTATCGACATTGTATGTTTTTTATATCCATTTTTAAGGAATATACATTCTTCTTAGCACATTTAAATAATTCAGAAAGTACTCGTTAAAAGTGTGATTTAGTTCTATTAAAATTTTCAAAAATATCATCTGTTTCATTATAAACACTAAATAAAGATTGTTTTTTCATATGAAAAAAATAAGTTTGTATCACTGCAGGACACACCTTAAATAGTGTATGAAATCTAAAAGATATAAATATGATATCCTATATAGCATACTTAAAAATTTAAAAAATCAGAATTTGAATAAATTATTTGAGTATTAATAGAGAAGCCACGTAAAATAAAAAAAAAAATTAAAGAAAAAAAAGGATTGATTATGTTTTGTGAATCACTGTGTATAGTGTGTGTGGGCAGGAAGTTTGCGATGACTATATTATTATTATTATTATTATTATTTTACACGTCCGTTATGTGATTAGGTATAACATTACAGAGGATAGCATTATAGTATTACGATAACGCGTGCGTCGGCTATACCTACATAATATAATATATAGAGCTTACATTTAAAATAGAATACCTATCTATTAGATCGGGGGTGGCCAACTTTAATAGACTTGCGATCGACCTTCGAGATTTTTTAAGTTGTCGCGATCGACAAAAAAAAAAAGAAAGTTGTTTATAAACAAAAAATATATTATATGTAATGTACATGCGTGTTACACTTCTTTTATTTGATATCTATGTATAATATCGTTTTCATTGTAATTTATTAATTTTTCTAAATATAATTTTTATATTCATGGGATATTTGAAGATATACAAATTTACGAAAAAAAAATACATATTTTAATTGTTTTCTGAAAAAAATTCAAAAATCAAAAAAATGCGAAAGGGTGTGGCGATCGACTGGTTGGCCACCCCTTTATTAGCTTATCAGTCGTATATTATCGTATACAGGTAGATAATATATTATATTGTGTAGTGCCGCACTGTTCATTTGCGGTCCTTCAAACTTTCTACAAGTATCTGTACACCGCTGTACACGCCGATAAAAAGGTAATAATATTGTTATTATTTTGACTTACTTACTGTGTGTTGTGATACGAAGGTTCAGTGCGATTAAAATGATGGAAAATCAAAATGATTTCAAAAACTTAGCATGACACATTTTCCATTTTCGACGAATACCAATTACCAAGCCATGATATTTTACAATATAATACGCTCACTGCCGTACTAAATGAGTAAAAGAAACTGCTCAAACAAAAAATAAAAAAATTCCATCGTATTCCGACCCATGTAATTTCGCAATAAAATATCTGGACAGTGTAAAATCACATCCCCGTCGAGAGCGTTAAACATTAATAACTGGTAAAGAGCTGATTGTCACAGACAATTATAACTTATCGGTAATGAGCTCACATAAACATTGGACGCAAACCTCGCTGATCCACGGCGTACACGTCATAATATTATATTGTGCTGCGTGCCAAGTGACCGAATATATTATATTAATCGCTTGTAATTAGATATGGTCGCTAGAGTCAGGTTGCGCATAAAATACGAATACAAATAACTTTTATGCATAGGTATGATATAAAGCTCAAGCAAAATAGCTTTGAAATGAAACGTTTTAATACGTATAATACGATATTCCATTAAGTAGGCCAAATTTTTTATCAACGTTTAGACCAGCAATCTCTCCGCACCAGTTAACCGAAACCTCGACCGGAACTGACAGCACAGAAATGAATTTTTAATAATCTGTTTAATAAAACAAGCTACTCAGCAATCACATATGTATGAGTATAATAATTTTTAATTTGAAAAGAAACACAAATAAAATACAACGTATTACATTTTAAAACTATTAGTTATATTATTATAATGTATTTTAAAATGAATTAAAAACTAAACGATTGTTAAAATCTAAATAGATGTAATTAATTCAACAACACTGAGAGCAATTTTGGCACATTAATAAAATGTATTAAAGAAGAAGATAAAATATTGTGACAGAAATTACTAAGTGATATTTGATTGTCAGTATTGTAAACAATTAATATATTTATTCTTTTCGAATGGTGTATTAATTTTTAATTTAATGGTGTATTTAACACGATATTAGCCTATCGACTAACTTGTGTCTAAAATTATTTAAAATTTGAAAAGTGTAATGATAAGAAATTAAGAAAAAAAAATTATGGATCGGTAAAATAAAACGTAGCACTTATAGTTTAATATTTAGGATTTAACAAGAATACTTAGTAATAATTGTTTATCAAACTATAAAATAATAATGGTAGAAGTTTATAAAATAGCAACAAATTATTAATACGTAAATTGACTACAATAACAGTAATAATGATTGAATGACGTATCATTTTTAATATTTATAAATATGAGAGGGAAAATAATAAAACAATAAAGTAAAAAAAAAGTGCACAAAATGTAAGTTACAATAATATAACATTAAAAATTATCAACAATAAATACGAATAAAATTCCCCCAAGCCCGTATTATTAGATACATAATTAATTATTTTTTTAACAAAATTGTTGTACATTAAAAGAGTTTTTTAACAATAAAATGTGATTACATAAATATAATGATAAAAGAATAATTAGGCGTACAAGGTACAACACTTATATACAAACTAGACAACACAAAACATACTAAACATTTATAGTAAATAAAATTTTGATCGTTAAATATTTTTTTGTAGAAGTTTAACACCAGATCCTACTTTAAACTTAAGTTATACAAATAGACTTAAGTTGTGAGCAAGTTAAAGATTAGCTAGAAGTAAACAATACATAGTTACTACCAATTTGATTTACTATAATATAGTTTAGTAAAATATCACTTAAAATGTTGTTAATCCCAAAATCGCCTAAATATTATATCATAATTTTATTTAAAAATGCAAATACATGATTAAACGTGAATACAGATCGTTTGATATAAATGTATGTTGAATTATTTAAAAAAAAATGTTAAGTACCTTACTTACTGTTATCACGGTGTTTGTGAATTATCATCCATTAATCTCAAACACTAAAAAATATCCATTTAATATACTTTTATTTCAAACGACTGATATAAAATAATGTCTTTTACGAATAATAAACATTAATAATGTTTCAAAATTATATTCTCGAAATATTTAAACCGAGAGTGACTAATAATATATTAATATATGTATTTTAATTATAATTTAAATAATAACGTAAACATTTAAGCAATAATAATAATAATAATATTATATAGGTACGAATAAAAGTTTTTACTAAAATAATTTTTAAACAAGAAAAAATATTTAGACACAACCTATCGTTTCTACATAAAAACACATTTGTTCGTATCATAAAGGGAATAAACGGAAACGAGGTAACTATGTTTGTTTAGGATATTCTAACGTTGAATATTATGTAATATAAAACGAGAGAAATATTATTTAAATATAATGACATCTTTTTTTGTGTCTATTGCACTTGTTTAGATCACAGATAGAACTTGTATTTATTTTTAATTTTTTTTTTTTTTTTGAATGATAAATGTATTTCTAAAAACTACTTAACTTTGGATTAAAACTATGTAAATAATTAAAGCCACACATCATATCAATAGGCGTAATGGTCCCAATTTTATCCTATTTTATGGAACGATGTTCTTTGGTTAACGTCCATACACTCTTGAAGTTGGTACCACGTTAAATTAAAGGGCTAAAGGACACATTTGAATTGCCTTCAGTGATTTTTTTTTAAAATAGATTACTCGAATTACCTCCTGATTTTAAAATATCATTCACTTAAATAATTGCCTCCTATTTTAGGTAGTGACCCTTTTGTACTGGAATCGCTTTCGATAACTACATTTGATTGATTTCTCGTTTAAATTTCAAATATTGATTTTTTTATTTTAAATTAAAAAATACTATGAATGTGCACACAACGATTTACAATGTGAGAACAAAAAATAAAAAAATTGAATATTATACTACGAAAATTGTTTATATAATATAATTTATATAATAAATAAATAATGAATAAATAAAATAAATGTTTTACTGTCCACAATTTAAGTTAATACAAAATATAAATATTTTAATAAATCGACAAACACAGTCTGGCGCGTACATCTGGCCTTCTAGGTTAGAATTTCTATCCCTCTCTCACCGAAATAAAAAACAGGAAAATTATTAAATATGTTTTTAAAGAGTAACAATGATATTTGCCAATTGAAAGTATACAGATAAAAAATGTTATCGATATAAAGTATGAAAATTCACAAACTTAGTTTTTGGGGCCACCCTTAAAATATTTTTTGTATATGTGCCTAACAGAGAAGTAATAATTGGTCATAAAAGTGATGTGTGTATAAAGTCATACAAAAATAATATTTTTGAGCATTATGGAAATCAACATAATAGTCGATAGTTCTATCACGTACTATCGATATATTAATTTATAATCAGTTGTTTGGTACTCGAAGTACCTCCAAAACCACACCGGAAATTCTTGTGAAAAAAGGTCATCTACCTAAATGTGGAAGGCAATTCATGTGCGCCCAAATCAAAACGCGTAAACTCAAGCTCTGAAATACAGACGTTTGCTGACTAATTATTCTTCATCACTACTACAAAATATATGACAATACTCTAAACTTACGATAGAAAATACTGTGTATGGTATGACAACAAGGGTCAGACATGCGGAAAACATTCCGTAGAAATGTCGTGTACTATTTATGTAAATTAGTTAATTCATGATAATAGGCCTAATAGGGTCGGTAGAAACGGTAATAAAAATAATAGTAGTAGTAGTAGTAGTAGTAGTAGTAGTAGTAGTAGTAGTAGTAGTAGTAGTAGTAGTAGTAGTAGTAGTAGTAGTAGTAGGAGTAGTAGTAGTAGTAGTAGTAGTAGTAGTAGTAGTAGTAGTAGTAGTAGTAGTAGTAGTAGTATAATACTGAATTGTAAAACAGAAAATGTGTGTTTGTTTTTTGTCTTGATAACGTGATTAGGGATAATGATCAAAAAGTATATCAGTTAAAAACACTGAAAGAAATTCGATGGGTGTTGTGTAATGTCCAATTGACTATAGTGAATTCGGAATTGGTAGACAAAGACGGGATAATATAACAGCGAAGGAGTGTAAAGGAAAACCCTGTAATAAAATTGAAAAAAAGGATACTTATAAAGGAGATAAATAAATTATACATGTTGAATGAATTCTGGGTTGAGAAATGAGAAACCCATGAACTCTGTTTGGTCTAGATTCATCATGAACAGTTTATCGGTGGGGGTAAGATCTGTTTTTTCACCAGTGAATTGCTTATCAAAATTGCTCACGTCCTTACGGTGTTTCTATAACATAAATATGATATTAATTTTTTACGGATTCTTAATGCCGTGTAGTGAGGAATACTTACGATTTTTGGTTTAAACGGCGGTTGCACTTCCCGGTTTTCAATTTTTGCCCAATCGATACGTCTAAAAAATACATGTCCCCGAATGTCTTCTTCACCCCTGGGACCTCCTCCCAATCTTTTCATCGGATTTTTAGTCAAAAACTACAGTTTTTAGAAAATATAAAGATTTCAAAACATCAAAAATAAATTAATAAAAAATGTACTTCTATTAAGTTTCTAGTATTAGTGATATTGAAATAACGTTACCCCTTTGCATATTTCTTTGGCTTCTTTAGACATTCCTTTAGGGTAACTGACGCTGTGATCAGTGATGGCCGCAAAAAGTTCTTCTTCGTCTTCTCCATCAAATGGTGGCTGTCCGACCAACATTTCATACAGGAGAACACCGTAAGCCCACCAATCGACAGACTTGCCATAGGGTTGGTATAAAATTATCTGAAAATCAATAAGTGTTTGTATTGTATACTTCAAGCGTACAATATGATTTTTCGAGTGAAAATATAAAAACAATTAAACAATACTATTAATACGTTATTAGAATATCTATATTATGATACATCATATATCAACCAATATTGCCAAGTTGAAACATTTATAATATTATTGTGATTACCAATTTGTTTATGGTTAAATTATGTCGTAGGTGTACTACGTATAGATATGCAATACGGATGTGTATTGTATATTATAGCACATATATAATTGTCAGTTTAGTTTAGCAATGGAAGTTTATCGGGGCTTAATAGTAAACCGTCAATTGTTTATATTGATAATAGATGAGATTATGTATAGAATAGTAAGGTAAAGATATTCGTTGTCGATTGCTTGATTAATGTCGCTGTTGATTAATAATAGTCCTAATTAACAGGTATGCGAATAATATTAAAATGATATGGTTTATTACTAATCGAAACATAATGTTTAATGTTTATAGAATAATAATATAATACGGTACGCTTGTTTTTACAATAAACTTCAATATTATTATAGTTCTGTTTACACTTTTATAACGATAAGTTTAATTTAAAATCATTACAGTGACGTATAATGTAAAATATGTGTGTTATAGCTTTTAAAAATAATCAACGCAACTAATATTGTTTGGTATGCGTGATCTACCGATATTATAAGAATTTAGCATGTTGGATGTGAGATCTATTCGTTTTAAACACGTCTAACGAATAAAGTTGGATTCTAAACATAAATAAACACGTGATTCTAATATAAGATCGCATTTTATTTTGATTTGCTAAGTACAGATGTATGAAATGAAACATGGAACCACCAAGAATTGTAATTCAATAGGTATGCACATTGCACTTACAGTAGTGTTATAGCTTATTGTTATAGTAGTTATAGTTTCGTGTGTTATTAATTTAGAAATGTAAAAGAAAAGGAAAATTATATATCGTAATATGATTAGTGAGTGGCGACGAGAACATTTGTAGACAATATTTAAAAGATTGAGTACTACTATATACTAAAACACATATAAAAATTAAAATAAACTTATAAAATTCAATAAGTAGTTAACAGAAATTACAAGAAATAACAGAAGTTTTAATGCAAGTTTATAAATAAATTGTTGCACTAAGGTTTACAAAAAAAGGTTGCCAAGTGCTAGTAAGGTAAATAATATATTTTTATTATTCGTATTATTATTCAATTATATGATTTAGTAAATTTAGTAAATCGTACACTGAACCAAATATCTTTCAGAAAATATACACGTAGAGTCGCTACACTAATTTAGCGCTAAAAATGTCTTAAATACCTAAGAGTATGTAGGTAAACAAGCGTAAGGTGACAATAATCTATAAAATTGAATAGAACCAATTAAATATCTTTTTTCTTCGTAATACAGCAATGCAATTGATTTTCATTTGAAAATTGAGGTAATATACACTAAAAAAAAATCATCTTAATAACGAGAGCTTGTTTAAAAGATAATATCGTGTTTTTTAAAGGTCTTATGGTTTACAATCATAATTAATGATATTTTTTGTTCTTTTTCAAATTTAAAAATGTTAGTCGAAGTAGAATGAAACAATAATTAGGGTACTTTACTGATTGTGAATGAATACAGTTAATGAACTTCAACATTTTAAATACTATTGAACGACGAGATGAAATAAAATTTATACAAAGCTTAGATTTAAAATAATAATATTTTTCTAAATTCTGTTTAAGTAAATAATGGAAAATTAATTTTGATGATGATACAGCCGATAGAGGGCAGTGGATGGATATCGTTTTACTTCTAATGACTAAAAGTCTATTATAATTAATAATAGTCTATACTCTATTAAGTATACTAAGTATAACATTTTTAATACGTCACTACTTTAATCGGATAGTATAAAGGAGTTTTGTTTTATATTCAACTAAAAACAAATAGTTGGATGTTTGGAGACTCCAAATTGGAGTAGTTAATCTGTAGTGATGGTTTCACTGTAAACCTTGAATTAATTTAAAAAAAACTAAAAAAACATTTCTTACAAAATTATAAATAAAAAAATTGTAAAAAACAAAACGGAAATACTATCAAATTATTTGCAAAAATCTATAATAATATAATGAAGGTTTGAAAAAGCATTTTATATGTAGACTGTAGATGTACCACTTTTACGCACGTATAATTTTGGTATTTTTTATGCAACTTTCTAAAAAAGATAAATGAACATAATAAATTGTATTACGAACGTAATTTAAAATTTGAATAAAATTATGTAATTTCACGTTTATTTTAATATTTCATAGTTTACACTGAATAGTATTTGGATAAATCAAGGAATTTATATTTTATAACTGCCTTCTGAATATAATGCAATGAAAAATATGTATAAGTAATAATTATAATAATGTTTTACTTAGTGAATTACACAAAAGTCCTCAGAGACTAATGCTAATATAAGCCTAACGGTGTACTGGACATAAAAGTAACGAATTCAGCTACGCGTTACACATGAGTTAGATAAAACATAAAGACAATCAAATCTACTTTCACGGTGTATAAAATACAATATACATCGATGCTTAACAGTTGCAATAAAAAAATCAAATACCAAAATAATAAAGCAATCAAGCATATTATCGACCATAAACAAAAATATCTTACCTCTGGGGCAATATAATCTGGTGTTCCGCAAAATGTTTTTGTAGTCTTATCACCCATAATGCCTTCTTTGCACATACCGAAATCAGCGATTTTTATGTGACCATCCTGATCCAATAGAACGTTATCCAATTTCAAATCTCTGTATATGATACCATTGAGATGCAAATAGAAAAGTCCAATGGCTATTTCTGCGGAATAAAATCTAGAAAAAAAAATATATTTACGAGTTGACATAATATGAATAAACTTCACGGGAAAATTAACGTACACGGCGACAGGTTCTTTAAATTTTCCACATTGTTGAATTTGAAACATTAAATCTCCACCATTTATATACTCCATCACAAAATATAGACGATCCTGAGAAAAAATAATTTTTTTATTTCCTTAATCTAGTTTTGAAAATTGTTGTTGTTTTTAACAATAAACGCATTATTTTAAAATTGATATATCATATAATTAAGCTACAAATACAAATCGATAGTTATTACTTATTATTAATATAAAATGGCTCATGTAAAATATGAGAAAATTCGTTTTGTTTTATTTATTGTTAAAAACATTTCTATTGTTAACTGTTATTATCATAGTATTGATTAAATATACCAAATATATTATATTATTAATCAACGATAATAATATGTATAACGAAACAATTGAACATTAATCTATTGCTGCAGTATAACGGAAATGTAACAATTATAAAGAATTAAACTTTTTGTATTGAAAAAAGAAGTTCTATATCTATGCCATAAATAAAAACATATTTTTTTCATTTAATTCTAATGCTCCGATTTCAAAAATAAAACATATAGGTGCGTTTAAAATTCTAAGACCAATATAATTTAAGTTGACTTAAATTCTATTGCCTTTATAATTATAAACATTAACCTAGCTCAACCGAGAGTGGATAATAATGTATTAACCATAATATTATATTGATTATAATACTAAGTAGTTATTTTAAATTAAATATACAAATAAATAATATGTATAAGAACCGAAATCTGTGATAAAAAAATTACAACATAAAAGATAAAATGAGTGTAGCGTATTTTGGTCTAATTTGTTTTATTTTATTTTTTTATTATAATTTAGTTTAAAAAATAATCCACAAAATAAAGAAAATGATTATTGACAAAGCGATATTAATAACTATATTAAAATTACTACAAATAAAGTAAGATATTTTTTAACAAAAGCCAATATTCAAAAAGGAATAAAACCAATATAAATCCAATAAAATGAAGTCTGTAGAAAATATGAATACAAACAAAAACTAAAATAATTATAACAATTGAATAATAAAGTAATATTATAAAAATAAGCTGTTAAAACTAGAAAAATAAGTATAAATTTATAACTTAAAACTTTAAGCAAAACACTGGTTAAAGTTTCAATACATTTTATGTATTAATATATCTTTAAATATAATTAATATTTGGATTCCAATGTTCAAAAAGTTTTTTTATTTGTGTTAATTTACTATATTACTGCATAACCTAACCTAACCAGTGTTGAGTTCAGATAGCAAAAATAATATCTAGATAAATATTAGATTACTAGCTAAATAATTATTTAAATTAGTATATGAAGATAAAATATTCAATTTTTATCTAGATAAATACGTGGATAAAACATTTTTATCTTATAATAATTAATTTGTATTAATGCTTGACGTGCTATTAGGTTCTCGGCTGAGTAGTGTTATTGGGGAAAGCATAACCAGGAAGGCTTATTTTGGGTCAAAAATATATTGAAGAATAAATATGCGTAAAAAATACAATTAGTAAACAATTATTGAAAAAATACACGTGAATTACACAACGAGATTTATCAAGATATTTTTATAGATTTCCATAAATTAATTTAAATCTAAGATAATAATTTATTTATTTATCTAAATAAGATTTAGGTACTTAATGTGTATCTAGATTATTTATCTAGATATTAATCGACACTGCATATATAGCTACGAGTCAGGTAATACACATGATTATAATTTATAATATACTTTATATTATTATCATAATTTATATATCTATTCTATTAATGGTGTACTTGATCAAATTATCGAATAAACGCCCTCGAAAGCTCCCCGAAAATCAGAATGAAGGTAATTACATAAATTTAATATTAGTAACTGGTAAGTGGTAATATTTTCCGGCACATCTAAGTGTAGGGAAGAATCCCTCAAACCTAGCCCTATTTTACTAGGTTTAGCCATATTATAGTAAACTTATAATACTTTAATTACATATTTTTTTCATTTTTACGATATTACGATGAGTTACAACATTATTCTGATAATTGTTTTACCACGATCTAGGCGCGTCAAGTAATGTATAAAATATCAGAAAAAATCTGACAATATCAGTGAAATTAATTTCGTAAAAATTAAAAAATTACTTGCATCACAATGATGATTTTTTTCGGGTATGCCTTAAAAAGCAATAGTGTTTCATATTGTAGTATTTTTTCAAGATGTAAAAATATATTGTTGATCTCGGAAAAATATAAAAACGAACCCTTTTCACAGGTCTCAGAATTATTTATAGTGTAAACAGTGTAGTTTCATTTAATGCTTTGTACTTCAAGTTTGTGTTGAAATTGTATACATTATTATAAAAAAGTAAGAAAAATATTTTATGACAACAAAAAGTATAAAACATGTGATTTATAGTAAACGTTCATAAATTCCATTAAATTGTGTATAATTTTAATAAAAATGATGCCAATATTGTTTATTTAGTTTTCATTCACAATAATATCGTTTATTTTCAAAATAAGACACTTTTCTTCAAAACGTATACAAATTTTTAAAATCTCTTTAATAAGTAAAAACGTCTATCAAAATGTATGTAAAAACTCTTTAGAGTTTTCTTTGAAATAAAAAAAAGTACGTTACTAAAATTATAATATAAAAAGAGAACAAAAGCGTACCGCTCTGCTGTACGACAGATGTCGAATGGGTCATTGTGATGGATATGTTAAACTTGAACTAAATTAAATAATATAATTTATTTTTCATGTTATGTTTTATTAGGTAAAATAATTTATTTTACTATTAGTAATAATAGTAGATTGAATTTATTTTTACCAAATATATTGTATTTGAAAATATCATTGTGTGTATAAAATATAATATTATATGTACAAGTTTTATGTTTTCATGAATAAAGTTTTTGAATAGCTTATATGGAATATTTTATTAAATTATCAAACTTTTTAAATAAGCAAAAAAATGTTTATCAACATTTATAGAAATGAAACTAAAAAAAATCATAATTTTAAATGTGTTTAAAAAGTAGAAATATTTTTAAAATTATATTATTAATAAAAAGATAGTTATTTAAATATTTAATAAAAATTTCAAATATTTATTGTGATTAATTTTTGAATTACAACAATAAAATAAAATCGATTGAAAACCGTTTCGTGAATAAATTCCTGATTATTTTTAAAGGTAGATACTGAGAATATTTAACTTTTCACCACCGAACACCAAAGTATAAATTATATCAAATTTTCAATTCAAATCCACTTTCAAAGTTGAAAATCAAAGTATTTTTTCGACTGCTAATCGTATATACAAAAAAACACACATACACACACACACAAACTAATGTAAAATTAATACACTCATTGTTCCGTTCAGAATCTAAGGAGATCATATTATAATATAGAGAAACATGTATGTATCCTAATATATTTACGTAAATGTTATGTGTCTGTTATTTAATAAACAGAAGGTCGAATCTTAAAATATGATTGAAAACATAATAATAAATTATTGATTATAACAAAATTTAGTGTTAGTGTATCCATCAGAAAACAATTTAAAGATGACATTAATTTATGAAATTACCCAACTGCTGTAATTAACTTTTAATTATTGTAAAATAACAAAAAAAAAAATATTTTTACTTATTTTCGTATCACATACGCATTACACAGTATTCGAGAACAATGAATTTACATTCAACATAATTGATTCAGTTTTGTTATTTTTATATTATAAAAAGAATACTGACCTTTATGAACTACCTAAATTAACCAAATTATAAAGCCCCAAGTACTTAAGATGAAACATAATTATATTTAATCACTTGTCAGTTTTTATATTTATATTTCAACGATATGGGATAAAACTATTTTTAAATTGTTATATTATTATTTTTTTTTATCATTATTATGACTTAAAAGTAAAAATTAAAAAAAAAAAATATGACGGGAGAACATAGATAATATTCTTCTATTTTTTTTTCAATTATATTAGACTTGTTGAGGTCTCGATTAGTGGCGATAAATGATGATTAATATGTTATTATCATCAAGTTGATTAATAGGTCAATTTATCGTTATATTAAAACGATATCAATCATGTCGAACGTACATTTTTCATGTTAGGTATATGCGTATTTAAGACGGAGATAAAAACTAGTAAAACGTAGGAGAGACTGATAAAATGTTTTTATATTAAAAAAATAGGAAATGATAAGTGCTTATTTAAGATAAGTACGATAGCACTTTTATTTTGATATCAATGCTTTAATACTTTTTACTTGAAAACAAATAAAAATATTCTGCAACATACGTATATATTATAATATATTTCAAAATTTCAAATCAAAATACCAGAAAACTATGTTATTTTTTATTAAATAAAAAATATATGTTTTCCATATGAAAAACATATTTTTAATTTCTCAAGCATTTTTATTGTAAACAATTAACACAAAAATGTATCTGAAACCAGTATAGATTTTTTTTCAACTTAAAGTTTAAATTCAAATGTTTAAATAGATTGAATTAATAATATAAAAACAATTTCTACTTTACTTTCTAATTATTGGAATAATTCAAGCTATTCAAAAAGTCTATATGTAATAATAATAATTGTTATTAAGCGTTTATATAAACATTTGTGAATTCTTACCATTGTCTGAAAACAAGAGTGTAGTTGTACAAGGAATGGTGGTTTACTAGACAACGCTAATACACGTTTTTCCACCATGGTGCATTCAACATCATCGTCTTGAATAATTATATCTTTTTTCAAAATTTTTATCGCGTACAATTCATCAGTTCCCTTACGCTCAGCCAACATTACCTAATGGTTAAAATAAATCAATAAACGATCAACAAGAATTAAAAAAATAACAATTATATTGCTAATCATTACTTTTCCAAAACTGCCTTTTCCGAGTACTTGTAAAAAATTGAAATCCGACGCTCTGATAACATCTTTTTTCCCCATATTATGAGGTACATCCTTGTCAGGCACCATTGGTTTTCTACTGGTTAATGATGTCTTCTAAATGTGTGAATATAATTTATAATATATAAAATAATAACAATAATAATAAAAATAATTTAAAACTTTACTAGCAAAATTATATACTTCTAAAGCTCTTACTGAAAAGAACACCAATAAGCAGCTACATTATTTAGGATAAGCCAGAAAAAAACACAAAAGTCATTTATTAGCGCCATCATTTTTTTTTTAATATTTTATAATACAAAAATATTTAGAAGTATTGGGAGTTTGATTTGAATTCTGAATAAATATTATTCAAAAATTGTCATTAAATAAATAGAAGTATGATAAATTGTTTTAAAAGTAAACATTAAAGAGTTTTTAAGATTATTTTAGTATACTTTTTTATTATTTTAATATTATATTACATATTCAACTTATAAATATAAAATATATAAAAATAATTTTAAAATGTCATTATTATAATTTATTAAATGTGAAATTAATATGTAAGTAATTTTATAACAACATTTTAAAATCGATCGTATTTGAACAGATTTTCTTCGCAATATTAAAATATTAAAATTTATTGGTACCAAATTTGAAACGTATAAAATATCTGCTTACGAGTATAATACTGATTAATATTTACGAAGTATTTTTAAGTATTTGTATTTTACATTAGATGTTATTAAACTGAACTTATATTCAACTACCTACTAAAGAACAGAGTATTAAATCTATTTGAACTTATCAGTTCTCAGCAAAAAACATATCGAATTTACCCTTTGGAATGTGTTAACCTAAATCAATAGTATATCAGATAGAATAAATTCATAACATTCTAGGTGTTTGGTATATTTAAAATAATAATATTGAATTTACTATATCATAGTATATATTATTAGATATTTCTAAGAAATAATATGTTTATACAATATGATGAACGATTGGTTTGTAAAATCAAAACACTTTTTGTAGAAATATTACAATAGTTACCTTAAATATTCAAAATAGATGTAGTTAATACAGAACATTTTATCACATTACAGTTTTTAAATTTGGTGAAAGTATTGCAAGTAACTTGATAATTCAAATATAATATATTTATCTGTTTTATTGTTATCACCAATTAATCAGATAATAAAACAGTTTAATAAATTAATTTATTGATAAAAAAATATTCATTTGTTTGTACTGTATAAAATGAAACACAAAAACAAATAATATAGATATATATTTAAACTTGAGTCTTTCATGTCCTTATAATAATGTTTACTCAAATATTTACGTTTAAAACAACTTTTCGATTAAAAATGTTTGTGAAACTAAAACCACATTTAAAATTTAATGAAAAAAAAACACAAGGAGTTTTGATTGACGGTAAAGTGAGTTGATGAATAATTTATTACACAGTTTTCTTCGTAGTTTACTTCTTTAATTTCAATGAAGGTTTAAAACTATTACCAAAAACAAATTTAATGTATTGTTAGTTGGCCTTCTTTTGTTTTCTCCGGTTAGAAAATAATAATAATAGTAATAATAAACAACTAACATAAATGTCTGTATAAAGACAAGAAATTAACAAAATAATATTATCATTTTTCTACATTTTTAGTTTTTAATTATAAATAATGGAACATGTATATTATTTATGAATCATAATAATAACAAGTATTATAAAGCGCAGTAACTAAAAGCAATATTTAAATATTCAAGGTATGCTAATTTATTTTACACGAATAAAACGTATATATGTATTTTCAACGATTAAAAAGTAAAGTTAAATAACCAATATAGAATGATTACAAAATACTAACTTATTTTATAACTAAGTTTTTTAGCATGTCTGTATAATTTTTAAAAAATTGAATAGTAATACAATAAAAAATTAATTTTTTTTTTATCTTTATTTTGTAATACATAATCATATTTTGTTTATTATATATTTTAAGAAGTACCTATATAGAAGTAAGTGTTACGGCATATGTTTAAATTATAATTAAAATTGTTTTATTAATGGGATTAATATGATTGAAAATTTGTTCAAAATTAAAATATTAATTTACTGTTATTTGATTTATACAAGTAAATACCATTGAATTTAACATAATACGTTTAGAATGAGTGATTATTTTTACTTTTTACTAAAAAATATTTACAAGTCATAAATACATATATTTACACATTTTTTCCATTATTCATTATATGAAAACAATAGATACTCATAAAACAAAATAATTTACAAAAATCACTAACTGTATTGATACTAATGCTACGATTACAGCAAAACAAACGGTGTTTTGTAGGGTTCAACTATAAATAATTTTATGCCTAATAATATTATATTGCTAATCACTTTACAATTAACCAGAAATTATTTTCTAAAAAAATATATGGACAAAATTTAAAGATTTGTTAATTTAAATTTAATAAGCTTATCATCGAAAAATATTTGGTTTTAATCATTATGTGTAACTCAGTAACTGTAATGATATAAGAAGTGCTACTAGGAAAATATTAGGTTATAACTCATAAGTAGATACCGGATTTTTACGTTTTTATATATTTTTATTGAGAGTATGCTTCAATTTGATAAACATTCTCGACGATTCATTACAAAATAATGAATAATAAAAAATATATAAATTGTTTAATGCATAATAAAGCATATCTCAAGGTTATTAAAGAATGTTTTGTGCAAAATGCTATGTTTCAGGAATATTGGAGTTTATTTAAGTATTCTATAGAAAATGTAATAGTTTATAAAAAAAATATATTTTTGACTTCTGTAATATTCTACCATTAACATAAAATTAGTTCTTTTATTTAAAAAACGTTATTATTATTGTTTTTTTTTATTCATATATCTGAAATTTTAGGTATGTAACTATGTGCTACAATCATACATTATATATAATATAATTAAACAATATACACCAGTATATAACCATATTATAGATTAAATAATATGCTTGTTCAAATAATTTTTTAAAGATAAGAAAACTATCGTATAATTATTATAAACCGTTACTTTTATTTGTTTTTACAGTATTTAATAAATTTTTAAGAAAAATCACATTTTTCCAAAAAATAATATTTATATATAATAAAGATTATTTAATAAATTATAAGAAAAAAACTTCTTATTTTTAAGATTTTAGGCGTATATAAATCCAGTTTTAATTAGTATTAATTATTTTCATTATTAAAATTCTTTTAAAATACCCTTAAATTAGAACTAGAATTATTATTGAATTTAAAAATAATTGTAAAATTGATTTCCTTCAAATATAAATGATATAAATACCTATTTATAGTAATATTCTAATAGAAAACTTGAAGTTAAACTGTGCAGTACACACATGTTATCTGCAGTGAATGGATAAAGTTTGATTAAGTTTATGTTTAATTAGGATTTTAATTAAAATACATTTTACAGCCATATAAATATTCTCTAAAATATATACATGCTATTCGCTAATATACAAAATAAAACTACATAGTATTTTATTAAATTTGAAACGAACCGAATTTCGACTTTGCGTTTTTGAGCCCTGTGTTAAGAGAGATATAAATATAAATTAATTAATGTGCAATGCTTACATAAACGTGAATAACATTAGTTGTTTGAAGAACACACAAAATTAAGTAGAACAAATAAAGATAATTTTTAGTAGCAAAAAAAAAGAAGGAAGATAGGAGAAGAAAATAAAAGTAGAAAAGTTTCATCATGCTGCTCAAAGTTGAAAGATTTTAGTTCCAAGTTCTGTATAGCATTATCATCAAGAAGAACCAATTATATATGCAATAATCATATTTTGCATGAATGTTCTCAAAATTGAACCGCAAACGTTTAAATATAGATACACAACACACAAAAGTACACGCGCAGATAGAATTAAATTATGAAGGATAAATCAAAATAGTTACTTCGTATTACTTAAGAGGACGTTTCACGCGCATATTATATATTATCCCCATCTTATAAACGGACAACACAGTACAAACCGTTTTCAACCGTGGTCAAGAACCATAAAGACTGTATTCCAAGTATAGCAAACAAAATTTCACACAAAAGTGAAAATTTTTATTGTATAACGTCGTTTTTATTTTTTTTTTTGTTTTCAAGTTTGAAAAACACAACAACAAAAAATATTGGATATTGAAACTATAAGAACTTTTGATATCACTAATAAGTGATTATAAAAAATTAAAAATGATGTTACACAGTCAATATTTTCATTATTATATTATGAAAATTTGGTTGCTAAACTTTGACTACAGCCCGAGTGTTTCTTGTCTGCATGAAACGGTTTCTACTATATTATACGTTTGTAAGACAGAGACGGGTGAAGCGTCTTCTTAAAAAAAATTACTAATAATTTTCTTACCCGCATTTGATATTTTAGTGCAGCTAGGTCGGCACCTTCTTCGGGCACGGGCACATTATAGAATTCCCCTTCTTCTTGAGTTAATAGTTTGAACCAACCTTCTACTGGCGATTTGATCAGTTCCGATATTCCAAACGACAAAGATCCCATGAAATCGTTTCTGGACGTTCTGTCCCAATCCCACACCTCAATCAATAGTCTGCGATCTTTATCTTCAGGCTTCAGCTCACTGCACAAATCAATACCATAGTTTTATCATTGTTGTGACGTTTTCCCCAGAACAATAGAAAGTAAGTTTTGCGATTGAATTTCAAGATCCATAAGTTTCGTATGTCAACTTTGATGTCAAGTAAAGACAGAGTTTATAAATTGATTTGCTTTGCAATCTTTTTGAACTTCCTTAAACACTCACATCTCCTCAATTCTTTACTGTCTCCCAAGGCGTAAACATATATTTTTCAACTTTAAAAATAATATTCAAGTTAAACGTTTAATGAAATAAACAATTATAAACTAAAAACTAATAAATGAATTATCGTTATTGCACTATAAATTGCATTAAAACTATTCTCATTAAAATACATTTTTATCATTAATAAGTAATTATTAAACAGTAGTAAGCAACAATTTTCATGTAAAGAAAAAAACAATTTAAGTATTTCCCAAAGAAAAAAAAAATATCATCAACATAAACATTTTGTTTTAAAGTTTTTAAGTGAACTTCATTGATGAGAAACTTACTGTAATAGATATTATAATGTTTTAAATTTGATTCAATACTAAATCTCTGCAAAGTATGCAAAATAGTTTTGAGCAGCTTCTATATTCCTTAAGATAATTTATAATTTATTTTCCTAAACGATAGACTAAACTATTTTTTTTCAAAACATCACATAAATTATATTATTAATTATTATAATATTATCATTTATTATAAGTTATAAGGCAATAACCTAACCGTGTATAATGATATTAATATGTTAAAGCAGGTATAATAGCTTAAAATTAGTTAAAATATTTTTTAAATTCCATTTTACATAAAAATTAATAATATACGTAAAGACAAAAAGTTAAATTTCCTAAATTTAATATTTAGATTCTAAATTGTTAGAGAAAAATTCTCATTTAAAAGAAATTACATTTTTAAAATTGTTTAATTGCTGTAGAAAAACCTTGTATTAAATATTTATGATGTTAACAAAAGCTTCAAACACTTATATAAAAAATTGTGACTATGTATTTTCAATATTTTCAAAATTATATCATGTCTAGAAAACGCTAATATGAATATTTGATGAAAATGTCAAGTATCTACCGTTATTCATTTTTGAATTACAACAACAACAAAAAAAAAATCGATTGGAAACTATTTTGTGTAAAAGTATTACCTTTTTCAGTAATTATTTTTAGTTTTTTTCCGATTATTTTGAAAGGTATATGGGAATATTAAACTTTTAACCTCCCGGAGTACTAACTAGATCTTATTCGCTACCAGAAACCACCCTCAATGTTTAAAACTGAAGCTCTTTTACTATTCCTAAAGGTGACGTCAGATAGAAAAAAAAAACAGACATCATTGTAAAATCAATACATTCATCGCTTTTCTCGGAATCTAAAAAATGTTTGTCGAATCTTGAGTTTGTATTTCCGCAAAAGGCTATACTAACTTTAAACATTATGCAAGAAATAATATAAAGATTATTTATCTAAAATAACTAACTTTAAATATAACTTAATTGACTTGATACAATAAAAATAAATTTTAAATAAGTATAATTTATTACGACATTATACCGACTTTGAATGTATATATTCTAAACTTCAGTCACACATTGATTTTTATTAAAATTCACAAGACACGAAATTATTTGGCAATTTGAATTCTTGTTTATTAAACTTGTTAATATAAACCCACAATTTTAAAAGTGTATTCGTATATATATTATTTTCTTAATCTCGAAGCAATGAATAGCTAAGTAAAATATCTAGTAATCACGCATATGTGTATACGTGAAAAAAAAAAATAAAAAATAAATAATAATATAACAATAAATAATAATCCTAGTATTGATGACAGACCAAGAGTGTTTTAAGGACACCATCAATACATCGGAAAAGATGAGCGCGTTATACTGCAGTAATACTTAGTACTACATATTATTATGTTTCAATAAGCGCCAAACATCGACGACAATAGAAAAAACCGCAGTGACGTCGTCGGTCGTTCGGATTAAGTGGATTAGATATTTCAAGCTCCTGGAAGATGGGTACTTAGATTTTTTGTTAACAATGAATTGACGGAAGTTCCGTGAACGACACATTTGTTACCACAGTAAAAAGCGCCGCGACGAATGTGCAATAGCCAATAGGATGGTACATACGTGGTACAGCGCCATAATTTGTAGGACGGTTATATGCAAATTGCTTGGACGTTTCTAGTTAAAGAGATAACGTGATTCCACTACCCTATAAGCGTTATGTGTAATAACAACGTACAGGAACGAGCGTCCAGTTTGATTGACACGTGAACACAATTAAGACATTTTAAAAGTTTCAGAGGTTTATCAAATTCACATCAGTACATCATAATGAAGATATTATTTTGACATAAAAAAAAAAGTAAATAATAATATAATATTCTCATTTTGCAGTGCACATGTGATGGCTACAAGACAGTGGGAGTGGTCTTTTGAAGAGTTCACACGCCAATGGTTGGACACTCGTTAAGGTTTTTCGGTAAAATTGGTGGGAGTTCCGACAGTGTATATAACGAACAAAATAAACACTACAACATTTCATATATACTACAGTATCAATATAATATCAAGCGACCCAAACAACGGTTTTTAAATTGGAATTTGAGTAAAAATTACATTTTTATTTGTTTTTGTAGATAATATTATTATTCAACAGTAGAAATCACAACTACACTGAAATAAAAAATAACCAGTTACCGCTGCTGCCAGTAATTTATTTGGCAACTAATTTTTCTTGTAATATAGTGTTATATAATATTATAATACAATATGAAAGAAAGAAGTAAAAAGGAGAACTATGTTTAAAGGTTTTTGCTAATAAGATAACTGTTTAAATAGACAACTTGAGTGATTTGTTTTACTCATTGATTTTGGCGAAGTAAATGAAGAGTGGATAGAACCAATAATTTACTAACTTATAAAGATACCGTGTTTAATTGAGTTAAAGGATGCACAATATGCTACAATGTTACATAATATCCTATTTATCGTAATTATAATTAATAAATATTAATACTTGAGTTATACATTTTTTTTTTTAGTTTTCTTCTAATATTTAAACATTTAAATTCAAATTAGCATAAATAACATTTTGAAATATTATTGTTTGTTGTCCAAGATTTAATAGATTGATTAATAAGGTAAGTGAAAATATTAATATATATATATATATATTATATACAATTCAAAAACATATTATAAACTTTTTGTTTTTTTATTTATCCTCGTTAGGGTGTTAGGATTTCAAACATTTCAAACAGCATATTAAAATTAAGACAGTTTGAGATTCTGTACAGCGCAAAGAATAATTGTTTTTAACGGTACGTACTTTTTTCTATACATACATCTCTTTGTTTCAATAATTAATGAGCGAGTAATACAGAGAACATTATATTATAATATGAATCACGAAATGAAAATCATAAAATTACAATGAAATTACAAAATTCTAAGAAATTCGTTTTTTGTAGAAATTTAATTTAAAAACATTGCAAAAAAACTTAACCTTCAATTAAATTATTTAACTAATTATTTTTATTTAAAACAGTGAAAATTTAATTTGTATCATTTGTAAAAAAAAAAAAATTGAATAATTTCTGTGAATAAACCCCAAAAAAAATTATCAATGTTGTAAATAATTTATTTTTAACACCTAATTTATTATTTATAACTCAAATTAATATCTTAACTTCTTGTTTTGTAGCTTCATCTATTTTAACCTTGGCGATAACTAACTTATTAAACTCATGAAAAAAAATTAATAAACATTATATTAAATTACTGTTTTTTAATAAAATATTTATAATCATTATTTTTTTTTTTTTTTAGAAGTTTCGAACTACAAAAATCAGATCAGTAAGCGGCAAATAATAATTGTTTAAAACAGAATACTAAATATAAACAATATATGGGGCCGCATATAAATGAGGAAAATTTTCATGTGGAACTGTGTTTTTCAAGAAAATAATTATCCGGACTAGATTTATAGATGTAGGGAAAGATATTTCAAAAGAATGGTTTAATAAAGGAATGATATTTTCAAGGATTAATATATTCTTGGAACGATATTTTTCTAAACAGTCTTATCTCAGGAAAATATCAAACAGTAAATTAAAAACACGGAATCATATATTTTAGGAATGGTATAAATTAGGAAAATATCGCTCAGGACTGTACAAATCGGAATGACATTTTTGAGTATATTATACATATGGATCCGTATTAATCGAGAAAATAAAACATAGGACTGGATGGGACAGGACAGTTATTTATAGGAAAATATTCACGAGGAATAGTATCAAAAAGAAATATTATTTTCTAAGAAAAATATGGAAATATATTAAAATATAATTAAATCTTATTTACTTATATGGAATTATTAAGTGATAAGCTCTTGCCCGAAAAATGATAAGAGTGGTAGGGTAATATTTATGGTTATACTGTAGTTACCCAATGATCCACTTGAGGTGGTGTTGCATAGCAAGTCGAGGGATATTTTCGTTTTTTTTGTCCGAGTGAGCGCAGCGAGCTAGTGGCGACGCGGCGGGCATCCGTATTTTTCTTATAAAATAATATTTCTTTTTAATACTATTCCTCGTGAATATTTTCCTATAAATAACTGTCCTGTCCTATTCAGTCCTATGCTTTATTTTCTCGATTAATACAGTTTTAGATTAATACGGATCCATGTGTATAATATACTCAAAAATGTCGTCCTGATTTTTACAGTCCTGGCAATATTTTCCTAATTTATACCATTCCTGAAAAATACGGTTCCGTGTTTTAATTTACTGTTTTATATTTTCCTTAAATAAGATTGTTTAGAAAAATATCATTCCAAGAATGTATTAATCTTTGCAAATACAATTTCTCTACTATATCATTTCTTTAATATACCGTTCTATGAAAATACCAATCCCAGATTTTTTTTCCTTCTGTATATTTTCCTGATTCATATAGTTCTCCTAATATATCTGAGTAAAAACTTCTCTTCGGTATAAATAATTTTATTTAAATACGTAAATAATACACACGATGTTAAATTAATTGTTCTATTTAATTTTTATGAAATACAATTTTATAAAATTGTAGCTAAAGATTCATATATATATATATATATATATATTATAATTTATGGTTTATTTTTTTATTCTACGTTATTTCTAGAAATTAAAAATTTTATTTTTGCGTTTTTTATAGAAATGTTAGATAGCCAATTTATGAAGTTAATATATGTAAATATTTTAAAAGTTAAATTATTGATTTTCATTAAATATTCAAATAATTATGTAAATTTTAAGTTTAAGCAGAAGGTTGATTTATAGTAGGCGGCTATGCACAAATACTAAGTTGGTGGAACCCTATGTACCTATTTTATTATTTATTATATTAATAATATTTAAAATTATAGATTGTTTAAATGTTTAATACGTAATATGGCGATTAACGAACATGTACTATGTGGTCATCAGTCGTAATAAATAAATAGAAAAAAATACATATAAAATATAACATGTCAATCATGATATACTATATTATTATAATAAGCAAAAATGTTGGTTAATTTAAATATTATTTATCTAGAATTAAAAATTATTATTATAATAATAATAATGATAAACTATATATTTTTTTTAATTATATTATTCGAAAAAATTATATGAAATAATGGTAAATTTTTAATCAAACAATATATTTGTAGTTTTTTAGTTATCTTTAAATTCATATTAATATATTGTTTCGAAAAAAAAATTGTACATAGTAAAAGTAAATATAAAATTTCTATTCCAGTAAATAATTACTAAAATTAATTACGACATTAATTACTTAAAAAATACGTCAATTTTTAAACGCATTAACTTATATTTTCTTAATATTTCATTAGTCTATTTCATCTCTGTATAATCAAAAACTTTAAAATATTTACATATACGTACAGAAATTAATTTTCATAACAAGTTTGCACACTTCAACTTTATACCTAGTCCTTTATTGTTTGTTATTTTGATAGGATTATAATAATATACTCGTATATTCACAAATCAAAATCCCTGGAGACTATTCTCAAAACGTAACTCTATACGTATACTATTGTATTTTAACCTAAGATATCAAATCTATTTGTTTCCGTGAGTTTCATTCATTTCATCGAACAAACAATATAAACGCTAATAGAATTCCACAAGAACAAATGAAATGAAAATATTTAGTTTGCCTCGGCTTTTTTGGGCGGTTAGCGAATGGAGGTTTGGGGTAAAATAGAAAGATACGATCTAAAATAGAACCCATGGACATCAAACAAATTAATAATACTTCACCACACTCCGAACACAAAAACCCATGTGACATTCTTAATCAATCAACATCGCAGCAGGTATCTTTTAGCCTAATCTCAAACATGGTGGATGGAAGTGTTATTGTAATTTTGAAGCAGGGCAGATTAACTAAAAAAATAAATTTTTATTACACTTTTTGTTTATTGAATCAATAAAATCAAAGTGTTTTTATAGGAATAATTATATGTATACCGTTGTTTAAAAAAGACATCTTCACAAATCAAAATAACTCGGCGTTAAAATAAAAGTAAAATTGTACTCACAACGTAATTGTCTCATTCCATACGGGATTTAACGATGATTTGATTGTCTTGGTTTTCTTTTTTATGTTATCTGTATCCGGTATAAGTTTCAACTTTACATAGGGGTCTGATGACCCGTTAGGATCCATGGGAATGAGATTTTTTCCTTGGCGAACTAAAAACATAAAAGCAAATAATAGTACGGTGTAAAATAAAATATATGACACAGAACAAAAATTATTTATAAAAATTAATATATAGAAGGGCATTAGGAGGATTTAGGAGTAGTATTTGGGTAAAAGACCATTAATATTATTACATCCAACTGATGGTCTTATACTTATATTTTCCTTCAGTATCATAAATAAATTCACATCACATGGACTAAGAATCTTTTTCGAATCAAGAATCGAAATTGCGAATTCATTGATCCGTCAGACCACTAGTCTTAAATTTAATTTATTACGCGTTCGCGATTCACTTATAAATAACTATTATAAAATCAATATAACAATGGAGTAAATATAATAATATAAGTGAATTATGTATAATACAATGAGTATGGAAATTAATGTTTTAAGACAGCCGGGTCAAGTCGTTGAAAAATATGTATCCAACACAGGCACCACTGTCGCAGTAGATGTCGTTGTTTAGCATGTAAAAAATGTTCGATGAATAGACAACGTTGAATGGTAAAATTTTAATATAACAGTTATACTCAAGATACCCCGAGGCTAACTGTGAAAAACGGACAATATAAATAAATAGACCACAAAAAGATGACATCATTATTTTGTTATTAAAAAAAACGATCAAAATAAGAGTACAAAATGACTAATTGATAAATAGACCATATTTTATGCATAATTTATTATATTCAGTGCGATTGTCGCATATTTATAATATAAATATATATAGACAACATAGGTTAAACATTCAATATTTACTGTATAAGAATATACGCTGTTATAATTGTATTATTAATAACGTTTAAAACGATTTATTACAAATTTGAAATGGATTATATAATATTCTTGCGTACAATATATATTATGTATTATAGGTTATCATAGGTACTATGGTCCCACAAAGTTTTTAATCCCTAAATTTAAAGAAATATTACTAATAATCCGCAACCAATAATTCTTACACTGATATTTAGTAGGTAAGCAATTTATACGAATATCGAATAATTATTTAATGTAGAATATACAATTATTTCATTCTAATATTCTAATAAAATAAATAACATATCATTAAAATGATTTATTAGGTTATTAAATATTTAAAACATTTAAACAAACATGATCCTATACAGCATTATTTATGTTAAAAGTGAACAGTTGCAAGCCCAAATTAAGGGGGGGCCATGGCCCGGGTCCACAACGAATTTTAAACAATAATGGGCCCCTGGCGAATAGTACGTTTTGTTTTTTTTTTATTAAATAAAAAATATTTGAATAAAACAATAGTAATAAATATCGTATATCAAAAGAAACATGTACAATAATTTATTCAAATAACATTTTTATTTTTGTATTTAAAAAAGTAAGAAATAAATTTATAAATATAATTTTTTTTTTGTCTGAAATATTTTTATTTGTGGGTCACCAATATTTTAATTATAGTTATGGGCCTCAAAAATTGTTTGACCCTGGGCCCAAATTATCTTGATCCGGGCTTGCATAGTTGTATCAAAAATTAAAAATATTTTAAATGACTAATTAACATAAAAGTAGATATATATATATAGTTTACATAAAAAGAGTAGATAATATAATTTTACAATTTCATTGATGTCAATAATCTTATTAATTAAAGTCATAATTTTAAATGTAACAGTTTAAATTTTCATAGATTGATAAATAAGTCAAACCTACTTAAATAATTCGTTAAAACAAAATACATAACTGTAATTTATATTTGAAAGCTCACACAATCGAAAAAATCTTTTACAAAAAAAAAATATGTACCTACCGGTAATCAGTGATCATTATTCATATTAAAATAAATCTAAGAGAAGTTTTTATATTTTTAAATAAAATTAATTTAATTATTTTTCCTCAACCCTTTTGTCAACATTGTTAACACACCGTTATAATCACGCTCATTGGTATAACAAAACTAAACGATTACTGTCACTCTAACCAGTAAATACCTTATTCACGTTTTGGCAGGTACAACAAAAGGGTCTCCTTCAAATATATGGATATAAAGTGGGTGCTAATAAGAAAAAAAGGACTTGTCTAAAGAATCCCCATAAGGATTTGTTCGAAGCATTCGGCGAAAACTGTGCCAGAAAGTCGTGGTATCGTGAGCCAACGATCTTTTTTTGCATGACTGTCGAATAGCTTATCGTTGACCACATTCATTAGAGACGAGAAGTCTTAGAAAATTAAAAATTAAATATTGTACTTAGTTTTGTCTACTAATAATTGCAAAATAGTAAACCTATATAATACATAACTAACTAAATGTACAAATAAACAGAACATAATATAATATACAAGGAAAAATTTTAATTTTAATTTAATCTCTAATTATTTAATTAGATAGCTTCAAACTATTTTTTTATCAAAACCTAGTTCTTTTATTGTCTTTAAACTGTATATACTTATAGTTTTAATAACTAAACAATAATCAAAATAATCTATAAAATATAAATTATAAACTATACATCTTGTAATAACAATGTTTTCAGTCAGAATGCAGATCTTTTCGTAATTAAAATGAAAACAATATAAAATTAACTCAACAATAGCTTAAAGAACTTATAAAAATAAAAATTTGTATCTATTAGATAAATGGTTTCAAAGTTTATAAACAAAATGTTGCCACTATTCTTACACATATTTAAAATATTAAGATAACCATATACTTATATAGTGTAAACCCTAATAAATAATACAAATGTTATAATTTTGAAATATTTATTTAAAGACATTAAATTATAATTATAACTTATTGTATTCATTAACTTTGTTTAAAAAACCAATATTTATGCGTCATTTATTTTTTAAATTAATAACATTTTTAATACATTTCAATTAATTAAGCCATAAAACATACCTTATTTTCTTATATTTTAGACATTAATTATGATTAGTTGTGCATTTCAAACTAAAAATTTATAAATCAACGACTTTATCATGTCTTAAGTATATATACGTAAATATTCTATAATACATTAGAATTAAACATTTAAATATTTAATAATTTTATAAAACTATCCATTAAAATGATATATTATGTGTACGACATGGATATTTGATATTCAAAATAAAAACTGTATGAAGTGTAATCTAATATAAAACGAAAAAGTGTACAATCCATAAGATTCTAGATTTTCGTATACAATTTTATAATTCTGAATAGTTCCTAAAACGCGTCTGCTGTGCTTCGCTGTTAACACAATTATACGATTTACAATGATAAGCCAAAAGATATATACAACGACATAATAATTAACGAAGATAAATTCATAAAACCAATAAGTAAACAGTAGTATTTGCTTGAAATAAAATCGAGTTTAAATCAGTCTCAGATTTATATATGTCAATTAATTAAGCAATTAATAATTCAAACGAGATAGAAAGAAGAAGTTGTATTCGTATTTGTAAAACTGTTAAGAATTGGACATTTCCATGGAACATAGATGACAATCTATTACTCGGGTCACATTAAATGTAGACAAAACAAAATTTATCCAGTTTTTCATTTTCGTTAACACTAAATCCTAAGCAAATATTTATGAACAGATCTAGGATTTTAAATTTCTATTAATTTAATTATTAATTAAAGAAACTTTAAGGATACAAAATTCAAAATATAAAAGGTTTCTAAATGGTTTGATCTTTTGTAATCATAAATATTTTTGAAAAAATTATCACAATTTTCTTGGATAATTTTAAATAATGATATAATATTTTTTAAGAAAAAAAGCAATTCTTATCAGCAAATTAGTCATTAAGAATTGCTATATTACATTTTTAAATGGCTTTTTTTTAAGAGAGAATGAAATACATGATATTACATAGGTAGCGTGCAAGAATTGTCATAAATAATAAAAACAGTATATTTTTTTACAAATGACTAATGCGAATAAGCAAATAAAATTTGAAACAAGATTATTATAGAAAATAATTCATTATTATAGTACCTAATATAAATGCAAAAATAGTACGTCAGTTTACAATATGTACACGTATCTTATGAATTTCTAATTAAAAATTGTATTTACAAAAGTTAAATTTATTACTGAAATAAAAAAATAATAATAATTTAATATAATGTGTTGGTACATTATAATATTATACTATTTTAAATCGTTTAATATTTTTGGAAATAAATAGAAAATGTATTTATGTACGATTTTTATTGATATGTATAAATAAATAAATCAATTATATGAATATATTATAAGTCACTCATAATATTTTATATTTAACAAAAGTTTGATAAGGAAAACTTTTAAATATAGTAATTTAAATAAAGTAAAATACAATTGTAATTATAGAGCTGTTAAACTTAAAGCAAAATATTATTAAAAGTATAAAAAGTAATGCTACCTTTGTTATAACGTATTGGAGTTGCCGAAAACCCTGATGGTTAAATTTTACATAATATAACAGTTTAGTTTAAAATCTTTTTTTCATTATGCAACAAATATCTAATTTTTAAAAAAACATAATTAAGTTGAAATATAAATTTAACAATGGCTAAATTCTCTAAAAATAATAAAATACTTTTTTCGGTTATCTGAAATAAGTTTAAAATCCATGAAAAAATTCTAATAAATATATATTATAAATTATGATTTTAAATTTTAATTCCCATAATTAATCGATAAATAACTATACTATATTATATTTGTCACTATATACTTACACAAAAATTTAACAATAGGAATGCATTTATTACGTATGTTAAGTAACTTACATTTAAGTAATTAAACCATTACACCAAAAATTTGAATAAATGGAAATCAACGACAGAATAACAATAACTGATTTTTTTACAATTGAAAAAAATCTTCATACTCTATTATCTTCAAAGATAAATAAAAACTGAAAATCTTATTTTTTGTGTGTGATTTTTATACCAGAACATGGAAAGTTATTTTAAATATTATTGTTTTGTATAAACGATCAAATTAAAATGTTAATCATATCAAAACGTATTCACAAATAAATAATACTTTATGCAAATAACAAAATTGTAACTAAAACTGAAAAATATAAACGTATAAAATTAGGTTAAATACCTATACACTATGCAGTAATTAAATAATTTTAATTCATTTTAAAAACATTTTTCTATTTATTTTTAATGAAACTCTTATTAGTGTTAAGTAACATATACATAATAACATAGATATAAATAAATTAACACCACTTTTCTGTAACAGTAGGCATCGAGTGGTCCACTACAATGGAAGTACTTATTACGTTTGTATTCAATGATATAATATAATAACTAAGAACGATTTTAAGCGATAGCGGTCTGTCATCATTAAACACTAAGTAAATTTCGTGATATTATGTTATTTGATATTTCTATTAATGTAATTTATTTTACTATTAGCATTAGGGTAGGTTGATTTAATTTTTGACGAAAACATTGCATTTATTATATTATTGATATTAAGTTATTAACTTTTGAGTCATATTATCAGAAAATCACGGTAATATCTTAAAATTAATCTATATATTTTGAAAATTTTCATTTAATATATAATAAATTTTTTTTTATGTCGAATGAATTATTTACATGTTGCTTGATGCATTTATATTGTTATACATGATTTATTACGTTTTATATTAAGTTTATGTTATTATACATATAATTAATAATGTAATCAACTATAAATGTTTAAATATTATAAGTAAAGGTATAAAAATTAAAGTTTAAATGATACGGTAATTGATTTCTCAAGTATATATATATATATATATATATATCTGGTTTGCCTATTCACGACCGTACATAATTGAATATGTCTTTTGTACAATGTTTTTATAATATTACTGTCTTTATAATAATTTTGAAAAATGAAACAATTTATTAAAAAACGATGTGTTTATTTTACACGTACATATTTTTTTCTACGAATGACAAATGATTGAAGGTCAAAGATCGGCCATTATTTCCATGATAGCATCAAAATACTATTCAGATCTCACCCTCAAACCAAAGTACTATGTTTTGCATTCCCTGCAGGGAAAACTTAATAATTTAAGCGGAATTGTCAAGCTTGAAATTCCAGCCTAATACAACCTAAAGCTACTTCAAGCGAGAAATTTATTCTTGAAACTCATCTATATTTATCTTTAATACCAAAACTATCTCTCAGAATTCACTCTTTATTACCACTATTATTTCCGTTGTATATACTGTAATTAATTGTTAAATATTTTTATTGATAGATATTTGGTATTATAAAATTTAAAATACTCAAACAGCAAGTTATGTCGAACAATATGATTGTGCTGATAACATTTGTTCGGTATTACAAAAATTGTACATACCCACTTGCTCATTTTTTTTATTTTTGTCTATAGATTGTTATCTATAGTACCTACCAATTTAGTGTTCAATTTAATTACAACTTATCAGTAGCTACAAATTCAAATTAAACAGTTAATTCATTTTGTAGTTTAAGAGAAAATTATACTTTTCTGATTAGTTTCTTCTAAATTAACAATAAAAGGTGTTTTTCTGAAGTGAACAGGACAAAAATGATTGCTCTATTATACAATATAACTTAACAACTTTTAAATAACTAATTTGACCGAAATAAATTATTATTATTATTATTACATTATTTATTATGCGCAAATCTGTAATCATAAGCGTAAAATAAATTTAACACATTTTAAGTCAAGAAAAATAACAATATAATATATACAGGTTCGTAAAGCTGCTCACCTGACATTGTTCAATCAATTCAAAAATTCTACCAATATTTTGTAAATCAATTGCAAAAATTTAAATAATTAATTTTTAGAATTTTCAAATCAAAATTTTTTTTTTGAGCTATTTTACAAAAAATTTTTGTCAGTCTCTCAAAATTTCCCAATCAAAATATTGGTATATATTTTTTTGAAATCGAAAAATGGCGACGACAAATTTAGAACCTTCTTCGAAGATAAAAAGGGTCCTTGCAAAATCCAAAGATGCACTAGCACAATGTTCTGGTGCCAACTTAATGGACATGGGAAAGTTGTGTAATTTCCGTTATTCGATAGTTATCCTTATTCTAATACATACCGGCTAACAGTAATACGTTTATAACACAAAAATTAAATAACTATGATAAAATGTGTCACTAATTAAGTTTAATGGAAAGATATATTTTTAAATAAAAAAACGTTTATAATTTTACAATACAAATACTTAAATAAAATGTTGAAAATTATATGAATTGAATGTGCTTTTAAAAATGTATTCATCTGGTTTATTCAATCTACATTATTTTAATTAAAAACATTAACTTTACAGACAAACGCAATTGAATGCATTTGTAAACAAGAAAATACAGTCATTAGAAAAGTATTTAAATTAATATGCTTTTTTTCTATTGCACAAAATATATACATATATACAGACTGAGCCATCGAATTTTACAATTTTTCCATAGTTTATAGAAATTTGGAAAATACAGTTCCATTCACTATATAAAAAATTACAATTATTCTTATTTTCATCTCGAAATGAAAATAAAATATTACTATAACCACCAAGCTAACCTAAGTCTGAACCTAATGAAACGATTTTTATAACATTAAATTTAAAAAAATAATAACTATCGAATAACCTTGTGTATTTAATATATATGTATATATATTTATATAATTATTATGTGTATACGGTATATATTAAAGCTATTTATATGAATCAAAGGTTACATTTTCGATAAGTATAAATATAAAACATAACATTTGAAAAAGTTATTGAATTAATATTAACTCCTACAAAATATTTAATTATTTTCATTTTTAATTAAGAGTATACATTAGAAGAATTATTATAAAAATAATACTATGGTTAAAAATTACAGCATATATAACAATCAGATTTAATAGTAATCAAAATTGCAAATTTTATATTATAATAAAATTATTATACACCGCTCTCTCATAACTTGGATGTTTTAAATTTTGTATTCAGTCTCATTAATATAATAGACTTTAATAAAAAGTTCAAGTAGCAAGAACCATACTTTTTAGTTTCAACAAATACTTAAAAATAGTTAGATACATAATAACATCATTGTAAAATCAATACTTTTTACTAATTTATCGACTAAATAAATAACTGTGTTACTTTGATTAAAAGTTAATGTGCAATACTTCATTTTCCATATACCGTGTATCCCAGAAAAACAGGGTACACCTTATCACTCATTAGTCTTTTAATATTTTTCAATTCTGTTTGGGGGACCTTAAACTAGACTAATGAATCATAAATTCCTATGACTTACAATTTTTTTAACTCGTATATTTTGCGCATGGGAAACACAACTTCTTTTTTTTCAAATTGCAATCCCTATTTTTAATATTGCGCGTGCGCAAAATACACGGGTTATAAAAGTATAAGTTATAGGAATTTATGATCTACTATAGTCTAATTTAACAACCAGCAAACAGAATTGAAAAATATTTAAAGGGTAATGAGTGATAAAGTGATAAGTTTTCAGTTATCAAAAACACACAAGATATTGTAATGACATTCAGTATAATATAAGATTCAAAAGCCATACATACAATTCGATAATTTTTGTAACGTATTGAATCCAGTATTAACAAATTATAAATTAAAAAAAAAAAAAAATATAAATAATAACTTTAATAACTATACTATTTATATATACTAAAATTATAAAATTAAATTAAATAAAACATTCTTATAATAATATGGGTTAACCATTATTTTTTAATGTCGCAATTGATATATACCTTTTTTGTACCAACACAATAGCGCTGCACATGAATTACGTCCCGAAATCCCTTTTCCACATGAATTGCGTCCTGATGATATTTAACGACTATACGAATTGCGTCCCAACCACATTTAATGACTACACGAATCGCGTCTCAACGTAAAAACATTATTTTCTTTCGATTTTACACAGACTTAGGACTATCAGTAACAAATTATGACTATTGGTTGGTTAAAAATATTGATTTTTGTCGTTGTTGTTATGCAATTAGAAGTAAGTAAAATGAAAATTTGTAGGTTTTAATTATAGGACTGTAATATAATAATTAAGATAAAATAGTCATTAGTATAAAATTAAAAATTAAAACCGATAAAAATAGATGTATATATACATGTAGTGTCTCAGAATCAGAGCAGTTGACGAACACCAAATTTTGGATTCAACACTGAGCGATAAATGTATCGATTTTACCATGATGTGTGTCTGTATACTTACACGATCAGTAATTGATAAAATGCTTAGATTTTCAACTTTGAGAGTGATGATAAATAACAAATTAGATTTAGTTTATGCTTTAAAGTGGTCATAATACAAATTCAATATTTTTAAAAATAATTAGAAAAAACTAACGAAAAAGATAAAAAAAAATAGGAATTTTAACACAAATCTAGTTTTTGACTAAACTGATTTTGTTTTTTTATTGTAGCTAGTTCAAAAACGAATATTTTCAATTGATAATTGAAATATCCATAACATTTCTATATTATTATTTTAAAAATATTTCGCCTTTCGAATTATTTTTAAGGATGAGAAATTTTCAATTTTTTTTTTCTATAAATCTCGATTAAAAATTATTAGCCTAGTCAACATTGTCGAAAATCAAGATACCACATAAGTTGTTCTTGTGTCTGTATAAAAGTTACAAAAATATAAAAGCATTACTTTTTTTACGTGCATTTGAAGTACATATTCCCAATATGTTAAGCTAAGATATGAATATTTAATATAATGTTCTTCATAAGTAAACTTGAACTATCTAAAAAATATACAAACACAATTATTTTTTATTAATAGCGATATTAATTTTTTTTTTTATAATTCAAATACACTATTCTTGAGGACATAAAACTTTATGTAGGAATATTATTTATTTTTCATACGCAATTGAATTTTCAAAATATGTAGATTTATGATATTATACTATGACCCTATTCACGCTATCTTACAATATTTACACTAAAGTATTATCAATTCAAAAATGTATAACAATAATACAATAGGGTATAAATATACCTATACATTATTTTAATAATATAATAAATATAATGTTTTTGGAAAAATTAAATCAACCTACGTAAAAATAAAAGTAAAATAAATTAAATTAATAAATTTATTACCATCACGATGTCTCCGCTCACAAGTTTTTCATACATAATAATAAATTATTATTAACTTAATATATGCAATAATAGTCTTAATTTTTTTAAAGTTCAAATGGAACTTAAGATAATATTATTAATACTAAGAAAAATAGATGGACGTAAAAATTAATATTAAAATAGCATAAACGATATTTACATTTTTATATTTTTAAATACGCATATTCAATTTATGCTAAGAAAACATAAAAAGTAATCACTTTTACTCTTAAGTTAATATTTAAGGCATATTTTGACATAATCTGTTATCGCAACAATAATAGTTATAAAAAAAACTTCATAATTATGAAAATGGTTTTGAAAAAATATAACTTTGAAGTTGACTTTTGTTTCTAATATACTGCAAGGAACAAAAATGAACATTTAGAAGAGATATTCTGTCGAATTCAAATAAACTTTATACAAATACATAATAATAATTAACATAAATTAATACTTTAAAACGTAAAAAAGATCATAACTTTATACCTTATTTAAAAATGACATAATAAAATGTATTGTAGATTAAAAAAAAAAAAACGGACTTCGCTAAAAATTAATAATATTTTAACATTTTTAATTTTTAATTTATAACACTATTCATTATACAGCTCAATTAAAAAATAGAAAATAAATACAAGACAGTGAAAATTATCCCGCCTATGAATGATAACTCCTCTCATTAGTATAAACCAAAATGGAAAGTATATTCTGGATTATCAATAATGGTGGTTAATACATAAAGACTAAATGGGAACAGAATACAACTCACAAAGAAAATTACTGTGTAACGAACAAATGTAAAAGTTACAGAGAATTAAAAAGAGAACGAATAAAAGACAGAAAATACTTTTTACATTGAAGCATAAAAAAATACATGTTCAACAAAATTTACATCTAATTAAAAAGTTTTAAATCAAATTACTAGATTTTGTTTATGTGTATATGTTAAGCTTAAGGGTAATAAATAGTCTGAGATTTAATCATGTAAAAATGCATAACCAAGAGTCAAGACGGATAAAAACAAAATAAAGGAAATACAATAATTTAAAATTATAGTTAATATAATGGTGTTGTAAATCAAATTATAAAACATTAGCATTAAAAAACTTACCATTACAATAATTTAATTTTTTTCGTGAAATATTAATTATTAAATAATATAAATATAAACCTCCTAATATTAAATAAACAATCAATTTTTAAATTAAATGTATAACAAACAAATTTAAATTAATTGTTAAAATGTATGAAAAATGGTCAACCCGATATACAAGTTATAGAAATAAAACTATAAAAATTAAGGCAATATGTATAAAATAATAATAGAATATAAAATACTATGGAGGCAGGCGTGGATATTTCTATTAAAAATAACCTACATCAGTTAAACTTAGAATTCACAAATAAAACTGTTATTAAGATGATTGTTACAATTAGAACCTAGAAATGCTAGTTCAAATATGTAAGTCATACAGTATTATAAGCAAATAATTTGAGTCAAAAAACTCTGAAAATATTATATTAAATTAATAAGAAATAAAAACCGATGAACAACAAGAATAATACAGGTACTATATGTAGACATACAATGCGATAAGGTCACGGAGCGATGATTGGCAGATACATTTTCAGAATATTAAGCCAACTCATGGTCGCGAGGAGCAAAAGACAAAATAAAATAAAGGCAAGTAAAATATTATAACAAGAAAATATGAAATGAAAACAGTATTCAAAAATTATATTAAAAAAATTAAATTTTTAGTTATAGTACACTTAGTATAGTATAGTTATTGAGTTAAATAATAATTGTGAAAATGTGAAATATAATATAAAATAGGTATATATTATATATATTATACTAACATTAAACTTAAGTAGTAAAAGTTGATATTAAAAGTAGTAAGTTTATAATAATTAATTTATAAATAAACAATGGTCTACTAAAAGGTTTCCAGTATTGAGAAAAAAAATATTTAAACGTTAAATACAATTTATTTATTTCTATTTTTCTGTATTTATTTTTTTATTAATAATACATAGTTTTTTTTTGCATTCTTTAGAAATAACAATTAATATACTTATAACTTATCAATATTATTCGTTTATATTATATCTTTTGTTTATTAGTCTTATTAAAATGTAATTTCTTTTCTTATAAATGTAATTCTTTTTCCTGGCTGTTGTTCGATATAAAAACATACAAACACATTTAGATAACATATTAAGTCCTTTAAAATAAACTTTCAATTTAAAACGAATGATTTCATTACAGTTATTGTTTATTGAATATAAACTCTAATAAGTTTGTTTTTCTTTTGTACCACTCTCAATTTCAATCGTTTAAAACATAAAGAGAAATTAATTTTTGTATGTTTTTCGTATATACTATGTCCATTGTTCAATAATAAGAATTAAATACATTTTAAAGTTTGTATCGATTTTAGTACACCTACATGTTTACGATCTACAATAAAGATTTTATAACTATAATATCGTAAGTGTATTTGTTTCGAGATTCTTAAAGTTTTCACTTTTTTTTGGTAATCATATTGGACATTATATTCAATAAAAGTTGTAACTACCTATTACAAGAAATACTGAATTGTTATAATAACAAACTACGACAAAAATTTCACGTTTCAATAAAAATTAACTATAAACACAATTATCTTTTTATTTAACTTAAAATAATTAAAAATATTTTGATATGAAATACATTATTCTAGCATTATATAAGACAATACAACATTTTAATAATTTTATTTATTTGTATGGAATTAACTGGAAATTCTAGGAAAATGTCTTGTCAATGTAAAACGATAGTACCTAATTGATTCAATGGATATATTGCCAAATGTTTTCTCCAAAGACTAAACCAAACTAGATTTTGAAAATAGTTTGTTTTTACGTAAATATTTTATTGTTTGACTAAGTTTACGATCACATTACTGATCGGTACATGAAATTTCAGAGCATAAAAAAACTAAGATGTTCAATCTATACATGAAGTTCATAAAGACAGTTTTAACAATTTCGATATTTTCAGAAAATTAAAAACAATAGATATAACAACGTTCACCATTCATTAATTATTAAGTACCATAGTAGAGCTGAAATGAACTACAGGTAAAACTGTAGGTAAATAATTGTATGAAAAGTAATTAAATTCATTCAGAGAAAATGTAATATAGATGTGAGATTTTTCAATTGCGAAACCCCAAGGGTAAGCGAATGAAATAAAAAACAAAAAAATACACAAAGGTTGTAAGCAAAAATTATATAGGTTAGGTTTTTGTTCTTAGACCAACAAAATTATATATGGTCATTGGTGTTTTGCATTGTGAGTTTTTTTTAAAACAATAGATTATGCAATCACTTTTGTCAGTTCTACTAAGGGAAAGCCATATGTCCCCAAAAAACATAATATGCACCCGTTCACTACCTTGGACCGTCCATATACATGTTGGTATTATTATAGCGTAATTCATGATTACTACGAGTATATATTAAATAACATATATTATATATAAGTAATAAAATATTACGAATAGTAATATATAACATATAAACTATTATAATTAATATTCCACTATTTATAAAATGCAATATTATCAATATTAAGTCTACAATGAACATTGTGAATGAATATTTTAAAAGAATATATTATATTAATTTTCAATTTTATATAGATAATCACATTGAGAATTTTTAAAATCAATGCAGAAAAATAAAACAAAAATGTTTATATGATTTCAACGAGTGTTATAAAAGCATTAAGAACATAACTTTATTAAATCATCAATAATATACAAAGTAAATTCAATAAACATTTATAATTTGAAATTACGCTGGTAGTTATTTATCTATAATTCGTTTTTATAGTAAAAAATAATAATAATAATATTTAAATTTATTTAAAAATAAATTAGAGAAGAAAATAATTTAAATTATTAAGTATTTTCACAAAGCAATATGAATTTGTTTAAAAACACGAATAGTTTTAGGGTATAGTATAAATTAGAATATCTATTGTATGTGTATAGTTAGTAATTAATATGTTGAGATTAAATATAAGTATAATGGATAATTTAAATTTTTAAAGGAAACAATAACTGAAATAATTTGAGTAAATATACTAAAAAAAAAAAAATAGAAATGTTTGTAAAATGAAAGAAAAATCGATGAGTTTTTGATATCGAACACTTTAGAATGGCCTATTCCAAAAAACAGAAAAAAACTCAATAAGATAAACCAGGAATAAATATTAAAAAGGCAGGCAAATGGGCATCGCTTTGATGTACATTAAGTGTCGATTGGGTTACTTTCATGGGTGTGTTAAATTTGAATTTAATGATGTATCATTATAAACTAAAAAACGATCCTGAGTGGAGACAGTGACAGTATTTATCACTAAATACATTTTATATATATATTAAAGTAATTTATTTTACTTTTAGTATTATAATAGGTTGAAAAAATGTTTGCCGAAAATATTGTATTTTTTATATCACTTTCACACATTTACATTAAGTTTTAATTGACAAGATGTCATTTAAAAACAATAGTCAATAAATATATAACTCAACTTAAACCTTATACTCTTTCACACCAAAATCAAAGTCGAACAACGAATTAAAAAAACAAGTCTCGCGCAGTCAACTACCAAGCATACTGTCATGTTTGAAACATTTGCAGCCAAACCCTGTTATGCATAAAATCATATCCTAATTAGGAGAATTGTATCAGTTTTTCATTAATGCCCCCTATTATGACTACACAAAACTCTTATATACCATATTAAAATGCCCGAATTATGTACCTTAACTCATTTAATCTCTGATAAAATAAATATTCTGCTGATAAAAAAAACATTCAATCATTTACCAAAAAGACATGACAAAACAAATGTATTTCAAACTTCTATTCAAAGACTTAAATTATAATATATCAATTCAATAATATTTTTATATTATTTTTAGTTACATACACTATTCGATTTTTAGGGAGTTAAAACATCAGGAATAACATTCAGAAATAGAAATTAATAAAAACTGTTATAGTATTCCTTACTTTTGTTTTGTTTTTTGTTCATTTAGAATTTAGGTTATGGATCTTTGTAAATATTTTATAGGTTACAAAACATCACAGTATGATATAAAATGTTTTATAAACAATAAGTAAAATTTATAAGCGAATTTGCAAACTTAAAAAGTATATCTCAAAAAACAAGACCTAGAATTTATGATAACGAATGCTATTTTGCATTTATTGATATTACTATTTATGAATTTAAAATTTCTCACTACAATCAGTGCAACCTGAAAATACATCTAAGTAATTTATTATAATATTAATTTTATTGACAAATACAATTTTTACAAAGAAACTTAAATTTAAACAATCATTATATACAAATTAATCATCAAAACTAAATAATTTGAAACACAAATAAATTTAATTTTTGTTAAAAAAAAATTCAGTATGAAATAAATACTAAATACATTTTCCAAAAAAGTTAAAATGAAAAAGTTTAGAGATTAATATAGTAAAAAACAAATAAACTTTGATATATACCTGTTTACAAAAGAATAAATGTAATTAATCGAAATTAAAATGTTTGAATATATAATTTTTATTAAAACTATCAAAGAAAAAATGATTTATTGATAATATTAAAATGAAATATATGAGTTATAAATAAATGTATATAATTCATATTTTCAATGATTAATAGTGTCAATTTTATTTTTTCAACAAATGGAATTATATTCAAATTAGTCTTTTGAGATTGAAAGTATAAATAAGAGTTAGGCTGAATTTCTTTCCAGTACACATAATTTCTCATTAATTCCCACGGGATCTAGAGTAAATCCAAGATAAAATATTTTCATCTATCAAACTTTACCAGAAATAAACAATTTTTATATTATCACGTGAATCTAAAAAGTATCATTACAAAATTAAAATCTGGAAAAGAAAATGTTTTCCAGAAATAATATCTTCAATTATCAACTGGATAATAATGCAATTTTTTACTGGTTATGAACGGCGACACTGTTCAATCAATTTTGAATAGGGTGACAAATGTAAAAATGAATAATAAAAAGGAAAAGATGATATTATAATATCGATATTTTTATTATGAATAATTAATGGAAATTATTTATTTGAATAAGTATCGATTTGCACGTTAAATATTTTTCATAACAATATTAAAATATTACAATTGACGATTTTAGATGTGAATATTTAAACTATAACATTTTCCATTTTTTGATTAATATTTCAACAACTCAACGTAAAACATTCATAATTTAATTTTTTTAAATTTTATTAGAGAATATACAATCATTTATACTTAAAGGCTAATAATATGTGCTACGTTATATTAAAAAAACATGAATAGGGAAAGGGAAGAAACCATACAGTGATCGCACTTCATTTTGCTTAATATATGTGTAACTATATATATTTTTTTAATTGTTTTCTATTTTTTTTTTCATTAATCATTAAGAAGATCTCTGCATCAGTTTTTAAACGCCGTGGTGAATTTCCAGGAATCGTGTGAGTGGCTAGACCGGATATCAGAGGATTTGAGTGAGCAGACAATTTGTTGAAAAAACGTATATAGTATGTTTTAGTTTCTTCGTGAATAAAAATTTATAAAAATGAATTTAATAAATCTACTTTTTTATAAATTAATTACATAAACAACATAATTAAATTTAATCTTTGGTAATATATTGAACATTTAATTTAATACTATATTCTACAGAAATAGATATAAATTTCATTCATTCTGAATATTATTCTACTTGTTGTTTCTAATTAACATTTAATTTTTTAATAATATATAATAATAATAATAATAACCATATACTTCAATAAATTAAAAGCCGGTTATAGGTATAGTTGGGTGTATTTTATTTAAGAATAAGACAATTTAGTGAGATACCTACATAATATATTAATGAATTAAACTAAAAATATTTAGAACTTAAATATATTGTTAATTCTTATCAACCATCAAATCTAAATTTACAAAGCTATTATCAGATAAACTGCAGCATGTTCTTATTGTAATCAAATACTGGGTTAAAGTTTCGTAAAAATAATATTCAGTACATTTTTTTTTAAATCATTCATCAAAAATAATAATTTTCACGCTCATCTGAAAATTCTGACAGTAACACAATAAACTAAATCCTATTAACTTTCATACCATTCAAAGTTAATCCATCATCAAATCCTACTAATTAATGGACTTTCCTCTAGCAAAATTACCCCAAATGACGTCTAGAACAAACACAGCCTAAACTTTTTAATTTAAGCGTCGAGTGACACAGCTTAAAGCTTTGACTATTCCGTACTACCAGTCACTATATTTATCATGACGTAATCAAAATCACTTATTGCACCTTTTAATTCTGAGTGAAGTAGTGATTGTATTGGTTTTACAATGATATTGTTTTTTTATCTAAACACATATTTTGTTTTAATCTTAAACTGTTAGAATAATTTCTGGCACAAAACCGTATCTACAGTTGCTACTTTGAGATATATAAAGTAAAAATAGTAAGCACATTTAAAAAACATCGGGAAAAACAAAAAAATAGATTGAGAAAAATGCTATTTTCACATAAAACCAGATTATGAGAAAATTAATTTTGCTTTTTGTTACAACTCAAAAATAAATAACTGGAAATTTGAAATGTACAACTACTGTTTATTTGGCAGTTTATAGATATAATAATATTTTTTAAATATTTAGTTTGTTGTAATATCTATAACCATTTTAAATTTCCCATTTTTTAAGTTTTTATTTGTTTATGTCTTTAAATATCTTAAAAAGAATCAAAATTTTTAGAAAATTATAACATGATATGTAATAATAATAATAAAGAGAATATTATTATTATTTGTTGAAAATTTCAAATATCTACGAATTTAATTTTATAAAAAATTAAAACGCTTATAAAAAATTAACGTGGTGAACATTCAGGTGAACTTTTTTTTTATATAAGTAGAAAAACTTTTGAGAAATCTTGTATTATATTTTTAAATTTTAGATATACAAAAAACTTTTTTATAAATATCTAACTAAAAAATTATTTAAAAATTATTGCAATTTGAAGATTTTCGTTAAAATTATAGTGTAAAATTATTTTATAGAAAAAAATAGTTCAACAATATTAGTTTAACAAGATAGTTAGCATTTAATAAATATACTTAGAAATCCACTAAGAAAATTTTTTTTTAAGTTATGATTTATCAATTCAATGCTTGAATTGGGGTGGACGCGGGGTGACGGAGTCCCCCTTCTTTTTTAATTTTTTTTTTTTAGCGTACCTTTTTTATTTATTTGAAACGGAACACTGGGAACGCAAAATTTACTATAGTGAATTTGTAAATCATCAGTTTTCTGATGCAAAATATACCTACAGCCATAATATTTGTACATTTATATCGATTATGAAAAAAAAAAGATTGTAAAATTCCTTACTGTAAAATATAATCTTAGAAAATATTATGCCCTTAAAAAAACATCTACTATTTTAATTAATAAAAAATAATGATATAACATATAAAATATTTTAACAAATATAAAAATATATACGTAATAAGTTTCATAAATTTAAATTATGAAACATACTATGTACATTAATCGTTCTTCAGTTCTTATCAATATTACATACCTTATAACATACATTCATAAATCATAATTAATATATTTTATCGAACTAAATGCATTTTATACGCATTGATCACATTATTTTTGCATAAATATACATTATACCTACTTTTAAGAGTGTCACACTTATTAAATAAAGGTTAAATATACAATCATCAGTGCACTACCCACAAATATTTTCATGTTAAATGAAAAATCAGTTGAATATTACGTGATTTAAGTTCAATAGAACCAGAATAATCAAACTTCGATTTCAAATATCTATATCATGGATAAATACCAATTACATCTTTAAACCACTAGGGATAAAATATTCACTCAAACTGCATACTCATAATTTACATATAGAAAGTCATAATCACATTTTAACCCAGTTTTAATAAAATGTTAAAATTGATATCTCCAAATGATTTTGTTATCTATAGAAAAGATTGAGATATGTTTACCCATAGTATATAGTTTATAGACATTTTGCAGATACAAGTTTAATACTTATATTATGCACCATACAACTACAATACAGTTTCTAATTAATATGTATCATTTTTCATACATATGTATTTTCTTACAAAATACAAAATATTCTTATGGTGGAATAACTAAGTTTAAATTAAACTAATATTACTTACTTTCTATGATAAGTTTCGTTCCATGGCACGTGACTTTCACTTCTATTCGTCCACGACGTTCTGTATGATCGCAACCGCATAAATTCGGAACACTCTCTTGGCATCGCTTATGTACATTCATATCACATGCTAATATTTTTAAGTACAATATAAAATGTTCAATTAAAAAAAAAATTTTTAAATATCAAAATATTTTTACTTTAAACAAATCGTGTTAAATACAGTTAAAGCTCAAAAAATAGTAAATAAAATATACTGTGAAAACATCATGCATAAAATATTATAAAACTGCCATGCGGAGATGTGTATTAATACTGAATCATAAAACAAAATTTTAAAGGTTGTTAATGATTCTAACAGTACCTAAATTTATAAATCAGCATGGAAAAATTGAAGAACCATATCAATAGGGCTAATAATATATTTCTATAAAATAAACAAATAATTGAAGATTTGAATATTTGAATACATGGAGATGATTTAAAATTATTTAAGTAAAAAAGCTAATAGTTTTTATTCATGTTGATTAATACTAAATTATTGTGTGGCATGTTTTGTTTAAACACTAAAATAAAGCAAAATAAAAATGAAAACAAAAACAAATTATAACTATACCTTTTGAACAAAAATTAAACTCATTAGATAAATCTAATTTTGTTTAAAGTTGATTATAAAGTATGTGTTTTATTGGTTAAGTTTTTCTAACCTGTACACTTGAGACCCTGATGGGTAATGCCGTGCAACATAGATCCACAATGGTCGCAAAAAGAAGGTGTGATATACGTATGAAGATCCCATTGATGTTTCGCCGTTTCGGCCTAGATATATCCGTTCATCAGGATAACATAATTCGATAGTTTAAGGACGTACTGTGTTTAGTCAATTATTTTGTTCGTTTATTTATTTTGTTTTTTTCATAATAATAAAGTTATGTTTGGAAATTAATCGTTAACCAAATGTTTCATACAAATAATAGCAAAAAGAATATCGTGCTATACGTCAGGATGACCACATACAAAAATAAAATAAGAATTTAATAATAATAATCATAATACAATATTATAAATCAAACAAAAGATAAAACCAAATAAACTAGTTAAACTACTGTAATTCATTAATCTACAAAAATAATTTGTCTGCTAAGAAGAAGTGTACTTAAGATTTTATCAATAAACACCAAATTAATTAATATTTGAAATATTAATGTTACTATAAAACAAAAATTATTTATTCTTTGAGAGGAACAATAATTGTTTTACGATGAAAATAGTAAAATGTCTCCAAATTTATAATTTTTGTTTATCGTAAGTAATGAATAATGACTAATAAATAATCAATCATAATTTCCTTATACTATTATTGCTATTATTGTATATATTATACAATAATATATGATAATAATAAAAATAAAAATGACATGACTTATTTAGTTTCAAATAAATACATTATTGATATATATATATATATATATATATATATATATATATATATATATATAAGAAAATAGTTTTGTAAAAAAATGTGAAGCGTTATTGTTTCGTTCTATAAAATCTGTGTCATAACTTTATGGGTGTAACTTTATAAATTTAAAAAGTTCTTTAAGATATCCAATAAATGGAGAATAGAGTGGCTGAGTTGACTAAGACAACTGAGAGCTAAGATTTACTATATAAGAAGTGACTTATCAAGAGAAAGAGATCGTAATTTTCCTTGATATAGCAGAAACTTATCCGTATATATGCCTCTAAAAACTTAGCCATAAGTGATCAATTTAGACCATAATAGGTCTATTTCTAGGTCAACATAAAAAATCTATATTAAATGTATAAGATACTTGAGATTTTGGGAGTATTTTACAAGAGCTAGGAAAACTTGTTACAGGTATAAAAAAAATGTTATCAACGTTGAATATGACGTGCTAGATAAAAGTTATATCTTATTTTGTAATGAAATAAACTTAAATTGTACAACACGTTATGCTATTCAAATAAGCATTACTATTATGAATATTTAAATTTTAATTTAATATCAGACAGTTATAGTAAGACAACCGAATTTAAGGATAAAATATTAAGTTAAAAAAATACATGTACTATAAATTATAAATTGTAGTAAGCCAGATTAATTGTTATTGTAAATAAAATAATTTAACTCAATTCGTTAAGATATATCAAGCATAAAGAACTTATAATGAAACATCAATTGGTATTAGAATAAAAACAATAATAATCTAACAAGTAAATTAAATGCATATTTAAATAATTTTATAGTAACAAAACAATTATGTTTATACTTAGTGAATTATCAATCCAAAAGTACACTTCGTCTAATGATAAAAAAAAATTGTAAATCGCAGAAATCGTAAAAATATATTTTAAAAAATAATGTTTAAATGAGGTCATAGACTATAATAATAAGCTAATGTTATACATTGTTTAAGTTAAAATTGTCTAAACATTAAATGGTTTTAATCGTGTATCGAGTGTGGGTGTATAGCCCACGCATAATACGCTTTTAATAAACTATATTTTTCAAAAATCAAAAACATTAAACAAGTTTGTAACAATATATTGATAAATCTAATACGATTACCTAACATAATGGTATTTAATATAGTTTATTTACAGTTATTGTCAAATATCTTGACACGATTCGGGCAGCATTATTCAGAAATGTTCCCAAAATGGTATTATCTCCCTACTACCACTGCATAACCAATTAAAGCCACATAACTGCCACAACATGCTTCCGCTATGTGTTGCATATGGCTATGTGATATTAATAACAATAACTTAATAATAAATCTAAGAATAGATCAGAAAATAAATTGTACGATTTTATTTAATGCTAAATTGGCCATAGTTAATTGCATATAAAGTTGAAAAGCACTGTTTTACTGGGCTATCATGCCGCCCAGTGTCCAGATATGACGACAACTTCGCCTAAATTTAATAAATCAATAAATAAAATTTATTATTATTTATCTTAAATTGCATATATTATGTCTTAATAATAATCGAAAAAAATTGGCTAAGAATAAATTATGCAATTTTAGGTATCAAACAAAAGAATAAGTATCATTTATACTAAAATAAATTGTTATACAATACATAACCTACCCTTGTATCAATTAACGTAATGATAACACAATAATTCCACTAATATTAGATTATATTTAAATTTGATATGCTATCAAAACAATTTATAATTTGCATTTTTATGTTGAGAAATTAAGCAAACTTGTATCAGACGATACGAGATATTTTTTTAATTTAAAATAGCAACCCTATTATAATATCATAGTATCAAAGTAATAATAATAAGAATATAAGAATATCATTATTAAGTATAATAATAAAGTAAATATTTAACACATCCCTTGAATGTATCGAATCACAAAAATGTAATAAATAAAGTTAAACCGATTAAAATATAATTCAACCCTTTGCTATTTTTTCATTTTTTTAAACCTAATGATATACCTACCCAATTTAAAAAACAATGTTTGAATTTTTTCATTTTATCAAGTTAACAGTATTTCTGTACATCAACCTTAGTTATACAGTATATAATATATATACTTTGAAACTTGAATCCGCGGCTAACCACTGTGACAATGTTACATCCTCAAAGATGATTTAAACCGGGAAAAATGAACATCTCCCAAAATGTATTATATATATATATACACATATGAAATGTACACGCAAAGCGTATACAAAATGTATTAGTAGTTAATTAGGGCTGTTGGCTGTTGGTTACGCAGAAATGGTGGTTACTGGTATCTCTTCATACACCTCACCACCGTTTTTGTTAATGCATCGCAATTATTATTTTGGAAACTCTCGTGCAAGCTTTAAGAAGAGTATGTATAGTGGTTTTAAATAGCAAGTCTATGCTTAAATGCTTGTTGTAATTAAAAATTAAAATTAAAATAATGTTATAAAAAGTAATGTAGAGAACACAGGCAGGCATTCAGGTAGAATTCAGAACAAACAAAATAATAAGAATACAAACACATGAGTATTGTTTTCAAAAAACGAAGAAATTAAAAATAATATAAATATATATTAATATAGGTAAATGATAAAAAAATGTATGTTTCGGATTTGCTGACCTTCGCATTTCATTCCCTGATGTATGATACCGTACAATAATGAGCCACAATGATCGCAAAATGCTGGGCTAGCGTAGGTATGCACTTTGAACCTGTGTTTGGTCCTGGAAGACTAGCCAGAGAAAATATTTGTTACAAAATAAAAAAAATATATATCGAAGAAGAAAATAAATTACACCAAAACGATTTAAGATCTTCAAATCCTACAGCCCTAACCAATATAACCATATTAACAAAAAAAGACACATTTCTACCATACCTTTAAATTTAAATATATATTTTAAGTAATCGATTAACTCTTCAATTGCCTTTTAAGACATTATAAGAATTTATCTTTTTAAACGTATATATTTTTAATATAGTCATAATATCTAACACAATAAAGTTAATGTAATACGCGAGTAACGTGTGATATATTATATAGATGTATTATTGTATTAACATCAATAATATGCTAAATTGCTAATTTTTAAATATTATTTTTACTTATTTGAAATAACTATTTCGTACAATATTTAAAAACAAATATTATAAAAAGTACATATCTAAAACCTACTTAATTTCACTATTAGTGTGCGTACACATATGAGATATATGAAGTTATTTATAAGCATAATAAATATCTGTATAAATTGATTATTACTAAAAAATTTAATGTGTCTATTACAATAATATGTTGTTTATTTTTATAAACAATAAATTATTAACGCTAACTGTATTCGAGTTATTTTAATCAAGTAGTTTACTAATGATAACTAATTAAATATTGTTTACAAAATTATATAATATTCTATTTATATTTTATATGAAAAATGTATATAAATACTAAGTCTATGCTCTCATTTAAAAAAATTGTATTTACAGTTTGGATTTTTTATTTTCTATGTTAAATGATTTCCAACAAAACGTATTTATTTATTTACTATAATTAATAAAATACTATTTTCAACCAATTTTCAGCTGAATTAAAAATGTAAATTAATGTCACCTTTACATTTTTAATTGTAATTTAACTACATACAAGTAATGATTAAAATGTCCTAAAAATTTAAAAATGAGCTCCTAAGCATCAAGTAGATTATATAATTGATAATTCGTAATATACCTTAATTATTTTAACTTAAATCCTTCTCATAAATTAATATAAACTTAAATTATTCATTTTTTAATTTAATCAGTTTACTTAATACGACACGATATTATAAATAATTAAGATAAATACTTTTAACACTAAAAAATTCTTATAAGTATATAATATGTCACAATTAAATAGTGAAATCACTCATACAATAAACTAGGTGTTCAGTAATAAAAATTTGTCTAGAGGGAATTTTTACGAAAATACATTGTATATGGACATCCATTTCATGAAATAACAAAACCTATATTGTACACTTAGTGTAATTATTATAATGCAAGTTATTGAACAATAAATAAATAAATTTTATTATAAACTATACTTTTATATATTGTTTTATAAACAAAACAAAAAAAAATAAATTATATTATATTATATTTTATCTATATCAATACAACTACCTGTGCTCTGTATCATATGAAAGAGATGCTATCGTGTATAGTCGCTTTAGATGCCTTCAAAATCAGGGAAGTATTGAAAGTATTCATTTCATCGAACAATTGGGTGTATTCTTCATAAAATAGAAATTAGGAATAATTCAAAAATTGGACTAGGTATATTAAATTTGCTACCTGATCTATTGAAGAAATTAACAACAGAAGAAGATCTCAAAAGTACATTTCAGATAAAGGAATTAAAAAATACTTTATTGCCTACAGTATTTTTAAAGTTGAAGTGAATTTTCTATTATTAAAGATTGCCGAAAAGAACAAAATTATTTGCCAATTGTACAATTCAAGTAAAAAAATATAAATTCAGCGTTAAAGTGGACACGAAGGTCAAATTAAAGCTGCACAGAAAATGATTAAGGTAGATAATATAATATAATAAAATTATAATGTATTTTAATCAAAAAAAAATAACAGACAATTTTTAAATTAATTTATACGTTATATTGAGAGTACCAAAAGTTGATATAGGAATACAAATCTGCCAAACTTATATTGTATGATCACGAAACAAAGACAAAAAGGATTACATCAAATTTAAACAAAGTATGATTTACTTAAAGATTGGCTCAACAGTTAATGTTTGAAATAATCAACAACTCAATTTGTCACTAATGATAAAAATTTATAAAACAAATTTCCAGTCAATCAAAAATAATTAATATAATATAATAAAGTTCATAACTTAAAATTAATTTATTATTATCAATTACGTTTATAAATAACACGATGGTAAATCCTAGTTATACCTCAAATACTTCCCTGACTTTGAGGGTGTCTAGGACGACTATACACGATAGTATCTCTTTCATATAATATAGAGCACGGGTAGTTTTATTGATTTATTGATATAGATAAATATAATTTATCTCATTTATAAATAATACGTATGATTTAATAAAATGCAATACAATATATTTAATTATTATATTTTTGTTCAAAAGACAATACATAAAAATAAAGCTTATAATGCAATTTATTGTTAAATAACTTACATTAATTTATCTTATAATAATTAAACTTAGTGTACAATATAAGTATTGTCCATTTCATGAAACGGAAGTCCATACAATGTATTTTCGTCAATATTCCCTCTAGGCGAATTTCATTACCTGGGCATCTAGTTCACGAGATGAGCGATTTTACAATGTGAATGCACCATAAATAATAAATAATTAATACAAAAACTATTAATGTGATAGTTTAATACTAAATGTACAATCATCGTAACAAGATATTTAGTATATCGTTGAAAACTATTTCAATATGTTTTATGGCAATTTTAATAAAATTTAACAAGCATAAAATTTTAAATTTTTAACGGTTTTTAAAAGAAATATAACAATGGTAATAATATAAAGATTCTTTTTTTTTTTTTTTTTATTAGCACCAAAGAAAATTATGAAAAATCTTATATTACATTTTTAAATTGTTTGACCATAAAAAGTATTATAAATTTGGAAAATCAAGTATCTATTAATAGCTAAAAACCGTTAAGATATTATGAAAATTATATCATATCTAGATAATTATATTATAAATTATTTGATGAAAATATAATTTTCAATACAACCTATAACAAATAATTATAAAACACATATATTTTTTTATAAAATTGAAAAAAAAAACATTAGCATTAAATTTTTTGTCAGTGTTTTTTGAATTAATAACACCGTTATAAAATTATATTTTCAAAGACTTAAGACTTAGCTAAATATAAAAGTAATTTTATTTTTTTTAATTAAAGGTTCTAAATTAATAATTTAACTTTTGATAATTAATAAGGTTCAAAGTTTTTTGGATTTGCAGTTCTATATAAATAGGTCAATTCAAGTTGTATTGTAAAAACCAAAATAAATCAAAAATGTATGTATTAATAAATATTTTATACATATAAAAACAATTTTTGATGCATGAAAACAAATAATATATACATCACGCTCTTAGGGACAATGCAACACTTACATACATTAATGATAAAAATATGAAACTAATGTATTTTAAATTATTAATACATTTTAAACTATTTTATAATTTAACATTTGTACTGAATAAAATATACACATTAAATTTAATATATAATAATTTCAATAAATTGATAACCTTTGCATTAAAAAAAAAACAGTAATGGTATACTAAGTAACAAAATAAATTAAAAATAAGTGTCTAAAACATAAGTAAAAAAATAAAGTGTAAAGTACAAAATTTATATCATCAACATAAACATACACTTTAAAATACGGTTTATGTTTTAAGAGTATTAAATACTAATTATTAATTAATACGACTTTATTAATTTAAATAGCATAACTTATCTTAGAGTTTATATAATTAGTGAAAGAGCTAGTATATGTTTACTGGACAACATAAAATTATATAATATAATTATAATAACAAGGTTATACTAAACTATAACAATATTAATTTATAAAAAAAAACCCGTTGATAACTTACTATAAAAATTAAAATTAAAATTATTCTATTAATCCTTGAGGAAAAACACTAAGTTTGTATCTTTTAAAATGTAATATTGTTATTAACATAAAAAAAAATATATTAAAATTTTAAAAATATCTTACTTACTTAAAAAACATAAAAAGATAATTTATGTAATAAAAGTAAGTACCCACAATCCACACATAACCAAATATTATTAAATAAATAAATATTTTGTCAAATTATATTTTAATGAAAACACATTTAAAAAAACGACTACACAATATAATTTAAATCTACTAACACTGTTATCAAACAAACTATTGTGAATAATTACTAACACAAATAAAATATTATTTATATTTTTTAAATATACCTTTAGTTTTATTAAATGTTTGTTAAACTTCAAAGAACGCAAGTAAAAAAAAACAGTACATAATTCACACATTTAAAGAAAATCACATACGAAGTATCAAGTAGGCGGCTATTTTGAGTAGGTCATTTGTGACAGATTTTAGGAGATATATGTTCATTAATTATATAAAATCAGAAATTTATAAGAATGATAGATTGGAACATTAAATAAACGACATAATAAATAATATAATTATAGATAAACTAAAACATTAAAAAATAATTGAAAGTCTTATCACTAAAATTGCACGTTTATGTGAAATCTAAGATAAACAAACATAATTGGGTACGTTTACGTAAAAACTAATTCCAAAATTTAGCATTCAATCATACATTTTAACAAAAACAGCCTTTAGACGATGTTCATCACAAGACAAATTAAATAATTTGTTATACATAAATAATAAATTGAACTTAACATAAATGTTGAATAACACTTTACAAATAATACGCTACAACAATAATATACACATTACACAATATTATAATATTGTAGGTCGGACATATTGCACGCATGTTACCATCTGTTGAGCTCGGTCATCGATCGCTGTTTTACAACAACGCGTGCTTCTATGTGGTCGCTCGCTAGCGAGCTTACACCTTTTTAATGTGCGTACTTTCGCCGCCAAAGACATGACCCAATTCTAACCTTACGATCTCAAAAAGCTGTACCATACATATATAATAAAGACATAATTGATTCAGAGGGCACAATAAGATTAAAACTAAAAATTGTATAGGTCAAATTCCATAACTGTGTAATCTTCAATACATTATTACGAAATAACAAATATAGACTACAATAGTTTATTCAGCAAAACATAACTAAAACAATTTCAAAATTTTAAATTAAATAACAATAGTAATTGAAAAATGTTAAACTTTTATTAATGACATTTTTTGTAAGGAATAAAAGTTTAATAATATGAATTTTTATGAAATCAAAAATATTTTTATCTATACACACCAAATAGAATTTGATCAAAAACTTTTCGATAATTTTGCTCATTAAAGTAAATAATGAATATTATTGTGTAATATTGTGTAACTGTATTTAGTATTAATTATAATTTATAAATTAAAATAGTTAAATTTACAACAAAAAAACGATTTATAATAACAAATGTAGTTAAATTATACATAATATTAATTTTTAATTTGTTGAGGTTATTGTATTTTTTAATACCACAATAAACGCAGTAAAAAAAAAATAAAAAAAATGATTATAATTCTCAATAGATAGACTCTTAAAATAAATTACACAAGCGTTTTATATTTTATAACAAAAACAATAATTTAAATTAATAAAAAAAAAATGTAAAAAAAATTGAAGCAAACCTTGTATTTAGGGTTAAACTAATATTTATGTTTATATCAATTTAACTTTTTAATTTAAACTAATCATTGAGTTAAATCCAAATTATTGAGTCTATATATTTTAAATACATTTTTTAATATTATTTTGAATTCAATATTCAAAGCATTTAACTATAATTAAACTCAAGTTTGAAAATACGTATTAAATAAAATTGTATTAACGATTAGACATCAGTTAAAATTAAAATAGTACTAAAAACCACTGAATCAGCTTAACATTAAAGATATGAAAAAAAATATTAATAGTATTAACTATTTATTTTATTATAATTTCGGTACATAATGAATTATTAATAAATACGTTTTGTTGGATAGAAAACATAAATGTATCGATATTGCCTACACTAGCCGCCGTTCTACAATATGTGAAAAATATACTATATGCAAGAAATATTTTTTAGATTGCTACAAAACATGACATAATGTAATGTATTTAATTGTATAATATATTAATTACAATATTAGCCCATTATTTTAGCAGTCTAAATAATCTGATCTAAACGTATAGTGGTCGTCCTGCACATTATGTTTGTAAAAAAAAATTGTCAACAATTCAGAAAAAAAACAATGTTAAGTTTATGTTAGAAAAATCATAATAATTAGATTACTTACATCAGAATCAGGTCCTTTGTCAGCTCCAGGGCAGGTAAAGGAAACAAATTCGTGACATCGTTTGTGCACGACAAAACTGCATACTATAAAAATAAAATAAAATTAGTACAATATTCATTATTTAAAAATACATTTATTATATAAAGTTTTCAATTTTACATCTAAAGTTTAAATTTTTAAATAAAAATAATATATTTAAATCTTATACATAATATAGCTTGATATTCAATTTAAATCACTGCAGAACATTAATAAAGTTATAAAAAGTTAAAGTAAAGTATTTATTTGTTTTCTCTTTCTTGAAAAAATATTTTTAAGTTATTAATAAAAATATTATCACCTCTTTTATACAATAAAATAGCATTAACTTTTGATTTTTCAAAATGGTAACTGTTGTATTAAATAATTAAAAAGAAACTTAACTTTAGTAAATTACGATGGAGTGTATAAATAAAATAATAATATAATGCTTAACATAATTTATAAATTTCTCTAAATATTCTAAAATCTATAAAAACAAATATATTAATATAGTAATTGAATTATTCAAATACAAAAATTATTAAGGTTTTAGTTTAAAACAAATTAAAATATTTCTTGTTAATTTTTGATTATTTTTTTTAAAAATAAATTAATTTATATAGTGAAAAAATGTCCATGATCAGGAATCAGGTAGTTGTAAGACGGACCAAGTGCATTATTTAAAAAATAATATTTTTCATATAGGTTAAAATTATGCAAATAAACAAAGAATAAATTTAATAATTATAAAATATTTTTTGTAATCATGAAAAAGGATAAAAAAACAAATCATATAGGTACTAAAAAAAATGAAAACAAACATTTTGCTAACTTTGATATTTAGGTTCTTGCAAATTACTCATAGATATATTTAAGTTTTAATTAAGTTATCAATAAGAACAAACATGAGCTTAGAATTCTTTTAATATTTAAATCTTATCCTTAGAGACTACATAACCATACAAATTAACAGCAAATTAAAGAAAGAAAAAAATTAAGAAATTACTCATTATGTATAGTCGTTATCTAATATTATATCACACTAATACGTGTACAATTTGAATGTTATGAAGTTATAATAACATTAAAATTCATGACAGCCCAACAATCAGTATCAATAACAATTCAAAGGATTAAATTATGTAAATTGAAAATTATTATATATATTGTTTTCATAAATAATAAATTGTAGTCGTAGAGAAAATAAATCTAACATTCGATACACACATATAAACAATAGTACACAGTAGGTACCAATATAAGCAAAACCTTAAGTATTATTAAAAATAAATAATAATAATCCACAACATTGATTTTACGTGTAGGTATAAAAAGAATGGAAAGACGAATTAAGAAATAAATATAATTAAAAAGAGCAAATAGCTTTTCCTCAAGTATACTAGATATATGATAGTTGGAATGGTGTTGACAGTTGATGTTAAATGACTATTGGTTATCAGTTTCCCGTAGTTAAGTGGCCAAATAAATACTTGCGTAAAATTCTTACAGGCAATTTATTAAAAAATACGGTTCAGTTTAATAGTTGTAAATTGCTTGTAAATATTATAATTAATACAACAGCCGGAATAATTTGTGTTCCCATACTAATAAGAGGTAATCTTCTTATCCGATAAATTAGCCATTTATAAGTTACATGATTAATATTAATCTATCATGAAACTGATAATACAACATTATGACTTATGCAAAATAGCGAATTACAGTAGGAAAAAAAGACCAATTTGGTAGTTTTATTACTAAACAGATGAATTATTTGACATATTAAATACAACACAGTTCAACACCGACTGAGTAATTCATGTATTCACATTCGGGATTTTTCTAAAATACATTTTGATTGACTTAAAATAACGTCGAATGAAAATATATTTCAATACTGTGCAGTTTTTCTTACTTTAATTCCGACTATTTATCATTTTCTAGCCTAGCTCTTTACAGTTTTTAATTTCCAATATCTAAGGTCATACACAATAATAAATATAAATAATACTTTTAAGTATATTTATATATACATAAAAATACCTAATACAGTACACTAATCTACATGAAGTATACGTAAATATAATAAATATTAAATAATATTATTATACTGTCCAATAAAGTATGTACCTTATACACATTTATTATAATTGATGATTGTTATTTCCATAGTTAATTTTTAGAATTGCATGTTTACTAATAATTATTGTATTGAATATCCGCATTTGTGTGTACTTAATTTTTTTTTATGTGATTTTACCATTATATTTTATACGTCTAAATTTTAAATAATTATTAATTCATAAAGTTATAACTTCTTTTTCGTTGATAAAAAAAAAATAACTTATAATTTAATAAATAATTTGTGGTCTATTAAATTAAACAGCTTTCTAAAATACAATGCACGTCATTTTAAAAATGACATAATACATAATATAATAAATAATAAAATTATCTGATTATTACTCTTATCACGTGCCTAAAACTTATTAACTTGGCACACACTTCAATACTTAAAACAAAATTTAAAAAAAAAATCTAACTTCATTGCGACATTTTGACAATGAAAATAATATTATGACATAATAGTCTAACAAATTATACAAAACATTTCAACTAAAACAATAATTGATTGCTATTTAATAATTAAACTTTATTTTAAACAATATTATACAAATATTTATGCAATAGTTAATTTTAAGAATGATAACTATATGTTTTATAATTTTAAGTTTAAAACGGAATATAACAATACACTTAACTTTTTGTTTAAAATATACATAACATAAAATAGTATAAGTTATTTGCTTTAAACGAGGTAGTATTAGTTTAATAATATATAATACTACCATTTTAGTTTTGAAAGTTTTGTCTTAATATAAAATTGAAAATTTTAATTTTTGGAACATACAATGTAAAAATTTATTTTCAGTAAAATTTAAAGTATCATTTTAACATTTATTTGCTTTAAAATAAAATGAAAATACATACAAATTTCAATAGTTATGCAATTTGTATCTTGTATCTTTACATAATCTTTAAGTTTTAAATCATCCAGAACAATGACGATTTATTATGAATGACTAGATAAAATGTATTCTTAACTATGTATCAAATTTATTTACTATCAATTATCAATGTTTATAACTATCCAGCAATTAATTTTTAATAACTAAATTTAAAAAAACTGAACTATTACGGTATGTACAATTTTCGAATCAAATACCTATATGTCATATGTTTAAGACAAAAACAACCAATTTGGATGTTATAAATCTCTTAAAAGAATAATGATAAAACGAAAATAATGTATGTAACTTAAATGTATATAAAATTATAAAATGATTCGACGATTATATTGGTAAGAAGTAATTTTTCTCAGACAATAAATTTTTAATATAGAAAAACGCCAGTAAACAATTCTTACCTAAACGAATTGAAAACCAGAAAAAAATAGAATATAATCAGCAATTTGTCTTAAAACAAAGTAGTAGACCAATATTTTGAGGAATTTACCCCATACCTTTACCCACAACTAACTTTAAATACTTATAACTCATAAACTATTCGTCTGAATTTTGATTTTAATGTATAAAAATACTCCAAGAAATATTCTGTTTCAGAACATGAAATTAAAAATGTATGTGATCATTCAAAAAAGTAAGCAACTTAAAAAGTTATAACGATAATATTTAAAAATGTTGTTTTCTTTCGACTGGAAACGGTATAAAAAAAATATTTTTAAAAACGTTAATAGACATTGAAATGATGAGCGTTGTTCGATAAAAAAATCACTTAGTCTATCTAAGAACTCCTAGAAAAAAAATACCCTTGAGGTTTTAAAATATGCATACAGTCACTTTAAAATAATTCTATGAAAATAATTTTGATTTGAATGAAAAATAACTAAAAAAATTAGCACTGATAAATACATTGCTAATAAAAAAAAAACTTTAAATATTTTAAATGTACCTACCATTATTACTTTTTGATAATATTTCAATAAAATATTATTTTTTTTGTTTCCGCCAAATAATTAATTTTTATCATCTCATGTCGTTCTATATAAGTAAAATAGCTACAAAATATGTTGAAACTCAAAAAAATAAGTATATAAATAAAAAAGTAAAATATCCAATCAAAATGATCACAGACCAGCCATAAAAAAAAATATATAAACATTAAATTATCATTTAGTTCCAACACTAAATGATAATTTAATGTTTATATATTTTTAACACATATTTTTTATACATTTAATTTAAAGTTTACATGAAAATAATTAATATAAATTCAAGTAAAATTAAATTAAACTTATTATAACTTGCAGATTAATCGTAAGCATTATAATAAGTTTCATTTTTCAAGAATCTTAAAAAAATTAGCTTTATAGTTTTCTTAAAAAATAAAAATTAATTATAAAACAAAAGATTTTTTCTTTCATTATTTTCCATTTAGTAATCTTAAATTGAAAGGTGAACTATACAATGATATTTTATTCAATCTATATTTTTCAAAATTCACTTTTTTGTCACTACTAAACAATGCTAATGATAACGACTTAGTCAAGATGAACGATTATTAAATGAAATCTATATTATTCTTCACCGCATTAATATCCACGAATATGTGAAATTTATACAATTTTATAAACTAGTAATACATTCTTCTTTGTCCATAAATCATCAAAAGGTAATAAAAAAAAGAATTTTTATATTTTTCTTGACTTATAAGGTGAAATATTATTTTGAAATAAAAAAATAACCGTAACTATATAAAATAAAATTTAACATGAAGAATGCAATAACTACGAGAATAAATAGGTAACATAAATAATAAAACAATAAATAAATAAAATAATGCTAAGTTATTATATTTGTATTATCAAAATATCATAATATATCAAATTAGCAAAAATATATAAGTATAAAAAAAATAGATTTAAATCTACTGCATAAAAGTTAGGTATATCTTGATTACATTATACATATCTGTAATATAGAACCAAAGATTAATTTTTTAATTAATTGCATCTGATCAACCTTTTACTCAAATAATAAGTAATATCGTAATATACTGTCTTCGAACCCAAGACAATTTTCCATTGTGTTACTAAAGGAATTATTAAGTTACTGCGTATTTTGGAATTGGTAAGAGAATTAACCATCTGGGTTCTTTTTTTAATGTATAATAATACTCAATTTCATACTATACGATACACTATATAATATAATAAAATTGTAATACGAACATATTGTTAGTCAATTTCATTATTTAGAAAGAAAGATTATTTTTAACGAATTGTATTTTCATTAATGTTTAATATCTATTAACAAATTATTTTTATAACAAAATATATTTTTACGGAAAATGATTCTGGTGTAGTTGACATTTTTAAAATAAATGACACCTCTATAAATTGTAAATTAATTTGAAGTGACGTTTTTTTTTTCAATTTCATTAAATCCCTCCCCTTCGAAAAAAACTACTATTATTGTTAGACCAATAACTTACAAATAACCTAAAGCAAACTTGCTGAGAGGAAAAACTATAGAAATAACTCGATTTTAGAAATCATAGGAGTTGATAGATGCATACTATTAATATTCAAAGTTGGAATAAGACTCAAATTTTGTTAAAACAATATCATTAACTTTTACTATTAATAAAAATATATCCCGATTTTTATATTAAGTTAAACACACTCCTTTATTTTTACTTGTCAAATATATAATACTATATATCAATATACATTTTATCCAAATTAACGTACTTTTAATTAAATTGTCCACTATTTACAAAACATTTATTTCCAACCTTTTAAAATAAAGAATATAATACCAATTGCATACCTAGTCAATGTATAGTAAATATATTAATATAAGTTCAACTGAATTCATAATAAATTATAGTGTTTATGTTGTTATGAATAAAAAAAAGTAACAGTAATCAATCATTGGTATGTTTGACTTCCTTGGATTATTTTTTTTTTTAAATAAAAAATTAATTTTGATATTTATATTCCTTTTATATATACGGTAAAAAATACTTACTAAACAGATATATTTTAAATCAAACCGTAAAATCTATTAAAAAATACAATATTTTCTATACATATTAAAAGTATATCGAAATCACGGGATACATACTTCAAAGAATTGTCTAGCAAATTATATATGTTTATAATACTAGTAAATGTTGAATAGAATATGTTGAAACAAAACAAAATAAATACAAAAAAAGTTATTTTTTTATAAAATATATAAAGATCACGTTGAACAGTGAACATACATTTTTTTTAAATGGAGGGAATTACTCACTTTATCCTATCAAATAAAAGATGGTTATTTACGTATTTTTAATTTATACAATAAAATAAATTTTAAAATCGTGTTAGTTAAACTTTAAATTATATGTTATTAAAATAACAAAGATCTATTTTAATTAAAAATATCATTCTTAAAAATTAAATTATTAATTATGTAAACCAATAATAACTTAATATTATATGAATTACAAGTACCTAATTTAAAATGTTAATTTCAAACTATGAATAAAAGAGTAATCAAAACCTTTGAAATTGTTTTAAAATATATGAAAGCGAATTTATTCATACATATATTAAGTCAGAATATTTTAAAGTATAAATAATTTAAATAAACTGATTACTTATTAAATTTACATGAATAGGTGAGAAACTATTAATCAACATAATAATAATTTCATAAATTGTTGATGATCTGTAGGTTTCAATTTGATACTAACTAAAAAATATATCATATTAACAAAACTGAATTGTAAACTGCAAACAATTAAATTAAAAGTAAGTATCAAAGCATGTTAAAACAAATAAGATATGTATTAACACTCAAACATTAATGAGTAATAACTGAAAAAAGTTTAAAAATGTCAAAAACTCAGATAATATGAAATAAATAACATTTAATTACAATGAATCAGTTTTAAAGGACTTAATTATACTTATTCAACACTATTATATACATGTCTATGTAAGTCATTCTAAATATTCAGTTAATTAATGAATTATTTTATTACTCGAATAATTAATTAATTTTATATTTAAATTAGAAAAAATTCAAATACACTTTCTAAAATATTACTTACACCAGATATAATCTATACCAACAACAGTTTAAGCAAATATATTCAAAACTTAAGTTAAATTGAAACAACAATGATGCTGAATTGAAATTTTTTTGTTATCTATTTTCTCACCACGAGATTTGTTCACTATAGATAGCATCCAACGAAGCAGAACACATAATATACCAATGCATACATAGCAGTTAGGGTATAACGAGCGTCATTACGTTTCCCCCAACATAATGGACCACCGAAGTTGTGGCGGAGTAGTGTCAAAATCAATTTCTAGGGTCACCCTATGCACTACTGAGTCAATACTAACAATTTAAAAAAATGAAGGATAAGTTTGGGATGGAGACTAATTATTTTTCACTGAAAATGAATCACAGTGTATTATGTCAATAATATACAAGGTAATATCCATTTTATATTAGTATTCAAAAAAGTAAAACCTATTTAATATTCTTTAATGCATATAATTCGATCAATAAAATATCAAGATAGGTGATTAAGATGCGAACAATATAAAACAAAGTTCAGAAACCAATCAATACACGGCAATCACTGCCCACCTTAGCTCTAGATATATATAAAAGTGAATAAAATAAATTAAGAGGACGTTATACCCGCATATGTTGTCTGTCTTACTAACGTACATCATAACAAATTGGCGTACAACGGAATACATTTTTTGATGTTAGATTTAATATTAGAGTAAATTTACTTATTATTAAATTTAAAGGTAAAAATATTATCTAGGAAATGCTATATGCTTTTAATGATTTTATTAATAATATCGTTTTAAAGTGAGTTATGAACATTTTAAAGTTGTAATATTTTACATACCTATCTAAACTCGCTTTAAAATGATAATATCAATAAGCATATGACATTTTCTAAACAATATTCTTACCTTTAAATTTAATAATAAGTAAATTTACTCTAATATTAAATCTAATATCACAAAATGTGTTCTGCTGAACGCAAATTTGTTATGATGTATGTTAATAAGACAGCGGGTATAACGTCTTCTTAAAGCTAAAATGATTTCATATTGCTTTTAGTAATAAATTTCATAGTTACTGAAAAATACAATAATCAAAAACGATCTTGATAGATAATAAAACATAATCATCCAGTATTAGTATATGCTTTATATTCAAAATTCCCTTACACATTATATCATACATATTATATAATATACAAACTATAATTTTATATTATAAGGGTTGAAAATACTAATTATACACTTCAAGATTTAGGTTACAAATTTCCAGTAAAAGAATAATAAATACGTTTTAAGCTCATTCCATTAAAATATATCCTCAAAAAATATTTTAAATATAGTTGATGTGAGTCATTTTATATATTATTATATACTATAATTTTAGTTACAATAAGCACCTATACTATATTTTGTTCTAATGAGAACTTTATTAATATAAATTGTAATTTTTTATTAACTAAATGAGAAAAAAACAATAATTAAAATGTATAAGCTAATGACAATAACTCATTATAAATACAATATTTTATTAGTATAAATATACCGATATTTCATGAAAAAATGAATGGTTTTAGATTATGATTTTCTTTTTGGGAACCCTAATTCAACTGTTGATGAAGTTCAAAGTATTTTATACAACACACAACTAGAAATCAAATATAGTTGATGTTTGTATACTAAAATTACCCAATAGTCAATACCGTAAGAAAAACTATGAAAACTGTAAAAAAATCTTGAAAAAATGTCAACAGACAAAATTTAATCCAACCCTGCTTAGAATCGTTTTAGAACGCGATGATTTATTATAGCTTTCAAATTTAATATATATAAACATACGGGATACAGCTACCATTGGGATCAGCCAAAAATCAAACTTTACCGAAATTCAAGTATTCCATAATATTACACTCTGCAAAATCACAAACGCTCCACTCTTTGTCTCTTACTTAACCCTTCACAACGACTTTGGCATTAAATCAATTGAGGAAGAAGCTGCGCCATTTTATAAACGGGCTTTTTCTAGACTTTAGAAAACAACCATGAATCCACTCATAAATGGCTTACACACCCACCCGTTCACTTCTTGAAAATTCTCATCATTGACTCAAAAGTAAGTGATGCCGTAATCTTTTGATTTAATTTTCTTATAACTTTATTAATTTAAAGCTAAGTGTCACTAATGAGTGGCTTCTTAATCACATAACTCCCATTTATATTTTTCTTCCATTTTATCACCATAATCATGCTCAGACACTAAAAGTAGATAGTGCCCTTTATTATTATCAGCCCTCTATATTGAAACTATTAAACTTTTTTAAATTTAATGTGCTTTATGCTTAATACATATAAATATATAATAAACAAATAAAAGTTGTACACATCACACATTGTTTTCGAGAAAGTGGTCGTGGGTCAACATTAAAATTAATATACGAAAAAAATGAATAATCTTATCAATAATAAAAAATCACAAGTAAAATATTGAACAATTAGTTTTTTACAATTTTTAATAAATATAATACAATATATTTACACGTTAAACTGTAAATAAACTTTCCAACAGACACACAGTGAGTTACTCGTATTTAAAATTCGCTCTAAAAATATAATTGAAAATGCATTTTATTAATTTAGATATAATTATTAAGATTAATATAAGAGCTATTTTATTAAGGCACTGGGCACTTAGGTCCAAAAAATATCACAGTGCATGCTGCCTGGACACATCCTATACGCCTATGTTTATCACATATATTTATTATGCATGAATCTGTATAAATTAAAAAATATTCATACACGCATTTTAAATAAAATAATTTAATATCTTAAGCCAATACTATCAAAAAGGAAGAATTCAAAATCTCCCATATACATTATACATATTATTATAAGTATTCTGACTATTTATATTATTACCATTATTCTTTAACAAACTATCTACAGCTTGAATTTTCCCGTTAATAATTTTTTTTTTAACTAATTTATATTCAAATGATGTTTTTGAACTAAAGCTACTTATTATATAAGGTGACCACACATTCTGACATTTATTTTGAATAATTAATTCAAAAGGTTCAAAAAAAAAAACTTTATTTATTTATTATTTAAACATATGAAACAAGTTTTGTATAGCTAAACGGTGAAATATTCATTTTCAGCATATAAGTCTATTCTAGCCGATAATAAGAGAGCTTTTCTGTTTGAAAACGTTCGAAAACATCTAATAGTTCAATGCAATCACAAAGGAAAAACTGTCTTAACAACAACAAATTTTTAGTAAATATTTAGCTATATTATATGTATATACATTTATATATATTTTTTTTTCAGAACATTCAAAAACCAATTTTCAAGAAATTTGACTTATAAATTTATGATATTTTCCCCCGAGTCTAAAAAGAAGAGACAAAAGTTATTACAACCCATGTCAAAATAGGCCACGCGCATCGTATTCAATCCTACCTAATCTCCAAAGAACCTGCTTCAGTATGTAACACAAGCAAGAAAAACCTTTTTATTAACCACATTGTTATTAAATGTCCAAAATCACCAAGCTCAAAACATTTTCATTAACCCAAAATCTCTACAACAAGCTCTCAGCAAAGAAAACACCGAAACAATCTACACATTTTTTCTACACCACACATTTAAGTAAAAATTTAAAACTAGAATTATTTCATTCTTATTTTTTGGAACTTATTTGTTTCTTTATGTTTAATTGTAGGCTAATAATCCATATTTTTCAATCCCTTACTTGAAATAAAAAAAACTTATAATAATAGTATTGAAATGTCCAATAATATAATAACATTTTTTTTATATCTAATACATCCTTTTTGTTAATTATTTTTTAAGTGCATTTTTCATTTTTAACGCATGTTATTAAGTTAATTGGGTTATATATAAGCGCATATTTTAGTGTTTTTTTAATGCTATAAGTCCCGAACCCTGATTATAACTTATAATTTATATGGTATAAAAACAATCCTCAACTAGTTGGAAGTCTAATTTAATTTAATAAAATGTAAAAATTAAAATCATAGATACATTAAATTAGTAAAAATGTTGTGTTTTGTAAATAATTTTTTTGATTAAAAAAAAGTCAAAAATACTAGTAATACAATTTAGGAAAATTATCAAGATTTTTGTTTCTAAAAAAAACAAAACATATAGATATTTCTTAACAGGTATGTATTATCGTTTATTTTAATTTAATTAAGTTCTTATAGCACCAAACACATAGAGATGGTAAATAATAATTTACCTAAATCTAATTAATATTATTAAAAAAGTAATCGAAATTGAAACTTTATTAAACCTAGATTAAACAGAGATCAACATACAATTAATACTAGAATATCCAAACAAATTGAAATGATTAATGAAACGCATATATTTTTATTGTTATAACACAAATAATACCAAATTACATAATAAAAGAAGACACCTGGTAATCTAATTCTAAACCACTTGTAAACAAACACAAATTATCCAAATTTTATTTAATATGCATATGTAAATTGACGAACAGATGTACTTGGATACTTAAAAATTTGTCAATGTCATTAATGAAAGTCATACAAAAAATATGTAGATATACCTATGTATATGAAAAATATATATATTGATATAACATTGAAACATTAAATGCAATTATCGTTTTTTTCTTATTTTACTTTAAAATCAATAATATTTTTTTTTCCTTATACAAAGTTATATTTATAATAGGTACAATAATTATGATTTCTTACTAAACTTGTCAAAACAATATTAAAGAGTGACAGTAAATATAATTAATTCAAACTGGTGTAAAATTATATAACAATATAAAATAAAAAGAAATGTGTAAAATATTATAAGAAAAATAAGGTTAAATACAAATTAAGTTAAACCACATATTTTGATGAATACAATTCACCTTCATGTCATCAAAAATTATAAGCACCACATATTTGCTATGGAATATCTAATTATTCTAGTCATATGCAAAGTATACAATAGAAAATTGTTACAATACTAATGAGATACATACAATACACTTTAACAGTATAAACGTTTAGCTTTTCCATTATTTATACATGATCTAACAAAAAATATTTTATACATATTAAATACACAAAATATATTAGATATATATATAGTATAATTGAGTCAAATTTGTAATTCATATTATATACATAAATTAGGCATTTTTAAGTCAGACTTGCTTTCTATTAATATAATCTGTAATGTTATTAATAAAAGGATTCATCTAATACTTTTTTATTTGGATTTAAATGTAATTATAATTAAATTATAATTTTCTTCTTCATTAAAGACAACTGTGAACAATAATAAATCTTCATGGAGGTAACATTACATTAAAATTAATTCTTATGATCATAAAAATTTCTAATATATAAATAATATAATGTTTTAATCTTTACTTATTTATGGATTTAAGGGGATAGGAAAGGGGAGATAGTCAAGGGGGAACTTTTAAAAAGGTTACCATTTTTATTTGAATATTCTTGTATTATAACTTTAACTAAAAAATAAATTCATAAATACATAATACAATCCAATTATTATTTAACTCTTATTAATATCCTAACTTATTTTCTAATGATTAAGATCAGTAGAAGCGTACAACCATATAGGTAATAGTGCAACTGTCTATTATCTACGAAGTACAAGTTACCTATGAATGATATAAGTTACCATATCCATAATATACACACTTTACCTTGACACTAAATGTCGCGCAAACCTCAATTCGTAATCCTAGGAAAACATACGACGCATTTCTTCGGACTGAAAATAATGATGCACACAAACTCGTTACCTACACTAAAATTTTATCATAAGTTACCAACACATTAATTAATTTATATAAGTAGTTACTTCAAAATCAATGACAAAACCAAATAATCTAATATTTACATATTTAGTTTGTCCATAATGCATTACAACCCACTTTAATTACTACAATTAAAAAATATGTGAAAAAATGTATTGAAGGGTGTTTGGGAAGGTGGCAAATCCCCCAAAGTTTTATAAAAAAAAACATAGTGGTAGATACTGGGTATCTGTATAGAATATAAAATTTTGCAGCGTAACTTGGAATAAACCTTTAGACCACCATTTATGTTATAGTTAATATTATTTACAAACACATAACCATGGTATTTGGCGTTGGTTAGTAATAAGCTGATACATAAAAATACATGTATTTTTTTATAAACAGTAAAATCTCCGCTAACGGATACCTCTAAATGGGGAACAAACTAACAACTTTCTACAAAATGAACCCTTTAAATAGCAATCAAAATTTCAACGACCGAGAGTGTTTGGTACTTAGAGACTTTACTGCTGTAGGTACATGTGGTCATAATGGAAAACAGTAGCTGCTTACAATTTTCTACACAGCCCCCACGTCGTTTACGATTCTCGATCAAACAGTAAATCACCCTGTAAATTCCAACATGAAACGAGTCTATTGTATACGTATATTACATTTAAAAGCTTCATCAATTCCAATTAGAAGAAATCCATCACCCGTATTCCAAGGATTACGATCCTAGTCATGGTAAAACACATATCAGTCATCTACGAATATGCACATCTCAAAGATTATTATTAAGAATTTATTGTAGTTGCATAAAATGTAATAATATAATGTTTATATTGATTTTTAAAATTTAAATAATATCTCAATATAATATATGCTATATGCGTTATTATTTATTAATTTAAAAAAAATTCCAAATCATATATTTTCATGATTAAGCATGTTTAAAAAATTACTCTGTATACCTAAATATTATATCTATAATTAATGGAAAAGATGGAATTAATATATTGATTTATTGTAACACTCCTTTTTAAATAAAAAATCAACAGCAAATATGATTAAAACGAAAAACATTATTATACATCGCTTAACACTAATAACACTGTTCAGAATTTTCCAGATATACACTCAAAACATTCAAAATCTTAAAACGCCCTAATGTTAAACTATAGTCTATAGTATGCGTTCTTTCGTAAATTCAAGGCAAATTTATTTATATACTATATATATTGGTAACGGACAAAAAATTCAGTAAGTATTCCAAGAAAATAATATAAATGTGTTATATAATATTATAATGATGATATACAACTATCCAAAAAAAACATTCAATATCTCTTAATAAATAAATAATTATTTATTTAACTATAACTTGATTTACCAGTGGCGGCTTGTGCATATTTGCGATAGTGCGGTCGCACTCCCTACAGAAATTCACAATTTATAGTACAAATATATTTACAAAAATAATAGGTACATATTTTAGTACATATAGTATATTATTTATTAACAAATTACCTAACAATTAAATATATTTTTAATTATTATCAAAATTATTTTCATAGTTTATTAGAATATCGTTACGAATTCGTGATGTTATTATACGGGTATATGGATAGCTATATAGGCCTATCATGCGACGCCGCTGCTTGTGCGACATTGTGAATCGCACTTAAAAATACCAGTTTCCCGTATAAACTGTAGGTATAATATTAATATACGAGTAATTATATCATTACGACAGCGCGGCGGCTATAGAAGCTTATGATATGCGGTGAATTTTGTCGCTCAAATCGGACGGCAACGATGCGCGACGTGTTTAATTTTGTATTATTATTTTATCATTTTAATTTTTTATGTGATGGATTATAGTTCTTAAATTTTTTCATCACACTTCTGTGCTAAACTACTACGAGCCGCTACTGTGATTTACTATTATATAAATAATACCCCTATTTTATTTTACTAACTACAGGGTGTATCGAAATCTTTATCCAATTTCAAAAATGTATATAATATTATAGTGGTACCTAGTTCATTAATCATTATGGTACCAAATTTATCAGCTAGATAATTTAAAATAAACTCGGTTGTTTTATCTTTTCATTAGTATATAGATCGATTACCTACGGCTAACGATTGCCGAGCTATATAAATTTATAATCGGATGAAGACTTTTGAAATACTCTATATAATGTTAGAGGACGGCACATCTGCATGATGCAGTTTCCGTCTTAAGATCATACAACATACATTTTTATTCTACAGTTTCAATATTGTGTAATAATCACTAATAATAGAGAGAATTAACGTATCATCAAACTTAAAAGTAAGAATACTATCTGCAGTACTTTTTGGTCGGTCTTTTTACTATTTTTAAGTAAGTTATAAGTATGTAAAATATTACGACTAAAAAATTCTTGTAACTTGCTTAAAAATTAATCTTTAATATATTGTAAAAAAATTCAAGAGTTAGGTAAAAATTTAACTTTAAGTTTGGCAATAGATCAATTCAATAATCATTTAAGTCTAGTGCATACAATTGAAACTGCTGAAATTAAATTTGCTAAATCTTATGCGTTTGTAAAACGTAAAAAATAATGCGAATGTGGTATCCTCTTATAACGATCATAAAAGTGTTAGTATTAGTATTAACTTAATTAGTAAATCCTTTAGTAGACAAATGCTTTCTAAATAAGGATAATAAAAAGTAGACAAAAAAATCCATATCACAGATCAAAATTGTCAAATACACATTTAAACATATATTTTTTCAGTAATGAATTTTAAAAATGTGTAATATTTAATAACTACCTAATTAAACATAACAATACTATTTAAATTCAATACAATTGAATAACCCAACATAGACAATTAAAGACTTAATCACATGAAGTAAAGTAATATTGGGTATTAAAAAACACCCAATAATATATTATAATTATAAATTTAAAAAGGTAGGTAAGTGAGTACCGCTCTGCTGTACACTGTGTCGAGAGCGTCACTATTATGGGTGTGTTAAATTTGAATTAAATGATATATCATTGTATACAAAAAGCGATTCTGAGCGGAAACGGTCTATCAGCCTAATATATTACCAAGTAATATGTTTTTTTTATATAGCTATTATTCATTTATTTAATTTTTAGAATTATTATAGTAAATTAACATTTTTTTTTCAGTAAATATTGCATTTATTAGTATTAAATTAATATAATAATATATATTCATACCATATTAAATCAACTAATATAACTCAAAATTTAATAACAATTTTTTACATATACCATAAAACAGTAAAAATATATAATATTTTAAAATAAATCAAAATTATTATTGTGTATAGTGAAATTCATAATAATATATAAAATACATAAAATTTTAAATTCCCACGAATAATGTTTTTGAATTATAACAAAATAATTGAAATATCGTTATTCATTGTTTAAATAAGTAAATTCGTAAAAATTAGAACTTCAAATATCTATAAAAAAAAATTTTTTTCTACATTTTTTAGATTTTATAGTTTCAGTATGAACTACTTATGAAGAATCTTGTGTTACATTTTTAAATCGTAGGTATAAAACCATTTTCATAAATTTCTAACTTCAAAATAATTTACTAATTTTCACGATCTTTATGAATTTGTCCATTTTATATTTTTTGGTAAAAATGTATTAAACTATGTACACAATATTATTAACATTATACAAAACTGTCTTACCTTGACATTGAAATCCTTGTTTTCCAAAACCCCTAAAATAAAAACATTAAAATTAGTTTCATCATATAAAATTGATAAATATAATGATATATATAATATACATGTTAACATTTTCTAAATAAGTAAACAATTTTTTTGTAAGGGAGCTCGCATGTAATATAATTTATACATTTAAAATAAATTTCAAACTAAATATTTTAACATGCAATTACTTTACTGTTACCAAACTTTACTCTATCAACTACATTTAATGATATATATAATTTATTTAGTTTATAAATTATAAATATGCGTATTGCAAGTTGATAACAAATAAAAAGAAATGTAACATTATTGAAAAAAAATTAGAAATTTAATATATATTTTTTTAAATATAAAATGGTTCTGTTATCCATTCAAAAACATAAAGCATTACTATAGAATATTAATATAGATAATTATATTTCAAAATATTTTATGAAAATTCTGCAATTTTGATAAAATTAAATTTTAACCAAATTTTATGGCATATATTGCATCAAAAATTAATCCGTTAAGTTAATTTAGAAAATTTAATTTATATAAATCCATTAATATATCCTGTTAAGCACCTGTATTTCAGATATCAGAATATTATGTTCGTGTCTACATCAACATAAGTGTTGATGTGTAGGCACAGCTCAAAAAAATCATTTATTTAAGATATATCCACTTAAAAAGAAATTTAAAAATTAACATATTTCAAATTAATATTTATAGTCTAAGTTATAACTAAAAACATAATATCATTATACTGTTACTATCACATACCTAAATAATAATATAGATTAAATCTATAATAGTTCTATTAGCTATGCAAATTGAAAAATAATTAACTTTCCAAAAACCACCAACACTTAAACCGCGAAGTTCAATACAATTAGCCTTGCCGACACTTAATTAAACCAGTAATATAGATCAACTAAATTAACAGTTGAACTTTAACATAAGTTATCGCATAGGTTAGAAAACATAGGTAAGTAGTCAGATAAAAGTTATATTATTAGAAACGAAAAAACATAAAAAATATTTTATAATAAAACCTATATTGATTACAATGAACAAATAGGAATAACTGACGATAATAAAAATATTTGGAAATAAAATGAATGACACGAAAGACTGGAGTTCGAAATAAATCATTTTTTTCCATTACCTACTTATTCAAAAGTAACATATTATAAAATAAAATTATTGTTTATTATTGTGATTGTTTATATATATTTATAGGTATATATATATATATATATCGTACAACGTATTTTTAATACTGTCATTTATATATATATATATTATATTTATTTATATGTATTTATTTTTCATGAACATATTTCGTAAAGTTTAAAGATATTTTTTGGTATGTTTTAAAATTTAAATCACTAAGAATCAAGATAAAAGAAAAAAATCGGATATTATTTGATAGTATGATACATGGTATATTATTTATTTATATTAAACTTAAACATATGTATTTTTAGTCCTTTTTATATTTTGTTCCTTTAAATTTTTAGTATATATATTGTGTACCCATATTATAGACATAGCTCCTTCGCCGAAATAATTCACAAGCTCTGGCAGCGTCATTGATTCCACGAGGAAAATACATACATACGTGACATTAACACGTTTTTAAATCCCATATCGTAGTATAAAAATAATCAAATCATTACAAAATGTAGTTCAAATTGTATATGATATTAATAAAAAAAAATTATATATTCAATAACATAAAAACGGAAATTTTTTAAATAGATAATAATATGGCCTTGTTAAAGTTGATTAAATAACATAATATTATATTTACATTATAATATATACAATTTCATTTTTGATATTTGATAAGTAATACAAAGATACAGTATACAGTATACAAAGATTTATTATTATATACATTTTTTAATAATATTACTAATTGTATAGGTAATGTACATATTTTGCTAAAATAAAATATTGAATAAATTTTAAACATTTTAAAATCATACATATATATTGACATTAAAGTATTAATAGAAATGTTCATCTTTACATCAAAACCAATCTCTATTAAGATCAAAAGATGCACTAAGCAGTTCATTATCAAATTTTGTTTTGCTATTATTAGTTAAAACATGGATATTTCTAATTTCAATGGTATATTTTATATTTTTTAATAATGTTTAGTAAACAGTGATCAAAATGTTTTATACTTCACTAGAAACTGAAAACTGATTTTACTTTAAGTATATAATTTCTGGAAGTTGTGAGACTTTTCTAGAAATTAAAATTAAAAAAATTGTAAAACTGTATAACAATAAATCATTTTATTTTATAAAATGTATAACTTTGTGGACACTACTGTTTTGGAACTAAACATTTTAAAATTATTTTTTCAACTCACAAATTCTATAACATATTATAGATTTATATTTCAAAATAATATAATCTAAGTTAAATAAACTAGACCTTGAATTGGGTAAATTACTATTACATGTATAATAAAATTATTGATTTGGAAGTAAAACAATAAATTATACAAGATTTTTAAAACAATTTTGTTTTCTTTGTAGAGCTTGATTGGTTAAAAGTAAAAATTGAATAACTGTAAATCTAAAGGAATTACAAATGAAAAAAGTTCACTACACAGCTTTTATTCACAAAACACCACATTTTTTCTTAAAACTGTCTGAACAAACATTATAATAGTAAACACTTAAAAACTATACACATACAGACTATAAAATAAAGTAAAAATCAAAAGATACTAATTTTTATTATTTCATAATTTGATATTAAAAAATTTATAGTAAATACTATAATATTGTTTTTTTTTAAATAAATCAAAATAAGAAATATCTGTCAAAGAAATTGTCATTGATATCGTATATTATAATAAAAAAAATATTGTATATTTCAAAACTGATTTCTTTACCCAAGTAAACGTATTTATTATTATTAATAAAAGGTTCTAAAATGTATGTCAAAGAATATTTCATTACATATACGTGCTGCACAAGTCACACCACTGTGTACAAGAAAATGATATTTTTTTTTGGCGATAAAGAAAACTTAAATAACGATATGTCATGTAACAATAATATGCTACTTACTGATTTTAAATTATTATAAGTATCACAGTTTATGTTCATAATTTATAAACAATTCACATGTTTCTATTTATGAGGAGAATTAAGAGATAACTTACTCAAATGTATATACAAACCAAACCAGCGTGCATTTATTTTATCGATCACAAAATTTAAACATTATACATAAACAACATCAACGAAGGTTTTATTTTCCCTGATATTGCCTTGACCTATTTTCTAAATTACCTACCCTTACTATCACAAAATAGGGTAATTAAATAAGCTAAACACCCAGAAATGAAAATTAAATAACGGAAAATCAATTATTTGATTTGATAAATAGTTTTCTAATATCATAAGCTTTTCTACAAAATATTGTATTGTTATTTTAATACATATTGTTAATATAATAATACATATTTTTATGCCACAAATAAAAATCATTAAATAAATTACTACGAACCTAATTCAAAATTTAATTTTTTTATAAACATAACATTCTATAAACTATATTGAGTTTCAAAAATCATAAAAATATAATTATATAATGATTAATATAGATATTTGTAGAAAAAAGTTTAATATTTAATACACAATTATTGAAATTAACTTAATATTTTACAAGTACTTGTCAAATACTCTGACATATATAATACTTTAATTAATACAAATTTATCTTACTTATTTTTTTAAATAATGTTTTATTAAAATATAATTATTCCATAATGACTTAAGATTCCCGATACTCAACAATTATTTTGTTAACGTGAATGAAGTATTCAAATTACATGATCGCTTATTTCGGATAAAGATAGTAATATGTTGTTATTTTTTGATAAATAATTACATTAAAAAAAACTATATTTATCGAAGTTTCTTCAAATGCCAATACTAAAACCAAATTATTCATAAGACCAACTAATTTTTATATAAATCAAACTTTACAGGAACTGTTAGAATAGCTAATTTAAGCAACACCGTTCCATACTAATCTACAAAAGTATAATATAGTTGACTCTATTATACAAATTTAAAGAATGTACTTTTCCAGTATATATTAAAAGCATTTTGTTCTCGACATATTTTTTTATATTTTATTTTAACCAAATTTAACGTATCATAACAAAATTAATACATACAAAATATAATTTACGCATTTTTTTTTTTTTTTTAATCAGCTATTTCAAGTTAGTTATAACGCTTAAATATTGATCTCCATTCTCCGTTGTAGATTTAGCCAAAAATAATAAAAAAATAAAATTAATAAAACTATGTAATACCATTGTATAAATATTACTTTTAAATTATAATTTTATAATCATACTATTTGAGATGTTATGTTGAAAATAAAAATAAATTTTTTAGGGCAGAGGAGGATAACACGCCTTTCACCGCGTATAATAATCGATAACATTCAATATTTAATAATAAATAAATACTCCCGGTAATTTTCTGTATTTATTGATGTTATATCAATTTTTACTTATAAAACAAAATTGTTTTTTTTTTAATCTAATATACCTTTGTTTGATTCATCCAAGACATTATAGTTGCGTTATAGTTATTTGCTTACATTACCAACCTATTATGCGCTAGTTAAAATATAGTTAATATTTATTATTTAGTAATAATATTAAATGGTACTTGTATTACTTATTTTAACAATTTGAGTAAAATTACAAACTGCAAGAAATGTTGAAGAAATCTTAAAAGGTCTTAAAGCCTCATTTAATAACTAATAACTATCTTTTTATCAAATACGTAATAAAATTAGGAATTCGAATTCAATATATGTATGTATATATAATATATATATATTGATAGCTCTTATTCAGTGGTCAGCAGTATCTAAATAATACGAGCTAAATAAACAAATATAATGATATTTGAACACAAACGCTTACTACTTAGTAATGACTTACAAGTATGTCTAAAAACGCATTTATATTTTTTAAACAATAACTCATTCAACATATTAACAACTATTGTTTGAATAGTCAGTCATTAGTAAAATCTTAATAATTATGCGATTTAAAAACAAATAGATTTTTGATTGACTGTTAGTAGAAGATAACTCTAACACAAAAAAACATTTCGAATGCTTTTTAAAACACAATCATGTATGGAATACTGATCTGTTTTAACAATACATTAGTATATTACAACTGCTTACCGCCGCAGCGGCACGCCAACGAATAATACATTAATAATTAATATAAAAAGAAATTAATTTAAAAATTAAAATTAAAACAAAATAATTTTGTAATATACACGTATCTAAGTATAAAAAAAAACTGGTAAATAATTTTGATTTTATATCGGTTGAATGTGTTTACCGTAGTATTATTGATATGAGCGTTATCCGCTACAAGTTTGACTGTAAGTGTTCTCTTCTGAAAATCCCTTTTCATCTACAGTAGTATTTTATCGAATCATTTTTAGTTTATTTCTTTTGTATCAAAATTACACGACAGATGCCAACGTATGAATGTGTATTACATGAGTACAATATTGTACGTTGATTATTTTTGGAAAATTCAAAACTATTCTCTCCTAGGTACTGAAATTTTTCCAAGAAATATTATTAAGATAGTCACACATACTTGAGTTCTATTAATTTAAAATTGTTTACTAAAAATATCAACATAATTTTGATAAGTTATCAAAATAATATTATACATCTTTTCTATAACTGTTCCTAAGATTATTTCAAATCAATTATTTTAAAAATACTATGATTCGTGGTAAAAATCAAATTATACAATTATTTATTTTTATTATATATTATAGTTGAGGTAAAATAATATTATATTTTTTTATTAAGTATAAGTTTATTTACCTATTTTATTATTAAAATAGAGATAAATTATTTATCATATAATTAGTATTATGTTGTTAAAAAATATCAGAAATATATATATAGCTAAAGGGAATGTGTACACTTGAATTTTTGATTCTACCCTTAATAAATATTTTAAATCTACCGAAAAATTGATCGTTTATTAGTCATAACTTATAAACGTTAGGTATATGTAATGGTTAATTTCCCTAGAGAGACAATTGTTATATAATACTCTCAAAAGTTTGTGTTTCTTTATAGAACCCTTAAAAGTTCCACGGTTATCGGTTGTATTTAGGTCACCTCAGTAAAAGCCATATAAGTGAACATTTTTGCCATAAGTCTTTTCTACATTAAACATATTTGGATTAGTAACTCACTTCAATAAAGTTTAAAATTTCATAATACTATAATAGTATATAGTTTAAATTATTATTGACACTAATATTATTCTATTTAGAATAGAATGTATAAATGTTTATTAATATTATTTTTTTTATGATTTTAATCATTGTTTGAAAAACAAATTATTTCATTACAAAAATCATGCAATACAAAATAAATAAAAACAAAAATAATATACAAATTCTCTATACTTTACATAACTACTTATAAAATAAGTTTCTAATAAATAGTACCTAAAATCGCAGTTTGAAACTAACTTTATATACCTACAAATCTACTTATCTTATTATTGTAAATTATAAAAAAAGAAAAAAATTTGAAAAAAGTATAAGTTAAATATGATATAGAATCAATGGTAAATCTCATTTCAAAAAGAAACAATACAGAAATATAATAATTACAAAAGAAAACAGAAATATATTTTGCACTGTAGGGCAAATCTTATACTAGACTTTTGTCTACAAGGTCAACAACAATTGAAAAAGAATGGAAATTCGTCACACACTTTTTTTTAGCTAGAGGGCAATTGTAAGATAAATTATGAAATCCAATTAAAGTTATTTTATATCCAAAAGGTTAACATAAATAATTAGAGTTTGTAACAAATTAAAAGTTTCAATAAAATATTACATATTGTAGATAAGTACAGGTAGTTGCTAAATACAAGAAATGAAAATACTACATAATACGTAGACTAAAATGCTATACTTATAAACATTTTACAAACAAATAAACGATAATATATCAAACAAAATTTATCATACCACCAAATTCATATAAATCCAAGGTTTAATAAGGAACAGATTTTAAACTATTATAAATTTTTAAGAAAGCTTTAAAATATAATGTTATTTAATTTTAGATTCTAAACAAAGACATTATCGTTTGGTTTTGCTCGTACAATTACGTGTTTTTTATTATTTAATTTTTATTTATTTATTTATTATCAAACATTACATTTTATAGCAGTACAAATATTTGAATCATCGACTCAATGATAAAATAAGTAGCAAATTATATTTAGTTAATAATTTAGGAGTCAATATTAAAAATGCATAATAATTCAAAAAATAATACGGAAAAATGAAAAATAGATTATGGAAAAATATTTGTGCAAAACCCATTTTTGAAAAAAAATATATTATTTTATTTATAATAAAATGTATACATTTTTTTCAAAAATTATAGTTCAACATAAAGCCACCTAGTAACATATTGAATAGTTAATAACGAAATAATATTTAACTTAAGCAAGCATATACCCAAGGAGGTCCATAAGGTCTGAACTTCCCCCTCTCGAAATTTTTAAAAACTAAAAATAAAAGATTTTGTATACCAATCATGTAAAAAAATAAAAAAAAAAAATTGTGTTCAAAATTATTGAACTATCCCTACCACACAAAATAATCCTGACTACATGCTTAAACTCAAGCACTTAGCAAATAAATTGTATTTTTAAATTTCTTAAACATTAAAAAATAAAAAAAATATCCTGGTCAATATATAAATATTTTAAGACTCAAACACGAAAAAAATGTAATGTCTCAAACCTTGAGACATGATGCAAAAAGCGAAAGTTTAGAATATATTATTAGTTATTAATATTCTTAAATGAAAGCTAATTTGCAAAACATTTTATTATTGCTAACAGGCTGCACAATTGAATTGTAATTAATTCGCATGTGCTAAACAGAATACACATAGAAATCAACCTATAATAGTTCTATATTAATTAGAGGAGGCACTTACACACATTTTGAATTTATTATAATTATTTATTTTTTAAAAAAAAACTAAAAAATTATAAATTTATTGAACTAATTCAAATACTATTCTAGCATTTCTAAAATCTTACTAAAAATTATAAGGTATTATATATCCTGATAAATTAATAGAGTATACGTATATATAAACATATTGTAAAAATATATTATTATTATTTACAATTATTATATATTTATGTAATATAAGTTCACACCTTAGGGCTTATTCACATTTATTCGCGCTTTTTTTATTCAGATTAAAGTAAGGTTTTCAGAAGATCCTCGAGCATTAAAATTCATATTTTAAGAAAATTTCAAATTTTTTAGAAATTTTGGTACGCGCATACGCAATACAAATAGATTTTTTTAACATAATATATAAATAAATATTTTCTGATTAAAAAATTATCAAGCAATGTTGAAATTTATAAATAATTTAATAATCTGTTTTAACTTTTTTTTTGTTTTCGTAATTTATACTAATTTATACTGATCATAATTATTCATACTTTTGAAATAAGATAAAAAATAATATAAAATTAAAATAATAAGAATCAACAAATAACGAATTTATTTATTTAAATTTTGTTATTTTATAAATATTAGTGTTCATTTACAACTTCACAATACATAAATAGTAATTTAACAAAAAACCAGGATAATATCTTGAGTATAAAATTAAAATTTTCATAGGCGAAACTGAGAGTCAGATCAGTCAGACCATAGCCTAACCTAATGCCGATAAGTTATGGGCCTCAGAAATTATATACATATATAATATATAAACCGTGTGTTCACTAATTATTTAGGTAACACTGAATTTCTCGGCCAGATTATACTGGAATAAATCAAACATTTTTTACAAGCTAGTGGTATATCAGTACACATTTTCAGATAAATTTCAAATTTTTAATCCTTTTATTGGTACGTGCATGCACAATACAACTTGTATTTATTTAAATGACAACCGATGTTTTCGATACAAATTTTAGGTAAGCTGATTGTTTTTAAGTCATATTGACCTATCAACCATGGCTCTAAAACCAACATTGACTAAATAAGAGCAATTTCAATTTTAATAAATATTACATTTTTACGATTCATTAAAATGCATAAAACCATTTATAATTATTTACAATAATTAATTAGTTTTTGAATTTTTTATGTATTTTATACCATACAATACGTTTTAAAATTCAAAAAATAACCAATAATAAATAGTTTTGAAAAAAAATTTAATTTATTCCAATATAATCCGGCCGAGAAATTCAGTTCCTAAATATATATATTTGTGATTATTGATAAATAATAAGAAATAAGAATAGGTTTTTTAAATATTTTACTAAACAAATAAAATCAACAAATGGAAATTATTATACCTTATTATTTCTATTGAATTTATTTGTCTATATTTATTTCAATAAATTACAATTAACATATAGTACAATTACTATGTTCGAGTGTGGAGAAATTTGTACAATATGTTTTCGTAAAATATACGAATATTATTTATTTAAACAAGTATTAAGATCGGTGGTGGCCGATGTCAACCAGCCGTATTTTCGTTGAAGTGACACGGTATTAACACTGATAATAGGCTGTAGCAAATAATTGTTGATATATTTTCTCAGAATTCAATGTAAACTTGAATATTATATTGTGGCAGAGCTGTATGTTACTTGTCCCGTAAGATTGTTGATAAGAATTTTCAATATTATAACAGCTAAGTTGCGGGGAGATGGTATTTTGCACCAATTTTATTACCTGTAATTTGCACCACGACAGAAAATAAAATGGAATATGTAATCTACACCACATTTTTTACTTCAATTTTTGGAATTTAAGTATACTTATACACATTTATTCATAATTATACTGACTTGTATGTTTTTTTTTTATAAAAAAATATATAAAAATTATACTAATTTAATACTTTTAATAATTTTCTAGAAATGTATAACTATTAAAATTAACTTGATTAATCAATGATTAAAAATATAATATGTTAATCTGTAAAAAAAAATATTTAGTTATTTAAAAGTGGCGCATAATTTTTGAAGGTGCAAGATGGCGCAGATTACATAAGTATTATTTTTTTAGATTGTTTTTGGCGCAAATTACATATGCCCGTGAAATATTTCAAAAATTTTTTAACAATTTACCTACCTATATCTATATGTTTTTTTCTTATATAGGTATATAGATATACCTAACTGCCCTAACTGTAAAATTATATCGTTACGAAATTATTATTCAAGATGCAATTAACACATCAATAAATACGACAGGTAATTTGCGTCCTAACCACTACGATGCAACTTACCTTTAGTAATAATTAACAAGTAACTTGCATCCAAACTATTCGGACGCAAGTTACCTGCTATGTCAATTTGGGACGTAAGTAGCATACACCGAATTGTATAAACTTAGATTAGATTTAAATTTCTTAAAAAATAGTTTATCTTATATTATTATATTTATTATGTTATTAATCATAAAAAAAAAATGACATAGCTAGATTTAAAAAAATTAAGTTGTATGAACATGTGTGTGGGAATTCCCTCCATTTCATCTTAAACCTCTTGGACTAAATTCACTATAATACTCAAATGAAATTAATAACCAAAAAATAAAAATTGCATAAACACCAGAATTTAGAAGACAAGATACATAATTTATGTGCTCATAAGAATACAAAATAAAATTCAAATACTAATGGTCTAAATAAATTTAAATTCTTCGAAAACAAATTAAAGTATTCTTAAGAAAATTCATAAATTCTTAGTTCTAAAATTAACAATGACTGATAAAAAGTTGAATGGCTTTAGTTTATATACTAAAAGAATCAGTTTCGACTAGTAAACTAGTAATACAGTAGAATTTAAACAATTTTTGACCAAATTATCAATATATTATTTCATTTATTATATATTATAATATTATTATTAACTTATAACTTATAAGTCAATATTAACGTACAGTAAATTGGTTCATGGTATAAAATATAAAATACGATAAATAGGTTAAAATTATTCTAAAATTTAAACATTTTGCATATAAAATAATAATATAAATAATGACTAATGATAAAAAGCTTCAAGTCTCTAAGATTTATATTTTTTGAATAAAAATAAAATTAACTAAAATTGTAACATAGAAATATCGATATTTTTTATATAAAAATATATTAAGTTTGTAAAAATTTTAACTTCAAGTGCCTTTAAAAGTAATGAGCCTAAATGTGTATGGTAATTTTAAACAACTGTAAGAAACTTAAAAGAAGTTTTATTTCAAATTGTATTGCATTTTAAAATCTAAGATATTAAAATTCAATTTTAAATTAATTTTAACTACTTTCAAAATAATTTGCAAACTAGTAATTTTTTAAAAAATCTTGTCAACATTTGAACTTCAAACGCTATAAAAAAATGTTATGACTACGTATTTTAAATAATTTTAATCTAGGTACCTAAAAACCATTTATTAGGAATCTTGAATAACATTTTCAAGATTTTTGACTAAATAAAAAATAAATTTAAACCACCCAATCAAAAGTTTTAGTTACGCCACAGCCAACATATTGCACATCTACGAATTAACGATAATAGGGATTCACGATTGTACATATTATATATATTGTGAAATTATTAATAGTGTATTTATCAAGTATAATAACTGTAATAATACACAATACTTGAGCACAATAATAATTCAAATATACTTATAAATAAATAGAAAGTTGTTTAATAAACAATAATTAATCAATATATATATTAACAAAAAAAATGAAGAAAAATACTCCTCACAAATCATAAGCAAATTAAACATTATTTATGACTGAGTTCCATCAATTTGAACGTTAAAATACTGTTCCGTATGATAATATATTTTACATATTTAAAAAAATTAAAATTAAATATTGAAATATAAATTAAACACAATCTTGAGAATTGATCATACGTAAGATACTTTCAACTTTTTTTAAACTCAAATAGTAACACTTAATGTTATACAATAAAATATTATTAATCTTATCTATTTAACTATAACAAACTGCACGTTTTATTAAAAGTTTGAAGTTTAGTTTATAAAATTAAGGATTTAATGTTTTAAAAATAAATTCAATGTAGGTACACTTAATAAAAAGCCTAAAAGCAATGAAACTTTTAAAAATTGTAAAAGAGCTTATAGAGTTAAAAAAAAATAGTGTTAAATCAAAGTTTGAGTAATTTTTATCAACACTATATAATAACATCGAAGTTATAATAAGTTATATGGATTTATAGTGTTGTAAACACCATAAACCTTAATTTTTTTGCGGGGGTGAGGTAAAATGTTTTATATTAATATATATTATATTCTATATAATTTTGTAAACGAAATATTTAGGATATGATGTTGGACCTTACAAATATAATATAACTGTCAAGGGGGGCGGTCCCCCTTGAATCTGCCATTGTTTACTATGTATATAAAGCCACTCTTTAACAATTTTTATTCAATTTTCTCGTAAAAATATGACACAAAAAGGTACCTATTATGTATAAAGTAACAAGTATAAAAGTAAGGGAGAAACAGAGACTTTATAGGTTTGCCCCACCCACTACCATATCAAAAAAGGTACCTACAGTAGGTGACTAACCTTAGACTTATATAGACTAAAGGTATAATTTATAAGAATTTTAAAAGGTATTTTTATATTTTCCTCGGGATCTATAAAAATTAAATTTAAAAATAGGCCCTCTTCATTTTATAAAAAAACCATTTCAATTATTTTCCCTCGTTTACCATTGAATAATATTGTACGTAAATAAATACGAAAAATACAAATGAAAAAAATATCCGATAACGTAAAAATATATTCTTCTAAATAATTTAAATAATTATTAAAACAAACCAATATAAAAAAAAAAACCATACTTTTTAATACTCAAAAAAAAAATACTCTTTTATTAGACCTATTAATAAAAAATGTTATAATCTCTGAAGTATTAAAAAAAAATGCTATTCACAATAACATAAATATTTTGACTCAAAATGTACAATAATTAGAATAATATGTAGTATACAATTCTGTACATCGCAAAACACTCGCCTACATACTTTTCACAAAGTAAATTAACATGAAAATAATATTTAAACATTTATATAACTAAGTACAAAAATTATTATTACTAAATAAAAATATTCACAATACTCAAATTACTAGTTCAATTGACAAACTTAAAAGTTAATAATTAAAATATGTATAAAAAATTACATAATTAGCCACAAGTCATAACCCAAATTTTCGAGACAAACGCCTATGATATTTTTGTTAAGTACCTACTTACCGCCACGGAATAACATTACAGTCCCATAATACTCAATTTTATTAGCTTTACACAATGTTTAAAAGTCTACTATAGATCAGAAGTAAGTTTCTTATGTGGAGTTTGTTTTATTTTTCGAAGTAGCAATTAAGCACAAGCAAATCAAAAGACCTTACATAAATAGAATAAAATTAAAAATAAATATTTTTTTAATATTTACCAAATAAAGTCCTTGCAATGGCTACAGAAAGTCGGTTGCTTAAAAAATCTTGGTATAAATTTGTGATCTTTGACGTTATAGACGTTCTTCTTTTTTAAAGCTCCTTTGCGCCCACGCAATCGCAGCCCAAATTTGGTATTCATATCACCAGCATTGTCCTCCATACTTCCGTAATCGTCAGCCATAATTTTACCACAACTATCCTCCCGGACGATTATTTAAAAACGACAATGATCGTTAATGTCAATATAATTAAATATTTATAAATAATATAATGATGTCGAACAATCAGTGCGCTGCAGTACTGATAAGAAAGTGAAAGAGAGAACGAGGGACACACACAAGCCTCGACACATAGTGTAGTGACTGGCGACTGGAGACTGGCGAGCAACGACAGAAATTACACTAGCGAAGTAGCGACTGCCCGCGGCATAGAGCGTCAGAGCTTGCTGCGGAAAAATATTTTGATGAGCGCGCTATCATCCAGACTTAGCCGAGGTCGCCAACCTAGTCACGTCAGTGTGACACGTCCATAATACATATTGTAAGCCGTGATAAAATGATGCGGTATCCGTAATCATAGGAGATAACGCCGTGCTAATAAAATTCCGAATTATCAATCGTTCATAAATTAATGAATTTTAAAATTCTAAATCGTTCCAAATTTTAGTCAATTGCATTTATTAGTTTGGAACTACTGATTATTGCATTTTATAAATATTTGTATTGCCATGTCCTTTTTTTAAACTCGTTGTAAAAGTTATAAACGTTAAATCTGAAATTAGTAATATTTAATAAGTAAAATATATTCTCCAAATACTAAAATTTATTTTAATAGTTGAACAATGTCTATGCCCGTATTTCCATCAAATACACCTCAAGTTCCTCAAGCTATGCAACAAGTACAACAGCAACAACAGCAACAACAACAACAACAACAACAGCAACAACAGCAGCAACAACAACAACAACAGCAGCAGCAGCAGCAACAACAGCAGCAGCAGCAGGAAAAATTAGACAATATATCAAAAGTGAAAACTCAAGTGATTCAACTCAAAGAATCATTAAGTTGTGTATTACGAGCAGCTTCATATACTTTACAGCAAAATCATTACATAGACACAGGATTATTAAAAACTGTAGAAATACCCGGTCCCCGATTTGAGAAAACCATTGAGGAATTTTTTTCGATTTGTGATCAAATTGAATATAATCTTAAGACTGCCATTGAGTGTCAACAACAAGGTATACTACTAAAGTATCTTGATAAAACAATTAAACTTGATAAATATAAAAAAAATACTTTCTTTAGATTTCTTATAAATCTACTATTAGTTATATTTGATGTAAATACCTGGCTACAATCTTATACATAATATATTTTCTAAAACTGTAAGATTTAAATCTTCAAAATTTTCAAGTTCTTTTACAACTTAATCGTGTATTTAAAAGTGACCTATATCGACTATCTCTACCTGAATTAGTCACTTTGTTTATTTTACATTGATGCACATAAGTTTAGAATTATCCAAATTAGGTTTTTGAATCTTGACATTACTTATGGTTATATAAAAAACAAATAATTTTGTTGAACAAAATAACTTGTACTTAAATAATAAACTCTATCAATATGATCATCTTAAATATTAATCTAAATTATTATTAAGTATACATACTATGATAGTACTAGGAAATAAATCAATGAAAATTAAATACCATATGAATTATCTTTTTTTGTTAAATTATACCAATTCATACAAAATGTATCTGAATATCTACAACAATAAAAAATTCTTTTTACTTGTATATTTCCTTATTTAATATTGAAAATAAAAATTAACTTGTTAATTTTCCAGGATATTAATTAACCATTTAAAAAAAATGTATATTGAATAATTCTATAACAAAATAAAAAATGTAGCGAAGTAGATACTGCTTTGCTGTACATAAGGTGTTGAATGAAACTCTTAATTGAGTAAATCTCTATAAAGAATTTTGTTAAATTTGATATCAATCATAACCCATTGTATACAATGAAAAACAATTCTAGGTGAAGACTGTCTAAAATTGTATAACCTTGGTTATAAAACAATTATTTTAATAATATTTGATTTATGTAAAAATCCCATTTTCCTCAATTATAAAAAAGTACTGGGAATTTGTAATTTTGACAAATCTGAAAATTTAAATTACTCCACTCAAAATCTAATATTAAATACTTTAGTAAAATTGTATTAATATGATGTAGCAATATCAAAATATTTTACCCAATTGAAAAAAAAACATAATAATTTCAAACAAATTATTATAAATCTTTCTTAATGGTCTCAAATATTAAAACAAAAAACTTAAATTATATTTCCAATATTTTTCTACTCGACCATTTTGATAATTAATAAATATTTTCTATTTTTTGGTAATCTTTCAAACAACAACAAAACATTAAAAGTAATATTTATATATAATATATATATATATATATATATAAATTATTTATTTTATACTATAAAATAAATAAATTAATAACAATTTTACAAAAAAATGTTTATCAATTTTATGTTAATTACAATATTGAGTGATTTTCAGTTCACACTTTTCCTTTCACCTATTTGAAAATTAATAACAATATTAAGTAATTTAATTTATCAATTTATATCTATAATACATTAGTCATTTAATACTTATCAGCTTACTTTAAAAATGGATATATTTATATGAAAATATAGTATTAGGTAATACAACAATGAAACTTGAAATAATATTTCAATTTATTTTAATGTTTAGGTCTAAGCAGTCAGCGCTATATACCACTGATGGTTTATCCTACAAGAACAGAACCATTACCAGCACAGGAGTTAAGTTCACTCACATACCCTCAATATTTAAGCACAGTTCGATCACAGATTTCTTATTTAAAAGAAATTCAAGAATTATTGTTGTCTGCAACTCAAAATAATTCTAATGAATAATAAAGAAAAAAAATGTATATTTAAACAGTATAATGTTATAATATTTATGTATAATATATTATATAAGAATTTTTAATAATAATAAAATAACTAATAAGTGTTCATAAAAGATATATTCTTAATGTTTAAACTATTTCATAATTTCCTGTGAATAAAGATGTCTCAGAAGTAAATTTAACAGGTGCGTTATCATCAATAAGTCTAATTTCCATTGGCTTAATTTTATTGTAAGATGATTTTGACATGAAATCAACCTTAATTGGGAAGAAATCCGAGGCAATGGATTTTGGTGCTTCAAATTCAATAGATCCTGTTGGGTTAGACGAATCAACTACAGCCACTGACCATATTAAAACATTCTTTTTAGGCTCATAACTATAAACTCCACTGCACTCTTGGATAACAGGAGCATTGCCAAATGGCAATGGTACTGTAACAGTAACATTATTCAATTCGAGGTCAGCATGTTCCAAATTATATTCAATATTTACATCACAACCCCCATAACCATTTTCACTAGGCCAGCAGTTAATTGAAAGCGGTATAGCTGATTCTTCTTGTGACTGAAGAGTCCATTTTAATAATCCTACTTCAGAGTCTAATGGAAATGGTTTTGTTGGATTTTTCAAACCTATTAGACGATTAGTTTTGAAAAGTTCCTTATCAATATTAGGATGAGTTTGCAATGGAATATTTCCAGATTCAAAATTAAACTGTAAAACAATTTTTTGATAAATTTCATTTGAAATTCTTAATGATATCAATCCATGTAATTCAAAATTGCGGACACCTCCATCACGTCCAACAATGGCAATTATACGTTCTTCTTTTTTAATATGAATGTCTTTTTGAACAGTTGAAGAAGTTGATGTAATAGTTGATGACTTGTTGTTAGTAACAACTTTTTCACCTTCTGATTTCAATTGATCAACAAACAAATCAACATCTTTCGATTTAGCTCCTAATTTTAAAGCTTTATTGCTTGATGAATATTTTGGTGTTTCTGGCTTGGATACTTTTATTTCATAAATTGAATCAGCAACTGGTGTCATTGACATATAAGAGCTTGATGATGTTGGCATACGAACACCCTTTTTGACAGCATCAATTCTTTGACGTTGTAATTCTTTTGCTTTTTCACGCATTTTAACCTTAGCATCACGCTCTTGTGATTGACGTACTGCTTGATACATTTTTTCTTCATGAGAATCCATTTCAACAAATGTTCTTACTTGCGCTAAATTAACACTCTCCCTATAACCAAGGGCAACAATTTCATCAAAAGCAAATATTAAATCAAAAGACTTTTTTGATACTTCACTCTCATCGACTAACCTAGAACAAAGATTATTTATATAATTGTTAATAAAAGATTCGACACTTTTAAATATAGGTAGTTTCCGATTACTTACTTGCAACAGTCCAAAACTACTTTTGAAAATAATCTTAATGTTTCCAAATCTTCTAATATGTTACTGGTCTTTGTAGTGATTAACAACATGTATAATTTTTCCAATGGTTGGTATACATATCGTACAGAATCTGTCTCAACGAACGTATGTTGTATATGACGTTTTTCAGTCGACATCAGTTTAGGAAACGCCGCCAATAAACCTTCAATCCGCGCTTTAGTCATCTCAACAAACTGTCGTGAGACTATGGTTTTTCCCGTTTTTGTGCATACGGCTGAAGCCAACAGCACCATTTTGGCAGTGTATTTGCGCAAAACTAAATAAAAAATATACATATTAGATAGGTATTCTAAAAAAAAAAGTATTCATTCGGTAGGTCGAGCAAAGTATTTTGTACCTTAAACGTGAAATTCAATCAGTAATAAACTAATAAAATTCTTACGGGATAAATTAAAAAACCTTTGCCAATTGCAATTTACTTCATGAACTTAAAAAAAAAAATATGTACACACTACAACAATTATTAATGATCGAACATCTATCATCATGCCCCGTGGTACGAAAAACTGGGTATACTGATTCTACGCATTCGCTAAAAAAACTGAATATCATGGAATAAAAAACAATTACTCGACGTGTATTCGTTCCACAATGTGGGTCGGTGATTTGACACAAGTGAGATAAACGATAATATCTACCGCGATAATGAACTCGGACGAGTAACGACCAGGTCAATATGACGTCATGTGAACCAAACCCAACGGCTAACAAACCTACAGCAAACCTATATTTTGTTAACATTTTTTCTCCAGGATTCGTACATTACGGCAATTTCTTATCACAATTTAAATTATCAATCTGACATGTGGCATAATATTCGGGTTACGGTTGGTTGTTAAACCAAACCCAACAAAATGTAAATAGAAAAATTGCGTAAACGCAGTATCAGCTTTAAGATGGGATGAATGCCCTGGAAGCCAAATTTTAAGTGAAAATAAATTAAATCGACCACTTTACTGCTCTTTACGACAGAAAACTAAAATGTTTTTTAAATTGTTAATTTTTTTACAGTTACTTGAAGGAAAACTTATGGATAACCTAACATTGGATTTTTGAACCTTAAGTATAAATCACAAAAATTTTATGAATTTTTAACTTCAAAATTCTTTGCAAATTTTCGTGATTTTGATATATTTCGTAAACATTTGAACTTCAAATGTTTATTAACAAAAATTGTGACTAATGATTTTTGATTTTTTTTTCTACGTTAAGTTCAATTTATAATAAACCTTGTATTAAATTTTAAAAATTTTTTAGTTAGCCAAATTTTTTTATCGGCATTTTAAGAAAAAAAACTTAGAAAAGTCGAAAATTTCAATTGTCTATAAGTAGCTTAAAAAAGGTCAAAATATTCGTAAATTTAATCGTAAATAGATAACATTTGGTGAAAATTTCAAGTATTTACAATGATTCGTTTTTTAGTTACAGCAAAATCAAAAAATCGATTTTGTCGAAAAGTGGTTATGTGTAAAAATTCCCGTTTTTCCGTTATTTTTTCAGGGTTTTTCACGACGCTTTTGAAAATTACTAGAAATTTTTTACTTTTGACCCCCCCAAAGTACCAACTAGATGAATTTTCCTATTCAAAGAGGGGCTGAAGGCAAAAATCGAATCATTAATACTACTCCAAAACGTGATGACAGATAAAAAAAAAAAAAAACACACATAATTTAAAATCAATACATTCATCACTCCGTTCAGAATCTAAAAGGTGGGCAAGTGGATATCGCTCTGCTGTATAGTAGAGATGGACAGTAGATCACTATAATGGATGTGTTAAATTTGAATGCAATGACTGGTATCATTGTATACGAAAAACGATTCTGAACAGAGATGATTTGTCAGTCTAGGATAATTAGTAGGATATATTAAATTATATTATTACCTATATGGCTATATTTAAATTGTAATATATCGTTATTTTACTAGACTTCGTAAAAAAATAAATTTCATACGCTCATAAAATTTTTTCTATATTGATGCTGGAGTTTTTTTTTTACAGTTATTTGAAGAAAACCTTATGGAGAACCTTGTGTTGGGTTTTTTAACCTTAGATATTATAAATTACAAACATTTTATGAATTTTCAACTTCAAAATTCCTAGCAAATTTTCGCGACTTTGACATATTTTGTAAACATTTGAACTTTTAATGCATATAAACAAAAATTGTGACTAACGATTTTTGATTTTTTTTTTACTACAATATGAACAACTTATAATAAACCTTGTATTACATTTTAAAGATTTTTTGGGAAGCCAAATTTTTTTTATTAATATTTCAAGAAAAAAAATTTAGAAAAATCAAAAATTTCAATGGTTTATAAATAGTTTAAAAAAATTCTAAATATTTTGAAAATTTAATCGTAAATATATAACGCTAATATAAACATTTTGTGAAAATTTCAAGTATTTACAATGATTCGTTTTTAAGTAACAGCAAAATCAAAAAATCGATTTTGTCGAAAAGTGGTTATGCGTAAAAATTCCTGTTTTTCCTTTATTTTTTCAGTGTTTTTCCTGATGTTTTTTGAAAACCACTGGACATTTTTTACTTTTGACCCCCTCCCTCAAGTACCAACTAGATTCAATTTCCTTTTCAAAGAGGGGCTGAAGTCAAAAATCAAAGCATTATTACTACTCCAAAACGGGATGACGGACACAAAAATCAAAAAAAAATCACATCATTGTAAAATCAATACATTTATTACTCCGTTCAGAATCTAATATTATATTTTATATTTATACTTAACTTTTTTTCAATCGCTTGCGTGATGTGACAATTCTTTAGATGTGAAGCCGATATGCAAAAAGAATTGCACCTATTATATTTTTTATAAAAAAAAGTATTTCCTGTTCATTGACCGGATAGATTTTTAATATTTACGATTTTGAATAAATTATTAATGGTTAATTATCGAAATTATTTTAAATTAAAACATGCTCATATTTATAAAAAAATGTAAATATTAAAAATCTATCCGGTCAATTCACAGGAAATACTTTTCTTTATAAAATATATAATAGTTGCTTTTGCCCTAAACTGAACCAGAGAGTCGTAATCGTGGAAATACGGAGTATCTTTGTTCCTATATTATGTGAGATAGACAGAGAAAACAAATGCTGGTGTAACGGCCCATTAAGTATGTTTAAAAATTCTATAAATTAAAATTAAAATAAATTCATTATTAAAAATAAAACGTAATGTATGCAATATGGTATGTGCTATGTGTATCCTTAGTGAATTATTTTGTAATATAGGTACTTTATCAATAATAATATCAATTATAACAAAATAGTTATACATATCAATTTACAAATACTAAATAATTCCATGTAAGAAACAATTTTATTATTATTAATTATATTTATATTGTATTGTGTGCCTACTTCAATATGGATTTAACTACATCTTCAATAAAAATTATCAAATTTTCGTTTTATTATGATAAAGTAATATAGATTTTATTGATTTATTAATTCTATAAATTGACTACATTATCAAACATATTATACGATAACTTTGAAAAAAACTTATTTATGTACTCCAAAATAAATATCGAGTTTGCAGTGCATAAGTCCCAACTGCAGTATCGTATTTTATATTTATATGCGTAAATGTACCTATATAATACTTTTGAATAATCCGAATAATACATTATTAGTTATTACTGTGGAGTTGATGATAATAATTTTTAAATGATTTAAAAGTAATTATCTTGAAATATTATGTTACAATCGTTTGTATACAATATAATTGGAATTTTTAAATTTGACCATGACCAGCAAATAAGGTCAAATAATAAATTGATTGAAAATTAGTTTCACTTTCTTGAATTACATCAATAAGTTAACTTATTGAGTCTCACTCTCTACGTACGTTCTTAGTAGGTTGCTAATAATTAATCACTTAAAAACAGACAGTTAGATCATTTTTATTTTATCTTACGTATTACCTATCGTCTGCAACATTACACACTCAACAGTCTCAACACAGATTCGGAGATTTACAAAGTACGTTTTTTAACCAATAATTGAATTATATTTGTAAATAGTTATTTATTTTTCTCATACACATTAAATTAAAGTTTGTTTATGATTTTGATCAAGTTAGATAATTAGATTATTAGTTATAGAATAATATTTATATTATATTTATCTAGTATGTGACACATACAACTATACAAGTACAGGCACCTACCTATATAAATTCATATTTATAAATCTATAATAATTTACTATATCTGACGTAGATGCCATTTGTAAATTCTGTTAACCTAATGTTTTTTAGTATGTACTAATAAATAATGAAACTATAGGTATAAATTTGTCTTACGAAAATATAATTTATAGGTATTAGGTAATATATAACTTGAATTTTGGGTAAGTAAGCACTTGCCACTTTGTAATCTTCAGTTATAAATGAAAGATAGATAGGTTCATAATAGCGAATGAACATAATATCTATAGATAAATGAAAATATATGACATATTTACTTATTTTGATTTAATCTGCGGAACTTTAATTTATAAAATCACGTCATATTATATTCATATTATGGTATTTGGTATAGCATAGTAAACACATATTTGTATGGCACTTATTGGTGGATGTAATTAAAATAAACACAATCTCGTATGGTTTAAGCTTTCCATTAAAATGCATGTTTACAGGCAATTTTACATATATTATATAATTATATATTCATCATCTTGGCAAACAATAATATAGATAGCTAATTTTATTGGATCAAATATGATACCGGTAATAAAATGGATGTTTCTACTTGTTTTGGCGGCCGTCCCCATTGTAACAATTGTAACAATTATGATCAATCAAACAATGGAATTGGAAAGGATTCCAGAAGATGAAAAGCTTACAGAAATTACATCAGCCGGTTATTTGATGGCCCACTACAATTCGGTAAGTGTCTGGAATAATATATATTACAAAAAAATAAAAATACAAACAATAATTAAACATATTATGTGGACATGACAATTATAATTGCTAACATTTGTTAATTCGCAACGCTATAAATGAAGGCACCGAAAAAAGCTAGTCTATATCATTATATTATATTATATTTTACAATATATTATGGGAAATTATTTTTGTATTTTGTGAAACTACAATTTGTTGGCAAATTGAAACTTTTTCCATTTTTATCTGAGACCGGTTTTCGGATTTGCTATTGAGTGTCGACGAATCGAGCCTGAACCATGGAAATAGGAGAAGGTGTAGTTATTCAAAATGACTAATCGTTGTTCCAAGAAAAAATAAATTACTTTACAAGCAGTCTTTATAATGAATTTTGAACGGTGAAAATAAATACATTTCTAATATCACAGGAAAACGGGCGGTAGTCGTTTGCGGGCGAAGGTAATAATTTTGACCAAAAAAATAATAGTCCGTTTGGGCGAGTGAATAAATTATTTTTACCTATGCAAGGTAAAAACCTAGTGACAGATACAGATAATATCGTTGCTAATCATTATTAAAAAATATTAATCACTATTATTGAAAACAAGATTATGATTTAAATATGATTTTGCTTAATTAATTGTGGGTGTATTTATAATATAAACATTTTTATACAAAGCCAAAAGATTACTTTTAAAATGTACTATTGTACTAATTATATTATTATATATAATTTTATTTATTATTTTTTAACTGTAGATTACTACCTACCTATATAATGATATTACTAATATCTATACCAATATTTTTTTTTAAATAGGATTCATTATTTATTGTGTATATTTTATATGATTTTGTTTAATTGATTGTTGAGTGTATATTATAAGCATTTTCATACTTATTCACGCAAAATGGTATTTTTATTGAATAAACCCTCGTACAAACTGTATATATTTATTCACCTATTTAGACCATATTTTCGGTCGATTCACCCAAACGGTCTACGCCCGAAAAATAGTATAGACCTATGATATACAAATTTAGAATGTAACCACTAACGGACTAACTAGTAACCAATATGTTTTCAAGGCCTTACTGTCCCCAGCCTCCAATCTCTAGCTACTAATAGAATCAATAGACTACAATTTCCTCATACTGATGACATTTTAGAAAGATTTTATTTTATATTTGTTGTAATTATGGGCGAACCTACGGCCTGGGCCAACTGGGACATAGCCCAGGCTAATTGGCTCCGTATTAATGTATACATTTTCTAAGAACATATTATTTTAAATGTAATAAAATAAATTAAGTATGAATGCGAAAAAAATTTGAGAAATTAATTGTACGTAATATTGTTATATTCTGTGATAATAAATAGACTAGTTTAAATGTTTAAAATATATTTAGTATCTGTATTTCACATATAAGATTTAAGTTAAATTAAAAGTGATATAGGTACAATTTTAGATTTATAACATCAATAATTACTTATGTTATACATTTGCATTGTAATAAAAAAACATCAGTGTTCCCAATCGCCCTCCACCTTTTCCTTTGGGTATAATAGGTGCAAAATGACTCTCAGAGTGGACCAGTCTAATGAAAATGTCTAGTTCTGCCTATGGTTGTAATAGAACAGTATTAATATATAAAATTCCAATAGTTTAAAAAAGAAATATAAATAAATCCACTAGACATATTTTATAATAATGATAATGTTGATTAATTATGCACCTACCTATAGGTTTCATTCATGAATCATGATGATTAATAGACATGGGACGTCTATTAATATTGTACCGTACATGATATGCTACAACTATGCAAGTATTACAATCTAACATCAGAAGAATTTGAAATTAATAAATAAAAAATCTATTGGTGCTTACCCACTAAATAAAAGTTAAACAAATAGGTAGTTACCTAATAATGTGTGACCAAGTACTATTAGAAATTGATTAGTCAAAAAACGGTATTCACTAATTCACTATATCAATCAATATTCAATAAACTCTACAAAAACATTTTAATATAAAAATACATGACTATATACTAGTCTACTACTACTACTATGAATAGTACATGTGGGTGTTTTTGATATCTGTCGTTAAATAAATTACAATATTATATCTGCTTAGTATAAATATACATTTATAATAGGTTTTCTTGACTTCTTGTAGTTAAAAATAATGAGGTGGGTAGAAATACCTAATATCTACATACATTTATATATTAGAGGTTATAACTTTATAAGCATCAAGTATCTATATAGGCTATAACTTATAATAATATAATATTATCATATAAATAAAGACCAAGTTAATGATAATAGTAAATATATGTGTACCTTTTATGACGTTTTGAATGACAGAAAAACATAATAATGAATGCCTATGCAATTTAGCTCTAAACATTCTATTCTGTTTGTTATTGACGAGCTATTAAACCATTCATGGTTCAACATAATTTTAATCCAGTCGTCATACGTATAACGTATTTTTTATACGACTTACGAGTTACGGGTGACAATATATAATCAACAAACTAAAATACACTGTAAAGACTTCACGGTTTTAATAATATAAATTTTGTGCAACCCTCAACATTTTTTTTTTCGTTTTATTATATTTCAGTTCAATCGTACATTAATTGTGACTACCTATTAAAATTGATTATAATATTCAGTTTTTCATGATGGGTTGTCGTATGAATTACCTACATTTTACCATTGACTATGTTATACTATACGCTATCTATCTATATCTTTATTTACCTAATATTGTATTATTAAGTCATAAAGATAATTTCACATAAAATATTTATTTAATTTATTTATTTAAGTTGATATTTAAAACTACAATACATTAATTGTAAGTTTAGAGCGAACACACTGAAAATAGTAAAAACTACCAAATTTATAATATTAGATAGATAAGTCGTAAGTATTAGTTAGATATTAGTAAAATGACTAAAATGCGATCAAAGGCCAGAAGTATACAATAAAGTACAACGGTCAAAGACGATATAATGAACAGTCTGGCTGTGGGGAAAAAACCTTACTATAAGCTTAAAATGTTTTACCAACCTTTTTTTACTAATAAAACACAACATTTTTTCATATGTTTTAATGAATTATAACTATTTTATTTTATGTTTATTATAAAATGTTTTAAATAATAACTTTTTTTTACCAAATTGGTACCTATACTTATATCACTGAATATTTGCAAAATTAAAAATAGAATTATCTGATATTTGTCTAGATAAAAGTTAGTACAATCATCTTTATCTTTATCTAGATTAATTATTAGTTATCTATTCCCAACACTGCATATAACATCTCAATAAGTAATACAGTAATAATATTTACTTACTCAGTACCATTGGCGTATAAAGGGTGGTAGACTGGTAGGGGTTTACCCCTCCCCCCTTGAATGTATTGTTGGTACTGCATACATTGCATACTTTGTAAACCTATACCTCGAAATCAAAAATTGGATTTTGTGCTTTAGTTTAATTATAATATTCTAGTTTATATAATTTATTATTAATACAAAGTTAATTTAATAGAATAGAAAAAATTATAAGCAAATATAATGAAATATAAATACCTAATCTATTACTTTTATTCTATGATATTAAGTTCTATTTTCTATAGACTTTAGTCTATAATTCTATATCACTGTACACTACGTTACAATGTGCCACTGTGCCAATATGTCAAAAGAAAATTTCGAATAAACAAAATTAAACTCATTAGTCATTTGTTTACCAATATAAATTTTAGTTTATAATTTTATATCAACTTAATTACATATTAGATAAAGTCGTATAGTGTTATTGTTATAGTCGTTATAGACAGTTATAGTAAACACTAAACACAGCAACTGTCGGCCTGTCGCACTCTCCACTCGTCGACTAGGTATACTACTTGTGCAGTAAGTTCCATTGGCTGTGATCAGTTTATAATACATATACAATAGCACGTAGTTTGCTAAATTGAGAAACGGTAAGCACCTATACACATATTGGTAAATTTTACACTAGGTAGGTAGTTTTTATTTATTTATTTAGCATCGGTATCGATGACAATAACTCTAAATTAAAGCTTAAATTAGGCATGTGTACAGGGGGATCAACCCCCTCCCCGAATAATTTCGAGCAACGAGGAAGAAATTGTTTTATTATGTTGCATACAATTTGTATTGCTATATTTTGTAAGCCCCCCACCAGTCCTGAAATTTTATGTTATATACGTGCCTGGCTTAAATTATATATAATATACTATACTTGGTTTAAAAATAATCATTTATCTAATTTTGAGCTGTTAAGGTAAATAATTATACATAGCTATTTAGTTCTAATATAATACTGGAAATTCAAGTTTTCTGTCTCATAATATATCAGCTACTATTCAGTTATCACGTATTTTCTGTTAGAGTATAGAACTTCAGACTGTTGTAGAGTACTGCAACTGGAAATGGTATTTTTATTTGGGAGGGGAGTTCCTCATAATGAAGTATTGGTGGGTTAGCTATATGTCATATGTGGCCGCTTTTCTCGCTGTCGATGGAGATTTAAGATTTCTAATATTCTTGAGATCTGGATGATCATTAATGTGTATGTGTGGTTTTAAATTTTGTTGAAGTTCCTTGGATCAAATATAGCTGTTGTTAATTTGCCATATATGTTGTTGGAGAATGGAGATTACACCGATTGAGCTTACGTGCTTTTTTGTCCGCTTTTTCGTTACCCAAAATTTGATGATGACTAGATAGTATTTATAGTAAGCAAGTTATCCAAATCAATATAATGGAGTACCCCGAGTACCTAGGTATCCGAAATTAAATAAATTATAAAGTTTCTCTTGGATTTTACTGACCATCTCAATATAAATTATTTATTAAATAAAGGAAAGATTGAAAAAAAAATAAAAGATGGTCATTAACTTTTTTTAAATATTAGTCTTGTATTTGAAATGTCTTCATTATTACTTATTAGGTACATGCTTAATAGTCGATTCAATTAAATATGAAAAATATTCTGAAAACTTATTTTCTATATTTTTTTGTTGCTGTGAAAAAAATAATTATGATGAACCATGCACATTGTACATAATTTTAAAGCTGTTTACTAAGGAAAGATATTTTATCAAAAATTAACTAAAAATTTTTAATATTTTATAATTATAAATAGCACAAAAACGCCAAAACATTAAAAAAAAGGTCTGTCGTTCGTGTAAGATATTGTATCTATTATCTTTTATTTTACGATAAAGACTAAAGAGTAATTCATTACATACTTACCGTTATGGCGTTATATATAGTAAAACCACTGAATATTGAATAATATATTTATTCATTATAATAATAGGTAGGTATATTATGTAACAATCTAAAATTATAATTGTAAATTGTCCTATAGAATAGTACATTGGTAGTTGGTACCTAAAAGCCATAGAGTACTTAATTGCAGTAACACTATGCTGTCTCATGCATAAAATATAATAAAGCGTAATTTGCAATGCACAGTTTCAATCAGGACATTTTGGTATTTTGTTGGGACGTCGGGACAGAGCCCAATATCGGGACGGATTGGCAACCCTATCTATGTAACAGACTTCATACTTAATAGTTAATATTATAATAATAAATAATCAGAATTAGGAAGCATAAGCACTATAAACAACAAAGCAATAGATAGGTCATAGACATGAACTAGGATATCTTAGTTCGTGGTTATAGAGTAATATGGTATAGGTACTATTGTCTTCAATTAATATTTGATAATTGATATGATATCAAAACTTGATCTTTTTAAAAGATGTGTTGCTTCTATATTGTTCTGTGATAGTGATTAAAGTGATTGTGTAGGTAACGCCCATTAGTTCTAAATATTTTATTTCTATTCTTTTAACCTGTCTTTTAGTTGTTCGAGTAGGTACTTGTAACAAAATTCCATTAAGGTTATAGATTTAAATTAAATCAATTTAATTTTTCAGAATTGAAAAGTGTTATCTAGTGCTTAACAGTTTAGATTTTAGAGTGTGTTGATTCTTGAGGTCTATAAACACTAAACAGTAAGCAATTTACATAATAGGTATTTTTTATTTTCACTACATGATTCGTAAAACTATAGCAGTAAGTTATGAATAAGCTACCAAATTTATTATTAGTTTTTTTTTAATATGTACAATTATAATTTTTATAATTTTATAATATTATACACTTAAGTGTAAAATAATGTGCAAAAAAAATGATAACTTAGTACTAGTGTAACCTTATTTAATTATACTAAAAGAATTTTATTAATTTATTGTTTAGAGTATAATGGCAGCTAAACCATGGGAATCTACACATCGTTTATCCCCATATGTTCGCCCTCAGCAGTACTTTATTAATTTGTTCCCAAATCTTGAACAAGGTTCATTTGTTGGTTCTGTTGATATTTCAATAGTATTGGACACTGCTCAAAGTTACATTAAACTACATTCAAAAGGATTGAATATCAAAGAAACAAAACTAAATTCGAGTTCTGTAACATCGTTTTTATATCCAGAACATGAATTCTTAGTTATAGTACCCAATGAAGAACTAAATGCTGGGGAATACAAATTACAACTATCTTTTGAAGGTAGTTTATTAAACAAAATAGTTGGATTTTATCGAAGTGTTTATACAGATTCAAAAAGCCACAAACAACATTATATTGCTACTTCAAAGTTTGAACCGACTTATGCACGTTTAGCATTTCCATGCTTTGATGAGCCTCAGTTGAAATCAAAATTTAAAATAAGTTTAACTCGACCATCTGGTAATAACTACATAGCATTATCCAATATGAACCAAGAGGTCAATATAACAATTAATTGAGTTGAATTCAAACTTTGCACTGTTGAATAATAATAATAATAATAATGTTTTAGTCTGAAGAGGTCAATGTGCCTACAAATGGGTTCACTACTGTTCATTTTGCAAACACTGTCCCAATGTCTACATATTTGGCTTGTTTCATTGTATGCGATTTTCAATCACTTGAACCTGTTAAAGCAGATCAAGGATTTCCATTAACAGTGTATGCCAGGAATGGTCAGTCTGAAAATATGAAATATGCTCAACATGTAGGTCTCCAGGCAATTAATTTTTACGTCAATTATTTTGGAATTCAATACCCACTACCAAAACTTGGTATGCATTATAAAAACTTAGTCTTACAGTGTTAAATTTTAAATATATTGTACATATATTGATTATTAATTTAAATGTTTAGATTTAATAGCTATCCCAGATTTTGTTTCTGGTGCCATGGAGCATTGGGGTCTTGTGACATTTCGTGAAACTAGTGTATTATATAAAGAAGGCGTAAGTTCTAGTAATAACCAAGAGCAAGTAGCTTTAACTGTTGCCCATGAATTGGCTCATATGTGGTTTGGAAATCTTGGTAAGTAAATATATAATATACTTACAATTGAATAAAAATATATACCTAAATAGTTACTAATATATGTATATATACATACATTATTTTAGCTACTATGAAGTGGTGGAATGACTTATGGCTTAATGAAGGATTCGCTTCTTATATGGAATTTAAAGCTTTACAAGTTGTCCATGCTGATTGGGATGTTGTATGTATTTTATACATTTTTTTCTTTTTTTTTAAAGTTATAATTCATTGTTATTATTAATTATTTTATTAGGACACATTGTTTCTAATCCATAGTCTTCAATCGGTACAACATCTAGACAATAAACTTAGTTCTCATGCTATAGTGCAAGATGTTTCTCATCCAGATCAAATAACCGAAATTTTTGATGTCATATCATATAATAAAGTAAGTTTATTCAGTCTCGATGTATTATATTTTTTCTATAATGTTATTTAATTTCATAGGGTTCTTCTGTAATACGAATGTTAGAAGGAATGTTGGGTGAAGAAATATTCAGAATTGGTGTAAGTGCTTATTTAAAACGTTTTGCATTTAACAATGCTGAAACTGATGATTTATGGACAGAATTACAAACAGCGACTCAAAATACAGTTGAAGTTAAAAAGGTGAAAAATACTTATTCAATTTATAAACCTAGTTTCAAATATTTTAATTAAATTAAAACAGGTTATGGATACATGGACACGACAAGCAGGGTTTCCAGTAGTATCTGCAATGAGAAATGGCACTAAACTTACCTTAAAACAACAAAGATTTTTATCCAACCCAAATGTTGATTCTTCTACCAATTCATCTCTATATAATTACAAATGGGAAATACCTATCACTTATACCACTTCTAAAAATAACACTGTGCATAAGTTTTGGTTATCCAAAGATGTAGATTCGAGTAAGTGTATAGATTTGATGAACTATTAAATTGGTATTAATTAAAATGTTTGTTTTAAAGTTACAATAGACATTCCCGATGCTGAATGGATAAAACTAAATCATAGACAAGTTGGATATTACATTATAAACTATTCGGAAAATGATTGGCATTTACTTAACAAGTTATTAGTAAAAAATGTTGATGTAAGTGTTTGGATAATATTTTTAATCATTTTATATTCATAAAAAAATTTTAAATTTAAAGGCATTAAATGCTGCTGACCGTTCAAATCTTATTCACGATGCCTTTAGTTTAGCTAATGCTAATTACTTACCATATGGCATAGCATTAAACATGACAAAATATCTATCTTCGGAACATCATTTTGTTCCTTGGGATGTAGCTGCTACAAACTTAAATACATTAAGGAATAATTTATATCAACGGCCGGCACAAAAAAACCTTGAAGTAAGAGTATTGAAAAATTAATATTTACCATGGTATTGTGATATTATATATTAATATATATATATATAGGTTATATCAAGCTAAATTAATGAAATCAACAACACCTTAAAAATACATAATACAGTTAGTTCCGCTTAATGTGATCATTGGTTTATAAAATCAACTGTTTATTGAAATCAAAATTGAAAATCCCAAACTAGATCTTATATTACTAATGTTAAATTAACCTTTTATTAGAATCACCAAATACCAGACAATTGAATCATTTTTAACAAGGGCGGATACAGTGGTTCTAAACAGGGGGGGGGATAATTTGTTAGTTATCAACTAAAAAAAGGTCATAATTTATTTCAAAAAAAAACTTTATTGGAATATATGATACTTTTTTTGTGAACGGTGGGGGGGAATTGCCTGTATTGCCCCCCCTCTTGTATCAGCCCTAGATTTTTAAGAACATTTTTATCATTTTAATGGTATTTCAAACTTTCACTAAAAAGAAAAAATGAATTGGATTGAAAAAGTTAAAAGGAGCTATTCAAAAATATGTCGAAAACAATACTTTTCAGTTGTTCCAAAAGTTATAGGTACAATGTACAATATGTTCATACATTTTTATTTATTTAATTTTAAATTATTAAAAATCATGTATATAACTAAATATGGATTTTAATTTCAGGCTAATATTAAAATGAAATTAGTAGATTCTCAAGTACAATCAAAAAAAGATAGTGTCTTTACTGTATTTTAATTTAATTTTAAACATACATATAAGTATAAACTCATCAATAAAAAAAAATATTTTATGGAATCAACCAATTGATAGAATCAAAATGGTCTGAACCAATGTGATCATATTAAGCGGAACTCACTATATTAGTAATTTGGATAACATTTTTAAGGAATGGACTAATTCCGATTTCATGTATCAGGCATGTATTATTTCTGCTGAAAACATAATTTTGGAAATATAATATTGAACCATGTACAGATTTAAAATTAGTAATTTATACATCCAATATTATATGGCCTATAAATATATTAAATCAAGATTATTGATTTTTATACACTAACTTATAAATTAAATTTAGTTTAAATTGCCAAATGAAAAGGCTTAATACGTTTTTTTATAATAGTTAAATCATTTTTAAATTGTACTGTCATAATTTTTTATACGTGTTGATTGTCTTGATAAAATTCATAAAAATCACTTAAATTTCAAATTATTTTATAGTTAAAAATTCTTAAGATAATACCAATACTGTTACACTAGTAAATTTATTGTTATATTAAAGTTGTTACAAACAATAACGTTTTAAAAATACAATTGAATCACGTTAACTCAAATTTTTTTTTATTCCCTAGAAATATAAATTAATATAAATCGTGTTAGATATCTCGAAGCAAATTTTTATTTCCTTCAACTTTGAGTTATCAGTACTCTACTGAATTAATTTTATTTTGATATTTTTATGTTATACCACAAAACTATTATAAGTTAATAACAATCATAGAAATAATCATCATATTTTAATATTTAATTATTGTACTCAAGAAAATAGATTTCATGAATTCAGCACTTTTAGTAATTTGTTACATTTATTGTTTATTTAAGAAATATGTACACAATTTATTGGGAAATATAAAAGAAGATTATTGGAATGATTCAAATAATAGAAACTTTTTGCAACGTAAACTTCGAGGAATTATTCTCAATTTAGGATGTTTATATGGTTTACAAAGCTATCAAACAACAGTATATGAATTATTCAAACGTTTCTTGGATGATAAAGTCCAACCAAATCCAGATATTAGATATACAGTTTATTACTATGGTAGAATTTTAAATATATTATTAAAATAAAAAATTCATTACTATTTAAAATATTAACACGACTTATTTATTTAGGAATATCTCAGGGTAATGTTAGTGATTGGGATAGACTGTGGGACTTATTCTTATGTGAACAAGAACCTCAGGAAAAAATTAAACTTATGGTAGCATTAACTGCCTCAAAAGAAACATCAATATTAACTAGGTAAATATGGTACATTTAATTTAATTTGTACAGAATACAACATATTTTATTGTTTTTTAGACTATTGCAACATGCGAAGAATGAGAGTTATGTTCGTTCCCAAGATTATTTTATAATTATATCACAGATAAGCCGCAATCCTGTTGGAACTCAATTGGTATGGGACTTCTTAAGGTATTTATTTACATATATTATAATTAAATACTACAAGAATAATACAATGAAATTTAAAACGTAATCGAATGTAAACTTGTTATTTCAGGGATGAATGGCAGTACTTGGTAGATCGTTTTTCTCTAAATGATCGGGCATTTGGTAGACTCATTCCTTCAGTGTGTTCTAATTTCAATACATATGAACGCCTTGAAGAAGTAAATATTATTTGTTTTAAATTAGAATTTAACTTTGAATAATGTACTTTTATTTAAATTACCAATAGAGGGGTTTTTTATCATACTTAATATTTACACAAATCTATTTTTTTTTTTTAGATGAAAGGATTTTTTGATAAACATCCAGAAGCTGGAGCTGGAAAAGCTGGTCGAAAAACTGCACTAGAAGTTGTGTCAAACAATATTAAATGGTTAGAAAATCACGAAGCTGCTATTAGTAATTGGTTGATTAATTCCATTTAATTTTTAAAAATTGACTGATTAGATTGTCAATATTTAAAATATCAAAAGATATATAATTTTGCAGGGTCTTATTAATTGTTGTTATATGTTAACCTTTATATTATTCTCATGGCTAAATAACTAAAATAAAAGGTTGGTAAGCCATGAATGTTCCTATTTTTTAATCACTGTGTATATTTTAACAAAATAATTCTTTTTATAAATTTTAACTTAAAAGTTACTAAGTATGTTGCTATTATCAAAAATAAATTTACTTACTTTTAATTATATGAAATAATTATAAACATTTTGTATATTCAAAATAGAATAATTCATTTTTTGATAAAATTAAAAAAAAAATTTATTTTATAAAGGTATGTTCATTAGTAAAATTAAACAATAGATAAAGACTTTGAATTTAAAAAAAAATTAAGTGATTTGGAGTTAAGGATAATTGGACAAATTCCTCCATGTATTTTTGGTTGAATAGGACATCTTTTTAATACGTGGATTAGAGCAGGGGTCTTCATCCTTTTTATGCAGCAAGCTACATTTAAAACATGTATTTTTTACAAAAATTTTATTTTATTATTAAATTTTAAATTAAAAACTATTATTATTATTAAAACATATTTAAATAAACATTTTTTTTTTAATTATAAATTATTTATTTTATTGAAGTAGAAAAGATACACGCTAAATTTCAAATGTGATTGCAGACCGCAGGTTGAAGACCTCTGGATTAGAGGTAATATTAGTGAATGAAACAGATTTAAAATAAACTTTATCACTTTTTACAAAATGTGGCATTTTCACATCCAAATATCTTGTTATTTTTAAGTTAAACTCAATAGGTTAGCAGTGTTAGCACTAGACTTTTATCTTAGTCAAATACAAAATAATTTAACACATATTTACTGATACATTTTAAATGTTTATTAGAACAATCAAAGAATTGTATGGCTTAGCATTCATTAAAACTTAAATATGTAAAAATAATAATAACTTAATTTATATTTTTAGAATCTAAATATAATGTTTTACAAACTTCTGAAAGATCAAGGTCAGAAACTGTTGGTATACCTCCAGGGCGGACTTCATTAATTGTTTCTCGAGCATATGAATCTGTTAATATACGGGGATCATTCATAGGTGGAACAAGCAGCATATTAATAGCTGGGTATAAAAGAGTAATGACCACAATAACAAAACATACCCATACAGGTATGGTTATTGCCCAGTATTTTTGTGGTAGGTATGTTAGCCCAATAAATTCCAACCAATGACTTGGAATAAATGCCCATGCTAAATAAACAACAAATGCGGTCTTAGAAGCTAAGTATAAGGCGAACCCATAATTGGCTCGACTTTCAGTTGGCGATGGAGTATTTTGACGAGGAGTTTCAGAAGTGATCATAGTCAACTGATGAAGATTTAAGGTCAAATTTTTGTACTACTTCAGATAGAAGTTTAAGAATATCTAATAAACCGTTAGAACTTGCACGTAAAGAATTAAGTTCTGTAGATTCAAGTTTTCTGAAAAAATAAAATGTTTATTACTACCTATAAGTTTGTAAAGTAATTAGTATAAACTGTTAAATTTTAATACTTACACACTAACAAATTTATCTGCAAAATCACAAATTCTTTTAACAGAATTATTTGGCTCTTTTTCTACTCTAATAGCATGATAGATAGCTCTAGCTTGATGAGGAGTTCCAGCATCAAATTTAAGAGTTCTGAGATATTATTATTTAGGAAAAATTTATTTTTATTAGATAATTAGATAGTAACATTAACATATAATACAATCAGTTAAATTTTATACAAACATAACTATATTGGATTTGATGACAAATTAATTAAAAAATATTTCTTTTTAAAGGATGTTCAAAGAAATAATTTTTCTCAATAAAACAATTTTGGCCAATAATTTTATAATGTGGATCCACCACGTTGTGTGGAGCATTTAGTATTTCGTTAACTCTTTGACTGCACTGTTCACGGATACTGTTGCAAAATACATTGGCAAAAATTAATTCTGTAGGATATGGCTGTGTATTTGAATTAGAAAGCTTTTGAGATACTCTATGTAACACAGCTGCTAAAGCAAACAAATCCATAGCAATACTGTTAGTCCTTTCAAGTATCATTTGGTAATAGCAAGTATCTGGGCCAAGATTGACAAACATATTCTGAACACCAAATTGAAATCTACTTAAGCAATACTCTAGGTCCACTGCCTGTTTCTTCAGTGATGGATGCAAGTACTTCTCAATGTAATGATTCAATTTTGGTTTATCTTTCAATGAACGTTGAATTTTCATAATATGACTTAATGTATACTTAGGGAACATAAGTGGATTTCTTAATTGTTTCACATCTTCTGCCATAAATTGTCCAGCATACTGAATGCCAAGAAGTGAACCAACAACTGGTAATAAATTTGATCTACCTTCAAATAATAACGAGTTTTCAATATATTTAAATGACTTCTTAGATAGACCCAAGTCATTTAACAATTTTAAGCAACTACGTGTTGTTTCGTTTACAAACAAACGAGTGAGAATCAGCTCATAGTCACTTTTAGGGTTATAAGTATCTAATATTAAACTAGTAAATTCTAGAACACACTCCATAGTGTACAAATGGCTATTAAGCTTTCCTAGTTTGATCAAACTGGATCGATCATGGGTATGGAAATGTTTAGAAGCCTTTTGAACAATACTTTTTACCTCACCTAATGTAGCAGAAGAAGATTCCAATAAATCACCATTGAATAATATTGTATAATAGTTAAGGCCTTCATTTTCAGATCCTAATATACAATCAGCTTCAACATTATTGAATGTCACATTGAAGTAATTTCCTTCAGCAGTAATTTTAATGCCACTATTTTGTGACTTTTTAACCAAAAAAGCAGTAAAAAAATTGTGTTCACTCTCTGGACGATTGCATTCATCCATGGTTTTAGCAAGTACTAAAAACATATCGGCACGTTCACCATTCACTACCCATTGTTTTAAGCCATTTATTACCCATTTTCCATTTTTTTGGGAGGCTTTAGTTTCATTGTTTTGAATATCATATCCATGTTTGCTTTCATAAATACAAAATGATGCAATACTTTCACCAGAAGCCAGTTGAGGTAAAAATTGTCTCTTTTGTTCATCTGTTCCGGCCGTATTAATGCACTTCACAACATTACCGTGAGCAATATATTCTCTAAAGTCAGCGAAATTAATTTGCTTATAAGCTTCCGAAATTAAAGCCGAAGACAGTTCTAAACCTCCAAATTCTTTGGGCACACAGACACTGAAGAGTTTATCCAATTTCGGTAAGTTGATTTGTTTAGTATTTCTTGCAAACACTGCTTTTACAAAATTTCCTACATATAAACTTTTCGCAAAAGAGGGAAGTTTTTGATCGACAGCATCTCTATAAGGATGGGACTTGTTAGAAACAGCAGCGGCAGCTTGGGAGTAATTGCGACACAGAGAACTAATATTAAATCTATATAATGACATGATAAATATATTTATTATATAATTTAATGTAACTTATATTACTGAATTAAGGATACACGGTGTGTAGTTTTTCTTCAAATAGTTCAACCGGAGTTCCAGAAGACATCGCAACTTAGACACAATTGTAAATAAACTGAAATTCTGAACACTAAATATCTTAAATCATATCATTTTTTATTTTGGTTATGTTAGGTTAGAAGTATGTTCAATCGGCAAAAAAATTATATAACATCGAATGTGGTCATGTTTATAGATAATATTATCTATAACCGCAATAGTAATCGGTCAAAAAGTCTGATATAAAAAAAGTTCGGACTCATTTTTTTATTTTTTTACCGTTGGACAAAATTTTCAAAAATACAAATCATTCAATTCGAAAAATTAGAATGTTATATATATAATTTACTTTTACGTTTTTATATTTGATAATCATCATTCATCATTCATTAAAGTATTTTATCTACCTACCTTTGTTTGTTTAGAATTACCACACAAGGGTGAAGAATCAGGGGTGATTCTTATTCTTAATGTATAGGGGTATACATTATCTAGATATCATTCATTAAATTAAATATGTATTAATAAAAAAAAAGGTAGGTAAGTGGGTGTCGCTCTGCTGTACATTGGGTGTCGAACGAATCACTGTTATAGGTGTATTAAATTCGAATTCAATGATATTATTGTATCTATATTCAAAATACGAAAAACGATAGTTAGCAATAAAGATATTATATATTTATATTAAGTCTAATCTAATCTTTGATATATTTGTCTAATAGCAATACTGTGGATTGAACTATTTTTCCCAAAAACCAATTACATATATCGGATATAATATTATAATAATGTAGTTATCTATTACCCAAGTATTGAAACGATGTTATATCCTATAGGTATCTAATATTAATATTGCTAATATTAACTTATAACTTATAAATTATAATATATACATTCATACCAGGGACGTATACAAGGGGTGACGTGCGGGTCAGATCCCCCATTGGATTTTTATTATTTTTTTGTTTTTGCTTACATTATGCAGTAGGCACTACAATGCAATATTTTGTGATATTATAATCTATCGAGCTATTGAATAATGAAATTTTTCTCAATACTAAATACCATTATAATTTTATTTTATTTTATTTGTAGCAAAGTAATGTTTATTTAGTCGAATTGTTCAATAATGACTATGTTTATACTTTATTATAGCATATCTTATTATTTATAAAGACAATACTTTATGTATAATAATATGTATACTCGACTAAAAGGGCTATGCTTCCACTGTGAACCTGTGTTTAAAATGTTATCAGATGTTATCGTTGTTATTACATTATGAGAAATAACTAATAAGATCATTTATACATTTAATGATGTAGCATTTTATAATACAGAAATTTTGACTTTATGGAGTATTGGAGTGAATAATCTACCATATTGTGTTTAATGTGAATTTTGAATCAATTCAAATTATATTCATTCAAATTTCGTTGTTCATCATTTGTTCTTATATTTTACTACCAAAGTAAAAAGTTTTGGGAGGGCGGTCAATTTTTCAATTTCTCCCTCCCATTTAGCTTTTTTTTCGATCCCCCTTCCCTTTAGAAATCATGTCTACGCCACTGATCTATACCTATATTTAAATTGTAATAATTGTAATCTAATAAATCGGTTCGTATAAACTGGTATTATTATGTTTTTAATTATACAGAGTGTCCCGTGAGGATTGATGTTTGGGATCTAAGTACTTTTTGTGGATATGGATCAAGTTTAGTCTTTAGCGTAAGTTATTGAACTTTATGAAATAATATGTGTTAAAAATTAATTATTCAACTCGTAATTATTTGCCAATTCTGCACCAACTTGTCTTGAATATTTTAGTTAACAGAAAACTTGAATCTAATTTGACTTTCCTTAGGCGTCTTATTGATAACCTTATATATTCTCCAGAATTATTAACTTAAATTAATTTCAAAATACCATCCTTTAATATAAGTACATATTACACATTCACGCTTATCCATTTTCCTTACCAACTTTGTAACACCAACTACGCAAAAAATCAACCATTACGCGATTACACTGAATGATGAACATAGCTAATAACGATCTATCAACTCTTTTTTAAAATATTTTATACAAAAAATAATTATTATATATTTTAATAAATAAAAATGTATTAAATTGAGCACGTCCTGTATTATTATATATAAAATAAAATAGATAAATATCCTGCTGCGATGGTAGCAATAAGGTTTGATTAGCAGTTCATCAATAACGCATTAATGCAGGTTGAAATAATAAAATACGTTTTATTTTCAAACGAATATATTATTATAAATAATCACTAATTAATATATACACATAAAAACAGACTAATTCATTAAACATGATTGATCTCATTTTTTTTATTAATAAAGTATTAATTATTCAGTTTTTGAAATTTCTAAGTATATGTATATTTAAATTGTATAGACCATTTGAGAACTATCCTGTAGTGAATGTAGCGATGGGTATATATATTTTTTAATTGATAACCGACATTTTTTCCTAAAAACTATACGAAACGGATGATATTTTATAATAAATAATATGATAATTCATACCTAAATCTATGTTTAATGAGTCGTTTATGAGTTTTTAAATGTATTAGGTGAGGATACTAGTATTTAATAAAGGCTTTTCCCAGTGGCGTGTCCAGCACAACATAATTGGGTAGGCCATTTTTTTTTCTGTAGTATGTAAGTGTGTTCATAACTATTATGGAAGATTTGTCCTATCTCATGGAATATAGGTATGATAATAATATTAAATAATAAATACATTACTGATATTAATAATAGACAAGGCTCGGGACTTAGAGCATTTAAAATCATTAAAAAAAAAATTTATAATAAGCACTATACGAGTATATATATATATATCATTATAAACACACAAATATGAAATAAGCATTTAAAAAACTTTAATTTGAGCAAAAATATTTAATCAAAAAAAAAATGAAATTTTGATAAAGTAGGTACTAGACATAATATGTAACTGTGCTAAAAATAATATAATTATAGATTACAAAAAATATTGAAACAAAATGATTATAAGAAAAGTTTTTAGTGATGAGAGCCGGCAGGTGTATGAAGAAACTTCTTATCAAGCTTTTTGGCATACCCGTAAGTAGTTACAAATATTATGATCCTTAACATTTAAAAATGCTATACTTTTTAATTTAAATAAATTTATAATAAAAAGGAAAAATGTGGGTGAGCATACTTTGTGAATCATCTGGTATACTTTATCACAACATAGAATAAAAATTAACAAGAATAATTCGATATGAAATGATTATATACGTATTATCCAATAAATTTATATATTTAAAATTATTTAAAAATCTATATTATATTGAAATACTATTTTATAAATTTTATTCGTGTATATGGGCGTGATATGGCACCTAAGCACTTCTTTAATTTCTAAATTAGCCCTTCGGGCGGGTCCATTTCCTCCAAAAAAGAGATATCGTTTTCCTCCAAAATAATAAAATCGCCATTCGTTATTAGAATGTTAAATTAAAAATAAAAGAACAAATTAAATATTTAAAGTATAATTATAATATAATAATACACCAAACGCGCCGAACTTGGCGGATGGCTAAAAAAAGAATGAATATAATAAAAAGTATCAAGTTAGTAAAGTAAAGTTCGTTTAGTAAGTAAAAATCATATGTCGATAAAAATGCATGAATAAATAAATAAAATAATAGGTAATAAAAACTTAGATAATAATAAGTGGTTGGTGATAACGCAATCAGACAAAATGTAAAATATAAGATATAAAATATAGTAAAATCACTACAGTGTATAATATTATATTTTTTTATAATTATAGAACATTTCAGCAACAAATGAATATACCTGTTTAAATAAAATAAAAATTAGACATAAAATGAATAATTTTACTTTTTGTAATTACATATTCTAGAAATTAAGCGACTAGAATCTAATCAACAGATACGCGCAAAATGTGATCTTAGTCATACTCTATCTTAATAATACGCTACACAACACTACAACACTGGCTATAATATTGGAGGAATATAGACATAATTTTAGTCAAAAATAATGTGGAAGAAAATGGACAGTGGAGGGAAACGATATCTTGTTTTTTGACGAAAATAGCTATGACCAGCCCTCTAATATACTAATTGATGATTCCCGATAAAAAATATGATTGGAGCTTATCAATTTTACCATGACCTAAAATTAAACTTTTGATTAAGATTAAATAAAAAATAAAATTGATTGAAAATAAGCTTTAATTTCTTGAATTACATCAGTTAATTAACTTATAATGTCTTACTTTCTGCATTTGTTCTTATACTTCTTAGTAAGCTAATTTTAGTTATTCATCTAAAATATTACCTTTATAACAGAGGTGTGCTGATTTAAAAAGTACATAACATAACCAATATTTTAATTTTTAATTTTTAAAATTATAAATATTAATTTTTCTTTGAAATTCGTGTATACGAGAAGCTCAAAGCTTAACTTTCCACATATTGGATACAATATGACGCCAGTAACAAAATGGATGTTTCTACTTATTTTAGCAGCTATCTCGCTCGTAACAGTCATAAACGTTATGATCAATCATACAACGGAATTAGATTGGATTCCAAAAGATGAAAAGTTCTCAGAAAGCACATCAGCTGGTCTTTTAATGGCCCTCTATAATGATTCGGTGAGTTTTTAAAAAAACATATCAAAATATGATGATTGTTATATTATGGACAATATATTATTTATAACCATTAAAGTAATTCGTAACTATCAGTATAATATATGAGTAAAATATATATTAGCTATTTAAAATATATACCTTCCATAAATAGTTTCTTCATTATGAAATTTCGAAGAAAATTGTATATTCGAAGAGAATTTTTATTTAGTCCTTTATAAATCATTAACATTATAATGACTAGTAAATATCAGTATGATACTTGCTATATATTTAACTACCTTTTTTAGCCATAGTTTCAAGCATTTTTTTAAAAATGCAATTTATCTAAACCTATACACAATAGTTGCATTCAAAAACAAAAAAAAAACGAAAAATATGAAAAGACAGTAACTGAATTGCGGCTAAGATTTTCGGTGTTTGTAAATAGTGCCGATTTTGGAACACTATACTAGTATAATATACGAGGGTGGTTCAAATATGATCGAGACAAACGCTGTAGATGGCCCGCATGTATGTTTCGACGGTAGTGGCTTAATTATGTGATAGCTGGGTCTCTTACAAACAGTGTGGCATAGTTTTCGTCGGAGCACGTGTTTCACGCGTGTGCTACGACCATGAGTGAACGTCAAGTGCCGACTGCCGTTGCGCAACGTATTATCATTCGTTTTTTAGTGGGAGAAGACGTTAAAAACACGGATATTTTTGTGCGTTTGCAAAAGCAGTTCGGTAGTGAGTGCCTGAGTAGGGCTGCCGTGTTTAAATGGGCCAAAGCATTCAAGGATGGCCGCAAAACCGTCGAGAATGAGCCACATGATCGTCGACCGCGAACCAGCGTCACACCAGACAACATTCGCCGCGTAGAACAACTCATTTTGGAGGACCGTAGGATGAATGTTCGAGACATTTCGGCTGAAGTCGGCATCAGTATTGGTAGTGTAGAGTCTATCATCCACGAACATCTTCAATATCGCAAAATAACGGCGCGATGGGTTCCTAAACTGTTGAACTTTGAGCAAAAATTCACGCGGTTGGAAGTTTGTCGCCGCTTACTGACGTGATACGAGGCGGAGGGGGACGATTTTTTAACGCAAATCTTCACTACAGACGAAACATGGGTACATTATTACACTCCCGAAACCAAGGTGTCAAGTAAAGAGTGGAGGAAGAAGGAGGAAGGGGCGCCAGTCAAAGCGAAGAAAACCTGGTCCGCGGGTAAGGTAATGTGTACTGTGTTCTGGGACTGGCAGGGCGTGCTGTACGTCGATTTCCTGCGCACTCAACGTACCATTAATGCTGTATACTACTCTAACCTTCTGAAAACACACGTGAAACCCGCTTATCGGTCGAAACGGAGGAGCATTCCAGCACGAAGTGCGATTCTTCTCCAGGATAACGCGCGCCCTCATACCGCGCGTCTCACGCTCGATACAATATCGAAATTGGGGTGGAAGGTACTGGAACATCCCCCCTACAGTCCGGATTTATCGCCCTGCGACTACCATATGTTTGGACCACTGAAAGAGGCCCTCGGAGGTCAAAAGTTCAACACCGACGACGAGGTAGAGGGGTTCGTGCGCACATGGCTGTCCGAGTTGCCCAAGGAATTTTTCGATACCGGCATCAAAAAACTTCCGGAAAGGTGGACAAAATGTATAAATATTGAGGGGAATTACCTAGAAAAAATGTGATTTTTTGTAAACTTTTTCGATAATAAATAAACATGTTACAGCATTTGTCTCGATCATATTTGAACCACCCTCGTACTACATCTGTTGCACTGGTACAAAAAGGTATATATCAATTGTGCTAAAAATACGGTAACTGTCTTAGTTAGTTTAATTTTTATTATTTAAGAGGTTAATACGTTACAAAATTATTAAGTTGTACAACTTTTGCAACTTGTATTGTAGTGTAAATTTTTACTTTTCTAAAAAAATGAAATGAAAATAAGAAATACCAATTATATAGATTTTCATTTTATTACTTTATTATAAACTTTTTTGTAGTGATCTCTTTTACAAATTCAAACATATCTAGATTTCCATCTACACATTTAGATATATTTTCTTCAACTTTGATTTTTTCCTTTTTTTATTTTTATGAATTTTTAATTTTATTTTCTTTTTCAACTCATAAAAACAGATTCATAGTTAACAAAATTGATTGGCGCAAAAGATGTATATACCTTTTTTTATTCTATATTTTTTTTCTTTACCTGTGATTTTCGGCACAATTGATATTATATACCCGGATTTTCATAAGTTATATTCATTATATCCAGAATGTGTTTAAATGAGTTTTATAGTTATATCCCAGTTATTGCTCGATTAATTTTAATTATTAATTTTAAGACGAGTCTATCATACTTATATTATTACCGTTTTCTAATTAATAATAATAACTACTAATAGTTGTAACTTGTGAGGATTTTCATTTAAAGTTAATAACGGCATTTTTTACGGTGCAGATCCAAATATTTTTGTGTTTATTGATGTTTTGATAATATACAATAAGGTACTTATGTTAAATTAAAGTGTACTAACCTAAATAATTGCAGAACAAATTTAATATAGATAAAAAAAAATTCATTATAAGAAAACAAAATAAACAAATTCGAATTTCAAAAAAAAAAAAATTATTTATAGAAATGACTACAATATAACATTATTATTCATTTCACAAAAACTATGACACATTAATAAAAATATAATTGTTATTAAAAACAGTTTAAATAAAAATAATATAGGTACAACATGTTTAGTCTAGTACCTGTAGCACAAACATAATGATGCTTTAGATAGAAAATATAAAAACACAAAGACAAATTAGTTTAAAATTATTTATAATTAAATGCTTGATATATAATATTTATTTTTATATTTTTAATAAGTTTATAAGGTATTATAAATGGAGATATAGAACAAGTAATATTGCAGAGGGATAGAATAGTAGATTCAATACAATATTAAGAAACCATAACCAGTTTTTACTGATTTGTATCATTATCTTAAAAAGAGATTAAACATTCTGATCTTTCATATGAATGCAGTTATTTAAATATGGAAGGTAAAAGAAAAAAAATACGTATACATAATTATATATCAAAGATATAAAAACATAAGTATCGTACGAAATGTACAGCATCTTTTAAAGTTACCAATTCAATGGACTACATCCGAGTTTTATCTCAAGAGCTTTTAGATTCTGAACGGAGTGATGAATGTATTTATATTAGTTCCTTACAGCTTAAAAAATTACATACTACTTTCATTCCTCATAAAAAGGAAGTTAACTACAATATATTACATTTTAATATTATGATACTTTTTAAATATATCAATGAAAATATAAAATAACCATATATATAAATTGTAAATATTGTTATCATTAAATGCATACCAAACCATAAAGATTTAATTTAAAAATGCAATAATGCGTACCTAATACAATCAATTTCTAAAATACAATGTTATAATGTGTGTGCGTAAATATTAAAGGTAAACAACTCAGTAAATATTGAATGGTTAAAATGAAACTGTCGCGTTAATAGTCGAATTAAAAATTTGTAATTATATTAAATTTATAGGATACATATTTTACAAATTCGAATACATGAAATGTATATATACCTTTATTTCTTTAATAATTAGTAACATAAGGCTTATAATAATATTTTCTTTAGATTATTTACATTAAATTGAAACAATATATTATTACCATTAAACTACTTAAATAATTTCTAACTAACAGTATGAATACGACATATGAGTACAATATATTATATTAGCAACTCAAAATATTTACCTACCGGCTACCTTAAATATCTTCTTCATTGTCAAATTTCAAAGAATTTGACTTTTATTTAATCTTAAATTCATAATTGACTTCACATTTAACATAGGTAATTATCATAGAAATATACTCAATAGCGAAGTAGATAGTACTATAGGTATATTGTACACTCAGTACCTAACTCACGGGGAAGTGTGTTTTCGGATTTATTTTTTTACATAATCTTTATTTACCATAAGGCTAATAATTTTAATAAATTTTCAACGTTTTAAGAACTTTAGAGTTTAGGTGTTTTGTGTAGGTATACTTAATACTATTGAATGTATAGTATATACACTTGATACACACCGGTATTGTATTTGATTTCACTTTATAATGTATATTTTCATAAAAAATACATTTGAATTGATACATTTATTTATAGATAAATTATATTATATACTTTTATAAATTGTGAAATAAATGAAAAAACAATTGATTATCGGTTTAAGTTCAGTATTTCCAATAAAAATACAAATTTATATTATTACACTTAAAGCATATCATTAATTTATTGTATTTATTGTATTTTATTTAATTTTTATATTTATTGAATTATATATAATTTTATAATATTATACACTTAAGTGTAAAATAATGTGCAAAAAAAATGATAACTTAGTACTAGTGTAACCTTATTCAATTATACTAAAAGAATTTTATTAATTTATTGTTTAGAGTATAATGGCAACTAAACCATGGGAATCTACACATCGTTTATCCCCATATGTTCGCCCTCAGCAGTACTTTATTAATTTGTTCCCAAATCTTGAACAAGGTTCATTTGTTGGTTCTGTTGATATTTCAATAGTATTGGACACTGCTCAAAGTTACATTAAACTACATTCAAAAGGATTGAATATCAAAGAAACAAAACTAAATTCGAGTTCTGTAACATCGTTTTTATATCCAGAACATGAATTCTTAGTTATAGTACCCAATGAAGAACTAAATGCTGGGGAATACAAATTACAACTATCTTTTGAAGGTAGTTTATTAAACAAAATAGTTGGATTTTATCGAAGTGTTTATACAGATTCAAAAAGCCACAAACAACATTATATTGCTACTTCAAAGTTTGAACCGACTTATGCACGTTTAGCATTTCCATGCTTTGATGAGCCTCAGTTGAAATCAAAATTTAAAATAAGTTTAACTCGACCATCTGGTAATAACTACATAGCATTATCCAATATGAACCAAGAGGTCAATATAACAATTAATTGAGTTGAATTCAAACTTTGCACTGTTGAATAATAATAATAATAATAATGTTTTAGTCTGAAGAGGTCAATGTGCCTACAAATGGGTTCACTACTGTTCATTTTGCAAACACTGTCCCAATGTCTACATATTTGGCTTGTTTCATTGTATGCGATTTTCAATCACTTGAACCTGTTAAAGCAGATCAAGGATTTCCATTAACAGTGTATGCCAGGAATGGTCAGTCTGAAAATATGAAATATGCTCAACATGTAGGTCTCCAGGCAATTAATTTTTACGTCAATTATTTTGGAATTCAATACCCACTACCAAAACTTGGTATGCATTATAAAAACTTAGTCTTACAGTGTTAAATTTTAAATATATTGTACATATATTGATTATTAATTTAAATGTTTAGATTTAATAGCTATCCCAGATTTTGTTTCTGGTGCTATGGAGAACTGGGGTCTTATAACTTTTCGTGAAATAAGAGTTTTATATAAAGAAGGAGTATATTCTACTAATGATCAAGAGCAAGCAGCTTTAATTGTTGCTCATGAATTGGCTCATATGTGGTTTGGAAATCTTGGTATGTAAATGTATAATATATTTCCAATTAATAACGTTACAGTACCTTTGTATATATGTTGCTTAGTAATATGCAAATAAATTGTTCTTAAAATATATTTTTAGCAACTATGAAGTGGTGGAATGATTTATGGCTAAATGAAGGATTTGCAACTTACATGAAATTTAAAGGGGTGAAATATGTACACCCTGATTGGGATGTAGTACGTATTTGAAAAACTATTAATTTTTGTATGTATACACATATTATTTGTTAAAAATGTATATTTATTATTTATTAGGACACATTGTTTCTAATCAATAGTTTTCAACTTGCACAATACCACGATGGTGGAGACAGTTCTCATTCTATAGTGCGAGATGTATCTCACACAGTTCAAATAAGCAGAATGTTTGATGTCATATCATATAATAAAGTTAGTTTATTCATTCTCAATGGAATATACTTTTCCTGTATTATTCATTTAATTTTCTAGGGCTCTTCTATAATACGAATGTTAGAAGGAATGTTGGGTGAAGAAGTATTCAGGATTGGTATAACTGCTTATTTAAAACGTTTTGCATTTAACAATGCTGAAACTGATGATTTATGGGCAGAATTACAAACAGCGACTCAAAATACAGTTGAAGTTAAAAAGGTGAAAAATACTTATTCAATTTATAAACCTAGTTTCAAATATTTTAATTAAATTAAAACAGGTTATGGATACATGGACACGACAAGCAGGGTTTCCAGTAGTATCTGCAATGAGAAATGGCACTAAACTTACCTTAAAACAACAAAGATTTTTATCCAACCCAAATGTTAATTCTTCTACCAACTCATCTCTATATAATTACAAATGGGAAATACCTATCACTTATACCACTTCTAAAAATAACACTGTGCATAAGTTTTGGTTATCCAAAGATGTAGATTCGAGTAAGTGTATAGATTTGATGAACAATTAAATTGGTATTAATTAAAATGTTTGTTTTAAAGTTACAATAGACATACCCGATGCTGAATGGATAAAACTGAATCATAGACAAGTTGGATATTACATTATAAATTATTCGGAAAATGATTGGTATTTACTTAACAAGTTATTAGAAAAAAATGTTGAAGTAAGTGTTTGGATAATATTATTAATCATTAAATCATTACATAAAAAATGTAAAATCTAAAGGCAATAAATGCTGCTGACCGTTCAAATCTTATTCACGATGCCTTTAGTTTAGCTAATGCTAATTACTTACCATATGGCATAGCATTAAACATGACAAAATATCTATCTTCGGAACATCATTTTGTTCCTTGGGATGTAGCTGCTACAAACTTAAATACATTAAGGAATAATTTATATCAACGGCCGGCACAAAAAAACCTTGAAGTAAGAATATTGAAAAATTAATATTTACAATGGTATCGTGATATTATTCAACAATATAGATAGGTTATGTCAAGCTAAATTAATAAATATTTTCAAACTTTATAGTTAAAAGTACACACAATTATATCAAGTGTATTTAATTATCATGTTGAATACAGTATTCAAAACACAATTAGATTATACAAATGTTTTGTTTAGTATTAAGCTATTTATATTTTATGCGTTCTAATCATAAACACTTATTCACACTATTCTATGGTAGTACTGACTTATAAGTTTAATGCCTGTATGCACAGTCATTTAAGTATTTCTTAAAATCAATTTAAGTGTCACCTAAGTACACTCCTTTAAAATTGTGTTCCACAGTCATAGTTACGGGATAGCTATCACTTAAGGTTTCTCTTTAAGTTATGTGGTGGATAGACCACCCTTAATGAGCCCATAAACTATGATTTTTTTAACTCAGCTTATAACATAAAAAGAATTATGGAATAAATTTGATAAGATTGTTCACAAAATTATCGTTTTACCTTCTACAGTGTATCGATTTATGTTATTTTTTTATTAAATCATCCTACCTAAAGTATACTTAATATGGATGATATATTCGAACTAATTGAACTTGTGCAGTTTTTCAATGAAGATAATGTACCTAAAAGATATACATCAGAGATCAAGAAAACCCTATAGAATTCTTTTCTGATCTCAAATTTTACAAAAGGTACTGGCAGGTACTTGTTATAGGAACTATATATTGAAATTCTGTAAATATTTTACATTATTATAATTATACGGTGAAATAAATCATCTTTATAAATTCAATTGTGCAAATGTAGGTACATCAAACATAGATTGAATGTATTTTTAATTATATTTTTTAATTTAGGTTCTCTAAAAAAGTAGTTATGGATATTATTATGCCATTAATTACTATTCATCACAATAATAATAGTGGTTTACTCATCCCACATATTCTTCAACTCAGGCACGTACACAAAACAAAATTTCGGAGGGGGTTTACAAAAGTTAGCAATACAAATTGTGCCGCACCATAATAAAACAATTTTTTCCTCGTTAATCAAAAATATTTCGGGGGGAGGAGAGGGTTGAACCCAAACCCCCCTCTGTATACGTGCCTGCTTCAACTCCTAACAACACTGCGTTTTCACGCATCTTCAAACTTTCAAGTGGGTACAAATTTTAAGTCTCATTCAGTTGTTTGTAAAATAAGTTTTGTTAATTACAATTTAAAATCGTAAACATTACTGATAAGCATGGAATAATAAATTAATATTTACGAAAAATAATTATTAAGTAAAACTTTAATATTTAAGTATTACCTAGCTACGGGTTACTTAAATGTCAACTATGCAATCAAAAATTACGTGTCAGCTACGTATTTCTTAGGTGTCCCGTAGTTAAGTATTACCTAAATGATTTACAGTGCCCTTAAAGTGTCGGACTATGCATACGGGTGTAAGTGTATTATAAAACTAAAAATTTAATTTATTAATCCACTATCAACCGATTTCGATTATCGTATCTGGTTAATTTAATATTTATAAAGAAGTAACATCATATTAATACTCCCTAGTCATCTTTTATTTTACGAAGGGCTGACATTTGCAGTATTATGCTCATCAGAATGTTGATTTTACGTATTCACCAACAGTATAAATAATACTATCAATTCGACATAATATCTATAAGTATTTATTATATATTTAAGAGATATGTACGACATTTATTGAGAACTATAAAAGACGATTTTTGGGATGATTCAATTGATAGAACCTTTTTACAACGTAAACTTCGAGGAGTTATTGTCGAATTAGGATGTTTATATGGTTTACCAAGTTATAAAATAAAAGTATATGAATTATTCAAACAATTTTTGGATGACGAAGTCAAGCCTAATCCAGATATTAGACACACAATTTATTATCATGGTTGGTATTATTTCAATATTTAATATAAATAAACAGATAATTCATTATTTAGTAAAAATATTAATAATACTTGTTTTTTAGGAATGGCTCAGGGCAATGCTAGCGAATGGGATAGACTGTGGGAATTATTCTTAAATGAACAAGAACCTCAAGAAAAAAATAAGCTTATGGAAGCATTGACTGCTTCAAAAGAAACAGAAATATTAACTAGGTAAATATTATGCATTTAATTTAATTTGTATAGAATACATTATATTATATATGCTTTAAGAATATTAAAAATAAATAATTTATATTACAGTTTTATGAAAAATTAAGTTTAATAAAAATAATTATAAATGTATGTGTTTTGTTACTTCTATAATTTGTAATATAAAATAATTATTAGAATTTTGGTTATGATGACATCAGATGTTTTGTAAAAAAAAAGGTATTCGACAAAAATTGGTAGGGGGTCCGCAATTTCTAAAAATCTTTTATCGGGAGTCCGTGTTTTACAAAATGTTAAGAACTGCTGGAATACAACATAATTTATTGTTTTCTAGACTATTGCAACGTGCAAAAAATGAGAGTTACGTTAGTTCCAATGATTATTTTACAATCATATCACATATAAGTCGTAATCCTGTTGGAACTCAACTGGTGTGGGACTTTTTGAGGTACATATATATTTGTATAATATACATTATATCTTAATTCAATTTCAGAAAAATAGTTTCAGCCGTTACAAGTCAATTTAAAACTTAATGTAATGTATACTTATGTTTTTTTAGGGATGAATGGCAGTATTTGGTTAATCGCTTTTCTCTTGATCGGATGGGAAGTCTCATCTCTTCATTTTGTTATCGTTGCAATACATATGAACGCCTTGAAGAAGTAAATGTGTTATTTGAATTTAATTCTTGAATAATGCAGTTTTATTTAAATTATCTATAGAGGTTTTTTTTTTACTTTTTTACGTATTTAATATTTATACTATATTTTTTTAGATTAAAGTATTTCTTGATAATCATCCTGCTGAAGCTGGAGCTTTAAATTCCAACCGGCAAATTGCACTTGATAATATATCTAATAACATTAAATGGTTAGAAAAAAACGAAGCTTCTATTAATAATTGGTTGATTACTTCCATTTAATTTTTAAAAATTGATCGATTTGTTTGTCGATATTTAATTTTACATTCTCATATTAATTATTATTACGACGTTTTACCTTGTATTATTTTGAATTGTTTATTACTTATTTGGATATTATTTTAATAAAATAATGTTATAATACATTTATTTAATACTGTGAAATTTTTACATTATTTTACTATATTGGTCTTTTTGTCACTATACTTAAAAACTGTCTGAAATTTATATGTGAATGTGGTTATGATTACCGTGCCACAGGATTAGTTTTTAATGTTTTTATCGTCTATGATTAACTGTTGTCACGGTATATCACCAATTATTTAAAACATATCTTAGTACTTAAATCGTGAGATTACGATTCTAAGCGGATGTGGTTTTTCAAGTTACCTATGGACTTGTATGGATTGGTATCCTTATGTTTTTTTTTTTTTTTCATAGGTATTAGTTATCAAGTATAATAACATTAAGAAAACGTTATACCCGTATGTGTTTTCTCTGTCTTACTAATGTAGATCATAGCAAATTTGCGTTCAGCAGAACACATTTTGTGATGTAAGCTTTAATATTAGAATGAACTTACCTATTGTAAAATTTAAAGGTAAGAATATTATCTATAAAATGTCATATGCTTGTATTGGTATCATTTTAAAGTGAATTATATCTAAGTAAAATATTACAACTTTAAAATATTCATAATTCACTTTAAAATGATAATATCAATAAAAACATATGACATTTTTAGATAATATTCTTACCTTTAAATTGTATAATAAGTAAATTTATTCTAATATTAAAGCTAACATCACAAAATGTGTTCTGCTGAACGCAAATTTGCTATGATCTACATTAGTAAGACAGATACAACACATGCGGGTACAACGTCCTCTTAATCTGGTTTAATAATTATAAAATAATAATATTGTTAATAGTTATACATTAATTATTTATCCTTTTTAATTTTTTTTTAGCTATTTTTTTTAAACTAAATCTAAATTTTATATTTCTTCTCGTGTTTCTTGTCGAACAACGATTTAGAAAAAATTTAAAAATACAGTACTTCAAATACCTTTGGTTGATTGTTTTTTTTGTGGCAGAAATCACGAAATTTTTTTTTATTGAATACCTAATCATTTAATTACAATTTTATTTGGGTTGCGTATAAAGTAAATTAATTACTTCTTAAAAATAACTTTCCTAACGCTTGTGGTATAAATATCCAATATATATGCTGTAGGATGAAACAATAAAATACATTTTTTTTTCCAATAAATATATCATAATTTATTATTGATCATTAACCAATAGTCAATATATAAATAGTATATATAGTACAAAGAGAGTGATTCATCGAATATGATCGAAGATTGAACACGTTTTTCTTTTCTTTTAATAATGAATTAAACCAAATTCTAATTTTTTTTAATTTTTAGGTATATTAAAGAAACACATTATTTTAAAATGGGTGTATACGTAAATTTTATAATTAATAATAACAATATACAAATATAAAATAATTTGTTAAAAAATCGTTATTTGTATTATCTAACAATGAAAATAATCAATTTTTAGTTTTGTTATACAAAGTAAGTTGGTACCTTAAAATAATTTTCATAATTTGTTTTTGAAATTGACAAAATCCATTATTAAATATATATGATGGATATTGAATATTCATCGTTTATCTATGTATTCCAAAAATAAATACTGGAGGTCTGACCCAATAAATCACAAAAGCATATTACATGTATATTACGAATATTACATAGTAAAAATTATATAATATAACTACTGTAGGATTAATTATGTTAATACATTTTTTAATGGTGTTAAAAATCTATATTGTTTTACAGATTTTGTATTCGTAGATATATGACTCCTCAAGTACGTTTCGAATTACTAAAAGTCCAAACATATTAATTAGTGATCACTGATATACAAAATATGATTAGAATTTATCAGTTTTATCATAGCCTTAACCTTGACCTTTGAATAAGGTTAAATAAAAAATAGATTGGAAATACATTTTACTTTCTCGATTTACATCAGTAAGTTAATTTATAGTGTCTCACTCTTCATGTGTTTTTACTTATTAATAAGCTATTATCATTCTTCTAAATAAAACATACAGTTCCATAGTTTTTATCTTAGCTTAATTATTGTTATCTGCAATTGTATTTTGAAAGCTTAAAATTATAATTTAGGTGTGGTGTATTACACAAGACGTTATTTAACCAATATTTTTATCTATATTTATTTTGCACAGAATCATAAATTGAAATATGTCTATGGTCTGAATCTTGATTTGGTTACTTGATTAGTTTTAAAGAGGTATTTATATACCGTATGCTTACTAAGTGAATAAACAATCGTAAAAGTAATTTGTTTATTTACAAATATACAGTTAGTTAATAAACAATTAAATATTTAATATAAGTGTTAAACATATGCACCATTTGTGATAAATGTTAACTGCAGTATACTTTGAGCACCAATTAAAAAATTTTTATAAATTTCATTCAATATCATTCGCTATTGCGTAACTATAAAAAACAATCTTGATTTTTGTAAGCACTTACTACTTTGTTTAGTTAACAGTGATTAGTTAAAGGCTTAGTGCTGCTAAAATTTTGCATAAATTAATAGAATTCACACAATTAAAAATAACATTTTAGCCAATAAAAAAAATTACACTGAGAGTTGGTCAAAGAATTCAATAATATAGATTTATAGTAAAATTATTAAAAATAAATTTGATTTTCAGGTAATCGGGAAAACATTGTTAGTATCTAATATACTAAAGTACCAATAGGCTATAACCATAGGCGGAGCTAAAGAAGGGCTTTGAAAGCTAAGTCCCCTTAAGTTTCTGATTAGCCCCCCAAATTTATACCCTAACTATGTACCTAGAATTTTGTATCTTATTCAAAAATATACTATTTAAAGGGCATAATAACAGTAATTCTTATTTTAACCTAAAATTTAAAATTTAATTATTTAATAAAACAATTTATTTCGTCTAAATCAGTTTTTATTTTATTGTTTATTTTTGTATTTATAGTTTTTGCAATACTATGCAATACATTATAAAATTTTAGTTTATTTGTCCATATTTGTATTGAAATATAATTAACTATTACATGCTAAACACTGGCTGATTTTTATTTTTTTGTTTTTACAATACATAAACAAGATTATTTCTAACTAAATAGGAAGTTATTAATAATTATTTTCATTAAGTAATCTGGGACTTGAGTCCCCCAACTAAATTTATCAAGCTCCACCTATGCACTGTATATAACACTGTCAGCAAACTGTATTACACTCTAATAATATATTATTTATGAACCACATATTTAGGAGTCAATTATAAATAGAAATAATTAAAACGTAAATGATTTCGTATGGTTTAAATTATCACGGATAAAATATGACGACGAAAATAAAATGGGCTTTTGTACTTATTTTGGTGGCCGTTTCACTATTAACATTTATAACAATTATTATGATCAACCAAACGATAAGATTGAAAAGGATTCCAGAAGATGAAAAGCTTACGGAAACAATATCAGCCGATAAGTTACTGGCCACCTATCATTCGGTGAGTGTTAGCAATAATATATGGAGACACAAATATTATATTATAGACTATATTACCATGTCCATAATCACAAATAGTGATTATATAATGATAATTATAATTATTATATGGTAATTAAAAAATATTATAAAATTTGTCGATTAGGAATGGCATGAAGAAAAAACCTAGTCCATATAGTAATATAGGTAATACATTTCATATTATACCTTCTCATTATTATAATATTTAAATAATATTGAAAATATCAAAATGTTTTTTGTTAAATTGTCCAAGTTTTTATTCTATTCAAGTGCTCTGTGGTGTACTCTGTATATACCATTAATCAAATCGAAAAAATAAGGAAAAAAATAAAAAAATAATTGCTTTTTTTTAAATTTTATAAATATGAATATATTTTATAATAATACTTTCTTTGGATTATTTTATATTAAATTAAAATAATAAAATATCGCCATTAAAGTAATTCGTAACTATCAATATGAGATACGACAGTATGTATAAAATATGTATCAGCTACTCATAATATATACCTACTAATAACGTATTCATTACAAAATTTCAAAGAATTTCATAGGTACTCATAAATTTGAAAGGGACTATTATTTAATTCTATATAAATAATTATATTTAAATTTAATACAGCTATCTATCACAATAATGTTTTCTATGATAAAGTAGGCAAATTCAGTACCTAACATACAAGTATATTCACCATATCCATTACTATTATATGTATAATATAGAATGTATACTATAAAATTATATTATTACACCTAAAGTATATCATTAATTTATTGTTTAGAGTATAATGGCAGCTAAACCATGGGAATCTACACATCGTTTATCCCCATATGTTCGCCCTCAGCAGTACTTTATTAATTTGTTCCCAAATCTTGAACAAGGTTCATTTGTTGGTTCTGTTGATATTTCAATAGTATTGGACACTGCTCAAAGTTACATTAAACTACATTCAAAAGGATTGAATATCAAAGAAACAAAACTAAATTCGAGTTCTGTAACATCGTTTTTATATCCAGAACATGAATTCTTAGTTATAGTACCCAATGAAGAACTAAATGCTGGGGAATACAAATTACAACTATCTTTTGAAGGTAGTTTATTAAACAAAATAGTTGGATTTTATCGAAGTGTTTATACAGATTCAAAAAGCCACAAACAACATTATATTGCTACTTCAAAGTTTGAACCGACTTATGCACGTTTAGCATTTCCATGCTTTGATGAGCCTCAGTTGAAATCAAAATTTAAAATAAGTTTAACTCGACCATCTGGTAATAACTACATAGCATTATCCAATATGAACCAAGAGGTCAATATAACAATTAATTGAGTTGAATTCAAACTTTGCACTGTTGAATAATAATAATAATAATAATGTTTTAGTCTGAAGAGGTCAATGTGCCTACAAATGGGTTCACTACTGTTCATTTTGCAAACACTGTCCCAATGTCTACATATTTGGCTTGTTTCATTGTATGCGATTTTCAATCACTTGAACCTGTTAAAGCAGATCAAGGATTTCCATTAACAGTGTATGCCAGGAATGGTCAGTCTGAAAATATGAAATATGCTCAACATGTAGGTCTCCAGGCAATTAATTTTTACGTCAATTATTTTGGAATTCAATACCCTCTACCAAAATTAGGTATGTATTTACAAAAACTTGCATGGATAAAATTAAATTATGTTTTACATTTAATAAATGTGTTTAAAGAGATTATTGAATTATATCGACAGGAATATCAGATTTAATCATATTGAATAAATTAATAATCTAATACTTAATTGAATTGTTTAGATTTAATACCAATTCCAGACTTTCCTATTGGAGCAATGGAGCATTGGGGTCTTGTAACATTTCGTGAAACGTGTGTTTTGTTTAATGAACACATTAGTTCTAGTGCTGATCAAGAAGAGGTTGCTTTTACTGTTGTTCATGAATTGGCTCACATGTGGTTTGGAAATCTTGGTATAAAAAATATAAAATAAAAATTTCAAGTTCATAACCAGTTATCACTTTATTTATTTATATGGACGTATATTACATATTTTTTTCAGTGATATATATTTTTATCTTACCATAATTATATTATATTGTATCATTTTAGCAACTATGAAATGGTGGAATGATTTATGGCTTAACGAAGGATTCGCAACTTACATGGAATTTAAAGCATTGAAAGGTATTCACCTTGACTGGGATATTGTATGTATATAATAATTTTATTTTGTGATCGATTATTTTTAGTTATTATTAGTTAATTATTTTATTAGGACACATTGTTTCTAATCCATAGTCTTCAACCAGTACAGTATCGAGATAATAAACTCAGTTCTCATGCTATAATACAAGATGTATCTCATCCAGATCAAATAACCGAAATTTTTGATTTTATATCATATGATAAAGTAAATTCATCGAATATCAATGAATCTTATTTTTATTTTATTATTCATTTAATTTTCTAGGGCTCTTCTGTAATACGAATGTTAGAAGGAATGTTGGGTGAAGAAGTATTCAGGATTGGTATAACTGCTTATTTAAAACGTTTTGCATTTAACAATACTGAAACTGATGATTTATGGGCAGAATTACAAACAGCGACTCAAAATACAGTTGAAGTTAAAAAGGTGAAAAATACTTATTCAATTTATAAACCTAGTTTCAAATATTTTAACTAAATTAAAACAGGTTATGGATACATGGACACGACAAGCAGGGTTTCCAGTAGTATCTGCAATGAGAAATGGCGCTAAACTTACCTTAAAACAACAAAGATTTTTATCCAACCCAAATTTTGATTCTTCTACCAACTCATCTCTATATAATTACAAATGGGAAATACCTATCACTTACTTTACTTCCAACAATAACACTGTGCATAAATTTTGGTTATCCAAAGATATGGATTCGAGTGAGTGTATAGATTTGATGAACAATTAAATTGGTATTAATTAAAATGTTTGTTTTAAAGTTACAATAGACATACCCGACACTAAATGGGTAAAATTGAATCATAGACAAGTTGGATATTACATTATAAATTATTCGGAAAATGATTGGTATTTATTTAACAAGTTATTAGGAAAAAATGTTGACGTAAGTGTTTAGATAATATTATTAATCAATATATGATTATATATAAAATGTAAAATCTAAAGGCAATAAGTGCTGCTGACCGTTCAAATCTTATTCACGATGCATTTAATTTAGCAAATGCTAATTACTTACCATATGGGATAGCGTTAAACATGACAAAATATCTATCCTTGGAACATCATTATGTTCCTTGGGATGTAGCTGCTACAAATTTTAATACATTAAGGAAAAATTTATATCAACGCCCAGCACACAAAAATCTTGAAGTAAGGGTATTGAAAAATTATTTACATATATATCATAACATTACCCGTAACATATACAAATATAAATATATATATATATATATATATATAAATTAAATAAATTAATGGTATTGTGATATTATACAACAATATAGATACGTTATGTCGAGCTAAATTCAAGAATATTTTAAAACTTAGTAGTTAAAAGTACAGCATACAATTACTAAGTGTATTTAATTTTCATGTTGATTACTTTATTCAAAACACAATTAGATTATATAAACGTATTCGCCAACGTATTAGTTATACTATCAAATCGACATAATATCCCCCCCGTAAACGTGCCTGCTTCAACTCCTAACAACACCGCGTTTTTACGCATCTTCACACTTTCAAATAGGCACCAATTTTAAGTCTCATTCAGTTGTTTGTAAAATAAGTTTTGTGAATTACAATTTTACATCGTAAATATTATTGATTAGCATGGAATAATAAATTAATATTTACGAAAAATAATTATTAAGTAATACTTTAATTTTTATAATATTTATATTTATAGTATCTGGTTAATTTAATATTTATAAAGAAGTAACATCATATTAATACTCCCTAGTCATCTTTTATTTTACGAAGGGCTGACATTTGCAGTATTATGCTCATCAGAATGTTGATTTTACGTATTCACCAACAGTATAAATAATACTATCAATTCGACATAATATCTATAAGTATTTATTATATATTTAAGAGATATGTACGACATTTATTGAGAACTATAAAAGACGATTTTTGGGATGATTCAATTGATAGAACCTTTTTACAACGTAAAATTCGAGGAGTTATTGTCGAATTAGGATGTTTATATGGTTTACCAAGTTATAAAATAAAAGTATATGAATTATTCAAACAATTTTTGGATGACGAAGTCAAGCCTAATCCAGATATTAGACACACAATTTATTATCATGGTTGGTATTATTTCAATATTTAATATAAATAAACAGATAATTCATTATTTAGTAAAAATATTAATAATACTTGTTTTTTAGGAATGGCTCAGGGCAATGCTAGCGAATGGGATAGACTGTGGGAATTATTCTTAAATGAACAAGAACCTCAAGAAAAAAATAAGCTTATGGAAGCATTGACTGCTTCAAAAGAAACAGAAATATTAACTAGATAAATTGTGTTCACTTAATTTAGTTCGATTTGAATAAAATAAATTTTATTGTTTTATAGACTATTGCAATATGCAAAAAATGAAAGCTATGTTCGTTCTCAAGATTATATCTATGTCATATTACAGATAAGTCGTAATCCTGTTGGAACTCAACTGGTGTGGAACTTTTTGAGGTTAATAAATATTTATATTATATATATGATATCTTAATTTAATTTCAGAAAAATAACTTCAGGTTTTTCACGAAAATTTAAAATTTAATGTAATTTAAAACTTATGTTTTTTAGGGATGAATGGCAGTACTTAGTTAATCGTTTTTCTCTTAATGATCGGATACTGGGTAGACTTATTCCTATAGTGTGTTCTCGTTTCAATACATATGAACGCCTTGCAGAAGTAAGATCATCATTTAACTCTTTAATAATAAATTTGATTTTAAACTATCATTCAAAATTCCATGTTTCTTTTATCATACTTAATTTATACATACATTTTTTTTTTTGGTAGATGAAATTATTTTTTGATAAATATCCCGATGCTGGAGCTGGTAATGCCGGCCGAAAAATTGCACTAGAAGTTGTATCTAATAACATTAAATGGTTAGAAAAAAACGAAGTTACTATTAGTAATTGGTTAATGACTTTTAACTAATTTTTAAATTAGGTGAAAAACATTTTATTGATCTTTTCGTAAACATTAAATATTTGCAATATTAATAATTAATTATTATTATATTCATTTATGTTTATATTGATCCTAATTATTCATTCCATTTACAAATTAATAAAATAAAATGTCTACATATTAATAAAATACAATGACATTTTTGTATTACAACATATACTGTGCCATTGTCACAACAATAACATACAATTAGTTTGTCTTTAGAGGGTTTTGAAAATTCAAAATCCCTGGTAATTTTTTACAAAGGTGCAATAATTAGTTCTGATACAATGTTGTATATAATATTAAGTATAAGCTGATAACTGCAGTTCAGTCTAGTTTTGCATTTGCATATAATGTTTTTTCGATTCGGCTGAATTGAATTATCATGATATTAACACCATATTGTGCTATTGTTATTTACTCAAAAGGTTATAAAATCTTACTATAAATACCGTAAATTCGTGAAAATAGGTTTACATTATGATTATTATTAATAAATAATTTTTTTAAATAAATCAACATATTTTGAAAATGTTATGATTAATAATATTATGTAAAAGTTGTTAATTTCCAAAAATAATGTTTTTGATTGCCTAATTACAAAATTATTTACATATTTTTCATCGTTAAAATACGTATTTTTGTTTAAATATGTATAAAAAAGTGTGAGCAAGTGAGTATTTTAAATATATAACGCTAATAAAAACACATGGTAACAAATTCTGCAAATATTTACAATGATTCGGTTTTGAGTTACAGCAAAATAAAAAAATCGATTTTTTCGAAAACTGGTTATGTATAAAAATTCCCATTCTTCCGTTACTTTTTAGGGATTTTCCTGACGCTTTTGATAACTACTGGAAATTTTTTACTTTTGATCCCCCCAAAGTGCCAACTAGATTCATTTTCCTTTTCAAAGAAGGGTTGAAGTCAAAAATCAAAGCACTATTACTACTCCAAAACGTGGTGACAAACCCAAAAAAAATACACATCATTGTAAAATCAATACATTCATCACTCCGTTCAGAATCTAAAAAACATAACAACAACTAAAATAATTGTCGTAAGATCATAATTATAATGATTAATGAATAATATCAAATAGAAAATTTAAAGATAGTTTATAAGAAAAGTCATAATTACTATTTATTGACTATCTACTACTAAACAAAATGTTTGTTTGCTACAGTAATTGCATATTGGCCTATTGGATGAAGTGATATTTTTCAAACACGCGTATAGTGAAACATTCTGCATATATCGTAGAATGAGGGATGTTAAAATCAATTGATATTTTCGATTGGTATCTGTGGTGTTTTAGATAGGTATAATCATCTAAAATCAGTATTTTACGGTAAATTTAAAAGTATTGAATAGAACATCGGTACACTTTTATGGTATTAACAGTGATTTTATTTCATGCATAAATAAAAAATCAACAATAAACTAACAATATGACGCGTTTTATAACGTCATAGTTATAACTCTGCGCACTGATTTGGTACAATGCAACTTGAAACTTTTTAGGAAATAATACAGTATTTGCGCTTCCGCTCACCGGGTGGTTTAAGCACAACGGATTTTAAAATTTCCGTTGTGATCAGAATTTTATAATATACTTTTTCACCGGTAACTGTATTCATAGGTTTTGGCGTACTCCACGCCGTCGACGACAGCAGCAGTGGCGCTTTAGGAGCCGGTGGTGGAGGTGGTGGAAACAATGGTGTCGTTGGTACCAAATACGAATGCGAAGATTTCGGCACCGATGACTAGTGTAATAATAACTCACTGTCGATACTTCGAATGTATCTAGTCAACTGTAACCATGGTTATCGGAAGAGGGCATTCTAGTTGACCCAAAGTCATGGCAACTAGCCAACTCCAACGACGAATGATTCAATGTAATGATATTTAAATGATTCTTCATTATATCTCCCGCGCACGCAAACATGTGTAGTAAAAATAATATTGATTTATCGTAAATATCATAAAGACGTTTGATAGAAATGTATACGTTCCAGGTTTTAAGTGATCCACACTTCCGAATCGACTTTTCAGTATCACCTAAACAAACAAACAAGGTGTGACATAAGCACATACATGTTTTTAATGTAAAAATAATGTATACTAATAGATTGTCAAGTGTAAATTACTTTTTATAAAAGTCAATTTTATTTCAAGGTCATTCGACATATTGTGACAATTTTTTATCGTTACAATTTCATGCCCAAGTCTTCTGAGTTTATCTTCAATTGTCTCTGTTACCAACTGCTGGACAATTAATCAATCTCGTCGTGCAAACATTGCACCGAAGACACGTACGATTTGTTGGTCTGCGTGTGTGGTTGGGCCATGTGTGTTAACAAAGATTCTTTATATTGACGCAATAGAAATTGAAGTAAAAATAATTTATTATTTTATTTATAATATGTCCCACTACCATTCCGTAAAATCATATTTTTATTACTTATAAATTACAGTTTAACGGATATAGGTCCTTAAAAGTATATTTAAAGATGAACTTTCAATTAAATAATTTAAATAATTTTGTTTAAAAGGTACTTGTAGATATCTCAACATTATTGACGATATTTGTTTTTCTTCGCCGTGTCTGACCATATCTATATAATATTAATCATATAAGGTAATCGCATAATAACAATTAATATCATCCCTACTTTATAACAATTATTACCTGATAATTCTATCATTCTTTTTTCTAATAATAATTTTTTTTCTTTCATTCTTTCGAATTCTTCTTTTAATATTTTATTATCAATATATCCCGATACCGCATCTTTCACTGCCGGTTAATTAACTTGTACCTCTGTAGTTTTATATTTATGATAAATAACCGTTTTAAGGTAATTCTGTAAAATACGATATAATACGATACGAATATATTTTTCGTTGTGTTCATATATTCTCGCATTTTATTGGATAGATTTATTATTATTTATTCTTATACTCCGTTCGCCGATAGAATGTGGTTACTTCTCACTCATGATTGGTGTTTGCGATAGGACAAACCAAAACGCGTTGGTTTTTGTCCCACGTATTCTTGGTGAACAGAATTCCGACGAAGTAAAAATTAGACATTTAAAATACTGCAGTACTGTACCTATTTTGCCTATACTATACGCCGGATAACACTTAATGTTTATGCAAAGTATGTAAATTAATAATATTATAATGTAAATTTAAGAGAACGTTCTACTCGCATGTGTTGTTTTTGTCTTATTAATGTAGATCATATAGCAAATTTTCGTTCAGCAGAACACATTTTGTGATATTAGCTTTAAAATTAGAGTAACATTTACCTATTATTAAATTTAAAGGTAAGAATACTATCATCTAGATAATGTCATATGCTTTTATTGATATTATTATTTTAAAGTGAGGTATGAATATTTTAAAGTTGTAATATTTTACATAGCTATAACTTTATTTAAAATGATGGTGAACGCAAATTAACTATGATCTACATTAGTAAGACAGAGACAACACATGCGGGTATAACACTATAACATCCTCTTAAGTCTTAACATCTCATTTTTATTTTTTATCAGTATTTACAACTTTTTTTAACATAGTCTATAATGTATTATATATGGTAGATATTAAATATTTTATTATATTTTTGATTATAACATAATAAGTTTCATTATAAATTGATTGTTAAATTCAGAAAGACAATAAGAATTAAGAATAAGTCTAGAATGAAAATATAAACTCCCCTTCTAAAAATATACTCTTTTTTTAAACATTTACAGGAACGGTAAATGATTATTTAATTACGAATCTGTCACATCAGTTTCTGCTTTAACCCATATAGCCATATAACATAACAACAATTTTTGAACTTAAATTTTAGATAATTTATTATAATCTTAATACGAGTATTATTTATACAATGTATATATATATATATATATATATATATATATATATATCTTTTCAGTGATGTCAATGGATATTCTCTCTATTCATGTTTTCGCTATGTCAATTTTTTTTTTTTGATAAAATTTCCTTATTATATAATATAGATTGTAAATAAAAATACTAATTTAATAACAAAAACAATTTGATATATTTTAAATTCTAAGCGTATCGACGAGACGATGAATTTATTGCTATATGTAGATATTTATCTTATATCTAAGTATATTGCATACGATAAGTCGTCGATAGAATACTTCGATTTTCAAAGATGTGGTTTTCTTTTATTTGTAGAACGGGAAATTATAGATATGATTTTTAATTTCGTACGTTCAACACTTTTATTGTTTTTATAATAATATATTAAACAATTTTTTTAAATTTATATCACAAAAAAATCTTTTATTTGAAACTTGAATTAAGTATAACAAAAAAAAAAGGATTATAAATATAAATACACTTAAATGTCACTTATAATTAACATGACACAATTTATTAAGTATATTTATTATTAATTATTTGCGAGTATAATTTAGTACCTATCTTATATTTAGACCGTTAGTTGTCGCGGTCACACGTATACTAAAGTTTTGAAATGTTCGTAACGACAAACATCGGCCGTATCATATCTTAATATAGTTTTCACCTTATCTGTGTTCCGAATAGAGGTGGTTTTGAATATAAAATCTGTTCTTATTCATACTTGAAAGAGGTTAAAATTAAAGATTTTCCCAGTACTTTTTTTATAATCGGGTAAAGTAAACTAATAATGAAGGAAAATTGGAATACTTACACAAATCCAAGATTATTATTAAAATAATTATTTAGTAATCATGGTTACCAAAATTCTAACAGTCTTAACATTCTTAGCTACTTAGCTCAAAATCGTTTACAAAGGTTATTTGTATTAAAATTTAACAAAATATATTATAGTGATAAAATCAATGACGAGTTCCATTCGACACCTAATGCACAACAGAACAATACCTACTTGCCTATATTTTTTATTTCTGTTATACAATTATTATTTTATTATTATACATTAAAGTGGTTAATATAAAGAAAAATTACCATGTTAATTATTATTTTCAAAATTAAACATAAAAATATAATATATATGTAAAAAAAAAATGTTGTCTTGTTTGAGATATATTTTGTATGAATTGTTACAATTTACTAATAATAATAGATAATTCACATGAATTTAAATTTTTATTGATTTAGTAACTGGCTATAGTAGTATAGTACCATCATACTATCATAGTATGGTATGTGTATATTTAAATATTTAATAATTATTTAAATGAATATTTTAATGATTAAAAATTCTAGTATTTTTTTTTTTTGTAATTTTGAAAAATAAAAAAAAAATGAAGGAAAACTGGAATTTTAATGTAAGTGAAATATTAAACAAAATAAATTGGTTGTAAATTAAAAACAAAGAATTATAGATACTTGAAATTTCCACTGAACCTTTAAGATAAAATTTTCAAAATTATTCGACTCTTTTTGAGCTATTAGAGGCATGTGAAATTATATATATATTTTTTTTATGTCGATTAGAAATTATTTGATCAAAAAGTTTGGAAAATGGGTACCATTGTGCCATTTATAAGATCTTGAGTGGGTTGTTGTTATGGGCGTGTTAAATTTGACTTCAATAATAAATTTTTGTATAGAAAATGCTTTTGAGTGAAGACCGTCTACAGACTATTAGGCTATATCTCCAAGTGTGTTGCAATGTTGCATTTCCACATTTTTTTTTCGATACGGCTGAATTTAATTATTGTGATAGTACCTATATATACTCACATCATATTATGCTATTATTATTTACTCAAAAGTTAATAACATTTTTCTATAATTATCGTAAAAATTTGAAAATAGTTTCACATTATGATTATTATGAATAAATAATATCTTCAAATAAATCAACATATTTTGAAAATTTCGTTGCGTATAGTATGGTTCATAATAATGTGTGAAAATGTTTCCTATTTAGTTTCAACGAATAATGTTTTTGACTTATTACAAAATAATTTACATCGTTTTCATTGCTAAAATACATAATTTTGTTCAAACACCTATGAAAAATAACTATTTTTGTATATTTTTTAGATTTTTAGTTCTAGCATGAGATGCTTATAACTTATAATCTTTTATAAGTGATCTTTTACCATTTACCCTAAGGAGACTTTTAAATGATTGTTCATTAATGTATAATGATTAATGAGCGTAATATGTATGACAATTAATTTTTTTACTTTTAAAATCAGATCAAACTTTATTTTTTATTTGTTTTTGTTTTTTGAATATATTTATCTACGGGTACCCTAGACCTCTTTTCCACTTTTTATTTTGATAATTTTTATTGTTTTAGTAAGTTAATTAGTAATTTCAAAATGTTCTGTTAAATATATTTTGTTTTGATCAGGGCAGTAGCGTAACTACTCTCATCAGCGCCCCGAGGCAAAATATATTTTTCGCCCTACCTAATATAAATTTGATTCTTCGACTTCTGTCATTAAAACTTTGCATGACCAAATTTATATTTTTTTTTTTTTTGTAAGATTAACCCAATCACACTTATATCACATTAAATATTTTGTTTTCAATTAAATAAAAATAAATTTACAATTATACAAAACTAATATTATTGTACTTGTTATTTTGCGCCCAGAGGCAACTGCCTCTATTGTCCCTGCGGTAATTACGCCACTGGATCAAGAGCATCCAGGCATCCTCAACCAGGAGTTGATTGTGGACTTTAAATATTCTTGGTAAATTGTTATTCCAAACACATATTTTTATTGCTATAACTTACTTTAACCATATAAAATAGACAAAATAACAAAACAATATTGTCGTTGGAACAACTGTTTATAAAATAAAAGGATTTATTTAAAAAGGAAATAATCCTATAAATACTATAGTACTATATTTATAGTATTTATACTATCTACTATATTTCATCTTAGTCAATGGGTATTACGTATATTATTTGATTCTATAGAATATGAATAATAATAATTATATAATCACCACGGTTCAAGATATAATAAACCGTGGTAACTGTAACGAAGTAAGATAAGAGTTTTATCTACATCGTGGTAGTCGCTAATCATTGTAAATAAAAGATAGCAGTATTTCACACTAATTCCACAGTTGTGTTCATTGGTACTGTTCATAGACAAGTTCAACAGTCAAGATATAACTGTCACCACTCACAATAAATTCTATAGCATTTTTCTACTTCGTAATTTCGTCTTCCGTTTGTCCATACTATTTGTATTCCTTAGGATGTAGGCACTCGGCATTTCGGTATCCATTCCTTATAATTAATTACTCTCTAAAATATGGAACAATTAATCTTAAATCGTCTGTGCTTTACAAGTAAAATACCAACATGATCTACCTAATTATATCAGTGTATAATTTTATTTTGTAATAGATCATAATAGTATTGTTATTTGTATCCAATGCTCGAATTTAAATGAATGAATAATCGCATAGAAAATTAATTTAGTTTAAAAATTTGGTGTGTGTTATCGTTTTTGGTGATATGTTATGTACTTAGCCAAGCTTCAATAATCAGACCTTAAAACAATATACCAATAAATATGCACCGATTTCAAAAAGATTTTAGTGCTATTATTTTGGATGAAATAGCACTTGAGGGTTTAGATGGAATTACTATCGAAGGTAAAAGCTCTTACTGAACAATACCTTGTCTTGCTTAATTGTTCTAATATATATATTTTGTTTAATAGCTTTGTGCAAGAGATTATCAAACAATTGTAGTTGGCCCTTAAAACCAGTCGATGATTCAATTAAAAAGATTATATGGTCGTTTGTAATTTGTCTAAAAAATATAGATTTTTATAGGCTTGATAAACCTAGAGATCCTTTGATAATATTTAATCGATTTGAGTATATTCATAGTGAATTTGGCTCAATATATGAGCCGGTATGTATTTTAGTAATTTTTATATTTAAACTTTAACTTCTTATTCAAATTTATCTTTAGGATAATATACCACAGGACATTTACCCAAATTGCCCTGTTGAAGATGGTACAATTATGGGATCATGTAAAGAATATTTTACAAGATTCAATCTAGCATCATTCCCGAGGAAAATATCAGTTGAAGAAGCAGAAAAACGGTTTGAACATTATTAAATACTATTCAACTCGGAAAAATTATCAATAGCTGTATTATTTCTTAGGTGGGGCAGGTGTTTGGTTATAGTCGCTAATCAAGAAGTACGGACAAAAGCTTTAATTCCAGAAGATAAACAGTGTACTTTAAACATATCAGTTCGTTATTATTTAGTATTAGAGAAGATTGGCCGTTCACGTTATTTGGGAGAAGCATCCTTTGGTACTCATTCATTACGAACTGTTTTTCCAGATTCCAAAGCTTTATCTTATATAAGAAACCGATTAACTGATGATGGTTTGATAGAAAATCAGGTAACTTATGATCCCTTTACATTAATTTTAAATATTATAGTTTTGGTTTTTTCATTAATATTTTATATGATTTAAAGGCACTTGCTTTTTCTGGAAGCAGTACACAAGTGGCAAATCGTATTGTCATTTCGAGTTTGAAACGATTTTTTGTTAAACGACAATCTATGATTGATGTTATGGTGTCAAGAATTGTGGATTATTTGAAATCACAACCTAAATCATTAGCTTCATATGATCAAGTAAAATCTGAATGTAACATTAGTTTATCAAAAACATTTAAGCAACCTCAGATTAAAAAAATATGTGATACCAACTTAGTAAGACAAATATATTCACTTAAATGTATGTTAAAAATTGTAATTCTATGACAAAAAAAACTATTATTTCAGATGCTCAAGTATCGTGAGTTATATCCAAATGCTACTGAAAGTGAATATTTATATAAAAAAGAACCTAAAAATGAAAAGATTGTAAGATGTATAAAATTAAAGAATAGTGAAGATACAGAAAATCTTGATAAAGAACATGAGAACAAAACTGCTAATGAAGGTAGCAATAAAAAAATTAGATATAATCAAAAATAAAAATAAATTTTCATTTAAGGTCGTGAATTTAAACAAGATTGTACGTTTGAACGCCAAATTCTTAGATGGATTGAAAAACATGGTGACTTAGGCGTAACACTTTCTGACATATCTCGCGCTTTCAGATTTACTACTGATGGTAATTTAGAAGGAGTTTTGAAGAAGCTTACAAATTTAAATTATTTAACTAAAAGTTATTGTGATCGAGGTAGAACAAAAGTTTTTAGGTAATTATCTTTTTTTATTTAGTAAAATCAATAATAAATAGATTTAAAACCAATATATACATTATTTTTTTTTTTAGTTATATTGCTAATAGTTATAAATCAGTATATGCAAATGATAATATTGAAGTAGAAAATTTACTTGTAACCAAAAATCAAGAACCGAAAATAGAAAATATAATAAATAATTGTTCGATCAATATTTCTGAAGATAACACAAAAAATATATCTATTAAAACAACACAAGAACAAACTTCAATAAAAATTGAATATTGTGATGAATCCAGTCAGAATTTATATAGCTGTAATAATCTAGATACAGACAATGATGATACTTTAAATAATACATTAATTAATATTTCAGCACAAGTATGTATTTAACTTATAACTCAATAGTCTATTTACTTATTTTTAATAATCTATTTAAAAAAAGTTTAAAAATGTATAGTTTCATTTATATTTCTATCTATCTATGGCGTATTACAAGCTATTGTCGTAACAACCACTTGTCTCCACTGATCTCTTTCCTTAGCCAGTTCAACTCCGTTCTCAATCCCTAGCTCTTCTAAGTCCTTGTCCACCCTATTCTTCTATCTTTGTCTGGGATGTCCTCTTAATCTTTTTGTGTTTGGTCTACATTCTGTAACTTATCCAATTATTTTCTCTGATCTCCACACGTGTCCAGCCCATCTCAATCTACTACTTTTTAACATACCGTTGATGATCGCTTCTCTATCATATAGGTCTTTAGTCTCCTGATTTTTCCTCTTCATTTGTATTTACTTAAAATTATTATTATTATTATTATTGTTAGTGTAAGCAAATAAAATTATAAAAAAATGAATAACAATATAGTAATAGAATGTTGAGCAAATAAAATTATATGTGTGTTTATTTAAAAAAAACTGTTTTATTGTATTATAATGAATAATAATACTTCAAAATGAATTAATTATTATAATAATTAATAATGATTAAGATTAGTGTTATGTAAAATTATTTTTAAGTATATGAATTAACTTTGTTATTGTATTTTATATAGGATGAAAATACTAAACTAATTGATATGGAACAAACAATTACACGAACAATGGAACACGGATATTGCAAAACAGTATATGAAAGATCTAAGTAAACAAAAAAAATATATTTTTGCATTTTACAAATTAAATAATATTTTATACTAATTATGTTTTTTTACTTCTAGGCAAACTGTGAGTTTGACTGATAGATTTTATTTTCGACAAAATATCATATTCAATATGCTGTCTGTTGATAATATAATAAGTTTACTTAACCTTAAAAAAGTAAATACTATACAAATCAGTTGTATTTTAAAATATTTCTAAAATATTAGGAGAATAATAAAAATATATTTGTTAAAAGAGATGTTGATAATTTTAAATTTAATTACTTTTTTAGAACATTATAGAAACTGAAAAAGAAAATCCAAAGTTTATTGGAACCATTGATATTAAGACATTAATTAAGATTGTTGGTCATTTTGAAAAGTTGGGAAAACTTAAATCTGTTCAGTATCGAGTTACTTATGATACAAAAACTGTGAATCAATCATTTATAGGAACTCCTAATGTTGATTTTAGTGAGTATAATGATTTAATTATTATTAATTTGCTCAGATAAATTTTTTTAAAGGTAAAGGCTATTCAATAGGTAGAGATATCTTTATATAATCCCATGTTTTTAACTTATTGTCCAGTTTGGCACAACCCTATTCGATAATTTACAAGTCTCAGCCATAGAATAAATGTGTTTTAACTTTTACAAATTTACTTATTAATATTACAAATAATTGCATAACAAATAATGACTACATAGTGTTAAAGGACACTTTATCTACTTTGTTGTCTTTATCTTATGAGTATGTAAAATAGTAAATTTATGTTTAACAGTTCATAGTTAATTTCAATATTTTATATTTTTAAGTCAAAAATGAGCATTTTAAATTGTAATAATTATCATATTTAAAATTTGGTTTTAAATAAAATATTAAAAAAAATGTCCATTAAAACACAAATAATGATATTGATTCATTTTAGTATTAAAATCTATAACCAAAATTAAACGTTAGCTGCTAAACTTTAATTTGCTATTATACATGAGTGTGATAGCTTGAAATCTATTTTTATAGTATCTTTTTTAAATAATATGTTATGTAGATTATATACAATTACCAAGAGAAATCATAATTTGTTTAATGTATTATTATATTAACAAATTCTTTGTTTGCATTAATCAAAATATTTATTTTTCTAAAAATAGTTAAAATATAATTATTGTATATTATATTTTGTTATAAAATTTAATCATTCTAAAAAGTTTTTATTTTTAATTATTTAGCAAACCCAGAGGCCATTTCGTATATGAATAGTTTCTTGAATAGATTTAACAACACAATGAAAGCAACTAGAGCTGACAAAAAATGGAATTTAATTGTATACAAATCCCCAGAGCCAAAAATTGTATGTTTAACAAATGATTTTCAAATCAATCAAGCATTGAAATATATTTTATTTTATTTATAGAATATATCAGAGCTTAAACTTCCGAGATTTATGAAAATGAGATCATTACATGAATATCTATATTATTTAGTTTATGATCATCCAGGTGAAAGCTTATTAAATACTTGTAATGAAACTGAGGCAACTGTCAATAGTTATCGAAATGATATAATTCAAGGAGAAAAAGCTCAACTACCAAAAGTCTACTTTCCCTCTGTTGGTTGGAAAATGTTTGTGCCACCCTTACCAAAATATCCAAGTAAAATTTAATATATACTAATATGTAATTTTTTGTAACTAATAATTAATTGTGTTATAATTAAAATTAAATATTTAGTTTTTATAACAAATTTTATTAATTAATTATTTTTTAAAGTGGGGTAATTATCATTATAATATGTTATATGAAATGTTTTAGAATATCCTAATGGTTGGTTTTTTGTGGGTGACATTATTCATCACATGCCATTAGATCTGATGTTAAAAATTGTAAATTTTAACAAATCTAAGGTAAATCTTGACAAACTTGTCACATATGCCACACATCCTGTGTTCAAATACTTACCCTTGATGGCACTTTCGTCTGAAGTACGTAGTACGTTATCTCAAGGATTAAAAAAGTAATATTTATTAATTAAATTCAAATGTTCAAGGAATAATTTTGTCACTTAAAATTCCAGACACATTCGACATACTTTAAATGTGTTACGCTTACTTTGTACAATTGGCTTGATACAGTTTGGTCAAAAAACATACAAAGATACTGAATTGGTAAATAAATAATAAAGTTATGTTAGAAAATAAATAAAAGAAATTATGACCAAATTAATAATATTTTTACTATTTATTTAGATTTATGCATACTTGAATAGACGAGCCAGTTTGTTAAATACTGTGAAAAGTAGCCCCAGCTATTATAGAATATCTGATATGGATTATGAAAAACGTTCTTATGAATTTTACAGCAATTATGAATTAGAAACATTTTGGTTGGATACTTGGTACTTTTGTACAAATACACCATTAGGTAAAATGTACAAGTTATAACTACCAATACTTTACTAATACTCATATGATTAAATATTAACCATTTAGTATTTTATCATTTTAGGATATAGGATTTCAAATGCTATGAATAAACCTAAACGAAGGGAAATCATTGACAGAAGTAAAATAGCCATAGATCTAGCGTGTGCTCCTACAAGTCCATTAGAAGCTGTGTCCCAAGATGATGGCACAATACCGGGTGATAGCAAAGGAGCTGCTGGATTTGACAGTCATTTATTTGCGTAAATTTTTATATTTTTAATTATAATTTATCAATCTAAAAAGAGTTTTTACTTTTTTCTTTATAGTTTCTCATATTTTATATTTATTCCATAATTATATAAAATAAGTTGATATAAGATTTATTAAAAATTAAATATTATAACATTCATAACTAATCCTTGAGACAATTGAGATGATCTAATTAAGTCCAAACGGAAATGTTGTTTTTCTAAGATTTAAATTATAATATTTTAACTTATGACAAATTAATTAAAATTATCTGTAGATGTTTAAAAAAACAATGAAAACCAATTATGTCAAGTGACCACTCGATAATTTGAAATTCAGGGGACCGAGTTAAAAATTTGATTTATAGAGTTTTCGATTTACCGAGTATTCGAATAATCGAGGAAAAAAAAATAAATTTGAATTAAAGAAAGGTGAAAAATTGTGTAAAATAGGTCCTGATATTTGAATATTATTTTGCCTACATTGAGTAAACCAAGCCATAAGACATTCTTCCAGATCGGGGTACTCACATTTTTTCTGTTTGATCTGCAATGAATAAGGTGTTAATGTTATAAGATAGTCCTTTTGTTTTAGTATTGTTGAAAGCATAGAAGCTGGAATACCAAAACGTAGAGCAACATCTTTATTTTTTACCTGCTTTAACTGCTGCGATCACTTTTTTTTTGTTGTCTATCGACAAATACTTATACTTTATGGGACCCTTATTGTGACTGACTACGTTTTATTCAATTTCAATAACGGTTTACCCATTGCAGAGGTTTATTTTCTTAAATGATACAATTAAAGTTTAGATTAGGTAGATAAGATACGATAATATTTAACCATCATCGTTATTAGTTTCATTACGAGTACGTTAAATCGATTGTACATAATCTTTATACATATGTATTTACATATAAACTTACATATAAGTTCAAATTATAGAGGTTTGTGGAAAAAAAATTTCAAATTGTAGAGTGTGCCTCACCGACAGACATTTTGAATTATTGAGAGGACCGGAATACATGTATATTTTTCTAATTATAGAGATTTTCTCTGGGGACTTAGCGTTTAGTTTGATTTATGGAGTTTTTCTAATTATCGAGGTTCAAATTATCGAGTGACTACTGCATTATTAAAAAATTATAATTCTTAGTATTTATAGTTTTTTTTATACCTATTTTTCGCAAATTACTAAGTCATTTAACTGTATGGCCATTTATTTATTTTATTGAGTTTAGTACACCAAAAATTATTTAGTACATAAACATTTCCATCCAATACAGTAATCGTTTGCAAAAAATGGAGTTAAAAAAAAAAACATAAGCAATAACAAACAAACCACAAGTAGGGCTCACATAAAAATATAATTTACTTCTGTTACAAATTATTATATATGGTATATAAATTAACCAAATATTATTCGTTTGACATTTTTTTTTTCAACATCAAATTCCTTTTGTGTATAACTAATTAAATGTTTTTAATTTAGGCACCTTGCTCGCAACTGGAGTTTAAAAAAAAAATCATCTACAATGTCAGCTTCTAGAAGAAAAACCAAACTTAATCTTTTATTAATGCAGAGAATAAAAAAACATAAAGCAAAAGAAAAGAAAAAATCAGAAATGACTAAAAATCAATTATATACAATGTGAGTATTTATGAAGTTAAACAACCTTATAAAATTTTAACTATCTATAACTTAATAACAGGAGATTTAAGTGGACAGCAGTTGAGGATCAAGTACTTTTATTTTGGAAATTGGGTACAATGCTCATTAAAAAAGTTAAATCGCATGCTTTTCTTTCTTATGGTATTAAAGATATGTTCAAATCAATATTTGGAAAAGTATGTAAAGATAAATATTTGATTTGTATTCATTTTTATTTGTTAATTAACTTTTAAATAACAATTTTTTCTAATATCTAGTACACACTGCTTTAAAAACATTATCTTAAATTGTACATAGGGATTCTATTAATTTAAAACTAATTATTCTTTTTAAATTATTTAATATATATTTTTATATTTAGTATTACCGTTCTAAAAGTATTGACAACTATTTGAGACGAATACGGTATTTAATGCGACATTCTTCTATAGAAACTAATGTAAATACCTTGTACAAGGAATTAAAGGATAATGAAGAAATACAAGAATTATTTAAGGTATTTAATGCTTATAATCTTATAATTTTAATAAAAATTATTTTTAACTATTTATATGGTTTTATTTACAGAAGGACATTGAAAAACAACATGAACTGTACAATACAAAAAAATATAAGGCGATGAGGGATCTTATTGTTTCTAACATTAAACAGTTTATAGTTTTGTTGCGTGAACGTGGTACTGCTATAGATACTTCAAGTGTAATAAATAAAAGTAAAAAATCAGCTGTCATACAGCCAATAGATGTTGTACAAGACTCAGATATCTATGTTAAAACAACTAACCAATTTACACCTGACGTTCTGGAGATGGAATTCAATTATTCCGAACCGATTTGCAACCAACTAGACTTTGTGCAAGAAATCGATTATATATTCACTGTGAACGAAATCATCACATCAATTGTCAGTTCTCTCATACATGTAAGTTTATTAAACATTAGTTTAGAACTATGTATAAAAATAACAAATAACTAATATATTTGTTTATTATAATTCAAAATAAATAAAGACTTATAACTGTTCATCAATACATTGATTATGTTTTTCTGTCACAAAACAATTTTCAAAATGTTTAGTCTAATATAAAGGTATTTATATCATACCATTCTATGATACCTCAGTATTAACTTATGTATAGATATGCTATATGTTTTTGGCAAAAAATTAGTTCATAGGAATAGATGCTGCAATTTATTCATTTTTCTTCACTCAAAATTGTTTTTTGTATAGAATGTTTAGTTTAAATTGAATACATTAATTTTTTACCAAATAATATGATTGGTTGCAAGGAAAAACACTTCCCCTTTCAATGACTTGTTTGATATTAATTTTTTTTGTATCTCCTAAATGTACATTTAGTTTAACACATTAAAAAACAAATAAAAATTGTATTAAATTTTTTCAATCACGTTTCTAGTTGTTATTAAATCATGATGATGTTATTGAATGTGTTTGTTGTCGTGATATTTTCAGAGCTCGTTGAGCAACAAGAGTACAGACCCGAGGATCTCATTATCCTACCTGCAGGCATTTAAACAGTACCCGGAAGACATTTTGAGACAGTCCTTTAGCACCCTCAAGGACTCCAGTATAATAACATGCAGTCAATACCACAAAGAGTCGTTACAAATTTTACTATCAACTTCACACATTATCCAGTCAAGAACTTATGATTACGGTCCAAAGTATGTATTTTGAAAATCAACTAAAACTATGCTAAAAATATAATTTAATGAGTAACAGAAATATTTTTAACTAAATAAAATATCTCCTTAGAATTTTTCATCTATTTCTATTAAATATTATTCACTTAAGCAAAGTGGTAGATTTATCTAGAATTTTTGTTACCTAGTGTTTTTTTTCCAAAAATGGATGTAAATTTTTTGCTTATTATACAGATAGAAATATTTTCATATAGCATTAATTGGCTTTGATTTTTACAACATAGTATTTTATTAATTTATAAATAAAAATGAATTATTGCAATAAAATGTATGAAGTACAAAATATTTACCAAAATGGCAGAAAAATTAATGAATAAATTCTTATTTATAGCTTGTTTTTAATAATAAAAAAATATGAAGGAACAAAACAAACCATACAAAATAACTTCAGATTCTTAGTTATTATTATTATTATTTATTGTCGTTAATCAATAGATTTATTTAAACTGTGTCTTATTACTATAGGTTTTATTCAACATTAATCGGCAATAAAGATGTAGAACGTTACAGAGGTGCGTTTATTGCATATTCAAATATCAAAGAAGATCTTTCTGAGCGTAAAATTCTACTACTATATCCTTCATGTGGCCTATGCACAGCACTTACAAGTTTGTCATTGACAAATAATGTAGATATTTCCATCGAGTTTGATAAAAAAGCAAGTGAACTTAATTTTTATTTTATGTAATATATTATTTACAAATTAAGAAAAAATGATATTGTCAATAATTTAAATCATAAATCTTTTGTATGCTTTGGATTTTAGAATGTAAAATTAAACTATAGCTTTTTCTTTAAATTCACCTCAATATAAATTTATTTAAAATTAAAAATTGAAACCGATTTTAAAATGAGTATATGTCAATATACATTTGTAAAGTATATGAAGTAAAATTATTATAAAAATGTTACTAAAATATATGTATCTAGTTAAAGGGTATTAGTGTATTACTAGATATTTATAATAATAATTTTTGTATATTTCTGAAAATATAAATTTATTTAATATTATTTTGGTGATAGAGTAAGAGAACAATGTAAAAATGATACCTAGGGACTAGGTAATTTTTCTCCCGTTTGGATAATTGAATGTTTTAAAAATGTTTTCTATTTTTATTTTCTACTTACAGTACTTGGAATATATGCCCAATGAAAATTTAGACAAAGCATCGAAATGCCTGAAAAACACTCTAAAACGGTAATTATTATTTGCTCTATTTTACTAATCATATATCTAATTTTTCATTTATTTTTTTGTTTTAATACTAGATTTCTTTATAAATATTTTATATGTATGTAATATTTTACCATTTTTGTTTCCTGTAGTATGAGAAGTCGTCATTTTGATTTACTATCGACCAGTAATGATTCAGTTGAATACATCAAAATAATAACATCTGTCACAAAACAGTTAAAAAATTATGAGGTTAAGTATTATTTTATTAACATATAATACATAAAGTTATAATCATAATATTATAAGTATTATGATATGCATTGTTCATGAACCTCTACCTCTTACAACTCATAATAATCAATTTTTTGCATTACTAATTTTAGGTTATTTGTAAGCTAAAACAGTCTTTACAAAATATAGAAGAGGAAATTGATTTAGTAGCGCAAAATATTTTCTGGTATGTGATTAATTTTGATTTTATATTAATGTACATACCTAACATTTGTACTAAAATATAATATTATTTACATTATGTTTATCAGTCGACCAACATTCATACCACAAATTGAATATCTCACAACTGGACTAAGTGAATTATGCATGCAGATTCTCAAGTTCTGTCATACCAAGGGACAATGTGGTGCTTCGCAACGAGAAATCAAAGTAAGCTACTGTTAAATTTGTACACAAAATAAAATTAAGGTAATTCGTTCTTCTACTGATCTATCAAAATATAATTTTTTTATTTACATATGGACAGAAAAACTTTGAAGATTTGTCTTTGTTTGTTCTTACAACATCTGTCCGATATCTGACAGATAAAGACCTGTTATTGAGGGCTGGCATTGAAACCCCAGTGTATGTGCATTATCAATTTACGGATTTGTGGCTTGTAAAAATACCAAGTGAAAATTGGTCTAGTGCTGTTAATTATGACACAATAATCATGGAAAATGAAAATTTAGAGTGAGTTGTATATTTACTATGTAAATAATGACATCAATACACAAATTAATAATTAAATACATTTCATTTAACAATTATTTTTAGGTCAGATTCTGAGGATACAGACTCAATACTCCCACCTTTCAAAAGGATGCGTGAAGAGCATCCAATAGAGTAAGTAGTACTCATGTTCTGACTATCATTCTTTTTGCTTACTTATTATCAAATACAACATTTAGAACAAATACTGACACCTTTGATCGCATAAAAATTCGTCCTTGGACCCGAATGAATTTAACTATCAACAAAGAACTTTTGGAGAAATTTTTAAACTCTGTTCTAACCAAAATAATTGTCAAACCTGGCATTTACCTGAAAACCCTGAAAAAAGATTATTGCACCATCTTACAGCCAATGGTGGTTAGGGAACTTGTAGAAGTATGTATACTGTTAATATATTATTTATTTTTTACTTATTATTTAATAATAAAATATGCTTTTATTATAATAGATACTTGAGGCTTTGAAGTGTATAAAAATGATTCACATAAAAAATATGTGCAGACCTTCATTTTTTTCCAATCCATCACCTTTAAACCATAACTTGGTGTTTTGTAAGTAAAATTATTTATTCGACCAATTTCAATAATTAAAAAACCAAAGTTTCTTACAAAAATAATTTAGGAGCCATTTTATACTGTTCGAATATTTAGTATATGTTTTTTATTATTATGATTATTCATTTAAAATCTGACAATTTACAATCTGTACAATAAGCAAACTGTATGGAGATAAGGAATCAGGCAACATAAATAATAAAGTCAACCCAGTAGCTGCACCCCAAAGAATATTTTTAAAAAAAATTTAGTTACTACTTATCACAGAATCATATAAAACATTATTTTCATTATTTTATTTTTATGAAATAATCATAACAATTTAAAATTGATTTACTCAACAATATTTATTTAAATTCTTACACTCATTTTGCAAAATTTCATTTATTTTAGGAATTTATTTGTTTTCCAAGAATAAGAAATCATAAATCATGATAAAAATAAATAAATCAACCATTATTTTTTTCATATTGTGAATGGCCCATGTGTATTTACTATTTGGTTTGTTAAAAAAAGTGAATGCCAATGTTTAAAATACTTTTCTAGAATATGAGAATCCTAAATAATTCTTCAGATTTAAAGCTTTTTGTGACTTCATAACAAATTAATGAATATTAAGAACTAAATTTTCTTCTTTTCCAAAATAGAAATAATGTTGACAATGGTTATACTGTAGAATGTTGAAGAGTATTTATCATACTTAAACAAACTAGAATTTTTTACTACTGTAATTATATTTTTGAAAAAAAAAGCTTTAAACATTGCTTTGCAATTAGATATTGTCAATTTTAGTCTCAACGATTGGGTCATTGACACATTATTTAACAATCTCTCATTATCAAAGTATATTTATAAAGAATGATTTAAAAAAAAAAAACAAAGTTTTTTTATTCTACTGATGTACGTGATCATGATTTAAGATACCATTAAATATATCAACTGGATGACCTTACATAGGAGTGGATATTAAACTTACATTTTTTAAATAGAAACACTATTGTTTTTACATATTGGGATGGATTATTATTTATCAATGTTTTTTGTATAAAAAGTTTTTTTCTATTTACAAAATTGACCCAGTTACATAAGTGACTATTTGAGTTAATTCGTTCATGTTTAACAAAATTTCATCGTACATTGTCCGGATGGATATCTCTTGAGTATATAATATTTAAAAATAAAAAACCATTTAAAAAAATTTAAGTTGTTTTGCACATGCACATACCTAAAATGTAAACAAATTGAAAATCATAAATAAATGTGTATTTAAGTACCCCCTAGGGCTTCTAAAATATTCACTCCAATACAAGGTCATCCAGCTGAGATATTTAGTAGTACCTTAAATCGTGATCACTCTGTATAATCAAAAATAAACTGATATTACTGTCTATAAGTGGACCTCACTATATTAAAAGAGTGAATTAATTTACATAACTTATATAATATACTTCCTTATATTATATATTAAAATAACACTGTGTAAATATAAATATTTTTATTAGTGTGAATTAATAACAAATATTGTTTTATAGCTGATGTAAAGGGATTGGAAGATGAATCATGTATAATACTGGAACCAACTCTTGATTGCGAAATCAGATTTGGATATTTTTCAAACAAATTTGGTGATTATGTCAAGTAGATTAATATTATGAATGTAAAGTGTTTTTCTAATTTTAATTATTATTATTTTTAATAAAAACCAAAAACAGCATTTTCAAATTTTTTTTTTTTTTTATTGACTACTTTTATATAATTTAAAATATTTTAGTAATTAATAAGAGATTAGTAAAAGACAAAATAGTTGAATAGATTTTATAAATAACAAAATGTAAAATAATAATGATTAATTAATTAATCTGTAACTAAAATTGTATTTTCTGTGTATACTTCATTACTGTTTAGATATCCCTTACACATAGAACTCGAGGAGTTCAATTAAGTTTATTTCAAATGTCAATGTACTTGTAATACATAATATATAAAAATGCTTTAAAGACTTAGATTTAGTTACAACATAATGACAAACTCAAATAAATATCATCAAATTATTAAATAATATTTAAATATGGATTTATTTACATTTATGAAAAGTTTATAATAAAATATACTTATTAAAAACAAATGGTCAACATCATGGTAATATTATGTTTTGGCACTACAAGGAGTGTCTATAAGTTCTGTTTTTTTTTCACTTTCGTTGTATGTTTTCATATACCTTTTCAATTCTGCAGTAGCTTTGTTGATCCTAAAACAAAGTATTATAATTTATAAATATTAAAACAACGGCTATACTTATATTTTTGCGATTTTCAATAAAATGTTTTTATATAAGTTGATTTGGGTGGTCTCTAATGATATTGATAATTGTGCATGAATTCGAGTATCACCAATTTGCTTATAAATATATTTTCATCAAAATCATAGAACCTTAACATGAATTGTTTAAAAATAGATTTACAAAAAAACTGACACTAGTTTTTTTTATTTATAACATATTTCTTTCCAAGTTCAATTTTATTATATAAAATATTTATTCATATACAATAAAACCATTTAAATAGATCACAATATAATTCAGTCAATAAAATAAAATAATTCATATAATATATTATTTTTACAATTCCTATTATTTTATATTTAAAAGTTTTTTGCTGGAAGAATTTTGCTGCTACAGTTGCCAAAACCAATTTTGTATCCGTTTCCTTGACAAAATCCAGATATTGTTACTTCGTCACCATCCTCAAAAAATTTCAACTTTCTTTCCCCTAGATCTACAAATATTTTTCCTCCGATATTTCTCTCTATCAGACAAGCTTGCTGTTCCTTTTCAGGACCACTAATTGTTCCAGATGACAGTATATCACCCGGTTGTAAATTGCAGCCATTAATGGTATGATGAGCAATTTGTTGTAATGGAGTCCAATACATATACTTATAGTTGGTATTACAGATGGAATAAGTTTTCTGTGATTTTGGATCACAAACACTTGCATTTAAATTGATGTCAAAATTGTACTTAATATTGTCGTGCAGTAAATACTCTAATGGAGCTGGATCTTGTTTAAAGTTGTTCGTTTTGAATTCTTCTAGGGCTTCCATTGTCACTATCCAAGGTGAAATAGTCGTAATAAAATTTTTAGAAAGGAACGGTCCAAGAAAAAATGATTCCCATAACTGCGTGTCTCTGGCACTCCAATCATTCAACAGAACCATACCAAATATATGATCTGAAGCTCTGCTGGTCGATATCGGTTCTCCCAAAGAATTCAATGTACCACCAACAAAAAATGCCACTTCTAGTTCATAATCTAACATTTCTGTAGGACCGAATGTCACTTTTCCGTCTTTTAAATACTGTCCATTTGGTCGAACAATAGGTGTACCAGATATCCTAATTGATGATCCTCGACTATGGTATGCGACTGGCATGTTTTTCCAATTATCTGCTATAGGTTTATCAGGTGTCATGATAGAACCACAATTGTAAGCATGATAATAAGATGAAAAAAAATCAGTAAAATCACCTATTGAAGTAGGCAAATGCATTTCAACTTCATTTTGATCCCAAAATACACCGTTTTTCAAATTCTCAGAGTTTTCAATACGTAGATAAGATTGAATCAATTTACGAGCTTGAGACCATGTTTTCTTATCCGAAGACATTAAGCTTTGAAGCGACGACTGTTGAAATATTTCAGATAAAGGATGATCAAAAACATTTTTGGAATATTTTAAATCCAAAATTTTATCACCAATAGCAACTCCTATTCGATGTGTTGGATCATCAACAGTTGAGAATACACCATATGGAAGATTTTCTATTGGAAAATGTGATTCACTAGAGTACGATATATAACTTTTCATAGGCATGGTAATACAATTTTGTAATATTAGAAATTATTATTAAAATTATAACACTTCAAACACTGTCAACTGAATACTAGTTAGTGATAACTGACTGTTTTATAGATAAATTATGAAGTTTCTTATCATAATGTAACCTAAGAAGGTTAATTAAAAAAAAAAAATTGAACCTCCAGGTCAATGTTTACAACCAATGTTATCAAAATTTTTTTTTAAATACAACTGAAAAAAGTTACAATTATTTTTTTTTTTTTTTTTGAGATTACATTGATATTCAATTTAAAGATTCATATTTTGAAATGTTTAATTTCAAAATAATATCAGAATTAATTTTATAAATGTATGTAACCTCTATTGAAGGTTAAATAAATAAATTTAATTAATTAGAAGTATATTGTATTAAATTTATTGAAATAATTCAATTTATCATAACTAGTGGTGCTCCCTATCCAATGAGCAATGTACTTTGATTTTTTTAGTGCATTTTATTAAAAAATGTTTTCATATTTGTGTAATCCAATTTATTCTTGTATATGATAATTAATTAATAAATTAAAAATTAGAATATTGATACTAAAATTATTTTAGATTCTGAACAGAGAACTATTTGTTTGTGTGTGTATACATAATAAATATAAAATATAGGTATATATTGTTTAACCAATTTGGTGCATAATTGTTGAATTAGCGTGTAATATGGCATTTGTGTAAATTTTATGTGTTTAAAATATTTGTTATTTTCCAAATAAAAAATGTCTATTTTTCCCCCTGATTAGATTATTTATATTTTTATTACAGAGATGTTTTATTTTTCCTAACTATATCCTTCTTTAATACCTAATATTTGTCTTGGCACCATTTAATGTGTTTTTTATTACTTACAAAAGTATATCCTTGCCAAATTCTTCTAAGAATTCAACTTTGCGTTGAGCAAAAATAACTTGTTGTTCAATATCAATGGACTTCATGACTAAAATGCTATCAATCAGTTTGACTACAGCAGAAATATTTATAGGATTGTCACTCATTTTGATTTCAATTAATTGTAACAGCAGACGACTACTTTTTTGAACATTCTATAACATAAAGAATACATTTTTATAAACAAAATAATATTCAATAACTAATATACTAACATTTATTTTCTCTACTTCAGCCAATAAAATTTCAGAAGCTCGATCACTGTTGTGTAACATCTGAAAAGATAAATTTTAAATTAATATTTTATATAATTTTTTATAAGGTTTTTATAAAATTCTTACTTTCCACACAAATCGAGCATATTTAACGGTCAACAGAATAGAAGTTAATGAAGAGTTTGCTATACTAATGTAATGTTCATATAACTCGCATACTCTATCATTACAATTTCTTCGTCTTTCCAAATTAATCCTTCTTTGTATTATTAACTTTTTATTTGGGGTTTTACTGTCTAACATGTCTAAAATTTGAGCAGCTTTATCATATTGTCCTAAAACAATAAAAATTGTTAAAATATATATATAAGAAATATTAAGTAAGTTAATTACCATTATTTTCTAAATGTAGAGCCCATGTTAAGTTAATACCAGGTTTATTCTTATGATGAACAGTGCATGCTCTAATATATATGTCCTCTATACGGTCTTTAACTTCCTGGTCATCAGATTCAAGACTTTCCAAATAACTAACATACTATAAGGAAAATCATTAGTTATATTTTTAAATGGAAATTAATCTTTTGAAAAATTATTACCTTAGTCCAAAATTCTTCATATAAAGCACAAGCAATTAAACATCTTTCAAATAACACCACAATACGTTTGTATGTACCATGGCCAATTTCAAATTCTAAATATTCTTTCCAGTTTCTAATTTGAGATCTTTCTAAAGGTTTCACATGAAAATATGGCCGTTTAATCTGAAATATAAAGAAAAATTAAACTAGTGTTCTTAAACTTAATATGTTAAGTAAAATAAGTGTAGAACTGACCATTTCTTCGTAGGGTAATCGTAATGCAACCATTTCTGCTGTGTGCTTATGTATTGCAATGCGCGATGATATCATTTTTTCTTTCATTAAATTTTCTTCTTTGGTTCGCTAAAAAAAATATGAAATCATTTAATAAAATTACTCAAAAACTGAACTATTTTTTTTAGATTACTTGTTCTATAGGATCAGCCATGTCATCAGAGTCAGAACCAGAATCAATTTTTCTACCATGTGCTTTTTTAGCATCAGCTTCCTTAATCTCGGCTAATACTTCTTTTCTTAACTCCAAAAATTTAACAGCTTCCAATATTTTGTTTTTAGGATACTTTTTTACATAGTCTTTGAAACTAAAAAATAAATAAAATAAAAAATATGTTTATATATTTCAAATATTGTATTATTACTACCATTCAAAATTATTTAAAAATCCATGAGTGGGAGTCGCAATTAGACGTTCATAAATTTCTGTAACTCTTGAATACTGTTTACATTCCAATTCAAACTTGATATAATGATCCCATAAACGATCCGATCTTAAACGATTAATTTCTTTCATTATTACAAACATCCGTTTTGAAAGTTTTAATTTAAAATATATACTTACCGGAATTCAATTCCACAAGCTTCCACTGCCCTTTCAAATTGTTCCCTTATCATGTCTTCATCATCTGGATATGCTGATTTCATATAACCCATATAATGAATCCATAAGTCAACACTCAATGGTATAGCTTTTAAACCACGATCAAATACCTGTGCACAATTTAAAACAAACAAATTATTTAAGCTGAATATAATATTAACAATTTTGAGTTCACTTAAATATTATATAATCATGCCTTTAACAAAAGGATTTAAAATCTGTGTTTATCTAATACATATACAAATAACCTTATGACTAGTTTTATAAATCACCGCTTACCCAAAATATATCCAAAACAGCTCTTGGCGTGTGTCGAAATTCCGGATTATGTTTTCTTATCATTAAATTAAATTTAACAAATATTTAACTTAATTTATAAAAATATAAATAAATAAAAACTATAATAATTATACCTAATAATAACAACAATAATCACAATGATTGATCTTAATTACTTAATTACTTAATTGTAATATAAAACACATAAACTTAATACATAATTATTTGTATTACACCTAATAATTATTTAAAACCACGGCATATCATTTAATTAACAATACAGTATACAAATTAATGATATTAAAGATTCAATTAAAAATATTTTTCACACTTTTTAGTGAAATTCGTGCTTTTTTGGGCCACGGTGGAGCGTGCAGTGTTTTGTGCTTTATCCAGCAGCAACCTGATGAAAAATATCTAGACCAAAATCATGTTAAATAGTTATAAAGAAATCTTTGAAGAATTTTACTAAGAGGGAAATATATTTTGGGCAAAGGATAAAATCAATCACAACACCTGAAAATTTGAGATGTTTTAAGTTTTATACAAAAACATTAACAATAACAATAAAAAAAAAAATAAAAAAAAACAGTACAAAAAAAACAAATATAATTTTAGTATTTTATTAGCAAAATTATGAATACTAAAATTAAGTTATAGAACTGTTGTTAGCTTGGTTTGAATGACATGTATAATGTATGTATGAATAATGTTGATGTTTTTGAAAATAAAACTTCATTGATAATTAATTTGAATATTAAAGATGTAGAAACTTCAGCCAACTTCATAATTGTATCTTCGTCTTTGTAGCAGAAAACATATTTAATCAGAATTTATAATTTATTAACTTGTACTATTATTAGTTTACAAATTTAAATTTAAATACATTTGTTATTTAACTGAATAGCTGTTACAATACTCAATAATTATATCAAAAATATATATTTATATGGTAAAAAAATGTATTGTTTTAAAAAGTAATTACTATATAATTAAAAGATTTAAATTTTAATAAAATAATTATTAACTACCATTTATGATCATAAAAATAAATGCTTGAACATCTTGAATGAACATTTTTTCTTTGTGGTGTTTAAAATAAATAAACAAAAAAACAATTTTTACATTAAAAAAAATGTCTATACATTGACTTATATAATAATTACTATTAACAATCATACTTAAATTATTATTATAATCCTTAATCTTATATAGTTTATACATTTAAAAAATATATACATGTAATTATACAAATATAAAATAACTAATACTTTAAATTAATTTAAAAATCAATATGATCTTAGATCTTCTTCTTAGTTGTACTTTTTTTTTATCTTATTGGTATTATCAATCACACACAACACAAATGTGTAAAAAAAAGTGAATAATACAAAATTATTCAAAATAATATTGTTGTATAACTGGCAGTAATTATACTGATGAGAACAATATTTTAAATTTAAATCAATAATTTAAATTTAATTATGTATCCCACACTACTCCCAAACAGTATTTAACATTCTATAACCATTTCAGTTTTTTTTTTTTTTGGATTTTGTTTAAGAATTATACATGGAATTATCTGTTATCCATTCAATTGATAAAAAAAAAAAAAATGTTTAACTCACTTTTTCACAGTTTTCTTTAGTTCCATTTTTTCTTTCGTAGTCTGCATATTTTCTCCAATAACCATAACAATATGGATATAAATCTAAAAAGGCATCATAAGCTTCACGTGCTGCTTCAATATTTTTCTGAAAACAATAAAAATAAATAATAAATATTAAATAAGTAACTTAAATTAATTTTATAGATAAACTTTATAATTATACCGCTCCATCGACATATTGTAATAAGTAGGTCCAACCAATAAAGTCAGATGGATCATCACGCACAGTTTGCCAAAACTTATCAAGTTCTCTAAGTTTTTTGGATTCCTTTTCTTTATCACTCTAATAAAATTAATTATTATTTAAGTTTACAAATCATACAAAAATGTAAAATAATAATCTAACTAAATAATGAACGTACAATTTTCGATCTTTTCTTCAAAGAACTATCCTTACTTGACCTATCTTTGCTTGGTGTTCTTGAACGTTTTTTGTCAACTCTTTTTGAATCTTCTTTTCTTGATCGATCTTTAGACTTAGAATCTAGAAAATAAAATGTTAAGTAGAATATTTACTATCTGTAGTTGTGTACAATAGGTAAATGTAAAATAATGACTTAGATTTACATTACTTTGGTTTTAGTGAGGAAGATGATTCATTGATAGAACCCTTAATCTATCACTTATGTTAAACATAATTTTTAGACCTCAACAGATATTAGGTTAAATCAAAAAAATTATAATTTATAATTTAAATGTTACTAGTCAACTACAAAATAATTTAAATAATTCACTTAATATTTAAATATGATTATTAAATTGACTAGCAAATTGATATTGGAGACTTAAGAGCCAAACATATTAACTCTCAAGTATGTTTGGGTATCTAGTCTCCACATTATAATACTATACATATCGGTCAATACCAAAAATGTGCTGCTAAGTCAATTATTAATTTATATTAATCAATATCAATAGAGCTGTAATAATATATTTAGTTAAAAGTTTAATACAATAATTAAAAAATGTATTGATTCTATATTTATTTATTTATTTATTTATAATAATTAAAAGGACAGTCCTTATATCATAGACAAATACTGAAAGATGAGCTTTCTCCAAAGTCTATAGGATAATATCTACAATATTGAATATAATATATATAATATTTTTCATGGCACACTCGAAAAAAAAAACAAAATAGTTTTTGGCAATAATGTTCAAAAGGTTTGCCACCCCTGCTCTATTAGTAACCAATTAAATTTAAATCAGGGATATAGGATATAGCCTAATATATCTATACATAATTATATATTATATAAAGAAAAATTTAATAAATAAAAAAATAATAATAATAATAATAGGTTTATGTATAATAAACATACAATAAAATTGGTATTAATAAATAAATACCTATACAATAACCACGATAAAGTCATAAATTCATAATACAAAATAATTTCTCATAATATGCTTTTAAAATATTAATAATAGTTAATTACTATCTCATCAATTTATAAATGTTTAATTATTTAAGACTAATAATCTATAAATTTGAGGATAGCGGCAGCAAATCGAAGTTACTTTACCTATGAAAAAATGTTCAAATCAAGACTTTTATCAAAAGAATCTAAGGTAAAACTTTATACAACTTATCTACGTCCAGTAATCATATATGAATGTGAGCCATGGTCAACAACAAAGGGTGACAAAGGAAAACTGTTGAGGTTTGAAAGAATATATGGCCCTATACGAAACCCGGATAATGGGAAATATGAGCGCAGGAAAAACAGAGACATAGATAGGCTTTTTAACAAACCGAACATTCAAAGTTTTCTAATATCCAAAAGATTAGAATGGGCTGGACATGTTTGGAGGATGAAGCAGAATCTGATCAATAAAGTTTTAACTAATAATCCATCTGAGAAGAGACCGCATCAGCGGTAGATGGACCGTATAAAAAATGATCTAAAAAGAACGGATCAAACGGTAATAGTAATGGAGGAGGCCGATAACAGGGACCATTGGAGAATCTTGGTAGAAACTGCTAAACGTCTTCAAGGCATGTAAAGCAAGAAAAAAAAAGTTAACTATCAAACAAAATAGATGCTACTGGCAAGATCAATTTTCAAAATTTTTTATAATTTTAATGAAGATTGCAGAAAAACAAGAAAATAGACAATATATATATAATGTAGTAACACATGAAGCTCCTACAAATCATTGTTATCTATACTTTAAAGTGGCGGCTCGTATATATGTGCACAAGTGCACATGCACTAACCACCAAAACTTAAGAAAAATTGAAAACAAAAATCATAATAATGCAACTAAGTACATGTAATGTTCTTAAGATTATGTTTCAAAATATAAAAATATAAATATAAATATTCAGAACATGAAAATAACATAATATTTAGATCAGGTTATTTTGAAGAAGGCCGAACGACCAGATGGTTTTCCGCGTCAGAACGGTATTGGTATGTATACTCTATAGTAGTAGTCCAATAGTAGTATAGTACACACAATCGCTGTGTACATTTGTGAAGTGTAAAAATTAAAACAAGCCAAAATATATAAACCATGTTATAATGGAATTGATATGCACATAATAAATTAAATTGTTTTCAGCATATTATTTTTAACGTCGCTGTCGCATGTCAGCATTATAATTTATTTTTACTCTCACTCATTTATTATATTCTGATTATCTGGTGATAATGTTTGTAAAATAAAAGGTAAATAACTAAAATTTGTAAACAATTATTTAATACAAGCTATAGCTATAATATATATTATAAAATTAGATATTTTTTTTTTTGGATGTGCACTACTTCATTAAAAACCTACGAGCCGCCACTGATACTTTACCAAGAATTTAAATTAACAACAAACACATATGTTAGGTATAAAAATTACCTGATTTTTTGTCATATTTTTTCTTGTTGCTTTCTTTTTCTTTTGAATCTTTTTTTATTTTTCTTGTATCTTTTTCATATTTATCTTTATCATTAGCAATTGTTGCTTCAACTTCTATTTTATTATCATCCTATACAAATATTAATTGTAATTATATTTTAAATAAAATAAAATTTAATAAATAATAAACATACTTCATCACTATCACCAGCTACTTCGTCACAAACAATCATTTCAGATAATTCCAGTTCTTCTTTACCATCTTCAGAATTATTTTGACTGTCTTTAGACTCAAGATGATTGTCATCTTCATCACTTTTTTTCTCTTCATTTTCATTTTTCATTGCTACTGAATTATCTTCTAATTCATTTCTATTTTTAAACTAAAACATTTAATATAATAGTTTAATTTACTTGCATATTTCTTATTATACACACATCTAAAAAACCCAAAACTTCAACTAATACTTCATTGTAACTTTTTTAAATTAATAGAATTCTGAAGTACTTATAGTTAATTGTTAATTAAAAATATTATAATCTACCTTATAAAATAGGCTAAGATAATTTTATTTTTTGGATAAAGTAAATAGATAACAAATTAAAATATACACCATTAAATTAGGGATTAGATTATAAGAAAAATAGGACTGCACTAGTTAAATATTGTCGCCCATAAAAAATATTTTGTGTATATATATATATATATATTTATTTATTTTTAAATACAAAACGAGTATATATAACTCAATGTATTTTATAACAAGTTAGTAAGTTACCTCATTTCCATTTTTAAGATCAGCTATTCCATTTGACTCTTTTGTTTTGTTTTCATTTCCATTTGATTTGATTTTTTCCATTTTAATCTAGTTATTACACACAACATAGAATAAAATAGGTAATTTAATAAAACTAATATACATTTATACACAGTTTTATTTAATATTGTACATATTTATGTTTAAAACGTAACACCAAATATCTATAAATAACAAATAGGTAATTTTTTTAATTAACAAAAAATTACTATTTTAAATTAAAATAACTAAATAATTTTACTGAGTCTCTATGTAAGTAGAATGTAGTTTTAAAAATGGAATAGATTATCTATATCTTTTAATATTGCCATATTATATGAATAAATAGCTTTTAAATCAAATAATTTAACATAGATATTATCTGAGCTATAGGTAAGAATTTTTTTTATGTTAATATCTAAATAACTATTTTTTTTTATATTGTAGACAGTAGACATGACTCATTTATATTTTCAAGCAATATGGGTTTAAAATTTTAAATTGGTTAAACTTTGGATTTATTGAATTACTTTTTATTTATTTACTTAATTCAATCTAAAGTAAATATATGCATATCTAAAGATATATGTTTTAAAATAAAAATGCAACATTACAATAATCCTGTATTTGATTAAAGATAAGGATTACTTTGCTTATTTTTTAAATAAATATAACTAAATCGTACATAAAATATTATTCATATGTTTATCCTGAGGAAAAAGCACAAGTAGGATTTTAAAACAATACAGTGGTATAGCAAAGCAATTCACCTCTTTATTACTGTCTATCACATAAATGAATAACAAAATAAACAAATGTAAGTATCAAGTTACCTCTTATATTTATATTCATCAATTTAAAGTAACTAAGAAGACCAAAAATATCATGGAATAGTTCTATGGATAGTAAATTTAATATAACAGAAATAAGTAATAAAAAAAAGGTGTTACTTTTCAAATGATTAAATTAAAAAAAAATACATTAACATAAACGATAACTTAAAAATGTATAATATATTCACCCCAATGGTTTCTTAATATACTAAAAAATAATCTATTTTTGTAATATGTATAATTTTTATCTTCTAAAAAAATATGATACATTTTTCAGATACAAAATACAAAAATAAATTTGGTTTAATTAAAATTATATAATAATTTAGTATTAAGGTACATTGTTAAATTATATTAAAAGCATAAAACCTAATGTTTTCAATAATTCAAGCTATGGTAAAACCAGTGGCTATAGTCCTCGAATAATTTAATTTTATAAAAAGGTGTAACAGCTGAAATATAATAGAAAATATTAGCCCTTATGATAAAAATAAATTTTTTATTAATTGTTTAAACATAAAAAATATATGTAGTAGGTAGATGTTAATTACAAACCTTCAATTCTTTTTCTTCAGCATCCACGGAAGAAATTAGTTTTTCCAATTCATCATAAACTGTATCAGATTTCCTTGTATGATTAGTGTTTTCTGAGTCGGATGACATAATCTTTAAATTTAAATTTGTCTTCAATACCCTTAAATAATTTTAAACTATTGTAAATTCTTATATTTACAGCTTACTATTTCGGGGTATATTAATACTTTCTTCAAATTATCGTGAGTTGTTAGGGTGAATGATAATCAATAATTATTGTATTTGTACTCTAGACCCTTATATTACAAAATTTAAGATACTAATACTGAAAACTGTTACATGATATATTTTATTACAAATCACGATGTTTCTTAAAAATTCGCATTGTAAATTAATTCTTCATTTGGTCAAAAAATAATAAAATGTAAAATTACATCTGTAGACACTATGCATTAAGTGCCAGTAAAATTTTCTTATAAGTACAGTTGAAAACTACAGGCTAGTGTCTACAAAATTATAAACTATATACATTAAAAGAATATTATACTGCAATATTATTAACAGTTTAAAATTAAAACTTAAAAGTTAAAACCTAAAACTTTAAAGGCAAAAATTTAATGGCAAATTGGCAAATGTTTTAAGCATAAATATTACATTGATAAGCACTAAGCAGTATAAAATTGATAATAATTAATAATCGCCATTTTGAGAGTATACAACACAATATTTTCTCCAAGAAATACATTTTTTCCATGACTTGAACATCTTTCAACTTGTATATTAAAATAAATATTAATTATGTTAACGATTTATGGAGCCGATGGAGGACATAAATATATAATATTAATTTAAATAATTATTGTTTTATATAAAAAAATGTTATTAAAAAAAAAAAAAACACCGTTTTTATTGTTATTTAAGTTATTTTCCCCAAATTGAGTGACGGAAATGACAAAATATCTATTTTTATCACTGTTAACAATATAATACTGTAATATTTACATAATATGGGACATGATATTTTGCTTCTATTACTTCTAATTATATAGTGGTGTATATTATTGTGTTTATATAGTTGGAATATTGGTGTAGTGGTGTTACTATAATATACGGATTCTATTAGTATTCACCATTCGAATATATCGGATGATCCGAATATTTGAATAGAATGCATATGAGTAGAAGACAGATAAAATTTGAATTATCGGAATAATCCGATTATTTTAAACTTGTTGCTTAATTATTTAAAATTTATTTAATTTTTACGTTTTAGACTGTTTTATTTTAAATCTGTAAGATTTGAAATTTAAAATAATTGTTTCACTCAAAATTATTCATATAATTATTTATTGTTATTTATTATTATTCATATAGTTACCCACATCATTTTATTTTTATCATAATAAGCAATTATTTATTGATGAAAATATCTGAATATTATATAAATATTGGTATTACCTACATATTTCAAATATATTCGACTTAAATACGGTTTTGCAATGTTAGTTTAATCTTATTTATATCTGAAAATTTAAATTATTCAGATAATTGAATAATCCGAATCTTAAATTTTGGATTTCGGAATAATCCGGATTTTTGATATCACTACTTTTACTACCTGGAGTAATTACTATTTATTAATAAATTATTAGAAATAATAATATAAATATATAATTAAAAATGTTTTTACTTTTATTTTTATTAATTTTTGTTCTACGTTTCTGTGCCACAAATAAGCTGCTGCTCGGGTGGACAATTTTCCGGGGTTGATTTTTTTAGAAACACTGGAAAATAGAAAAAAACTGATTATAATTTTTATTCCTATAGTCTCCAAATTATTTATCATACGTAGGTACCGTGTTTCATCATGAAATAATATTTTTCTACACTTAAAATATTATAATTTATAAATAAAACCATTAATTATAAATACTACTACAAGTATTTATAAATTTATTATCTTCGATAAAACGTAATAAAATATATCGATTACGATATCAGTTTGTCTCGAAATATATTAAATAAAATTATAAAATTCACATAATCAATAATTTATTATATACAGGTTGCAGACGATATCCTACTCTATGCGCTATCCATTAATTTGCCACTCAACAAGCAATGAGAAAAAAAATTGAAATCTTGTTTTTAACAATTAAATAATAAAGATTAAATATTTAAATAATCCAACACCATCCACTACCTTTCAACTCTCTACCATCCAAACAACAAGTATTTCAATTTAAATAAACTCTATTCCTGTTGGCAGTATATTGTTTTCCCAGGCCAAGTACTTATATTTCAATTTTAAGCTCTAGATCAATTTTTATCCTCATTTTAGGACGCACGTTCATCGCCGACGGTGCTAAGCACTTCCCATACCCTTCAGCTACCCCAGCTGAGTTAAAAATTCTAGAAGTCGACTATTTTCCAATTCCGTACCAATGTACGGGTTTTCACTTTTTCAGTCATTTCACCTTCTGGCCCTACTTATTGCCAACTCATCTAAGCTAAGGCACCCAATTTATTGATTTTTTTAAATCGTCAATTACCAATCTGATAAACCACACAATTCATAATTTGAATCATTCACGTTTTTCCATGAAAAAATGGAATTAAAAATAGCACTATTAATAATAATTATAATATAATAAAATAATTATTAATTAATAATTAAATATTTTCTTCGAAACATGCAATGAAATAGAATCCACATTTCACAAACTTTGGTCAGCGCAATTCAATCAGCTGTCTACGAGTGTTCTTATCCACCTAATCAGAATATCCACTCAAAGCATAATCCTCACTATCTTATTATTCACCTCCTAATATAAAAACATATAAAAATATTTATACCCTTAAACATATTTTTTAAAATTATGTAGGTACAAATGACCTATAACAATTATCGACTATGTTAAATTCAGATTGCAGCTACACTTTTAAATACGTTAAAGAAGTGTTACATAGATTATATTTAATTATGTAAATCATAACAAAATAACAAATAATACATTTATTTGGTACGGGGCTTTTTTTCCGATTAATGTTGTTGGGCGCTTTTTTTCTGGGGCTATTTTTTCCTAGATTTTAATCCCCATATCATAACTTGACAACAAACACAATTCTAAAACATATCCTCTATATTCATAAATAATGAGTATATTGCTTCATATTATAAGTTTAATACGATCTAGCATAGTAGCATAGAAATTAGAAAAATGAAAATAGGAATTAAGATATGTCACAAAACAAGGCCGACCGCAGAAATTTTTCTCGTGGGGGGGCGAAAAAACAATACACTTATCATAAATTCTGTTTTTTATTAAATCGTATAAAAAAAAAAAGTAAAATTTCAATAAGTTAGGGTATACTATTATTTTTTTTTTAAATGTATATAATAAAAAATGAAAAAAAAAAGATTGATCAAATATTTATAAAAAAAATCTTCATCATTAATCACGATCAAATAAAAATTAAATACGTCGAGGCTCCACACAAAAAAGCTTAATTGTATCATCAATTATATTTGAATTGTTGACTTTTTAAAATATCACTATGGATATACATAAGCGCTAAGCCATTCTCAAGCGAAGCTGTGTCATACTACTGCGAAGCCATGTTTTTAATTTTTTAAGTAAGCTATAATATAAAGCAAAAACAAAAATGTCTAAGAAGAAGCATTATAAAAGCAGATTAATAAATCATAATTCAAGAAAATCTATATTATCTTTAATTTCTTTTTCACTCCAGATATTATACCAAATAAGACCTTCTTCTTTTATATTATCTACCAAATCTCCATAAAATGACTTTATATTTTTTAATTTAATAATAAATTCTTCTTTTTATATATTTTTCATAAATTTTGGATGAATTGAGAAAACTTCAAATTTTTCAAAAACTACAAATCTGTCGTTCAATGATGTAATTAATGAATCTAAGTATGGAATGAAAATTTATTTTTAATAGCAATCTACTGGATCAGATGATGGAGTATTATTTCTTAATGTTTATTTAGATGACATTTTTATAGTTATTGTATAAAATGCCTACATACCTCCAGACCCCCTTAATATTATACATATATAACGTATAATAAGTAGAAGAAAACATCGAAATTTTAAACAAATTATCCTAATAAGCGGGGGGCCGTGCCCCCCCCCACCACCCCCTGCGATTGACCTTGTCACAAAAATATTTATTATATAGGTACTCATTACTCAGTACTTACAAACGAGGCGAACGGTGAACGAAACTCGAAAGAGTCGGTAATCATAAAAAGGAAACAGCTGAGCATGAATGATAATACTTTATCAACATAATATTACTTTATATTGAATGATGATTGAGAATTGGTATTTAAAAACTACGAACTAAGTGACTAACATATCTTACTACCTTAGTTCGTGTTATAAACTATGTACCATTAATTTAATAGTATAATACTACTACATTTGTATTCAATTTTTTTGAAGTTGCATTAAGTATTAATTGATTATAAATTTTAATAATTTATATAATTCTCATATTGAAGTATTCAATGAATTAAAATGAGTGGTAGTTCATTTGATTATAATTCACTTTCATTTGGACGAATAGCATCAATACCAGACAAATCAGACGTAAGATATAATTATTTATTACTTTATAAGTTTTCTTAGTAATTTATTATCATAGGACATACATATTATTCATATAATTGTTTGTCATTAAAAATGTATAGTTGCATTTAGTTTTATGCCCATTACATAATGTCTAATGCCTATAAGTGCAATTATGTATTTTTAAGTCACTTAAATAGAATATATTTGGTACATAATATTAATTATTTTTTTTTTTTTATATATAACATACTTATTTTATTATTTCTAATAGGTTTTAGAATGCCGTGTTTGTGAAGATGTATTCACTCTTCAAGGAGACAAGGTTCCACGTCTACTCTATTGTGGACACACAATTTGTCATTCATGTTTGTTACGTTTATACCAACGATGTTCTTCAGTTCAGTGCCCATTTGACAGACAAACAACTCCTATAGGATCCTCAGGAGTTTGGGGATTAAAAAAGAATTTTGCATTATTGGAATTGCTTGAACGTTTACAAAGAACCAACAAAGCAGAAATGAATATTAACTCATACTTAAATGCTGAAGCAATGGAAAAAGAAGAACAAGTAATATACTAAAAAAAAGCAAAGATTTATTAACTTGAAATTTTTATTGATTTTTGTATATTGTTTAATTTACAGTTGCATATAATTTGTGATGAAAACGAAAATCATATTGCTGTTCTTTATTGCACTATATGCTGTACAAATTTATGTTTTTATTGTTCTGAACAAACTCATAGTACACGGACATTAGCTAAACACCGCCGTGTTCCATTATCAGAAAAACCACAAGAAAGACCTCGATGCCCATTACATCCATCTCATGTGGCCGAGTTTACTTGCTTGCAAGATAATTGCCATCAACCATCACCTCCCTTAATGTGTTTTGTGTGTAAAGATTATGGGACTCATAAAAATCATAAGGTATTAAGAAATACCAAGACCCACATATTTTATCTCTGTCTTACATTCATACAACATTGCATTTAATTTACATTCAGAAGTACCAATTTTGTTTTGTTAACTTTGATATTAATTTTTTTAAATATAATAAATGTATATTTAAAAGTCAATTGACCTAATATCTAATTTAAAGGCAAAAATATAATCTAAAGTACCTCATAAACTTGTTGATATATTTTTTTAAATTAAGTTATAACTATATTAAATATTACAATTTTAAAATGTTGATAAATCCTTCAAAATTTAAAAAAAATCTGTGATGGATGCGCTTATATAGTATTCTAATCATTAAATTTAATACAGTGAAACTTCCATTTTATAAAATTTTCTATTTAACAAAATATTTTAAGAAATATGACCATCTTTAATAATGAGAACGTTACTCTATTTAACGAATTCCTCCATATTACAAATTTTTTTTGTTGCTTATTCGACTTCGTTATATGGAAGTTTCACTGGAATTGGTCAATTCATTTTAATATTAAAGTTAATAATAAAAAATTGGTTTTACTGAATGCACATTTGATATGCAGTACATGTTTGTAAGATGGATACATCGCATACATTTTGTCTTCCTCTTAAGAAATGCAAAATCTCACATCAAATATTAATTTGAATGCTTATATACATATTTTATGCATATTTCAGCATACGCTAGTAGAAACTGAAGCAGAAAATATACGATCAAAAGTGAAAAGCGCTGGACCTTTAATGCGTAATTTAATGGAAGAAATGAATGACACTATTCAAAGATTAGGTTAGTGTGTGTAATATTGTTAATATTAGTAACGAAGAATTATTTAAATAAATTGCCTCTTCAAATTTGTAATATAATTAAATGAAATTAAAATTATTTGTTATTAATATTATAAATAAACAACATTTTCAGATCAAGTTATGTTACGTTTAGAAGGTTTAGATTCAAATGGTTCAGTTGACGAAGAAAGTAATCCTGGTACATGTTCTTTGGCTCGTGCTAGAGTTCAATTGTATTTCCAACATCTACGCGAAACATTACAAGTACAAGAAGCTGCTGCCTTAAGTGCAGTTGATACACATGTAAGAGAAAGATTAGGCTCACTGAGAAGCTTGCAAGAAGATTTAGCATCATCGTTATCCCAAGTGGCTGTCATATGTGTGCAATGTGAGCAAGCTGTTAGGCAGGATGATTTCCGTGTCATATCTGCCAGTGCAGATATTAATCAAGCTCTAAATGTTATTGAAAAACATAAACAGATGTTTACTGAACTTGGTCCAGAACAATTACAACCTGATCCCAGTATACCTATAACTTTTACAAAAGTGAGAACTTTATAATTTATAGTTTATAATTTTAATTAATTGTTTAATCACTGTAGGATAATAGAGTGCACATTGGACCAAAAATGGAAATTCGTGTAGTTACTTTAGGATTAGATGGAGCAGGAAAAACTAGTGTACTTTTCAAATTGAAACAAAATGAATTTATGACTATGATTCCCACTCTTGGATTTAATGTAGAAACTGTTGATTATAAAAACATGAAGTTTACAATATGGGATGTCGGTGGACAACCTAAATTGAGACCATTGTGGAAGCATTACTATCTAAATACACAGGTTTGGTTTATTAAGATAATATTTTATTTTTAAATTAATAAATTATAATATAACATACCCCATCAACAACGATGCTATCAAAAATGTCTTGTATTATTAAGTATTAACTATATAACGACATTAGAGTATTGACTTGTAAAATGGTTTTATAACAATGAATGTGACATTTAGGCAGTTGTTTTTGTGATTGACTCCAGTGACCCACAAAGATTGTTAGAATCATCTAACGAGTTATCTAAGCTGATGACAGAAAAAGAATTGAAAGATGCTGCATTATTGATTTTAGCCAACAAACAAGTATGATTTTATTTTTCTTCAAATTAGTTTAATAATTTAAAAAAAAAATTTTTGTCTGTATTTTTAAGGATATTCATGGATGTGTTACAATTGAAACTATTACTGAATTATTTGGATTGTATAAATTGTGCTGCGGGCGTAGTTGGCATATTCAAGCTTGTGACGCACAAAGTGGTGCTGGTCTTCATGATGGCCTTGATTGGCTTGCTAGACAACTGGTTGCTTCTGGTGTCCATGATCTCAACTAATAATATAATGTTTAAAAAATTTTAAATATATTTCTAAAACATATGAATTACTTTAAATTACATACATCAACTATTTATTCACCTTAGTTTCGTTTTTAATACAAATATTTATTTATATTATATCTGAAAATATGTTTTACCTTTTGTTGAGATTGACTATATATTTCAACTTTTATTGTTATTGTTATTTTGTTTTTCCATTTCTTTGAGAATATCGTGCTGAAAATTGTTTAAAAATATTCTTTTGAATACTATTGTTTTATATTATTGCCATGTAAGATAAATGCTATTTGAAACCAAAAAACTACTTACTGTATACTTAATATAAGAGAGAAAAGTATCATACATAATAGACACCATGTTTGTAAATAGAAGTCTGTATTTTGGGTCTAAAAACTTGAAGTTAATGTATTGTGTTGGAACAAAAACAGCACAGTCAACCTAAAAATATCCAATAATAATGCAATTAATTTATTCTTGTATAATTTATTAATTATAAATAAAAATTATTTTTTAGGTAAATAACAATTAAAAATGTATTAGTAATTATTTAAGAATCAATTTTAAAAGTTTTAATTACTAATAGTTGATAAATAAATGTTTTAATTATTTGTTGTGTAAAAAAAAATTTGTTGGCACTTATTTTTACTATGAAACTACAATGTTAATAACTATTTTAGTACCATATTTGAATGTTAGCCAAATAGGTAGTGTAACTTAAATTAACATAAAAAAACATGTGCATTTCTAAATAAAAACATTTAACGTAATATTTATAGTTATTTTTTATCAATGATATGTTATGCAAAATATTAATTTATATTTTAAAGAAAATGAAATTTTTAACCGGAATACATTATAATTTGTTATAGCATTGATAATATTTATAACCAACTAATATTAAACAAAATTGTTCTTCAAACTGCTTGCACAAAGTAAAATATTATTTCCATATAACACTGTCCTATTGATGATTTAATCTATTATTAATAACTAGGGCTAGGAATGCTAAGATTTCTATGCATTTGCATGTTTTTTTCCTTAAGTCTAAATTGATTGGTTGTCAGGTTGTCCACAATTTGACTTATTTTTGATTAAATAGTACAATTTTTTTTCCATATTTTGAACATAATGCATATAATATATAAATCATTGAGAATCTTGTTAATTATTGATGTTTATTTAATAAACATCTATAATTATTGGTTTATTTTTCGAATTATCGTAAATATACTATCTATTTAAACTAGAATGAACTTATAATACTAAAGAAGAATAAGGGATTCAAAACATTTCGAAAAATGTGTAAAATTATAAACTGTGATTATAAAACAAAAGTAAAAGATGTTAATATTACATTAAATTCGGGACAAATTATGTAATTTAAGTATGCTCCAACAACATCGTGTGATGTGGAAAGCAGTTCCAGTCAATTTAAATCACCGGTCGTTTACATTTGAAAATTTAAAACATGTAATAATATTAACTAATATTTAAAAAAAAAAATTGTTTTTGCATATTTTGGTAAATAAAATTCATATTTTACAATTTTTTACTGCATAGAAATCCTAGCCCTATTAATAACTAGGTATTATTGATTAAAAAAACCCTTATTATTATTATTATTATTATTTTGACACCAATTTAAGGTATTTATTAAATTCAAATTTGTATTCATTGTGTGTGTAGTGTTGCTTAGACTATCAGTCTATGGCTGCAGCTTACCAAAAATATCATTGCACATTTGTCTTTAAACTCTTCGTTGATCTTGTCCAAAGTCTTGTGTTCCAGGAAACCTAGCCCGTAGATGAACACTGCGATTATAAGTGGTGTGCACAACGTTTGGTCAATGAATAACTTTTTGGATATCGTGAGTGGGTCCCTGGCTGGATATCGGTTGTCCAGTGACCGATAAAAAATATGCTGTACCGATCCCAGAATGCTGCCTATTACGGCAATTCGCGCTAAATACGCCCAGAACCATATTAACATAAACGGTACACCCATTAAAATCTTCAAAAACACCTAATGACAAATATTGTCGTCGGCGGACGCCGATTGTCATCAAGGGGGAGGGGAGAATAGCTTATCCATTTAACTTAGATTTAGCCTTCCTGCAACATTTTTACGGTTTCAAAAGATTAATGGGAAAAAATTTTCAGAAATCACCCCCCCCCCCAACATTTAAAAAAAAAATATGCTTAGAACAAAAATGCAGATTGCAGCTGGCAGCAACTTATACAATTATTATTTATTATATTACTTGTATATTATATAAGTAACGTAATAGGTAATAATAACTAATAAGATTATAACGTTAGTAAAGAATGCTATTGAATCGTTTTAATTTGTATATATTTATATTAAATTATTTGTCTATATTTTATTTTTATAGGAAAGCTTTTTTTCCTAAAATAAACGAAATATGTCATAATGTATTTAGATTTTATGTATTAAATTATTTATAATTGTTAAATAATCTAATTATGTAATAATAAATTTAGTTTAGTTAAGTATTTTTTTCATTAAAACATCACACACAATTTAAAAAAAATTCAAAAACGTGGGAAATTGCAAAAAATATCATTATAAAATTAAATAGACAGAGAATGAGAGAAAATAAAGTACACATTGACAGATTTTATTTATTAAAAAAAAAGTTGCAATATCAATTAAATCCGGTCTTTACTCTTTAATTATAACTTATAAGTATAATAATACATTTAAATTAATTTATTATGCGGTGATCCAAAGACACAAATAAGGAGCTTTATGGCTTATGGGTCAATAATTTATAAGCAATAACCTATTAGTTATTACTAATAACCAAAAGTAATGACTTTATAACAACTCTAATATCTAATAATTTGTTTTATGAAAGTCAGGAAAAAAATATCAATGGGGACATAACCTCCCCTGGGTACGCCACTGTCCATATGAAATAATAATCAAATATTTTAATAGCCCTCCTCCCTCCAAAATATTGACCATAATTTCCGATCGTATGCGTAGGTACTTGCCGGTTCTCGACCAGTCGTAACCCTCTGACAACCCGTGGTAACGTTCTACGTTCTGTTGCGCGACATCACCAATACACATCATCGCGGATCCGCTGAATGTGTTGACAGAGAAGTGATATTTGTCGAACACGTACACCGCCGTCCGTGTCATTACCGCCCACATTTTTCTCCCCGCAGACATTATTAATATGAATATAATATTAGTTTATTTTAAATAATTTATACCGGAACGTGCGTTCGGTTAAGGTAACGAATGGAGACAAAATGAAAAATGTTCCGATCGGCGCGCGAATTTAGGTTTATCGACTACCGATAAATTAATAATGTATACTGCAGTCCGTATGTAGTACACTACAAGGTTTATTATTTTAAAGTAGTTTTTCATTTTGTATGTACATAGTCAAACAATCTTGGCTAAATGCCGGCCGTTTTGAATAATAAAATAGTAAATACCACGTATATTGAAATCGACGTGTTATTGTTGTTCTAGATTATGTTAATTGTTATATGTACCTATACCTCTGTAGCTTTGTGTTTGATCACGGTTTATGGCTTCGAGCATATAGCCAACGAAAAATAAAATATGAGCACGCGTCCAATTTTAAAACTGTACAGTTTATTTTGTTGGTTAATCATTATAATTACTTTAAGCAATAGGTACCAATATTACCAAACTTTATAATAGGAATAGGTTAATAAGTATTTGCATAACAATTTTTTGCGTTTTTCTTGTTATAATTTGTAATTCATTATCGAATTGATTAATTTATTTTAGCTTTAGATAATATATGCAAGTTGTGGTCCACCAATTTCAATACAACAGTCATCAGCTATTATGTATATACTATAGTTAACATACTAAGCAGGAGTAGATCTATGCATAGGCGCAAAAAATCTTAACAATTTCGGGTGGGGAGGATCTGGAAAACCGAAGAATTAAATTATAGTACAAATGTGCAGACGAACAGTATCAAGACGTTAAATTTGGTGTAAGTGTAATAAACGAAATAATAATAGAATTTCGGGAAGAAGAGCTATAATGATTTTTTAAAGACCTAGATGTACTCGTATTTACTTAAGGTATACATATAAATGTATTTTTATATTATTGTAATATTTACTTATTTTAATATTAACCTAGTTTAAAATCAATGAAAATCAAACGTTTAAAATATGTCTCGCTAATTGTGTCATAATAATATAACATATTATCGGTGGTTATTGAAAATTCCAATACCTCTTATATAAAAGTCATAAATCATATAATATATGGTGATATATTTATAATCGCATAATCAGTTATGTTTTATACGTTTTGTTTACAAGTTATTAGTATTTAATATTATTATATCAATTATACATAGGTAGCCGATAGTAAATACTATAGTACATGAATGATAGGTATACAACAGGTAGTTGGTGTTTATCGTTGTTTGTAAATAATTCATATTAAATAATGAATAATGACATAGTGTCATATGTCATGATGAATAAGTTGCCTGCTATTATTGATTTTATGCTATTATATAGATACATAATTGATCATTAAAATAGTTGGCAATATTTGTTATTTTAAATTCCTTTATGTTTATCTAATTTTAAACAACTTTATTTTTATATATGTCACCTATTACCTACACGGCTATATGACATATGTACATGTTTCCAATGTTTCCATTATGATAAGGTTATGTTAATAATATATTAATTAATTCCTGAATAACTATCTATTCAATAATATTACTTATTAACGATTTTATTTTTTTTTTATTATTATTTAAAGGAAATCTTACAGCTATATTACAATGGCAGTTTACCAATTGCGCCTAAAATTACTTTTTATATACCAATTAGAAAAAAAAAAAAAGGAACATTTATTAGTTATAATTATTATATAATAAATGAAAACACTAACCGATTTTTATGTGAATATTAATACATAATATAATATAAATAAATAAATAATTGTTTTTTTCTCATTTTACAAGTTATTTTTTGATCGTCAATTATTCAAAATTAAATACCTACTAAACCTACTAGTTACATTATTACATTATAATTCAAATTTAAAATACTAAACTTTTGTACAATATTAATAGCACACTCTGATTCTTTTCAAATGTTAATACATAATATATAATATAATATAAATAAATAATTTATTTTCGCATTTTATAAGTTATTTTAACCTAACTTGTGTCATCAAATGTGTGTAATAATAAAAACGTTTCATAAAATTCCCGATACTGTTATAAAATATATTATACCCAGTCACTTTCATCAGTAATCAATTGATCAATAAATAAGTTTTAATTTTCAAGCATTTTAGTATGTGTTATATAAGCGCAATTGGTATACAAACCCTAAAATACAAGGAGCGTAATTGGTATAATACTGACCCTAAACAAAAATATTGTGTTAGGCGCAATTGATCCATGCCCATTACAATAAGCAAATTTATTATATAATTATATAGGTATACAAAATTAAAATTACATTAATATCGTGTAAAGGATGAAATCGATTGGTAACACCTCTTTTATTTACTAACGATTAACGACACGTATATGTATAGTAGATACCTAAATTTATTACTTTTTTAATGTTTTTAAAGAAATCATTTGTCTTAGGTACATTATAAATAGTGCCGTAAACGCTTAGGTTAAGATGTTAATACTTAATTAATTGATTTTATAGTTTTAAATGTAAGCAATAGATAACGTGGTTTTTGATAAAATCTCAAGCGGAATAGGAAGAGAAAAAACATTTTGCTTGTAGGTAGTAGCATTGATTAAATATGTATAATGTATATAATATTTAATCAATGGTAGTAGGTACAAACATATATCTCACGTTTTTTCCAGTGGTGGCGCCAGAACAGGCAAGGTAGGGCCATGGCCCTACTTAAAAATGCCTGGCCCTACCACTGGCCTAACCTTAGACAGTTAGATATTAAAATAAACTCATTTTTAATTTTTTGTGGCCCTTCCTTATAATAATTGTTGGCCTCCCTATTCCTATTCTCTCTAAAAATAATTTATAATAAATGTTTATGTTTTAATAACTACCATAATACATGGAACCTATGATAAATGATGAATTTTAGAATAATTACTACACCTATGTATTTACACATTGTCACATTGCACTAGAATAAGTTTAGAAAGCGGTAACCTATCTAGGTCTCTCGCCATTTAAATACCACTGGATATACGGTTCTTTTAAAGTGTTAACAAATTATAGATATTGTACAGATATTAAATAAATTGAAAACCCATGTTAAATGCATCAAAAATAATGTCGGTTGATAGATACCTATTGTATTATTAAATATTAGAATATGTACCTTTTTATAAAACACTATATCTATAATACATAATAATAATATTACATTATAATATATAGTATAATATATACTAGTATTATAGGTATTTTTTTCTCTTTTATCACTACTTATTTTATTTACGTCTAGGTATACCTGCAGTTTTTTTTTAATTATTATTTTTTACAATAATATAGCCACTATATATAGGTCTATCTATAACCAATATTTACAGTTTTATGTCATGTTAGAGTATTTGTATAAGTTTCATCATCTATGGACTATGATTAAACATAGGTAATTAATTTAATTTATGTTTACTGTTGAAGCTATTTTATATTATGCAATACACGTGTACTATCGTATATTGATACATCACGATTCTCGGTTAACATAATTGTACACACCATCTGTTGATCTGTGGTATGCAAATAGTATTTAATATTAAATAATATATTAATCAGACGTTTCACCACATACGCCTGTTCTAAAATATTGTCCTTCCAACCTATTAATATTTATTATTATATTGTATTTTATATACAGAGTGTCCCGTGAAGATTTACCCATAAAAAAAACTGCTAATTTTTTTATACGGTAGTGGTATCATTGTATTAAACGCGTGCTCGTACGGCCGGCAAACTAATCGGCCGGCTTCTCAAAACTAGAAAAAATATTAAAAACTAGGAGATTAATGAAATTAAAATGTTGAAACGTCAATATTTTCAGAAAAATGAACTCTACAAAATGGTTATCCTCAATTTTTTTTAAATAATTAAATAAATAAAAATATTTTTTAACTTTTTACCAAAACATAAATATAAATTAAAACACAACATATTTGTAGTTTTTGTCCCTGTAAATCTTATTAAAAAATCAGAATTATGATATCTATATTATTTCAGGAGATACCGCAATGGATAAATCGTCACAGGACACCGTATATATATATATATATTATATATCTACATATTTGACATTTGTACAGAATTATCAAAAATTCGTAGTATTAAAATGGTAGAAACTAGAAATTATTAAACAGAAATTGAAAATAGTTTTAGTTTTTTATAGTTTCATATTTCTAGCTTAACTTTAAACGAGGAAATGTATACTGCAGTATATTGTAACCTGCCAATTAAAATAGGCCAATTTATAATTCTAAATAATTTACTATACACACTAACACATTTTCATTTATCTACACATATTAATATATTATAATAATAATTTGGTACTATAAATTTTCATTGTATACATGAATATTATTTTAAATAAGTACATTGTTCAATTATTTTATTTTATTAGATCATTTACATTTATGTAGGTATAATGGCATAAATATTAATTTATTAGTGATGGTATACACGATACCATATTATTCCGTTTAATAGGTAATTATGCTGTACTTTTGCAGTATACCGTATTTGGCAAATAATGCAATACCTATATCAGACGTGAACGCAGGTAAAAATTTCGGTGGGTTTTTTAAAAAAAATATACATAAATATCATACTATTCATTTGTAGGTCAGGTAATTTATTTTTTGTTCCCGATATTTCGGAGGGAGTTTAAACCGCCAACGCCAACCACTCCTCCTACCCATCTGCGTTCGCGATTGTCTATTATACCTTCGCATTAGGAAGAATATATATATAGAATAATATTGTAAAAATTAAAAACTGAGGAAGTCATCGCTCTGTTGGATATTATAAATTTAGGTTCCTCATCATAATCGAGTAATTCACTGCATAATTTATATGCTGAATTTTAATTCAATAATAAATAATGATTTATGGCTCATAAAGTCATTTAAATTACAACAAAATTAATAAAATCCAAAAGATTGTCATTTTTAAATTTTTTGTTTAAAAATCTAATTTAACAATATTTAACATCAAGTACTTAAAAAACAAAAAACAAAAGATTTTTGGTAATATGAAATTTTCATATTTTTTAATTACTATAAGAACAACTAATTGCATCAACATAAATTTAAAGAATATCGAAAAAATATATCAATTTAATTTCAAATATTTTTCTAAATCAATAATTACACGTATATTTATAGCACTCACAACCCATTATACCGGTTATTTAGTACGTAATCGTAGTAGTTTAATAATTTTGTTGTATATATAGATATTGATATACTTGTCATTACTGGTCAATAGTCTACACTCTGCAGTACAATCTTATACAATAATATATATATATATTTATTTTTAATTACTATAATACAGTGTATAGTGTATTATATACTGTGTATACTGCAAATATATAATATATAAATAGTAAAATATAGTCACACTATACATATATATTATAGACTAGAGTCAATAGTCATATAATAAGTTAATTATGGTTTCATATCCGTTTGGTTAGGTATTTGTTTATTATCTAAGATCACGTAATAATATAATAAGTGCGTATTTTTATATGATAATATATTATTTATGTTACATATATATGATAAAATTAAAATGATATAAATCTATGTATTTTGTATAAACCTGTAGGATGTGACCACGTATGTATAGCTCTATAGCAACAAGCCACGTAGGTATATAATATACAAGCAAAACTTTATAAATTTATAATTGAAGAGGCTGAAGCACCGGTTTTATTTTTTAATAAGTATATTATTATTTAAATTAATGAAAACTAAATTCTACATTAAAATAATTTGAATTAACTGTTATAAGTACTTGCAGTATTTCTATAGTGTGCAACTGCTTTTTATTTACCTACCGGCTTCCTCGAAGCTATTGCTTATTAGCCTTGTTTTTGAACAAATCAATGGGTATATCTCAGTGTTTATAAAAATATATTTTTTTATCTACGAGAATAAAACAAGTGCATACATACATTTTTTTTTAAATTTCCTCGAATTTTTCTGCGGCACTGTATAATAATAATATATTATTATTGATGACCCATACTATACAGTTTCAAAAGTTTTCACTGTTATTAGACGGCTGCTCACACACACACACATATATATATATATTTTTATTATTTATTATATAAATCTTAAAAAATTATTATTTATTTTGTATTTCACGATTTGCTTAGTCATAAAAAGAGCACTCAAGCAGAACTGTACATTTAAAAAATCCTAAAGTTGCTCTAAAAATATAATACAAAAATATTCAAAATAAAATTGCATATACTGCATAATTGTTTGGTCATGAAATATAAATTAGTATAAACTATAGATATTTTTTCACCAAACAATAGAAAAAAAAAATACAAAAGTCATATAAATCTCTTTTTTATAATTATTGTATATACGTATAATTTTTATAATCTTTAAGTACGTATACATACCTACGTACTTAAAGATTATAAAAATTACAAAGAATTATATATACACCTTTTATAATTTGTATTTGCTTAACTACATTGCACTGTATAGGTCACACCTGTGACCTATCTAGTATCTAGGGTTACCATAACTTACAAATCCCGGTTTAGCTTGCTGACTATAGAGTTCTAATACTCCCAATATTCCAATAACTAAATATTTCGGGACTGCAAATTGTTCCAGAATTTAATTTAAATAGTTATTAATTGTTATGTATTTATGTTAATATTTTGTTTTTTATTAAACATTTGTAATAAAAACTAAAAAAAAAAAAACAATATAGTTTTTCATAAAATAAACTAGTTAATTACCTGATTGACCAACAAAATATATTAAAAATTATGTTTTAAGCTCGGCGATGACTATTATACATAAATACGTTCATTGTTTTTTTGTTCCAGTATCGTTAGTCAATAATTTTATTGGTTGTAGCCAGTGATGGGAAAGAACACGTCTATATTTAATGTCTTGGACTTGAATTTGAACTAGCTCATTTTAAAATGAACTTTCCCATAAGTGCCCCGTGGGTGACGTGGTGTCAAAATTATAAATATGGTCATGAGGTAGATTATTTTTATTTTTCTTATGGTATCATAAATGTGATGGGAACCACAATTGTATAACTATGACTATAAGAACTTGACAAAATAAGTTATCCAATTCCTATTTTTATTTTTTTTTAATAATTATTACTCATTAGTTTTAATTGATATTAGTTAACAAATCTCACAATATTTGCTAATAAACGCATTTTATTGGAATATTACACCAGACAATATGTCATTATAGTTGATACTCAATAAGCTATATAGATCAAGTTTCAATAAGGTAATTTAATTGTAATTTTTCATTTGTATTATTAATTATATAATTGTATTAATTTAGTGTATAATAATTAATAATTGTATCTACAACCTGCATCCAAAGTTGTAAATATTTATATTTGATAATATAAAAATTGAAAAAAATAAAATAAAATGTTTTACGCGTTAAAACTGAATGCTTCGATAAAATGGGACTATACATGAATAATTTATTTATAATTATTAGTTTAACGTAAATGAAAGATGGATGGGTTAAAATAATATTTTAAATATAATGCGTTCAAATTTTGGCGGCACTTATCGTCCGTGGCGGTGGTTTCGTCGGCGGCCGTGGTCGTGTCGCATTTAATTTTTAGGTTATTTGCGGCGTCGGCGGTCGACCGTCACGGCGTGTTGTGCGCCGGTTGGCTGAACGACCCGGCCAATCGTCGGTGTCCATCTGTCTTGACTTCAAATATCCGAAGTGAGATATCCCGGTTGCCCGCCGTCGTCGTCACCACTCACTAGTGCCCGCGTACGCATTACTCTTCGATCCCCTGAAACGTACCTGAACTCTCTCGTCGCTGGCGGTCTCGTCTGTTTTCATTTGGTCGTTGACGTCGCAACAAATCCCGACACCGTCATTTGGCGTTCTCCCGTCGGTAGAAGACTTGCGCCGTTCGTTAAATATATAGTATAATATTCGTACACAATGCGAGCACCGACGAAGTTGTCGCTATGCGCACTGTTCTGTCTGGCTACCGCCCTAGCCGTCAGTGCGGAGATCTACTTTGAAGAAAACTTCCCTGATGGTACGTATTATTCTTATTATGAGATTTGTTTGACTAAACCTCTGCCAACGAGAATGTTAATTTGATGTTATTGTTTATCGTTCCATAGATTCGTTTGAGAGCGAATGGACTTACTCGGAACATCCCGGAAAAGAGTTTGGTAAATTCGTACACAGCTCGGGCGCTTTCTACAATGATGTCGAAGCTGACAAAGGTATACAGACGTCGCAGGACGCTCGGTTCTATGCTTTGTCCAAAAAATTCCCGCCATTCAGTAATGAAGGCAAAGACCTCGTCATCCAGTACACAGTCAAACATGAACAGAATATCGATTGCGGTGGTGGATACGTTAAGCTGTTCAACTGTGATTTGGAACCAAAGAAAATGCACGGTGAAACACCATATGAAATTATGTTTGGTAAATATATATTTTTTACTATTATTAATTGGATGTATTAGATATTAATAGTACTTTTCAAAACTGTAATATGCTCACACGTATGTTACATTTGAATATTCGGAGTCTTATATAAACTTAAATACAAACTTCATCAATTGGGTACCTAATATAAGTAAATAATATTCAATAAAGTTTTTTAATAATATGCTTCTTATTTGTGTCATTGATTATATAAAATATAAACATTAAATACTTTGCTTGGAATAACACTAGAGAAATACATATTGATTTCTTTGAATTTACACTAAGTTAATTCAATAAAATAGGTTTTTGTTTATGATACTTAATGAAATATTAAATATTACAGAGAGTTTATTAAAATTGATATTACAATAAAATATAATATGTATAAGATCTAATTAAGTCTTTTGCTATTAAATTAAATTAAAATTTCTTTTGAGCTATTAGTGTTTTTTATGAACTTGTTTATATTCTATATATAAGTATATAACTAAATGAATAGTACTTACTACTGTTTAAATTTAATTTAAAATTAATTTTATGTTTAAAAAATATTTGTATTTAATATTTTTTAACATAAACTTAAAATATTTGACTTGGTTTGTTAAAAATCAACATTTTACAAATATTTGTATTATTTTTTTTTTTGTGGTTTATGAATTTCTGTTCTTTTATGATAGTGATATAGATTAGAGAAAGTTACTTGTATCATAATGAAAGTAGTATTTGAAATAGAAAAATGCATGAAAGTAAATAATAAAGATCACATTACAAACAAATTTAATTTTGTTCCCAAACTTAAAAATATCAAGTAATGGCTAATTTATATCTACTTAAATAAGCAATATATTTATAAATATCCAAAGTACAATAAAAAGTGCTAATTTAATATTAAATAAATATTTTTTGATTTGTAGATATTGTTATTTAAGAATTTGTTTATTTAAAAAAATTGTAAACAATACCTTTTTTATTTCCTCTTGTTACCAATAAGTAAACATAATGTTTTTTATTCATGGTTTGTTAATGAGTTGATTTCTGTCAATTATTTTACAACATACAATGAATGTAATTCAAATTTATTTTTGAAAATCAATAAGAAATAGGCTATACTTTTTATAAATATTTAATTATAATATTGTATTATAAATGTAATAACTTTTTTTTTTTACTATAAAAATAGGAAAATAAATAATGGTGTTAAAGGTGAGATAAAATGTTAAGTACTTATTAGTTATTTAATTTTAGATTTTAGCTTATTCTACTACTAAAGTTTTATTCTGTAGAAATTCTTTACAATTATATAAAAACATGAGACTATTTATAGAATTAATAACTATTTTATTTGATAAGTGGTATACATTTCTTTGACTATAATCTTTTAGTTTTATTAATTTAAATAAAATTTATTTTTGTCATTAGGCATAATCTAATGCTAGTAAATTACAATTTATTTTATACATTTAAGTGATTTAACATCATTTTAATTTGGAATAAAAATTGGTGATTTATAATTTGCATTTAAATGACGTTTTAATAGGTTAGGGTACTTAACACTTGAAAATCAAAATTCAATATAAACTATTATGCTTTGTAATCTTAAAACCGAAGTACCTTTATAGCTATTTAAAATGACTCATTGATTGATGATCATAATAATGTTCAAGTATTCTGCATAATAAGTAATAGACATTATATTATAAAATAGTCTTATAACTTACTGTTCAACTTTTGGAATATGTTTATGTACATAATGATAGATTGCTGTAATGTGACACACATACATTTGTTCTTTACAGTCACTAAAATAATTTGAATACTTCATACTTCGATAACTGTTTCTCGGAGATAACTAATATTATCTGCTTATTAAAAAACTATACAATATACATTATATAAGTACCTTTTAATATTGAGTAATTACATTTATTTGAGTACCTATTTCCAGAAAAATAAATAATTGACAAATAAATTATTATATGATTAATTATATCAATAAAATTAAGAATTAATATAGCATAAAATTATATAATAAATTAATATTTTTCCCCATTAATATGCTGTATTTCATCATTTTTACTTATTTAATATTTTGATTTTCAATTTAATTAACTCTTGTAATTTTTATTTTTTTAAACTAAAAGTTTTGTTTATTTCTAGGACCTGACATTTGTGGACCTGGTACAAAGAAAGTTCATGTTATCTTCAGCTACAACGGCAAAAACTTGTTGATCAATAAAGACATTCGTTGTCGTGATGATGTTTACACTCATGTTTACACACTAATTGTGAAGTCTGATAATACTTATGAAGTATTAATTGACAATGAAAAGGTAGAATCTGGTGAATTAGAAGCCGATTGGGACTTTTTGCCACCCAAGAAAATTAAGGATCCTGAAGCTAAGAAACCTGAAGATTGGGATGAAAAGGCTACTATTGATGACCCTAATGATGAGAAACCAGAAGATTGGGATAAGCCAGAACACATTCCTGATCCAGCTGCCACTAAACCAGAAGATTGGGACGATGAAATGGACGGTGAATGGGAACCAGCAATGATTGATAATCCCGATTTCAAGGGTGAATGGAAACCAAAACAGATTGATAATCCAAATTACAAGGTATGAATAAATTAAAATTGTATTATATTTTTATTTGTTATAGTTATAGAATACTGTATTAAAGTTTTTAAATTTAATGAATCGCATTATAAATTATCTATAATATTTTAAGGGAGTATGGGTACATCCTGAAATTGATAACCCAGAATATAAACAAGATGATAAACTATACGCAAGAAAAGAAATTTGTGCTCTTGGTTTTGATTTATGGCAAGTAAAATCTGGTACTATTTTCAACAATGTTTTGATCACAGATGACATAGAATTAGCTAAAGAAAAAGCAGATGCCATTTGGAAATCTAGATATGTAAGTACAATTTATATTTTTAATGTTGAATGTAATTTTAAAATTTATTTTATTTTTTAGGAGGGCGAGAAGAAAATGAAGGAGGCACTTGATGAAGAAGAAAGAAAGAAAGAAGAACAAGAAGCAAAGAAATCTGATGATGTCCAACCCGATGAAGAGGATGAAGAGGAAGATGAAGAACTTGCATCCAAATCTGAAGAAGCCCACGATGAATTGTAAAAAAAAGACTGTGTGTATAATGTCATTGTTTAAGTTGATATATGATTATAATTTTACTGTATTATTTATTTTAAATTTTATCCGACCAGTTTAGGACTGCCACATATTGTTTTTCATTGAGCACTCCACCTATATTTTTTTTAACATAGTGTGCGATTAATGTTAATTTTTTTTCTCTAACCCTCTCATATCTACTAAGAAATCCTTGTTAATTTACAATAATTCAAATCATGTAAAAAAAAAACTTAAAATAATATCAGCCGTCTATATAATTGTAATATTGATGTTTGTATACATATATTTGTTTACATTTGTAAGTAACTCCCTAGGTAAATTCATCCTACTTAAAACATTGTTTTTTTTAAGGTCAAATATGTTTAAATTATCTTCTTTTTCTATATATTTATTTGTCAACAATATGGAATATTTATGGCTTGTACATTTGTAGTACTACAGTAACAGAAGAAAACCACACTACTTAAGGTTTATACTATTTTATAAAAAAAATTGTGTATAAAATAAAAATCGAATAGGATAAAAATAAAGTTTTTATTTGTTTTCCCCTTAATCTAATCCCTTACAAATGGGTTGTGTACATATTATTTTGTATGGTTGCAATGAAATTATATAATATAATTGTGTATAATATTGTTATTTATTTTAATTTATATATTTGTTTTCAGCTATAAAATCTTTAAAATTCACATTCATTAAAAAAATATTTGATTAGTTTTACTAAATTGTGGAATCCAATTATTATTTTTAAACTAAACTTTTCATTAAACATTATAAAGTTGTTTTATCTAACAATAATTATTTAGTTTATATATTGTATATTAATATTTTTAAAAATCACTTATGTTTGTACAATTATGTCAAAGGTATCTTCTATTATAGTTTGGTAGTACATATATTTCTGAATAGTATAAAGCAGTAAACCATATTGAGAAATTTGTGGTCAAGTCATAATTTCTGAATGTAAATGTTATACCTGTATCGAATGTTACTATAATTCTCAACACATGATAGCACTTCAGTTTGACCTTCAATTGGTTTTTGAGTTAGTTAGCAGCGAGTACTTAGACATTTCATCAGCCACAAACTGGGCTTATGCAGATTTAGAATAATTGTGTCTAATTATTTAATAGAGGAGTAAAAATGTATCAAGAATATATTATAATATAATGTTTATAGTAATTTAGTGTTTGTAAAAATAGTTTAGAATAGCTGTGAACAGGGAGTACAATCAAATAAGATAACATTGGAACAGCCAAGCACGGATCCAAGAAGTAATAGCTGAAATAGCTCCACCCTCCCTCCATCATGTAAATATATTCTGAATTTATGCCTGCGAATAACAGTGACAGCAAATGATTAGTTAATTCTAACAGTGTATGAGAATTGAGAAACCACCGAGCTGTCGCATTTCAGTTATCTAGGACACAAATACAAATCATCAATGTATACAAATGTCATACTCAACAATATCATTTTTTCTTATGCTATTGACATTTTGATCAAAGTATAACTATTAACTCAAACCTAAATATTCTCAAAATCAACAAATAATTATGATTTTCATTGCATACATATTAAATAAATAAAATATAGAAAGTTTTAATAGCATTATAAATATTAATTAAATGTCATATTCTTGTGGCAGATTTGAGATAATATTAAATCGTATTATTACGATTCTTCGACGATGTCTGATGCCTAGTATGCCCATAAATAATTATATTGGTTGTTCATAGAGTCATTGAAGTTAACCTGAAGATGTTATGCATGATATCTTAAAATTCCAAATTATCAAAGAAATAGAATCTAATTTAATAAAATAAGCTACCTAGATCCCTAATTTCATATTGCGTGATATATTAATTTATAATAGTAATAACTTATAAGTTTATATTAACTTGTATTTCGCACCTAATCGACTAAATTAACTGGATATAATCAAATTTCTGATCTACTGTTCACGCGCAACATAGATACAACGCTTTCTCAAAAAATTATTTTTTTTTTTATGTATTTTATTAACCAATGTTGACCAATGAGCATTAAAAAAACAGTGTTGACATGTTATAAGCACCTACCTAATTTTATAATAATGTATCTCTATTGCCTATACGCTACGCCGTCATACGGACCATAAAGTGTACGATTGACGATGAATCGTGTTTTTCTATAAATATTAAATAGTATTAAGATTTTGAGCAGGCTTAATACTTGAATCGGTGTAACTTTCCTTTTAATTGATAAGTAATAAATTAAAAAAATGTTTTTCAAGCAAACGAACAATGTTAAAAAATAACAAGTGTGGGTTATTTTTGTAAACAAACTATTTCGTTAAATAGCTAATATCTAGCTAGCTCTTACTTTGAACGGAATTAAAAAAAATTGTAAGCTTATCTGTTGTCTTTTTTGCTCATGTATTTTACCTGCTCAAATATCCTCATTGTAAATTTAATTATTATTTACAATGAATATTTATAAAATAACATAATATAAAAAAATATTTTAGCTATACATGTAAAACATTTAAACATTATATACATTTTCCTTTGTTGAATTTTCAAATATAGGTACAATTTAACAAAAATCATAAATATACTGTGGCGGACTGATGGAAATAGGCTCTGGAAAATTATAATTTAAGAAGTGGAGTCCTTATATTTCTTTTACCTTCAATTTTTTTTTTGTACCTAATTAAGAACGGTACATTATTTTTAAGACTAATAAATAAAAAAAATAAAATTATATGAACTTAAGTTCATAATATGTGCTAAATTATATTAACTATTGCAAACTATCGTCTTGATTAACCATTAAAAATAAAATTTCGTAAACGTATAGTTAACATCTATTTTTGATTTAATTTATATCTAAATATCTTCATGAAATCATATTTGCTTTCCGTTGAGTTTTTTAGAATTAATTCAAAGTTAATGCGTTTATCGGAAATAAATCTCCGATTCTTATGACCCACAACTTCCAATAATATTTCAATCTGTTTAGAATGTTTAGATAATTCAAAATAATTTCTAAACTATATAAGCATTAAATATTTGTCACAATATTAAAATCGTAATGAATGTTTTAACGTCATTGGTCGTCATTACAGTATTTATAACAATATGCTAGTTGTAGCAACGAATTTACAATAATGATGTGTTTTTCATCATGTCACAAAATATTTGTATAATTATATTAGTATATTCTGTACATGATTTCATTGTTAAAAATGTTAAAATGAATCATTTTGAATTGTTTATAAATAGTAGATAGTAGATAGTAGATACATGAAAGTTTTTATGGTTTTAGAATTTTTAGAATTTGTATTTATAAAATTATTAAAATTATTTGTTCTTACAGTAACTAAAAAATGTAAAAATGCAGTACGAGCATTTTTTTTTTGTACATATAAGTACAAATTTGAAAATTCAGGAATGGTTAGAATGTTTGTAAATTATTTTAGTTACAATCTTAAATTTTAATAGGTACCCAAGAAAAATTAAAAACAAAATTTAAAGCCTCATTATTTTTTTGTGAATGTTTGAAGTTAAAATGTTGTAATTAGGGAGCGGATGTTGATGTTCTAAAAAATTAAAAATTATGCATGCAATTATGCACTATAAAGTATGAAATATAAAAATACGCATCAATAACATTTTTTATTTATTAAAAATTAAAAATAATAAATTATAAATAATTTAAAAAATAAAATAAAATTTATTATTATTAAAATTTAAAATTTAAAACAGATGTTTGCGAACTGTAAAATAATATACATGGGTAAGTATTAGAAACCAAATCAAGTACCGATACGAGCTAAAACCGGCTATTCCCGGTTGGCGTGAGTATTACATAGCCTTCAGCCGCGGACATTTTGATCTATTAATATTAGTCGTGCCGAGTCCGTTAATAAATACGAAAAATATACACTAAAAGCATGATGAATATAAAAATATGATCAAACAATTAAAAATCGAACAAATATGCAAAAATATGTAAATTTAAATTGATGAATTTTAATTTTTTTAAGTGATGAAACAAATTTTTATCTTACTCCGCATTAATTTAGATGTAATTAAAAAATATGATGAATGCATAAACATCCGCTCATTCCGCTTCTTAGTTATAATATTTGATATTCAAATATAAGTTAACAATTTCTCTTTAAAAAATTGTTATTATTTAGTTCTATTTCAAAAAATATTAGTTATAGAAACTTGAAACATTCCAGTATTTATTTAAATGATCTTTTTCTTTATATTTGATGCAATTTTAAAATTATCTATATCAATTTATCGTAAGCATATTACAAATATGTAATTTCGAATATTTTTAATTTTTATTCAATTATTAATGTTGCTAAAAAATGTTATGCTTGGTTAAAAAGTTTGCAAATGTTTTAAGGTTTCTTAAACAATATTCTTACAACTATTTTAAGAAAAATTGGAAATTGGAAATTTTAGTTATTTTGGTTTAATTCTAAAAAAATTAATTAGTGTTACAGGAACTTGTAATTTTTTGCTACCTACTACATATATTATCATAGGTGTGTCCATACCTCATATGCAGGTCGTGTACAATAGTGCCGTATCCTGTGGATGTGTGGAGGGACTGAAGGGATTACAGACAATACCCCTCCAAAAAATAGGTTAGAGTTTGGGGGATATGACCCCCAGATTTCGAAATAAGTTTAAACTTATAAATATGTTATATGTTTATTAATTAAATCAATCTTTATTAGAAATAAATAACAATTTTTTTTTTATCAAATAAATAAAACTAATATGAAATTGTATTTTAGTGTTTTAAATTTCGCAGATCATGCCTGCATATGCATGATAAGTAGGACCCTATAGGAGACGCCTGTACTAGCAGTTCCCAATTTATTTCAACTTGTGGTATATTTTTGGAATTGAGAATTTCTCCATGCCACTCTTTTTTCAGTCGTTTATCAAATATATGATCTTTACGAGTAGACCAGATAACAGTCAGCGGCACAGCAACCCTAAAAAGACAATGTAACGCACATTTTAAGAGCCACTGTGTTGCACTGGTTTATTTAATGACGATGTACACTCGAGTCTCAACAGCTACTGTACAATTTTGTGATTAAAACTTTATGATAAATAGTAATTAATAAACAATATTTATATATCAAAAATATTTATTTCGACTACTTAAAAATATTATAAGATCAATAATAGTTATGAAAGAAACATTTATCACAATGTTGAAAAAGGTATTTTAAATACGATATAGTACAAAAGTTTAATATTGATTGTTGTTAAATAAGATGACAAATCATTTAAAAACCAACTTATATGAAAGAAGTTAAATAATATTTCCAAAATTATCTGCTAATCGTTTCCTGTATATTCTCTTTAGGATCACATGGTCTTCTAAACTCTTGTCCCATTTCATGTAGCCATTTATTACACACTAGGCAAAAATATAACATAAATATCAATATAAAATGCATTTAAATTTTGTTAAATAAAATACCCCATTTTGAGCCTTGAAGTACAGGACATGCAGCGTGCCTAGTTCTCAGATCCCCATTTCCGCTTGGATATAAATTAAACCATACAGCAGCTGTTCCTTTTACAGGTTGTAGTGCTACGCCTAGCCAAGGGAACACAGTAGCGCCTCCTTGAGCAACATCACTCATCTGTAATTAAATGGTAATTAAAAATGTAACATTCACATGACTAGATAATTATAAGTAGTCTTAATGTAAATTCCTTACATAAAATAAAACAGTAGCGATTCTATTTCCGGTTCCTAACGACTTGAATGCATTGGTTTCTTCAGACTAAATAATTAAAATGTTCTTATTTTTAATTGAAAATGCATATCATTTTTAATTAATAACTAATAATAATCATTGTATACATACTCTAGCAAAATCATAATGTGGATCATAATGTCCGCCAACTCCATAGTTAACAACTTGAAGTTCCTCAGCTGTTTCTGTTGTAAGGCCTGTCATCACTTCAACTCTTTTGGCAACATTTGCTACCACAACATCTTCGTGTTCTTTTAACCAAGCCGATTTGCTAATTCGGTAATCAGCGAATTCTAATTCACCAGTCTTATAATTTTGAACAGTGGCCCTTTTGAGCTATAATATAAAGTTAAATTAATAATTTATTAATTTTAAGTTATAAAAAATAACTTACTCGAGGCTGAGCCATGCGCTTGATTACTTCTATTTCATTATCGTACAAGACATCTCGATAAAGAATTATTCGCGGACTGAAATAAGCTTCTTCTTCTTTGAGTGGAGCAATTAATAAACGAGGATTTCTATTGTTGTTTGTGTAACGACATCGAAGTTGGGAACTAATTTGGACTGACATTAAGTTTTCATTTCTACACAGCATGTGATATCGCTCTCGTTCTTCGGGATCTAACGTTGCAGTAGTAACTTTTGAAGATTGTTCACTTTTATCGATTTCAGTTGTTCCATTTTTTATTGCAGCTTCGTAATATGCTAGATTGCCCAATGCACGTTCGTGATTTGGAAGTATCGCTAACAATTCAATAGTTAAATCTAATGCTTTTTTTAAATTTCCTGCAATAAATCAAACAGTTGTTTAAATTGAATACATCGATTACAATAAAATGTTTTATAATTTACCTTGCATAAAAGTAGAATATGCAAGATACTCCAAGATTTCCCAACGAACTGTCACATTAGATCTCTCTTGTTCGTGCCTTCTTAAAGCTTCATTCATCCACAATTCTGTATGATAAAAATCATAGCCATTATATGACTGGCGGCCGAGTTCAAAACAGTCACCAGCTAAAAAAATCGACTATTAATAATTTTAAATACCTATATAAATTGTATTTGTGAAATTGAGTAAATCATTTACCTGATAGTTGAGTACTGTATTGAATGCCGTTCAACTCTCCCCTGGCAACTGATGCCGTGTCGAGTTTATACGTGTCTTGCAATCTAATAAGCGCAGTGGCCGCGCCGGTTAAATCTTCATCTGTAGGGAACTTTAGAAGTTCACGATATTGAGTCAAATTTTTCATAGCAGCTAAAATTGTACAGTTTAAGAAAAGATTAATTAAATATTTGTAATATTTACACTTCATAATTGTTTATTTGACTATAATTAATAATTATGAACTTACTTTCATAGTATGGATCTTGCATCAATTTTTCTGTTTTATGCCAGTCGCTAGTTAATCGTTTTACCAATAAATAATCATTGATAGGATTTGATAGATAATTAGTTACATCTTTGGCTGCAATTGAATGTTCTTTTTCGTAATCCAAAGCATGTCTAGAAACAAAAAAATAATGAAATAATTATTCGTATTTAGTTTTATTCTTAAATATTTAACTATCAATTTAATTGGGAATAATTTCCAATACTTTTTTAATACTGCTATTCGATGTTCTTGGTCGGTAATGTATTGGTGCAGAGTTTTTAAAAGAACAGATTCGGTATCCAACAGCTCTTCCAGTTCGGAGAGTGCTGTGTACACTTCGCCTTGTAGAGGTGTACATAGGACCAAACATAATGGCAATGCCACCCATATAGGGGGCATTCCTAAAAAAATATAAAAAAATACAATTTTAACAACACGCATTAATTTCAATTTAATTAACAGTTTAAAATTTAAAAATATAATCTAGAGAATAAACCAGTTCTAGAACTAATACAATGAATACGCTGTAATTGGTATAAGTAAGTCATAAGTACATATAGGTACAACAACTATACAGGAAAACCGGACCCAATATCAGCGAGAATCCAAAGGTGCCCCTCAAGCTTAAAATATAAATTACAGCATAATTTTTTTTTATATACGTTAAATAATAAAATTAACCGGTTAGAAATTTAATTTTTATTTATATTTTAAGTAACCTAAAATATATTATTAGAAATTTTAATAATTTCATAAAGTATAATATATAAAAAGAAAATGTATTTGGTCGAATTTATAGATTTAAAATTTAAGCGATATATACAAAATGATTTTTTAACGAACAAAACTCACTTTGTCATGTTAGTATTTTCGTAAATAACATACTACATCATTTTTATCGGTACTTATGTAACTATACATTAACTGCAATTTTCATAATGAGTACCTATAGGTAATCTTTTTCAATGAAGATAATTTATCAAATATTATTTTATTATTTAAACAATTAAAATTAAACTTTAAACTTATTGTACTATATTATATTGTTTACTGATTATATAATTACAATGGATTTTTTTGCTTTTGCTTTTAGCTTTTCTAGATGTCAATTCTCACTGCTTAGAAAATCTGTGATATACTAATATAACGATTATTGTGCGACAATGTATACAAGTGATATACTGAACAGTGATAACTAGCCATTATACATTCTCTTATTAATATTATACTATTTATAATGGTCATTCGTCGTCATATTCACGAGTATTAACTGAATTACTGAATAGATACATAATGTTTTTATGTGAATGAAATACAATTGTACGTATGAAAAAAATTGACAATGCCTATTAAGATAATGAAATAAACCAGTCATTTGGTAAAGTTACCTATAAGTCATGGCTAAATGTTTTAAACTATACATAGGTACTTGATATTTCATGTTATAATGTGATATAATTATAGAACCATTTAAATATTCGGAAACTAGTAAATCAGTCAAATTAATACACCGCCACAGTCATCAATTCAATTTAATTCTATTCTATTTCTATTGTTAATTGAATTAAACAATTAAAAAATATAGCATATATTAAAAATAGGGGCATTGGTTGAAAGGATGTAGCATTAGTGCATTACTTCCTAGTTCCTATAGATAAAACACATGTGTAGAGAGTGAGAGATAAAAGTTTTACATAACATCAGTATTTTATTAAAACTAACATTATAATAGACGAACACGTAAAAATAATCACTATATATACTCGCGAAGATAAGAAAAAACATATATACCAAGTGTTTAATATGAACTAATCTCGTGAATATTTATTATTGATATATGTATAGATAAATATTGTTAACATCCGATGGTTGTAAGAAAAATTATTAATATTTTTAGATTCAACAAACAACCATTAATATTTAGTTATTTTACTTTCTAAACGAATGTTGATCAAATATCAATAGTTTATGTATAAGGTATAAAAAACCGTATAGGTGAGTAGTGAGTACATGGACATTTAAATATAATACAGTAAATATTAAAAATATAAGTATTGTGAATTAAACTATACATTGCTTAAACATATATAGTATAGGTACACCAACACCATAGGTACCTACAATAATTCATAATAGAGGACCGCATGTTATCGATCAAGTATAGATATAATAAACATAAAAGATTTAAATATTAATACATAATAATTTTTTTTTTGAAGTTTATTTTAATATATTATTATAATAATATAATAATATAATAATATAATATTATATTTAAATTTTTTCCTTTAACTTGAAACCTAAATTTCAACTAATTAACTACTGATTACTTAATATGACATACAATGCGGTAGTTAATTTTAATTTAGATAAAAATTCGATTTTCAAACTCTAATGATAAAGAAATTTAGATTGTAATTGAATTAAATATAACTATAACTACTTATTCTCGAATAGGAATTGAAAATCTTGCTGTGTAATGGAAACGTCATTGAATAAAAAATAAACAGAAGCGACCGTAGTGCTAATAGTGCTATAGTGCAGCTTATCTTAATTTATGTAGTATGTTAGTATGTACATACACAAAAAGAATATGTCCATAAACAATATAATGTTACAACGTATAGGTACATCATAATAACTTTGGTATCAATAAAAGTAGATATTTAATTTCTCCGTATTTTCACAGCCTCCGGATATATTTTGGATCCGCCTGGATGGATTAAATATTTATACATATTATAATATGAGCCATGAAAAAGTTAAATAATTTATACAGACATATACTATTATACTATTTAAATATAGTACATTGTATTTAATTTATTTTGAAAACGAAATATTATCGTAAAACAATAACTTTTTTACAAAACAATATTAAACCGTTATTACTTATTCACGAACCACTATAAGGACAATAATATTATCACGTTGAGGACTTGTTCGCATACGCGCCATACGCCATACCACATTGTTATTAACCTAACCTCATGCAATACCTGGATGACCTTACATTGCGATCGTGACATCTTGTGCCTGTGGCTATAATAGAGATTATATTTTCACTTTTAACACGTTAGTAAACCATTACTTATATTATTCACCGAATAAATTCAGTAAAATGATTATTAAGAAAGATGATTGTACAAAAAAGTTAGTATATTCTATCTTAAAAAAAATCAATGCCAAATTCAAATGAAAAAGAATAAATACAAAACATTTATCCCCGAATTAGATTTGTATTACAACTTTACGGGTTTAAAATGTTTAATTATATTTTTGTATAATTTTATTATAGATCAATCATATTAAATAATTTATTCGTGGGATATATTTGTTCTCACAGTTTGATTTTTATTTGATAAAATTAGAAATATCATAAAAAAATGAAAAAAAAGTAAGTAAAAAAGTTGATAACTTCATCATAATAATTGTATAGCTGTATTTACTGCATATACATAAGATACATGAATACTTCCAAAAATAATTCTACTTTTGCGTGTAAGTGTGTAACTTACATAATAGCTATAAATTATGATAAATTATTTAGATAATATTTATAAAAAGTTGGAATAATAATAAGTATAATATATAATATGTTACTGTCATTGATAAAAACCAATTATTGAAGACGTAATATTAATTAATAATTATTAACAATGCATAATTTTTCAGACAATTACTGAATTATATAATTGATTATTATCATTAACAATATCCGACCTCAGCGGCTCAGCAGATTAGGTTATAAAAATAATTTTATTTAAAGCTAAACACATTATTTACTAAACGTTTTTAGGTAGTATTGAAATTATTAGAAGTATATTAACGGTAATAAGTAATAAGATACTAATTTTTCAATCTTTGAATTTTTGACTTCATGAAGTTTGAAGTCTTTTGAATTAAAAAGTTGTTATTTCGCTTTCATTTTTTGACTAATGTTTTTTTCTTTAAATAATACACTAATTTTTTATAATCTGTTCAATTCATTAATATTTTATAAAAATAATAAAGTAATGTTAATTGTTAATATCACCTTAAGTCCTAACTATTCGGTTAATGTTCATAGAATTTCACTTGATGCTTACAATTCTATATATTAATGTTCATTATAAAATACGTCAATGTGAAACTTTATTAACAACAGCTAATCAATATCATAGTTCCCTTCATTTTACGATAACTGGGATAGAATTAAGACGTAATCAGTGTATAGGTCAAGCCTATGAAACCGCGGTGATTAACCACAGGTTTAGTGGCACCTGCCACCTTTTAATTCTTTTTTTGATTAAGCATCTACAGAAGTTTATGGTAGTAATAGATTAGATTCTATCCTTAAATATAGCAGTACAGTTGTCGTACTTTCATTTAATTGAAATTGTTTAGAACGTCGAAACACAGTACGGCGGTGCATATGGTTTTAAATTTATTATGAATTACGTATTTAATTGAAAATAAATCATTGTAATTTAATTTAATTTTTATTGTTTTATTTTTTTGTACATGTATAATATATCCAATAATAGTTACAATATTATCCTATTATTTATTTAATTTGAACGATAATGCGTTTTTGTAGATTGATTGAGAAATTAAAAGATGGAAAAATATTCGTATAATAAAATGATAAATATAAATATTAAATATTAAAAAAAAAAATAGTTTAGAATTGGTTAGAAATATAGACACCAAATTTTTAATAGCCAAATCTTAATTAGGAATTAAAAATAACATATATACATTATCAGTAGGTATACCTACGATTTCTGATACTCTTTTTATTGGGAAATATATATACAGCAATAAGCATAAATCAATAAATATATTATAATTAATTTTTCATTCTTTAATTTGGCTTGTTTTTTTTTTTTACTTTGAAATATAATACAAATATAATAAGCATTTAAATAATCAAATTTTTAAAAACAAGTCAAATGGTATTTTTAATTAAAACGATAAGGTATTATGTATTTATGTGCTACTGTTCCATATTACATAACAAATGTACCTATAATCTATTATTATCTGATATTCTATACTTTTATTATATATTAAGTATATAGTAAGAAACTAAGAACTAATGATGTAGTAAGTACATCAATATACAACAAATGCATTTAATCTATAATTTAATCGACCATAATGAAGATCCACACATTTGAGGACCAATGAGTTTAGAAAAATTAATATTTATATATGCCGAAGAATCCGTCTACTAAAGGTCCCACCCATTTCAATTAACATAATATTATACAGTATTGTTCTGGCCAATTGCCACTGGGTAAAAAATAATCACTGACGGTTGACGACATGTACGGAACTACAGACCATTTATTAATATCACATTGTGTATATATTTTATACTTAAACTTTATGTCACATTGTCATTCGTACAAATTATTTAAAAAATTTTTGTTTCACACATTTAACAAAATCAATTCAAAAACAGAAAAATTTGCAGTTTATAAATATTTACATTTATATTCTGTATATTTGTATTTATGCGGTACATTTATGTCACTTAACTAAAATTTAAAAATAATCTGGATATAATTCTTATATTTATAAGAAATGTATAACGTAAAATCTCAAGTTTAATAAAATAATATTAATGTATTATATACTACTTTAAGAAAATATATTTTTATACTGTATCTAATTTTAATCTATATGAGTGGGTTAAAAAATAATCTTTAGAGAAGATTTCAGTGCACTATTTATTTTTTCTGTTTAGTCCACACACAACATACTCAATTTTCGTTCAGTAAAACCGATCTTGCGTTGAAAAACATTAATTTGAGAGTGATTGATCTATTATCAAACTTATAATTAAGAATATTATATATGTGTTGGTATGTTTGCTTTTTTTGCGATGTACGAATATTTTTAAACCATAATATTGTACATATTCATAATATTAGCGTATAAAAAATTAAATATCGTGAAAATCCAACGTAAATTTAAAAATAATATCCGTAGTTGTAAGTTTAGTAATAGGTCAATTCACTTGAATATTATTTAAATTAAACGTACATCTGCAACGTAGCGCATGGGTTAGAGAAAGAAAACAAATAGTGCACTGTCGCATAATCTTAAGTATTATAAAAGCAATATTTTATATCTAATAGTTTTTTTACATAAATTTATTTTTAAGAAAGTTTAGGTAGGTACATTATTTATTACTTCTAGACTAGGTGTAATATTTTTTCTTTTAAATCTTATAAATTGATTACATTAAAATGTATCTACAATACTAGTTAATAGTTATATGCTAATACAAACATGCGCATGTAGCCATGCAGGTTATCCTAGAAGCCTATTACATTTATATTAAGTAATATCGAATTGGCATTTATAAAATATACACAAGTTGACCATGAAAAAAACATCATCTTGTACGAGTTCCATAGGGAAAACCGGTACGTCACGCAGTGAACTGGATACATTCCAATGTATACTTTTTATTCGTAAGTAGTGAGTTCGTAACCCTTGAATTTTGAAAGCATGTGACTTCATCCCTCAGACAATTAAATAATACCATATTAATTGGTATAAACCACAGTAACGATATTATTATTTATTATCATAAAACACCAATTATCAAAAAATAGGTAATGTTAACTAACCATATATCATCACAGACACATAATTGTTAAATCGCAATACGACACTACACATTCAAATGTGTATAATTTTGTTACAAGCAGTATTGGATAGGTTAGATCAGGATAGTATTTTTAAACTAATATAGTATACCTATTTCGTGTAGTCGTACAGACGTATCTAAAACATCATTATTTATTACAATACAATTGTAAAAACGAAATTCATCATGAACCATAATACATAATTATATCGACATTTCAAACATCATATTATAATGTATCCATCTGTTTGTATTCACATTTTTAGGGTGTCGACTGTATATATATATGTATATATAGTATAGTATGGGTATTACAATAATATAATATATTATTGTATACCTACTGTTACAAGAGAAAGTATATTGTACCATAATATACATATGATATATGTTGTTATTAATATCAATGATAATAATAATATATGCAGTTACTCATCCGAAGTTAACATTTTTTGTATTTACTATTCGACACAATGTATATGCATTTAAAAATGTGCAAAACAATACAGAAGCCTTGTCCCACATAAAACACTACAAAAGATATACAAGAACCAGATGAAAGTAATTCCTCTAAATACTACGGCAATAATTGAACGGTATTGGAATAATTATACTTTTAAGGTGGTACATTAACGAACATTAATGTGATTATGAACCATAGTAAATACTACATAATATTGTGACATGCATACAAAATTATGAATTTAAATTTAGTAAAGATCAAATCGAATTAATTAAATGCCGATCAGCATCAATAAAGTTCACTAATTATCAAGACTGTCATCAATTCAATCTTCAATGTATACCATGGTAAAATAAATATAATTATATTTCAAAAAAACCATTTTTCATTTTACGTATAGTTGGATAAGATTCTTAAATATTTTAGTATACAAAACAAGACAAACAAATCCAAAAAATAAATTTGGAACAAAATATTTTCGTGCAATATACATATATTTTTGAATTATGCAACTATTTTTTTTGCAGGAACGTGAAGGGCAAAACGTCCTATTACCATCCCGTGAAATGTGAAATTCGAGACACACGATAACCGTGTTAACAACCAAATGCCTTTCTATCGTTAAAATAAAAAAACCTATCGTTTTCAGGATATTCTCTTTAGTTATCTAAGATACGATGATCACGATTCTTTTGAAAATTCTATTTTTAATGTCTAGTTTTTTTCTGATTACATACAATTTAACCTATCGTTCAGCACGTTTATCAAATTTCAAGTATACCTACCTTCATTATTTTATGAATTTAAAAACATTTTTTTTTCGCAATACTAACGTCATTATTTGAGGATAAATAATATTAACCAAAATAATAAAAATAAAAATGTATTAATGTATTATTTTTGAAACTACCAAATCGACTTACCAATTATGTTTGGTTTTTCAAGATTCATTATTATACTCAGATTACCTATATTTTATTATATTCTGATGTGTTTATCTATAACAACTTAACTATTACTAATAATTTTTGGCAATCTTTTTTTTTTTTTAGTGATTTAGAAATTATAACAATGTTAGAAGGGTAGTTTCCTATAATTTCTTTGAGAAAGAAATACACGCGGTATTCGTCGAAATACGGTATTCATTTTACAAATAACAGAAAACAGCTTAGTAATCTTGTTATATCGAACTATTGTCTAATATACTATTACTTCAAAATAATAAATATTTTTACAATTCTATGTTTGAAAAATTTGAAATTTTAATTCACCAATAGTTTATAAATTGTGATTAATACTTACGTGTTTTTTTTTAATTTAAAGAAATGTAAAATTAATAATATATTCATAGTTTAATAAATAGAAAAATAATAAATATGATTGTAATTTATAGAACTGTCTGTAATATATATATTTATTTTTAGTAGGTCTCTAGGTCAGTGTATTTTTAGTCTTCTATATTACTGGGAAGTAAAACGGAGATAATTATTTAGTTAGTGAATAATTAGTACGAGAATTTAAATCCGTATAAAAATTAGATTTTAGGTCTTAATGAAGATTTTTGTCGGTAAAATACCTAAAAGAGGTTGTTATTTGTCGGCTGTCGCAAATAGATACATCGAAACTTTTAAAGCATTTAGTAATAGATAATTTTACAGAACCTCATAACTGAATACCGTATGTCCATGTAAGTTCTATTATTTATCAAATATTTATATACCTAATAGTGAGTTTATTGGTTCCAGGTTAAGCAAAGGTGCCATAGGTTAAGAATTTATCCAGAGTTAGACCAAGATATTTTATTTAATTTTCCTATGGAACTATTTCATTGTTAAACGTAACGGGTAATGAATTAAGATTTCTTAGTAAAAAAGTAAAAAAGTTACTTGGATAGATATAGATTAGATTATTTTGATTTTTCTGCACCTATTAGCCTACAAGCTTATCATATTTAAATGATTTTGAATCATTGATTAGCTGTTATGGAATTTTCTGTAATATTTAAAATACGTTTTTCAAATATATATATTCGTGAGTTAAAGACATTTTAGATTTGGAGAGTTGATTACGAAACTATAATAATAACATAATGTAACATTGCAGTAAATTATGTTTCTTTTAAAGATATTTCAGGCTGCTTATAATTTTTTCTTTATTTGCTATTAACCAAATTATATTAAGCTGGTTTCTTAAGTGCATGTCTATTATACCTATTACAATGAATTGTTCCAGTTTTATACGTCAGTTAATCTGAAACGATAGGTGGTTTGAGCCGTTAAAGGATATGATTGATGAGACAAATGCGTATATTATTGTATAGCCCAGTATAGGTACATTATGTACTTATTGTACATAGTATTGTATATTTGTGGTTTACCGGTGGGTATTAATTTAAAAATTTAACTTTGTATTGTAAAGTCTGTACAGACCTAATCATATTTTATCTTTCTAGAGTTTCACTACAGATCATAAAACATATGTTTATTTTATAGAAAAACAGATTATGCTCCAAATAAACTATAAAAAAGCGATTATGTAGTTACAGGTAAATTGTAACCATATTATAATAATATAAATCATAATGTATTTCACTTAATTTATAATAATTTTTCAATTAAAATATATGAACACAAGTAGGTTGTATTCAAAAGAATTGGATAAATTATATTAATTTAGCATATTTTTTCGAGGAGATAATATTTAGTAAAATATAAAACTATAAAATTATATATCGCTAAGTATACTTGTAAATTGTAGGGCTAATCCTTATTTAACACAGTTATAAAAATAAATTGCAAACACTGGATGAGTCTCATTATTTATCCAGATTTAAACACTTAAATTGTAATTCAAGCTACATCGAACGGCATCAGACCTCATGTTTAAATTTGTCTACGAGCACGTAGAGAAGGGAGTGTAGTTCACACAATACAACTGCACCGTGTCGTAACGCATCGTTAAACAAAGTTACAATTATTTAATTAATTATTTGGAATTAGAAGAATAAATGCATAGTATTAAGTGTTTGTTTGTTAATGAAATATTACCTACCTATTATAGAAATGGTTATTATACTCAATATACTCGTATATAGCCATAAACATGCAACACCATGGCATAGCGAACTGCGCACGTTTTATCATTAAGGACCAGTCATCGTCTAACTTTATCGGGAAACAGCTATATTTAGACATTGCAATATGCAAATGCAAATCCATGTATAAATATACATAGGTGAGAACATTGATAACACTATAAAGGAAACACTCCAACAAAATATGTGGCATGTATTTTGTTTTTATACTTATTTTTCATGATTTTTTTAAGAAATTAAGTTTTAACCCTTCTCGACACCTATATTGCCAATTCGCGCCTGAACGAAATTAGTTATACTAAGCCTACTTTTCTCTATTTACACCTTCGTCCTTCACACATTCCACATCCAGACAATTTTTGTTAATAGGGATAAATCACAATTTTATATATATGACAGTCAAAAAGTCTGGATTTCACTATTTTTACTGTTTATTATTTTACTGATAGACAAAAGGTTTAGATATATTTTTTTGGTCTGACAATAACAATTCCAACAACAATTAAAATTTACTAATAAAGTAAAAAACAAGGAAATAAAACTTAAATCGGAAAAAAATATAAAATCACAACATTTGTACAAAATGAGTAATAATTGAAAAAATAATAATAATAAAAATAATAATAATAATAATAATAATAATAATTGATGAAAATTTTCAAGAATTTTTAAATAGTTTAGGCAATTGTATGAATAATTGCTTAACAAAGTAATTTATTATAAATATTAATATTTATCATATAATATTTATTTTAATTTTTGGAATTTTGTGAATTGAATAATTTGTATTTTTCAAATTTTTTTTCGTCCTGGAAAAATGTACCCGGACTTTTTCAAATCGAACTTTTCGTAAATCTAACAGCAAGTTTATAGTATATAAAGGTATATTAAAACATATTAAGATTTTGGCCATAATATTTTAAAAATATTTAGTTTAACACACATTTTTATTCAAATCTATATATTCTGAGCGGAGCGATAATAATTATGTATTATTGATTTCACAATAATGCATTTTTTTTTTCTAATTGGTATGTGTACATGATAGATACAGTGACGAATTTGGGTTGTTATATTATATTTGTAAAGTAATCGATATGTTTTGGTTTTCAACTTTGAGGGTGGTTCCGTTTAGTAAGACGGGTCTAATTTCCAAATACTTTTCAAAATAACTAATTTTAAAACTCGTAAACAAGTAACTGTAGCTATTTCGAAGTTGAAATTTTTACCAAATACTTAAACGATAAATTTCTATACATGATATCTTTTTTTTATAATATTTTGATACTTTTTAATCTATTTATGGACATTTGAAATTTTCCATTTTTTCTTTTTTAGGTTTTTTACAAATGTTTATTAATTCTTTTATTTTGCTTAAACAAAAAGCTTGAACATTTAATACACAAATCCTCATGAGTACTTCATACTAAAACCAAAAATCAAAAAAATATAAATGCATAATTTTTTTACAGCCATTTTAAGTTGACGTTTGCACAAAATTAAAAAACTATGAATGCTTAATTATTTGATAGGACATAAAAAAGTTTAGGCATTATATTATTATACTTTATACAATTATACCTACATACAATAGAAGTAAAAAAACTTTACCTAGGTAGTAACAACTATGAATGCTTAATTATTTGATAGGACATAAAAACGTTTAGGCATTATATTATTATACTTTATACAATTATACCTACACACAATAGAAGTAAAAAAAACTTTACCTATGTAGTAACAATATCAAAAAAACATGACCGTTTCCCCTCAGCATCTTTTTTCGTATAAACAATGATATATCATTGAATACAAATTTAACATATCCATTACATTGACCCACTCAATATCTATACTGTACAGACTAATATACTATAGAGTACAATCCAGCGGTACCCACTTGTCCACCTTTTTCAATAAAAACTTTTACCTCAATATTTTTTTAAACAAAATGCTTTAATCTCTCTATACCTAGTTAAGAAAAAAAAAAGAATAGACGAAGACGAATACTTGTAATTTTAAAATTTATTATTGTATAACAAAACAGAATTTATAATATAATTTAGATAAAACATTTTAACATATTTAGATTAAATGAAATATTTTTAGTTATAACACTATAGAAGGAATCTCTAAATAGTAAATATACTAATATATATATATTCTGATAACGTCTGTGGTATACATACGACTTCATTGGCAGTATAGCTAAATACAGGGTGTCCCGCGAGGATTTACCCATTGCGATATCTCCTGAAATAATGGAGATATCATAATTCTGGTTTTTTTAATAAGATTCACAAGGACAAGAACTACAAAAATTTCATGTTTTAATTTATTTTTATGTTTTGGTAAAAAAGTTTAAAAATGTATTTTTTTATTTAATTATTTAAAAAAAAAAAAATTGAAGATAGCCATTTTGTAAAGTTTTTTTTCTGAAAATATTGACGTTTTAACATTTTAATTTCATAAATTTCCTGATTTTTAATATTTTTTCTAGTTTCGAAAAAACTGCGAATTATTTAATACGATAGTGCCATAGTAGTATCATTGTATCAAACATGGACCCGCGTGCTCGTATGGCTGGCAAACGGGTTTTGGTGTGGCTCGCAATAAACATATTTTATTTCTTCAAAATTGTTAAAGTTTTAAATAAAGTTAATAACTATTGTACAAAATATCAATATGTACATTTTTGTTATACCTAGTATTAAATACGGTTATATTATAATAATTATAATAAATAGATAAAACAAATGTATTTTGTTTTGAATTTAGTAAACAAAGGTGTTTTGTCCGCAAACGTATAAATACCTAATAGTTAATATTTTATGACTTGTTGGTAATTTGAGTATGGCATAGTCCGAAATTTAAATACCTAATTTAATGTTTCGATATTATAATCTTGTCCCATTTTTTGGCAAGACATAAACATAATAATAATTTCGCAGTTTTTTCGAAACTAGAAAAAATATTAAAAACCAGGAAATTGATGAAATTAAAATGTTAAAACGTCAATATTTTCAGAAAAAAAAAACTCTACAAAATGGCTCTCTTTAATTTTATTTTTAAATAATTAAATAAAAAAATACATTTTTTAACTTTTTTACCAAAACATAAAAATAAATTAAAACATGAAATATTAGTAGTTCTTGTCCTTGTGAATCTTATTAAAAAACCAGAATTATGATATCTCCATTACTTCAGGAGATATCGCAATGGGTAAATCCTCGCAGGACGCCTTGTATATGAATATAAAATGTAAATATGTATTTAATTAAAATTATGAATGTATCATAAAACAAATATATTTTACTGTAAGTACCTATCAACAACGCAACATTTTTTTTCTACTGCTTAAAATTGTTGTTAACATTGCAAACTACGCTCAACCACGCATTATAATAGATAAAATAATATTAGTACCTTATCTAAATTCAAGAATATATCCCAAAGCATGAAAACATAAAAAACGTTTAAACCAGTGCCTCTGGACTTTCATAAAAAGTATAATCTGCTTTGGGAAATTGTCTGTACAACGGTCCAAAACCCGCGATTTATATAACTGTACCTACCTACCAGACTATCGAGGTGATCTTAATAGTACCTATAAACGGAGTCGATCGCGGTTGTTTTCCTACAGGAGAGCAATCGGCCCGACCATTCATAAATGCGATTTTGTTTAGACGTGCTTACTGCAAATACGTGGAGTTTAACTTTCGGACTGCGGAGATGTGTCGAAAAGCGTTTGGTGCCAGCGGAGCGGGTGAACGTGTGCCGGACGCGATCCAGGACTTAACTGACTGGTGATGCACTGGACTCTGGAATCTGTGGCCGGATGTCGGAGGAGGAGTATAACCGAATCGGAAATTATATACGTCGATGGGGAAATAACGTCAAGGAAGGACCGCGTAATCAACACCAGACTGTGACAACGACTGAATTGACTGATCAATTTTACGATCGTTAGTGGTTATCGCTGAACGTGTATTATTATTATTATTATTATTTGGGTGAGCTACATAATATTGTCGTCGATACCACAAATTATCGATCGATGCGGAGACGAAGACTGATGTTTTTGCGGTCCGGCTATACACTGAGACGGCCGCAAGAAATAATGCATTAATCATTGATCGGCTCGATGACCATCGCAATAATTTATTAATATTTTCTACTCGGAAGTCAAAAGTTACGATAATAATAACATTAATACATTAGAGTGTAATTTTATAAGCTGCGATTTTTCACCATATACACTATCGCCATCGATGTATTTCCGATCCAAGCATGGTTCGTTATCACGGAAAAGATAAAATATCGTGATAACATTTAAAAGAAAAGCAACACGTTCTCGTGTCTCCTGAAATTCTACCATAAATATTTAAATAACATTATTTTTATGTTGCTATAATTTATAAATTATAATAAATTGTTATTATTGAACTCGTCACTAATCATCAACTACTACCTAATGTTCCTCTACTAGCCGTGGTGACTGATGACAGAGTTGTTTTGTTCTTTGTTTTCATACTTCAACTGTGTAATTAAGTCGTTCACATGAAGCGTGTACAATATTTACTTTGGTTCGCTCATGAGCATGTATCTTTCCGGTTACACGTAAGATTTTTGAGGATATCATAAACAACCACAACTATATTGTAGATTCTAGTTTTAAATAGGTATATTTAATTTGTAACTGGTTACTTATAGGAAATTGAATCTATTGCTTCTGTACTGAAAATACCAATAAAATGGCTTGAACCTCCGTCTGATAAAGTAAGAACGATTTGTGATCATTTACCAACTAACTTACCTGATTAATCAATTGAAATTTTTATTTTCAATTTTAAAAAGTTTAAATTACTTGAGACAATAATATTAAGTAAGATTCTAAAATAGTTTTTTTCTTTTCATCCATTAGCCATGGTATTTGGTTGAGTTACCATCAGAAGAGGCTGTACAAAAATTGTCTGCTCGTTCAGTAACTATGAGACGTGCTATACAGTTATGGGCTGATGAACCAACTGTACCAAGACTTCATGCATCACTAAAAGAAAAATGTTTAAATGGTTTACTTGAACCATATAAATCAAAATCATTCAAAGTAGATGTAGATTTATTTTGTAATTCACAAACACAGGAAGAAAAACTTGAACGTATAGAAGTAAACCAATTTAAACATTTCACATTTCACATTTAATCTAGGTGGTTTGATGATGTTATCTTGTTCCACTAGTCATTCAGTTATATGCCATTTCAAGGACACGTGGATCTTAAAAATCCAGATGTTATATTTCAATTTATTGAATATTACGGTTTAGACCCAACAATTGTACCAGAAAATCCTTTACGTACATTTTTTGGCCGAGTAGTAAGTGTATTATAGTATGTTTTTATTTAATTTTTAAAATTGATTAATATTGTTATTGTAGGTATCAGAAAGCGGACGCCCATTAATACACGAGTTGTCATTAAAAAAACGCAAATTTATTGGCAATACTAGTATGGATCCACAGCTTTCTTTATTAATGGCAAATTTAGGAAAAGTTTCTAATGGTGACTTAGTATTGGATCCATTTGTTGGAAGTGGTATGTGTCTTAACATTTAGTTAAATTCAGTGTTCGATTTGGGGGGGGACGGAGTACCCCAACTAATTTTTCAGAAATTTTAGCGTACCCCTACTTTTATTTTTAAAGGGAAAGCAGGGGACACTGCATCGTCTGCATCATTCTTAATTTTTATCAAAATGTACGTGATAACATCGTAATAATTTTTCTTACTATAGATTTAATAATTATTAAGATATTTATTATTATTATTTAATTAATTATCTTAAATCATCACTACAAATTGTGCCACAAAATATTTGTTCTCCATTTTATTTGTTCTAACTACTATTGCATCCTAGAATATACGTCTTATAATAAATTATGGAACTATTTAAATAAATAGTTAAAATGAATAGTTTTTTATTTAGTTAGTTTTGAGTTTGTTATAATATTAGTTATAACTAAAATATACAATATAATATTTACAGTAATTTTTTTTTAGTTTGATTATTTATAAATATTTTTCATATGATTTAAAGAGAGATATAGGGGGGTGTGAGGGCGTAGCCCCCATTGCTCAGTAACGTTTAACAAGTGATGGGGACGCTCTTTTTTTAAAAGTAACAAAGTCCCCCTACTTAAATTTTTCCAAGTCGAGCACTGGTTAAATTTAAATCTATTAATATATGTTGTTATGATAAGGATCTTTTCATCCATTAGTTCATTTTGAAAATTAGTCACAATATTTTTTATTATTATATAATAAAAATGTACATTAAAACATTGAATAGTAATAAATAAGTTAATATTGTACGTAAATCAATGTAAATACTTAGTTTGTTATATCACGTAAGACAGGCATACTTACACAAATGTAAGAATAATATTTAAATGTATTTACTTTATTTAAAGTACATATTTTTTTTAAGGTTCATTGTTAGTTGCTGCTGCAAAATTTGGCGGCCATGTAATTGGAACAGATATTGACTTCTTAATGCTACATGGGCGTACAAGGCCTACAAGAAAGCAGACAAGAGTAATAAATATTTAACATTATATATTTTTACATGATTTTTAATTAGATTTTATGAGTTTAGTATTATTAAATAGTCATTTGTTTCTTGTGCCTAATTTAAATCTTTTCTATTTATGTAATATGACTATAACTAACATCTTTTATGTATATTTAGAAATGGGTTTTTTAATTTTTCAAATTCTCAAACTGTTAGAAATCCAATAAAAATTTAAGTTTTAATAGTGGAACCATTTATAAAGTTTACTTTATATAAGTATGAAAACGAATTCAATTTTTTTGTTCTACTGTTTTACTTCTATTATATTCTAAAATTTACTATGGTTATATTTTTAAAACTAAAGTTCAAATAGTTTGAGAAAATTTATGACCTGATCCATCCATACTATTTTGGTATTATATTTATTCTATATACTTAGTATAATTTATTTATTTTTATTTTTATTTTCAGCATATAGCTAGAAAAGATGAAAGTATTGAAGCTAATATGATACAATATTCTTGTCTTGATAAATATATTGATGTAATTGTTGCTGATTCAGCTTTACCATTTTGGCGCAATGATATAGAATTTGACTGTATCTTAGCAGATCGTAATATAAAATGCATTAAAATAGTTAATGATTAACAATAGATTAAAAATAATACATTTTTTTTTTGTCTATAGCTCCATATGGAATTAGAGAACCAACTGAACGAATAGGCTCTAAAGAATCTTTACCTATTCTTAAAAAGGAAGGATCTCCTGTACATTTCCCATCCAAAGTAGAATATGGATTAAATGAAATTATCAAAGATCTTATGTGGTTTTCTTCCAAACACCTTAAGTTACATGGAAGATTGTTATTTTGGGTACCTGTATTTCGACAAGATTACAATGATGCCCAAATGGCTAGGCATAGTTGTTTTAAATTAATAGGAAACTGTGAACAGGTGTTGACCACATTCACAGCTAGGCGGCTTTTGATTTATGAAAAAATTAAAACACCTCAAGTAAAATAAAGATACTAAACAGAAATAAATAAATACTCATTTTATTTTTATTCCAGGATAACGAGGAATGTAGTTCTGCAATACCATCTGCTAGTACTTTTAGAGAAAAATATTTCACTCATGGAGATGAACATCGTCTTACACGAAAGCAAAAAAAAGCAGAGGCTGCCAAGAATAAAGAAATTTGGTTTGCAAAATTAAATAATGTTAATGTGAAATAAGTTTAAATTGTAAATTAAATGATCAGTAAATAAAGAATAATATAAAGATAATACTTTTTATTAGTTATTAATATTTTAAAACTTAATTTACAACAATTGGCATTTGATCAAAAGATATTCAAGTAATTATTAATATAATAGGTATATTATTTTGATCAACCAGACTATTTTTTTTTACTGAGAATTTGAAAATATTACTATTGTTGTATATTTTATCATACATACATTATTTTTCTCATGATTAAAATAAGTATGGTTCCACATCATTTAATCTTGCAAAATAACTGTTATCAAATGAACCAGAACTAAATATAAATAGTTCATAAAATACAACTCAATATTTTTTTTAAAATTATTTTCTATGTTTACTCAAATTCTATACAACAAATAAATTAAATTATTTAATTAATGTATAATAAAATAGATAATAATTTAGTAACTATCTTCATAAAATAATCCTTTACATAATATGCATCACATCAATAACAAGTTGAGTTGTTTTTATATTTTATATACACAGGATGATCACCAAGCAATTTTTTCATTTTTAATACTTTTTAATAGTGAATTACTGAATTCTCTAATTCTTAATATATGTTTTTTATCACTCTAAATATTTCTAGTATACTTCTATTTTTCAAATAAAAACTTCCTTTTTATTGTATATAATTTAGAAAGTAATTTTTTTTTTAAATTTCAATATACCTGATTTAAAATTTGATTGAATAGTTTTTTAGTTATTAAAATATTAGTATTAAAGATAAAAGTCCCTAAAAATATTTAAGTAAAATTTAAATTTAATATCAGATCTTGTTTTTATTATAATCTGACAATTTTCAAAATACCAAAGCACCTATTTTCTTAAACGTTTTCTATAGACCTATTATCCATAAAACACTAAGTCAAATAATTAAAACTACTCATTTGAATTTTGATGTAATATTTTCAGAAAAATTTTTTGCTAAATAATTAACAAGTGAAAAGGAAAAAGAGTCATTTAAAAAACAGAAGTTTGTTTTTCTACAGGACACCTTTCATAGAATATAAAAAAAATTTTAAAATATGGTCTTTAAGTATATTTAAAAATTTGAAAACCATATTTTTATTACTGAATTTTTAAAGAAAAAGGCAATATAAGCATGCTAAGTGAATCATTCCATTAATTATAGATATAAGTTTAAATAGTTATTCATTAAAAAAAAAGATTTTGAATTCTTGTTATGTAAAATGTTGTAAATACTTTTTTTTTAATATATCCCAATTTAAAGCAAAAAAAAAAATTGTAATCATGTATAGGTCTATTTATATTTATAATTTAATGAAAGTCAACAAGAGATATGAACATTATTTTAAACATCAAAAATTGTAGTAAAAAATCTTATACTTAACATATTCTTGAAATTTACTTTTATACCAATTTAATTTTGAAGGTTGTAAAAAATAATTTTAAAATTTAAATATTTTAAGTTTAATCAAGATTTTTTTGTAGAAATTCTCAAGTTAATGTTGTTAAAAAATTAAATTATATGACTAAATCATATTATTATTTTGATTTTATAATTTATTTTAAATAATGTTTATTCTTTAAATTTATAACTATAATTTTAACTCTTTACAGTACATTATTATACATTTATATCTACTAGTTTTATGTTATTGAAGATTTTAATTTTGGATATTTGGTCATGGTTTGCTTGCTGCAAATCATTATTTACCGGATCAAAGGACATATCACCACAATTATTTATTTAAATTGACCAAAACCAATTGATTAAAATCCAACCGTCAACCATATAACCATTTTATATATATATATTATATACACATATAATTTGTATAGTCTAGTACCTGTTATAATATATTTGGTAGATATTTGTCATTTGAGTCAAGATATTTAAACTACTAAGATAAAAAAAAATACAAATTTAGAATAGCGGCTAAAAAATGCTTAAAATTTATCTAGTATCACAACAAAAATTTTGCAAAATAATTTTAATAATTTTATTCAAGTGATGTGACCCAGTCAAAATTTAAGTTTTAAATAATCACTTCAGTAGGTATAAAAATACTCTTCAAGGTCTTCAACACAGTTAAATTTTCACCATAATAATAATATACTATATTAAAAATCAAATTGATGACCCCATAAAGATTTAACGACCTTAACTAAAAGTGCATTGCATCCCAAAAACTTCTGATTATTGCAGCACTGAACCATTTATAGTATATCTACAAAAACAAAACATGTAACAGTATTTTAAATGCTTCCGTACTAGGTAAATAAAAAAAAACTATGATGAAGTTTGAAAGTATGTTTAGTTCTAAACGTAATGGTATTGGAACTAGGTATGTTTTTATTCACATTGTTTATCAAGTTAGAGGAATTGAAAAAAGCCACATGAGTATGTGACATCATAGGTCCAAACACGACACCATAGCATGTTTTGTAATAATTTATATGTGTAAAAGTTGTTACAAAGATTTACCTATTTTAAAATTATACTTACCAATTTACGACTAGATTTTTTTTTATTTTTCTTTCTTTTGTAATATGTATATTGTGTGTTCACGGAAACACAGTAGGTTCTTTATCACTCATTACCTTATATCTATATATTTTTAATTATCTTTGTGGGACATTAAACAAGACTAATGGTTCATAAATACTGATGACATATTATTTTTAGCTCATATATTTTGTGCACTCTCATTTTTTTAATGGTAACCCCTGTCCTCTATTTTGAATGTCATTTTTGGATTTATTAACTTGTATTCTTAAACAAAAATTGGGAAAATTAGAGCTATGTATAATTTAAAAATAAATAATTTACTAAATTTGACTTTTTTGATTGTACGTATTTTTTTTTCTTTTAATTACTGTTTAAAACATTTATTAATAAAGTAATAAATTATTTTCTTAAAATGTTACTGAAACTTAAAAATTGAATACATTTATTCAATTAATAATGCTGACAGTACCATAAAATATAATACTCATAAATTAATAGTTATAACCATCATGAGATTCATTTTTGATACAACATTCACTTATTCCTGAAGAACAACTCAAATCAGAGGAAATTGTTTAACCGTTTACACCACACATATGTTTTAGATTCTCCTAAACATCTCTTAAAATAATGTTATTTTTCTTGCATTGGATCATTTTTAAGTTTTCTTCATAATTTAAAGAAACATAATTGAGTTGTGTACTTCTTTAAAATGAAATTTTGGGTTGGCTATGAATGAAAAATAATACAACGATTAATTTAACTATCTTGTATTTACTTATTGAAACTTAATTATAAAAAAATATAAGGATAGTAATGTAAATCAACAAAATATTAATTTGAGTGCATATAAAATAACATTATAATAAGATCAATTTTATAAAAGAATATATTATATAATAAAAAAAAAAAAAAATGAAATAGTGAGGTTATTTCATTACATGTTAGTAGTAGGTCTAGATCATTTTCCAATTAGATAGATTCTTGCATAACAATAAAATTATTTAGTTTGAGTGCTATAAATTATTAAAATTCATAAACAATGTGATAAATTATTTAAAAGTAATATTTTAGGAACAAAAAAATAAATAAATAAATATACATCAGTAATAATAATATATTAAAACAATATTTTAACACGACCCAAGCTCTTAGGTAATTTCATTTCTTCTTGCTAGTTTATAAATCAGATCGACTAAACTAGTACGTTTATTTTGTAGATCGTCCACATCCACTGGATCTACTTCACGTATGTCTAAATTAGCGCAAACATATTGTGCAACGTTTTCTGCATTGCATATCAAATGTATTCCACAGTCATAACTATTCTGTTGCTGTCTGGTCACCAACGGTGTGATGATGTCAACAATGTCTTTAAAATAAAACTTCAGTTTTAGCGCTAATTTTCTTGCTTGTTTTTCATTGGAATCAAATATCGAATCCATGTGAAACAGCCGTCTGTCTTGCGCCCCATACACTACTAGTGACCAGTGAGTACCACCGACCGTTTGCAATTGTTCCTGGTCGTTAAGAGGGAAGAAAATGTATGAATAGTTTTTGTCTTTGACCAGTGGGTCAAGAAATACGGCTATGTCATCTACATTGCACTCCTTTATGCATTGTACAATTTCCGGGCTAATAAAATACACCTTTGGATTGTTCTTGAATACTTCGGTGTTCAGGTATTCCATGTAGAAACCGATGACGGAATCGTTTAGCCATTGGTCGTCGACGAGCAGACGGACGTCGGATTCGTGTAGGAGAAAATTCTCGTAACTCAACACTACTGGATCTTTTTCTTTAGACGATGTACGATTATTACTCATGGTGGAGATGGTTTTCGGTGTGAACCGCAATATTGTTATTAAAAAATATATATAATAGCCGATAGCAGGTACTAGACACACGGTACACACGATTTGCAATAATGATCATTAATATTTTACATTTTCTTACTTGTTTATTTACAGTGACTAAGTTTACGTAAGGAAACGGCTTTACTGTATGTAATATTATTTTTTATTATAACATTTCAGTAATTAAACAACAATGATGAATGAATGAATAATGATAAATTGATTTTATGATAAACACAGAACAAAAAGTAAACAAGAAAAAAATAACAGTGTGTCCGGACTAGAGAACGAAAACTATGTTTAATATTTGAACCGTTGAAAAGTTTAGAAATTTTCGCAAAATATTTTTTACGTTCGTTGAAGGTGAAACCATTGATTATAAAATAGATTTATTATTTTATTCTATAATCAGCGGCGTTCACATTTATTTTAGATTCTGAACGGAGTGATGAATGTATTGATTTTACAATGATGTGTTTTTTTTTTTTTTAAATGTAATTTAGATAAACTTTTATATCAGAATTACCATAGGTCATTTGAGCTTAATACTTAATTTACATAGTATATTTAAGTGTCAATTTTTAAATCATATTATTCACTCATTTCCGTGTTTAGGTATATTAAAAATGATTTTTTTTAAATTATACAATAAAACGTATTATTCGATTTTTTATGAAGTACTCCAAATTATCAATACTATTTGTATCCATCATCTGCAGTTGAATAGTTTAAAATACTGTTATTAAATATTACTTATTTCATTTTCAGTGTGAACCTAATTAGGAGGTATTCATGAAAAAAATAAAGTGTAACAATTATTGAAATACATTGAAAATTAAAGACTATAAATAAAAATAGATTCAAACATTTTATAATTGTGCTCATTTGGGCTACATAAATTATCTACCATAGGCTATAGCAGAACAGAAGTCAAATACGTGGGCATAAAAGAACTTAAAAACCATTGATTATTTTAATTTAATCAATGTTAATACAACTTTTAAATAGTACATTTCATATTGGATAGTGGATACTTTATTATTTGACATTTTAGATTCTTAACGGAGTGATGAATGTATTGTTTTTACAATGATGTGCGTTCTTTTTTTTTTAATTTTGTGTCTAACATCACGTTTTGGAGTAGTAATAGTGCTTTCATTTTTGACTTCAGCCCCTCTTTAAAAATAAAATTGAATCTAGTTGGTACTTTGGGAGATCAAAAGTAAAAAATGTCCTGAAGTTTTCTAAACCTTCGGGAAAAACCCTGAAAAAATAACAGAAAAACAGGAATTTTTGCGCATAACCACTTTTTGACAAAATCGATTTTTCGATTTTGCTATAACTCAAAAACCAATCATTGTCAATACTTGAAATTTTCACATAATGTTTAAATTGACGTTGTCTATTTACGATTAAATTTTCAAAATATTTAGAACTTTTTTAAACTATTTATAGACCATTGAAATTTTCGATTTTTATAAATTTTTTTTCTTGAAAAAATGATAAAAAAAATTTGACTTTCCAAAAAATCTTTAAAGTTTAATACAAGGCTTATTATAAGTTGTTCTTATTGTATTAAAAAAAATCAAAAATCGTTAGTCACAATATTTTGTTATAAACATTAAATGTTCAAATGTTTACAAAATATGTCAAAATCGCGAAAATTTGCAAGGAATTTTAAAGTTAAAAATTCATAAAATTTTTGTAATTTATATCAAAGGTTAATAAAACCCAACACAAGGTTCTCCATAACTTTTTCTTCAAATAACTGTAAAAAAACCTCGTCAATATAGAAAAAATATGAGATTTATTTTTTTACGAAATCGAGTAAAATAACGATATATTACAATTTAAATATATATAAGTAATAATATAATAATATATCCTAGACTGACAAATGATCTCTATTCAGAATCGTTTTTCGTATAAAATGATACCTCAGATACCACTCATTGCATTCAAATTTAACACATCCACTTTAGTAACCTCATAGGCGCAACCAGGGCTGGATTTAGGGTTGAGGGGGCCCCAGGGCCCACATAAAATTGAAATTTAAGAATTTTTAGTTGATCTACATGCTTTAAAACTTAAACTTTAAAATTATATTATTGATGGGTTATTCCTCATCATGTTATTAATTTCTTATCATATCAATTTTGCTTATTGAACATAATTATTACATATTCATAAAATGTTAATACAATTAATAAGTAAATACATGTAACTTTTAAAGTTATCTCTTTTTATTTTTTTATTTATACATTTATTACCTACATTAAAACATTGAATAAGTTATTATTAAAATATATTTGATGCTAATAAAAACTAAAAAACCCTTCAAATTTTTTTCAACAAAAAATTTGATACATTAAATAATATTTAGTACGTTAGTTCAGGTACAACATTATTTACCCCCTTGTTGTGTCTATGTTACCTTCTCACCATCACTACAATATAGCAGAGCGATATCCACTGGCACACATTTTTTCATATTTTTTTTTACCTACATTATTATTTGTTTTACATAATTTTGCATTTTTTTATAATTACCATCATAATTTTTATAATGTTACTATGTTAGTACCTATTTAGTTTCCAATTTAACCCTGTGGATTAGACGTCAGTACATTTCCTATAATTTACTCATTAAAAAATGTAATTATGTGTATTTAATTACCTACCCTTGGTGCCGTGGAGCTATAGTGAATTTCACTGATATAATAAGTCACATAATTCTTTTTAAAATCGTTGTTATAGTATTGAATTAAAATATATTATTCCAATATTAAATAACAGGTATCAAAACTCCCACATTGAATTTCATATCAAAAATTCAAAAATATATACAGTGTAAATGTTTATTTTCATTAACCACAGCATGAAGACTAGAGATCTGTAGGCTTCATGAACTACAGGATCGTGTTGTTATAACCTATAGGTACGAATATTACATACTATGGCTATAGATAATAATAATATTATCGGTCTATAAACCTAATATATAAGAAAAAAAAGACTTTACACATTAGAGACGAACACCGTGTTAGACACGGTCACGGTTTTAAGATACGCGGGACGCTAGTATTTATACAATGGTAATACGTTGGGGACGAACGCAACGTTTAACGCGGCGCGCGTGTTTAATGCATACAGACGGTCATTTCCCGCCAATTATTTGTTGTGTGGACGAGCAGTTTTCACATGTTTTCTCTAGTTGTTTACTCGTTATTGAATAAAGCGATTAACTTTTTTTTATTTTTTTATTGAACTCTCCGAGTGCTGATCTAAAAATAGGTCTAAAAATAAATATCATTATCTAAAACCCGACATCAGTAATATATGACTTAATACGACCATTCCAATGTTCAAAACAAAAAGTCGACCAAGACATTTATATTGTCTTGCCGTATTTAAAATATAAAATAAATACGAGCATAATATAGATAGTACGAGAATAGGACTAAAAATATAATGGTTAGGTAATAAAATATTGATCGTTTTAAACACGGCAGTCGTCTTCAACGTTACACTATATAAAAATAGCTTCGGCTCCAATACTTTAAAACACAGACCGTGTTAGACACGGCGTTCGTCCTGAACGTAATAATGCTTTAAAAAATTGTCATCCCCAATGTGTTAATTGTATCGATGATAAATTTAAAGAAAAATGTCCGTACTCCGTAACAGACCACGGGCGTAACGTAGTGGGGCAATGGTCATTCTGTCGATTTGCCGGATTTTATCAGTTTTACCGATGATGTGTGATAACGTTGTAATTACCACGGCTACTGCTGTAACCATAGATAATACATATTTATGTATATATATATATATGGACTGCAACTCGATGTCTGGGTAGGACGTCATTCGAGGTTATTTGAAGTTCATTTTTGCCTTTTGGGCGCTAATTTTACTGTCACTTTTTAACGTACAATTTCATTACCAATTTTGTACGTCTATAATCTTAAAGTATGTCTGGATCCAACACCATCATGAACAACGTGCGTCTATTGCGAAACTTAAACAGGAATACAGTTAAAACAATTACCACTAAATGTCCCATCAAAGTTATTCAAGCATATAGGTAATTAATTGATTATTTAACTTAGATACTGAAGTGGATAATAATTTTTTTTTTTTATGGTGGTGTATTTAGGTGCCAAAGTTCTATTCACTGGCGCACTGGCAGACGTCCGTCAGTAAAAAATGTGGGCTATCGTTTTTATGCCACAGATTTTCCAAGTCATATTAAAGTTTCTCTCCCAGCTCTGTCTCCTACAATGGAAAGTGGCACTATTGTTAATTGGTCTAAAAAAGAAGGTAAATTTTATTAAAACTTTTAGAAAAAATATCAAACTATTCATGATCATTTTGTAGGAGAGAGGTTGAATGAAGGAGATAAACTAGCTGAAATTGAAACGGACAAAGCCATTATGGACTTTGAAACTCCTGAAGAAGGATATCTTGCTAAGATCATGGTACCTGCTGGTCAAAAAAATGTTACAGTTGGAAAGGTCTAATATTTTTAAGTATTTTATGTTTATATCAATTATGCAATAGGGTCATCTTGGGGATACAGTAAAAATTATGACCTTGCATTAGGGTCAAAGATATTAATAATTGGTATATTAAAAATAAATAGCAATTTTATTTATATCACCTACCATACTTTAAATATTTTAAGAGTGTATTATTTTTAATAAAATATTTGTTAATAATTTTAATTTAAATTGACAACTTGAAGGTTAAATAATTAATAAAATAATAATATAAGATTTTTTATAAAATTAAGATATAATATTTAATAATAATAGGTACTTCAAGAATTTAAAAATTTTATTTTTTTGATTTCAGCTTGTGTGTATTATTGTAGAAAATGAATCTGATGTTGCTGCTTTTAAAGACTTTGTGGATAATACTCCTGCAGGTGCTCCTGCTCCTGCAGCACCATCACCCAAACCATCTACTTCTGCACCGGTTCCCTCACCTCCCACACCTGTTTCTCCAAAAGCTCCAGCGCCAACATCAGTACCAATTCCAATTGGATCTCGTATACTTGCTAGTCCTTTAGCCAAACGTTTAGCTAATGAAAAAGGATTGGATTTAAGTGTAAGAATACATAAATTTAATTATGTGAAAAATAATTATATAATTATAAGGTATTTAAATTGTAGACAATTGCCCAAGGTTCTGGTTTGTTTGGTTCAATAAAATCTACAGATCTGGAGAAAGCTTCTATAGCCAGTAGTAAAAATACTGCTATTGCTGATGGAACTCGCGGTGATGGATTTGTTGATAAACCTGTGACAAATGTTCGAAATATCATTGCAAAACGTTTGCTCGAGTCAAAACAAGTAATATAAGAATTACTCATTTGTCTATCATCAACACAACTCATATATTTTATGTTTGTTTACAGACTATACCCCATTATTATTTGACAGTTGATTTAGGTCTAGATAATATTGTTTCATTGAGAAAGCGTATGAATGAACTTTTGGAAAAGGAAGGAGTTAAATTATCTATAAATGATTTCATTATTAAAGCTGCAGCTTTAGCATGTAAGAAAGTTCCAGAAGCCAATTCATCTTGGATGGATAGTTACATTAGACAGTAAATTAAATAAAAAACTTTTGAAACTTACACTAAAGAATTAAATACAAATATTGTTAATTATAGATACGACGCAGTTGATGTCAGTGTGGCTGTAAGTACTGAAACAGGACTGATAACACCAATTGTATTTAATGCAGATACTAAAGGTTTAATTGCAATAAGCACTGATGTTAAAGAACTTGCCGCTAAAGCCCGCCAAGGTAAACTGCAACCTCAAGAATATCAGGTATTTATTATTTCTCAGTGAATTTTAGAATTTCTATGATAATTTGTAACATTCAAACTTTTCTCTTTCACAGGGAGGTACATTTAGTGTTTCAAATTTGGGAATGTTTGGTGTTAAAAGCGTATCCTCGATAATTAATCCTCCCCAATCGTGCATACTTGGTATTGGTGCTATGACTCAACGGCTAGTACCAGACAAGACAAATGGAACCCGTGCACAAGATACACTTCAAGTTACATTGAGTTGTGATCACAGAGTTGTAGATGGTGCTGTAGGAGCACAATGGTTACAAGCATTTAGGCGATATGTCGAAGAACCACATAATATGCTTCTTTAAGACCGACTCTTTGTCTTAAAAGCAATTCAGTCATAAAATGCTTTCTATAATATAATTTCTCGTTTCTGTTTTTTTTTTTTTTTTTTTTTTTTTATGTTATTTGTTATAAATAGTTTAAATGTTAAATTTGTCAGTATATACTTTATCTGATTTTTAAGCACACTTTTAGTTGTTTAAATGCAGAGTATATTAACACAGGTAGACATAGCTCTAGTGAATTATAAAAGCTAAAAACACACATAAAAAAAAAGAAGTATCTTGATGTTTCTTGGATGTACGATTCTAATCAATTTGCAAATGCTCACAGAGTAGTACCAAATGGTATTTGTTTCCAATTCATTTGACCTGAAATTAAAAAAAAACACAATATAATATAAACAAATTGAAAAATTATTAATATTACTATTCTTAATATTTAATGTCAAAAAATTATTTACAGAAAAAAACAAGAGAATCCTAATTATATAAGTAATTTATTGAATTATATACAGCAACTTATTTTTGTGACATAGTTCAAGAACAAAAAAAAAAAACTAATGAGTACTATTGCTTGTTTTGCTATTGTAGATCATATTAACACCTTAACTTTAGAAAGTTATACGTTAAAACAACTATTGTAAAATCTTATAAAACACATTCCATGTTATGCGTAACTCTCTAATTTCAAGGAATATTGATGAGAATAAATAATTTGTTTGAAAAAAGAATTATACACGAGAGGTCTTTCATCTTCATAAAATATGTCTTTTATAGAACCTAATTTTTTTAAGATCATTGACAAAAATACAGAAACTCCTAATATTGAAATAAGAAGATAAGATATGATACACATGTGGGGTTTTTCTGTTTTACTAACGTAAAGTAAAGCAAATCTGTATTCGACAAAAGTAAGAATAGGTTTCTTTTAATTTAGGCCATCTTTTAAGATTTTATTTATATTGTCATTTTAAAATGAGATAGCTATGTAAATTATTAAAACTTTAAAATGGTGGTATCAATAAAACCCTATGAAATGCCCTAGGGCCAAGATTATAATCTTGCCTTCAAGCATAGGTAGAAATTGGGGGGGAGGGCTTGAGAGGAACTCAGAAGAGGAATTCTAGAAATTTAATAATAGGTAAATTTATACTTAATATTAAAGCTAACATAAAATAAATCATAACGCAAATTTGTTAAGTTGTACATTATTAAAATGGAAACAATATAATATGTGAATATGTATTTTTGAGAACAAAATGGTAGTGTATTACCACAGAATAGATTAAATTTTATCTATTTTATGGTATTACATTGAAATTGTACATTTTTAAATATTTAATAGATTAAATTCTAACAAAAGAAACATTTTGAAAACAAAAGATTTGACATTTTTGTAATGTAATATGTCAAATACTAAAATGGATTTAAATATTTAATACCTCTGACAAGTATTAAATTATGAAAATATATTACATTCATAAATAAACATATGCATTATATTTCAGTCTCATAAAAATACTCTATTAAGATCTTTAAGCATTAACTAATTAAATTAACTATTTAAATATCAACTTACCAATAACTCTTGTCCATTGTGATTGGTGATGATTTTCATCTTTGCTGATTAAATCATCAATTGTATATATTTTTTGATCAATATTTTTAGAGTTAACCTTTGCTGTGCCTGTATACAATGCTATTAATTTGATAATGTTGTACTGTTGCTTTACTTTAAATGGATTCAATTGTATTTGTAACAACCTGAAATACAGTTAACAGGTTACTAAAAGCAGGTTTAATGTGATATAGAATTACCATTTTAAAAATATATTTGTAAATGGATGTGGTGATTGCAATGCAGTTCTTAAAACAAGATTTGTATCCAAATTCAAAGGCTTGCAGTTCATACAGTTGTCATTTTGATTATTTTTCAAATCAATTTTTTTGCTACTTTTATATGCAACTATACACAGTTCCAAAACCCACAAAGCCGCTATCCGTGAATGTTGAGTAACCAAACACAGTAATACATTTGTCAACAAACCAGAACTATTTAATGTTTTTAGTAAAACATTCCAGATTGCTTTGTCTGTCTTAGAAATTCTACCTAAAATGTAAATTAACTATCTTACATTATCCGCTAACATCGGCAAAAACTTTAAAACTACCTTTAGAAACACTGCATTCACGAGCTTGAAGTAAATACCTTGTAGTAAATACATTGACTAAATCTGAAGACCAACTCTTATTTGCTAAAAGGTCTTTCATTTTCTTTATACATTCTTTGTTTGATGAACATTCTGACAATGTTAACTTCTCTCTAAAATTATTATTAATGTAAGTAACTTGTTTTATTTTTGATTCTTTAGTATAATTCCATTAATTTTTACCTCAAAACATTTAATTGTTTTTCTTTAAGAGTAGAATTAGTTTGACTTTTGCTTAACATATAGAATTCCAATAACTCTATAAATTCATCAACAATATTCATGTTTAATTTTTTTGCAATAACTAGAAAATTATCATCTTCGTTCCAATATTTTGTCTAAAATAATCACATAACATAAATATTTCAAGTTTAACTATATTATAATTGTTTCTTACTTTTAACCAGTCTAGAGCAAATTCCATGGCTGCTCTTAAAGATTTTAGACTAGGTAAATCTTGGTCATGTGAAATTTTATGCCGCATATCAATTAACCACGAAGGAAGTTCTAAACGAGATGCCCTATAATACATTGACTTCTGAGGACCTTTTCCCAAAACGTCAGCTGTCAAATTGACAAACCTGATTTGTTATGAATATTAGAAAACTCATTTCTTTTAGTAATTAAATGTCAAATATTCTATCTTACTTCATTATAGCCATGGAATATAAACGAATTAAATCACTTTCACTGATGAGTTCATCAACTTCATAAAAATGAACATCTTTAATAATGACTTGTAAAATCATTTCAGTGCAATATAAACCTCGAGATAATGATCTTCCTCTAAAACCAAATGTTATTCTTAATGTTTGAAAAAACAAAAATGCATCTATCTTTTTACCTAGATTTCCATAGTAAAAGTTTTCTTAGAGCTTGTTTGTAGTTGCGTATATCTTTAGTACCATATATGTCTTGCCTAAGTGACTGCCACTCGGAACTAGAATTTAAAATAAAACATTTATAAATTAAAAATAGATAACATTCAATACATTTTTATATATCAAATAAAACTGTAAATGTATATTACACAACTAATTAGAATGTATTTTAGTATTTAACTTCGGATTTGTTGAATTTATAGATTTTTAAAATAAATAACTCATACCTGTCTCTATAAGACATTGTTTGTAATTGAATCGATAGTAAGACTAATTGGTAATTATCAATAACTTTTACTTAATCATGATATCCTTTTATTAAATGATATATGCCTTTGTTAAGTAAGAAAAGTTAATACAAAAATAACTTCTTTTAAAAAGAAAAACTTATGGACGCATTATACAAAAAAAGTTATAAAGATTACGCTGCAATTAATACTGTATACTATTAATCATACTTTCTCCAACAATGATTCAAGAAGTTGAAGTATTAAGAGATATGTAATTTATTGACTGTTGTAACCTAGTACATAATATATATTTTACTTACTCGGAAGACCACGGGGCCACAATTATTTCTTCCATTATGTTGAAATATTTAATTTTGTCTGAAAACCATGAGATGGGATTAAAATCAATGAAATCAATCAGGTTTTATTACACCAAACAGTACAAACTACTATTTAGTATCTTATTTAAATAAAGATAATATCTATTTAAAATTTGAATTTTCAAATATTATAAATTGAATGATTAACTTACATAGTTACATTAAACAATAAACGAACCGTTTCAATTGTTCCTATTCAGCAATCTCTTGTCTAGGTCCAGTCTCTCGGTCTCTGGTCGACATACAAGACACATAAATAAACCACAGAAGATACAAGCCAGATAGTACTTCACAATTTGTTTAGCACATCACGCACGTGGGTATTTTTCTCGTGTTATCACTTCTTGTGTTATCAATGCTCAATGTTTAGTTGATTTTTTTCGGCAAAAAATGGAATCGCCATGTGATATACAAAACTGTAAAAAAAAAATATATAAAAAGACCTAAAGTATATTTTTATATTGTATATTAGGAACAATAGGAATAGTCGTGGCAGTCACCACTCACCAACAACCAGACATTGATATTTATGTATAAATATATTTACGGGCGTTGTGGATAGGCCACTAAAGATACATTCTTCGATTAAGTTTTCCTGATAAAAGAACATATTCATACTTAAAAAGTTAAAAGTTATATGTATAAAATGTGTACGAATAACTGGTAATACAGTATAAAAGGATATGTCCTTATTATTATTGAGAACAAAAAATATGGCAACAAATCGAGAGTTCGGTTCATGATTCCCTTGCATAAATTAAAATATTATAATCGACTATGCCAGCGCTAAAAAACAGCCATTAAAAACATGGTTGAAAGGTATAATTTACTTTAAATAGGGTTTAATTTTTATTTACACAATCTATAAAATACTATTTATAAGTATGTTTAAGTGTTATATGATGAGATTGGAATGCGTCAGGATTTTTTTCTAGGTAAGACCAATGGGAGGCCAACAATTATAAAGTAGGACCACAAAAAAATAAAAATGAGTATATTATTATGTCTAATGTAAGGCCAGTGGTAAGTCCACTGGTAAGGCGCCGCCACTGTAAAGAGGACATCCATAAAAAGATCTTCGATATGTAGATATGCATTCTTTTTCATAGAAATTGGAATTTTGGAGTGATCTTAGTGATTCTTAGTTTTAATAATCCTATTCCTCAATCGCTTCTTTGTATAAGGTTCTGGACTGGTAATAGAGCTGATAATAGTTCATATTACAGAGACAACTAATGGAATATTGAAACCATGAAATAATTAATAAACATTTCGGCGTCATAACAATCCAAGCAGTGTTTCGTACGTTAGCGATACACCGAACACTTAACACGGTAGATAATTAAATTCATTATCGACAATTTAATTTTGTAATTTAAATATAGATTTATTAACGGAAAATAAGATATGAGAATACGAAATATATAATATGTCCGTTTTACGCTGTAGCCCGTTGTTTAGACCCTAATGCAAACCGGTTTCAAAAAATGCATCGTTATTTTTTGACTTTACCCCGGACCCGATTATATAATCTCTCCGTACGTTATCAGAACCTCCGAGTCCCGGTGTACATGGAAACATTAAAAATGGTCACGGTTGACTACACGCCCGGTATCATAACTATATAATACTACGGGTATATATTATTATGTATAAATTTAATAAGATGGCTGATACTCTGTTCAGACGTTTTATACTACAGGTTTATAAACAGTATATATTATATTATATTTATAAAAATTAAAAAAGTACACGAAATATCGATTATCGTATAATGTCGTGTACACTGCGACCCTGTAAACCTAAATAATTAGTAATTTAAACCTATAACGTATATTATGTAAATTTACATTTTACATAATTACATAATATATATTATTGTATTATTATATTATTTACTGTTGTCAGCGGTACTGTGACGGTACCACGGCAGTAGCGCCAGTAGCCCTGCGACGTACTGGTGTGTGCGCTCGTCGTATAGCATCTGCACAGTAACATCATAATTTTTCTCTTTAATATAATACATTTTTAGTATAGGTAGATACTTAAATATTTTTTAGCCGGTGTGTTATTGGACAATCGATCGCGTACATCGCACCATACCGCAGACATCGTACAATTTTATAATAATGTTCGTGATGGAAGAAGTGAGTGTTGGAGCAATAGACACGCATTTGTTTTTCGGCTTTCGAGTTTCGATAATTAAATAAGCGTATAATATATCTTAACTTTGTGGTTTTCAAACCACACAAATCTATCTTTTGTTCGTTACAGACGAAATCGTTAAACTTGCGGTATAATGAGATGTGTAACGATTGGGACGGCTTACACGAGTGCCTAGATCCTAAAAAGTACGAACATGGTCAGTTGGTGCTGTCTTGGAAAAGACTGAACGTATTTGTGGAAAATATCACACAGAATTTTTTTATTTCGTCAAAAATCACTCGCCAACAAATATTGTACAACGGTTAGTAAGGAAGCAGGGTTAGGTATTAAACGGGAGACAAAATCAAAATTGATTAACAATGTTAGTAACTTATAGTACGGTGATATTATTGTATTTTTTGAGTATGTATTATACAGATACGATTTGATCTATTTTAATCAATGGAGTATATAATATAATGCCATTAGGAAATTTTCCATTTTGTTAAGGAAAATTTCCTTCAAAAAAGATTAAAGTATACATGAAAAATAAAAATAAATATACTATTTATAATTAAACTAATTTCAGTAATTTTTTTTAATAATTGTATTCTAAATTTCATGTTTAAATTGTCGTGATTATTCTCCTAGTTAAATTGAAAAAAAATTGTATTTCAAAATTGTAAATTTCTTTAGTATAACTCAAGTTTTTAATTATATACGACTAAATTACGACTCGTATAATCTGCAGAAAGATAAAATTCTGTGGTCAGGTGGAAGATATCAAGATAGTTACAACTTTAAAAGATCATTGGGGGATAGTATGTATTTTTAATTTTTACATGTCTTTTTTCAGTTAGTGGAAACGTGCAATGTGGAAATCTTCTAGGAATAATGGGCCCAAGGTTAGTGATTATATTGTGTTCTTGAATATTGTTCATTTTAAAACTGTATTATATAATTTGTCATATAGTGGTTCGGGAAAAACTACTTTGATGGCCACTATAAGTCATAGGACTAAAGGTTCGTGGAGTGTACATTTTTCTATCTATTATTTCTTCTCGATTTTTACTAATCGCCAGAGTTTCCACACATACATATTTTAGGAAATTTTGATGGAGAACTGTTATTGAATGGTCGCCCGGTGTCCGAAGAAGTCATGATTAAAATATCCGGTTTCGTACCGCAACAAGACGTCACATTTGAGCAGTTGACGACTTTAGAACATTTGTATTTAATGGTATTTGGTATTAATATAAATAATTTATGTTTTATGTGTTTATTATATTGTATAAGATACGCTACAATAGTACAATATACTTAAATGACTACGGGGTATGGTGCAAGCGCCACAGTACAATTGCGCTCCATGAAATATAGATGTTGTCTTTTTAACAATTTTTCAATACTATATGTGTAAAAAAATATAAATGCATTGAAAAATAAACATTAGTATTTTCCCAATACGCTAAAACGACCAGAATAAATATAAATATTCTATGGACCAGAGTCATTCCACTAACATTATAACTTACAGTTTTACTTTTACACTTCACATCCTTCTCTTCGTGAAGTTACTAATATATTGTTATAGACATCTGAAGTGACTTACTTAAAAGTTAATAGTATTAACTTGTATAAAATTAAAACAAATTGAAATACGAGTATCTATACAATAAGAACATTTGAAAGTAATGCGGTCACGATTTTATACTACCAAATTTTAATTCTTAGTTTTTAAAATTTATTAATTATAATATAAAAATTATTTATTGACTTACTTCGCATAATTATATTAAGAAAAATATTATTTAAAAATAAATAAATATAATTCGTAGGTTTTATGTATTAATAAATATTTTTAAATAGTGTATTTTTTATACTAATATCATAATATGAAACAATTTTTAGTCAACCATTTATTTTATTGTCAGACCTAAGTGTAAAATTGTTGAAAAAACCATACTTATATTTCATGGAGTAAAATCATGTTATTTAGTAGATTTAATTGCTTAAAATATTGGTGCGAATATGCTAAATGAATCACCCTTTAGGCGAATCTAAAAATGGACCGCCGAACAAGCAAAATTGCACTTAAGGATCGCGTCGACTATACTGTTACTGCATTGGGTATGCGTGAATTTCTGGACACTAGACTATCCGCGTTATCCGGTGGTGAACGTAAAAAAGTCGCTCTAGCCGTTCAGCTCTTGAACGATCCGCCAATACTGTTTTGCGACGAAGTAACCACAGGCCTGGACAGTTATTCAGCCACACACACTGTCAACACACTAAAACGGATCGCACGAACCGGTAAAATTGTAATTTGCACAATCCACCAGCCCGCGTCCGGCGTATTCGACAAGTTCGACGAGGTTATTTTGCTGTCAAATGGACGACTGGCGTATCAGGGACCCGTCCCAATGATCAATCAATTGTTTCAAAAGTATATTGTTCTACATATTATTTTCTCGTTAATATTATGTTTAAAGAAAGATTTATCGACCATGTAAAACCTCATTATTTAATTTAATTATGATTTTATACATTAAATATAAAAATAGTATAATATGTAATATTTAATTTAGTCGAGTATACTTTTATACTCCGAAAGTTTAATATGTTATTAAATGCCAATATACTTAATGTATAGGTTAGGTTAGGTACATTATATCATAATATATTAATAGATTAATATTATTATTATTTCCGAGTAATAATTGAAGGACTATCTCCTTATAGTATAAACTACTTAAATAACAAAAAAAAAAAATACTCATTCGAATTTTGAATTAGATACATCAACATTTTCGAAAAAATGTACACTAAATAATTTACAGTAAAAAATGGGGTTCTTATTTGTAAAATACAAGTTTGTATCACCCAGTGGCGGATTTATGGAAGGGGGAGTCCAGGGTGTCTGTACCTTCCCAATACTGATTTATATATATACATATATATATATATATATAATAAGACTAGATTTTATTTTGTAAATTTTGAATTTTAGGTCTACATACAATATAGTATATATATAAACACAATATAATATAATACATTTGTTTTTATAAAAATAAAATCATACATTTGAAATATATATTATTTTTTAGGGCCCTCTTCAAAAAAATTTTGAAAATCCGCCACTGATATCACCACAGGATCCTCCTTGAGTAATATAAAAAATTTTAAGACTTTAAAAATATGATATTTAATTTTATTTAAGAATTTCTAGAAACAGAATTTAAAAAAATTCAATCTACATTTTTTTTTTAACGTATTATAATTTTTTATTTAGATTCAATTACAAATGCCCAGATTTGTACAACAAGGCAGATTTTGTGATTTCTATTATGAATTCCGATAGTGAACAAATAAAAAGAAATGTTGATGAAATGTGTAAGTTATCTTCAACGGACAAACAAACGGATTTCAATTATGATTTATTTAATGACCAAGTAAAATAATTATAACTTTATTGCATTATAGACTATAGTGATTATCGTATAAATTCATTTTACTTTTTTCCAGGTACTATTGGATTATACACAACATTTACAAATGTAATTTATAGTTTGTATATAAGCATAATTATTATTTGTTTTTGTATGTTAGGTATTATTTTAATTTTTCAATCATATTTAATTTTTCATATTTCCATTAAACAATATAAAATATAAAAAATATTCACTACATCTCTAAATATATTTCATACTACTAATATTCATATATTATGAATATTATTTTATGATAATAAACATTGTAGTGTAGTCGTATAGTGTGTACAACAAAATGTAAAAAGGAACTAATAAATTCACGAATGATATACATGAATAGATGTATAGAATTATGGGGGATATCCTCATTTTGTAAAAACAAAAAATGTTTTTATATACTCGTCATGAAATAAAATGACTTAGTCTTTACAACTTACTATATACCTCTAACCTTAAATAATATAATATTTAATTTATAATTTTTCAATTAACATTTGTTTGCTTATATTTTTGGTTCATTTTCTTGGACTCTGAACTCAAATTTGACACGTAATTATAATATTTTTGTTTTATCTAGACAAAAACCATTGTGGATTATACAGTTAATATTGATTTTAAACAGATCTATCAAATGTCTTCTAAGAAATTACAAAATAAAGCTACTGGAATTGGGAACTATAATGGTAATTACTACTGTTAATAATTTATTTAACTAATGCTCAATGCTCAACATAAAAATACAATTTTTTCATATATTTTAACTTTCATATAAATGATACATTGGCTGATGTTTATCACCATAACCATAAATCATAAGCAGGTATGCGAAAAATATGAAAATCAATTCAGTATTTTCTACAGTTATATTATCCATGGTGGCTTGTACATACAATTTTGTCTGTATTGCGGGAAAAACAAATCGATACACTTAACATAGGTACCTAATAGATATGTTGTACTTAGTTTCTTGGTGTTATGTTGTCAACGCCATATATGGATCTGAAGTTTGATACTAAAGCCGTACAAAATTGGCAAGGGTTTTGGTTCAGTCTCGTCACGAATTCTATTTTTCAATATTGTTATACGTCTATTATAACCTATCAAGTTGAATTTCCAGTTGTCCATCGAGAAGTCAGCAATAATATTTATGCATTGAGTGTATATTATATTTCTCAAATTGTCATAACGGTATGTGTTAGAAAAAACAATATTATCATAGGTTATAACACATTTAAATTGTTTACAGCTTATTTGGACAGTTCTAGAAACGATGGTTTATACATATTTGGTTTTTTGGGTAGTAGGTATTAACTGGGAGCTATTGGTTGTGACAACGTTCGTGATAAATATGTTGATCTGTAGATCATATGGTAATTGTAAACTTATTAAGAAATAGAATATTGAAAAAATTGAAAAATATATTATTTATAATTCCGATTGCGTTATAATTTGATTATAGGTAGTGTTCTATCGGCTTTTTTCGAAAAATTTGAAAATATTGTTATATTTTCATTGGTGTATGATTATCTAGCTGTAGCACTTAGTGGCGCCTACATTTCACTTGGGTAAGTTCATAAGATACAAATACACATTGGTAGGTAATAAATTCATGATGTATAGATTATTAATAATACTATATGATGATACGCACTTAAATACTTAATCATTAACCATACGGACTTTTTATAAAATAAAATACCTAATATTTTATTTTTGTTTTAGAACATTGCCATTTTTATTGTATTATTTGAAATATTTATCAATATTTTTTCTTGGCTGTGAAACATTATCTATATTACAATGGAAAAACATCACATTCATACGTATGTTAAATAATAATTTAAACTACATTACTAATTATTTAAAGGATGTCATTTCGGTATGCACGAATGCTTGTATGTCCATCCTAAAGATAATCCTAATTTTTATATATTTTATTAAAATTGATTGACGCTTTTTTAATTCAAATAATGTAATTTTTATCATAATAAATAATAATGGTCAATTTTTGAATTTAAATTCTCCTAAAATATATAAATATATTTTTTTATTGAACATTTTAAGTATTTATCAAAAACATAACTTAATATTAACTATCTTAAATTATCTTCTAAATATTATTTTGCATAATTATTTGTTAATTTAATAAAATCTTAATTATTTTTTTACAATATGTTGGTATGAAATATACCTATGTTTTCATTTGTAATAAAGAAAATACGATCAAAATAATTTTTAATCTGAAAGTGCCTTCTGAGTTGTTTTAATAATGGTTGCTAGCTGCTGCCTATTGGTAATTTGTTTGCATTTCATGCATACCTCGAGAATGACGTTCCTGTAGCAATAATTTATTAGATTATACGTTAAGATTTTAATTATTGATTATTTAATATGACATGTATGTGTATACTATAGCATGCCTAGACCTTAATAACTGTTTGCGCAACGGCAAGGAAGTTTTGTTAAGTTACGGCTACGACATTGATCGCTTCAACACAGATATGATCATTTTAGGAGTATTTTACGTTGTTTGCTACATGCTTGGATATTATGGATTACTTAGAAGAACAAAAAAACAACCTGCTTATTGAATCAAAACTGAAATAAATAATTTTGTTTTTACTGTTAAGTACAAGTATACATACGTATGTACTCGATAGATACATTCATTCCTAACCTATGATTTATTATATCGAGTTTTATCATAAGCCTAAAATAATGTCAAAATACTCAGAATCTATACAATTGTACTTAGGTATAAATATTTATAAGATAAATGATTGTTTAACGCAAACTTACAAACACAAAACAATAGTTATAAAACATACTCATATTATGTTATTGTGTTGTCGATATTTTATTATTTACCTTACTAAAATAATTTAACGTTACTCATGTTTACTTTTAATTTTTAAATATATACATAATAAGTAATAATAATTAAATATTATTTATTTTATATTATGATTTATATGACGTATATTATTAAAGTTAAAATTGTTTATATGTTTATGTTCAGTTGATTAGATATTTAACTGATCTATAGTAGTTTGTACATAATATTATGTTAATATAATATGATATACTTTACCTACCAAATCGTTTACTTATAGGTTATAAACTTATAACTATTAACTTTTAAGTAATGTAATTATTATTCTTTATTTTACACATTACACAAACACGAATGTACTTAACATACAAGATACAAACCATCACATAATACCATCCTAATATTGTTCAAAATACCTATTGGACTATAAATAGTTTATGATATTTTAAATTTTATTCCAGAAGTCACTAAAAAGTAAGAACAATTTCTTATTCGATGTATTTATAAAATAAAATATGAATCATTTAATAAAATACCTATATGCTAGCATTGATTAAGCATACATTATATGTATTTATTAAAAACAAATATAACAGATATTTAGTAAATGGTAGGTTGGTAAGTACATAAAAACATATGACAAAACCACATAACTATTGAAAAAAAAATTAAAATTACTTGATAAGAACAGTTTCATCGTAAGATTAAGATGCATATAGTTATATATGTATATATTTAATAATTATATATTATTATATTTGGATTCATAATTATAATTTATTTATATATACGTTTCAGGAAGTATTATCTTATACAAATATATTATTATATAATGTTTAAGTAATAATAATGTCTATAACCTTTGAACTTACTAATCTATATTATAAATGTATAGATTACATAATATTATATATTATACAGCTATAACATATTTCAATAATCAATAGTAACTTGGTGAAAAGAGAACAATTTTATAAATAATATAAAGTATACAATATAATATAATAATTTTCTCAAAAAGTATTTAAGTTTTTGAAAACATTTTATTTTACATAATTCAAAGTTATTATGAAATAAAATTTTTGAAAATAAAATCATATTATTCGCTATTTTATGCATATATTTTACAATTATCGTTATACTATTATTTTACAAAATATTATATGATTATTAATTATATTATATTTATTTTTTTAAGTAAATACCAACGCACTGTATAGAAGAAGTTTGTGGTATAAATAAATAGCTTAAAATTAATATTTTTAACCTTTCAATGTGTATAATGTATATAGTAATAGTACATATAATTGATTATAATAATTAAATGATTATGCATTTACGTAATGATGGACATACTCAAGTGACAACGGATAATCATTTTTTTGTTATTTTTGTTTAAACATCTAATTTTGTCAACATTTAAACTTGAAATTATCTGTAAAAATTTACAAATGTAAAAATAACAGATTTATGTTTTTTAGATTTCTATAAGTAAAACTTATAACTTTATAAGAAACTATAAAATACTTAAAATATTGCGCGAGTACAAACTATATCTAATTTACTACCTGTAAAAATTATCATCAAAATTGATGATTAGAGCTTTAAGCATTTTTGACAAACATTACTCTAAAAGTTGACAACAGATGTCAGATATACACAACAAACATAGTTAAAAGAAACTAATATCTTCATCGGTACACTGCTTCGAATCTAAATTATACTTGTATTTACAGTGCATTGTGCAAATATGTACCATCATTAAACTACATCAACCATGATATTTAAAAATTGGGTTTTATAATTTCGAGTTTCATACCTATCTTATGTACTACGTGACATGATATATATATATATATAACAATCATAATATAAATATGTCTTTTCAGTTGTAGTCTGGAGCCTGGCCCGGTGAAAGCTATGGGCGATCTGGGCACCAGCACGGAAGGGGTGCCAAATTGAAAATTATTTTTATTTAATTTATCTTTTAATACGTACTAACAATCTAGTATCTACACAATTTTAAATATTCTTTATCGCTTTAATTAAAGATACATCAACAATATTTGTATAATGAACTAATTTTAATATTAATTATAGTTATAAGTATCAAATTTAAAACTACTATTATTTTTATTTTATTTCATCTTTTTACGCAATGCGGTAATTTTATAAGTTATTAAGTTAATATTGTATCATCAGCTAATAAAGTTTAAAGTTATAATACAAAAATACATACCTAATAATTTTATTTAAACTTACTAAAAAATCTTAATTTTATTACTACTCAAACTATTTGGTTGGGGGGGAAGGCGCCAATACTTCTAGCGCCGGCGCTGGTTGTAGTTCTTTGGTCGTTGGTATGAAGACATTTGTGAAATTAAATATTATTTTCTAAAAATGAAAAAAAATTAATAATATTCTCTACAGCTATAAGCAATATACACGAGTAACTAATTAGTACAATAGTAGAAAAATCGAATATACCTTTAACTATAATAATTGTACATAATTATTATTCATTGTACTGTTAGAAGTTAGAAAACTTATATAACTATATAAGTTATAATTCTACTAACAATAAATAGAAGAACAAGAACATAATGTTAATGTATACCGTATGTCCGAGGAAATAAAGTAGACAGTTCACTATTGTCTTTATCATTTATTACTGTGTGTAAATATTTTTCAATTATGTTTGCGGGACGTTAAACTTATCTAATTGATTATAAATTCTTACGACTTACATTTTTTTTTAATTTATGTATTTTGACTTTTGAGCACGCAGAACACAACTTTTTTTTTTAATGGCTATTCCTATTTTGAATATAATTTTCAAATTAATCAGTAGTATTATAGTAATCAAAGTATTCTAAATCTGAAATTGGTGAAATTAGAGTTAGCTATAACTTTAAAAAAAAATGTATTAAATTTTTTTTTAGTTATACATATTTCTAAATAGAAATTTTGAAATTTAATATTTATTTTCTGAAAATACGCATATTTTATAATAAATTATTACTGATTATGTAATTTTTGTAACTTCATAAATAATTCATTACTTCAATAATAAATTAGAATGTATCATATTATGGTGCATTGGTGTCTAGAACGAAAAAATATGTAAAAAAAAAAAGATCAAATTTAATACATTTTTTTAATTATGCCTAGCTCCAATTTCGCCAATTGTGGATTTAGAATACATGTTGATAAATTAAAATTGATTAATTCAAAAATTATATTCAAAATAAGGGTTGCTATGGTAAGAAATAAAGTTATATTGCACAAGCACAAACACATGAGTTAAATACATACATCATTTTAAGTCTTAGGAATTTAATCTAGTTTAACGTCCCGCAAACAGAATTCAAAAATATTTACAGGGTAAATGAATGATAAAGTGTATACCCTAGCTATTTCCACGGACTCGTGATATATTACATAATCGATGTTTAAGTAACATCGATGTTTTATTATGTTAACCCACAAAAAAAAACCGTGTATTTATATTTAATATTGTACGCCTTTACTTATAATTATGATATCGTAGCTGAATAATAGGTATGTATAATAAACATTTAAAAAAATTATCAAATGACCAATAAATTAAAATGTGTATATCAACTTGATTTGTTACGTATTGACACCTAACAAGATAAAAATATGTAAGGTATTTTTTTTCTTTTACATCTTACGTAATAAGAACGAAGATTACTTTCGAACATGATCAAGCTATTATAGTTTGACATAGACATAATTTGAAGAATAGAATGAATACAGGAAAGTTGTCACGTTATACCGTGTAAAATGGATCACTTAAAAGGACGTGTTGCCGTAGTCACAGGAGCCAGCGCCGGTATCGGAGCGGCCACAGCTATTAAGTTAGTCAAGGCTGGCCTTACGGTCGTCGGAATAGCTAGGAGACTACAGAGACTACAGGTATCTAAATTGTAATATAATGCCTTCATTAACAACCTCATACTAAAATCATTAAATAATTACTTAAAATATGGCTCTGTAGTATATTGTTATATATTGTTCGTTTGATAAAATAGCTTAAAAGTGTAACACAAAGTTTTTTATGACTTTATGAGAAATTCATACTGAAATCCAAAAATCGTAAAAATATTTGTAATCATTTTTTTATAGACATTTGAAATTCAAATTTGGATAAAATTATAAATATTTAAACATATTATTTAGTTCTAATAAAAAATTATTATTTATAGAAACTTGAAAATTTTGACGTATAAGTATTATATTTGTTTTCGTACAAATCATAGAATGACATTTTTAAATATAATGTTTTTGTCAAAAATTAATCAATCTATCATATTAGTTACTAATAGAAAAATTAATTTCTTTAAGAACAATGTACACATCACATATACCATAAATATACATAGTATAAGCTAACAGACTGTATTTGCTCAGAATCGTTTTTTGTATATAATAATTTAATCAACGCCTTCTGTAAAGCAGTACGGTTACACGTCATAATTTTTATTACAACTATAATACCACCTTTTTACAAAATAAATTAATAAACAGTAAATATCATATCATAAATTCATAACTCGCAATAATATATATATATTATAATATTATATATACTATATACATCGCAGGGCATACTTAGACTTAATTTTTTTTAGAAGAGGGGAAGTAATTATTTTAAATAAAAAATTTGGATGATCGAAAATATACATATCAAAAGAAACTTATTCTTCCAAAAAATGTCTGGTGGAAACGGTGTTTCCCCTCCCCCCATCAGTTCACCACTGACTTGCATGCATATATAATGATTAATAATAATTATGCTTTAAAATTGTTAGGATTTAAAAAAAATGATGGAAGAAAAAAACTTCAGTGGTCGGTTTTTTACAGTGGCGTGTGATTTGACAAACGAAACAGAAATAATGAATTCTTTTAAGTGGATTGACGAAAATATTGGTGGTATACATTTTATGATCAACAACGCTGGAATAGTAAGGATATCTAAACTTGTAGGTAAGATAATCATTACGATTAAACGAGAGAAAAATTATTTTTTTTTGTTACATCCCAAATTCAATTATTTCTGTTTCGACATTTTTAACGAGTCCGCTGGATCAACGCTGGATTTTCCTTAAAAAAGAGTCCTATTTACTCATCTCATTTAATGGGGTATCACAAATATTTCCTATCCCCCCATTTCAATTTAAAACATATACGTTAAGCGTCAAGTTATGTTTTCATAAATTAATGTTTATATATTTTAATTACACCATGGTAATTGATAATTATTACTACAGTTAAACTTCCAATTAACTGTCATCGAAGGGACCATAAATAATGACCGCTATTTAGAGGTAGCCGTCTTATTGAGGTTATCGTTAACAGTAAATTTCACTGTGTGTATATAAATTTTAATATTTTTAATAAATTGTCCATGTACATTGTACAACTATATTTTATAGACGGTTCGACTGAACATTGGCAAGAATTGATAGACTGTAATGTAATAGCACCTACAATTTGTTCGAGGGAAGCTTATAAGTTAATGAAGAAGCATAACGTTAGTCATGGGCACATTATACAAATTAACAGGTGGATAAAATAAAACATACCTATTTTGAGCAATTTATATATTTACATACTCTCTACGTAATAATGTTAAATTGGTATATTGTTATTTTATATTAAATAATGTGTCCACAGAGTCTCGATATAATTTAACATGTGGACTGCAAAATGAAAACAATTTATGTGACTTCTACATAATTGTTTGTATGATTGATTGTATATTTATTGTTACTAATACAAATATTATGAACAAATTTTAACAAATTTGAGTCATTAATAAAATTATATTAGTTTTAGTTTTTTACTTATATTACGTGTAAATAACTTGACACTAGTACATAACACTTTTTTCCAAACGTGTTAAGTACCTAGCATAAAAAAAAATTAATACACGCCAGACGTCACAGATTCAAAGTACCGATTATTTTTAGGTTCTAAAGTATATTTAAAACAAATTGTACCTGCATTATATGATTAATTTATCTTTCAGTTTTGTATTGCACATTAGTTTATAATATGCAATTGCAGCTTTATAAATAGTTCAAGAATTTTTAAGGAACCCAAACGAATTTCGAACTATATTGATACTTAATAATTATAGATAACTTAAACCTAGGTTTATCCGTTTTTTTATACATATATATTAATTTTATACTTAAATCGGTTTCAGCATAACGGGCCATTCGTATTCAATTAATCCGGGCAACAAGATGTACAATGCGTCTAAACAGGCTCTTAGGGTACTGACCGAGGGCCTTCGACACGAATTGGCCATGGCTGGTGATGGGCACATCAAAGCTTCCGTGAGTTTGTTCACTCGTGTGCAGTAGTGATTTACTTATAGATATAAATATTTGGATGAACTTGTAAAACTAGTCCAACGTCCAGGGAGGCGAAGTGGCAATCGTCTCTCGGGCCTTCTATCATATTATTATATTAATAAAAATTATATATAATAAATAGCAAAACACCATTAATTTACTTATAATTTATAAGATTATAAGAATTGTACAGTAATTGAACAGTACAAGAATCGTGTAATAATGTTGACATGGATTTTTAAATTAAAACAATTCTATGAATTGAATATTATGGGCACATCAGGCTATTTTACACTCTAACCAATAAGCGATCTACTTGTAATACTCGTTATAGAAATTAACATAATTTCATATTTTCACGAGATGCGTTCGCGTAATCATGTCGTTTGACATAATATTTTAACTTATACGTACATACAATTCAAGAGAATGCCAGCGTAGTATTTGTTATCTTTCTCTAACCCACGCACAACTTAACAAATTTTACGTTCACAAACATGACTATAACCAACATAACCGTATTAATTTCTCAAATTAAAGTGAAATGACCTATTATAAAATTTAAAGTTAAGAACATCTAGAGCATCTCATAAGCGTTTTATTATATTTTAATTTTAAAGCGAGCTATGAGTTTTTTAAGATGTTTAAACAATTTACAATAATATTCGATGAATCTATTTTTCAAACATGATTAGTATAGTAATTAACTTCTATATATGGAATAATTAGGTATACGTCATATTCATAGTTGCAACTCAATTATGTTTATACTGCATTAAACATCGCGATTTTTCCGATGTATTTGTTGAAAACATTTTTTAATAATATTTTTTATGTGGTTTTCCGCAGAGCATCAGTCCCGGTTTCGTCGACACAGAAATATTCGATGCAGCCAAAATTCCGTACAATAAATTGAAGCCATCTGATATCCTGAGCGCAGAAGAAATGGCCGATATGATCTGTTTTGTCATGTCAACCGGACCAAATATATTGGTACATACAATTTAAAATTATTAATCACAGAACTTGTGATCTTGCCATTTAAACCGTCTTGAAATTAATTACTTATTAACTTCGCATTAAGTCAAATATATTTTTACAGATCGCTGAAATGATTGTTTTAAGCCAAGGTCGTTGTATCCAATCGTATCCACAAGCATAACATGTATAGCCAACAAACCGAAAAATCATATTTTTCTCTGCATGTATGAATAAAATATGATCACGTCATAGTAATGTATTTAGTGTGAATTTCACTGTTAACGTAATAATTATATTAAATATTAACACGAGAGAATAAATGTATAATATTATGAAAAATTATTAAAAACTGAACCGAGCTTGCTAAATAAATCTAAGTTATAACCCTATATAAATTATTAAAACATCAACAAAACATACTTATAGTAATTGTTATTTTGTAGTAAACTATTTTTGTTTTATAGTACCAACTCAGTTCTCAGTAACAATATTATTTAATTCATCTATGACATTTTTAACTACCTTAAAACGTCAAAGATGTTAAATTAAGCAGAGGTGAAATGCAGAGTGAAAAATCTGTCATAGCAGTCACTGCAGGTCATACCTACACTCGAATCATGAAGAATAAAACTATATAAAATTAAACACAATCGCGGATAGGTAGTCTTCAGCCGTTTCCTAATGTCATTAAGTACTCTGAATAGGATGTTTTTAGCATAATGATTGATATTTGGTACTAGTTTTAGACTCTTGCCTACGGCAGTACAACTTAATGTCTTAATCTTAAGAACTATAGATATTTCAATCAGTTTATAATTCTTTACATTTGAAAAACATTCATAATAAAGACATTTTCAAAAATGGAAGCGCGTAAAATGGCTGAAAATCTTTTGGCCGATTCGCATTTTAGCCATAAAATATTTTGTTGGACAAGTCCCTATATTAACAAAACCGTATTATAAATAATGAATTTCAAAAATACGATTTAAATCTATCCGACCATATTATTTACCTAAAACGTTGATGTTACTCAACCCCTCTACCAATTTTAATTTTGCAATTTTTTTTGCACGAATAATTAGTTAATTTCTGTGAATTCTTATTCAGCCTTTTGCAATTGTTACTCCTCTATTGCCGTTTGCAGAGAAAGTTTTCCACAGCTAGAATACTTTAGATTACTCGGTACCCCATTATTCCCACTTACCGCCTAAATTTATTGTACTATATGCAATTTTTTCGCTCAAATATTTAATAATCAATTTCTGATCAGGTTTTTGATAAGTTAGACTATTCGGTACGCTACAGAACAATGCCGACATACTCGAATTGTAAAGTTCGTTGAATTTTAATAAATCGGAGAAGATAAAATATTAATAAGAACTTGGACCCTGGACAATAGAAAGGAAATGTTGTACGACTTATACCTACATAATTGTTAACTTCGCACTTCGAATTATTATTTTGTTTTGTGCATAGGCGTGTGCAGATACAACTCATTTTTTTACTATAACCTTCTGAACTTTGATCATGATTCATAATAAATAATAGTTTTACAATGTTGCATTATGTATTATATACGATAATATTATAACGTCTTAAACAATTCGGCCTATAACGGCAACGCTATCTACCGCCGAGTTAAAGACACTCATTAACCGCTAGCTCGCGCCGCCGCTTACGATCTTTTTCGTTTTTATTATGTAAAAAATTATATTTTATTTTATTATCGAATCATTCACACTATTTTGTAATCTGACATTTGTTTTTAAATAACATAATATTCCATTGAGCGATTATAGGCTATTTTTTAGATTCTGATCACAATGATAAATGTATTGGTTTTAGAATATCTGTTTTTGTTTTGTTCAGTTATTGTATTTTGGAGAAACATTATCATCAACATTGAGCCAATTGAGGGTAATCGTTGGTAGCATTTTCATATGGTTGAAAATTATGATCCAGTAAGAAATAACTGTAGAGACTACCCATATTAAAAACTGTTTACATTAATACATGGTTCTTCTAACTTGTGAAGACAAGTTATTTTTGTTACACAGAAATTCAAAAATGTTGATAATCAAATTTAATTGCAATAGGTACTTAAACAGGTGGAACCGTGGAGGACGTCGTTTATCAATTATTTATTTATCGGAAATTTTCTCTATCAAACATTTATTAGAATTTAATTTTGAAAATATTTAATTATTTAAACTTTAAACCAATAAGTGATATTTAATACCAATAATTGTTTTTTAATTGAAACATATTTTGGTTTTAACGGTTACTAAACTTTTGAATTATCGGACAATAGTGCAGTTTTGGTAATTATAGTGGATAGTAAAAGTAAATTATAATTTAATATATAATATATATCTGTTTGGAATTTGAATTCCAAAAAAACTAGTTTATTCTAAGGTCCAAGATATGTTAATCATGATCATGAATATTAGAGATATCTTTAGACTTCATAATGTGAAATGTGAATGTACTTCAGTAATAGGTGATAAATGGTAATATTATTAACGTGAGAAAATAAAGAATAGCCGGTGGTCAACTAATTAGGTTTAGATAATAATATTATCATGAGTCATCATGATTATTTTAATAGTCGTAAACTTATGATTAAAAATAAAATTGTGAATTTAGGTTTTCAGTTATAATAATCATGCTCACTAGTCACTACTTAATAGGTACTTTGAAAGTTAAGCTAAAAAATTTCATATTTGAAGGGTCTAGAATATTTTAATCACCCTAAAGATAATGATGAAATTGTTTGTTTGTATATAATAATAATTAATATTTATCGATTTGAATTTTTTTAAATCGTAAAAACTTAATTTTTACCCATTACTTAATCACTGATTAAATATGAGTACCAATACTCATATCATAATTTTCTGACATTTAAAAATATAATACTACCTATACAATTGTAAGCAATTTTCACCTATTCACACCATTTTACAGTAGGTACGACTTTTGTAAATTAGGTAAGAACCTAGTTAATCTATTAATAAAAATTACATCACAAAATCAAGTTATTCAAATTATCTTTTATTGTTCGCAACTTCACAAATTCATTTGAAACTTTAGACAGGTTATTTTTTTATTCATAGGCAATAATTACTAATCATTAACCATTTTCTAAGAAATATAAATATGAAGTCAGCCTTTTTTTCCATTATGTCCAGTAACAGGAAATTTATAATAATATAGGTAATAAAATTAAGCTCAGGTTTCCAAATTTTATGAAATTATAATAATTATATTGAACAAAATATTAAAATCCAATGCTTCCAATGTCATAGGTTATAGGTATGTTATATTGATTGTTTTATAAGAATCTTTGGAAGTTATTTTAGTATGTTAATAGTTATCGAAAATCGTACATGTATAATTAAGGAGTTGGTGGTGGACTTGGTCCCCTAAAATTAAATAATTGTTATATTTTTCGTAATTATTAATTCATTTTATGCTCATTTTTGCTACTTCCCGCTAAAATGCAACGCAATAAATATCTGTCTACGAATCCTTACTCGAATTGTCTTTGCTAATGTTACACCCATAGACTTTAGTTGTGTTTACGTATCGCTTTGGCCACTAGCAACAACGAGACTTGTGAATTTAAATTCTCTAAATAATTGATTTTATACAAAGAACCTTTTAAAAATATACACTTAGCCTAGTTAGCCTGCAGATCTGCGATATTGTTCTAAACACGTTATGGTTAAATTGGTAGAATATTTAATTGGCTTATCCAGATTGAGTGATGCTTCACAGAGCACTTTATAGAATATATTAATAGGTATTACAAGAATTGAAAAAATAGACAACATTCGACAACAGACATTCGGACATTCCACTAAATTATTGTTCAAATAATTAATTTAAATCGTCATATTTGTCACTATAAATAATTTTATTGACAATTTATTTTTATTTTTATAATAACTATTAAACGTAAACTATGCAAAAACAACTGTTTTTAATAATTCATACGTTTAATAAATTTAGTACCAAGTATCAACTATCAACTCCGTTTTGTTACAAACACGTTTTAATTCGTTTTAGTAGTTCAGGTACATGTTCAACTTCTATCGTTTTTAACAATATAAGGTATACATGTATAATAAGTTAAAAAACAATCTAATAGTTAGCACTATATTTTATAGCACACTTTATCACACTTTAAAAGTACCTCATACATATTTTTCGCAGTCTAAAGAAAAAACAAGTTACGGATGGCAGACATATTGATAAGAAACAATTTTAATCGTGATGATAATTTGAATCAGTCGACAGTCAACTAAAAATTCAACTATTTACAAAAACATACATTGGCATTCACTACTGTGTATGAAAAACACTAAAAATAACAATCACAATATTGCTAAATTATATTATCAACTTATTGTAAGATTAACCGCGACGACATGTTATTAAGTAGGTTCACCGCACGTGGACGTCGTTAAAATAAGGATGAAATGTCGATAACGCAATATATCTGGTGTAATAATACACACACAATTAATATTAGAGACAAATAATAAAATGTATAAAAAATAAGAAATAAATAATTGCAATAAGGGTGTTTGGGGGTAGTACCCATAGGTACTCCCGCCTTAAATACGCCACTGGATAAGATATACAGTATACCCATTAACCCATTCATTAATATGCTTGAGTCTATCATTGTCATTTTAATAGTGTAATACAATCAACACAAACACGTAAATCGATGCACCCACAACGGAATCGTCTATTTTAATTACCTAAATAAAAATCACTATTCCTTTATTTATCTACGTAGCCTCGTTCAGTTAAGTTGATATAATTAATTATTGAAGTATTTGATATTTGAAGGTGGTACATGGCAAACATACTAAGGGTACAAAAGTTAAATATTTTAAAAGTACAAATGTAATTTGAAAATAATGGCATTGAAAAAACAACATTTCAATGAAATATAGGTACTCTAGCAGTAGCAATAGTAGCACTAGGTAGTAAGTACCACGGATGAGCCAATAATTTTCCTTTTTCTACCTCACATCCTGCTTTCTGGTGTTATGCCAATGTGCCATACATGTAAGTAAATAATAAATTTGTTAAAAATTATCGGATACCGTGGTCTAAACCGTATTATATCCACAACCGATGATTAACTAATTAATCAAATAATTTTTCTCTAATGCTGCAATGTTTCAATAAGAAATTGTCAATCAGTATAGAAACCATATTATTAGGTTAGGTTAAGAGGACAGAGGAGTTCCAGGTGACCTAACTCAAAAATTATAAGTATCATCATAGAACAATGGGATAGATTTGTATAAAACAAAAAATGGAATTAGGATTGAGAAGTAATAATATTTTAGATCCAAACAAAGAACAAAACACAATCATTATATAAAAAGGCTTAAATAATTTTTATTTTATAATTATATAGGTATTTCATAAAATATTTAATAACAAAATAAGCATATAAATTACATTCAATATCAAATAATATTTAATTTTTTTTTACATATGCAAACAGAAAATATGTATGTAATAAGTGTAGTATATCCTAACTTTTTTGAAATTTCAATAATACGTTTAAAACAATAACAATTCGTATATATGATTAAATTTCATTAAAATAAATGTAACTTTACAAAACATTGTTTTTCTTTTATAAAAATATACACATAATGCAATACATCTACAAATTAACATTTACAAAATAAATTATAGTATTCATATAGTATATAATCTTATTCATAATACATAAATATTAGTCAAGATTCAATTGAGCAAGAAGTCAGTCCTTAGAAGACTTCATATGTTTTTTTTTATCGACAACATTATTATTATGATAAATTATTATAAGGCACATAATACAGAAAAACCTGACAGCACCAAAAAAAAAATAAATAATTTAGTTTACGGAAGACAAACAAATTTTGAGCAATTTTTTTGAACTTAATTTTTTGGCACATGTTTTAATTGCTCCATTGAGCCATCTCAAATGAATTCAAAAGCTTTATTTGATACATCTAGCCTTAATATAGGAACTCTAACAAATAAATCTTAACATGTTATTATATTTATATTTGTATATATTACATATATATATATATATATATATTTCATTTTTTTTTTAGAATAATTATATAATATTTTAATATATATATTAAAAAAATTAAATTTTAAATGAATGAATCTTTTACAATTTAAAATAATTTATAGTATCAAGTCTTTTGAAAATGGTTTATTGCAAAGTTTTATATGGTTAATAAATAAGTTTTTGCTCCAATCCTATACTATTTAAGTAGTTAAAATACATATCTTAAGTGTTCTAAACTTCAAACAATACATTCTTAATTGATATGGTATATGTCATAGACTTAACATTTAAAAAAACATACTACAATACAGAGTGATTCTGTACAATATTATAATGTCATTTTTATATGAATTTGTCATAAATTGAATTGAAAAAAAATAGATTCATATTCATAATATACATTTTTTTCTTTTCGAACAATTTATATAATTTAAATTCCCTATACCCTTGTAGGTATTAAAGATATGGATGTTAAACTAAAAATTTTAATAAAATGGAACTAATATTAAATAACACTTCAAATATCTTTTCTTTCAATTTAATTCAAACAGTTGCAAAGATCATTTGAAAAGTTCTTCATATTTATTGATACTTACAGTGCAAGAATAACAAGCGTAACCCATTTGAACACAATGGTATTTCATACTGAACTTGGAAACCTGTAGTCCTGTTTGTTCCAATGTTGAGGGTACGATATATCCAAAAGTGAAGGTTCTTTTGGTTCATAAGCACACACTTTTAAATCCAATGAACAAGTCAGTCTTTGAGGTACAGGTCGCTCTACATAGCACGGTGGCCTGTAACAACACGGCGGCCAACAGTAGAACAGGGGATAATCGACATAAGGATATCTGATGGGGCTGACATATAAAGGTCGCTCAGTAGACGTGACTGGTACTAAAGGTCGCCTCTTGCATGGATCGAGTTCCTCTTCTTCGCGTTTGCGCTTGGTCAAATCTAAGCAAGTAGTGGACAAGTCCAGAGCAGAGTCTTCGGTGTCGGATAAGTCTTCTACATTGACATCACTATCTGAACCGGACGTAGTCTCCGCAATAGCTGCAGCAACAGCAACCGCCGTTACAGCGTTAGCAGTAATTTTTGGGGGTTTGGAAGCACCTGAAGCTTGTTGGACGGCCAACCGCAAACTGGTCTCTGTCTGCAGCCATTTCTGAATCTGACGGCGATGAATACCATACTTTCTGGCCGTGGCTCGCTGATTCCCCTGGCAATCGGAGTCTTGTCGATACGAATCCAATACCTGTGCAAACAACAAATTCGTTAAAATCGATAAAATAAAAAAGAAACACACAATACCCGACGACGGGTATTTTAAACACCCGACGAAAATCTGTGTACCTATACAAAACGGGCATAGTGTGTTTTGTGCTAACAGCAATAGTGGTGGTGTCGACTAGCGGGTCGAGTAGGTCTTACGCGGCATTTCAGAGAGAGAGAGGCCTCGCGTAATGCCGGACCGACGCGGACAGGACGAGGAAGATTGACCGGCGGCGGGAACACCGATGGACGAGCGAAGCGTAGTATTTTTATTTCGTTTTGGCACGGGACCCGAACGACGGACGAGGCGAGCGCGTAAAATTCGGTGAAATCGAACAGTCCTAATCGGCGGCCACCAGAGAGGGGGGGGAGGGTAAAAACTGTAGAACGTGTGAAATACAAAATATGTTGCGAGTGATAACGAAAATAATAATAATACCAATAATGATATATAAAAACAAACAACGACTTACCTGCAACTTGAACTGCGGAGGAAATATGCGCCTGGACCCGACTGGCGCCTTGGGTCGCTTCTCTTCCACCTTGCCGACGGGTTCGTCCGGAGCACCGTGGGCCATCTTGTCGGGTAACACAGTGACGTTACACGTTACGAAACGGTATTATATACAAAATATAATATTATTTATGCGATTTATAACGCAATCGCGACGGTATTATAGTTATGCGAACAGAACGCAACAATGATATATTATAGTGTTATATTATTATGTAAAAACAACAAAAACGCGTGTATATAACAACGTCGTGTTATTTATAAACCGAAAATACGCGGTAATTTTAATTTATATAAAATATATATATATTTATAATCACAATGTTACGTTATAATATTATTAAATATTATATTTCGACTAAAACACAACGGCACGATTGACGCGGCGGAAACGACGACGTACAAAAACGGAATAAAAAAACAGATCGGTTATATTTTATTGCTGTTATTGTTATTATTATAATTACAAATAATAATAAATAATAGTGTTAAAAACGGAAAACCAAACAAATAATAACCGAGAGAGTCTGGCGGACGCTACGGACTGCGTGCGTGTGAGTGAGTGAGCGAGTGCGAGTGTGCGGCGGCGGCGGCAACAACATCGGCGGCAGCAGCAGCAGCAGCAGCAGCAACACCAGCGGCAGGAGCGGCAGCAGCAGCAGCGTTGTAGGTTTTTCGAGTAGTGTGTTGTAGTAGACGCGGTGGCGCTTGCTGGTACAAAAATCAGTGCCAAGCTGTCTGTGTGCGTGCGCGCGCGTCGCCGTGCCGTGCGTGTGCGTGCGCGCGCCAGTGTGCGTGTGCGGCGTTGCATTCACACAAGTCACCACCCCGCGCGACCGCCCGCCCGACAGGCAGCAACCAAACGGTCGTCGCCACCACACTGCCGCCCGCCACCTCCCGCCCATCCCCGCCGGACGAGAACCGATTCTTGACTCGCCGCCGCCGTCGCGGTGTGTGCGCCTCGTCGGCACGGACCATCCAGCCGTGTTGGCGACAAAATACGCGAGACTGACGAGTCGTCGCCACCGCCCCGCGCGCCGTTCAACAACACCGCGACGACGGCCACCGTCGTCGCTCGAAAGGGCCCCGGTGCACCGAACATCTCGGCGGGACCTTTGAGCGACCGTTTGGCGAGAAAAACATCACTCGGACATCGTCACGTCGACGAGGATTGGACTGGGGACGACCGGTAACCGGGTAACCGTCGTAGAACGGCCGCCGGTGACGCGGAGAAAACGCGATGCCCCGTCGCCGGCAACTGGTTCGGGACGCGAAGACTCGGCAGTCTGACGTACCAAAAGAATTCGACGGGCCGCCGGCGGATCAGATTGCCGGTCGGCCCCGCCGCGTTGCCGCGCTCCCGTGAAATCCGGTCGGCAGCGCCACACCACCGCGCGTGCATACGGAACGATAACCGTGTCGTCGACGGGACGACGTGTGGCCGCGCCAACAGATAATAAATAACAATATAACGATATCCGCGGTCGCGGCACCGGTGGTCCCGTTTTTACCGGAAATACGTATAATGTTTCGGCTAGTTTTCACGTCCGCTTATGATATTACATAATATATAATTTGTTTTCGACACACGTTATAATGTGTTATTATGAGTAACCGTAGTCCGTTGTATGGCGCAGGCAGTGGCCGATGGGTATTTTTTAAGGCAATCATAAGGGGCGACCATACATTATTGGGTTTTGGCATGCCGAGCCAAGTTCGTGGAGTTTTTTCCCCGTAAATCCGGTTTAAAATTTTCTGTTTTGGATCACTGACCAGCGGTGGCTTGACGGGCTTAAATACTTCACTCACTATACAACCACAATTTTGGACTGCAGTCTGATGATCCGGCTGTTCATATCCCCAAAATAGTGTATATATATATATATGATAAAATATAACAATATAGTTTAATTGCTGTAAAGTTATAAGAACAGGAGTACAGAATTAAACATATTTTGGTCAGTTAAGGGGTCCAAAAGATTTTGTTTTATCTAAAGCTTAAAAATTGTTCAGTACTCCACTGGTCGAAGGATGAAGATATACATATAGCCGGCGACGTGATTCGTTCGTAACGTTTCCTCGATGAACGGATCCGAGAATGTTGCGGTTATCGTAAATCGTCACTACATCTCTGTCTCACGTACACTCTCACTCTGTCCAGCTTGTCCATTGTCTATCTTTGTTTATCAAATGAGCGAACTGTTTGCATCGCCTGTACGAACCGATTTCTATTACGTAGCCACACTTTCGTCGTTGTCCTACCTACAGGACGACGCAACGTTCGTTTTTTGGACTAGTTGTAATTTTTTATTTCGGTGCTTCCCACTTCGACCTTAGACGTCGAAAATTCATAAACACTCGATTATTAAACATAATTTCAAACTCAATCACATGAGTGAAAATACATTTAATTACAATTGACCACGTTGTACTTGTAATAATTGTAATAATATTTTAATAATATTATTTGGACCCAAGACCCGTCAACAACTTCAACAGGTGTATCGTAGTATTGGACATTGGCGTATAGAGTAATTTAAATAAACACAATTACATCACTACCGCCAATTTCCATAATTCGTAATGAAATATCGCTGTGCTCTGTGCATATTCGTAGTTTGATCCAAACTATAGTTATTATTCACTAATAATTAATACAAATATATGAAACCTAAGTACAAAGTGCATAATACTAATAAATAATATTAGGAAGTTATTGATGAGTATGGTAACTTTTGCATTTTTTTTCCTTGATCCTATACAATGCTATCTTAGCTAAACATTTGTGTCATGCGGTCTTGATACAGAATAAACTAATTTTATTTTGCATTTTTTTTTTCATTTTTTATGTCATTTTTTGTAGTTTTGTACAATGTAGGGCTGAGGGCACATTATTCTCGTTTTAATTGCACTGTGTAATGGAAGGTAGGTATGCAAAATAACAAAATTCTTGTTTTTATTCAGCAACATTTTATTTTTACTGTAAATTAAACTTGAAAATTTAAATGTTTACTAGCTATTTTACAATTCATATTTTAAATTACCCTGACATACTGATTATCACGCATTCATATGTATCAATAATTATTATTTTTAAATTTAATTGTTTTCACTTATTTAAGTAGATTTGTTTAGTCATTTTTTAAGAGTACTTTTTGGAGTTTTTAGAGCATTTTTGCATGTTTTTGGAGCATTTTGTGTGTTTTTTATATCATCAACATTCTATCTCTACTAATAAGTAATAACTTTATTACTTGTACGTAATAAGTATTTAAATTATTGATCGCTTTGGACGCTATGGGTTTTGTTCAATAGTAAACAAAAACCGACCTATACTAGAAGTCTAAGAGTTGTATGCAAAACAAATTGATTATGAATTTTAAATCATAATATTAAATTTGTATTTTGTGCAACATGAAAGTAAAACGTATCTGTGTGCAATAATATGTAGTTATATAACCATCATATAGGTAGTAGGTACTATATAATTGTGTTTGACAATTAATATATATAACATATAACATTATGGATATTTGATTAAACCATACTCCATTTCGGTACTTTATTTTTATTTATTACCAAAATATAACATTAAGATAAAATTAATTTTATTTATTTTCAAATCTACATTTTACTTAAAAGTTTCTTTTAAGCTATATCCGAATGATTAATGATTATGCAATTTGTAAAATTATAGTCTGCAGCTAAAAAATATAGTATATTATTGTATTATAGTAGTGTAGTACTTAAAGTCTTAAGGCTACTGAAATATTTGGTACCAACCTTCCAATTGTATCATTTGTATTTAATACTATTGGATTAAGTAAAATACTACGTAGTATGAGAATGTATAGTATTTGAACATTAGATAATAATAATTCATAATTTTATTTTATTTTAATAACTAAAGGTAGTCACTAGTCAGTAATCAGAACCTCCTCATGAGGGAATCCTTAGATCCGCGGTATAGAGATCGACCAGATCATTTGTGGGTTCACTTAATTAGAAATTGAATTTTAATTGAGGATTTGAGATATGTTTTTTTTAAATGTATTAATATATTTTACAAAATATTAATGTGTGATCAACAAAATATATGTTATTATACGGAAAAGTGTATTCTTTAAATGAAGATTTCTTAAAATTTTATACAATTATATCAAATCTAACGCAAAATTTACGAAATTATTTTATTGTTCTATATAGTTTTTAATACATCACAGCCGGCGCGTCATATAATTGGAATTTATTTATACTAGATGAGCGTAAATATTTCAAAATTAGTTTGATGTTTTCTCATCGAATTTTTATTTTATTTCAAGAATTGTACTATTATTGTACTTCTGATAAATTATGAATGTTCTGGTACGTTGTATTTTTAGCACTGTGGAAAATGTAGGTATATTTATAAACAGACACAGATTAATGAGTGTGAAATGACCCTTTCATTGGTATAATACGCTAAGTGTATGTAAATGTCTTTTTTAATAACGACACAGTAAATTTTGTTTTAATCATATTTTATTTAATGTCAGTGTATTAATAGTACTATGTATCTACAAATAATTACAATGTCTCGCCGTTATAATAATATGTATGTATCATATTGTATGTATTATGAGCACAAACATTACAGAAATATATATTTTAAACAAAATGTAAATAAACTTAAATTTACATATCATATTTTAAATTGGCGTAGTTGACGGATAGCTAGACGAATATATTCGTGAACAAATACGGGGGTATTTTGATATTTATAATACCAATTGATTATATTTATACTCGTCAATATTATAAAATGAATTAATTATAATTTATATGCGAATCAATTCTATTTGGATTTGGCAACGAACGCGGTTTGAACGTAAACGCGGAGTTAATAAAATTGGCATAAATGGAACGAAAATTAAAATTTTTATACTCAATATGAATGTAGCATATCAAAAACCACGACAACGATTTTTCAGGTGTTTTGAGGAAAAAAGAAACGTAAAGCCAACAAACCAACGTTAATAATAATATATTATGTATTATAAAATTTTATTGTCGTCCGTCGCTCGTCGTACCTATAATATAATAATATTAATCCTAACCCTGGGATACCTCTCGTATTAAATCAGTTTCCTTTGTCCAGTTGTCCCGAAAAACTGTTCCGTTTTCAAATAATAATATTATATTATATCGAATGTCGTCGTATATTATATATTATTGTTATTATTTCCGACGTTGCAATGGTAACACATTATTAATATTGTTACTATTATTGTAACCCGCTGAACAGATAACGCGTGAAAAAGCACGTTCGGACGGACGTCCGAGTGCGATAGGACAAAATATCGAGTGTTCAGGACAAAAGGGGTCAAAAAATGTGGAAAAATACCACGAATCGTGTACGGTTGAACGGTGGGTTAGCTGCCATTACGGAAAACCACCCGCCGAGCCGTGTTCCTCTGTGCCGTTGATGTTACAACGTTTTCGTCTATATAATATTAACTATAAGTTATAATAATAATATTATATTTCAATGATTATCGGAACATTATAACGATATTATCATCGTGTGAAACGCGTGCAAATTTGCAGGTGTGAAAAGTCCTCCCAAAGAATCCCCCGAAAAGTTGGGCGTTCGCCGACGCGGTTTCTTCGGTCGCTCGGCGGCGGCGTGTTGTTATTATTATTATTATTATTATTATACGTGTTTGGACGCCGGCGGCGGCGTACGTGATGTTTTCACGTCGTCGTGTCCGTTTACGGAGGCACGACGTGGCATCGTGGCGTTCGGTCCGCAGCGGGCCGGCCAGACAGGGTGACGCCGAACGCCCCACTACCGCCGTCGCGGTCGGTCCGGCGGCGACGACTACTTCGTGTATTATACGTTATTATATATCGTATCCTCCACGCACCGCACACACGAGTCGAGCCGGACTGGCACCATGTCTCTACCCGCCGCCTCGCCATAGAAGTGCCACCGCACCTCCACTCGTCCGGCCCACACGCAACCACGAGGCACGTCGTTCTCGCCCGCCCGCCCACCGACCGTCGCCCGCCCGATCCCCGCCAGTCGTCTTGGCGTGTCCGCCGTTTGACTTTCCTTTGTCCTCTCGGTGTGCGTGTGCGTGCGTGTACGGGCGGCGGCGACGACGTACACGTACGGACGGTGCGTGCGGCGGGGCGGCGTCCGAACAGCGCCTCGCTGTCTGCCCTTTCGGGACCCCCCTCCCCACCCCTCGGACGGCGCTACCCGCCATCCATCGCCGCAGCATCGTCGCCGGGCGTGTCGGTCGGTCGCCGTAAACCAGAAAGGTCGCATATTTTCAGGTACTCCGCCGTATTATATTATTTATATATTATGTATATATATATATATATATATATTTATATAATACGTATTTGTAGAGCCGGCCAACCCGTCGTGAAACGGACGAGGAAACTTCTCGTGCCCCCGATAAGAAAAAATAATAATAAATACCACCGAATCGTAACCGTAGTGAAAATATTATGAGCGCGGCCGAACCGGTTGACAATGCGCGTGCGTCGTCACATCGTATTTATCTTGTTCATTAGTCATTACTATAGGTACCAATATTTTATAATAATATTATTGTCGTTCCGAACGCCGAACGCGTACAGGCTAAAAAATATATTTAAAAAACATACGATAATGATAATTATCGTTGTCGAATTCGCGGCTATGAAACAGAAACCCCAATACCCCATCCTTTTCCCCTGACGAAATCCTTGACGATTTTTCGTTTCGTTTACGACATATACCATGACGGACGGACGGTCTGGTGTGATTTGCGATGTTTCCGTCTTATTTTCAACGGGTCGAGAACTCTAGTCATAAGCACACCATAAGTCCTTAAATGCATTCGTCATTTTCACACAATATCGCCGGCGACTAACGCGTTATATTCGTGGGCGCGTGCGCGCGGAATCTGCAGCGGAATAACACGAGTTACACGACGTCGCCACCAAGTCTCGCCGCACAAGGTTGCGACTCGCGTAGCTAACGTTGTCGCCGCCGCTGCGTGCAGTTTACGACAACAACGTTATTATAGTCTATAAGTGTCTACAACGGTTTCCGACATTGCGTAAAAAGGAAAATATTACGCGTACGAAATATAATAATTATTGCGCGAGCGCACGTGAATAACGTTGTATTTTTACGCACATACATAATAACAAATAATAACAACGTCCGCGAACCGATGTTATAATACCTATATGGCTATATATTATAATTTCATATTATTGTTATGCACGCCACAGTCCCGGATTTTAGATTTCGTTTCCTAGAAGAATCCGTTCCCGACTGAGGAGTGGTCAGACTCGTGTGGTCACGAGATGCATCATCGTGAATGACGGTTTTGAGGGGGAAGGGTCTCAGTGTATTCAATTATTCGTGCCAAAATTTCAGCCAGCAATTTTTTTTTAAACCATTATCAAGCCTATGGGCGTTATGATTAGAGGTTATAGTTCATTGCAAACTGCAGTATATTATTATACCTTGTTTATTAAATACATATGTATAGTTGCAACTTGGCAGACATAAGATTGAAATTATTAAAATAACTGTAGGAATATAATATTTTTGAGACATTTTGATAGGAATTTGGAAAATCATCAATTTTTATGTTTTCTTAAGATTAAGACTCAGTTCATGATTCGTGGTTATTATTTGTATAAACAACAACATTGTACAATGTAAAAATTATCTTTTTCTTATCATTGATTTTGTTCTTTACTCCATTACTTTATAAAAAAATGTAATACCGTGTACCGACTCAATATATCCTATTTAAAATACACGACAGCTTTTTTGTTTTATATTCAGGCTAAATACGGTGTTTTTACAAGAAATAGGTGTAAACTGCTGCCTTCTTCTAACAACGTGCTTGATTAAAACAACAATTTATGGCAAATATATTAACGGTAAATTTTGTAAACATTTTAATATACAATAAGAAATTTACATTAAGCTATTAAGGTGTTCGGTAAAAGGACAAATGACAATTTTTTTCACATTTTTTTACGTATCATCAAAACCGTTATTACTGAACCACATTATTATAATAGATAAGTCGTACAGAAAGAGTGGTAGCCGAAGTCGATGACTACCGAGCTAATCTTACACGGGTCTGTAAACACGAGCGGCTCCGATTACATATCTTTAAAACGCACACGTCATTATAATCTTCCGTGTTAAAAAGAATATAATAATTTATAACATTTGAAAATAATTATTTCCCCAACTCCTATCGATGGCTTACAGGTTCTGTCGTCGAAAAATATGGCGCTTTCCGCATTACCGCACAAACATGATCTGTAATATCACACACTAAAAATGGCACAAATCACAGATCATCAAATTCCGTAATTTGTATACATTTAGGTTATAATATTTAATGTACATTTTAAAATTATACCTATGCATACAAAGTTGACATAAAAAATATAATATATCAATTAAATAAATAGCGTTAATTTAAAAAATATACGTATAGATAGACGTTTCACGTATACATAAACAATATATATTGAAAATCATCTATTATAATATATTATTGCGGTTTGTCGGTATAAACCGATCTCATAGTCGTGTTATAATACCATCATGGGCCCATGCCGTCAATGTGTGATATACATGAATTGGAATCGATGACAATATCGAAATATTTTGGTAAAATATACGCGTAGTGTCGTTGTCCAGTATACTTTGGACAGTGGCTCAGTGCAGTAATAGCCGATCTATCAGCAATAATAATGAATAATAATATTGTTAAATGTCATACGTTTTTCGATCATTTGTGCCGCATTTACGCCGCGTAATATGCCGAAATAAATAATATCGCATATTATGTTATAATATGAAAGGTTTTTAAACACCGCCGGCTACTAATATTATACCGCCAAAACTTCTGTGGCGTTGCAGGCAGTCTGTGAGAAAAAAAAATCCCCTGAAAAAATAAACCCACAGACAATCCGCGCCGCCCCCATTCCGCATACAATATATAATATAATATTTTTATGTATATACCATACGATAATATATAATCTGGTCCCGGCGCGACGAGATTCCTGGTCGCATATATATTATTTCGTCCGTCCGAGACATTTCGGCGTCGGTGCCGCGAGGGGGATGCTCGCGGCGGTGGCGGCGGCGGCGTCGGGCCGTAATATAACACTATGCGTGTATAATATTATTATACAGCGTGCGCGACGGATTGTTATTCTTATTATAATGGTCGGGCCGTGTATAAATGCTATACGTATATAGCGTGCGCGTTGGTGAATGAAAGAGAAGAATTCGGTTTAGAAGACGTACCATAATAATAATATATATATACCGTGCACACGGAGCCTCGGTCCGTCCATTATTATTATTATTATTATTATTATTATTTTACACGGCCTATACGTGCGTTTGTCGAGTAACGACAGCGCGGCGCACAAACCTGTTCCAGAGAAAAATTCTTCTGAAAAATCTCGGCGACCTCCCACCGGCGGCCACAGTCGGCCGGGCTCTTTTGTGTGTGTGAACGGAACGCGTCCATTCTATTGAAAACCATCTTCCGCCATTGTCACCTGGTACTTCCATTATCACGGTTCCCATTCTTTGTCGGAATTTTATTATAACCGTTTTTTTTCTTCCCTTCCACACACACACACTCACACCAACACATCCGATCAAAGTTTAACGACACCTCCGACAACAATGTTTCAATGGACGGTTTTTCTTTTTTCTTTTTTTTTTCAATTTTAATCCGTAATCAGTTTTTTTCGCCAAATGTGTATCGGCGTATATGATGTTTGTACACTTTCTATATGGACAAAAAATAAAAACGTACATGATATAATAATGATACGAAACCGCCGCTACACTGCTCGGCGTTACGTATATATAATATAGTCGTATTATATATATATATATATATATAGGTATACCTTACCCATAATAATAATAATCAAAATACCACGTGCGCATACGACAATAATTATTCACGGGGGCCCATTCAAATATATATCACCATTCACCGGCCATCTAAATTCTTTACCACGCTGCTACTGCACTTCTGCCGCATAATGAAGTGGAGGCACATTCACTATGTCCACCCTTATAAATCCACTCATTCCACTTATTAACTTTTATGTATGATATATGTGTGTGTAGTTGGTATACCGTATAAATAATGTACGAGGAAGATAAACTGTGGCGAACGCAGTGACTTGAATAAAACATATCACCCGGTGGTGAATACTTTGGCAGATCAACTCGGCCACTCGGGTCTCATTGATGTATAACAATAAATGTTCAGTGATATTAATATTATTTTCGTTTATTATACACAGACACAAATTAATATCTTTAGACTATCACGAGAATCTCATTTAGGACTACTGATATTTAGCTACAAATGCTACGATATTGCAGATATGCGCTTGAGGAATTTTGCATTGTGACATTAATAGCAAATTATCATTAATGAAACTATATTTTACCATCAATATAATGATTTTTAAAGTACAGACAGACAATTAGATATATTACTATTTATTTAAAATGTCCGCAGTAAAATACATATATATGTAAGCTGCAATAGCAGAGAAAGGGGTTTATGTGTACAGTGACAACCGATAAAGAACGGGAAAAATTCAAGTTATTTCAAAATGTATTTAATAATTAATATATACATATAAATGCATGTGCATACTACATTGTACTCATTGTAGTGAATTCTATACGCATTCTGAATTATAAAAAAGACTAAATATATAATAGATAATATCCTTGGTAAAAAGTAAAGGCCGTCGTTTTATATAGTATTTTTATTTTTTATTTATTTATTAAAACGTATTGTTACAATTTTGCAGTAATATGATTATATAGATAATGTGATGATGAATTTGTTTATATTTTATCTTTGCCTTACAACGATATATTTTATTTTTACATTTTACTTTGTTTAATTTGAATTTAATATATTTTGTTAGGGTATAAATACATTCTCATTATTGGTTATTACGTATTACTATATTTACTATGGTTATACATTTTAAGGAAAATGTAGTTTTTCGCTTATATAAAACGTAGCTTTCTTAACGGGAAGTTTGAATTTGTAACGACAAAATTCAATTTTTAAATTTTTATTTTGTATTATTTAAATTATTGATTGTATAGGAATTTATCCATGACTTTGTTTTATTTTTTATTGCATTCTAAGTGACATTTTTTGAGATTTTTAATTCATTGTTTATAAAACATTAAATTCATAGCTCTATATAGTATAATTACTTATTACTCATTAATTGTATATTAAAGTAATATAATTGAGTTTGAGTATTAACCTTTGATCTTATTTTTTATATTTTTTGTATAACTCGTCTTAACTTCGGAAATAAAGTGAGAAATTATATATTGTCACTCGTCAGGCAATCATTGATGATAGACAGTTATTAACCAACAATCAATTAAATATTCAATCAATTTTTTTCACAATAGGTATAGTGCACCATCAATCAACAGCATTTATCTCACTTTGGAGTTTGAATTCATATTGTAAATTATAATTCTATATACGTGTATAATAAATTAATATTGAAATATGTTATAGATTTTATAGTCAGGCAGTCAGCACTGAATTTTATTATTATAATGTATTACGTATAATTAAGTTATATTTTAAACAAACTATTAACTAACACGATTAATAACTAACAGATACAGAAGAATAAATGTTTACAGGAAAACAAACTTTTAATTTAGTCTTTATAATATTATAGTTAAAAATTATAACTTAACTTCGCCGATACAAAAGGCCCCGATTACTGTGGTTAACATTATTAAGAAATAATTAAAATAATAACATTGATATACTTATATCTACTAATATACTAATTCCACGAAACGTTTGTACTTTACACACGCCCCCACCTGCCGCCATTATCACATCATGTTATTATTATTATATTATTTATTATAATATTATTCTAGCCGTGCCTCAACTACAATCGAGCGGAGCGCGTTTTTGCATGGTACTCGTGATAAACATATATATAGGTACGCGCAATCACCTCTTGTATACGCATTTCACACGAATTATAAGCGCGTTGACGTGATCACATTTTTATTCGGTTTCTTTTCGCGCGTTCGTATATACATTTATAATATTATATTAAGTATAATAATAATGTATAGTATGCGATAACAAGCCACGTCTTTTGCACACATTATTATACACACACACACACACACACACACAAAACGTATACATTATACGACCGACGGCCGATCGAAATGATTTATAATATACGATAAAAAATATATATGTGTATATGCGTTATAAGTATAGAAGGTATCAAAGCGGCACAACATCATTCGTTAGGTGACAAAAATATTATATATCTATATACCTATATAATATACGGATAAAACAGGTGGCGGTGATATTTTGAAAGAAAATAAGTCCGACGACGACATCACGCATTATTATTATTATTTTGTACATTATTTATAATATTATAGTTATTATACTTATATACCTAATATAAATGCTTGTCTAAAGTTAAAAGTTACAATATACTATATTCATTATTATAATAATATATACGCAAAATGCAGATGGTTTTATTTGTTCAAAGTAGTAGGTATCACATCCACATTCCATGCCACTGCAATTAAAATTATCAGTATATTATCAATATCCAGTCATTTTTTAAATTTCAAACATAAGTATAACTTTTTACCAATTGATATGATGAGCACCCAAAGCACCTATATATATATTGTACCTTTCAATTTGTCGTCCTGACGTCCCGTGAAATATAGAGTGCACAATGAAACATAAATGACATGAAATAAAATAATAAATTAATTTAAAAAGCAAATAAGACCATTGAACATATAAAAATGTACAATACACGAATTAACCTGCATCACATACAAAATATACAGATCTCAGTCGTTTTTTCAAGTACGCTCGTCGCTCGATCCATTTTAGTATTTAAATAATTCATTGATTCAAATTCTGGATTTGGAATTAACAAGTAGGTACGCTTGAAGTCTATTTAGAATTTTAGAAACTATTTTTTTAAATTCATTTGCTACCGCATTTTTAAATTTATGTTATAGAATTAGTGAATTGATCAAACGACTAAATTATCAATATTTGGACTTTGCAAATTTATATATGCATTATTTTATTATAATTAGAGAATGGGTTTTAATGTAATAGAAAAACTAAAATGTGTAGGTACTTATTTTTATTGAAATATGATGTAAAAACATCAAATTATGTAATAATTACTAAATAAAAAAATGTATAAATAAAGTTTAACAAAAGAATATGTATTTGTTGCTTATCTAATTTTTGAAGCAATGTGAAACTAAATATAGTCTCTGAGATTTAAAAATGAAAATTTATGGTTAGTAGGTTTCAACATTTAAAATGTTAATTTCAAAATTTAATATTTAAATATTTTCAAAATAATATAAAACATATTTTAACATAACATCTAAGATCTAACTATACTTACCTTATTCTTATTAAAGTAGGCTTTGAACAAATTGAGGTTCAAGTATACTTGATAAATTATTTAAATTTTAAAACTCGACATGACGCTTTAAGAAATATTTTCTGTTGCTATTGCATATTAATTTGGGGTACTTAAATGTCATTGTTTCTACATTCTGCCACTCAATAAATCAAAAATTGCAAGAATATTTACAAAAAAAGTAGGTACTTACTTATAGTTACAAAGTACCTATATGTGAAATAAACATGAGCTTATTCCAATTTATTAGAATGATCTAAATTATACAAATTTTTAACAGATTAAAAACATATCATTTCAATAAAATATGTTTAACAAAGTTCGTTCCCTAATTATAATTTAGTATAATATATAATATACACTGAGTGGCGTAGCCGAGATTTTATTTTGTTGTGGGGGGGAGACTGATAATTTTTGTAAATATAGGAGTGGCATGGTTATAGGATTCCTCATACGTTTGGTATTTTGATGCCGTGGGTATATCAACATTTTAGACTTGCATCAACCTTCATACAAATTACAATTTAAATATGTTCACAAAGCACTGAATTATACATCTTTCTAAAATTCCCGGGGTGGTAGTCCACCAGCTCGATCACTGTTTTCTCATTAGTCATAACTCATTACATAATTTTGCTGTTACAACAAATATATTCTAAATTACGGTCATATGTGTCCTAATACGAGGAACCTGTAGTGAAAAATATAAATATATGATAATATATCACTACAGCATTATTATGTATAACTGACGTAGTACCTATTAACTTTTCGTGCTGGTCTCAAGTCTAAATCCATAGGAAACGAGTGATGCATTTCATCGGATCATAAGTTATGAGATTCAAAATATAGGTATACGTATATATTACATATAGTTATTACTATAAGATAATATGCAATTCTCGTTTCGCTGGAATTTTTTGCACTACGCAACACTTGCGAACGGTGACGCGAAAATTATTTTTTGATAAAGGCAAGAAAACGTATCTTGGCTGTTGGCTGTTGCAAATAAAACAGTCAATTGCCACAGACCTAAAAAATAATTATAGTATTCGAAAAAAAAAAGAAAAAAATTCGTATGTCCCAAAACTTTTGTATCACCCTTGTTATATCCATAGAAAATCATGTGACTTTTTTTTTACAGTAATTCGTCTTATATACATCTAATATATCTTGAAAATTATGAAGGTATTACCTATATTTTATTGTCAACTTTATCCGTTAAATAACCTACCTATATTATATTATACCATGTTAAATTAAAAGTGGACTGGGATATATAAATATGGGATAGAGTATTTGTTAAGGGCATCAATTTATGATTTTATGAGCAATTTTAAAGTTTTTTTATTTTGGTTATATTCCCAAGAGCATAAAATATAGTAATTATTACAATTTACAATTTACAAATCAAGTATTTTGGTAAAAGGGCAAAGTATTACAAAGGCATGGAGTGATGTAGCACCTCTACACCCCGGCCGGTCCACTTCCATGTACATATACTATTATACTATATAAAGGTACATATTTACCCCTTAATCTACTATCCTATCCCACCGCAAGTTTTTACCCATAGTGTTTTTGTTGGTAAGGACTAAGGGAATTTTTTATATTCATAATAAATATATAATATTGTGCATATAAAAGAGTTCCTATCACTAAAAAAGTATAATTTTATATTACTATAGAATATTATACATGGACTGCGTTTTGATTTATAAAAACTACTACATTTTTTTCAATATGTCTAAATAAATAAATAAAATAATACTGGTGCTATTAATTAGAATGGTAATCGCAAATGTTTGTCTTCGGCATTGTACATTTATTTTTATTTTAATTTTTGTTCAAAGATCATTTAACAAGAAACACCGCGTAAGCTTTGTGATCTAATCAAAATACGCTATATAATTATTATAATTATTTAATAATATATAAACGAAATATTGTACATTTGTACCTAATGCTGCAATTCTGTTCGACGCCACCGCAGAGTATCATATTTCGTTCTCAGATAAACGACGCAAAAAAAAAAAAATATATAAAAATGCTAATTAATTATTGTTAATTTCTTATTGTTAAATATAATACTATAAGTATACCGTCTAATGGCGTATACAATTATTAAAATTATTATGTGCAGCGTTGTTGATTTTTTTTTATTTTCAGTATTTTCAATGTTGAATTAAAATAAACTGCCTAATGAAAGATCTTATTACTCATAAAGTTACAAAAATATACTAGCTTGCGAAAATACATATGAATAACAATAAGTTACCTATTGTGATTATAAAGTAGTCTCTCAAAATATGTGATATATAAACTATATACCTAATGTCCTAATCTGTTTTTGTTTCTTAACACGTGCATAATGTGTCCAAATAAAATAAAATGATATTTTTTGTAAATCATTACGTTTTTTTTTTTGGTAGTCTTTAATATGTTTCAAATATCATACGAATTTATGTTTTTACGTATCAAATTTTTATATTTTTTTTTTATCAATTATCTCGAATTCAGACTTTTTAAATACATTTCCATTTAAATGTATATACGTCATTTATATTATGTACATACAATTAAAATTAAATTTCATATTTGCTTTACTATGCACATATTTAGATAAAATCGTAATTGGTTGTTTATTAGATATTATTTGGAAAATATTATAAACCTATTGTATGATTACTATGATCTAAAATATTGTTACACGTTCTAATATTAAAACTAACATCAAATAACAATAATAATATTATCAATATTCAATAAATATAGTAAAAAATAAAAATGATGTATTATATTATTACCCGGATTATTATTTATCTGTCCCGGAATTCTAAAGTATATTAAGTAGGTCTATTGATAACATTTTATATTTTTATGTAACGTTCGTCGTATTATATGAAACATAAATAGTACAATAATGTTATAATTTTTAGTATTGTTTAGTTTTATCAAATAACAGATTTAATAACTGTCTTTGTTAGTTATTATAACAATTAGCAATCGACGTGTTCTCTTTCTCTATAATGTTAAAATATTTTAGTATAAATAACAAATGTTATGAATTTAATATTCCGATGATAAGAATGATGACTGATGACATTCGAATAAACAATAGCTATGATTGTTGTAATGACTGATGAGCTACGAGCGTGCGTAGACTTTATCGTATTCGTATAGGTATTGCACTATTCCTCAAGTTTCCTTTACAGCTACATGCTACACATATACACTTCTACAGCCAAATCACACCAAAGCACCGTCACTCACCATCACAATGACAATGTATTTTGATTTCAGAATTTTAAAACATTTCCTCATAAACATTTATTTTAACAGTGATTATTTGTGTTATAAAACCTTTATTTTTATTTTTATTGATAATTATTATTAATTTATAACTATACAAGTGGAATGTTCAATGATGCTGTATGAAAACTAAATGGTGAAAAAAATTAAATAAGTAATGTAGTAGAGGAAGGCAGTAGCTTTATTGACTATTCAAAAATAAAAATAAAATATGGAAATATATTTTATTGTAAAGGAAACGAAAATCGTTTTTTAATAGATCCTTAGAAAATAGTTTATTTAAGTACTTATATGTAGTTATAATATGATGTATACCAATCACAACCGTTGAATAGGGGATCCGTTTATAGTGTCAACTATTATTGCTGGTTTTAATAAATATGTAAGTGCACCATAATAATCATGATTCATTCACAAATCGGTATTATATTATTCTAAGAATTTTATCAAAAGGTTTTCCAGTTATTGTATTATTGTATTTTACATTTTATCAACTAAATTTTTACTCTTTAAAAACAAATGTGTATCTTAAAATATTTTAACTTTCCATCATCACGACGGGTTGTGATTGTCATTGATGAAATTATGATTTAGTTAAAAATTACGTCATCCAAAGAATAGATCGAATTGTTAAACATATAGAATAGTTGTGTTATTATGCATTATAATTATTATATAAATACCATGTAGGTCCTTACCAATGTCTTATATGTTTTACGACGACAAATTTTTGTCTTATGGTATATAAATTATATTACAGACTATTTATAAATCTTTTATTTTTAGAGCTATATTTATCGTGTGCTTCAAAAACCTGGTATCACACTATAAGTATTTCTGCAGTGAGACTGTGTCATACATCAATGTATTAAAATGTAGTTTTTTCAATAGAAATTGAATAAATAAATAATGTTAATTTGTCTATGAGAAAATTTCAATTTAATGGCATACATTTCATAAATTTACTGTTGAAAATTCTACATTTCGATGTATTGATTTTTCACATAAATAATTTATTAAGGTGATACGGGATACGCTGACGCAGTGACGCTGTATATTATAAAACTATGAAAACTTAACAGGTATCATCATCTTTTCAATGTACACACATTTTACCTATACAAATGTCAAATATAGTATGCTAATTTCATGTTGACTTATTAGAATCGATTTATCGAAAACCGCGCATCATCGCATAAAAATATACTATATCATATTACTGAGCCGTACATATATACACGATTAATAATTATTGATATTTTTATTTTACACACAGTAATAAATAATAATATATTCCTTACGCTTATTAGTTATTGTATTATTATAATTGTTAAGATAATAATAAGGAAATTTGCGTGATTATGTGCTATGAAATATGTTGTAAATAGATATAAATTTGTTCATTTTTTTGTAAAACTATGATGCATATAAATATATAGCATTTTATTTTATATATTATATTATTTATAATGATTTCTTACATATATTTATGGTAAGTTTATAAATTTTAATAGGTATACATATTCTATATTATCATAATAATGGTATCGAACTTTAAAAAATCATAAATAACGGTTTGTGTAAATTGTGTGATGAATTAAAATTTAAAAAGAAACTCAGCTAATTAAGCATTGGTAAGTTTTGTATATTAACGTTAAAAAAAACGATTATTAGTTGTAAATACATAATATAGGAGTAATGATTATACTATATCAGCAAATTTCAATAACTTTTGCTTCAAGGATTTTACGTGTTTGAAAACTGATAAAAGTTTCGCCTTTCTCCGCAAGTCATCTATAATATTATATACTGTGCATTGCTAACCTTCAATTCGTGTGCACAGCCTACACGATATATTATATATATAATGATAAAATTATATATATATAATGTGTATTTATGATATTACTTATTACATATACGTACTAGTATAAATAGTATATATATTATCGTACAAGAATACATCATTGCTACTTAGCCTATAATTTTTTTTTCATATTATATATCAATAGAATTCTATCGGCGTGTGCATATAATGTTCCTGTATAAAACTAGTTATTCTATTGTTTTACGCGCTTGTAATCGTGCCTTTGTCATTATCTCGGCGCGCGATGTGTCCTTAAACCAGCTGCAAATTTGCAATCTTCGTCGTAACGCTATAATATGCGCATCATTGAAATCATTTTCAAACGCGCCGCGTAAAGTTTTTTGATGAGGCAGGCGAAGATCGTCTATAATGGAATGACAACGTTTTTATTTTCAAATTAAAAATGTTATTATGATGTTCAAAGTGTATTAACAGCAATAAAGCTTACCTATATAAATGGGTAATACATTAATAATCGAAATTCAATCAAGTAGTATTGAGTTATCAAAAATTATGTATTAAAGTTGCTAAATGTTAAAATCATTTTGGAAATAAAATTTATTATGTAATATTAACTATTCAATCTATAAAAAAAACAAAACAATTTTTACAAACTAAACATTTTCAAATCATCATAGGTACTAGCCCTGTTTCTAACCAATTATCTTTAAAAGTTTAAACCTATTGTTTGACTATTTAATAATTTAGGAAATACTCGTTAAAATTATAATTTATATATACATGTATCATACATCAATATTTAAAATATAATAATCTGTTTAACAAGTTACAGTAAAAAATGGTACCTATAGTAAATTTACTTGATAAAAAAATGTCTGTGCGCCTACACAAGACAATCTGTATAGTATAAAAAATCCAATTAGCAGAATTTGTAGAAAGTTAGAATACAGTCGTTGTTGAATCGCTTTATCATGTAGTTAGGGTATATATGTAGCCATCTAGGATTACTGCAGTACTGCATATAGAATACACCCAACAGATTCCAAAATGCAAATAATTAAAAATAAAATAAAGTAAAAACAACAGTAATAATTGTATGTATTATAATATGTATCTATTATGAATATAGAATATTATAATTTTAATATAATTAATAAAATAATTGAAAGCGCCACGTATGAAATTGGCAACCGTAACTGCTTTTAGTCACCACTTGTGCTGTAATAATATGTAATTTTAATGAAAGAAAAAAACAAATAAGTATACCATCTACAATTTTCTATCCTAATTATTGTCCCATTCACTTTGGACGTGTGCTTATAAAATATAATTTACAATCGTTGCAATATTTTAAACGCAGCTGATGTACTTAGAATCTAGATAATATTTTAAATGGTAGTCGGTACTTGATGTGTCATGTGATACCCAAATACTGATAACATATTGAGTTTTAAATTATGGAACATGTAGTATCATCATCATTGTCATCACCGTTCATCATCGATGAAAAATTTAATATAATATTATGATGTCTAATAAAATATTTTTGTACGCGACTGGTGGGATGGGTGCGTTTTTGGACTATTTTAAGTAATGCGACAAATTTACACGAATCGTTATGCCGGCGAACAGTATTATAGTACACCATTAAGTGTAATGACTAATGACTACTGAACACATATACACACAATTCGTCGGAAAACATGTGCATAAAATATAAAAAGCGAAAAAAATACTGGTAGGTACGTTTTTAAATGTGATTAAATCGCGTGGCAGCGGCTTCTTGTCAAAACGTGCACTTTGCACAGGTTGGTCGGACTCGATTGCGGTAATGACGCAATTCGGTAAAAACCAGAACTTCTACCGTCTTTATAATTATTTACATCGTGTTAATGCGCAGTGACGAGTGACGACGGGCAGGTGTGTTTGTATAATACTATAATGATATTATGTAGATCTAAGACTGTAGATAGCCATCGTCGCTTCGTATCTACAATAATTATTGTCACGGAAAGTTCGTCAGCCGGCAATCCCGAGGTGGGAGGTAATTATTTTCGTCTTTCTCCAGCGGCCCCTAACGTGGATTGGTAGATGTTCAATCCTAGAAAAAAATGGTCTGAATGTTAAATTACATATACATATTGTATTCTTCTTATTCTTCTTTACGAATCCCGGAAAAAAATCCACCAACGAAGAATCCCCGACACTAGGAAAAAAAATCCCTATATACTTTTTGGTTTGAATGATTGAAACGCCAAATTATAAAAATAATAATGATTATAATAATAATAAATTCAATAATTATAATAGTTTATTAATGTATTTTTCTAGACTTAAAAGCTAATTACAAAATTATTTATAATTAATTAAAAACATATAGATTTTAATAAAACACAATATATCATTTATATACATTTTAATTTTTAGAATATGTATTGTGAGTTGTGACATTGGTTTATTTGGTTTTATAAATGTTATATTTTTTTTTATTATTAAAATTAATATGTTTTTAATTAATTATAAATAATTTTGTAATTGGCTTTTAAAAAATTGAAGTCTAGGGATTTTTTTTTCTAGGTTCGGGGATTTTTATTCCTATTTGTGTGATTTTAAGATTTTGATGATCCGCGATTTTTTACAAATACCTACATACTACAAGCTCACATTTTGATAGTATACTGTATATTTTATAACTATATTATATTGTTTAGCTTTATTATCCACTGAAACGGTGTTTATGTACTCGTATTGTAAGATTGTGTTATAATAGTACGCTGCGCAAAATTGTTAAACACTAGCAGATAATATTATATATCTGTATTTAGTATCATAAGACTGCTATCCGATGAGTTTAATTGTTTTTAATTTGTACACCGGATGGAAATGACGACATATATAAACAATAGTCGGTAGTGACGTATATAGGAATTAATTTCAGGGGGGTTAAAATAAAATTTCCATTCTTAAATTCCAATTAATTATACAATCAAAACCAATGTCCGTACCAACCATACATTTCAGGAGGGGTTCCTAATCCTCCCTATGTACGCCATTAGTAGTAGGAGATGAGCATAATAAAGACATACATATTACACATAGTTGTTCATAATACTTAGATACATCATATTATCATGATATATATTAATATATATTATATTATGAAAATATTGGATTTATATTAAATTTACTTATTCTTTTACATTCAGTAGATTTTCAAGATATGTACATACAATGTTATCTATTATTTGTTTTTAATTATCACCCCTTGCTATCTGAATGTAGGTAATCGGCACTTTAAAGAGAAAAATAATGGATTTATCAACATTATATTTATGACCTAGTTGTACCTTACATGAGTGAGTCATAAATAATTATCGTTTCGTTGAAACGTATTACGTAGTTTACAACGTAGTTGTAAAAATATATTATTTTTATTAAATCAAAGAAAAATATTTACAATCCGTATACTTACTTATAATATAAGTAAAAATATATAAATAGCAGAAGCACAACTAAAAATGACGGGGTCGTGGTTACACCAATATAATTTATATATTTATTTTGTTGAGTACATATTAATTGTTTATTATTTTTTTTTTCAATAAATATTATTAATGAATGCAATTTATGACTTTATATGAATACTTAAGTATAGTTTAATAAGTATTAAGCAAAACGTAAGTTGTGCTCAAAACTTGGTTTACATATTAGGTAGTTGGTGTTTGTTTATAGTCTATTGACACTTGACAGTATAAATATTTGATACCACTCCATGGTCCAAACATTTTCATAAATATTATAAATTTATAACTACTCGTAATATCAAAATATTGTTTTTTTGATTCCAGACCAAACTCCCTAATACGATTAATTTTGAATGTTGAAAAATACTAAAACAACGACATTTAAAAATGTAATTTAAAATATTCTTTAATTTACTTCCTAATCATTATACTTAAAATACTCTAAATTTCAACCCTTCCTCTTTAAAAATGTGTACATAAAATTTTCCATACTAATATAATAAGTATACTTGAAAGTTAGTATGGAATAGTTGAAAATAATAATATAAAAGTAGATAAGCAATTTGTATCCCGTTATCAGCAATTTTAAACTATTGATTAAAATATAAATTATAGGTTATTTCAATATTAGATTTATATACATCAAAATAATTTATTTAAAATTAAAATTATAGGTTACGTTTACCATTAAGGAATATTCAGGATTATTCAAATATATATACATATATTAGTCTGAAAGCTGAAACTCTGAATTATGTTATATTAAATTTTTATTGAATTCAGTATTGAATATTGATTTCAGAATAAATTAAGAAATTGGACTATAATAATATACTATGTTGTTTCTGGTTTATTTGATTTTTGAATTATACTAAAACGCTTTTGTCTTGTCCGGTAATTGAGAATTACTGTAGTTTTTAAAACAGACTAATGAAATGTTTAAAAATATTTTATTATTTTAATAGTACTTATCTAAGCTTTATTTACCAAAATACATGAAAAGTTTATATAACTTTAATTATACTAAACATTCTGATTATACATTTAAATATTATAGAAATTAAAACTAAAAATTTGGCCATAATGTAATGTTACTCATTTTTATTAAATTAATAAATATCACTACCTATGTTAGTAGGTCATAATTGTCAGTGCCGGCGTTAGGATTTTCGAGGGTACGGTAAAAATACCCACAAATTATTATATGGTTTTACTTCATTACTCGAGAACTTTCTTATACATATATATATATATATATTTTCATGCATATAAATATAACATGAATATGTTTTTTTTATGAATTCTTATTCTTAATAGATTATTATTTATTATTAGCAAGTGTGAATCGTACATAACTAAGAAAATGTATAAAAAGAAGTGCAGGTGTCTAACCACGAAACTCTTGTAAAAGTGAGGGGTTTCGGGCAAGCGACCTGTCCCCCTCACCAACGATTGTTTATAGCCGTGGTTCAAAAAAGTTTTTACAAAGTGAATCTAAAAGGAACGTAGTGCTGTTAGAATCACTAGGAAGTGTAATAAGTACTTTTATTTCATTGACATACAATTTGTGTATATTATTCATGATTTGTGATTTTAAGGAGTTTATATAGGCAAAATATGTGAAATTATAGAAATATTTTTTTAATTTTTTTATGTTTTGAAACATTTTTAAACAAATGTACAAGTTATAACTGGCTTAATGCTACGACATTACAACTTTTCATTATTGCGTTAAGTATCACGAAATTTTATTTAAAAATGTATATATTATTTTTTATATCACATTGATCAGTAAATTTTTAGATCGTATAAATTTGGTTTATGTAATATGAATGACTTAAATTATATGTCTGCATTTTCGTTTACGTTTATATAAGTTTATGTTTTTAGTATTTTGAGTTTTCATTGTGTCAACTATCAACTGTCAACGTTGAATTATGATTATATCTAAAATGCGGAGAACTTCGATGCAGGTGAAATGAAGAAATTTTTAAACGGGGTTTGAGTGATTTCTATCTATTATGACGTCATATTTGAACATGTTACGGGAAATTGGAAACAATGGTAAATCTTTTCTGTCTGTCTTGCATCCCTAAATGGCTATGTATAATTAGCCACTTAGGTATATGAATACCTACACGTAAATTGAGCATTAAGAAGTTCGATGATTTTTTGGATAGACGGTTATAATTAGTGCCAGTGTCATGTGTAAGAGGGGGTGGGGGGTATGAGGTCGATCCTCTACCGGAGAAATATAAATTCTTTTTGAAAATTTTTTAAAGTTGACAAAAATACAAAATACGAGCTAGAATAAAGGAGCAAAGAAGACAATGTTTTATAGATGCTTCAACACAATTTTTTTGACTGTAGGAGATGTTTACATACAATATAACCTGTGACTAAACCAAGACTTGCCTTACATAAATGCAAGAATCTATCCGTTCTAAAATTATAACAGATTCCGTAGCAGATTATTATAAAATTATTATTTACATATCATATCTTAATTTATTTATCACTCATCATCCATCTAATCTCTTCCTCAAACGTTGTAATATTTTATCAAACTTTACGTTTATTTTTTCTATTGAAATATTTGAAACGAAATTTTTGGAAAAAGTTGCTTATACAAAATTATTTGAAGCCTACAATTCAATTTTACATGACGATTCCCTAGAAATTTGGCGACGACGACAAATTGATAAAAATATTCGAAACATCCTCAATACCCTCGATATTTTTCATGAAAATTCGTTTCCAAACGTTTATAAAATATTAAGTACATAATGTCAGTTTTGCCCGTGACTACTATGACTTATGAAAGGTTATTTTTAATGTTACGTGGCCTGAAATTTACCTACGATCAACAATGGGAGAAGATTGCTTAAATGGATTGGCATCATTGAATTAAACATCGTGATAATATAAACGAGGATATCAACCAAACATTGAATGAATATTTTTCTTCTCCTCATCGAGTAAATTTATTACAAAAATGGTTTGTATTTTATAGTATTATATAAAAAAACACTTAGCCACGGTCTTAGTTTCTGGAATCAACTCGAATTTTTCTGTTATCAAAGTTTCCAATGCTTATCGTTTTCGATATTAAAATTAACAAGAACATTTAGTCATTTAGAATACGAACCATACCGTTTCACGATTTACGAAATACAGCGACAGTGTCTTTAAGCTTAGTCAAAGCTGTTTCCTGTTTAGACCATAATATTCACAACCACAAGGTGTAGTTAAGTATTTCAATTCGGTTGATATGTGGTTACAGCGCTTATAAATACGGCAATACCCATGAATGTAAAACAACTATAATTACTGAACTATCAAGTATAATATAGGTACCTACCATACACCGATGCTTGGATCATCTAAATAACGAAACAATATAGTACGCGAACGCATCTTACACGAATCTATGACACCCCGATGGTATAATATGAAAAGATGCCTTCAAATGTATTGATTATTATTGAAGTACTCTGTACACAGCGTCACAGCATTTTTGCTAATTTTAAATCACGATCATGTGTAATAATAATAATTTGAATAAATATTTGCCGCGGAGATAAAAATGTAACCAGTGAGATTTTTCCATGAAAATACTGAACCATAGTTATCATTTTAAAGTTGAACCAAGGTCACACATTAGAAACAATAAAGTTACATTTTTTAAGGTTAACAAAGATAGTGTTATAATAATAACTGATAAGAGATAAGTAGGACGGCCTTTTAAGTTTGATTTTTAAAACGTTGATTTTTTTATGATATTATGGTACTCATAATCTTCTTAATATTTTCGAATTTCTTGATGTTTTTGTCTTTTTCTGATAAATTTCTATAACAAAGTATTCACTTTTTATTGAATAGTTTGTATTTTTTGATGTTGCTTATATATAACAATATTTAATGATTTTTTATATCAATTAAAAAACTATTTTTTTTATAACTTGTTGCATCTAACATTTTTGCCACGTCCTGTCACATGAATTATTTGTATTTATAGCATAAAATCGTTCTTCAATTAATTAAAATATTTAATTTAATTTTAGTACATTTAATAAAAAAAATAAAATAAAATGAGGGACACTGCTCAAAATAAACTGATTGAACTTCAACATAATCCTAGTTCAATACGTAATATTTGTATTATGGCTCATGTTGATCATGGTAAAACAACATTAGCAGATTCTTTGGTAGCCAGTAACGGTGTTATATCTCAGAAGATGGTTGGCAAATTGAGATACATGGATAGTAGACGAGATGAACAACAACGTGGAATAACAATGAAAAGTTCATCAATAGCATTATATCATTGCAAAAGTATAATTCATTAATTGTTCTGTGAATTATATTAGATTATTAAAGTTTATGGATTTGATTTCAGATGAATCGGAATATCTTATCAATGTAATTGATTGTCCTGGACATGTAGATTTTTTTTCTGAAGTCTCTACTGCATTAAGATTATGTGATGGGGCTATTATTATTGTCGATGTTGTAGAAGGAGTTTGTCCTCAAACTCAGGTAAACTATTATTGTCTTATGCACCTCATTTATACTAGTAATTAAATAATAAATAACTAGTTTGATTGATATTTTATATGTACCTGTAATTTTTGGTTGTAGGCTTGTTTAAAGCAGATTTGGTCAGAAAATATTAAACCTATTTTGGTATTAAATAAGATTGATAGGTTGATATTGGAGTTAAATTTAACACCACTTGATGCCTATATTCATTTAACTCAAGTGCTTGAACAGGTAGGTATTAACCTTAATACAATTTAATGGTTTAAATTGTTAATTTTATAATATTTACTATTTAGATAAATGCTGTTGTGGGAGAACTTTTTAAAAAAGATGTATTTGAAAAAGAAGCTGAAACTAAAGAGCATGTCGGTGTACAGACAGGTGAAGATTTGTACAACCAGTGGAGCACTGCCATTGAGGCCGCTGATGATTCCGATTTATATTTTTCACCACAACAGGGAAATGTTGTTTTTGCATCTGCTGCTGATGGCTGGGCATTTAGGTATATTTTTTTCCTACATTAATATTATGTGTACATAACATTTTTAAATCTTTAAGAGGTAAATACAGAGTTAGCTAAAAATAATTTGATAAATTTCTCATAAATCATTAGGAGTTTAAGTAATAATTTATTTTTAAGAAACATGATACTGTCATATTTATAAAGAATAAAATATGTCAATGTTTAAAACTAATTTCTATAAAGGAATATTTGAATTATAAAGAAGTACTTTTTTCTATATTTTGTTAATTGAACAAGTTAATTTTATTATTTAATCTTGAGTACTGTTCAAAATTATACTTATTTAAGTGGTTTTAGTATAGAAACATTTGCAAATTTAGTGTCAAACAAACTTGGTGTGAACGTAGATGTGTTAAAAAAGACATTATGGGGAGATTTTTATTTGCATTCAAAGACCAAAAGAATCATGAAAGGTGCACAAGAAAAAGCCAAGAAACCAATTTTTGTTCAAATGATACTTGAAAACATTTGGCTTATATATGATGTCATTATTAATCAAAAAGTAAATTAAATAATTTTAAAAACAGTTTATGTGATGTTAACTTTGAGCTGTGTCTATAAACAAAAGATAAACATAATTTATTTTCTAGGACAAAGAGCGTTTATTAAAAATTTCTGAAAGTATGAATGTGACACTTTTAGCCAGAGATTTGCGTCAAACAGATACAAGAATTTTATTGCAATCTTTTTTATCTCAATGGATTCCTTTATCTTTATCAGTTTTAGGTAAATATATTTTGATTCATATAAGATATAGCGTAATGATGAATGTATTTAATTAAATCTTGAAATCTACACAGGAATGGTATGTGATAAATGCCCAGCACCAAATCAACTTACTGATGTTAAAATTGAAACTTTACTCTGTCCTCCAATGAAAGAATTTAATCTTATGCCTAAAGAAACTATAGCATTAAAAACTGATTTTTTAAAATGTAGTCCTGATGATGTTTCTGTCCCAGTTATAGCTTTTGTTTCTAAAATGTTTCCGGTATGTTTTAATGTATTTATATATTTTAAAAGAACATTTTGTTATTTAATTTATGTTATATAATTTTAGATTAAAAGAAAATATTTACCTCAAAATAAACCAAAAGTATTAACTGTTGAAGAAATAGCTAAACGACGAGAATTGGCAAGAATTAAGCATGCTTTAAAAAGTAGTGTAATAAAAACAGAAGATTCAGAAACAAAAAGTAGTACTACAGTTAATAATGAAGAAAATAATCCAGAAGTTATAGAACCTACTCAAAATGAGAATGATGTAATGTTCATTGCATTTGGAAGAATGTACAGTGGAACAATTCGTCGTGGTCAAGAAATGTATGTTTTAGGACCTAAACATGATCCATCAAAAATAACAGATAAAGTATGTTTTTAGGAGTTATTTATTTAGAAATTTATATGTTATGAATACAAATTTTATAAAAATTTTATATTATTTTTAGGATTTTTTTGTTGATGAAAATTGCACTTTGGCTACTTTAAAATCTGACCAGCATATCATGAAAACTACCATAACTGATTTGTACATGTTAATGGGTAGAGATTTAGAACCAGTAGATGAAGTTCCCGCTGGCAATATATTTGGTAAAAATATATCTTAAATCATATTTGTAAACTATAAATTGTATTGTTCTTATTTATTATATAGGTGCTGGTAATCTAGAACAGTATATCTTGAAGAGTGCTACTTTGTCTACCACTCTAGCTTGTCCACCATTCACAGAAATTAAAGCTATGGCCACACCAATCATGAGGGTGGCTTTGGAACCAAAACATTCAATGGATTTGCCTGACCTTGTTAGGGGTCTTAAACTACTTAATCAAGCAGATGCATGTGTTCAGGTAATGTAAACATTGTATTGGCAATTAATACTTGATAAACATAATAAATAATATATAAATTGTATTTTATTATACTTTTATAGAAAGATGTATGCACATTTTTATTTAATTGTTTCTGATATGTTTATGTCTCTTTATATTACGATCACATTCCTCTGCTTTTTCTATTTAATTTAAAAAATATTTTTTTGCAACTATATATGCTATCAATTAATGTTGATGAATACGTTTTATGTAGGTTGTGAATCTTGGAATGAAAATAAGTCTTCTCTATACTCAATAATATTGTATTTGAAGGGGACTATTCTAGCTCTTTACTTAATCTAACTAATCTCAGTTGTATTATGTTATTACAGTCACTTATAGCTGATTTTCCTTTCCATATGATTGTAACTAGGTAATATATATATATATATCTTCTACATTTAAGAAAAACGCTAAAAAAGTCTTTGTGCACAGTGGTTCCTCAGTTTTTTAATATTTCGTAGTATCTTTTCATGGATTATTTAGTTTATTATAATTCTATATAGACTTATAGTTTACAAAGACTTGTTTAGTGTTTTTCTTAAATGTTGAAGATATATATATATTACCTAGTACAATCATATGGAAAGGAAAATCAGTTATTAGTGACTGTAATGACAATACAACTGAGATTAGTTAGATGAAATAAAGAACTAGAATAGTCCAAAATGTGCTTAAATTTCTTCTTCCTTGTTATCCATAATTGTACAGACTTTTGTATTATACTATCATATTTATTGAGGTCTTATTCTGTTTGTATCCGGAAGTGTAACAGATTGACGAGGAGCTATTGTTGGATAAGACAAAAATTAAATAAATGTTGGTTGTTTTATTTTATGATGATTACTCATTTCTCTTATGAGTACATCCATTGATTCAGTTTGAGTAACAAATTCATTAATAGATTCAGTAGTTGCATCTTTTGTTTGAATTACTATTGATATTTTATTCTTGTAGTACTAACTATCAAAGTCAATATTTTCAAATACTCTTTGTATGATTGTGTTTATGTATAGCTTACCTTATTTTTATGTTCTGTTATGTCTTTTGGCATTATGGCATTAGTGCCTAGTATATTTCCATACTTTTGGATGTATTCAAGGCTATGCTTCAGCATCGGACTTATTGGGTATCTTTTTAATGTCCTCATAATGTTTGATACTTACTGATATTTGAATAGGACTGTATAGTCATTTGTTTCAAATACTTTATGTCCTTATGCAGTAACACATTTTATTTGTTGTACATATATTATTTTCTATTTTTGGTTGCAAAGTTGGTAAAATTAAACGTTTAACTTTCAAAATTGTATCTGACAATACAAAATTAGTCAACAAAATATTATTGTTTGGCAGTGTTATAGTGGAATAGAGGCATATTGATTTGGAGAAATACTCAAATCTGAGAACATCTTGGAGTCTCTGTCAATGTTGATATGCTTTGATGTAGTAATTTCTTTCATGATTCAAATTTTTAAACACTCTTATTAACTTAAAAAATATACTGATTTACAATATAGGTAATTTTATTAAATCAAGAAAAAAAATGTTTGTTTTATTATATTTGCAGGCCAGCAGGTATTTTTATTACTAAAATTTCTTACAAAAAAATGTGTTGTGAACAAAAACAGTTTGTATTAAATATTTATAGAATTTGATACTTACAGTATTATGATATTTTTTTTTTAGGAAACAATTTCTTGCTGGCATACACTATTATTGACTTAAAATATAACTATTAATATGATATTTAAATAATGATATAAAATCTCAAACTTAAATTAATAAATGAATTAAAATTATAAAACGTATATTGTTTGTTATAGGTAATAATGCAAGAAACAGGTGAACATGTAATTGTCACTGCAGGAGAAGTACATCTTCAAAAATGTTTAGATGATCTTCGTGAAAGGTATCAATAAAAACTTTAACTATAATTTAATATTAGATATTTATATTTAATATTAAAATAAATGAAAAAGCTAAAAAAAATTTAAATCTAACATTTGATATATTAGTTTAAATATTTTAAAATTGTATAACTTTAATTAAATTAAAATATTTAATATGTAAACTTAGGTTATTATAATAGGTAGTTCTTTCTTCTATGTCACCTAATTAATAAACATCAATTTTACTCATTAAAAATATTTTTTACAGATTGTAAAGATTATGAATTTATAAAATTTAGGGAAAAAAATAATTAATTTGTACCAATTTCTCTTAAGTCATCAATCACTATTTTCAACAACCAAACGAGAAGAATTAAAAGAAAATGGCCAAGAAACGCTCTTTTATAAATAATAGTAGTATTAAAAGAAATAATTCGTTTCTGAATCCATCTTAATTAGGAGGTATTGTTCGTGAACAGTTTCCATCCCCAATTAGTCAAGTCATTCATGCTAACTTTATTTTATACTTTCATACCATTTATATTTTATGCCATATTTGGCTTTTTTAATAAATAAGAAAATAACTATACAAATCCAAATATATGTTGATTATTATGATTTGTAATAACAAAATATTTATATTAATCAGTTTTCATCTTTTAATTAGGTATGCTAAAATCGAAGTTATTGCTTCAGCTCCAATAGTACCTTTTCGAGAGACTGTTGTTATGCCACCTAAAGTTGATATGGCTCATGAAATTGTTGAAAACCAAGTAATTATTATTATAATGATGATACAGTTAAACCTTTGAATTGAGTAAAATAAACAGATTATTAATTAGATAATAGTATAATGTTAATGTAAAAAAAGTAATAACAAATATATTTTACATATGTTTAGAAAAACGAAACTGAAGAAAATTCAAACGGTCTTTTAAATGTTTATACATCAAATCATCTATGTTGTATTAAGATACGAGCGGAACCTTTACCGATAGCTGCTACAAATCTTTTGGAGAAATCAACAGACATTTTAAGAGCTTTATCAGAACAAAAAACTGAAAATATTGCTGATGCATTAGACCGTTTAAAAATTGAAGATAGTGCTTCTAAAAATATTAAAATTGCTATTGATACATTTCGGTTACAATTACAAGAAGCACTCGGAAACAGTATAGACGCATCCCAAATTTGGGCGTTTGGACCTAGAAAATGTGGACCAAATATTTTGTTAAATAAAATACCAAGTAAATGCTTATAACAAAGTTGTGTCAATGAGTGAAGTATATTAACAATATTTTATTTCAGATTATTCAAGATCAGTATGGAATCCAAAAGACAATATTAATGATTTGACAAAGTACGAAAATAGTTTTATGAATGGTTTTCAAATAGCAACTTTGGCTGGTCCTCTATGTGAAGAACCAATGACGGGGGTATGTTTTGTTGTTGAAGATTGGACAGTTGATGTTGTACAACAGATCTCGAGGTAAATAATTTATTTCTTAATTTTATTAACATATGAATTATTAAAATTGGATATTGATTAAAAAACAGTGATCCTTATGGACCCATGTCTGGTCAAATCATGTCAGCTGTGAAAGAAGGATGTCGGAAAGCTTTTCAAGCTCAACCACAAAGACTCATGGCTGCTATGTACTCATGTTCTATTCAAGCTAATGCTGAAATTCTAGGTACATTTTGCATATTTAGTTTTTATTGATTTTATCGTTTTCTATAAAACATTTGTTGTTTAGGTAAAATGTATGCAGTTTTGGGAAGACGTCATGGTCGAGTTATTAGTTCAGATATGGCACACGGTTCAGCATCCACTTTCAATATTACTGCTTTGTTACCAGTTATTGAAAGCTTTTCATTTTCTGCTGAAATACGCAAACAAACATCTGGTTTAGCTAGTCCACAACTAGTTTTTAGTCATTGGGAGGTAATAAATATTAAAACTATTTGTATAAATTATTATTTAAAACATTTTCTCACAATAGGTAATTGATATTGATCCATTTTGGGTACCAAATACCGAGGAAGAATTGGAACTGTTTGGAGAAAAAGCTGATTCTGGTAATCGAGCTTTAAATTACATGAACGCAGTCCGTAGACGTAAAGGTTTATCAGTAGAAGAAAAAATTGTTGAATTTGGTGAAAAACAACGTACTTTATCAAAAAATAAATAATGCTTTTTTATTAAAATTATGTCTTTAAAAGAATAGATGTACAGTATTCTTTTATTTATTTAAATATAATATCAATTGTTATGTCTTTATTTCTTTTTCTCAGTTTTTTTAGCAGCTTTCTTTTTCATCATTTGAACTCTCTTTTCCATAACAGACATCATAGTACTTGAAGTGGGCGGGTAATGTTTAGGACTGCTGTTAGCAGAAGACGATTTAGATTTACTAGAACTTGATTTGGCTCCTACAAAAAGATATATCATTTATTATACCTAATGTTATTATTTATAATTCACAAATATTTATGAAATTTACCTTGTGAGGTTTTGCTGCTGGATAATTTTTCCGCTTTAGATCCAGAAGCATTTTTGGAAGAGCTTTTCTTGCTTTCCTTTCCCGATGAACGTGAATCCTTTACATATAATAAAAAAAATTAAATCCTACAAAAACAAGATATTACACATGAGAGACTTATACTTACAGTTTTCTGAGAGTCTTTCTGTCTACAATTGATACAGTACCAGACAATTCGAGGGTCATTCAAATTTATGTCTATTATTGGTGGGTTATGGCAGTTTTGATGATACATAGAATGGCATTCTAAACATTCTACCAGGCTGTTTCCCATCAAAACGTAACTCTCTCTAAAAAACGAAACAAAAAGAAATCAAACTATTGGCTGTTTCAAAGTAGAAATGACTATTTTTCACATACTTGCAAGTACAACAGGAATAAGGTTCTACCTTTTCTGTTTCTGATTCAGAATCTGAGTCAATATTTATGACAGGATCAGATTTGGCCTGTTCCAACGTAATAGTGGGCGGTGGTGATGAGCTCACTTCTATTATGGATTTGGATGTTGTTGCTATCGGACTAGAAGAGGAACTCGAACTACTTGACTCGTCGTCTAACTGGAATGTTTTTAAATGTATATTATGCTGTTAACGTAACATAGATATGATTTTAACTTACATCAACTTGTTCAATTCCTAGATCTTTAGATAGCAAAGCGGTAGGAACAGGTAATTTTTTGGCAGCGTTTGTAGGACGCCGACTGCTACCGTACAACTCTTGTATAGAGTCTTCAAAATGTTTTAACAAAAGTTTGACAGAATTTGAATCTTTGGTGCGGCGTAAGAGTTTGAAACCGGTCTTCATGAATGGTTCAAATTCTATAGAGGCCTCCATGACACGTGTTGGGTGATTAAAAATGTATAAGTGAAAACAAACTGGATATTTTAGAAATTAAAAATGATTCAGGATTGATGTAGGGAAATAATAAATATACCGTGTCCAAAGCATAGAGTATTAGTCTATGGTCCAAAGTAAACTGTAAGCTTATATTTTGTTTTTACTTGTTATCAATAGCGAGCGGGTGGCTCGCTTATCGAAATAAAATGTACTAAAAAATCGCGTAAATATGTAATATCATTGATAATAATATTTATAGCACGAATTACTTCTATATGTAGTAGTTCGTGATTTATAGTCAATGGTAACATTATCTACGTGAAAAATGTAATTCTTTCAATTCCGATTCTTTTTTAGGTTTCTCGACCAAGAGAAGAAAAATACGTTATTTTTAAAATCGTGATTCGTCAGTTATTTTTCATTATTCTAATATGATTTACGATTTACGCCTCAGTTCAGAACTGCAACAGCTTAGCCCAACAACTTAATAGAATTAAAAAATGAGTTGTCTGCGCAATATTAAATGCAATATGCCAATATTTACTTAAAAATTGAGACATTTTTAAATTTTTACTATATATCTATCATAGAGTTACTAACGTAGCATTTCAAATTTGGGTTTTCGATCCAAAAAAAAATATGATATAGGTACTGTAATATTTGGTTTTTAAAGTAATTATTCCTGATTAATGATTTTATTTACAAGTTGTTGCAGTTTTGAAATGAGGCGTCCATACGTTTCAGCAAATACTTTAAATGATTTAAATGGTTTAAAGTATTTTGTTCCAGATAGTAACTAGTAAGCACTGAGCCACTGATCAATGAGCATAGTGCATAGATAAAGAAGTAACTGCTCACCAGTCAAAAATTTCAAATTCTAACGATTTTCTCTAAGATAAACTTATGAATAGTTAACACTGTTAAGCATTACATTTAATTTCAAACACAATTTATGTATTTTAATAAAACTGTTTAATTAATTATATCTACTCGTGTAGTTGTGTTTTAAATAAAAAATAAAAATTACGCGCACAGTGCAGAATTTTATGTTTCATAATTCAAGAAACTATTTTTTCAACGATATATTATTTAATTTTGAATTTTGAATTATGATTATGTGTTTTAACAAGATCGTCAATTTATTATAACTCATAATTTAAAAATTTTTTGACCGTCGTCAGAACAAAATACGAAATTCCGCTATTTTATTTCACTTTATTCTAAGCACCATGGGAGTGGTTCGGGGTTCCAAAGACTTAGATAGGGAGTGGGGGTTAAGTCATACTATTCATACCATACCATAGTATAAATAGTATCATGAGGTATTGACGTATAGTTGGTATAGTTTGTTTATACTTTTTACTTCTTAGTATAGATAATTGGTACACACTTGTAAGTTATGAGTGTCTATATGTTTTTTTATAATATACAATTTTTCTAGAAATACGGGCTTAGCTCCTATCTCCTATGGTTCCTTTGGAGCCGCGCCAGATATATGATCGGAATATTCAACATAATATCTTAAATCGTGATGTTAAGTACCAACTATGGATTATGTTTTTTTAAATTCTGTGCATGTAAGTACTAATTTGGGTGTTTTAAGGACACGTCGATTTTCATGAACCTTTTTGCAAAAAGTCGAGACATTAAAGATATCGATATAGACATATAGTAGGTACTCTTACATATTTTACGAAGGATCAGCTACACGGTTCATTATACCTTAACTATAGTCTATAATAATATAGGTTTAACCATAAAATAGACTTACCGCAGTATCGTGGTGGTAAAGTTTAACTATTAACTCGTACTTAAAGTGGCCTATCTACGACCCCGTTTGATTGTTATGTAAAAAAATACATCTTATTCTATAATACTATTCATGGTACCTACTACAGTATTATTATGTCTATGATTTATTGTCATGATCCGCCGTTCGTTTTCTACTTTCATTATCTACAAAAAGATTAACTGAGGAAATAATTATTTACCAGCGGTATTTTTGTGGCTCGGTATATGAACTACCCTCCTCTTTGGGTCTTAGTTAACTCCTTTTGAAAATTAAAGACGCAACAAAACCCTCATTTGCTGTCACATGTGTCACTTTTTTAGAAACAAACAACACTACAAATTTTCAATTTCTGTTTGTTGAATATTTAATTTTTTAAACGAGATACGAGCATTAAATAATTGTAACACATACATATACGAGCATATTGCATACAAATGATTAGTTTTTAGTTGTTTTCCATTTCGTAAAATCCCGCATTAGCGGTGTTTCATTGTCGTCATAACTTTCGGCACAAAAAAATGTGATCGGAAAATAGATCGTCCAGACAATACCAGACGGTTGCTGTTGTAACAGCACATGAGTATGTCATAATATTATTATTATTATTACTAAGCGCTTAATAACCTGCAATAATGCGACGAATGGGACACGCCTCGAGAAGTCGAGACCATAATGGTAAAACACGTCTTTTATATGACGCACTGATAAACTATTCGTCGAGACGAAGAACGTTATTACGTTAGACTCTGGAGTTCGAATAATAGAACGTCGATTTAAAATTGACGGGCAACGGCGCACGATCTTGTGTTGAAAATTGATTTCCGAAACGTGCGAAATTATTCGTGGTTTCCAATATCTCAGCGGGTCTGTACGGATCAACGAAGGAGTTCAGGATGAAATTAAAATATTAAACTGATATATACAAAGTTAAATTTGTCATAATATATATTATCTTCCTTGTATATCTTTTATTTTGTATATTATACATTTTTATTTGTATTTGTAATATATTTAATTACGCATTTACGAAAGTTGTTATCTGTTTGGTTACATAGTGCAATAGTGCATAGACATAAATATATAATATGCCTATTGTATAAAATTAATGTCTTGTCATTTCAGTACAATTCAAATACACAATTTCAAACTCAGATATTGGTCTTCTGTTGTGTTGTGTGAAATATAAGAGTTGCTAATGAAAAATGAAAAATAAATAAATAATATGTTTGTTTCGTACAAATGTTGGCAGTTTATTACGATAAATCATAAAATAATAAATCAGGGTGTATAAGTATAACCATTATAACCAACTCCTCAAAAATAATTTAACCATTCATTAAGTTATGGTTTAAATTATTTTAAATGGATTGAATATTTGAATCCAATAATAATTATACAATTATTGTATTAATGATATTATATCTCATTAGTTATTATAATTATTGTTTGTAACAATAGAATTCATGCATGAGAAATAGAAAGAAAAAAATATTAAATTAAACATTACATAACAAGTAACATCAATAAAATGATAAAACAATTTCTCATGTAATTTTTTTTTGTTTTAGTGTTATAATTTTTACATGTTAACATTTTACACCATTTATATGATTTATACTTATTTATTACACGCTGTACTATATATTATCCCAATATTAAAATAAGATCCTTAGAAACAAGGAAATAAATAAATAATAAAATATTTAAAATTCTCAAGATCAAACCTATAAATGAATTAATCTTAAAGAATGATTAAAGGATGTTACAGTTGGCACAACGTGCTATATTTTATTTGGCTAGTTCATTTGACAGCCAATCCAATCCTTCATATAAACCATTGCCTTGAGTTGCACACGTAGATTGAATATACCACTTTCTCTGGTGTAGTTGATTCAGTCCAAGTTTGTTTGTGAGATCCGATACATTCATTGCGTTAGGAAGATCTTGTTTGTTCGCAAATACTAACAACACAGCATCTCTGAGGTCGTCTTCTTGCAGCATGTTGTGTAGCTCTCGTTCTGCTTCTGCAACTCTTTCTCGATCATTAGAATCTACAACAAATATCAATCCCTGGGTGTTTTGGAAGTAGTGCCGCCACAAAGGACGGATTTTATCTTGGCCACCCACATCCCATACTGTGAATGCAATATTTTTGTATTCAACAGTCTCAACGTTGAATCCTATTGTCGGTATGGTAGTAATGATTTCACCTAGTTTTAGCTTGTAAAGTATGGTAGTTTTACCGGCTGCATCTAAGCCAACCATCAGTATGCGCATTTGTTTTTTTCCGAACAAACGGGTGAAAACTGTTGACAATGTTAAGCCCATCGTGTATATCTTAGAAACAATATACCTGAAAAATCGTTATTATTGGGATGTTTGATTAAACTATTATGGCGTAATTAAGTCAATTTAAATGTAATTTAGAATCGACCTTGGATGAATTTTAAACAAAATAACAATATAATTTACCCATTTATTGAGAAACTTCGGTGAGATACGTTGTGAACGACAGTTGTCGGGCGGAGTTAAACGAACGTCGACAAAATTTGTCCTAAACAAGCACCAAATGGCCACATTTATATAAAATCGTCTTTGTTTTTCATCTAACGTTATCATTCGTGTACGTGTATTATCATTGTACAATGGCGGTGATAAGGTGTTTGGAGTAGGTTGGATATGCTGGAATCATATTGATTTTTTAGTTCTTAAAGCACCGGTCCTACTGTACAGACCTGTCAAGGGTTCGTGATAAGAATAACATTGACGGACAATTTTGCTGCCAATAAAAATAACATCAAATTTAATAATTGATAAATTTTCCCCGAAAACGGTGTTTATTAATAGTTTTTATTCTTTAAGTCTGTGATAGTTGTACCATGCGTTTGGGGACGTGTTGTGCCTCGTTAGTAATTTGAGTTTAATTGATGAAAACACGTTCAACGATACTCGTCGAAAATGACTACTTCGTTTCTGGAGAACAAAATTTTGAATCTACAGGCCCGTTTGAAGGCGGACAACGACACCGTTGAGGAGATGACACCTCCATCACTCTCCAGTCCCAGACAGGGATCGGGGAGACGACCCAAACAACGTGAGTATACGCCCAGTTAGGTTTTTTTCTTCTGTATTAAATAATGTAACATATCAACTAAAATGGAGATCATCATGACCTTGATTGCTACATTATAATTTGTAATATAATTTTAGTTGGCGACATGGGAACGCCGACTAGGACTCGTAAGCACATTGACCTACCAGTAAGTGTACTGATGCAGCCACGGGTCGAGGATACTTCTGAAGTCGAAGTCAAGATGAAACAGATCATGAAAATGAGTGGTTTACTGACTATTAATGGAATCGTTAGTATAGTACTATTATGTTTATAAAGGTTTAATTTTTGTTTAATCAATTTGTTTTTAATGTTTAGAAATATAAAACTGAGTTAAAAGATTTAGAGCATCTCGGAGAATTAGGAAGTGGTACGTGCGGTCACGTAGTTAGAATGTTGCATAAACCTAGTAATACTGAAATAGCTGTCAAAGTGAGTTGTACTTTTCTAAATTGATTAATTTCATAATTAATAATAATTTTGTTTTGTTCTTATATTATTTAGCAAATGAGAAGGTCTGGAAATAGTGAAGAAAATAAACGTATTACCACTGATCTTGAAGTGGTACTCAAGTCTCATGACTGTCCATATATCGTTAAATGTTTGGGTGCATTTATTACTGAATCAGATGTGTGTATATGCATGGAATTGATGGCTACCTGTTTTGATCGTCTTTTGAGAAGACTCAAAGTACCAATTCCAGAAGATGTACTTGGGAAAGTCGCTTTACATGTTAGTATAAAAATTCCTTAAAATTAAATAATGTAAATAATGCATAATTTATGTTTTAGACTGTAAAAGCATTGAGCTATTTAAAAGAGTCTCATGATGTTATACATAGAGATGTTAAACCATCAAATATTTTGCTGGACGAAAGGGGAAATGTAAAACTATGTGACTTTGGTATTTCGGGTAGATTAGTTGATTCTAAAGCTCGTACTAAAAATGCTGGATGTGCTGCTTACATGGCTGTATGTATTACTTAATTTGAATAAAAAATCAAATCAAAATTAACTTTATTGTATTGATTAAATTTTGGGTTTTTAGCCTGAAAGAATTGAACCTAGGCAACTAGATTATGATATACGATCTGATATTTGGAGTTTGGGGATTACGTTGGTTGAATTGGCTACGGGTGTGTTTCCATACCGTGATTGTAAATGTGATTTTGAAGTGTTGAGTCGGGTTTTAAATGATGACCCTCCTTCACTTCCCCAAGATCAAGAGTTCACCTTAGAATTTAGAAATTTTGTATCTAGTTGGTGAGTATTTAGAAAATATACTGAACAATCTAATTTATGTATTTTTTATATTTATATTTAAATGTATTGTTATTTTTAGTTTGATTAAGGATTACAAAGTACGACCAAAATACAAACAATTATTAGAACACTCATTTTTACAAAAATATATGATAAAAACAGTGAATGTTGCTGAATGGTATGCTGAAGCTACAAGTCAAAATATAATACTCAAGTAATTTAAGCTTTATTTATGTGTTTTGACTTTTAATTTTATATTAAATTATTTTGATAAATAAATTTAAAAAATATTCATTAATTAATTTTATAATTTACAGATTAGCAAAACCGGTTGTAGAAAACGTTCCTATTAGTGTCCGTAAGATGTCAGATAATCAATTTCCTTCATTGAGTTTAATTGATAAAAACAAAATCAATGGGTTAGTTAAAGTAGTTAAATGTGTTAACAACTTTAATAAATGTGTATTTGGTTGTTTATATATTTAGAAATTTGGTCATTGACTCTCCAAAACCTGTGAAACGCTTCCCAAGTATGGAAGTACCTCCTTCAGTGTTGTTGTCACCGTATAAACAATTGACGGGACAATTGACAAACGGCGGTAATGTTTCTGCAAATACTAGTCCATTAGTACTACAACGGTTTTATCATCAACAAAACCAACACCATTCTAGGTGAGAATATTGAAATCAATTATTTGAGATTAATTATGACAAATTAAAACAATTTTGATTTCATGTTTTTCAAAATAAATCTAACTAAATCTTAACTTTTATTTGTTTTAGGTCATCTTCTGTATCTCCAAGTCGGTTTGAACGAAATACTCCTAGAGAAATTAATCCCTCAGATTCACCGAAACCTAGTCCAAGGAAGAGTCTGATTTCTACCTACCTCAAATTTGCTCCATGGAGCAAAACTCCTCCTAGTCCTCCACCACGAAACCAAAACACACCACTAATTTCATCGCCTTTAGTAACAAGACGTGAGGTGTGCCCTGCCTCTCCAGCTCCTGTACGTAAGACTTTTGAAGGTTCTCCAGCCTTATCTAGACGATATGTATCTCCTGTTCCACCAACTCCACCACCACGTCGTCTATCAGAAAGTGGATCGTCCCCTCTACACACATTTTACCAACAACGACTATTTGGTCAACCAAAATTGGATGAAAAAGATCGAAGATATACACCTCAACCACGTAGACGTGTCGTTTGCCAGTTTAACGATATATGACAACTACTGTGTGGACAGAGACGTAAAGAATCTGTTCCCAAAAACAGTGAGTGAACTACACAGTTTAATTAGAACGTTATAACATAAATTATTAAATCATGTTCGATATAAAATATTTAATTTAGCAATTTAAAAAGACAATTTATACATAATAATATAATATTAAATTATGAAAAACAATGTTGAACACATTATATCTAATTAATTGTATGACAGATCTAGTTACTATTCAATTCGCTAAAAATTACTTTTTAATTTTTTTCTATTAATTTTTTTTACTTGATGCACATTTCATTATTGTTACATGTGTTGAACAGTTGTGCAATTGCAACTAGCAATTCAGATCCAATTATAGTATAATATTAATATTTTATGGGAATGTTTAACAAACATGAACATGAATCTTAACTGGTAACCAGTTCCTTATTTGTCTATTAACTGGTGAATCTACTCGCTAAATTCTTATTATTAAGAAAGTGAGTATATTATTCTGGATATATTATATTATATTACAACATAATTTATATGATTTATTTAAAATAATCTTGTGTACAATACTTTGATTTGAGCAAAGTTTGTTTAGTGTAGTAAAATCAAAAATGTTGATAGCCATTTATTTATTTATTATTATTATTTTATATTTTGCTACTTACATTTGTGTATTAATATTTTTTTGTGTTCTGTTTTAAATTGTTTGCTCAATTTGTTTGTTTTTTTTTTTTTTGCGACTAGTCACGGTGTCACAGCCGAAATGTCTCAGGTTATATTACCCACATATAATGTATCTTACTGTGATTTTTTAAACATTTTCTTTTGCTTCATTGTGTACCAAGTTTTATAGTTAAATATTTTAGCTTACATTATTTCTATACAAACTTAAATATTATATTATATAAGCAATATATAACCTATATATATTTATATATATTACATATATTACATTCTAGTCATGGTGTATAAATATTATTGTTTCAGAATGATATTTTGTATAAAGTTAAGAAATTATGTTATTTGATCAAAACAATATAATACAATATATATATATAAAAAAAAGCATTTATTTTTTGGCAAGCGCACGTTTGTATGTATAATTTGTATTTTGACATCAATAACAACATGTTTGGTATCTTAATCAATACCCATTTTTATTTGGCTCCCGTTGTATGTAATATCTTTGGTTCAGTGTGATGAATTTTGCATCTCTTAATCAACGTCTGTATCCAATTTTTCGAAGTGCTTTTAGGTCAACATCTCCGTAGTAATCTTCGCTATAAATGTAAAATAAATATTGAAATGTTAAATAATCATAATATTTATTTTGATTTTTTAAAAATGTGTGATCCTTTAATTACGTCGAAAAATATTTTATTAAAATAGTACCTAAATAAATTATTAATGTGTTAATATTGCATACTTATTCTCTTTATTCTATTGTTAGGTTTGTTAACAGCAGTATGTGTATACTTTAAAGATTTTGTTTATGGATGTTTACTTAGTGGTCAAAAAACTATAGAAGCTTTTTCCATGCATCGTTTTTTATTGATTATTAAATGTTTATAATAATATCATTCGAGCATAGTAAGCAACATTTTCGCAATGATTGTTTGTATCCGTGTCCGTTCGTTTATTATCGTTCCAATGTATGGTCATTTTTAAAACAAGTAACCATGGTAGATATCCCTGTTAGAAACCGGAAGTTTCGGGTAACTATTATAAGGGTAAATATACATTATAATAATGATGTATTATTCTGTTTTAATCAACACCACGTAACAGCTGCGATTGTATCACATTTTTTTTGGGTGCGTGTGTAAATCCAATTTTATATAGGTGCAATCCGTTGGCTTTCGACCGGATTTAGATTATCATAAGATTACTGTCGCTTAAAATGTTCTTTTACTCGTGTCCTATAATCGTCGCCACAAACAATGCTAATGGATTTCCCTGTTTAATCGGTTGGTTTTGATATAAATCTAAATTACTACGTCTATATTATTATTATTATTATAAGTGCCTACGTCTTGTAACATTGTTTTACAATATATTCAACATATTTTTTAATGCGACTTTTAGAAAACAGCCAGATTCGGATAATAATTGTTGTATACTTAGAGAGTACTAATGAGTACTACAATACTATGAGTATTGAAACGTTAATGTTTAAACAAGATAGTATTATAAGTACTACACATCCAGGTATAATTTAAATTTATATTACTTTAGAAACTAGATAATGAATGTTTTAAACCTTTTCTCTAGAACATAAAAGTCTTAAGTTTTTAAAAATCAGTCCCAAGACGAGAATCAAAAGTTACAATTAGCCGACTTATAACTTGTATTGTATAAATATAAAAGAAGCACTCGTGTTAGCTGCATGCAAGATACATATATAATAATATATATTTAATATTTATATACTGTTATATTATGTACATCTTAAGTATGTTTTAGTGTTGCGCTTGTTTATGAATATTTATTTATTTCCAAACATTCGAAACGTAACCTTTTATAGGCGACAGGCGTAGGACACAGCCACTCAGGACGAGTTTAATTATTATTTATTACGATAGAATAATTATTTTGATGAAGGCAGCGGTGAGTGATTAACAATATAGACATATTTGTATTCAAATATATATATTAATATATTTAGTATAATAACTATGTTTTTAAACTTATAATAATAAAAAACATAATTATTACAAAGACAAGTACACATTGTAAAAATAAAGAGCGTAGTTTGTACAAAATATTTTTATATAGTAATATAATATAAATTGAATTATTTTATACACAAATATATTTAAAAACAATGCAATATATTGCAAACGGGACAAAGTGAATTTATCTACCCAATAAAATATAACGGTTAGGGTTATAATACCTACATTTACGAAGTAATAAATGCACATATTGTGTTGATTGTGTTGTGAATAAGCATTCGGGTAGTTAAATATATATTTTTTTTTTTTTGATTTTTGCACTTAAATACGAAAATAATTATATTAACAAAAATGTGTATTGGTGATAGGAACGCCCAGGGGCAGCAGTAAAAGTAGCAATTTGCGGCTGCAGCTGCTGCCGCTGTCGCATTAATGTGTTTACCGTAACTGTTTACAATTAATCATGGGAACAGGGATAAATTACACAGGGGGCAGGGAAACGGACGGAATATTCGATCGAATTACGGTCGATTAAAAAAAAAAGCGTATAAAAAAAGGACACAAAATAATATTAGGTATAATAATAATTAAAAAAAAAAAACGTATTAAATTGTGTGAGCACCTGTATATAAATCCTCTATATATAAGTCGTTATTTCTATATGCGTCGGGCAGGTAGTATGCAGTTTGGAGGGGGGAGGGAGAGAAAATTCGGTGCTCACGCAATTCAAAAACCGTAAGTTTTATAAAAAAAAACTCAATAAGTCAGTATGTTTGCATGTTTGTGTATTTGGTCCGTCACCGCGGGCGAGTTACGCCGCTGCTGCCGTCTCTTCTTTTTTAAGCGTCTTCGTAGTCTTTGGATGACTGCGGGGAGACGGGGAGTTGTTGGGGTTGTGGCCTGCTGGACTGCTGTTGTTGGGGTTGCGGCCTGTTGGACTGCTGTTGTCTCTGTGGCTGTGCCTTGGGTGCCGCTGGTGCTGGCTTAGACTCCGCCGACGATGATTGTTTCGACTTGTTGTCTAATCCGGACAATAATTCACTCTTCCTGATTGCCTTCAGGTCCAAGTCACCATAGTAGTCCTCACTGCGTACACACATAGGTAGGTTTGTTTTGATTTTTTTTTTTTACTTCATTCACGGTCGTCGCCGAGTCGTTATTATATATTTATTTTATTAATATTATGCTAATGTATATCACTAAATGTAGTATCACTACCTATATAGGGGCGTCATTTCACATTTTTTCATGGGATGCAAAACCAATATTGAAAATCTAAAGTAATACCAATCACTCGCATAAATAGTCATCCCATGAATTTTTTTCAACACACTTTTTTTGTAAATGTAGATCATTTTATTGAAATTATAGTATAAAACAAATAACAATAATTTTGTTCATGGGATGCATTTGTACACCCTCGCATCCCACAAATAACGCGACTGTACCTATACAAATGTCAACGCATGTATATATTATAACATATACTTATAAGTATTTACGTGTGTAGGTAATATTATTATACATAATGCATTTCATGTGTGTATATAGAATGGATAGTCTAAAAAGAACCCGAAGGATGCGTCGGAGATAAAAAAAAATCTAACTTAGTATTAAAAAAAAAAACATTAAAGTTACGATATAGTTTATATGCACAGATATACGATGTCATTGAGTGCGCATGCGATTCGAAGGTGTAGCGGGTCGATTGTCAGGTTGTCGGTTATGTGCGTTGAATAAAAATTTATATCAATTGCAACAATTATTGATTTAACAGGTTTTGGTTGAGCACCACGATATATTATGCGATATCGCCTCGGAACCTTCTTTATATTATGTAATTGCTCGTGTATTATGTTAATATGTTATTAAATTTCATATCAAGCAATAATTGCAGCGGGATAGGTGTTGAGCACACAACTGCAGTTGAACTCGGGCCAAATATGAATCGAATTTCGTGAAAGCATCATAACCACATAAAAAAAACCTAACCCGGGGCGGAATACCTGCACCGGAACGATGGCGGAGACGCGCAGAGCGTATATAGAATAATATTAAACACGTCGTTCTGAGGAATTCGTGTTACAGGTATTTAAATTTTTACCTTAGTGGTAATACGATATACATGAACGTACAAACCTAGCATGGACGGTTTTCCCACTCCTTGGGTGGCGTTTTCCTTTTCATTGGCATCGCGATCGATTATCACATAGTATTATAAATTTAAATATCACGCGGTCGTAAGATTGTTGAATTATTGTTATTATATAGATATTACGAAATTATATATGTACAACCTAGGTATATATAGGTACTAGACCGGGAACTTTTCCTCCTACCGCCGCGGGTTAAAATCCGTAGGTAGTCAGTACGTAGGACAACAAATATTTATGTACTGCTGCAGTAAATATATAAAATCAGTAGTCTGTATAATACATAGTATCGCTTTCACTTTTTGTGGTTCAAACGCCATGAATCATGATACACATTTACATTTTTTTTACGATTTCGGACGATATAATCTAATTGTATTTGTATAGACTGTGCACATAAATATATCGTAGGCGCATACCACGTAGTTAACTCGCATACGTATAACACACACATTTATAAAGGTTTATACAATTAAAACCTAGCTATATCTATATCGTTATGCACGCTTGCACTCGGTCATTATATAGTTACGTTGTTGTGTTGTGTCTTGTGTGCGTGTTTATTATATTATATAGGTATATCATTATCGAGACGACGTAATTATATATATATATATTATTATATATTATGTATATTATATAGGTACGTATATCTAATACATATTGTGGCGCGGAGATTACGGTGATATTTCGTTCTCGCCGCGTCTGGAATGCTACAATCGGCTCGTGAAACTATCTATGTATATCAATTTGTATTTATAAATAATATACCGCATCACTAATATGTTAAAAACGTTTTCACACTCGACTATTGCAATAATGATTATAATATGCCTCTCTCTGCTACAGTGGTTTATAATTTTATATCTGCACACCGCACACGTCGGTATTTTATACTATAATTGCGAATTTACGTTTAATGTTTGTTTTCATAAAAGCGCTTTCGCAAAAGTAAAAAAAATAAAGAAACAATATTCGTAAAACAATGAGATAATACCTATATAATATATAATAAACACTTGGTGGCACCTTTGTAGGGTTTTGTATCTGTGGGTTTTCCGCACCGATGTAATGCGCATAACATTATGTATATTATATATTTATATAATGTAATTTGTGCATACCCTGCATATGTATATGTACAGTGAATATTTGAGCGCGTGTGTGTCGGAGACTTAAACAATTCGAAAGAGAAAAAAACTGCGTTTATCAGTATATGTATTATATAGAAGTAGAAGAAACAAGAAAACATCTGAGAAGTACTCTCGTCCGTCGCGCGACCCATGCACTTGCGTGTTTTGGTTTTCACCACGCTTAAACCCTCGCGACGATGACGGTTTGAAGACCGCATGCAGCCACATCATGCATGCTGAGATGTTAATCGTATATAATACGGTATTTATAAGTAATTTTTTCACGCATACTCACAAACTCTTTCGGGAAAAGATACGATTTATATCGAAACATTACGTCCACGGTTTTTAGGTGATGATTAGATGATTATAACAATAACAGTATTAAATTAAATGAAAATCATATTCGTTCATCAAATGATGTCTTATAATACAACGATATTTAGGTATGTGCGTGCGATTTAATTTACGATTTCATACACCCCGTAAGTATAATTAAATAGTATTGTTTTAATCGCAGTTTGTTATGGATGTTAAGTACCTACACGTTTAGCAGAATATATATATATGTATGTCCTAGATCTTTGCATATTATTACACGAAACGGTTGTAAAATTATCATTTGCAGGAGCCAGTAATCCTACTACGGAGAAGACATTTTTTCGACGTGTGAATATAAATTATAGTTCGTATACGAGTACCTATAGTACCTGCGATTTATACGTCATAAGCGTAATCAGTATAACATTTATATATTACTATTCATATTATGTCAGATCTATTATATATTGTTGAGAGTGAGTAGTGAGTAAACGTGTCGAAATACTTAAAAAATAAAAACTGTAATAAATATGTCATGTTTGCATACCATCCGGGAACGTCTTCGGGGTTCTCACAGTTTCCACTACCGTCGGCATCACCGATCTTGAAAACTGTGCCGATGGGACAACCGTATTCTCTTGGTGTGCCTTCCAAGCAGATGTAGTATTTCCTGCAGTCGTCTGGGTGAGCGTGTCTGCTGAAAGATCCCACGGAAGCCAATACTTCGCCAGCGGCCGGGCAGTTGAAACCGTTTGCTACCTCTGCAGTATACCACAAAATAATAATAAATACGCCGTAATTCAAACTTATATCCGCGTTATTGTATATTTATAATTCAAAAGTATGCTTGACCAAAATATTATATCATATTATTGTATGAAATATACTAACCTTCAACTTTGCATTCCGGTACTTGGTCAGCCCACATGCATACTCTGGATTCGCGATCGTAAGCAAGACCGGGAGAACATTGGTATCTACTAGCCTCACCTCCCCAACAGTTCCAGAAGGTATCGCATTTGACGTCATCTGGGAAGATTCCGTATAATCTAGGGCAGTGAGGTGTGCTGATGGCAGGTTCTATGTTGGATAAATAATTCGAGTTATTGTCACGACACGACATAATATAATACAGTTATTATTATAGATACTATATACATTTAATTGTATGATAGGGTAAAGCTAGCACCTGTGACGAGTTTCATTTAAAAAGCAAAAAAAAAAAAAAATACGTGTTAGGTCACCTAACGAGGAAAGCATAAAATAGTAAGGATTATAAAAGTAGAGTGGAAACCCCAAGGAAAATGTGAATTATAGTGGGCACAAGATAAAAGAAGTTTGACAATCGAAAAATATGTAGTTAATCAAAATAGTTCAAAATATATAGATACAGACGGAAAAGTGCAATTACTCTTCGAGATAGTATGGCTATGCTTAGAAAAAAGTAAAAAAGATATGTATCAAAGGTTTACACTTGACGGATAGTCGTAGGAAATTTTACGGAAGTCGACGATAACAATAATTATTATAATACTGTTGACCGAATCTTACCCAATTGTGATCTAGCACCGCAGTCAACGTTGTGTAAGTAATCACAGTTCTCTTTCAAGTACTTGGGGTCGGTGTCGTCGAACGCCAAACCATTACCGCAAGTCTTAAGCTCGGCCACGTTGTTATCGCACTTCCAGTACTTGTCGCACGATGAGCTGTGTGGGTAGAACCCGTAGTCGTCCGGGCACTTGAACTCTTCTCTTTGGCCGTGAACTGTGAATATACGAAAAGCAAATTATTATTTATCTAACACACACATACACACGTATACATATATACGACGACGGTGGTCGATGACGACAATTATAATGTTAATAAACATACCGCGGCGCTCGTTAGGTATACGATTACTATTATTATTATTACATAGTTGTTTCCCAGGACCTTGGGGCGTGCCCCATTGTGTCCGGTCGTCTTATGCAACGCGCCACTAAGACGGCGGAGGTATTCAAAACATGGTAGTCGACGACGACCTGGCGATGACGTTATATAATTATAATATTTTTGTGCTCACAAACACATGCATGAGCCTCCTCACTCGAGTTATTAGAATACGCGTATTGTATTTAATAATTACGATAGTAATAATAATATCACATACGTTGTGGCTGGACCACTGCAGCGTATCGCGGAGCACTACACCTATACAGAATGCGTATACAATTGTATTCGCCTCCGGAGCCATGGGATTCTATCGCGCGATGACCTTTAGTCGGGTATGATCGCAAGTATGATTCTGCAGCTTTTTTTTTCATCTCGCTTCTCTTCATCATATTATTTATATGTCTTGTTGTTATATATTATATTACTTTACGCGTCCGTCGGCGTGTGCGTACAATGGTATACTAAAAACAATTGTCACTCTACCCTTCCCGGCCCGCCCGCCCACGAGTTTGTACGCGTAACGCGTCCGTATATTATATTGCAACGGATGTATACCTACGTATAAGTACAATAAATATGTTATGTATAGATTTTTTTTTATATGGTGTCCGTGTAGCGGTATATACCTATTCTGTAACCATAGGCGATTACGAAACACCGGGAATGGAACTCGCCCCGGGTTTCTGGGTCAAAAATGACGATGATAATAATTATGACACACGTTGTATATAGGTAATAATAATGTATTAATAAGTGCGCGCTATATAATAATATACGTAGTTGTATCCAGTTTTGACTATATAGGTACGACCGGCGGCGGCGACAGTGGTCACTCTTGTGGGTCACACACGCGACGTCCCGCCGGTGCATCAAATGAGGATTGCAGCCGGTTTTCGCTATACAGGCGAATTTATTTTTATTTCCACATTGCGTCTCGTTATTATCTAGTCTCGTTATAGGTCATCCGTGTTACGCACGAAAACGAAGAAGGACAATTTATTTATAATAAAAAGGACGGATGTACGACGACTATAATGTGCATATTACACTGATTTAACTCTCTCTCTCTCTCTCTCTCTGTATATATATATATATATAAAATATTATATTATAATATATTCAATGTAATGTGTAATGTGTCTAGCTCGCTCGTGTCGCAATCATGTGCGTTTATGGATCTCCGACTGTATCGATTGTTGCGTAAACGTATAAACTATACGTAAGTACAAGACCCTTACCCTTCCCCCACACACACACTTATTTATTATATATAGGCTACAAAAGTATTGTGCTTTGTTGATTATTAATAAATCATAGTATATTTACGAATTTACGACGAATGTGTCGAGTGCATTCTAACAAATTTCAAATTGTCCAAATTGTGACCACCTGACAATATTATACATAATAAATAATAATGTAATATTTTATAAAATTAATATGTTGTTATATCATAGTATACGACCGCGGACGGATGGTTGCAGGAAGATGAAAACCGGACTGAGGCCAGACCAAGCCCAAGTAAATACGGCAGCGTCGTCGTCAATAGAAAGCGAACTCGTTTTTATGGTCCTAGGCAATGGGTGCGAATATATAATAATAATATCAAACACACTCGCGCGCTGCATAATCTCGTTACATACGACATTCTTTAGCAGAGAAAACGGAATTATATTATTATTATTATTATTATATCACACGGCTACTATGTTATGTCGTATAATATATATTTATTTGTCTGCATAACACAATACACACACACAGACACAACACACATATATAATATATAGGTTATTGACGTCCTTGGGCGTGCCTAAAAGTTGACAAAAGTCTTTAGCTCGGTATACGTGTTATTATATACTTATTAGTATTATTTATATATAGGTATCTAATTTGTAATATACAATAATATGTATACGGCGTGCGAGCGGTATGATAATTGCGTAATTGATAATATATGTGCGTTTTCCGTGAGCTCACCGATCGTGTCGACTCGTTTTAATATTATTATCGGCAATCCATTATTCATTAGACGCTGTCACATTTTGGAGTGGCCGTCGTTGCTAGAGGTGAGTGGCCTCCCCTTTACAGCCAGTGGAAACAGATAGATAGAGAGAAAGATATATGTACATAAAAAGAGAGAGAAAGGAGTGAAAGAAAGAAAGAGAGAGAAAAAGGGCTAGGCAGTGGCGTTACGTCTCCTGAGTCTAGGTTTGAAAACGTCTGGGTCATTATGTAACACACATACACAAACACACCTAGTCTTCCGGTTCATGAAAATCGAGTAAGAAACGCGCGTTTATAAATCTTAAATCTCTTCCTCTCACTGTTACCCCACGACCCTATCGCCTTAAGGTTACCTTACGAGCATTACACACAAATATAGTAATACAGTCTAAACGGGCACACTTAATAATATGTGGATATTTTTAATTATTGTAATATCCGTCGTCATTTTTCCACCTTTCCTGTCACACACGCAAACGCCTATTATAATTTATAACAAATAGGTACTTGCTCACTTTCGTAAGACCGCACCCCGTGAAATATTTATCTGCTTATTCATTTTGATGCGCCCATCTTTAATTATATTATATATTATACTTTGCGCGCATATAGGAAGCGAATGGCATTTGACGACCTGTTGATATGATGCTCATCTATAAAGATCAACGTAAGATTGTAAGTGTGTTATCATCATATAAACAGGACAAAGCAGTGACAAATTATTTTTAAAAATTACCGCTTCAGATGGAAAAAAATATGTACAGTACCTGCAGATAAATTTTAAGGTGTCACTATGAGCATTGAAAAGCGAGCATTTGCTCTGCACGTCATTTTTTATGTCGGTAATTTGCATTTATAATTATTTTTTCTTTGTCGAATTTGGTTTTCTTATCAAGTTTATGACATATATAAAATTAACTATTACTGTCAACAGCTCTCAGTTAAAAGAAGGATTGTGAGTAAAAAATTTGGTACCAGGATGCGGAATTTTGAATACATGGACGTATTCATATAGTCCAGCATTAGGAACATTTGGCCATATTATGAAAGAAATAGAAATCTACGGTATGCACGTACTTATCTCTCTAATTTCTATGTATTTACTTAATCAATTTTTCGTATTTTGTATAATAGACTGACGGATTGTTTGTGTGCATATGTATATGTGGAATTATGTTTCGCATGGGTAACAGAATTTTCTATGTAAACTACGATGCATACAGGAGGAAGAAACTTGTCAAAATTTCACTTTTCCCACACCGCTGACAGACTACAAACATAATATAGGTATAGCCAGATTGAAATTTTTTTATTTTTTTTTCACTCTTTGCCGTTCCTATATGCGCCATACACACTTTAATGATACTATATAGGTATGGCACTTTGTATATATTATATTATTAATATGTCGGGCGTACTGCAATGTTACCTGTCTGTATAATATTATTATAATACACCATAATTTGCGGTATGCGCGACATATATAAGTCACACCATTACCCACGAGTATAATTTAATATACGAACGCATTATATTGTATTATACCCATAATCGCGTATATTTTATTACTTCACCGATCTCTTCGTGTCCGGGTTGCATGATGTAACACATCGCATACGTCTCGTTTACGATGTGTGTCGTGTTTTATGCTAACGGATTTTCGGAAACACGAACACAACGAAGTGTGTTACATAAACCGACGAAAATATGTCGAAAAACACACAAACCAACCGTACCAATCGTAGCTTATACAATATTATTATGATACGCGTCTTTACAGGAGTGGACTATAAAATGCGTTGTGTTGGTTTTTTTGAGACTTCTGGTTACTGGTCGATGAAAATACGCTACATAAAATGATCGAGTAGGTGTGTCCGAATTCTCGAAGCGTAAAGATTTTTTGTTAAAATTCGCGTCTATAGTGTTATCGATTTCCGAGACGAAATAAAGCGTTGATCAGTATATTATTGTAAAATACATAGAGACACTACAGCATATTATACGATTATTCGCTGCATTTATTTTAATAGGTATATTATCTACCGGCGCGCAATTGTTACCTTGATATGCGGCGATGAGTAAGACGGAAGTGAGCAGACAGATCTTCATCTTGACGAGGACCGCGTCTAATAAAATTTAATTGTAGTAGTGACGTATAAGATACGGCGATGTTTAAATCACTCGAAAAAAAATATAATAATAATAGTGGAGTAATATTATGAAATATCGAATTCACTTTCGCGAGCGGTAACGCGATGATCGGCACTGGTGAGCGGCCAGTGCTCGCCTCTTGTTTTATATGCACGTCCTACCTGGCGCGACCTCAGCCCCACTTGAGTATTCCAGTCGTGTGAGATTCGAAATCCAAAAAGAAAAAAAAAATAATAAGAAACAACGTACGTTCGTACGCGCAAGCGCACGTACACACTCGCTCATATATGCATTCACACAAACACACACACACACACACACACACACACACACACACACAAACACAAACACACACACACACACACACACACACACGCACAAACACACACACACAAATACACGCACGCACGTATTGTTATACGTGATTTTTTTTAAATCTGGACTACGCCCAGCAGGACCGCCGCTGCAGAGCTTTATATCGGTGCATTGTACCGCCTATACACGTTTTTACGGATTGTTATGGCGAGAAAAAAGAAAAAGAAACAATAACAAATATAGTAAAGCGCACACACGATACGATTTAATGCATTTCATTATTATATGTGTAATGTCGTCGCTGCCGTAAAGTCGTATATGGGGTGTCAAGCAGGGCGTTTACGCTGTTTGCGTATATACATATGTATTATATTAGACGTCGACGTCTCGTCCTTGACGGTCAATTGTACTACTTACTCTTTTTTTTTTTATACATTTCAAAATTTTCGTCGCTTGTGACTGCGATCCTTCGTCGTCGTCGTCGTCCTCGGGAATCGCGCGCGCGCCGGAAGAATTTTTATTTTAAGTACATATACCGCGCGGTTGACCTGAAAACGGTCATATTATGTATATGTCTATAATAATAATATATTATATTTATATGATATTCTCTTTTTGTTATAAAATTGTGTATTACACAAATTCGTCGTCGTTGTCTGAAAGTACGTCGAATGGGTTATTATATTAGGTATTACATTCGCATTATGCACAAGGCTGAACGACGGATATCATATATTATATGATGTACATCCCATCGTGGGGCGGCGAGTGGGTCCTTGGTTTTCCCACGCGTATAATGTAGTGTCCAATATAATAATGTATTGTACTGTGTCTGAAAAACTGTTCGAAAAATAGCACAAGTTTCTACATAATACATATACATATATACACGATGTCCTCCGAGGAATTTCTACGCCACTGCTTTTGCAAAGCTCCTCTCTTTTCTTCCGCCGTTGTTTCGTGCACTCAAACAATATAATAATATATAATATTATTGAATTCCCTCGGATTTTACCAACTTTTCCACCGACGTCAAGTTTTTGTCTTGTCCTCGTATCGTGTACTCCACTACGTATCAATTGTATTATTGTGTTGAATAAGTCTTCACAATTCCTTATTATATACTATTACTATATGTACTAAATTATGCAAACGTACATATATTCTATATCATATGCATGTATTTATTTAAAACAATAAATTAATCAAGAATTAGATATTATTTATTTACACCAGTTAATAAAGTACGTGAAATAAAGTCGAATATAATAAACATTTATCGTTTGATAAAATTTAAAAATTCAAATTAAACATAATTTTCTTTTACTTTTGATAAAAACGTGGACATTTATACCTTCAACCCCCACGAAAACTAAAAGAAAACGGTTGTCTAATATACTTACTAACAATTATTTAACTTGTTATAAACATTTAGAAAATAACATAGAATTAATATAAAATCCTAGAATTTCCTGTTTATGAATCACAAATTAATCAATTTACCTTATTATAATTTATTTTAATCAGGAGAAAAGTGATAATAATGGGTTGTATAAACATTTTAAGGGTCGTTCTTACAATGTCGATTAAGTGTCGGTTAGCGTTATCAGACACTAACCGGACATTGAAAGAAAGGCCCTAAGAGTTTCTTAAGGGTGTCTGAGCTCATGTATTTTTAGTACGAAAACTTGCCTAACAAGAAAAATGATCATACACCGTGACGGTGAAATAAATTTTGATGATAATTGTACCTATTATTTGAAAGGGAAAGCTTGATATAGGTCATCACTCATTCAGAGGACTTAAAAATGACTAAAAACAGTTTTTATTTATTTAACTATATTTTTAAAAGTTTTAATAAAATATGTCTAAATAATAACTATAGATAGATAAAGTACTTTTTTGGGCAGTTATTTAAAGTTAATTGAAAAGTCCGAGTCTAATGAAGCTTAAATAAGATTTCTGCATTTAAATAAAATTTATTATTTTATTAGTATTTAATTATTTTAATAATATATATTTTTATTATATTATATTATCAATTTATATAACTCAAAATTGAATAACATTTTTCTGTAAATAACGTAAAATATTAAAATAAATAATATCTTTAAAAAAAAATCAAAAATGTTATTGCGTATAGCAAATAATAATAATAATAATAATAAAATAATAAAATATTATAATATAACATACGTACAAGTTTTAAATTCCCACTAATAATTTTTTTAACTTACAACAAAATCGTTATTTGTTGTTTAAATAAGTAATTTCGTCCGAATTTTAATTTAAAATAAAAAAAATAATTATCTTTATAAATTTATTAGATTTTACGGTTTCAGTATGAAATACTTACTAAGAATCTTTATTGAATTTTCTAAACTTAGAAATAAAAGAAAAGATTTTATGAAATTTTAACTAAAAAATAATAAGTAATTTTTTGTGATTTGATGAATATCGTTAAAATTCTAACTTCGAAAACATATGAAAAAAATATTGTTCCTTTGTATTTACTAAATGTATATAGATAAAAGAACAACTTATGTGAGATCTTGTATTATTTTTCCAAGAATTTGACCCTGTAAATATTTAATAAAATATTATATTATATTAATTACATTAATAGAAAAAAAAATTTAAAAAAATGAAAATTTGAGTTATTAATAGCTCAAAAGTAGTTAGAGAAATAATTATTTACGTGTGATTATTGAGTGTCTTAAAATTTTGAACTTGAAATGCTTATAAAGAATACATTTTCAAGTATTTACGGTTATTTGTTTTCAAATTCCATCAAAATAATAAAAAAAAATGATTTGTTTAAACATTTGATGTTGGTAGTATGTACGAGAGAGGATTTAAAGATAATAATTAAAATTTCCAGGTACATGGTAGGAATCATATTATTATGTATCACCCCACGACTTTTTTTAAGGCTAGCACACCACATTGACGTATATGCACTTATTTAATAAGACTATTGTAGTTTTATAGAAATGATACAAAAATACACTACCTAGAGATCAAATATTATTTTGTTTCTGGGAAATAACGCATATCAGCGAAGCTGTAAAAATTATGTATACAAAATATATATTAATGTATAAATAATTTATTGTATGTAAATATTTAAATATTATGTAATTATTTGTTTCCATTCGTGCATAAATATTTTATACATATACTTATACATATCACATCATTCATATTGATTGCATTGTATAAGCACTTCGCTTATGATATACACAACAATTTTGTTACGGGGCTATAGGTAAAATGTACAAAAATATCATCCCCCCACCCACAAACATGACCAAATTACGCCACCGTGGCTTTATGATTATTATGTCGCGTTACGCGTGTGCGTATATAATAATAATATTATTATTATTGTCGTACGGATTTTCGTCGCCCGCAGAGGTGTTGTGTAGCCAGGCGCAAGGTAATAATAACCGTGTGTGTGTTTGCGTTTAACCGCGCGGGTGAAAGCAGGACCAGTGAAAGTGATCGATATATATCGAGAGCACGCAGCTGCCCGTAATTTTTGCGCGCATTTGAATTTTTCTGATCGTGATAACGCGTAGAAGTTAGATTTCAGGACATATATACAGTGTGATTCTCCAAGCATATTCACCCCTATTTTTTCATAAAGTAACGAATTTATTCAAATTTCGATGGACCTGATTCAAAAGTTTCAAAAAAACATTTTATTCCTATAAAATTGATTATTTTGTTACAGTTATCACTAATTTAAATTTAATTATTTAAAAGCAATAAATAACCTATAATTAGTTATATATAAAAATTAAATAAAAAATAAGTATATTAGGTATATATTATTGTATTTACATATTTATTGAATACAGTATTATATTTGCATAGTTTTGATAATAATATATGCCATAGCTCAATTGATTTTGTCGAAATTGAAATTACATTATAGTTACTAAAAAATATATCATATTAAATCTTTACGTAAGGGTTCCCATACTTTAAATTCCATAATTTATAATTGGTGGAAACCGGTGACACATTATTAACATAGGTAATACATATAGCCCCCATATCTTTCAAACTTATATTATCGTGGACCTATTACCCTTAAAACAAACAGTTAAATAATTAAAAACTATTCGATTTAATTTTGATTTTGATACGTCAAAATTTTTAGAATATTCTCCACTAAATAATTTACTGTATAAACAGAAGTTGTAATTTGAAAAAAGAAGACTGTATCTTCATATAACTCTTCTGAAGTAATGCGACATTCCTCAAGAATATGGTCTTTAAGTTTGTTTAAAAATTCAAAAAATAAGATTTTGAGTAATTGGATTATTGAAAAGGAGGAAAAAAGGATGAACAGCGAACATGCTTGGTGAGTTAACCTGTATAACAGACACGCGCTTGCAGCGCATGTGTTCATATTATATATATCTAAAATATAATTCAGGTATACACTATACATAGGTGTGTGTGTATAATTTTAATGTTTGTTATTTATATAGCGTGTTATTGTACTGCAAAGTAATATGATTTTCGAGTGCACTTGCGTGAAATGCATCCCATTACTATTCTACTGTCCGACAACCGCAGTGCAGCGGAGTGGACCGGCTGCCTCTACGTGTGAGTGCGTGCCGTGGAAGGTCATTAACTATACATGGACGGCTGGACACACACAAACACTACACTGCACACGTGTGTGCCGAGCACGTTAACGTTATGGTTTCTTCTCACTACATGATAGGTACATCATCAACGTGCATACAAATAATAGTATATACGATCGCCATACGAGTAGGTGCAGTATAAATAATAATATGATAGCGTATACGAAGAGGGTTCAAAAAAATCATATTTTTTCTACCGCATAGAAACTTTCTACGATCGCACGCGATGTCGATCAATCATTCGAGCGGTTTACACTATTATATCGCCAAATATATCGCCACACGTATCCGCGGCCGCGTGAGTTTTAGTCGACCGAAATATATTATGTATACTGCCTAATAAGTAATAATAAAGTTATATCAATCGATCGATCATTTTTCGTTCGAAAGGTATGTATAATAATATTATACTCTAATTTTTAAACCTATATACGATTGTTGTGTAACATCGTACCACGCGTGAATCATATATAATAATACTTATTTACCGCAAGGACAATCCAAATCGTTACCTATGATTATTAGTATATATATTTACATACATTATATGCCCGTTTAAGTCGTCTATTAATTACGTCCGCGTGTTATATATTTTTGCGCTTCCGCTTAAAAGTTTATAACATATTATATATCTAAGAGACGCGGAATAACAACACAGGTAATGTAGCGTTTTCGTATATTATACAGAACTTGACAGAGACGTCCTTGATGGACGACTGCAGGTGCAGTATTATATTATAAATATATAGGTGTACAATAAACGATATATGCGGATTTGTTTTAGTCGATACATAACGAGTTGTCGATAGGAAATGTCAAAAACACGTATTCAGCTTATATCGAGTAAACAAATAATGGCAAACCCTCCGGCAAATAGGGTAAAACTTGATAATGTTGTTCATTATAATACACTTTAAGCGCGTTTCCAGTGTTTCTCAGCTTCACCTTTACACAATCGATACTTATAAATAGTTATGTAAAATAAATATAACTAATAAAAGTATTGAAACATCAAACAGGACCCTAATCATACTCACCCTAATTTTTTCCTTTAGTACAAAGCATTTATTCATATTAAGATTTTAGAAATTGTTTAAGCATACCTACCTTAATGATTACATTTTTAAATGGTACTTCGATTTTTTATATCATTTAAGGAGTAGAAGTATACTGTGTTAATTCAAAACAATTTTTTCAAACGGGAATCAGCAATCTTTCTTATTTTAATCAACGAGTTTTTGAGTTATTAAATTGTTTTTATACAGTATACTTATCATTACATTGTAGGATAAAAATCAATCCTTAATTTTTTTTATAAAAATATAAAATAGGTGATAATATTGGAATATTAATTTAATCTTGTTAATAGTACTTAATATAAATTAATTACTATAATTTTAAAATTTTCACAGATTCTATTAGGAGCTCATTTTTTCCAATTCTATTACCATGGATCCTTATTATAAAATTTTGAAAGTTATGTAACTCCAAAATTATTTATTAATATTTATTTTTATAGATACATCAAAATGTCGAAAAATTCTATCCGTTTTACAATCTATAATATGAAAAACGGATTACCCTTATTTGAAAAAAATAATAGTTTGTATCACGACAGGATATCCCATAAATGGTATACAACAATCTAAGTATTGATTATATTTAAAAACTATGATACTTAAATATACTTAAAAATTCAGTTATAATAAATAATGCATATTGTTAAAAGTTTAATGAGTAACCCTGTGTATACATTATATATATATATATATTATATAAATATTTAAATTTTAAATATATGATATCACGTAATGATATAAACGTGTAGAGTATTTTTCTGTTCGCAATAATAATCATAACTTCCGTAGAAAAAAAGCGATTCGTCTGACCCGCAGTGTTATTCGCATAAACTGCTGCACAATGAAGTTGTTGAACAGACCGACGAAAGTAACGGTAAAAAACATGATATCGTAATTAACTACACATCTTTTTATTATTTTTTGATGATAAGCACATTAAGTATTATCGTGTCGAAGGTATTATAACTAATAACTCGATAAAAAAAATTTGCTATACACTGCACATATCTACCGCTGCAACCGGAGATTGCAACACGTCGTAGCAGGGTATTGACGGTTGTCCGCCGTCACGAGTATTATAGTGCACACTATAATAGTATAATATATTATATTATGTATGATAGGTACGGACTATGTGATAATGTGATATATTATATGTTAGGTTAATTCTTAACTAGTGCATTTAAATAAAAAAGATGTTTTCTATTAAACTAAAAGCGCGAAAACGCATTCTCCAACGCACGCCGCCGTGACGATTCCCTGTCTGCGATATGCCGATATGTCCTATTCCTATACAGTGTATTATCATCATTGGGATATAATATAGTATTTCGTCGGAAGGTATTTAGCAAGACCGGTTTTGTCGGTTTTATTTTTTTGAATCGAACAACTATTTAGAAATGCGGTAGCGTTTCGAGCCAAGTAAAAAAAATAATAATAAATAAATAGTACGAGCATATTAAATAAATAATCAATTTAATATTTACAGGAAGTATATTTCGTTGCCAATTAATACGTATAAATATGCGTGTATATAATATGTACTATATACAAAACAATCATTCGTCCGGGAGTTCCTTACTACTCAGTTTATACTCTACAGTATATATACAGCGCGATTCTTTTATGTTGTATCGCATAACGCGTTATTTAAAAAAATAAAGTTTTTCAAAATATTTTTTACATAATTTGATTTTATTACAACAAATCAATTTTTTGGCTATATAATTACAATATAACAATAATTGTTATAATTGTTTTTTAATTTTCTTTTTTTGAAAGACAGCATAATATTAACGGATTTTTTTTAGAATATTTCAATATAATTAGTTAGAACTTTTGTATGAACTAAGTGGCATAGAGTTAATCCACAAAACTCCACTTCAGAGCCATAACAGATGTGTTATATACTTATATTTATATGTATAAAAATATAAAACCTTACTTGTATATTTTATATAACATATTATTGTACTTGTATATAATTCATACTTCTATATTAATAATATTATAAAACTAAAGTATTTTCATGTTAGAATAACGTGCTAATTTTAGAAACTACTAGATTGATTTCAGTAAAAGGTTTATCATATACACTCTATATCAATAGATTTCTTAAGACTCAGAAGGTGTTTTAAAATTATTTTACTACCCATATATTTTGTATAGGCACATTTAAGAATTTTTCTATTTGGATCATTAATATCAAGTACATTTTTGTTATTAAAATTTACGAAAGAATCAATGCTATAATAATAGAAATTGTAGCTTATGGACTCTAAAAACACTTATCCAATATTGAAGAAAGTTTCAGAGATTCTTCTCAAAGATATCAGAAAAGTTAAGAGAGTAGTTTGAACCACATTCAAAAATAAACCAAGTGCTTTACAGCAGTGGTTTCAGACATACGGCCCGCGTACCCTTTCTATGTGGCCCGTATATTCTCAACCTACAATTACAAGGAAAAAACAAAATTATCACAAATATGTACGACTCAATTAATTCATTTACGATGAAACTACGGTTATGGGAAACTCAACTTTCATTAAATAACTTAGTACATTTTTCTACATTAAAACAGTTACCCACGGATGATAATGATGGTAAAAAATACATTTCACACATTTTATTATTAAAAATTAATTTATGAACAGATTTGTAGATTTTCAAAAATATAAAGATGATTTTCTACTTTTTAATGAGCAATTTTCTATAAATGTAGAACATGTGAAGGAAGATTTATTACTCGAGTTAATTGATTTGCAATGTAATTCTGTTTTAAAATCAAAATTTGAAACTGTAGGAGTTCCATAAATTTTTAAATATTTTGGAAACAGTTATCCAAAACTAAAGATACACTTTTCTAACATTTTATCCATGTTTAGCAGCTCTTATGTATGTGAAAAATTATTTTCTCTCATGAAATTAGATAAATCAAAAAGTCGGAATCAAATTTCAAATGTCAAACTACAATCTGTTTTACATTTGGCATCAAGAAATTCTTGAAATAAAGTAATATAGACGGCTTGGTACAAAAGAAAATATGTCAAGTTTCAAGTGCAGCTCAAAAATAAAAACTATCAAATATTCAAGCTATTTTTAAATTTTAATTATAATTTTTTTTTTAAAAGTTAATGTTTATCATATTTCTTCAATGATAATTTTTTAGTAATAATAAGTCAAATATAAACAACTACCTAGTTTATATTTTTATAAATATTTTTGGTAACAGTAATTATAATAAAAGTAATTTCATGATGTATTAAGTCACATTTAGATAAATGAATTTTGTATGTATCTTTGCCTTCATTTTGTCTTTAGTTTTTAGTGTATAAGTATAAAAATGACACTTAAAATTTGGCCCGCGAATTTTTTTTTTTTTTTTTAATATATGGCTGGTAGGTAATTTGAGTTTGAGGTCACTGCTTTACAGTGTATTTAATACACCACAGGTGAATTTCTAACCTCGGTCAAATTAATTAATTGCAAAGCGAGTTAAGGTAAGAACAAACTATTCATATGCCATATATTAACATGTTTTTACATGCTACGGCTTAATACACTTAACTTAACTTATTTTTGAATGCGTATTATCGTATTTATTTTTATATTTTATACACGATCGATCTTTACCAATGCCGATTTGTCCGTAAATTGAGCTACACTGAAACCGTAATATATACTGTCCAATATAAAGCGTCATATTTTATGTTAATTTTTTTTCGGGTGAAGTCGATATATATAGCTAGTAATTAGTATATAAGTAATATAATAGTAGTATATTCATTTATGTGTTTACTTTCATAGTTTCATACCACTTGCCATAATAACAACGATAAATATAAATAATTTTTAAATTTCCACTTATAAAATAACAACACAATACATACAAAAATATTTACATAGTATTATATTATAATTTGTTAAGGTAGATATAGCAAAACAAAAAAAAAAAACAAAAAGGAAAAACGTAAAAATTATCACTTTAAAGTTTAACTTGGAGGTGTAATTTCTAACACTTACCAACCTCTAAACACAGGCATGACTCTACTTATCTAAATTTTAAATACTTAAGTATAAGATATTAATTAATTACTCGTTCAAAATTCGGTTTTTATAAATCGAAATATTCTGAAAAATATTTTGTTTTGGAATATGAAATAAAAAAAGAAGCTGTCGCTCAAAAAGTAAAATACTTCAAAATATAAGAATAACAATTATTTTAAAAATTATTTTTGATTTAAAAAAAATGATAATTTGCTATGACATAAAATCACGTAAAATTATATTTTCAATTATAAAAATGTCTAAAAGATGTTAGAGAATGCACTTAAATGTTATCAATTGTCTTACTTAAAAATGTTTAAGTACACGATTTACATTGGTGTACTTTAATATAACGAAGTTAGAATTCATCTACTTTACAAGGAACATAAAGTATAATTATAAAGATCTAAAGTTAAATATTTCGTTGAGTTTAATGCAATAACACATTGAGGCATCATCGTGATAAGATTTTTGATCGGTCAGTAACACTGAGTACCTTTAAATGATACATTTTTAATTGTTAAAAAATTATAGGAACAATGATTAAAAAAATTATCTTAAGTATACGCATACTTAACTCGATGTTTTGTTAACTTTGAGATTACACCCATAATTTGGGTATACACTATATACTTCACACTGCTCCTAGTGCGTCTACACTACACATATTCTGTACCTATAATATACTATATACATAATATATATAAATATATACATATCCGAGTCGCGAACATCATCACACATACGACATACCCACCAAGCTCTGAGTAGCATACTATAGCACTCACGTACTTTTCGAACTATTATGTAAATGCGTATAATTATATCATTATATTTGTCGTTAATCATACGGAGGTATAGGTATAATAGTAGTATTATACATAACCTCTCACTTTAAACGAATTTGTTAATACCCGCGGCGTGCACAAATCGTTTTACGACCCCAGGCCGCGGAGTTCCTATATAACCATGTCTATGTGAATATAATATTATCACGTATGTTATGTGTATATTATATATACGGCATACAGAGATGACTGCGTTGCGTGTTCGTAGTAACGTTTTTGACCTTAAGAGACACGAATGAGAGGTTACCTACGCATACGTAATCCGCATCAATAGTATGCGGCATATTGAGCAGCGGAAAACGAATCGGATCGATAATAAGGAGCGATTAATGAACTAATGTGGATTTGTTAGGGAAAACGCCAAAACAAGTGACGGACAGGTTCTTATTTATACAAATGTTATAATAACCTAGTTTATAGTTAAATAATATAATATATACAACGTAAACTATATCTTTGATGATAAATAATTGTAAAAGACGTGAGTGACATAAAGAGGAGGTCACCCATTGGTAATAGCTCATGGCTCATTTAAATATTGCGATTCCATTTACGTTTTAGCAAGTGAGGACGAAAGTCATCATCAATAGAAAGGTAGACCCTATTTTTTTTTCGTTAAAGGGTTAATTTCGATGATTAATTATGAAAGAAAGTGTTTAGAAAGATGACAGTCAACAGTCAACATAATTTGTAGATCTTCACGTAATGCTGTTTGTCAAATATTATCATGGGATGAATTTAAGGAAAACTTGCGAATTGTCTGGATTGTCAGATGGTTTTGCATGGCTTCAGATTTGTATAATGTACAGTGTATAACCAAATTAGCAGGATCCTTACGATGTACAGGAGTAGTTAGGCTCTGAGATGAGATTAAATTTTGACTTTAAAGAAGACAAAAAACTACGAAGTTTGAACTGTTTGAAGTAGGTTATTTTTCTTTTAAATGAAGATGTTTCCAGGTTAATTTTTTGTCCAGCATTATTTAAAGATATTTATTTTTTTTTTGTTCTGGAATATTCTTGAAACTATATATCAATTAATAATGATTTATGAATATTTGGTCATTGCGCATTTTCGCTTACGAGCAAACAACTAGTAAGCTGCACATACGTGATATACATTTGTCATAAATTATAAACCTCAGACGATTAGATCTACATAAATTATATTTCAAATTCACTCTGTGACCCTAACATAATTCGCCCTATATCGATATTCTATATATTATTTACTGCTATATGTCAGTACGAAACAATGAAAAGAATAATGAAAGTGTAATTATATATATGCGTGCTTTACATTATTTATTTATACATTTATAACTACTAGGTATTATGATATATATTAAATAGGTCGTACTGACATATTTTCGTGTTAATGGTTTTTGTTATATTTATTAGTATTATTATAAATTTTATTATTTTATTGTGTTGTAATAAAAATTATGCTTAAAACGGTATTGTACTTACGCTGTAATGTGCATTGTTATTTATTTTAATTTCGCATGCACACCTTTTCAGGGTGTATTGTACGATACAACATTAATATAATAATGCGTTAAAATGTATAAGAAGTGTTAGTTAGATAATATATACTAAAGTATAATTGTATTTAAAAGTTACATAGTAACTATAAAAAGTAAATTAATTTTAAAAACAAATGGAAAATAATGATTTTGATTTGGTTGAACTACTTATGTGGGTAAAAAAAGACTATTACAATTACTAATAATTCATTCTCACTACTTTTTTTTTCTATTCAAACGCTTTGTAATTACTAATTAATGATTTTGAGTTTTCAGTATTTTCACTTACGTTTCGCTAGGTTATTGCGGTTTTCTGTATAGCCCTAACCAGATGCATGGTACCGCAAGTCTTTACGCCACTAAATTATTAATTTCAGAAACGACGATTTTTAATCACATTAATTTACGATTGTATTTGAATGTACAATTCAAATTAAAATAGTTCCATTTCATAAAAATAGTTTATTTGCTCTTGGTGATATAAGAATTTAAGCACTTATCCTTTGTCTGTTCACAAAATATACTTTTATGAATCATAATTCATAACTTTGTTTAGTTAATGTGGATAGTGTTTCTTGTGTTATTGATGTTATGTTATGTTATTATAATATTATCAGCGATTTAATATATTTTTTGTAACAGGAATATTATAATATTATGTGTTGGTAAAATCATAATTTATATTTATTTCATGCCCATATAGTTCAAAAAATAATATTTAAAAGTGAATGGTGTATAATATTATAATTATACATTGTATATTTTTATAGTTTATAACTTTATAAGTATATATTAAATTCATAATAAAGTACCTACCTTAATTAATGCTATAGTATGTTAAAAATAATAAATTTATAAACATAATTGATTTGAATTATAGTAGTATTATTATTTTTCTTCGGTCGAACGAAAACAATAATAACAATAATCGGTAGTTATAGTCTTATAAAAATATAATGTTCGATTTATTTTTAATTCATTGAAAATTAAAAATTCCTAAAGGAAGTTAGATTTGTATGAATCATTACTAGTTATGAATATTAATGATGATAATAGTAGTAGCAAGGATATAAAAATAATAAAAACTATCAAAATGTAGAACACCCTCGGGGAAAGGTTTGGTTAGAATCCGCGTGGAAAATGCTGTTCATAATAACCTTTTAAATACACAACACCCACCAAGTATTTATGCTAATATAGTAATATGCACTATATAATATTAAGTATAGTATATTATATAGGTATATAATTGAAATTGATTTTATTTTATAATATTTCAGTATCATTATTGATATACGAAGGCTAACCATACATATGATACATCGAAAACATCTATTAGGTATTATGTTTCAATACGCGATATTTTACAAGTTTAATACAAACTGATCCAAGTTTTTAGTACAATAGCGATATACGTATACTAATGGAATTAAATACTATCAACTACACTTTTACATGCGCACCAATACAGATGTACTGCAGTAGGTAATGGTCGTATTATATGATCTTATGTGGAAGTCACCCTTTTGTACATCATAAATACTCATAATAATAATATTAATTTGTAATATAAGTGTATTATGAACTACTAAATAACTATTTCTCAGGTGTGCACGAGTATGAAAACGGGTTTTGTATAATCTCGTCATTAGAAATTGTTATTTATTCGAAATGCGTTCCGTTTATATTACGGAAAAAAAATAATAAATATTTGTTACAGGATCAAAAATATAATAGTATTACTTAACGTTATAATATCATTGGCAACCAAATTATAATATATAGGTGTACCCGGCTAGTAACCTACACCTATCTATTTACTACCAGCGGGGGAATAGACAAGCTACAGCTCCTGTCGGATCTGCTGTGCGCCTGTGCATGGCCGGTTGCGAGAACGAGGACTACTGCAGAGGAGAGGATACTTATTAATTTGTATTCATTGGATATCGATAGGCCATAGGCCATAATATCCATTACACGTGTATTGGGTTGTGTGCGCTACATCAAGTGTCGATAAATGAGTAATGTTATTCACGTATAAGCCTAGCGTTTTCGTTTAGATATGAAGTTTTAAAAAAATATGTAAAATGCGTACACTTTTTTTACTTAGGTGTTTTCGTTAATTTATTTTTACGGCAACCACTTTGTAGGTACACACAAAATATCCTTAAAATCAAACATTTTATTGTATACCCATGTAATAATTATAAATAACCAAATGAACCAAATGGTATCGGAAATACATCGTTACCGTATAATATTAATATATAAACTCATTTGGAATGTGAAAGCGAATGACATTTAAACATTTTTTACCGACGGGCATTTATGGCGGCGTTTGTTGAAGGTCAAAATGTGGATATACATATATCTATTATCAATTGGTTTAATCGTCACGATATTTACATCATATTGATATTATTGCCGTGGCAATGACAGTGACGCCCATAATAATAACGGTTCGTAAGAGTTTTGTCTGTCTCTCATATAGCCAGATAACCTTAATATAGTGTTTATTTTATATCAGCTCATAAGCGCAATTGGTGCTCGTGGGTGGGGGGCTTAGGTTTAAGCACCCTCAATTTTGTAATCTACATCGTGCTCAAAATGTATATGCCTACAGGTTATAATTAGTTTTTATTTTATATTAATAAATTACTGTGTATAGTACAAAGCCACCATGTGATTTATGATTGATGAAGGGTGTAGGTTGTGTACTGTGTGCGTGTGCGGTGGGGGGGGGGGCAAAGTTGCTTATTGTGTAATCCATCGCTTTCCAAAATTAATTTTAGAGTTCCCTCTTGCCTGACGAGAACGATTTTCTATTCTATATACCCATTTCCTACATTACCTATTTATCATAATATACCTACTCTACTGAATCGTGTCTTATTCAACTGTACCAAATGAGTACCTGCGTATACTTGCCGGCGAATCGTTACTAAATTTTTAAGTTCTTAACTAAATTAGTTATACTGTTAATATTGTCATAATATTATGCATCTATTGTTTCGTTGGATTTCGGCCGCCTGTACAGTAATGATAAATAAATAAAACAGCGTTCCCAGTTTTTTCATTGGAATCTCGCCTTTATAGGTATTTAAAATGCGCGTAATATGTATTGATATGCGCGTATAATTCGATTGAACGATAAACGAATCGAATGAGCTATACGTTAAATTTGTATACACATATATTACATCCGCTGCGGATGACGTAATATTTAAATTAAAAATAACATAATATATTATACCGACGATAGGAGAAAATATTCAAATACGTGTTATGTATGTAGCCGTGTAGGTACTGCAGGGTGTTCGCCGGACGGCCGTTTTCGAGCGCTGCATTCGCGAAGGACTATGGATGTTATAAACGCCGATATAATATACCTGATTACAATAATTATTATAATATACGCGGATTAGCTGTTCGTAAAACCGCTTGGTGCGAACACGTGTCTCCTCCAATCGACTACTGTAGGGATTTTTTTTTGTCATCGTTTTCCTGATATAACGAGTGTACGTAAAATATGGTATAATAATAATATTATGTAATATACTCGAAGACCTTGTTGTTTCTGCAGTACGCATACAACGTGTATTGTAAAGAGGAGGTATTATATACGGGTACACGATTTCGATTAGTCACCGGATTTCTATAACATTTTCAACACACTATTTTGTGAATGAGCTGGTCCATATTTTTTTCTATGTAAATGTACTTAATTATACCGCAGTGATTCGCGGTGTAGTCATTATGCTGCAGGTATTATATTATACGCGTTGTTGATGGTCAGTAAAAGAATATCCACGGCGGCGCGATTTCGTCATAATAATGTTACAACCGTAGTGTGCATGAATATAATTAAAATATAATATTAAGTACAATTATTTTAACATTAGTATAGGTACCTTCTATTCGTGTGTATTTGATTATTTTTTGTATTTTTACAGGTTCTTTTATTTATTTTTATGCAACAACTTATTTTTAATTCCCATGATTAAACGAAACTATAAACATAACTTTTTAAGCACCACGCGTTAGGTATAGGTACGAATATACGATGTGTAAAAAATGTAAGATGATACGATTTAAAAAATATATTATTAAACATAATATATTACATATTAGGCCATACAATTTGTACCTATACGGCTATACGTATAACTATAGAATGAATATCCATACAATTAATATTAATGTTTAAAAAAAAATATGTATTTTCGAACCCATAAAAATTAATTAGTGCTAATCTATAAATCAATAATACGTGTTATAATTTGTACGGTCGACAAATACATGTATACCGGAAAAATATTTATTTTATTATAAATAACGTTAACTTTGTTAATGACCTATATAGGCTGCAAAAACTCGAAGACTAAAGATAATTTGATTAAAATGAATAGCGTTCCTCTATATGCATAACAATATTATATATTTTGTTTTATGTAATACATTTCCGACAAAAAATAAAAATAATAGCTAATATTATCCAATTCGCATGTTTGTCGGTCTATAATTCTTTTATAACATTATTTTAATAAGTTGATTATTAATTATTTCTCATTTCAGCGATGGTTTAAGTTTTTTATTACCTAACTAAAAATAATGTTTTTTAATAATTATTAATATAATCACTTTACTTATACTAATTTTAAATGCGCACACACGAGTTAAATTAAAATTGATATCCAACAACAGATTTGGACGTTTACTTCAAATAAATATTAGGTACATTATATCATCCATAGACATATAAATTGTAAATTTCTTTATTACGTCACGAGTAGGTAAACAAGAAATATTTTTTACATTCCAATATGCTCATGTAATGATTAAAAAATATGAATAAAAATAAGATATTCTATTAGGTGCTTGGGTGGGTCACTATAGTTGAGTCGAGTGTCTTCAAATTTAAAAGCATTGACTAATCAAAACATTCCATGGTTGTGTTATAATTATAACGAATTTGTAAACGTGTTTATGAACTTACTCTACATTTAAAACTATAGGTAATTTTTTTACCAAAAGAAACGTAATATATTATTAGCTGATCATCTAGAAATATATTTAAGATATTAGATGTACAAAACCTTAATATTTAATGAATAATCAAGGTATATGTACGCCAATGGAATAACATAATTATTGTTCATTTTTATACATGACGTTGCAGGTAACTAGCGAAGTATAATGATTGAATATCAAACGTAGGTTTAATATTATATTGTTAGCTTATTGTTCTATAATTGTAATAGATTTCCTAATAAGAAATCATACTAAAAATAAAAATAAACGTAGGTTTGAATTTTAAAAAACCAATACCGTTACCAAGCCTGTATTTGGATTTTTCTATAAGCAATTTCACACGACATTTGAGCCAATAGCTAACGTACTACTTCAAACTCTGATAAACTGATTATTAAATTTAAAAAAAAAACATAATGCTAAACATATAAAATAGTATTTGGGGTTTTAGTGTATTACCAATGATCAGTGAGTAACTTCTTCTATAGTCCTATCAAGCGATATTGATTTTATCGCAATGACTTATTGCGTAAATTAATATGTACCTATAGGTACCACTACATTTATGTTGTTTATATATAGATACATCGGTGATAAAATAATAAACTCTAAGAGTAATAATCAATACATAATGGAATATAAATTAAATTAATTCTGAAACTACTGGATGGCTTCCAAATAATTTATAGGTAAGTACTAAGTACCAATGTATTCTTTGAGACTGAGGGTATTTGAAGCTTATTTTTTCTACATTATAAGTTGCTGTAAAGTATGAAGTATTTCATACATAAATTTAGTTTTGCCCCACAAAATTAAATTATTTTTAAATTTATTTAAACGGTTGCCAAGATTATATTACAAATATATTGAAAAAAAAAAAACAAATCTTAAAATCAAACATTTATGAACACAACTATAATGATTACTTTTATGATTAAAAAATACAACCGATTTCTTAATTCTGGAAATATTTTCAATATAAATACATAATACCATTGACTATATTATATAATCAATGATAATACCAATCTACGTGGTATTATAGATGAACGCTGTATTTTAAGCATAAGTTAAATCTGTCTCCAGTTGTTTATGTTTACATCAAAAATATATTTAAAATTGAGAAGTGGAAAATCATAAAATTAATTGTGTTTGTATTATAAATTTTAGTTGTAGAACAATTGGAAAGAATAGAACGAAATGGTTAATTTAAACTCGAACGAAATAAACTCGGATAGTATTTTATAAAATTGCGATTTATAACTTTTAATCGGGAATTTTAAATTTTACTCAAACTATCTTTGTCAATTTTTTCACTAAAACAGCTAATCTCGATAGTTACTAAAACTTACAGTTTCAAATTTGCGAAATGTATTTGTTATAATATTTGTAATTTATTAACTGATGAACTTTGTGTCGGAATCGCTGCACCTTTTCTTTTTTTAAAATCAAGATGACTTGGCAGAATCGCTGAAATTCAGCTGTTTATTGATCGAGTACAGACGCATCGCAGGATTGAAAGTCAATGTAGGTACTTTTTTTCCATTGACAAAAGTGAAACTCTTGGAACATTCTATTCACCAGACATAACGATAACTAAAAATAAAAGACACAGCGCATACTGTAAAACTAACAATTATATGTCATGTGCAATTCGTCACTACATTCAAAAACCTAAAAAAACTCATGATATTATTAAATTAATGATATTAGAATAGGTATTTGTAGTAATAATAGTACCCAGTGTTTAATTACAATATGAAAAAAATAGTGTTCGTGGATACCTGTATATCTTTTGCGCCAATAACATTATCGTCATAATATGACGTATAGTGCCTAACTGTTTTGTTATTATTGTTTTGCACGCTATACAGTCACTAGTAATCCGAATTGGAAAGAAAAAAATAAGCAAGAGAAATTTATGGCATTCACAGAATTAATTTCTTCTTGTTCTAAGGTTTGATTTTGCTATCTCGAACGATAATATTATTACTGAGTTTTGAGTGTGCGGCGTTCACAGCGGTGTGTATAAGTATATACATCTATAGGTGTACCCACTATAGTATACTATATACGCATATCATTCGGCGCTGTGCTATAAAATTATTGCTATATTATATATAATACCTCGACACGGTGAACTTTGCCGCAGTCGGGTGCGCGCAAATAACATCTAAATGGGTACGGACTTATACGTAGATATAATATATTAATATTTTATTATGTCCTATATGCGTAACATAACATTAGCGGCCGATAAACGATAACTGGTTTATTACGATATTATATAAAATGTAGAATAAAACATATAATATGTGTCGTACGATATAATCATATGTATGATACGCATATGTATTATATACACAGGAGGCATGGAAATGCATCTCGTTATAATTTTGACAGTATATACTATGTAGGATATAGGCAAATAAAGTAATACAACCCCAATTTGCAAAATCTCAAAAACAAAAATGCATACAATGTATTTTGTTTATAGCGAATTCGGATTTAACAAAATATCGGTATTCTAACGTTTTATTCGAAGGCCCAATACATCATCTCCAACATCAGTGGCGTAATTTGAATAACAATTTTGTTGTCACAAACTTTTTAATGGATATTTATAATTTATTCTGCTTCTTTTTCTATTTGATGGTCTAAAAAATGGTCTTTTTTTTCTTACCTTTAAGAAAAAAGTGTGGGTAAAGAAGTCAATACATATGTTAAAAAATATCACGAACAAAAAGCTCAAGCTAATCTAATTGCAGTTAAAATATTGATACATCGTAATATTGGAAATTTTGATTTAGTTAATTATGATTGTTTAATGTTTATTGCCATATTTAGAAAAAATAAATACAACTACTGTCTACTATAGAACCTATAAATGTGAATATTTTTGGTGTTGTATGAGCTACACATGAAACAGGTTGGGTTTGATTACACTACTGTCCAATGCAATGTCTATCAAACATTTTTATAGTTAAATATATATGAGGAACTACTTGAACTATAATATAATCTAGCAGAGCACTTTTATTCTCTGTATTACACGCGTATAAAATATAGTTTGAATTACCAATTATAAAAAAAATTGATTATTTTTGAAATAATAATTTAGATTATAATTACAATTATTATAATATAAATAACATTAACTATGTTATATTGAAATATTTTTTTAATATTTTTATTTTAAAGAAAGTAAATAATAAAATTTTTTATTTAGGTAATGAAAAATATAAAAACCATAATACTAAAAAAAGTTCTGAAAAAACAAAGATAATATTATTTGTAATAATTGTTATTATGCAAGCTAGTATATTATATATTTGTATTATAATGTTAATAGTGTTATCATAATGAATGAAATACGGAGGGATTTTTTTAATTATAGGTACTTACTCTAATACGTATTCGTCGTATTCTACGTGTGTGAGACAGAGATAATATTCTTAGTGATTACATTTTATTACCTATTTTTTTAAATAAATATTTTATCGATAATATGCTTTTTATCATCGACATTCGTTTTATCAGGTAGGTAACTATTGAAATCGGATCAAATGTCATAAGGCAGAAGTAAGGTGTAATAAGTATTAACGTAAACAATATTATTAATATTAATTTTAATGCAGTTATGTTTATATACAATACTATACTTGTCTTGAAATGTTGTTTGGTAGGTATTATTGGTTACAGCTTACAAGTTAAACGAACAAATTTAAAGCTATAACATAATATATTATATTAAATTATTTTATAAAATAAAGTATATAGTCATTAGACCTTATTGCATTTCGTTTTAACTTTATGTAAACTAACATATTTATTATACGTATAGGTACCCTACGGGTGGGCAGTTGTCTCTCCTGCGGGCTAATTATTTTTCTCCAAATATACTATAGGTATGCAAATATTAAGAAATCTTATATCTTGAATCATGACTGGTATCGATAAATTATCATTGACGATTGACCACAGATTGTGTTACTCAAAATACTTCCCCCCCTAGTCAAAAAGGTCTGTCGTCTGCGCACTCCCATAGGTATTAACTATATGGATATGTACACACTAAAAAGATTCTTATTATGCCGAACAACGTCGATATATCTTATGGAATTGAAATCCCATCGAAATTACCGTTATGTATACGCGATAAAAGTTGAAATTTCAAATTTTTCGACGTCTCGAACTTTTTTCCGTTCCACTCCGCGAGGTTGGTTCGACATGACAGCAATTGTTTACCGTGTGCATCGTGTTATATAATATATTATGATGTAAGTCACATACGACGATGAGACGTTCGGTTTTTATTGTATATTTTACTGTCTAGTCGCGTATATGACGTTTTTACTGTTATAGGTACTCATACGTGTTCGATGCGCCAACGACCAATACACTTGCAACGCGCGTGTTATCGCATTATTAAAGCACTGCAGGTTATTCGTATTGTACGGCGGTCGTTATACCTGCCGATTACTTACGCGCGTGTGTTCGTTTTTTGACCTTGAGTTCAGCTGATTAACATGCGCGCACGCATCGGCCCGGACTCGCGGAATCCGATGGTTATCAGTCCATACCGCGTTCGGCGATGCGTTTGCGTGTAAACAACGGTAACGTGTAGCAGCACTACACTCGGACACGATAATTATTATTATCGTATTAATATCGACGTAAATATATTATTTTTCCGTTCGTGCGCGCGTAAACAGCGGATGTCGATCATGTTACCGGCCGGCGTGTTGACCGCGAGACGCGCCGTCGTTGCGGCGACCAGACCGCGTTGGACCGCCGTGGCCGGCGTCCGTCACCGGTCCGGCGACGACCGGAAATGCACTGCGGCCGCGTCGACGTGCCGTCTGCCGGAACCGAAACGCCGGTCCAACGCGCGCCTTGGTTGCGGCCGTAGGGCCACCGTCTTTCCTGCCCCCGCCGCCGCCGGTTACTGTACGCGAGCCGGCAAAAAGACCGTGCCGTTCTTGTTGGCCGACATCGGCGAGGGCATCAGCGAGGTGACCGTCAAGGAGTGGTACGTGAACGTGGGCGACGTGGTCTCGGAATTCGACGACGTGTGTGAAGTGGAGAGCGACAAGGCGACCGTGACCATAACCAGCCGGTACGCGGGCGCCGTAACCAAGGTACACTACGAGGCGGGCGCTACGGCTCGGGTGGGCAGCGCCCTGGTGGACATCGAGGTGGACGAGGACGGCCAGACGGCCGCGGAGCAAGTGGCGGCCGACGCGGAAGTAGTAGCGACGGGTGCGGAGGAAGTGGTCGCCGGGTCGTCTGGCGAACCCGCGGGTTTGGACGCCTCCGACGCCGGCGTAACCGCGAAGGTGCTGACCACGCCCGCGGTGCGCAGGATCGCCGCTGAAAAAGGAATCGATCTGACGACGGTCCACGGTACCGGCAAACACGGTCGAGTGCTCAAGGAGGACATTTTCGGGTTCCCTGACCCCACCCCCGCCGGCGCAGCGGTTAGTAGTCGGCAGCAGCCACTGCCACCGTCGGAGGAGGGCTACACGACGCTGACGGGTTACGCCAAGACCATGCGGAACACGATGGAGGCGTCCAACAAGATACCGACGTTGGTCATCACGGACGAGGTGAACCTGACCCGGTTGATCGAACTGAAAGCACAGCTGGCGCCGCACGTCAAGCTCACGCTGCTACCGTTCCTGGTGAAGGCTACCTCACTGGCGCTGGCCCTGCACCCGCGCATCAACAGCACCGCCAGCGCGGACTTCAGAGCGTTCAAACTCAACAGGTCGCACAACATCGGCGTGGCTATCGACACGCCGCTCGGACTGGCTGTGCCCAACGTCAAAGACGTGCAGACGCTCAGCGTGGTCGACGTGGCGCGCCGACTGGCCGATCTCCGCGCCAAGGCCGCGAAAGGCAAGTTGTCGCCGGCCGACGTGACGGGTGGCACGTTCACGCTGTCCAACATGGGCACGATCGCGGGCTCCGCGTTCCAGCCGATGATCCTGCCGCCCGAGGTGGCCATCGGCGCACTGGGCCGGGTCAATTACCGGCCGCGGTACGATGACCAAGAGCGACTGGTCCGGACGCCCGTCATGGGTGTGTCCTGGGGAGCGGACCACCGGATCCTGGACGGTGCTGCGGTGGCCAGGTTCTACAAGGACTGGAAGACGTACGTGGAGAATCCGGCACTAGTGTTGGCTGACGTCCAGCTGGATGAGTCCGATACGTCACTATAACGGTAGTGATCATCTCGGCTCCAGTTGTGTACTGTTTTATAAATATAATATATAATGATTATAATATTACAATTTCTTGAGTTCTTTATGGTACTATTTTTAAGTAAAGATCGGGTTATCGTGAACTAAACATTTTAAAATCGGCATGTAAATATATATTTTATACACTTATATATAATAATAATATGTAATATTAATATAATGCGGTTTGCTAAAGAAATAAAATCGCTCAAACAAAATGTTTAAGCTCGCCAGTCCATGATATATAAGAATGTGGTGTGATTAGATATGTAAAGTCCTAAGCCTTATGAACGGTAAAAGGAATAATTTTGTACGAGTATAAATATTTTTTATCATCGGTAATAACTAATAACTAATAGCTAATTCAACACATTTGAAGTTATGCAGGTTATGTACATGGTCAAACGATCAACAGTCAACGATTTAACGTAAAATGTTATTGTTTTTAGATATATCTAAGCATTGGATAAATCTGAAACATGAATTTCTACGACAAATATGTAGAAAAAACAAAAATATGAAAACAATATTTATTATTTTCTTTATTCGCTCATGTCTGGTAAAAATCAAATTACTGCGTGTAGGTAATCCAATGTGTTTTAAAAATTAAATATTAAAAGCAAAGTCTGATGTCTAATAGCTCTTTACGCAACATATGTTGGCTACGTGTGTCGTGTTCACACGTTTGTACCTATGTTTAAGTGTATCGTAATGCCATAATATTATGTTATGATATGGAGGGATAGGTACTTGACCGTTTATATTATGTATTATATACTATTTTCAAACACACCTACCCAGCAAAAGTCGTGTTAGTCAACTATTGTTGCAAGCACCGTTCGAACGCGCGTGTGACAATTAAGTGTAACGTGCAATAAGTTGAACAATAATTTCTTCCCGAACGATTTCTAATGTGTCCCACGCACGATTCGTGTAAAACGTAAATTCATAGCTATAATAATTATTATCATTAGAGATGCGTGTGACGTATGCTTGATAATCCGATTCGGCAACGCTCGAGAATACCGAAGAAAAGGCAATTTCAATATGACGTGTCAATGCACTTTTGAGATTTTTTACTCGGACCATTCGCAGTGGGAGTACGGATTCGGGAAATAAGCTTTTGAAGGGTTTTATTATTTATATAGAATTCCTAGAATTGTACACACATTCTATATTATTATTAAATTATACAGTTGTTTTTATTTTATTTAAATATGCAACTTTCTACTCAGTTCTTTTAATTTTTAGGATTTAAATTAAAACCGTGTGTTCAAACGAACTTAACTAACACAAGAGACTTAAGGGACCCAATCCCGGATCGAACCAGAATTTACCTAATACGTTCAACAGTTATATTTATATATATATATAAAAATACATTGATGGCGTTTCCGCTTGTTTCTCGAGTCTTTGGTTGATGCCAAAGTGTTAGCTGTATATCAGCACGTGCGAGTCATCGCTTCTCGACGGCTTTATCATCCGGTGACCGGAGTTTGTTAAGGTTTAATTCAAAATAAATTCGATCTGTAAAAAAAATGATATAATTATAAATCTTGTATACATCACGATCACCAAAACAATACAAACTCAATTAAATCACGATTTTTTAGGGTTCTCATCAAGGTCGCCCGCATATTTGCAGACATTAGACAATAATAGGATTATCTCAGAGATCATCACTTGCTGTTGATCAGATAACACTCAGCTGCTGCAGCGGTCTATCTATATTCTATATTAACGCGTATTATATTTCACGTAGGTATTATAAGTATTCTTACACAGTCCAACAATACATTATAATCATTATATACACAGGGTGATTCGCCAAGCATATGTTAACCCTTAATTTTTGTTTAATAATACATTTATTCAAATTTTTATTTTTGGAATTTATAAATACACCCAAAGACCATGTTTTCAAATTTTTGATATTTTCTGTACTACTAACCTAAAGAGTGTTTTATTAATTTACTAAGATACAAATTTCCGTTTTTCGAATGAGAACCCTCTTTTCTACAGTAAGTTATTATTAATATTATTTTGAAAATTTTATCGTATTTAAATCAAAATTCAAACGAATTAGTTTTAGTTATTAAACTTTATGTACCTATTAAGGATGTTAGTACAATGAGTCCATATTTATGGGTTTGAAAGATAGGGTGATAATAGAATATGTTATGGTAACTTGAAAATGATAGTACCTAATTAATCTAATAACAATTATGATTTGTAAAAATTGGTCTATCTAAATATAATAAATATTAGATCCAATATTATATTAATTTTATATTTTTATCCTTTGTATGAAAATTTCAGTAACTAAAAAATTATTTGTTTAAATTTTGAATTAAGTATTTCATTATTTAAAAAAAAATATCTCCACTAAATAATTTTATAGATTAAATATTTTATAGATTCTCATTTAAAAAAAAAGGTAATTGTATTATCACTTTTTAACTAATGAAAAAAATATAAAGGATTTGAAAGTATGACCTTTAAGCATATTTAAAAGTTCCAAAAATTGGAATTTGAATAAATTAATTATTTAAGGAAAAACTGGCGGTGAGTATGTTTGATGAATTGGTATAAGTAAATTCATCTAATACACAAACATAACATAGTAGCTTATAGAGTATAATAGATATGCTTGTATCAAAGGTGGGTGAGTTGATATGAAAATAAAACTTTAGTTAGTAATAAGTTATAAAAACATTAAGTTTTACGTTGATAGTTATAGCAAATAATATGATATTTAAGTTAATAGGTTCGATGAAAAAATATTGATTCGGATCACATATAAAGATGATGTTTATTAATTATTTCCTACCATCTGGGTACTGGGACTAATAAATAGATAATAATATACCTGTACTTAACTGTCTTAACATAACATAGTTAAAAATGTAACCTATTATTCTTTCTTATATTGCGCACTATAGCTGTAATAGTTTAGATAATTACGTACATTTGTAATAGAAATATTTGTGTTATTCAGTTGAAAAATAATTCATTAATTATTATTACAACTCCCTGTCTACCTACGTATTATGGACTTTGTGTGTAGGTCCAGACAAACCTGATTATAACTTATATTGCATTATTTTTTCAAATTAACAACAAAGCTAAATCATTGTAACGGATAAATCTTTAACTTCAGCTATAGTTGAATATTACGTTCATTATTGCCTGTCGGAGGAAGAATTATAAAATTCTATGTTTTTGGTTTATCAATTGTATTATACTATATTTATATTGCTCGCCTGGTCTGCTCATAATGGTGCCTGCGTGGAGTTTCGAATAAGATTTTGTATTCGTGAGTATGTTGCAATATAATATCAGCATTCAATATACCAGCTAATTATTTAATAATCACAATATTTTATTATACTTTAAATTCAAGTTAGGTTATACATATATATTATATACTAGCTGATCCTACACGAAGTCGCGTGTTACAAATTAAATGTTCGTTGATTTATATTCATTAAGCTCCTTATTCCTTAAGCTCCGTCAAAATGTAAACTGCGCAGATTTTTAGTTAAATATGGGTGGTTTTGATCAAATATAATATGCAGGTAAATTATAGCTAATCAATAATCATAATAACATAAATAATTATCTTATTTTCTGTAACCAGTGGCAAATCTCTACAAACAATTATTCGGTTTTTTGCGAACAGACAAGTCGTAGTCATATTATTCCCTATTTAAAGCGTACAATTTTAAACATTAGCTTTGAGGTACACATCACTATATCAGCACAGCCTCGGGTATACAATTACCATGTTAGTACTAAATTTCAGAACCACGAGTACGATAGACTTGGTTGTGGATCGTTTACATATTCTACTCATCTACACAAACATTATATTTTGTTAATATTCATATAAATAAATAATAAAATTAAAACCGCTATACGAATACGATGCCACATCGTTGTTTGGGAACCACACGCAATGCTCGTTCGCTCGTCGTAGTTCGTCATCGTCGTCATCGTGTCGTCGCTCGGACGTGTTATAATGTTCTTTTGTTTGATATTCCCGTCTCGTCGGCAGTGTTTCTCTGATGTGTGTGCACAATATCATAATATGATAATAATAATAATAATATATGTGTACGAATGTCCCGTCATGATAGATCATCGACCTTCGAAGTTCTCAGAGCCGGTCGACGTATGCGGGAGGCACCTATAACTTATAAGATATTATATTAGGTATGGGTATACCATCTGTATATTATATGCATTATAGCCAATAGCCTTATAGGCACTATAGGTAGATACCTACTCTACGTGTGCCAACCGCATCAAATGTGCCGATAGTCGCGTTTTTTTCGCCACCATCGTAAATTCCCACCGACCGACGATCGTCATCGTGCGATTATAAATATAACATAATCGTAATCATCATACATCATTGTCATCCATACTACGAGATTATCACACATAATTTATAGGTGTGATACCTCTACAGTCTACATAATACATATATTGGGTGAACCATTTAACGTAATAGGCACTCATTATTTCAAAAATGATTAACGCTTATCGAAATATTTTTTTCTTACATTATTTTAAGTCGTTAAAACAATTTTTTTTTACCTTTTTTTCAATGACAGTATACATTTTTAATTTGTTATTCCAGAGCAGAATATTTTTTTTTGTGGGGGGGGGGTGGTACTTCAATGTAAGAACATCAAATTGTGGTATTTTATTAATTATAACTAATAACATAATATTAATTATATATAATCTATAAAAGTCATAATCATAAACCATTTTCAATGTTTATAACAGTATAAATATGGCTAGGATTTCTATGCAGTAAAAAATTGTAAAAAATGCATTTTATTTACTAAAATATGCAAAAACAATTTTTTTTTAAATATTAGTTAATATTATTATATGCTATTATTAAATTATGTTTTTTAAATTTTCAAACGTGAACGACCGGCGATTATATCAAAGAGATATATTGGATGAAACTGCTTTCTACATCACACGATGTCGTTGAAGCATATATTTAAATGAGATTCAAAGCACGAGTATCTAATATTAACATCTTTAATTTTCTTCCGTTTTATAATCACTGTTTATAATATATTACACATTTTTAGAAATGTTTTGAATCCCTTATTCTTCCTTAGTATTAAGTTAATTTTAGTTTAAATAGGTATAGTATATTTCCGACAATTCGACAAATAAATCGTTAATTATAGTCCTTTATTAAATAAATACCAGTAAAAATTAACAAGATATTCATCAATTTATATATATGCTATGTATGCATTATGTTCAAAATATGCGAAAACATGCAAAAAAAAATGGTACTATTTAATCAAGAATAAGCCAAATCGTGGACATATCTGACAACCAATCAATTTGGACTTAAGGAAAAAAACATGCAAATTCATAGAAATCCTGGCTAAAACCTAGTTATAAGTAATAAACAGGGCTTTAAAGTTATATGCTTTAATATGCATGTAAAAGTATCAAGATAAGCATAAAAAAATTGATAAATATGCAAAATAAAATTGTCAACAAAATTTTATTTTATAAATTAATTTTTGACGATACAAAAGCTATATTTTTTTTATAGAATATATTAGTATGTGTTCTGGAATTATAGGTCAGCTCTATACAACGTAAATACGATGAATCAATAATTACAGTACAAATGCGTTTGATATAAATTTTAAAAATAAGCTAATTATTGAAAATGAATAGAATAAATTTCATCGGTTTTAATAACAAACGATAACTTACTTACTATGTTAAAATCAAAATGCATATTTTTATTCGTTTATTTGTATACTTAACTGAAGTCTGGAGTTATATTGTTTATTTCCTTTATCATATTAAAAATATGCCTATAATAAATAGCACTTAAAACTCTAAAAAGCAAAATAGCACTAGAAACCATAAATATGCATAAATTAGAAAAATATAATTTTTTACACGACATCAGGATAGTGTGAAACAAATTTGTATCTTACTTTCGAGTTTCGACGACTTACAAAAAAAATATGTATTTAATAGAATTTCCCTAGTCCTGGTTATTACTCATAAACTAATTGTTCCAAATTTAATTTTTATAGATTAAAACGCTCTAAATAATATTCTGTTGCAGATTACGAAATTAAAAACGTTGTCAATCAAAAATCAAAATAATAAAAAAGACTTACAACAATAATTCATAGTGAAAAAATGATTTTCCAAAAATGTTTTGTAACGACCAGCGATTTAATATTTTATATAGAAGATATATATTCAAAATCATTGGTGTTTTCTGAAATAATAAGTCTTACGCTAAATGGATTACTCAATATTTAATATTTATCTAGTTTACTATTATAATATTATAACATGATACATATAATGATATAATACTTTTTATTTTAGACGATCATCGTCACGATAATAATAATAGTAATACGCTCCGCGGGCGTCCTGTGTACCGGACAATGCAGTGACTGCCAATATCATTAGGTATAATGATATGATATATCGCGGCACTACTATCAGCATTCATGTGTTTGAAAATGATGGCTACATTAATACACGCGTATAGTATGTATATACTGTACATAATACGCATCGCACGTCATTAGAATGAAATATAATACCGCTTTGACGCTTCGGCTTTGTAGTGTTTGCGAGTGACATTGTTATGGTGTTGACGTATTCATTAGTGGTCCGTGCGCGGTCCACCGCTGAAGGTCTATTGTAAAATAACAAAAGTATTATCTCGAAACATTTAAATCATAAAATTAAATCACATTTTACGTATATTAATATTATAATACGTCACTGATAACGACTAATAATAATCATAGGCGGAGCTAGAAGTTGTGTTCATATGTCATACAGCATCTATGCAATGCAGAATCTAAATCGGCTTACAAACTGGTGTGGAGCTTCTCCCCATACCCCCTTTTATACTGCCATACACATTTGTGTATCTATTTACAACTCAAGGTTATTATAGAAAAAATAATAATAATAACTCTATTTGAATTTAATTGTTAAAATACCTTGTAAATACAATAGTTTTTATACCTAATGAATGATAATTAGGACACTGTGAATTTATAACACTACATAAAACAAACAAAAAAAATAAAATACTATTTAAATTCAAAATGCACTCGGAAATTAGATAAATGTAATGAAAATAATATGCTTTTAATATTTTTAAAGATGGTTTAAAAAAATAAAATATTAAAAACAAAACAGTCGTTTTTTAAAAAAATCCTTATTTATTTTTAAAAACATTAAGTCAGTCTTTGTACCCTTTAAACTCAAGCACCCCCTTTTTTTATCGAATATTAGGCTCCGCCAATAATAGTAATATATATAGGATATTAATAAATTGTTGATTGATTGCTCATTATTCCATTTTCCGCGACAGCTAGTGCAGTTTACCAATTTTAAAGTTGTATAAACGCGGAAAAATTATGAAAAGCATTTTCATGCTATTATTATCGAAATTTGAATTATCTGTAATTATTTTATTTACCTAATAAAAACTACAATCTATATTAATTCAAAATAACCTAATCTAACTTTTTTGAAGTTTCAAAACTTAATAAATATCTAAGTATACGAATAATTATTTCCCACAAACAATGTATTATTCTATCCTAAAATGTATAAATAGGGGCGGTGGGAGGGCACACATCGTATTTCGTTTTCCACTTTCACGACGAAACTTTTGAATAACTCCTCAATGTTTTTTCACACAGTTGTTGCAATTACCGCCACGAATAATAGTATAGTAATACCGCTAAACTTTATTTTCTAATAATTGTAGTAATTCTATACTTAAATAATCCTTTATTATAAATGATTGATGAACGAACTTCGATACTTAACACAGGTGAACTTTTACCCGCTATTGAAAATTATGTATAAACAATTATTTAACACACTATCGAAGCCGAGTTATTCATTATTCAGCTATATAATTATTTATATACTTTGGACGGTCATAACTCATAAGGAAACAGGAAAGAACGTCCATTCGTCGTGTTTAATTCATGTTGTGACCGACTAGGAATCGGAAATCTAAATTGTTATATATGACAGCGCTGTCTAACGATAAAATTGAATACTTTAAATATTTCGATGCAAGTTGTAGATGGCGTGTCAATATTAAATACTTTATTTAATAAAATAAAATAAATAAAATAGTTTTATATCCATACCACTGGATTAGACCTAGCTATACTAACCTAACTTAACTGCTTAACCCAACGACATCGTAAACGAAATAACTAAATTATTAATTATTATGATATCATTACTTGCGAAGTGCACTGGTGAAATTAAGGGAGAATGAGGGAAATAGATCCCTCCAGAGCTTTATTTTAGTAATATTTTGCAATATTTATAATTTAATAGTAATCTAATTATAATATTATAAATAATAGTGTTCAATAAAAATTTTTTAACCTAAAATTATTATAAAGTTAACTGTTTTTTATTATAACAAAATTTAATCGCTCCACTTCTTCCCAAGAAAAATTCTTAATTATGCTACTAAAGTAGATACCTATCAAGTATACTGCTATCGTAAAACAACTTAAATACTAAATAGTAAACTAAATCATAAATTAAAAATATCAAAGAAAAAAATAGGTTGATCCCATACATTAAAATGAATTAATATGATAATGTTAATATTTAATTAAATGGTTAATGTAACAAACTGTGGACTTATTCCTTGTTGTATTCGTCGGTGTTGTATTTACAATTCACCGTGTTTAATACATACGATATTTTAACTACTCTATACAAACGAATCTTCTATTGCAGAGTATACATAAATATTATATATTTACTATATTTATTATTATTTCGTTAACACGTTGACCGTCACATGGCCGCCGGCGGTCATTCAATTGGTATTTGTTTTACGCCCCCCCCCCCCCGAAAATTATTTCTATATACGCCACTGAGTGTATAATATTATAATATATTCAGTGTAACCTCTATTAATGGACACCTCTCAATAGTGGAATTAATATGAATTTTCGTTATTTTTTAAATGGTTAATAAGCAATTAAGAACTTTTTACTTAATTTTCAATAATTTTTTATCGACATTTATAAAATTAACTTTAAAAAAGAAATATTTCAAATGTCTATAAATAGCCCACAAAGAGTCAAACATTTTTTATAATTTTACTACGTACAAAAAATGTCACTATTAACATTTGGTGAAAATTGCATGTATCTACGATTATTTATTTTTAAGTCATACCAAAGATACACAAAATCAATTTTGTAGAAATTAGTTTACCATAAAAAATTCCACTTTCCCTTAAATTTTTATTTGTTTTACCCAACAATATTAACAATACTGGGAATTTTTATTTTGACTTCTTCAAATTTTAAATAAGATCCAATTTTCTATCAATTGCTACATTTAAATTGTGAAATCGAATTATTTTTTTTTTAATTACTTAGGACGTATGCAAACAAAACATACAACACACATTAATACATCATTGTAAACTCAATACATTTATCACTCCACTTGAAATTTGAAAAATTACGAGAGCTTAACTTCTTCGCTCATTGATGTTAATTCAAAAATGGAATAATTAAAGTTTGATTTAGTTTTGCATGTTTTAATATTTTGTTATTTTTTGTTTAACTTCATAGAGGTAACGTGACATTTGTAAGTTCTTCATTGTGATTGATAATACTTCTATTTTTATAATACTTTAATTTTATTAAATCGTCAATCATATTTTTCTTCCAGACAATGCTGTTTTTGTTCAATGTATAATAAAGTCAAACAAAGAAGTATTTATACACTGCAAAAACCCGCCATAGTCCATATCTGGTCATATAGAGGTATGCGAGTATGCAACTGAATTCATGATTTAAGAAACCCAACTATGGAGAAATGTATCTAACTACTACAATAAATATTATTAGTAAGCGGTGACTAATATAAAAATATATTATTAAACAGCTAATAAATTGTTTAAAAGTATAATGTTAGTATACTTATAAATCATTTGTGGACATTTTTCGGATAGAGGTATGTTTTGCTTTTACACTTTTTAAACTGCAGAGAATTATAAACATTTTGTATTCAACTTATGTGACACAACTGACAGTATTCCGTGATTATTTTGATTGTTCATTCTATTATAAACGTTTAATATTATAATTTATAATTTATAAGTATGAATACTGGATACAACAAATAGAATGATTGAATCGTTGGACAGCATACGACAGCAAATCGTACGGTATTTTTTTAACGGGGAAAACAATGCAACATTAATTACATGCTTGTGCCTAGTTGGTGTCTGTGCGTTTTACGGGAATTTTGTTATCATTACGTTTCAAAATTTGTGTTCCGTGTGAATAATATATCAACTTCGGTTGTTATGGAGTAAATAATATAGATTTTTACGGATCGTAAATCATAGGTGTAATTAGGGGGGCTTAGCCTCCAGTTCAGGAAATAGCCCCTCCCAAAAACGAGTGGGCCGTCTAAATTTTAAAAATATTCAAATTAATAATTATTGTCGTTGATTAAAAATATTATATCGATATAAATTAAATAATTGTTTATGTTTTATGCTACTTTATATTTCTTATAATATTTATACGTTATTTTCGTCTGTCCTATCAATATTATGTCGTTTAGGTTAAATTTTGCTTATTTTAAATATTTATTTAAATGTTAAGAGGACGTCGCACATGTATGTGTTGTCTCCGTCTTACGAAAAAAAAAATTTGTCCACCTTACGCCTGTGTCGTAAATATTGTTATATTTTATGTTTTCACCAGCTACCTATGTAACTCGGTATAATTGAGTACTCTAGGTCGGAGACATGACTTGAAAGAAATTCTAGTAATCACAAATCTAGTATTGTGATTAGGTGGGTGTTAACGATGTTTGCGAAGTTGGCGCTATTGATATTTTGGTGGTCTTGTTTTGAATACTAAATAGTTAGATATGAGTTAAACAGACACCTAGACAGGTGTCTGTCACCAACCAGTGTAAATCGATTCCTGGCTTTGCAATCCACCTAGACCGATTGTCCTACCTCCTGACGTCGAAAGTCTTATGCTGTTTAATACGTAAAAAGATTAAAGTATCTTTCGTTTCATACGCTGTGGTCACCATAAACAATTAATGTAATTGGGAGGACGGAGGTGCAAATTCTTTGGAATTATCGATATTGTTGAGGTAGTCTGGTACCTATTTAATATCTAGTAACTATTGTCGTTTAAGGTTTTTGCACGACAGTGGATATTGGAATTATTGGATACTCAATATCTTTTCCTCTACACTGGGCTATTAATATTTTACATTATTTGAGTGAACAGCATTAACAATAATTTGTAAAGTACATATAGGTATTGCTATTGTTTGCTAAATAATTTAATATTTAATCTATAACATAACGGGACATCAATAATCAATATAATAATAATTATGTACAACATGTACATGTTATTTTAGTGTAAATATGGGTTATTGATTGAGTCAATTAAATAACACATTAAAAATTTTTTTAAATACTCATATTTTAGCGATCAATTTATTTTAGAATAATATCGATTACATTTAAAAAGAAATAAATTATTAAATATAAATTACATGCTTATACTTTTGTGTTCAGTATTTTCTTTCTCCGCTAATCGTACGTATCAAAAGTTGACATGTCGTTTTAGATTGTTGAAAAAAGAATATACCAAAAGGGCACAAAAAATTATACTAGAAATGAGAACTACGATACATATTTTATAATAAATAACTTAATAATAATGTTGATTGAACAATACACACAGCTTCATTTCTTGTTTGTTTTTGGGTTTATTTTTTCAATTGTTGAGTTTCTATTTACTTCTCATCGGTTGTTGTGTTTCTAGGCTGATCGTCCGCTAAAAATATAAATTTACACATTATATCACCTTATTAATATATATTTAATTTATTTTTAAACTTTTGATTTGCATTTTATTTCAATTTATAGATTTTATATTAAAAATCTAAAACATATTAATTTTGAATAATTATTATAGTATCAGGTAGTAACTACCTATGTAATTCATAAAATACAGATCTTGGTATATTATGTATGACTATAATTTTTTTAAAACTTACCAATTTGCCCTTTGACTTGGCAAACACTTTTGGCTGCCTATATCATAGCTGGTAGCATGTGCACAGTTGAGAATGTGAGTAAATCCGTTGCGGCAGAGGGTCACTGAAGAACAATCTGGAGTAAGTCGGTAAATACTCTTGTGACTACAACGCACTCCAGTGTTTACCATGCCTATAGAATATAGGTAAATATTAAGTAAATATTAATTTTATTGTATTTGTTTAATGGCGTATATTATGAATGCGTACTCGGTGGTATTTTCCTTAAGTTGTAATTGTAAATGGCTACTGGGTCGGCGACTGGGGCAATCGTGGTGGACGTCGACGATGTCGGCACGACTTCGGTGGCTGGCGAAGATTCAGCTGAAGATAGTGGAACATATGGAGTTGTGGATGATATTTCGGGGGCGTATGTGGTATTGATTTCGGTTTCAGTAGCCGTTTCAATTGGTTCAGGATTGTTTGGCAATCCTTTGCAATCTACGCGGTATGGGTAGTCACAAATTTTCAAATCCTAAAAATTATTTTAGTAAAAAAATATTAAAGTTTGATCATTTATTTATTTTTTAAATTCGTACGTCGTTGTAGTTTGTTCCACCGGGGCAAACGAAATCTACAGGAGATCCAGCTACACAAACATAGAAAGCTCCGCAATTTTCCGTACTACGGTACGTTCCATAACCATCTGGACATTTAGTATTATTGCCGTTTTCAGTTCCCACTGAGAAAATAAAAAGTAAATTTGAAAACTTATATAAGTCATGTTATATAATATATTTAATATAAATTTTTTTTTTTTTAATTTTTACCTGTAATAGGTCTAGAACCACAGTCTACATTTGCCGGATAGTCACAGTATCGTTTTTCTGGGTTAAATACCAATCCTGCGGGACACGTCTGTTCAACTGCCGTTTCATCCCAACAGTTTATGAACTTGTTGCAAGAACTTTCACTCGGGAATTGTCCTCTCGGTTCCTTACATTGAGCTTTTAACGCGTCTGTCGACGGTGGCCCAGTTGGTGACGGAGCATCTGGATCAGGAGAATATGTAGTTCCTGCACTGGTAGTGACTTCTGGTTCTTCCCCCGGCGTTTCAGAACTAGGTTTTCCCGGATAGGCTGGTTGATCAGTAGAAACTTCAGATGAAGTTTCTGGTTGTACAGTAGTCGGTACTTCTTCTGGTTGACCAGGATATAAAGGTACTCCTGGCTGCTCAGGTTGTTGTGTTTCCGGATATGTCGGAATCACTTCCGGAAGATCTGTAGAGCTTTCTGGTTTGGAAGTGATATACTCCGGAGCTTGAGTGATTTCTGGGAGTTCTGGTTCAGAAACTCCTGGTGGTGGTGTTCCAGACTCTGGTGCTGGTGTGGATGGTGGGTATTCTGGCACTGAGGTAGATGGTGGGTATTCTGGTGCTGGCGGAGATGGATATTCTGGTGCTGGTGGTGATGGATATCCTGATGCTGGTGGGGATGGGTATTCTGGTTGAGTAGTTACTGCTTCCGGTGTTTCTGGCTGTGATGAGCTTCCTTCTGATGGCGCAGGGGTAGATAATTCAGACTCCTCAGAAACTGGACTTGGTGCTGGTTGTGGTGGATACAATGGTTGTTGTGGGTATGGTGAAGGTGGAGGATATGGAGACGGTTGAGGATATTGTGGTGGTTGAGGGTATGCAGGTGGTGGATATGATGGCGGTGGGTAAGATGGTTGTGGATAAGATGGAGGTGGATATGAAGGTGGCGGGTAAGATGGTGGTGGGTAAGACGGAGGTGGGTAAGATGGTTGTGGGTATTGCGGGTATGGGTATGATGGTGGAGGGTAATATCCGTTAGCTGGGACCTGGATCCACACACTAGATGGTGGTTGTCCGGAAGGTTGTGATCCTGCAGGTGGTGATATTGGCTGACCATTTACAACTGCAATTTGCCATTGTTGAATTTGTTGACGCATATATTCTTCAAACTCGCTTCTATATTTGTCATCTACTGGTTTTGGAGATTCTGAAAAATTAAAAGCGTTTAAGAAATAAATATAAATGTATAGTATATAAACATATAAATTATTCGAAGATAAGAATAAATCTGTACCATAAAGTATAAACACATAAACACGTTAACTCATTTGGATTCAGAATCTAAATGAATATAACTGTATCTATGTGTAATATATAAATATACAAAAAATATATTAAGGCATTAAGCCTAATTTTGTTTACTGCCAATTTGCCGTTCAATACAACCGGTCTGCAACAAACGCCAGACCATACGTTAGGAACAGGTTTACATTCGGCAAAATAACGTCACTATAATTTATATTTTATTTTATTTCCAATGTACTAAATACAACAAATCTTAGAAAAATGACATCGGGTTAACATAATATAGTATTTATATACATGTTTTTGCAGTCCCGTGCACGGGTTGTTTTTCGGTTAACGAACTCGTTTGGAAAACATCGAATGCGGATTGACCGTAATAAATCAGTTACCGTATCTGAGTAGTGAGTATCACGTTGTCACATTTGAAGACGTTTTTATTCGTTCAAATTTTTAATCAAGATTTAATCAAAAATAATGTTTTTTATCTAAATCTTCATATTTATTTAGCAATAATAATATCTCAATGAACGATTTGCTTTAATTAGAACTATATAATATAGGTGTTAGGTACACATTTTAAATTTTAATATTTATTAAATTTTGTGGACTAGACAGAGATGCCGAGAACCGAAAAGAATAATAGGTTATACCGTTGTGTAGAAAAAATTGTAAATACTGATGTACATTGTTTGCTAACGGTTTATTATATATGTATAAACACGGTTTTCGTTCTCATACACGTTTTATTATTATTATTTTATCACGATATTCGATTATTATTATAAGATATCTTGTATTTTCTTTGGTGTTAGTGTTGTTTCCGAATAGGTGTATACTGGACAATATATTATTATATATATATATGTTTTTGTGAAAATCCTGTTGACATTTTGTCACATTATTATAACGGCCTAGGGACATTGAACCTTGACCACTTGAAATCTCACACATAAGTGGTTTTCGATAATTCTTCATGTTTATTTATTTATCCATCGTCTTGGATATAAATTCAAATGTGGTTGTAATGCAAGCTAAAAATTCATATAAATAAATAAAAATAATAGCTGAAAAAACCAAATCACCGTATACATATAGCAGCAGGAACTGGTTTTCATATAAAAAGGAATTATATGTATATACTAGGTATATACCGTATATTCCGCGAAGACGATCGGTTGTTTTGACTCAAACACTCCGATGTTAAATCTCGCCTGTTACGTGCGTTCTCGCGGAGTTAACATGAAATTGCTATACATTATATAATTATATATGCGTAAGTACACGTAAGTACACGTAAGTACACTTATACCAGAAACTTGAAACAAATTTGTCAGATCACACAATAAGTGGTGCCTTTATACGCGCGTTTTCGGACCATATACTTGAGTATACCACGGATGGACCTAATATGGCAGAGTAGGTATTTATTGAAGTGTGTTAATTGAGTGTGACGACTCGTTTACAATAGTATATATTTGGTGTATGAACGCTAACTGATAAGTTCGTTGTACTGACGAGGTCTTGCAAAAAATACACACAAAAGTATATATTTACTATCAATTATTAATAGACGTACAATTTATTGTTATTAGAATGCTGTATGATATAATTTTATTTGATTATACTGTTACCTATGGTAGTTTTGTGTAAAGAAAAGTACGGAATGACGTTAGTTATTTAAGATCAAATCGAATTGATTATAACATTAACACATCATATCAATTATTGTTTATTCACGTGAATAAGTATAATAAAAAAAGATTAAACGCAAATTTATTGTTAAAAACTAAAATTTATATGGGTATATTGTAAATAAATCAACTGAGTTATTGCGAATTTATAGTAATTTTTAATTAGTAATTACCATAACTCTTAAAGCATGCGTGCTTACGTTGGGATTTATTTATCAAAATATATGAAATAGGTATCTATAAAAATGATTATTTATACATCTTTTATACCAGTTTTGCTGCATGAAAACATAAATATGTTATTTAAGTTGCCTATTTAGTTGTCCTTAATGGCTTAAATGTAAATATAGTATATACTGTTTATCTCCTGTACAAGTGAGTATAAAATATAACATTGGCAAGCAATACAAGAAAAACAGACAGCTTGTTAAAATTATTAAGTTTCGATATTATGGATGAAAATTATATTTCCAGAATTTACTCTTTGTAATTCATTATGCTAAATGCGATAAATATAATAAATATTTAATGGAAATTTTATATGAAATTATTCATACTGCGCAATAAAGATTAAAAAGGTTTAAATAGTGATTCAAATCGAATAAATAATGAAACATAGTACAGGGTCATTGGAGTTATAACAATAATAATCATTATTCCACGCCGAGTTGCAAACATCGAGTGACTTGGGAAATCACAAATGATCGTAGAATGGCCGTTCTAGTGTTTAATAATGAAGTAAAAAAATCCCTTTGAAATGTTCAAACCGGTATCTATGGTCTATGCAGTACAAAAATAACGGCAAGCTGAGCCGGAGGTCAACATTAATTTTTATATAATATATTGACATAATACATTTAGACAAACCGCATATTATACGAAAGCGTCTTTTGTAACACGAATAAATATTTTCATTATTAATTATTATTGAAAAGCCGAGTGGTTAGGTACTATCGAGTATAGCGGTAACAAACAATATATTAACAATAATAATGTGGTAGTTGTAACTTGTAATAAATAAAGGCTACTGGGCAAACAATATTATGTAGTAGTAAATAGTAATTACAACGGTAAAAAATAAAACCGTAGAGGTAATCTATGCATTATATCACACGGGTCGTATAGTGTGTATATATGTAGTTATATTGTTTTTGAAATCTCCGTCGGATCTTGTTGTTTATATTATTTATTATCAAACCGACCAAAATTGATTGTATGTATATTACGTAAATCTCGTTTCGGCGTGTAATTTATTTCAAATCCATTAGCATATCGTAATGTATTAACGGCAGTCGCAATAATAATGCGTTTAACGGCCTACGAGACTGATTTATCATAAATACGAGACGTATAATACTATATATATACATATATTACTATGCACTTCGTATATGGACAGACAACGCATGTGTTTCGAGTATTATTTTCGTACAAACCTTTAATATGATACTGTCATGTATTGTGGTGTGGAATGCAAAATATTATCAAGTTACACGCGTGTGACGAAAACGATAGAGTGCACCTGCGCTGCGGTGGTGGGACTCTTAATCCTTTCCTTCGATTCTAATCGCATACAATGGTGATGTGTACGCCGAGATTGACGCGAAGTCGCGACACAACCGGAGACATATTATTAGGTAATAACAATGATATAGACGTATGTCATTTTAATATATAATATGTATTATTATTTATTATAATACGATAAACCGGCCTGCACATGCATCTATATAGCCGCACGCAGCGACGGTGGGTGTATCTATGTAGATCGAGACGAATAATGCACAACCGATGGCGAGTTTCCCGCAACGGGGACGCGTCGGATTTACATTTTAAAAACAAAACGAAATTCCGTGAGCCCGGCTTTACCGTGATTTTATCGGCCGACGGCGCGCCCGTATGCATACATTTCTTTTATTAATATTATTATAGAGGCACTATCATCGAAACACACGCAGACACGCGGTTGTTTAGCATAAAATATATTATGTTATACGCCACCGCCCGTGTCGCTGGCTGCGGCAGTCCGCGGACGCGCGGGAGACGCACAAACGGCGGCGGCGGCAACGTTCCCGGACCATATAAAAATAATATAACATTATTATACAGGCAGGTGCCTTCTAGTACCTATAAATATATATATATATATATTATAGCGTACGATGGGCATTTTGTCTACTCGTATATAATATAAATTACGGTTTTATGTCTTGCACACGAAGCGAAATACGTATATTCACTAATCGAACTGGAAGGCACCATAATGTGTACAACGCGCGCGCGCGAGAGAGAAAGAGAGAGAGAGCGAATGAGAGACCGCCTCGGAGAATCGTTAACAGATTTTTCATAAAACCTACACTCGTGTGTACAATGTAATATAATATACACCGCCAAAACTCGAATTCATATTATGCCGTACCGGAGGTCCGCCGCAGTGCAGTCAAGTCGTTTCGGATATGGCTATTATGTAGGTATATAGGCACGGGTACCTACGTCTATAATTTTCATTCTCGGCCTGTTGTAGTCTACCGCGATCGTTCGGAATAGAGTTCAGATACACGCACGTATATATTATAATACTATATATAATATGATTCGATAACTATTCGTGTATATATACTATAATACGTGTCTACACAGCTGCGGCCGTGTAGGTCGTATATGATATGCCTACGTGCCCTGCATTTTTAATATTATATACATACAACGTCATAATAATAATGAGTACGAATTTAGACCGCGTCATTTTTCTTTCTAAACGATGGAAAAAAAAAATCGGATTAGTTATACCGTTACCGAACGCCGTCGCGTCGACTATCCTTATTTTAGATATATAAATATATATATATATTAATAAATACTAAATAGGCGCAGTAGCGCGCCAATACGCGTCTTGTCTTATTTATCTGTCGGAGCACACACACTCACACGCGCGCCCGAGTACGACAGTAGAAAGTGTGTTATATGACAATGTGCGAATAAACCCACGCGACACGTGACGGTGATTTTCTACACGTAGGATTGGTAAAACATGATTCACTTGCGCGATTGTCGTTTTAAACGTACGGTAGGTAGGTAGAGATATGTGCGTGTAATACAATACAATAACACTGATTGATAAGTCCGATGTGTGCAATATCATATTAGTATGTGTCATATTGTGTCTATGCCCGTGCACATGTAGAAAATATTGTCTGTCTCGAACACGTCGAACCTACTATAATAGGTAGATAGATGTGGATTGGTTTCCGCGCGTTTTATTTTATTATTGCTTTGATACAAAACGCGCGTGCGGTAGATCTACAGTAGAGATCCCGCGGGTGTCGATTTGTCGGCCGAGTACGAGTCGATGAATCGACCCAGGTTTCTAAATTGAGATCGCGGTGAGTCGATTGACTCTAGTGGCAATTAAGAGGTATGTATACGAGTTCAGGCGTGGGCTCAGGATGTTTGTTTGGTGAGATATGGGGGGGAAGGGTGTTAGAAATGTTTCTACTTTCCTTAAACACAATAGTCAACACTAATTTTTAATAATAATTTTTTTTCGCTGAAAAGAAAACATATATTATTGACTGTTGTTATATTGTGATAAAACAAGCATTTTTTGCTTTTTTCAGCTTTTATCCCCAACCACATTGTATGAGTTAATTCTCTTTTTAATGTATATCAGAAAAAAATATTCTTCGATAATAATTTGAATAGTAATGTAGTCCGCTAAATTATTTACCGTGCCGCTTGTTCGTAATATCTTGTGTAATCTTTATATTATATTATGCCTTAATAGTCTTACAATTGTTTATGACAAAATATTTAATTTACGCCCAAAAGTAAATACCCAGCAACATAGCTTTTATAAATATGTAAATAGATTTGACGAAGTTATATTGTTTCGTACTATATTATGTCTTGTCAATTTTAACTCCTATATATGACTATAAGTCGTTATACTTTTCTGGCCTATTAAATCACCACAATAAGACTCTCACGGAGGACGCGTATACCAAATCATTCGTATGAGTAGATAATAATAATATATACTCATGTGCGTATTTGGGGGTTTCTGTACTCACGAACACTTCAGATTTCTGCATGGATATACCTAGGAAGTAAGAGGTACACTCGAGCGGACGCAAAGCATATTAAAATAATAATATGATTATGATAAACTCGATCATATATTATTATGCACGGTACTCAGGACTTGGGACTTGATGAGTACCGGTCTATACAGAACGTACACGACACGCTCGGGTGCAGATTGGAACGAGACGGTATCGAGAGTTTTAGTCACTACACTCGGTGAAATTAATTTTAAAATAAAATTCATAATGTCCCTAGTAACAACTATTTTTATATCCGACAAAAAAAAGAATATGTTTTGTTCACTTATAAATATTTTTTTTATTTATTGGTAATTCTCACTAGATAATTTTTTTATCATATTTAATAATATATGTATTATTGCAGTATCAGTAACTTGTCATTATATAGTTTTGTTCGTTCTATTAACTCCAGTAACTATTACAAATGTAATCTTCTAATTAATATGTCATATTGTAATCTTATAAAAATATCGTTGGTTCAAACCTATATTTTGTACTTTGGACTACTGTTCATTTTTAATAAAAACAAATAAATAAATAAATTATATGGCAGAATAAAAATTAAGGAAATAAATAATCATGTACGTTAAATGTAATCAAATATTTTGCATGTCTAAGATCGATATTATGTTTTTGTATTCTTTATCCTTAATTAGGATAAAGAAATGTTATAAATACCGATAGTTATATAAACCATCGTTTCCCTCTTGCTGCGTGCCTATCAAAAAAAGGTAAACAATTTTTTTAAAAACATTATTATTGAGTTCAAAAGGCATTGTTCGATAGTTTATAGGGCATTTAAATTCAGATCCTAATTATCGTTAAGCAAGTACATATTGGTAAATTAACTTTTACTTGTGACTATATATTTCTAGTAAGGGTTTTTTTTTCGCAATTCAATAATGATATACATATTTATACTATGCACGCGTATTGTAAGTTGTAACCTCGTTAAACGGCATCACTTAAAATATAATATTATTATCGCGGTCGATTAGATTTACAGCACACGCGGTTAACCCGGTGGCCCCTTTGGAACCGATACAATCGCGTCGCGCGGGGACGAGACAAGATTTCTATCTTGCTCATTATTGCCGCCGCCGCCCGTGCGAACACGACCCGGCTCAATGTTCTACAAGCGCAGAAACGGTGTACGGAATCCGGAATGAACGAGTCGCGTCGCACACTATAATAATAATATAATATTATACCTATATAGTACATAGGTATGCCGTCGTCCAGATCGTTAAGAGATTGTCTTCGGCTATTATTGTTATTATTAGTTATTACGTTGTTCATACAACGTTCGATTGTGTTCGGCGGTCGTACGGGCTCGTTTTTTATAATTATTATTATTCGATCAGACCCGGCCGCATGTTGTGTATAGCGGGCAGAGGAATGCCTGCTCGAACGCATTTGCCAACCGTTTCGCGTTCCCGGGAAAACATTTGCACACACATCGCTATAACAGACAATATTTAACGGGGAATATGCAATTGTCTATTATAATACCGACAAGTATTATCAATATTATAGATTGACTAGAAAAATACAAACGTGTTAACACTTATTATTAGTTAGGGATGGGAATGTTTTTTTTGTGGGCTGTTAGATTTATAGCTAGATAAGCTGAATTATAATATCTATATATTGCATAATAAATTATTTTAAGAAGAAGAATTTTATTTGGGAAATTGTTTATTTATTTTTAAATTATTTTAGAAATTATGTTTTAAAAATTTAAAAATATAGGTTGATATTTATATTATCATTTATGAAATGTTAAGAGTACAGTATAACTCTAAAGGCACATTAAATTAATTGAACTTTTCAAAGAATATTAAATCTGGGCAAAACTTGTATAAAATACTTGTGTAAAAAAAAATAGATACATACTTGTATATTTTAAGCGCATAAATTAATGTATATTTAGTACTTTTAAAAAGTGCATTTTAATAACCAATTTTGTCGGTGACATTGAATTAGTCCCGCGCTCTTAATATAATCGAAAATATAAAAGCTACCACGTGATGATGAAATTTGATGGACTTCATAAACGCGTACTTATAGTACACACAGTACTTATAGTGCTGATTATGATGTGCAGAGGTCGTAAAATCGTCGCGGTAGAGGCGAACGGAAACGCGAATTCGACAACTCCGTGTAATAACCGCGTAAAATATCGTAATACGCGCCTTAGGCGATTAACGATGATATTAATTTTCGGGTGACGAGACAAACGTCAACTCGATGATGACCAAGCGCCTCCGATAGAAATAATAATACATTAATATTATAAAATACAGTCGTCTGCAGGCGTCATTTACGCCGATAACACATTTTCACAACAATTTAACATCCCGGCCAAGGTGGATATTATATATATTTAACTTAGTGTCGGCTAACGACCATAACATGTACGCTGCAACGAGGAATAATATGTTCGAATCGTTGAACCGTCTCCGCAACGAGTAGGCACTTACCAAAGGAATCAGAAAAATTTGCGACCTTCGACCGTCATTTAGAACGAAACAAAAAGTCTTTGTGCCGCAGAAACCATCTGTTTATATACATGCACACATCGAGAATAATAATGGTCGGCTGCTGCGCATCGTTGTTTTATATTATCCATTTAAACAGTATACCTACATATCTTACTACTTACTGTAGACACAAATAATAAAGGTAATATTGTAATGTGGCCGACGCGCGGTAACGCATAAACATTCAATACGTCGGAATACCGAAGACGAACAACGATTTACGAGTGGCGCGTAAAAAATAGAATGATAAACCAATGCGATTTGAACGTGCGGCTTAATAGTAATACTACTAATAATAATAATATATAATAATGCGAATAAGTCGTCGCCAGCAAAACAAGCCGACGGCGTTAGATGTAATATTATGTACGTGGCGAGACGGGCGGAGGTTGCTGATACGCGTTTACACACCAAGTCCTATCTGTAAATTAAAAACGTCTTCGCATGCGCGATCAATTCGACCGATTTCAAAGGCGGTAAGAAGACAATAATCGAGTTCTGTAGACTGTAATAATGTTAAAATTTCACTCGGCGACGTGGCGAAGGGGGCAATCGAGATGAGTTTTTTTGAGGTGTGGTGGGTGGATGGATGGTTCATGAATAATGGCCAATGGGTAGGTTAGGTAATAATTTATTAATATCAACTAGTGTCAACAATATTTTAATGTCTAATACGACAGCTAGTTAAAAATATGATACTAAATATCTTTATCTGGTGTAGGTGCAGAGTGGAATATTGAACTATAAGTAATAGTCTCTGGGCAATTTCAAGCTCGCTATATAATGTTACTGGTTACTTCAATTATATACATAACAACAACTGCTCGTGGCATGAGCCGTGCAGGGATTAGATTAAGTTATTTGGACTTACCTAATATGCATTTATTTTTAGGTACACATGTTCAATAAATGCTTTTCTCTAAATGATTATAACAGTGTCATATAATAGGCACAACTCTAATCGTGCAATCGTGCGGATCGTGCAGTTTACGTCATGTGATCGACGGGCTCATTTGATCAAATGTCGGGGAAAATGCACAGTCGTGGAAAAATAAAAAATAAAAGGCGAAAAAAAAAATAATTGACCGCGCGAAACTTTTGCAGCGTGGCGTGGAGTACGGTGTGCTTTTCGCTGTGTTTCTGCAATGTTTTTAAGCAGCTGATATGTGCGTCTTCGCCCGACAGCATCAGAAATAGCAATAATAACGAAACAATGATGGTACGATTGACGACGCGAAGACGGGTAATACGAGTACGATTATATCATTATTATATATATATATATATATATATATATATATATACGTAGTTTCTGCTTCGTATCGTCTAATAATAACAAATATAAAGCGACCGGCGGCGATTCGTACGAAACCATACGTAATCGCGTATAGTCTAGTCGGTGGTCGGTCTGAGAATTTATTCCGAAACACTGGTCTGGCGCTGGTCGCGAATTTTCTCGCAAACGAGTAGCTGCAGCTGCAACAGCGGTCCGTTGTAATATTATTGTTTGTTTGTTTTTTTTTTAATTTTACGCAGCATCACCGCCTCCCGGACGGACAGTCCGTTATCGTATTATTATTATTATTATTATTATTATTATTATTATACCATCCGCGCGTGTCCATATAATTGTTTAGCGTGTGAAATTATTATTGTTGTTGTATAATATGTATATGGTACGCATTGACTGATATTGTGTATACATAAATAGGTAGACGCGGTATGGGTACAACTATTTACGATGACCGAACGAAAACCAGTGAAATTAATCGAGACGTCTCGGAAAACCGTTTTTGCTGCATCGATAGTCGATATATTTAAGTTTATATACATTAAATATATTAAATACATATAATAAACGTGCGCAGTAGACCTTGGATTGGTGCGTCCTATTTTAATTCAGAAAAAAGCTAAAACCAATTTATATAATATTTTTTTTTATATAAATCTAGTGTAGTAAAAATTACTTATTTCATACACATTTATGAAAAAATTAATTTAATATTAAAATATATTAATATAAAACGAGTACTTAAATTACACACAACATATTATGTAGGCCTAATGATTGTGTTTATAATAATTAATAAATAATATTACATTTTACTCATTTTTTCTAAAAACACCTTACACGTAAGATATAAAAATTAAAAAGTAAATTTATATAGAACATTATGCACATAAAGTTATAAAATAGACCTCCTCTTTGTATTCTATTAACCAAAGTTGATATTTTAAATGTATGAATAACGTCCGTCAATATTTACATTTATAAGCTGATTGTTGTTCAATAAAGGTTTTCGGCGACCACAACACCTCGATCGTGGTGTAGCTATAAATTAGTGTTATATAGCTATAAATCTACGTTTTGAAAAAGACTTCGCGCATATGAACTGGATGAATTGTGATGAATTTTTTGTAAAATGAATAATCACAACTTTTTGTGATTTGGCTTTATTAAGAAAACAAATTCCAGGTTCTATGAGATTCCAGAAGAGACAACAAGCCACACTCATTCGCGTACACACTCCTATGATTATTAGGTATATTCATATTATCGTTTAATACGCGTGTCTATATGGGGGATGTATTTATTAAATGTATTTATATATAGGCGGCTAATTTGTATGGCGTATACGTGTGTCCATAGAAAACGGCCTACATAGGTAACATTTTATAGTTGATACAGAACCAGTTGTATAAATAAATTATTATATGTGTACCCACATACGACAACGAAGACTACTGCAATATGACGTACTGCCTGTGCCAGCGTAGAACGCGGTCGACTACGCGCGTATATTATATTATATATTTTAGTATTATTGTGGTCGAGAAGACCGCTTATAATATTAATGGTTTTGGAAAGTTCGATGCGATTAAATATGCGCCCAGCATATATTGTACCATGGCACGGCGTTGCGAGAATAGGATCAACATTCCGGGCCGGAAGCCATAAATAAAAAACGGACCATCGCGGTCGATTTGTGCAGGCCACAACGCACTGATGCCAATAATAATAATAATAATAATAATAATACAAGAGACGTATAAAAAATATACATGTAAAAGAGATTTACGCCTCCGCGACCGAATGAACAGTGTACTCGTATCGTCGACCGGCGTCGAGGTGTCAATTGCAGTTTCGCGACATCGATTTCGAGCGCGACCCGACTGCAACACGCCGGCATAACATAGTGTTATATTATTACATTATTATTGTGTGGGAAAAGCGGTTTGTGGCGGAAAGTCCATTTTTAGATTTTACATATCTACATGCGTTGTACGCGCTACTCTGTATACATCGACGGATTGTTTGCAGTAAAAATGAAGAGCCCGCAGCGCCGATGTCGCGGAAAGTGTATAGGTTTTGGAATTTGTAAAAAACGTATAATGAGAACGCGACGCGACTGCCGTCTATCGTGCGTACATTATTATGTGCGTTTACACGTTGCGGATTCTCATTATAATATTAACGATGTATAAGTAGATCGATAAATCCTTTCGTTGGCGTTCATTCCTTTTAGTACGAGACACACGTTGGAGAGGCGTTTAAATGTGTGAAAACCGCATATCGTGTTTTAAGTATAGAACGACATGAGAACAGATTTCTAAGCATATTCTATTATAAAACGCAAAGTATAGTAATATAAACAGCCAGTAGGAACAGACACCACGGATGTCACAGTCGGGAAAATAATAAGCCTATACAATAAAAGTTTTTTTTATGTTTTTATTCAAGATTACGCGTGTCATAAAAACCCGTGATTTGCTGTTTACAATAAATTTGAAATCAAACTGCAGCGAGAATAAAAACGCGCGTGGGATATAATTATAATAATACGGTTGATTATGTTTTTCTTTCCAAAACCAACTTTCATACTGAACAGTTAAACCTACTAGTTTAACGATTTAGGCTGTTATTATAAGGTTTATATTTGTTTATTATATAATCTTGTACACGCGCATTTAATGATTCGCAAACATGATAATGTCTGATTAAAAAAAAATATCGAATTTTTAGTTGTCATATTATTATATACCTATACTAGCTGTGCTGTTGTTACTTGTTAAAATAGGTACCTGTATTTGACGTTTCAAATATGCAACTGTCAGTGCTGCGTTTTATTAATAGAACTCCATTTGGTTTTATATAAAATTCCACTTTACATAATATAGGCATAGGTCAAACGGATTATGTAAATTGGTATAATATGCAAACAACTTTACACGGACTTCAAATTAAAATTAATTGCAATCAATTCAGATAATATGGTGTACCGTGTCAAACATACGATTTTTGTGTATCGTGTATTATTAACATCAGAAAACATAATATATGTTTTCAAATTATATAGGCATTCAAAATTGAATATTCAGAATTAATAATGTAACCATTTCTAGTTTATAAGGTTTGGCCAAATAAATTAGTGTCGATAATATGTGTAGTGCCTATAAATATGCCTTATTATATGTGTACAATATTTTGATCACGGGTTGAATATAATAAAAAAGTAGGAAAATTCTCGTTGTTTTTAAGGGCCGAGTACGAAAAACTACTATAAGTACTATACATACCGTATTCATATTACATTATGTATATATCATAGACCAATATAATAAGCACAACACTGAACACATAATGTTATTTTATATACTTCCTTACTAGTGATCGGATTTTGAGGGTTATTGTTTTACGTATATCATTCCAATTATAGTCTTGTAACGGACCGAGTTAGGTAATAGTACATGTATAGGTTAGTACCTATATTTTTATATTTATATTATGATAATGTGTATATAATTAACGACGGTCGTGTGAAAAATATTTTTTAAAAAAATCACCGTATACATAACGGAAACCATTTAACGCGTATGTATTAAAAAAAAATTTCCAACTATAGTGTAGCGTCTTTAACGCGAGCGATATCCACGGAACCGGACATTTCGAGTTCGTGGGTATTGGTGCCTGACAAATCAATAACCGCCGAAAAAAACAGTTCGTTCGGAAGTTGGCGGAAATCCGCCGTTAGCGACGACCGCACCGCCGGCGTAGGCTTATATACATATATATACAAACACGTGTTTGGCCCCCAAACAAAAAATTGTAATAATTATAGAAATACCAAGAATATTGCGATAATGATGAAAAGTAAAGAAAAAAAACAGGTGCATGTGATCTCGGCGATGATGATGTTGTATGCCGTCTGCGACGGTCGGAGGGGTCCTTCCTCCCGAGTTATGCAATCGACCGGCCGCTACGGTCGAAACCGTATTATGAGCGCGCGCACCATCATCCCGAAAACCAGTAAGACCCTCGAGTTTGCGCATATTAATTATAATATGTATATATAGTCAGAAACGCGTTTAAAACCGACAGACACGTAGGCACCGTTCACGGGTATACCTTGTATATTATATATTCATGCGTACAAGTATAGGCACACACACACACACACACACACACACACATACATCACAAATATATTGTGTATATTATATTATACTGGCGTAATTCACTGTTGCAGAAGACCGTCAGGCCCATCTGCACGTTTCCCGTGGGAATATGACAAATGGTATTTCATCATAATATAATATATAATATAGTATCAATATTATTATTTCGAATAAATATATTATATTCAAACGATTTTCGTTATTTTTTTTTTTTGTTTTTGTATAACAAGCATATTTATATAACTATTGAAAAACAGATAAAAGAAAAAAACAATTTGATAATTCAAACGTGATCCGAATGGTTTTGAGATAAACATCGAAAATGCGTGTTTACGCTTGTATAGATCGGTATACGGTTTGGCAGAGACTTTAACGCCACGGTTTTGGCACTCGTACGTATCGGCACGGCTTCTCACCATCAATCACGCACACGCATACACTGACGATACACACGGTGTGTAACAATAATATAACACATTCTCGTCTCGTTTGTGTGAGTGTCGTGTAATGTGTGAAACATCATCGCGGGGCCGCCAGACAACTGCATGACCAATGATCTGGATATGTGTACAGCGTGTAATATACGCATACGATGGGAACCGAAGTAAATAATAATAATAATATTAAAAGAATTTTTACATTTCATTTTATTATTTTTTTTTCCGCGTCGTAAACGTCTTATTATTCTTTTATATTCGTCTCGTCGTTATAATATATGTCTGCCGTACGAATCAAGTGCAAAAATTAATAACTTGTCTCTGACCGAATAGCGTGTACACGTATTACGCGTATATTTACGGCGCGTGATATATAGCTGTATAAGGCAATGTATATGGTGACGAGATGACGCGCGCTGGAAAAACTGTGCTGGGAAACCTGTTGCGCCGTTTTGAATTATTATTGCCGACTGCCACCGGCCGGATGCTGACCGTTTGTTTACGTCGAATCGCACTACCTATTATTATTATTTTTTTGTAATTTTTTTTCTTTTATTATATTTATCTTCAATACGAGTTTTTTTTTTTTTTTTTAATAAAAGCGGTTTTTTGCCGTTGAACGGATTTTTTCTTCGTCGAAGATGTAAGTAACGAGACATCTCGATGAATTACTAAACGCTTATGGATTAGTCATCCGAGACGATGGACGACCGGAGGTAAATAAGACCAATTAAAAATTGTATCTATATATAAGTACCTATATTTTTTTATGTACATACGATTTTTAGCACTTCAAAGTCGCGCATCCTTTTGAAATAGTACCTATATAATACAATTTATGAAGGATATTATTAGATTATGGATGTATGTCGATGACAGCATAAAGTGATTTCATAACGACCCGTTATTTAGGATTTTTTACGACTGTTATAAAACTGGTTGTCCGGTCAGCGAATGGCCTTGTTTGATCGTAATTATGTTCAAACTTTTTTGCATTAATAAAATATATGCATGTGCAAACGAGGAGCTATCTGTCATATTTCGAAAACAGTATAATAAACAAAAAAAAAATAATTTCACGGGTGTTAAAATAGAACGATAAGACTGCTAAAAAGTAAAAACTATATACAACAATTATGTAGTTTTTGAAATATTATCTTATAATTATTATATCTTATTTATGAAATTGTATGTAATAACATCATTCATACGTAGATCGACAATAAATTGTGTTATAAAGGAAGTTGATATGTAAATTTAAAATCCTGTTTTAAAACATAAAATTGTATGGATTAATAAATGCAGCAATGCATTATATCTGTAAACTAACGATGTATTTCGATTATGCGGAACGAAAACAGCTATGTAATAATTATTGACGATTTATTTCATACATACGGTTTTTGAATCGAATTTCAGGACTATTATTATTTTTTAGTATTTACCGTTTTACTCAAACGTTCGAATTATCAAATTGTTTTATCCAATTAATTAACAAAAGTAACTCTTAACAAAGACTAAAAGGAGATGGGATGTGTTACATTTCTTTTCTAATATTAAATTTAAATTCATTATAATACAATGAAATGAATCATAGTTGAAAAACGATTCTGAACGAAGCCCTGTAAAATTCATGTATACTACAGTCCTCATTAGTTTTAGTTTTTCCGTACGCTTAAGAAAATCGCTGAAAAATCCATGATATTACTGTTCTATACTGCCTATTTTATGTTAAAATACTATTTATAAGATATAATTTAAGATGATGTTAACAGTACTTCAAGTCGATTCTATTTTTGATTGATAGATTACTTATAATCTTATTATTATCAATAGATAGATCCCATTTAATGGTATACTTAATGAATATGTTTCTATGTAAATTAATTGGAAATTAAATGATAGAATCAGTGATCATTAAAATCATTGATGATTAACTAATTTCGTTTATATAATATAAGTAAAGCATAATATATATATTGTAGAATTCATTGATATACATATAAGTTTTATTAGACTTATTAGTAAGTTTATTGGTACTTTTCATTCAGTACTTATTACATATATTATATTATATTATACATAGGCTAGAATGGATAGATGCAAGATGCAAACAAATGTTTCTGCCAAAAAAGATTTTGAAATATATAAATTTTCTCGTGAAGGTAGTTTAACGAATATTTCTCTGTTCAGACGCAGTTTTTAAAATACGAAGTAATTAACCACACGTCGATTACGGCGGGCCTTAGAATTTTCGTAACTTTAGAGTTTATCGGCTAGCTTTTGGTAATATTATAAGAAAATGGTTTAAACGTATATAATTAACTATTAATTTTGTATTATACGAGTCTTGGACAGTTACTCGACCGATTGTCCCTGCGGGCTGCACAACTCAAACAAGTGTTTCGAACGGGAAAAAAAAATTTCTTTTGACCGCATAATATTATGACGGTCGGTCTTTTCGTTAAAAGCAAAGTATGCACAAGTAAGTACGTCGTTGGCATATAGTATTTCATTAATGCACTGCAGTTGCAGAAATAATAATATCAACAACTGATCATATCAATTCGCGGTTGTATATTATAAGTATTATAACGATGACGTTGAGGTGTATACTCACTCTTGGCGGTCGCTGCGGCGACGGATGGCTTGACGGGCGTCTTTTTCTTGGCGTCCGCCTGCGCGGGTGCCGATGGCTTTTTCGTCTTGGTCGGCGACGAAGACTTGGGCTTGGACGGCTCGGCGACGGCTTTCGGCCGGACCGGGATGTGCTGGTTGTCGGCGAACCGGACCGACCCCCTGTCGGGCTTCGGGGCGGCGGCCTGCAGGGTCTGCACGGCCACCAGGAGGACGGCGAGCGTCAACAGGCACAGTCTGTGGCCAGCGATCATTTCGGCGCGGCCTCGGTACCGGTGTGGTGTATATATTTGCCGTGCGGCTAGCGTGTGCTGTCGTCTGTCGGTCGGTCCGTCTGCAGGTGCGCGTGCCCGTCGAGTGTTTGGCGAAACGTTTTGCGTCCCGGACGACTTGTGTATATATGTGTGTGTATGTGTGTGTGTGTGTGTGTGTGTGTGATGTGCACACCGACCGATTCGATTCGACGTGGTCCAGTGTCACGGTCGCGGATGCGTTTTTATATTTATATCGCACGGCGGCGGCGGCCAATCCAACCGCCCCTCCTGCGCGCGGGCCGTGACCTAAACCTTGTCCGCCGTTCGGCACCGTCTCTCCCGCCGCCGTATGGTCCCCGCGCGCGTACTAATTACGTGACCGCGCTGACCGGGACAGCGGCATTTTAGCGCGTATTTTATGTATCATGTAGACGAGTATACCCGAGTATTATACAAAAACGACGCGGAGATCGCGTGTTCCGATATCATGCGTCTCTTGTAGCCGCTTTTGCAGTTTTTTTTTTTTTATTATTAATAATTTGAATAATATTTTTATAAATATGGTCGGGAATTATTCATTTTTAACTTAAAAATATGATTTTATGCTTTAAAACACAATATAATACATCTCTAAAATTCTCTTATTTTTAATAATTTTAATAATTAAATTTTATAAAATATTTGCAGGACTGCGGTATTTTAAGTCTCTTACGTATATTTAACGTGATTTGATAAAATTATACTTTTTGTATATATTTGACGTTGGCCGTCGCCATTCGTGATCTCGATTTTTATGTTCGAAAAACTTCGATTAAAAAATAATAATATTTGATTAGTTCACAAAGTTACTTATTTAAGTAAAAACCATAAAAAGCTCTAAAATTGAAAAAATTCAAAATGAATACTTTTTACTCTGATTCAAAATCATGGTATTAAAATAATGCAGATTGCATCGAAATCCCGTCCTCAATTATAATTTATAACTAACGGTGTGACTATTACTCGGCTTTGCCCGAGTCAAAGTCAATCTGTCTTTTTGCCGTTTTCCGTCTTGTTGGATTTGAAATATATATACAACACTAAGTCACAAACATTGAAATACAATTACAATAATTGATTTTATGATTTTCCACTTCTTTTTATTTTTTCCGAGGTAGCCGCGTAAAACACGATCTTTGTTTTGGTACGAATTTGTTTCATCTGTTGTTCCCAAATGCATCATAGAATTTCTGTAAAATTTTATTTTACTGTTTTTTGAAATTTTTGATTTTTACGATAATTTTTCCATTTTTATGATTTTTAGACGTAAAAAAATAATTATTTCAAAGTTTGGAATGCATAACATTATATCATATGTGTGTTCACACAGCATAACTCTTTTATGGAAAATTTTTAATTTTTAATTTTAAGAATTTTTAAGTTCATACTTCATAATATCTTCAAAATATCAAATACTTTAATTTTTTTTTGTATATTTAAGGAGAGTTACTCGAGTTTTCTAGATAAACATGTATATAACTATAGCTCTTAATAATGATTTTATATAAATATATCATATTATATTCATTATTCGTGTGTACATTTATGCCGGGTCGCATGAACGATCTTCAATCACTAAAACATTTAATTAATTAACATAGTGAGCTAATAGTCTCATAAACATGATTAAGTGGCCAATGATTGGTCTATTAAATTTAAATTAACTAGAAAATTGATCAATTGTTATGCAATCGGGCATTAGTCTTGCATACCTATTTATCATACTCGTATAGGTACTTTTTACCAATTATAAAAATATATTAAAATAATAATATTAGTTACCTACTATATAATTTTAAAATCATTACATTATCATATTTTAAACCTATCGACGTGGATCGTGGACTATTATCCTTAAATCTTGATACTTACAATTTAATAACTCAGAAATTACTCGTTTGAATTTCGATTTAATCGGATAGGCACAAAAATGATATGCTTAACAATTTACAAATCTTATATGGTACAAAAAAATGACTTGGAAAATACGGTCTCAAAGTATACTCATCATTTTTCCACTAAATTCAGAGTATATTCGAATAAATGCATAATTTAATAAAAAATTGGGTGTGAGCTCGGCGAATTTCCCGTAAATTATATCTTGCGATATTCTAATACGATATAGTTGCGCCGAAGCTCGCAGCGTCGTTATTAGTGTCATTTGCGTCCGGGACGTCAAGGCGGCGCGGCGGGGTCGTTAATATTTCTGTCGCGCGCCGGTCATTAAATCCGATAATAATAAATAATAATAATATAACATATAAAATATAATACGCGCGTACGACCCGACCCGCGTGTTGTGTGCTCGTCGTCGCGTCGTCCCGCGGAGTGTGTCGCCCTCCAAAACGGCGTCGCACGCGTATATACATACATAATATGATACCTATATAGGTTGTGTACTACACGAGTATATCGTCGATTTTCGTGTGTGTGTACCTACCCACCGATGTATGTATGACTATAATGATATATTAAATTATTGTGTTGTACCCACAATCGCGTACGATGGTCGTGTGTGCTAAATACGTCACGTTTATAGACGCGGATTCTACACATACTATAAGTACTATAATAATATGCGACGAGTCAGATATAATAATATTATGAGAACCGGCTCCTCGGCATATGCGATACACGCGCCGTCCGCGAAGGGGCTTACGGTCAATCACATCTGCAAATGCTCGTAGTGCGACGGAGCACGGACAATCTAATTCAATCTTTCCTCGTAGGTATATATGTACATAAATGAACATATGTGAACAGTACAAGTATAGTAGAACACTCGACACGGAAGTAATGTACGCATTTTTCGTTGGTATACGAATAACTTACGAGTGGAAAATCGTAACGTCATTTATTGATTTAAGCTTTTGTTATAAATTGTACCTACTTAGTTATGTAGGTTGATAATTATAAATATAATTTCAATATTATTATTATTATTCTATAGAATTTAGAGAAACACTAATAATATTACGAGATTATGTATGTATTTACACACGTGTAATACTATCATCGATAGTATTTTAGTATATAATATTAAGTAACATTTCGAATTTTCCAACTACGTTCAGATTAAAAATGATATAATACATTTTTTAAAACAAAATTTACATTGTATTATTGTAATAACTAATAATATTAAGTCTGTTGACACAATTAATAAAATACATTTAAAAAAATATTGCTATAATGAAAAAAGAACGCCTAAACTAATTTAAAAGTAAAAGAATCATAAAAAAAAATGATAATAAAGGAAAAGAGAATGTTGTATAATATGTACATTATTAATAATCTCTTGACAAGTATCTTCAACAGGAGGGTTCTTCATTCCGTTATTTCCTGTATTATTTATTATTGTATCAATTAAGCTTATTGTTAAAATTTTAACAGATTGCTAAATAAAGGATTATGTTAAAAAATAAAATAATAATAATCTTAGTACTTACATATGAAATAAATCAAATTTATAGCCGATCTAGCTAATTTATATAAAAATAAAGCTAATGCCTATAAATAGTATAAATTATAATATAGTGACCTCTATTGGTAACCATTATATTACCAATTTACAGTCATGGAAGCCTCAAGAAATATTGAAAAAATATATAATATATATTATATTTATACCGGGTGATTATTTTATCATGAAATACCTACGGAACTATAATCGTTTTTAAAAATATTTCTTGGATTATCTAAATGGAAAAATAAATAACAAAACAAGTTTTCTAAAAAATTGATTTTTTTCACTATTTTTACGTATTGAAATACTCCTCTAAATAATAAACTACTTCGGAATATGAAATTAAAATATATGTTAACGTTAAAAAAAATTAGAATTTAAAAAAAATGAAACGATAAAAATAGTAATATAAATATTACTTACAGTTATGTAAAAAATAAATATATTTTTAAATACCTATGTTTGTAATTTTTGAAATAATGAGTGGTTTATGGTAAAAAAACAAATACTGTTTACACAACATACACGGCGGCGCTCACCTACAGGAAAAAACGGTATATTCCAGGTTCTCGTGGTTCAGACATATTAATATATTATTTTGATCGAATACTCGTTAAATCGTTTCGCCGGGGTAGGTCTATTGTATATTTCATATTATTATAATTTATATACTAACACGCGGATAATATTACTACAAATCGTCGTCGTGTTATTATATATTACCTACCTATTTCACTCGCCTACGTGTACACGTGCAGTCGTTTACCCCGTCCGCGGTTTACGCGTTTATCAAACGCACGCTCATACATATCGGTGTAGTACGTTTTCTTGATAATTTTTCTCAGACGTTTTCATACATTTTTATGAATATATTACTGCACACGAGTATTGTTATTTTTAGACTCGCGCGTCTGGAGTACCTATGCGCTATGCCTTACCTATACGCATGTGGTTTTTTTTCTTTCATAAATTACCGTATATACCCGCGCACTATACCACTATTTTGTCGGATCGTTTACTGACCACATTCGCAGCTATATAAAAATATGTACAATCGCATACTCGTAGTTCGGACAAGTCGGGGCCACAGAAGAAAAAAAATTACTCACCGTCGTACATTAATCGTATATTATATCCGCCGTACAAAAGCTTATGAAATAATTTATTGTTTATTACGTCATTGCTGCAATTCCGGAAACTAGTTTGGCGGATTTAATAATAATAATAAAATATCTATAGACAGTATCTAAATATAGTCATATCAGTACTCTGGGACGCATCGCCGTATGGGTACCATTAGGTATATTGACTATACATCTTTTAATAGTTTAATCCCAAAAGACATTTTTTATGTATAGTTTTATACTATAGCAATTATTACTTTTCAAACGAAATCGATTACGATATACGAGTACAATAGATATGTCGCTGAATCTTTGTGTATTGCGTAAGACGTGTGTCATAAAAAATACTCTATTATTCAAATTTTGGTATGATTTCAGTTAATTTATACATCGATAATGTACTATAATAATATTTACTGGAACTTGAAAAAAAAATAAATCTTAATGGTATAACCGAGGTTTACTCACAAGAAAATAAATGTTTAAATAATTAAATAAATATTTTTTATTACGTTAAACTAGAAGGTTCCTTAATGAAATATTTCAAAACTCGTCAAGACAGTCGCTAGTAAAACGTTTGATTCGATTGAGGCCGAATTTTATACGGTTTGTATACATACCACATCTGCTTTATTATATAGTAGGTAAAAATAATATATACATACAATAGGTACATTATAATATGCACTCATATTTAGATCATTAGATGGTTGATAGTGAATAAATGGATGATAACTATAGTGAATGGAATATAATTATAAATGCAGTTGTTTCTTTGATGCACTAAATTGCAATATGCATGCAACGAAGAAAATTTACTGAGAGAATAAAAATGATGATATCGCAATGTTAAACTATGTTAAACAATTATAAAAGCCAAACCCCATTTGAATACAACAGATATACATCGGACATTTTCCCATGAGTTGAAAAGTCAACATTATTATTTTTTATGATTTATTTGAAATTGAAATATTTAAATATAAAAAATTATTATATATGTGTATCGTGTACTCCAATAAGTACGTTTTTAAATTTATTAAACATTTTTTTATGATAGTAATAGTGATAATAAAAATTTTAAATGTTTAAATTATAATTTATTAAATACATACCTTCTTCTATGAGTTCTGTGTTATTGTAATCCAATACAGACACCATACGAGTGTAATTCATATTTTTTTTAATTTTCTATTACTTTTTATTTTATTTTTTATTATGATAGCAATATAAATAACTATAGATCAAAAGTTACAAAATTTGGAATTCTATTTATTTTATAATTATAAAAAATAGGGTTGTATATCTCATAAATTTAATTAGATATGATTTAGAATTTCCTAAAGTTAAAAATCATCTGTCTAACTCTATACAAAACAATAGTTTTATTTTATTTACTATAGTTATTACGTTATAATTAAAATTATATAATTATATTTGTATATAATAAATAATAATATGTTATATGTTAATATTCATAGATAATATTAAGTTGTAGATATTTTTTTAATACGGATGACAATGTGAACAATATATCATTATGATATTAATTTATTTTTATAAATAGAATATATTATTCAGAGGCTTATTTACGATTTTGGAGCCCCTTTAAGAGATTTACAATTTGGCACCTAGGGCGATTGCCCAACTTCACCCCTCCCCCTAAAATACGCCTCTGATATTATTAAATAAAAATATACAATTCCACAAAATTAAATATGTTCTAAACAGTCAAAAATTATCATTCAAGTTAAATTTAAAATGTAACTGATTTAATATAATACATCACAATAATGATATGAGTAATATATTAATACCTATTTATAATACACTTAACATATTGAATGCAAAAACAACTAGGCTGTTTGTAGCCTTGTAGCCTGTAGGTCACAAATATTCGATTTTCGGAAGTTCATAAAATGGTTAGCTGTTTGGTAATAAATTACAAAAGTTTTACAGATAAGAAGCATTATAATAACACATTTAATTTATTCTGTATCTATGATTACATTTTTGTTTTTAAAATTCCACAGTTTATTCGTATGTCGTAATCAAAGATATGCCGCCGGGCGCCGAGTTTGGTAGGCCAAATAGTATTCCAATTCCGTGCAAACACGGCAATAGAAGAAAATAATAATGAACGATTTACTAATTTCTAACTCCGAGAAGGCGTCACACTGCTATTTAGTGGTTTATTTACGGTATCATTTATAATTTCTAATATTCTAATATTCTAAATATACAATATCTTATGAAATTAAGGGGCGATGACTGCAATTTCAGCTGTATCACGATATTTAAATTTGAAAAAGTGTCTAAGCTTTATGATAACGAGTTATATTTTCTTGTTTTGATTTATAACATTATCGGATGTATATTTATATTTTTAGGAAACAGGTTATCAAAATATACTCACAACGTTCATTCACAGTAATTTTATTCGTTTTGATAACGGTTGCGATAAAGGTACGTGCACATATCATACATATTGTATACCTATTAAAATTTAAATCATTTAATAAATTTAATAAGATTTATAATTGTATAATATATTAATATGACATATATTTTGATTTTTACTGATTTTTAAGCCATAAAAAGTACGAGTAACTTATTCAAAAGTTTTTCTTAATAATTACAAAATTACATTATTGCACTATTTGTTATATTTTGAAATTTAATAAATGGTTATTTATTATGTATTAAAGTTAAAAATATTAGTTATATAGTAACTTATTAGTAAATTATAAAACTTATATATTATTATCTTATTATAGTTTACTATGCCTGTGAATATTCACAAAGCCTCATATTGCACATCACAAATATATGATATATCACTAACTTCCGATATCAGACTAAATACGATTGCTGATTGTAACAAAACTGATCAAGAGATCTTTAATAAATTAGGGCTGTTAAGAATTTCACCCGATGAGGCTTCATATTCGTGTATTTCAAAGTCTATTAAATTACTATAATATGTTAAAAAATACGAATTACTCGTTATAGCGTACAGATATAGATTTTTAGAAAAAAATATTCATTACTGGAATCAAATATTTTATTTAAATTATCTATATATAAACCATTATCAGGTAACGTACTTATTTTTTAGATTTGGATAAGTTTGAATATTTTAACTTGATATACCTTTACTTGACAACTTATAATGGATATACAATTAATACATCTTATAGTATATATTTAATACCTATTAATTTTAATTAGCTGGATTGAAAAATCCAATGATGTAATAAAAATATACAATGATGAACTAATAAAGCAATAATAAATAATTGAAGCTATTCCAAAACAACTGACGACAAGATTTTTTTATTATATTATTTCCTCTCCATATTTTCCATTACCAGAAAAAATAGTGTATAATATAGATGGACTGCGGATAGTAAATTTAAATGCGTGGACAGATCGGAAAACGAGTTTAGATAGCAGGTAGCGAATTTATATGTATAACACGAAACTATATTTTCTGAAAATATATATGTCTATATAATAATATGACCATAAGATTGCCAATGACAAATCGACGTCAATAATGCTTTTCATTTTAAATTCATTAAAAATACTGGTTATACAGTACGATGTGTAATATACACCGTTATAAAAACTCTATTCGCACGTTATATAAAAGGTACACGACAGCCACTCGAAGACCATATATTTCGATGCTAAATGTTTATTCGTTTGGTCGCTTGTTATAAATATTATATTTATACAACACAGTTACAGTTATAGAATACGAATTTTTTATATACGAATTGTATATTTTTCTGAAAAAAAAATATATATACTGTTACTTCAATACACGGTGATTATGAATATTGTCCGCACGAACGTTTTAAATCTACATAATGTTTTGTTATTTACACACCGACTATGGGATAGCAAGTAATTTTTATTCATTTTCTATTCAAATTTGATTAAATCAATTAATCGAAAATTCGCAACTTTATTCATAGGTTATAAATTACGGGTTTATAAAAATATTATATGTACGCGCGGGGCTCGTTAAAATAAAATCGTCGGGTAATGATGTTGCACATCGTCATATATTTGTTGCAGTGTCGTATATACGTATACCAGACAAACACATCACCGCTTTTGTATTAAACAGATGTGTCGTGTTTTAATATTTTCGTTTCGACTGTAGGTATATGACTGCAACAATACATGTATAGATGTATACAGTTAACTTTAATCAAATTTCGTATAGGTCGGTATGATACATTGATACCTAACTACGTTATTGTAATTCATCTAAATAATATATTCGTTATTTTTCACGGTACGTTTGTAACTTGTATACTTCTATACATAATAAATAAGACGGGAAATAAGTGATTTACGGTTATGTGTGTATATATATATATTTACATACAACAAAAAAAAACAATTAAATATATTTTCACTTATTTGTATATTGTTGATTATTAACGTAGGCATAAAACATTAAACAACGACCCGGCCTTGACCGCGAACCCATTTAAAACAACTGTAGGTATTTATTATGATAGTTTAATCCTTTACAATTTGGGCTTACATATAATATGAGATAGCAGGCACCTATTATGCCTGTATACATATTATTATAAAAATTATGATTCGCCGACGGCCAACGGTTTTATTGATTTCGCTACAACTACGTTTATATATTATACATGTGACGCGCGTATTCTTGGTATAATACTATGATAATTAATAGCTTATCATTTTTAATATAATTATATGTCAAAATTATTGGATTTATAAAGTATAAATACCTAAAGTACCTACTCAAGTGTTATTTACGTAATTGCAGTAAGAGTAGTTAATGTGAAAAACTGGAAATTGGAACCCTATTTAGCATGACTTGAAAATATTTTTGGTTGTCTCGATGATAATCTGTAATTTAGTAAAAACTAAAATATTTTTTTTTTCGATGTTTCTACAGTATAATTCTATAATAGTATAACGTTATTATTATATTTAGTTATTTAATATTAATAAACATCATGATGCCCTGCATATTACAATATAATGTGTACTGCGTATTATTATATTATAATTATTATGTGCTTATAATATGTATCATTGTACTGATCTCTATTTTCAAAGCTGGATGAGTTAATAATATTTTTCAATTCAGTTATGTTAAGTTGAATATTTTTTTAAAAATAAATTGACATTTTAAAATAAGAGACGATCTCTTAGATAATAATTTTATTTGCTCAATGAATATAAAAATATTACATATATAATATGTATAAAGGTATTTTAATACCTGTAGTAATTATACAACTTACTCAATCAATATTATTTCAGATTCTATGGAGGGTTATTATTTAAATTTGAGTGTAAATTTAGATAGGTACTAATGTATTGTTTATTCACAAATATTATTTATCACTATTAATGTCGGAGAACTTTAAACTAAGATAGTAATTATAATTATGTAATGATCATGGCTGTCTATAACCCGCTTTAAAAATAAAGTTAGTCGATATTCAGTATCGACCACGCCAATTTGTAAGTTCATGAATATTCGAATTAGTAGGACAATAATTAAAACATAATTTATTATTCTTATATATTGTTTTAATCACAAATATAATATAATCCATTAACAAAAGTGTTTTATTTTTAAATAATTATTTTCGTGAAAAAAATTGAATTTATAAAATAAATAATTCATATGTATTAATAATTATAAAATAACTATATTTTTTAATTTAAATAATTGTAAAGTGGATACTAATTTATAAGCGAATAGAGCATATATGTTATAGTGGTTATACTCTATGTCAATCCATAATAATAAATGAATATATATCTTACAATATGAACTTTAAAAATTATTTAAATGAATCTTTTAGTTTTAAATTTCTAAAAATTAAAACCATCAATTAATTATATTAATACATATTCATACGCCTCAAAATAAATAAAGTAAAACATCTGTATAGTCCGACGATGAATAACCATATGGTGTAATTATGTATAGGCGTATTTTGAATTTATTGTATACGGTATACCTACTTAGTTCACGTCTTGGCGTGCAAATCAGCGTCAAAGTACTTTGTTTAGATAATTAATTCGATTGCGATACACAACCGCCTATCACTGATTGAATATAGAACTTACTTTACTTTTTAACGTGGTTCAAAACTTTTCTCTAAATTTATCTGATATCTCTAAGAATAATCCCTCAAATGTTCGTTAAAATCGGTCGAGTAGTATTTGAATAAATTAGTTACAAACATACATTTAGTTATATATAAGTACATAGATTATATACATTTATTATCTTTATTTCAGTGACCAGTGGTAACAATATCTATAAACAAAAAAAATATATTCGATTGTTGTGATTCAAAACGACATTATTTTGTGAACTACTACCCTTATAGCAACCTATATAAGTTGCAAAAAGAAACTATAAACATTTCCAGAGTCTAAAGGAATATGTGTTCAATATTTGGTGCCAATTGGAAAAGTGATTCCGGAGATTACCAAGTACTAATTAATGCACAATAATTTTTATTACATATTATTACCATGGTGTATAAACACGTATAGTATGAGCGATGTTCAATAATTGCATTGTTGCCTTAGCAAATCGAAGTAAATATAGTTTGTATTTTTATTTGAATCGTTGTTGAAAAGGATATACAAACAATTTTGTTATTGAGTTTTGTAATTTTTTATTTACATTTTAATTGAAATCATTGTTACATAAGAAAACAAAAACATGCAAATTTATCTGCAACCGAAGAGACGACAAATTTATCGACCCCTTACAAAAATATGTCCTGGTACGGTTGTGGATGGCTGGGGAAGATCTACATACAGGCATGATCTAATATACATTAATTATTTTGTTTTAAATATTTAATTATATATATATAAGTAATAAAACAATTATTATCGTTATTTTTTATTATAATTTATTATAATATTATTTAATTAGCTTCTATAATATCACTAGAAACTATTCAAAACTTAATGGGGGGGAAGGTGGCTCAATTTCCTATTAGGACCACCAAGTTTTACGCTACATTGAGTTAATTATTGTAATGTATACGAATTCAATAATAAATAATTGCATACGTAAAATGATTACGAGAAATGACAGTATATCAGCCTTTATTATGTACCAAGTATATATCATAATCTGTGAATCTCATATATCTATTGCTACTAAAGACTACATTAATTAATTTTACTATTAGCATTATAATTTATAATACTAGTTAATTAAATTTTTTTGCGAAAACAATGCATTTATTAAATTACTAATATTTAATTATTATAAAAACTATATATTATATTTATACACGAATATTAAAATTATTATTAATTTGTGTTTTAGGTTTTTTACCGAGCGAAAATTATTTTTTATTGACATTATTAGAAAAAAAATAAAAACCCGAAAATGTCATACATTAATTATTTACATATTGCTAAAAAGGGTTAAATTATTTTGATTGTATACAAAAATGCTATTATAAATTGATTTTATCAAAATCTAGCTTAGCTTAGCTTAGCTTTTTCCTTAATTTTTTTCCAATTTTGATAAATACTGGAGTTTTTTTACTTTTGCATCCATATTACCATCTAAATACAACTTTCTATCAAAAATCACTTTTTTGAAAATCAAAACATATTATTACTACTCCAATAAATGTGGTAATGACGGAAAGAAAGAAAAAAAAATTAAAAAACACAGATCATTGTAAATCAATATAGATTCATCACTCCGCCCAGAGTCTAAAAATGCCGATTACTTTTTTCACATGTTAAATGACTTGGAGATTTTACCGTTTAATTTTTCAGACGAATTTCCAAATATTTCTCAATTGACGCGTTTGGACATTATAATGTGACGCGTACATACGTGACTAACATATAAATCACTATACGCGTTGTTGCAGGCAATCGTACAAAGAGCCCGAACTACGGCTGGACGACTGCAGGAGACCCACAGTGGCACCGACAGAGAGCCCCTGGCCCAGGCCGGACGGTTGCAAACAGCAGTTCGACCGAATGACCGTGCACCGGGCCAGTTTTCGCGAATGGCAGGACGTGGTCCGGACGCGGCCCACGGTGCCGGCCGATCACGAGCTCGTGGGCGGCGCCCAAGAACGCATGCAGAACGTGACGTCGCAGCGACACGACTTCGTGACCAAGTGCTTGCCGGAAGCTCAAAGGCAGCGTGCCACCGGGCCGGCGGAAACCATTGGCCACAACTGCGGCAGCGGCCCGTGCCCCATGACCAGCAAGACCACCACGGCGGACGCGTTCGGGTTCACGTGCAATTCGGACGGACGACGGCCACTGGCGCGGCCGTCCACCGCCTCCTGGTCGCAGGGCCCGAACCTGCTAATGGCCAAAGAAACGGAGACCAGTTCGAGTTATCAGCAGTGGGGCCCGCTGACGATAAGCCGGCCACAGTCGCTGGCCGCGTACTGCCGGCCGGAAGAGCCTGTCAACGGCCGCACCGTGTACACAGTCAGTTACCGTCCGCCCGGCTCGTTCCGCGACCCGTTGCCGGGCGAACAGCTACCGGCTGATGGGTACAGGCACAGTAAGTCGGATAAGGCTGAACCCCACCAACCGTTTTACCCGAGGGCACACGATTACAATTTGTATCCTCAATAATACGCAATTATAATTATATTACATTATTGGCTCTAAACAAGGCTGTAAATAATATGATTATAATGATTAGTGAGGATAGAAATTGTATTCATGTGCTCTTGGGTAAAACGGTTGGTGGGTCTCAGCCTCGTCTGACTTATTGTACATGTATGTTACACCTATTTTTAGGGATTATATTTTAACTAAATACATTAGGGAATTTTAAATTCGTACATTTTGTTGATATTTTCGGGAATCCTATTAATAAGGTATGGGAAAAAGATTAGAAGAACAAGATTTAGTGTTTTGCAAATTATGCGTCTACAATCTACATAACACTAAAACCGGATTCAAAATGATCGATTTTGCGGTTTTCAATGTATAGCTGATAACAAATGAGTAGTTTTATGTGTTTAAGTCTGTAGAGTTATACCATATAATTATTATAAAAATAATATATGTTATTAAGCATAATTGATACTCATAGGTATATAATTTATTTTAAGTGTTAGGATTTGGAAAAAGAATGATGACTGAATCAGTTGAACACGAATTCAAAAGAGATTTTATGAAACACGCTGTTGCCACCTAGATGGTTTTAATCCATCAGCCGAGTGAATTTAAAGAAAAATAATGCACTTTATTAATATCATTTTTATCTTAATCCACATTTCTTTATAGCCTCCTGGCTATTATTTATTATTTACACGTATAACAATTTATTTAAATCGATTTGATATTTACATATTTTCAGAACACTGAATAATATATGGGTCCACTGAGGCCGCGCTATTAGAAAAAATACAAACTTAAAATATCACTACAGTGAATAAAATTGATTTTTTGTAGAAAAACTATGCATAATTGAATATTTATTCAAATATATATATATTGTATTATTTAATAGGCTTGGAAATTGTATTGGCTTGTATTTTTTTTCCACACACAAATATTATTTATATTATATCCATCATAATTCGGAATTTGTAGTTTTACATGTTGTACCTACGTTTGATACGGAAGGCAGGTGAATCATTATTGTCACCTATAACTTTAATATACATTTTAACAGTTTCTAGATTTGATCAGTGAGTACCTAATCTACCATGTTTTATTGTCGTTCAGTGCGGATCTTCAATTCTGTTTGCTATTTATAGTCTAATCGCAACTAATTGTGATCGTGCTAAGTTAATATGTTATTTATTCAATTAATGGCCATCATTATAGTTATAATAGTTATAAATTTTTGATGAATAATGATAAAATCGAGCCCATATGTATCGGAGTAATATACATATATTTATGATAACAAAGTACAAAAATCGTATAAATTTTAATTTTTAGTTTTTATTTTAAGACATGGTCCTACAACCTAAGAGGATATCAACTCCAAATAAAATAACATAAAAAGTTAATATTATAGTTGTTAATGTATTATTTTATTTTATAGTTAATATTCTTTTTCACATCTACATTTTTATATTATTTATAATTATAATTACTATATTATTATACATTGTGTTACAAAAATAATTTAAAATATAATTAAGTTCATTAATATAACTAACTATGTTAATTTTTATTCATATATCAAAAATGAGTTGATTTTATTAAGTATAAAATTCATATTTCATAACATTTAAGTCACAAAAAATAATTATAATCGAAATTACTTATTGACTTATATAGTGATTTATTAGTTATTTGTACTTATTTCTATAGGACATATGTATGTACTTTTAATTTTTAATACTGTCAGTTAAACTATAAACTATATACGTCGGTATGTTTGATATATTCATAATATTCAGTAAACGTGTACAATTACTTTTAAGTAATATAATATGTAACCCAACAATTCAAAACATATGTTGCAAGACAATTTTATATTTTTACCGATATTACATGTAAATAATATAATAAGTGCAATTATTTTCTTTTTAAATATTTTAATAACTACCAATATTTAAATTAGTACAAGAGTAAAACTTAACAATTCCAACTTACTATAGTCTATAGTACACTATGGTATTCTTAATACAATTATGTATTCTAAATATTATATACGAGTAATAGCTAATTTGCTAAATATGTATATGAAATTAATTTTATTCTAAATTTTTATAATTTTTGTATAGCTATACTTACAGCTAATTGTACTCAAGTAGAAAACAACCGGTTTCATTTATGTACTTTTATTTATAACCGTTTAAAGTATTCAGACAAGTTTTCCATCGTTGATATGGTAATTTAATTTAAAACCATATAATAAGTACTTTTTTCTACTACTGCAGATTTTCAAACGTAATATAATATGATAATCAAAAATTAAAAAAGCTCGTTTTTTTTTTTTTATTTTAAATCTAATTCTGTCAACCAAAGTTATTTTTACTTCTTCTAAGTTATAATTTAAAGATAATTTTGAATTCTGAGTTCGGTATAAAAAAATAATAAATAGATTTTTTTTTTGTCAATAATAAATATTTATATAATACATTGGCAATAATATACCTTTTTAGTAGGTACCTTGTGATTTATCTAGCTATACACAAAAAAAAGTAATAATAATAATAATAATAATAATAAAATTAATTATATGTATAAAAGATTATTATGGTTATCATAATGGAAGTTGTTATACTCGCGAACTGCAGTCGGATTCGTGTTTAGCTGATGACAATGGAGTTTTCTTTTCTCTTTTTTTTCCATAACGCCCATAACATAAGTTGGCTATTGAAATAATTGTAAATATGTAATAATATATTCTATGTCAATGTAAACATTGTATATATAATAACGTAGTAGAATATTATTTAACAAATTACTAATTATTTCACACATTATGCACCATTATTGTAATACAATATATAGTTATTATTTCGTAGACACTTGTCTTGTTGCTACATAGAAAAAATCAATATTTAGAATACCTAGTCCAATAATAAAATAGATAGTTGCAAATAATACATATTTTGGCTTGTTAATGTAGGAGAACCTAATATAGTGTTGACCCGTTATAATAAGGCGACATACTTACGTGCTTTTAATTAATTTGTCCCCGGACGTCAGAGCCATGTGAAAGTTTGATGATTTATGATAGAAAATTCATATTTATATACATTTATACTCATACACATAAACTATAAAGGAACAGTGAACTTTGATGACATAAAAATCATGAAAAATTGAGCTATACAACTACTTATTACTTACAAAAGTATAGGAACATCAATTTTTTTCATACAATTTAATATAGTCTTTGGAAATTCTACACCAAATTGCTTTTGGCATAATTCCAGAGTTCAGCGGTATTTAGTTGATAAATACCTTTTATTTTAATGTTGGTACAATACTACAATAAGTAGGTACCTAAAAAGTGATCATCATAAAATAAGACTTTTGTTTGAAATTGGGCAGTCAGAATTGCAGAACGTCGTAAAAATATAGGTTTACTGCAAGGTAAATATAATAGCATTTATTTAATCTTTTTTTATTTAATAACTTGTTGTTTTGGAACAAAATCATAAATATTTAATCAAGATAGTCGTAATAACTATTGTAAATTTGATCTAAAAAATTATTGTATTCGAATTACTATTTTTATAAACTGAGGCTCAGTTATTAAAAAATTGTCAATATTTTGTTAAAAAAGGTCATATTCGAATACAGTTCACATTATCAAGTTTGAAAATTAAGAAAATTTGTGTTTATAATCTTGTGCAAAGGAACCCAAAAAGTTCAGAATTAATAATTAATAAGATAAATAATTATCCAATTTAGGTAACAGACTAACAGATAGGGAAAATTGTAAAATTAAATAAAAATGAACATCAAAAATATGAAATTGTATACTAAATTTTTCTTCAATGAATATAATTGGTTGTTAAATGTTTATTATTATTAACACATTTTTAATTGTTAGTTTTAAAAATTATATTTTATTAATTAAATAAGGTATAGTAAGTTTTATTGAAACAACTGTTTTCAGGTTTGATGTATGTACTGTACATGAAATAGTTTGTAATTTTAAAATATGTTGGTAACTATAAGTAAGCAATACGTAGTTAAATTATTTTTATTTATAATTTTATATATCTATAGGATAATTTTTAATAACTAAATGTGTCAATAAAAATAAACGTGTACTAGATGGTTTTTTTATTTTAATTATTTAATTATCTAAATTATAATGTTGACATAATATACACAGACACATATCAAATATTATATATCTATATAATTATACACTACATATAATACGATATTTAATTAAAATAATATATTATTAGATCAATAAATTTCAAGTTTTTCCTAGAAAAATAATATACTGTCTATAATAAAATGTAGGTACATTTAATATTATAAAAACTAGAATAACGGCATTCCATGATATTATATAGGAATAAGAATATAACGACAACGTGTAATGTTTTGTTTTTTATAGGTATCTTTTATTTAGACAAAAATTGTATGCGACATTCTTTAATTTAGAATTAAATGGCTGTTTTAAAATTATTCACATTAGTATATTACACGTTTTAAACCAAATGATTTATGTTTTTTTTGTTATCGGATTAAAGCCACAAATAAATAACTAAATAATAGAGTAAATTTTTTTTGCATTTTATATAGTTGCTGAAACCGGTACGATAATTCCTTACGAAATCGGCGTTACTTATATTATATAATTTAAGTGCTAACAAACATATTAAAGTATTGAGCATATTAATTTATTATGCAGTACCTAGATACTTAGTACAGTAATAATATGCAACGAACATTACTCGTTAATGCAATGAAATTATTTTTAGTAGTAATGACTAATGAGATAGTAATTTAGTTATATTTTTAAATTGGTTTCTAAGTAATGTTTAGTTAAATTACTTTTAAAAAATAATTTTATCACTACAAAATTATTGAGATAATGATAAGGTACTTACTAGATAGGTACCTAGTTAACCTACTTCTTAAAATCTATTTAAAATCACTTTTTATATGAATCCGTTAAATTGTTCATTTAATTATTTTGTTATTGTTAAGTTGGGTTAGATATTAGATATTATACTAGTTTAGTGGTACTTACGGATTAATGATTATCACATATATTATTAATATTATAGGTACCTACGTATGATTACAATTCTTCTATTGTCCGGCGTCGTGTCTTACAAATGTGTATATTGAATTAAGTGATTAGAAACAAAGTCAAACCTATAGGCATAACGCTGACTGTCAAGTTTGAAAGTGCAATAGTTGTTCTTCGTTACTCTACCGAGAAGAGGAGAGTAAAAATTCTTCAAGTGCTCAAATTACAAAATATAAAACAAGTACGTCCCTATACCATCTGATAATATTATATTGCAAAATATTATCGTATGGTTCAGTATTCATCTTTCATACGAGTATAGGCCACACAACGTGCTCTATTATGTGCATGTCACAGCCCGACGGTCGCGGTAGTGCGTAATAATAACCGGTCACCGGATGGCGGATGGTAAAAAATTCGCCATTTACGTATAGCCGTATAGTTATGCATCAATTGATTTATATACAGTCTCGGCGGTGTTCGCGGACAGTCAAATTATGATGTAACCGAGACATATTAATGATGATAACTACCTGCATAAATAGCAATAAATTATTGTACCGTGAATATAATAAATAATGTGTCGGAAAGAGACGATTTGATAAGTACCTACTACCTATAGAACAATAAATAATAATAATATAAATATTTTTTCGGTACTTCTTTTGTACGTCGTAATTAATGCACTTATTTTAAATATTATTATACGTCTCTAGTCTGGAGGTGTAGCCAATGATTTATTGTTGTTTACGAGTGAATTAAAAAAACCGATTTTTGAAATTCCGTAATACCCGCATAATTTTTGCAAAATATAATTATAAAGCATAATGCGAATGCATCAATATTAATATTATATATTCACAATATTATTTTTCATAGACTTTGACTGATTAATATTTATAGCGGATCCCCAGAGGCAGATTTAAATGTTTATAACTAAATAAGGCACTAACAATTTTCCGCCCCTACTAGACGTAAACAACTGTATTATACCTCCTCCAAAATATTTAAATTATTAAATTTTTAGCACCTAAATGGCTAAATTCATTTAAAAATTCAAACTATTTTTTTCTCGTTTTTAGATAATTAGACTACTTTAGAGAAATGTTAATAAATATCCATCAAATTTTAATGAAAATCTACGGTAATAATTTTTACGAACCATCATAAAAACAAAATTATGAATGCGTAATATAAAATTATAAATTATAAAACAAAACTAAAACTACTGTTTGGAAAATTAAGTTATACATTACAACATTTTTTTATAATAATAATATGAATATAATTATATAAACTATAGTCCATATTATAATAAATATTTTTACATAACTAAGTATTAGCTGCACGGTCTATGATTATATGATATTAATGATGTATATCTAAATTTAAACGAATTTTGAGTTATTAAAATGCACCTATATTTTAAGTTTAATAGTTCTTAAAGATGGTTTTACAAAAATATAAAATACATTTCATATTGAATCTAGTATTTACTATACTCTGACAATTTTTACAATTATTTAAACATTGATAGATTTCTATTTGTCTATTTATTAATATAATTTTCAAGTAATCATATAGTCCCCATATCTTATAAATCTATTATCGTTTGCATGCATAGACACATGTTTAAATAATTCAAAACTATTTGTTCACATTTTCATTTGTGTACATCAACATTTTCAAAAAAGTAATTTTATAGTAAAAAGGGTGAATTCTTAATTGCAAAAAGGAGATGTTGGGAAAAGTTAAGAAGGTCATTCAATTTTAGTAAGTAGACTTATACTGTATGATTTCAAAATTTTATAACTTTATAATATTATCTAATCATAGGAAAGATGGTTTACACTTTATAATATCCTAACTAGAAAACACGTATTTCGTGAAATAGCAATTTTTTATTCATACATTTATGTTATATCTTTGCACCTTCTACAAATGAGAATTTTATCCGTCCGTACATAAATTATGTGACAGATTCAACACTCAAGCGGCGAACATAAATTTATAATCCACCTTAACTTAATCAAGACCTATCAGATGCCGTATCTAACTCATTTTATTTATTTTTTTTTTTCGAGTTACGGCACTTTTGCTTAGCGGGACAGAATACTTAACAGTGTCCTATAAATATAGCAGCTTAAACAGATGACGAACTCTCGTGGTAGGACTGTAAGTTGAAGTGAAGATGAGTAATAATCGAAAACTTAGATTTCTTACCTATAATTTTTTTTTAGTTACCTACATAATAAATATAAATCATCAACATTTTATACGACTAGACCTTCTCAGTTCTCATAGTTATTAGTAAATACAGACATTCACATGCATTCACGTATAGGCAGTAGGGCATCTAATTAATAGGTTTTAGTTAATTTAACGAAATATAATTATCAACGAATTCAATGGCGGTATATAGTTATTAATTTTAGATCTCGATTGGGAATTATTATTGTTATCGTGAGTTCCATTTGATTATTTGGTATCAACTGTTATTAAATTACATTACGTCTCTCCGTATTTCGTATTACAATATTGCATTTTGTCCAGTAGTGTCAATTGTGTTGATATTAAATGCGTAATTACCTTTTAGTCCTGTAACCGCCGATCGATCGTGTGATTGTATTTTCACCTGTAGGTTAAATAATTTATTTTTAAAACTTTAATTACGTTTACTTTGATAGAGGTTAATTAAAAAAAAAAATTAAGCCAATCATACGTGACAATACCTATTCGATTTAGCTTTGTTATTTAATCGCACTTCTCGCCGATGACCACTATATTACAGTCGCAAAAGTTGTATAATTTAAGGTTTTTTCGTTAAATTTTGTGTGAGGCCCGAAGATTCAGTGATTTTACATCATTAATAATGTCAATGAAACCGTAAAATAATAATTTTTGAAATATTGTTTCAGTTTGTTAATAAATTAGAGAAAAATATCAGCTATAAATTTTATTGACTGTACCTACTCAATGACCAAATGACTGCTCCAGAAGAAGATAATTCATATTCAAAGTTGCCTATCGAGGAACGATGTGTACATAAAGTAATATTTTACCTTATTTGTAATAAATACATTATATTTCTGATTCTGGTGTACTTTTACAATATAATAGTTAATTATTCTTAAAATTCGAAATTGATTAGTTTGCTTGTATTACTTACCTATGCATATTAATAACTTATGATGCTGGTATTTTCACATAGTAAATATTACAGTTTATAAAGTGTTATACTGTCAGCACTAATTGAATACCTTACCTACCAAATTATGTTTTTAGTAATTGCTATAATTTTATTATACTAATATTATGTACTTACCCATATTTTATTTTTTAGTTATGGAAAGCCAGAATAAGTGGTTATGAAGAAGCTATTAAATTGTTTGGACAATTGGATGAAAAAGATTGCGAATGGAACAAATTTACTGAGATCATCAAGAAGTTCGTTATTGACAGTAATGCAATTGCACAGGAGAAAGGTCTTGAAGCCACATTGGCTTTTGTGGAAAACTGTGCTACTGCAGGGCGGTTAGTTGAGTATACCTAATTGTTATTTAAAATATTGTATATTGTGTTCATATATTTTACTAACAGGACGGCTGGGGATGTCATGGTTGGATTGATAACAAAATGTTATGGTGCACCAAAATTAAAAACTAAAGATATTGCTATACAAATAACATTGATGTTTATTGAAATCGAGAAGCAAGATGTAGTAATAGAAGAATTAGTTAAAGGACTGGACCATAAATTTCCTAAAATTGTTTCAACTTGTATTAAAGCTACAACACAAGCCATTAAGTAAATACCTACTGTAATAAAAATATTAAAAAAGCTTGAAAAATTAAAAAAATTAAAATTTTTACTATTAAAAATATATTATTTACATTTATATTATCAAATTTTTAAAATAATTAATATTAAAAAATATGATATTTATTAAATATTTAGTGATATAATTAAAATATAATTTTGGTATATTTTTTAATCATTTCATGATTCATTATTAATTTGTTTTATTTTTGTGTTTACTGTAGACAATATGGATCAAAAGTTATAAATGTTAAACCATTACTGAAAAAATTACAATTAATACTTGAAGACAGGGATAAAAGTGTTAGAGATGAAGCAAAATTGTTGACAATTGAAATTTATTCTTGGATTGGGCCTACACCTGTTAAAGCTCATTTATCAAATCTAAAACCTTTACAAGTATTAATACTCAATTTTCTGTTTATATTTTGAATGATTAATTCAGATAATCAACATTTAAATTAGATTCAAGAGTTGGAGAATGAGTTTGAAAAAATAAGCGGTGATAAGCCACAGCCGACACGATTTTTACATTCACAGCAAATGCAAGCTGCTAAAATGGTTGAAGCGGAGGCTACTAATAAAGGTAAATTTAATAATTAGTAAATAGTTGTTTGTAAAATTAATATATATAAAACATTAAACACTTAATATTAATAGGTGTAGTATTTGAGGAAAGTACTGATGAAATTGATGATGATGAAGAAGAAAATATTGAACCGGTAAATATACTTTGCCAGCTTAGTAAAGATTTTTATGAAAAGCTTGAAGCAAAAAAATGGCAAGAACGTAAAGAGGCGATAGATATGCTAGAAGGAATATTATCCAAAGCTCTAAAAATAGAAAGTGGGGAATACGGAGACTTAGTTAGAGCTTTAAAGAAAGTAAGAAAATATATATTATTTTTTATTCTAAATTTTTGCATAATATTGTTTTTAAAATAAAAAAAAAAACATTAAATCATAATCAATGGATTGGAATTTAAATGTATACTTAATCAATTTATTTTTAACTTTTTTTTTTAGATAATTACAAAAGATTCAAATGTTGTAATAGTTGGAATTGCTGCCAAATGTATGGCTTTATTAGCTAATGGATTAAAAAAACAATTTGAAACTTATGCTTCTGCTTGTATACCAGCATTGCTAGAGAAATTCAAGGAAAAAAAACAAAATATTGTTTTGCCGCTAAGAGATGCTGTGGATGCAATATATTTAAGTGTAATTCAAGCATTTAAAATGTTCAATAATTACTATCATTAGATTAATACTAATAAAATCACCAATCATTATTTTAGATGACGCTAGAATCTATTCATGAAGATATTTTAGCAGCAATAGACAATAAAAATCCATCAGTAAAAGCTGAATCAATTTCATTTTTAACTCGATGTTTCACAAAATGTACACCAGCCATTTTAAATAAAAAATTATTGAAAACTTTTATTACAGCATTAATTAAAACATTGAATGAATCGGGTAAATTATTATTAAATTCTATTAATAATATTAATGAATTTTAAATTTTAAATGCTTCATGTATATATTTTTTAAATTCAATTTTTTTTACTAATAAACTAGTTATACACTTAAAATACCTATTAAGAGAGCCGTATGTATGGTCTCAATCTTACTTTTATAATTGTACAACATATAAATAATATGTGTTGAGGAAAATCAATTTTGTGTTGTTAGCTTATTCATATATGATAGATCATTATATATTTAGATAATATTCTTATTTTTAAGTTTGATCATAGCTTAATTTATTGCAACATTTAAGCTAACAACTAAAAATTTGTTTTGTAGAATGCAAATTTATCATGATGTAAATTTGTAAGATTGATACAACACATACAGGTTCAGTGTCCTTTTATATGTGGAAATTATTATGAATAATAAATAATAGGTACTTTATAAAAAATAATGGCAGCCTTGATACTTTATTTTTTTTTATTATTATAGTTAAAATAATTCAAATAGTTAATATATAAAAATTAAAGTAGCCTTTATAACCAGTAAGTAACAATTTTAAATTTAATATTGATTGGTATTGTTTTTTATTGAATAGATCCAATTGTTCGAGATAATTCTGCTGAAGCTCTTGGTACTGCGTGGAAAGTTGTATCAGAAAAAAATATTGTTTCTTTCTTGACCAATGTCGACGCTATAAAACTTTCCAAAGTATTCAAATAGATTCTATATAATTATATATAATAAATGTATGATTATTATGTATAATTTAGAAATTTTCTATAGATTAAAGAAGCAGCAGAAAAAGCTATTATTGTTGCAAAACAATCGACTGTAGTAAAAGAATCTGTTTCAAAATCTAATTGTGTCTCAACCAATAATGTAGAGAGAAAAACAATTGCAAAAACTAATAAAAATATTGCTTTAAAAAAAAATCCTACAACTATGAATATTAAAATTGCAAAAAGTGGTAAAGCCAAAAACCCTTCTGGTACATTTTTGCAGCTAACATATCTATAATACATTAATGTTTTAATATTACATAAAATTTATGAATTTTTAGGTGTTTGTAAAGCATTATCATCAAATGGTCATCTTCCAATTGATAGTGAAAAAGAAATCAGTGATGATGAGTTGGAAAACTTAGCTTTAACATTTTTGCCTCCTGAAATTTTAAGTGGCATGATTGATCCGAATTGGAAAACTCGTTTATCTAAAGTTCAAGAATTTTCTCAAGCATGTGTTAACTTTTAGTGTTATTTTGGTAATTGGTTTTATTTTATAGCGTATTCAACAGTTATTTTAATTGTTGCAGATAATTGATGAATTAGAGCCTTCTACAGTTAGCAGTCAAGTATTAATAAAACTGTTGGTCAAGAAACCTGGTATTAAGGACAATAATGTACAAATTCAAAAGTTAAGACTTGAATGTTTGAAAAAAGTTATTGAAAAGTTTTCTATAACTAGGTATTGTTATAATATTGTAGAGTGATTCAAATCATTCAGTTCACAGTTTTCTTATTTATGTCGATTGTGTACTCATTTACAATTAAATGTTTTTAATAGTAACATGGAATACTGTATACAAGATGTTTCTTCACTATTGGGTGATACCAAAAATGGTAGCTTAGCCAGTGAATTATTGACTGTCATTGCTGATGCAACTAAACTGGATCTGGTCTCTAATATTGTATTAAAATATGCATTTAATATTCAAAAAAACCCAAAAGTTCAGATTGATGCCCTCAACTGGCTTTCAGGTGCAATTTTAGAATTTGGATTTAAGTAAGTTTACTATTTAGTTTTTAATTTTAAAACTGACAATCAAATAAAAATATTATTTATATTTTATCTATTTATTTACATTATAGCATTACACCTAAATATGTGATTGAGTATGTAAAAAAAGGCATCATAGCTTCTAACCCGCAAGTAAGGGTGGCTGTTATTTCTCTTTTGGGTGTTATGTATCTGTATGTGGGACCTCAACTAAGTTTGTTTTTTGAAAATGAAAAACCCACTTTACTGCAACAATTAAAAGCAGAATTTGAGAAGGTACGAGTAATTTTTGCTACAATAATTATTACTTACATTATTATACTCATATTTTAATAATGTTGTTTTACAGCGCCAAGATGAAGTTCCCCCAAAACCAATACGTGGAAAAATGATTAAAGGATCTACTGAATCATCAAGTGACGATGAAAAGCCAGATAATGAAGTTATCATACGAGATTTTGTTCCTAGAGTAGACATTACACCACTAATTACTGATACTCTGATAAATGAATTGTCAGATAGAGATTGGAAAGTAAATAAAGTCTTTAAATAATAATTTTTAAAATACAAAATACAATTTTGATTTTGTTAAATTAATTTATAAATAGGTTCGTTCTAATGCCTTAATCAAATTGAAAAACATTATTACTGAAGCTAAATTCATAACTAATAAATTGGGTGAAGTAAGAGAAGCTTTGCAAGATAGGTATGTATACATTCACATGTATCACATTCTTCATATCCATATACCTTAAATAGTAACAATTATTACAATTATTCATTGATTGTTTAATTATTAACTAATAATTAGGATAAGTGATTCAAATGCTCGTCTTGGTTCAAATGCCATCAATTTAGTGGAATTAATCACTATAGCCATGGGATCATCTTTCAAAGTATATATAAAAGGTTATTTACCTGGCATATTAAATGCACTAGGTGATTCAAAGGTTAGAATATAGTATGAAAAATTATATATTTGAAAATCTAGTTGGAAATATAATTAAATGAATGCACTTTTTTAGGTATTCAAAAGCCAAAGTGCTCGTCAATGTATGAATACTTTTGGAGATATATGTGGTTATCGAGAATTTTTTGGAGGTGACATACTGTTGGATGCATTTAAAAATAATTCAGTAACACTACGATCAGAACTATGGACTTGGCTTGCTGAAAAATTGCCTATTAGTATGATTTTAAATGCTGCTGAATATTTATATTTGTTAAATTTTATTATTTTCATATAGTTCCTATGAAGTCAATTCCAGCTGATGAGTTAAAATGTTTACTTCCTGTTTTATACACAAGTTTTGAAGATAAGAGCGCTAGTATTCGTAGTGCCTCTGAAAAGGCTGTTTTAGGGTTTATGATGCATTTAGGTTATGCTTCTATGTATGGTGCTTGTGAAAAATTAAAGGTATAGTGGTATTATTTTCAAATAAATAATATATTTAAATTAAAAATAATATAATGTATTTTGGTAGCCTATGTCAGTTAAGTTGTGTAGAGAGAAATTGGACAATGAAAGACCAAACTTACCAATCGAAATGCCTAAAGTTGTAAAGTCATGTGTTCCTCCAAGTACTTTGGTTAAATCAAAAAGTTCAAAAAAACTTACGTCTAAATCTGTTACTAAAGCAAACAAGGTATTACTTTATATATTAGTAATTAAATAGTTAATTTACCTGTATCATATATTACTTTACAGATTATATCATAAATATTTTTGTAATATTGATGAGTAGGTAATTTTTGATGTTATTGTCCTGTTTCCAAATCAGATAAATAGTTAGGTCTGGGTAATATATTGGGTATATAAACTAAAACAAACCTGTTCAAATTGTAGGTCTTATATTTATTTATTAATAGGCTTATTTTTTCAATAAAGGAAAATATTATTTCTCGTGCAAATATGGCAACTGGGAAAAAGAGAGAAGAAATAGATAATAAATCATTGTTTCAACATAACAACTTAAAACATCAACGTGATATTGATGAGCATAAATTAAAAGTATGTACATTTTTAAGTTTACATGAAAAGTTTAAAATTGGAGATTTATGATTTTTACAACTAAACATTGAAGTATCAATTATTATATCATAAGTATATGTCAATTTTCAGTTCTTTGTTATAGTACTTATTCATTGTACTAAACTGTATAGATTATAAATTAATAATAACAATAAAAATAAGTAGGATGGTATGTATTATTAGAATATTAACATTTTAAATTTTTGATGCATATAGGCTTTAAAATGGAATTTTGTTACTCCACGAGAAGAATTTGTTGAACAACTTCGAGAACAAATGTTAACAGCAGGTATTAATAAGGTATTAATTACAAATATGTTTCATTCAGATTTCAGATATCATCTCAAAGCAATTGAGTCTCTCTCAGAGGTATTATTATAGTAAATACATTTTATATGAATTATATAAGTTGTTGGATACTAAATTAGTTTCTAATTTTCCAAACAGGACTTTAACACTGCAGATGATAATTATTTGCCATTAATTAGTAATCTTGACTTAATCTTGAAATGGATAACCTTAAGGTTTTTTGATACTAATCCGTCTGTACTTTTAAAAGGTCTTGAATATTTACAACACATATTTAATATTCTTGTATCCCAAAAATATATTCTTCACGATACTGAAGCATCTAGCTTTATACCATATTTAATAAAAAAAGTTAGTAAAATCAGTATCCAGCTATATAGTCTATAATATTTTACAATATATTTCTTTTATTTATAATATAGTTAGGTGATCCAAAAGATATAGTAAGAAATACTGTCAGGGCCATATTAAAACAAATTGCATTTGTATTCCCAAATTCAAAGATATTTCAATATATCATGGAAGGAATAAAATCAAAAAACTCGAGACAACGTTCAGGTAAGTGTTATTAATTAATTTTTTTATTTAAATATAGGATTAATGAATTAATAGATTATTATTTACTTTTATTCTTAATTGGTAATTATTTCTTAGCAATGAGCAAACATCAAATTTTATTCAACACAGTATATTAAAAATATTGTTTTTGAACTTCAACAAAAATATTCTAATTAAATATTTATTTATTGTTTTCTTATAATTATAAAGAAATCGTAATAGTTTATAAATATGTTATGTACATATAGAATGTTTGGAACATTTAACATCCATGGTAGAAGATTATGGTACTTCGGTTTTTCAACCTAGCGTTGCAGTGGCTTGTAAAGAAATTGCTAAAAGCATTGGAGATAGGGACAATTCTGTCCGTACAGCAGCACTCAATTGTTTTGTGGCCGCATTTTTTTTACACGGAGAAGCTCTTTTTAATTTCGTTGGCCATGTAACAATATATTTTATTATTATTTTATATTTATGTGATTTACACATCAAATATTATATTTGATAGAATATGTAAATAAATTGTTATTTTTTAAACAGATTTCCGAAAAAGATATGGGTCTTTTGAAGGAACGATTAAAAAGAGCTTCAAAGAACCGAGTTGTACCTGTTGCCACCATTCAGCCAACTATGAAAATTGTTTTACCTCCTATTCAACATGTATCTGACATAGAGCATGGTGTTGTTGATAGTAACTCAGACAGCGAAGAAAATAATGCTATACTTAGCGTTTCACTAGAATCTAATCACGAACAAAATCCTCAAGGAAATGAAAACAATTCACCCATAACAGAAACTATTCCTACCGCTATAGAATATTTACCCACACCAGAAATAGAATCCAGGTGATAAAAATATTTAAATATTTCTAGCATGATCCATTGATTCTATATTTCTATATATTGTTAAATGTATATTATGTAAAGTCAATAATTTTTCACGAGATTTTTCATGTATTATAAAGTATTTTCATCGTAATATAATTCGAGACTATCTGAAGGAGGGTTAACTAGAGTGATGAATCAAAATGGTTTTGAGCTAAGAAAGTCAGCATATTATATTACTTAATATATATTATATCTATATTGTTACTGTAAAATTGTATTTTACTATTAGTGATATAGTAGGTTTAAAATTAATTTTTATTTGAAAACATAACATTTACTATAGGTATTATTAATATTTAATTATTATAATATAATATATTTATATCATATGTTATTGTTATTAATCTATGAGCCAATATCAATTATACCATAAAATGGTCTGAATAACTTAAAAATATTTTAAATATTTATAAAATGTCATTGTGTGTATAAAATATAATAATATATATAAAAGTTTCAGATCCTCAAGAATAATATTTTTTGAATTACAACAAAACAACTAAAATCTCAAATCTGTATACTTTGTTAAAATATTTAATCTTGTCGACATTTTTACATCAAACAAAAATTGGCTTAAGTATTTTAAATATTATAAAATTTCTAAGAAAACAACTTGTAAAAATTTGTATTAAAATTTTAAGCTTTTTAGGCATAATAATAATAAAAAAATTTTAAACATAACCTAACCGTTAAGATAAGACATAACTTAAACTAAGTCTAAATACTTAAAAAAATTAATTTAATGTAGAAAATGGTAATTTAAGTTCTTAACAGTAGAATATTTCAAGTTTCTATGGTTAGTATTTGTTAAATTACAGCAAAAACATTAAGATCATCATTTATAAATATATTCATTATATTGTTCTATTATCTTAAGGTCTTAAACTGCTGGTTTATTACAAAAGAAAAAAATTAAAAATATATGTATATTTTTATTTTAGAACATCTAACAATGAAATCACTCATGAAACACGAGTGACCCGAACTCGTTTTGCTTTAGACGAAAAATTTATCCAGGAATTGGATTCAGAAGTGATTGAAACACCCTCAATTAGTCTTAAAATCATATAACTGGACCTCAGATGACAATGAAATAAACTTTGGAAAAATATTTCAAGATAAATCTGAGTATGTGTCTAAATATTTTATATAACATAGATAAACAAGTATTTTATGTTTAGATGTTTATTTCCTGATGGATCATCATCAAAACCATGTCTAAATGTGAACCCATATAGTACTGCAACTGTTATAAAATGTAAAAATCCACCTGCTTTTATTGATCCTATTACGCAATTGATATATCAAGTGACATCGATGGATTTAGAAATATCAAAAGTTGCATTAGCAAAGCTCAATAAAATGTTAATGATACCTGATGTAAGCATTATGTTTAATATTTTAATGTACATATTTGTTTTTGATTTTCCGTGTATTTATTTATTGCAGACAAGATCGAAGTTTTTAGAAGATGGAAAAGTTTTGTCACTTTTTCATGGCATCATTAGGCAGTTTGATGTATTATTAGAACATAATGACCCTGTCAAATATAAAAACATATTTCATTTATGTTTGAATGTAAGTACTACTAAAGGAGGATGTTATACCTGCATGTATTGTCTCTGCCGTACTAACATTCATTGTTCCAAATTTTCATTTAGATAAAAACATTTTATGTTGTTAGTTTTAATATTGAGGTCAATTAGTAATTAACAAACTTAGGTAAGAATATTATCTAGGACAAGTCATATGCTTTTATTGATATTATAATTTTAAAGTGAGTTATAGCTATGTAAAATATTACAATTTTAAAATATTTATAACTCTTTAAATTGATAGTACTGATAAAACTCTATGAAATGCCCTAGGTTATATTCTTACCTTAAATACTTAAAGCTTATAATAGGTAAATTTAGACTTAATATTAAAACTAATATGAAATAAATTCAGTTGAATGCAAATTTGTTATGTTATACATCAGTAAGACAAAAACAATATATGCTAGTATGATATCTTCTTTAGTCTTAACATTACATTATTTAGCAATTACAGATTTTTGAGTTTTATATTTTCAATAAAAATAAAAATTGAAGTTAGTAAAGATGTTTTATACATGATTCACCAAACTTTAAAAAATACAGAACAATCATAAAAATATAATTATTGTAAATATAAAATTTTGATTTGTTTTTCATTTAATATTCATAACAAACAATATTAGTTAAAATAAGTTAAGAATATTGTAGATTAGAATAATGTAAAATTGATGCATTTTTATCACTATTTCTCTTGTGTAGTAGTCATCACTTCGGAAATTATAAAAAAATCTAAAGCTAATATATCTATTTTTACATACGATGAAAAAAATGTAAATACATAATACCTGATTAAAATATTTAAAGCTAGGTTTATAGTATAATAAAAATTATACATTTGCTATGCAAGGAAAATATTCTTCTACCACTAAAATCCAATGGTTGGTTTGACGGTTAAATTGTTGATTAATTTCCAAAATAATAAAATTAATAATATTGCCAATTTTTTTTTTAATAATTATATTTCTTATTTTCTTTTTAGCTATGTAAATACCAAGAATTCATGTTCATATTAACCGAACAAATTGTGCACGACTTACTTTTAAAGCTATTGTATCTTTTATCTAAGACTGAATTGGATGGTTTGCCAAACCCTGACATGTTTTGGCGATGTGCGAACAGTCTTATTATGAAAATTCTTGATATGTGTGTTCATACGACAGTTACATGGTAAGAATGTTTAGATGAGAATAATTCTTTAAATAAATCGTTTTAAGTTATTTGCGTATATTATAAATTCACAGTGCTATTTTGACTATACTTCATAACACAGTCAAAAATCCTAAAAACTCAACAAATTACTTTAAAGATTTGGTACTGAAATGTACATGGAAATGTATAAAGGATTTTGAAAAGTGGGATGATGATCTATGTTACGAGCTAGTATTTGAACGTGTACACAAATTGTTGGAAGTAATTTATTTAATTTACTATGTCATTAAAAAATGTGTTATACCATTTTTAAATTTTTGAACTTCTCTGTTTATTAAAATTAGGAAACTGATTCAAAATATAGGAAAAAAAAAGAATCATATGATATTCCAATGAAAACATGTACAACTATTTTGTATACAATGGTAAAAATACGCAACGATAAAGTATTGGAGAGTTTGGCTAATTTAAAATTGCCTAAAGATTCTATAATGGTCAAACATATACTCAAGATGTTAAGGGTAAAATAATAAATTAATTATTGTTGATCGGATAATTACAGTTTGGCATTTATTATTAGCATTTGAAGAATAAATCAAAAAGAAATAATGGTAAATACAATACACCCCATGATGAATTAGACGATATATTCAAATTAATAGGGCAACACGAAATGATGGACGAAGTAAGTCATTGAAATATAGTTGTATTTTCATAGTGAAATTGTCTCGGTTAGAGTAGACAATTAATAATAATGTTAAAAAAATTAACATTTTTTATTGTATACAATGATCATCGTTTCTGGGTATTTTGATTTGAATTCTACAAACAAAAAACATAACAAAATTCCTATTTGTCTGACAGGCCGTACAACAGTTATACAGATTCAAAATACAGTATCCAGACATAGACATAGAGCCACACTATTTCTAAGACGACAAAATATTTTCAAGATTGTATTCATCGTCGACTAGCAACAATCAAAAATAATTCAAAACACCGTTCAGTTGAATATCATGGTACAGTATTTAATCTTTTGGATGCTTGATATACAATTTAAATTGTTGCAAGACTGTATCAGTTTTTATTATTTAGGAATTGATGACAATTCCAAGTCACTTTTGTCGCAAAAATCTCAGTCTGCTATTGTTAGTGAAGCCGATGGTTTCATGAAACGGTTGCAAATTTTAAAAATGAAAGCAACCGCAGTGAGTGGTGTGTTGGACGGAAAACGTAATAAAAACAATCTACTGAACCAAAATATTTAATCTTGGCCAACGTTGTTTTTCCTTTAGAATAAAGTTTAATTCCATTTATAGTTATTAGTTCGCATTGTTCTCAAGCAAATGATTCAGTTTTATCAAATCTTAACACATTAACATTGAAAACCCATGGAGTATGGACACTATTAGTTTTTTTTATACTTTTTTTGTCATTATTTCATATAATTATTATTATCATTGAATATTAGCATTTGAATGTTTTGAGAATGCGCCTTATATGTTCTGTGAATGAAAAATTTGATTCTTGCCAACAATATGCAATTTTATTTTATTTTGATATTATATTTTTTTAGTGAATTTTAACAAAAATAATTTATTTAAGTTTTACAGATAAAATAAGTAATATATTTACATTTTTACATTATAGTCATTATTATCAATTATTCATATTATTATTTATTTTAATTTATTAAAATTGATTTAAAAAACTGAAAGATTTTATTTTTTACTTGCAATATAATATGTAGTTTATTCTTGATACAGGTATTTCATACATGAAAAGTTGATATTTAAAATTTTTTTTTGATACGTTTTTTGTACGTTTTTCTCTCATATCTCATTGAAATGTCAGGGTCAGCACATAAGCTAACAAAAAATCATTACATTGTTTTGGAGAAAAATTCATTATTATTCTGATTGCTGGAAAGTTGATAGGTATAATATTATAAATGTATAACTCAATTGCAAAGAAAGTACATTTTTGATGGTGTAAATATCTCAATATAGATATTTTGTTTTTGTTTTTATCTATTTAGAGAAATGTTTCAAACATTATTTGTTTTAATTTTAAAATCCAGAATTGTAATAAAAAACATAATATTTTAATTTTCTAAAATAAAAACACGTCAGATACTTATTTATGGATTGGATAATGATTGACACACACACACAATAATAAAAACAAATTCAAATAAGTCAACAACATGGTATAATTATGATTTATTTAAAAGTAATAATAATAATATAATAACTTACATTATAGTAACACACATTGTTTTAAATTACATAAAATAAAATAGTAGCTGAGGTGGATAAAACAAATTTTTTTGTGTGAAGCCAAATTAATTTGTCAGGAATCAGGATAAAATGATTTTCCAACATTTTTGTATAGTATACACAACACTTGATAATTAAAAAAAAAATTGTTTTAAATGTTTTTAACAAATGTTTGCTATTTTTTTTTTATTGTCAAAAGTCTTGATCTAAAATGAAAAATACTCAAAACTTGTATAGTAAACTACATGATAAATAAAAACAAACTAACTTTAAATTAATAAAAAAATCACAGAAGACCCGTACATAATAATAAAAAACCTGCACTAGGCACATTATTAATTGTACCGTAGATAATTATACAGCTAAAAATATTATCAATTATTATGACTTTTTTACAATATGTATGAATATATTTGATTTTTCAGTTATAATAATAATATGTAATATAACATTACGTTTCTATTAAAATGGTATATTATACTTCTAACTTTTGAATAACATAACTCAATCCATCACTATGCATTTATTAAAATATTTGAATAACTCAAATAATAGTATAAATAAGTGAATAATATTATTTAAAGTAATATTATCTTTCGAATAATTATTTTTTTGATTGAATAGATGATATAATAGATAAAAGTATTAAATTATGAGAACTTTTATAATACTGGATTAAAATATTAAATTGGTTAAAGATTTGTTAAGATTAAAAAGTATTATTAATATTATCACCTTACTAAAGGAGAACTACCGATGAAGTAATCTCAATATATATATATATATTTATATAAAGGTTTATAATTATAAAATATGCTTTGTTTATTGCTGATATTAATTAATAGTTAATAGAGCTACCAAATGTGTAACAAAAAAATGAATACATCATTATTGCACATTTCAAAGTTACGATTAACAATTTCTCTAAATAATTTAATAATAATATGGTGTTTTTTAAAATATATTTCCTAATATTTTACTAGTAAAAATAAGAACTATAATAACTTCGAACAAATCTCGTTAATGCACAAAAGTTTATAATTTAAACACAAATATAACAACAGAATATTGTTTTTATAAGCAATATTTCCCTTCAGAATTGTATTATTTTGACTAGTTCTGTGGTATGTGTGATTACATTTTTTTTTTTTACTATTATTTTTTAGCAAATCAATTGGATTTTAACATTTGAATAACAGTTATGGTTGCAAGAAATCTAATCATTCAAATCAAAACCCATTAATGATACCTGTCCGGCAGCTGTCTAACTTTCATCGAACCGTCCGCTCCACACGAGAACAGTCTGGCCGAAGAGTCCACTTGTAGCTGCGTGACGCCTTGACCGATGTGCTTGAAGAAACTAGAACGAGCGTGTTCGGCGGGGAATGTGTACATCAACTGATGGGTGGATAAATTCCAAATCTGAATAAAACACAAGTATAAAAATTTTTTTTCGTGATGACAGCGAGTGTAGCGCGCGCGAGTTTACTTTGATGTCTCCGTCTGCTGCTCCGGTACAATAAAATTGTTCGTGAGGGTCGATGGTCATACATTTAAGACACGAATCATGACCCAAGTAACGATGTTTTATTGAACCACTACCACCGCGGACGTCGAATATGCATATGTCACCTTTTCGTCCGCCGGTGACTATTACTTGATGCTGTGGAGCGAATCCGATACACGTCGACCCTTGCTCGTGACACACAAACGCTAACAATGAAATCAAAAACAATCGCAAAACAAACATTTAGCCAAGTTGTTACGTTTTGAGTGTGATTTTTGTATTATTACCCGTGACTAGTGACTTTTTGTGCGGCAACAGTGTGTCCCACAATGCAACGTTTCTGTTTTCAGATGAATGGCCGGTCGTAGCGATGAGACTGCACGAACCGAGGAACACAAAGTCGCTGGTAACTTTATTATGGCATTGGAATGTCTTGGGGAAAAAATTAAGAATGATTAGAATATTAGATGGGTATTTTGGACAGATTCAAAAAAAGTCTGGACTCGTTTTTTCGGATGCGCTATCCGAGTTCCGTTGCGAGAGCTTTTTTTTTATACCAATTCCGTCCCGGTTTTAAAATCGTTACCTACCAATTCCGTCCCAGTTAAAAAAAGTTACATACCAATTCCGTCCTAGCTAAAAAAGGTATATACTACGAGTAATTCATATTATCTTAACTTCAAATGTTTTCTAAATAATATAAAATATTAAAATGAACATACAAAAGGGACTGAACCGAAGTAACTAAATGTTTGGCTGGATCCGAGTTCCAGCCCAGATTTTTTTAATGGATATATTAATTCTGTACTGTGTCAAATATTTAGTTATTCCAGTTCAGTCACTTTTGTATGTCATTTTATATTATAATCGATTATAATAATATTATATTATTTAGAAATAATTTGAAACAAATATAACATGAATTAGTATATACCTTTTTTAACTGGGACAGAATTGGTATGCAACTTTTTTTTAACCGAGAAGGAATTGATATAAAACTATAAAAAAGGTTGCATCCGAGTTCTATACCATATGTAAAAATTGAATTTAAAGATAATAGTTAGGTTCCGGGCTTTTTTTAATGATGGATATACTAATTCCGCCTTGTGTCAAACATTTAATGGCGGACAAAAAGTTTGAGCTTAAATTATTCCGAGTTTGTGATTATTTTTTAAATTTGTATAAGGAATAATAATGTAATACATTATTATAAAATAATACAATAATAATACAAATAATACAATATAAAATAATATTATAGATGTATAATAAATTATTTTTTTAAATTTAAATTTTGTGAATTGAATAATTTGTATTTTTGGACTCACGGAAATAAAAAATGGTTACTACACCTATTTATTTGGTTATTATAGCCCCTGCTCCCCAAATTAATATTAACATAGCGACAGTTATTCAATATCTTGTAAGCAGGAGCTGTCGCAGGAAAAAAATTATTTTAATTTAGTTAAACCTAAAACCTGTAGTTTAATTAAGTTTAAGTTGTAAACATTATTGATAAAGCTATTGCTACTATTAATATTCAGTAGGTACTAAATACTAATTATTATGGTTACATGACTATCCTAAATAGAAATTTTTAATTTTTTGTATAATTACTACAAATGCCATATAATCCCAATCACTACTGCCATTCATAGTAGATTTAGATTTTTCTAAAAACACCTATACCTGTAGGCAGGGATATAAAGGTGGGCTATTTGTCTGATGTAGTGAAAATATATAAGTTGTTCGGAATATTTATCGGCCTTTTTGTCCGGAATTCAATCAAATGATGTAACAGTCGTAACACATCATGAATTTAAAAAAAATTAACTGACAATATTGTATTAAACTTACATAAAATGGTCTGTAGTTGGATGACGTGAGACCGACGTTAAACAGGGATAAATTTCCGTCACCGTCGGCTACACCGAACTTGTTGCCATGTTGCGAAAACCGCACCCTCGTGACTTTTGCAAACGTACCGGCTGCTCTAGGTTCGGCCACTGTTTGAGGATGACCCCATTCCCAAATATGCACCGAACCGTCTTGCGAACCCGTTAAATCTAATCGGAATACAATTGTTTTAAATTATTTATTTTTCTATCACACAGTTAATCGAAAATGTAGCACGAATAAACTGTGTAATGATTTACTAACACACAGGTAACAAAGGATGTGGACATATCCTCCGAATGTTGTCCACGCGGTGTTTCATAACCTAAACAAAAAGAGTGAAAAAGTGAGAAAAAAAACCACCAAAAATCAAATTGTAGTATTAGATAAATAGGCAAAAATATAAATGAATAAAACATAATATGTACATGTTAAGTATTATGGTTAATGATATTTTTTTACAATGTGTATATACAACGTTGATGAGGTATTTTATTTATTATTTTAAGTATGACAAACAGATATTATATTAGCTAACACTTCTAGGATTATTATACTTTGTTGATTGTAACATTTCAAGCATCATCAAGCGACACACAAAAAAATCTTGTCTATTCTACATAAAAAAAAAAAAACAGAAAAAAATACAAATAAAAAATCCAAACAAGAGCAACTTTATAAATACGGTTGCTCAAATCATGTCGAAGCTCTAAAATGCGCACATATAAAATCATAACAATGGAGAAACACGCAGTTTTAAAATTGATTTAAAAAAAATGTATTTCATCAAATTCAACGCACCGGTCTGAGCAGGAGTCGACTGCGGTCACAGACAAACTGACAGAAACGTGGGTCGTGACAACCGGGGAAATTCAGTCCCTTCATCTGATAGCAATGTGACACACAATAATAATGACAATATTTTAAAAACAAATGATGTATTGTTAAAGCATTTATGCAATTCAAGTAATATTATAATTTTAACTGTGTTTTAGAGATAAGCCTTTGGGAAAAATAAAATAAAATCAAAAACAAATAACAAACAAAAAACAAAACAGGCGTACCTCTACACAATCATATAACATTAATTATTATTAATATTTCATTATGTACAATGTTTAGGCAAGTATACATTTTTTAAAAGTAAAATACATAAGTTTTTTTTTATTATTATTATGTATAAGATCAGTGAAGTCTATGATTATAGATTATTAAATTGATTAGAATAAATAGCTGGAAACAAAATGTAAATGTGAGAGGTAAGTGTTTTTAAGTTTGTAAGCGTTTGTTCAAAATTTTGATAGCTCTTAAGAATTGGGTAGCTTAAAGTATACAAAGCTTTTAATTCTGGCACCTGAAGATATTTGTTGAGAAAATTTAAAATTGATTATTATAGATAATAGATCAAATATATTGTACACAGAAGAAAACACGGCAGATGGTAATGTAAGCCCACGCTCGCAACAATTAATAGCCTCTTACCGACATAATATTTTTTGAGCTTTTTATTGCTCTCGTCCCTCCGTCGCTGTAACTTTGTATGCTCTTTTGTTGTACCTTATTACATAGAAAACAAAACATTCACATACTGCACATAACGCTTTTGAATTCACAATTACTATACAATTTAATTTTACTCTTTAGACCCAATAATCAATGTAATCTTCCATTTGGTTAAAAATAGAATGTTGAGAGCTAAAGTACAATGATCACTTACCACAGATGCTCCTCGTCCAGTCTGGCCTGCTAATCCAGTTACACTAGGACTTGTGGGTAGTGGATTAACAATAATAGTACCAGGAGATGTTTGAAGAGGACGATCAATAGACGTTTGAATTACCAGGAAACTAGATGGTTGATGTTCATGATCTCTGTTGATTTAAATCATGGAAAATAAATGAATATTTTGTGCAAACTAAATTTGACATTTTGGATCAGTTTGTTCTCAAATATAATATATTTAAAAATGTATTATTAACCTAGAGAGATTAACAAGGTCAAATTCACATTCATCTTCTAGCCAAGAAGGTGATTCAAGTAATAATGATATATCCATCTCCTGTATTTCTCGAGGAGTCGCCAGTGCAAGGAGACTACTGTTTGCCTGCAGTAAAAATGAATTATAAAATTTAATTTAAGTTATACTTGAATTTAAAATAAATACTCACCAAATTAAGGCAAAAAGCTGATATGGAATCTTGTTCTTTATGGATAATTCTCACTGGATCGGGCAAATGTGGATTGGGTGTTTCACTTCCAGAACACGATTTAACTTCTTGATTCATAGTTGGTAGAGTAGAACTTCCAGCTGCACGTGGTTGACGACTGAATATACTTCGAATGAAAAGATCTTGAACAAATTCTTGGCGAACTAAAAAGTTCCATAATCGTCTAGCTGGAGCTGCTGACCCATGACGAGGGCTAAACAAAAATGTAATTAAAAATACAATATATAAATTTATACAATGTACTTACTGGAATGGAGTATTTGATTTATCCAAAAGCGTTCTATATTTATTAATTGGTGGGCCTGTGGTAGCTTGTTCTACAAAACAACCAGGTATGTAATCAACAGGTGGAGGTCCTTTGGATTCTAATTCTTCCTTTAATATTTCTTGCCATTGGCTTACTGCTCTGAGAGTGCCGTGTATCAATGGACTACTCACTGGCAATTCTGAACATACAATTGTGTATTTAAGTATAGATTTTATTTGTATAAATTAACAGCATATAGCATTTATGGAAGAAAGATACTAGAATTTTCAATAATATTTTGTTCTGTTAATAATTTTAAATTTTAATTCTTGTATAGTTTTTGCATTTTATAGAGCTGGTCATAATTAGTAGTTAAATCAATAGTATAAAATAATAATCATAAAGAAAATTGAATGCAATTAAAATTTTTTAATATTTTTATTTACCTTGGAGATCAATGGCTGCAACTGTGAGGAATGCATGTAGTTGCTCCTGGACTAACTGCATTATGGCTAATCGCATTACCATCCAAGCATAACTGTATGGATTTGAGTGTTCAGTGTTTTCAGTTTTACCAGTTTTACTCTTGTTGTCTTGTGTATTGTCAAAAATATCACATTCTTCATCTTCATCTTCTGATAAATCAGAAACTGCACTGTCTGCCGAATCATAATCTACATCTTGTACTTCGGTTGCCAAATTAGGCTAAAATAAATAAATATGAATTTTAATATATACATACATTTTAAATAAAATCTATATGGGAAAAATACTATATATTTTCTTACTTTGTTCAAAAAATATGATATCATAGACATTTCAGGAGGTACAAAATGTTCTCTGTAAGTTGGTTTATCTTCTTTGATAGTAGGTGTACCAGGAGAACCAACAAATTGACCAAGAAGTTTCATATTTAATCGTACTTTTTGTTTAGTTAAGCTTGTAACTGCGGTCCATACACCAATATCACTGCTTGCACTGTTTTCTCGTTCTAAGCTATTAGGCTATAACATTTTTATAATATTTTAAATAATTTACGATTAGTTAAATAAATTAACTGAAAAAATTATAAATTTTACTTACTCTACTTTTGGGAGCTGTAGGTGCAACTTTTAAAAGTTTTTTAACACCACCTCCAAAAAGCGTGCTCCATGTATTTTCAGAAAATGTCTGTCCTACTAATCGGTATAATATGTGACAATCACATGTGGCAAATGCATACACTAATAAGCCCATATAAGTAGCGACAAAAGCTTCACACAACAAAGTGTTTAGCTTTGGTGCGTCTTCATCTTTATCATGTGCTAATAATGCCCGTAGGCTTGAAACTCCAGGCCATTTTGAAGGCGGAGTAGTCACTTTGATAGGCTCATCTATACTATAACGGCGTTTTCTATTTTTAGCTGCAATAAGATGGCTACAATACGTTGGATTGTCAGCACCTGATTGATAACTTTCAGCAATTGTATCACTATCACAGAGGGATTGATAAAAGCAAGCTGACAAAGCCACTGATAGATCTCTCAGAACAAACAAATAACTAAGATCCATTCGTGTCAGTAAAGGAGGGCATCGAATATCAATGACCGTTTGTAACATATCGTGTGCTTGAGCCTATATAACAATTAACAATAAGTGGCCATATAGTCAAATATTAAAAAAATCATATTTTTTTTTTTAAACTACAAATAACTATATTAAGTAATTTACCTGTAGGTATCGAACCGGATCAGCTATTACAGTCTTGTTACAAGCAACACTTGCTGATAATAATGGCAAAGTAGTGGGGAATGGTAGAGGAGAGAGTAATTGTTGTTGAGTTTTTTCTTGTTGTAATTCTTGTAATAAAAGTACTAGTTCCATCCGAACTGATGCCAAACCACCACCTCCAGCTCCGTGCAAACTACAATAGCTTAGTAATGTTCTCAAAAGGGTTTCATTTTCTGTGTTAAAACATGAACAATATATCAATGTCAAATTTTTAATATTTTACTTAACTGATTAATAGTACCTTTGAGCCATTTTTTTCTTCTAGCTGCTCTTTGGACCTTTGCTTCAAAATCAATTTTCTCAGCAAGTAAAATATCATGCAAGGTTGGTTTGTCAACAGAATTCTTTAGTGTAGGTGTTGACGTAAACTCCCGATTATCCAAGATTGATGTTTCAAGGCCTCCCTCATCTATATAAAATATATTTTAGAGTTAATCAAATTAATTTATAAACATGTGAGAAAATTATGATCAATTGCATATTGTATACTTACATTGAATAATCATTGAATCTTTGGAACTATAATTGCATAAGTGTCTTAAAGCGTCAACTTCTCTCTCAAGCCACAAGTAAAGATGATACCTGAGCTCTCCACCATCTACTTCATATCCAGTAGCCAAAGTGGATAGTTCTTCCATAAGTATTTTTAGGCAAGCAACAAATTTTAACTGCTGTGCCATTACATCGAGATTGCATGCTTTTGAATCAGATTTTGATTTTTCACTTTCCATAGATTCTTGTTTGGTAATTTTCTTTGGTTCCTCCACTGTTATTTCATCGTCATCGTCGTCATCTTCTTCATTATCGCTCCAGTCCAGTACAAGCTCGTCTTTAGGTTTCGCTACCGGTGTAGACCAATCTATTTCCTCAGCACTCACGGTATGGTTTACAACAACATCAAGATTGACGGCTTCAGCAGGTTTTTGCTCTATGTCATAATGCATTAAGATACCAGTATCTATGCGAATGTCACGACTTCGGGTAGGCGTGCTGACCAAACCTTGATAAAATGTAAATAAATTGACAATAAATAACAGAGACATATAATAACAAATTATTTTTTAATATTATTGTATTTCCGTATAATGATCAACAATTCCTATGAGCATAGGAATTTTATACTTTGATTGATTGATAGAAATTAGAAGGTGTGAGTAAATATAATATATGTACTAATTACTTAACTAATAAAAATTATTGATTATGTCATGGTCATTATTAAGGTTCGGAAGAGTAGTAGAAGTTGCATATTGTTTTATATGCTCTCGATTTATAGTAGACCAAGCAAGAAATCCGAAATGTTAAATGGTATGCTGTTTAAAAATCGAAAATTTAAAATGCATATGCCAATTTTAAGGGAAAAGTGCATATTTCATTGATTTCCATACGCATAGTTAATTTTTTCTCAACCCATCACGTACTTTAAATGATATTGAATATAAAACTTAATATTATTTTATGTTAAAAATTAGTCGGTATTTTTTTTTTTAAAGAATACCAAAATATTAAGCGCTGTATACTAATTGAGTCCCAATACCTGAACGGGGAAAAAATAATATACTAATTGAGTCCGCGGTTGGAAAATTATAAATATACTAATTGAGTCCGAGGATTATTTACGTAAAATATAAAACCAACCATAATTTATGTAAATAGAGACGACTACATAACATCGTTGATATCATTTTATAGTGATTATCACATAAACATGGGAAATGGGCGTAGTATGCACGGGGGTATGGAGGCTACAGCCTTCACAGAAACTTGTAGCTTCCTCACGTTATTTACTTTATCAGAAATTATAGTTTTAACTATAATTTAACTTATTTATTTTTATCATAAACATGTAGATCAACGTCGTATTAATTTTTTGGATTTATTCTGTGTGTTCGTCGGGTGGTGCAAGTAATAATTTTAATTATTATTTAAATAATATTTTCAACTTAAAATTCGTTAGCAATTTTGTGGTAATGATTCTAGATTAACTCATCATGCACAATCTAAAATGCATTTGAAGTGCATGGAAAATTGATTAGATTACTCTAAGAGTAAATCAATACTTCAAATTGAAAGAGATTTTTACATGTAATAGAATCTGAAATGTACTCAATAATTTTGCAGAAAAACACAGATATCTAAGTTAAGAAATTTAATTTTAATTCTTTTATCTTTTATGTATTGTAAAATAAAATGTCTGGTTAAGAAGGAGTTAAATACAAATTGTTTTTCTAGAAATTGTTCTCCTTCAATTAACTCAAGTTAAACCTTAAACATTAGACATTTTTGGAATATATTTTTCTATGTAGCACTCACAGATAATATAACTAACTACGCCTATGCACACAAACTTTTGAATTTTACTACCTGAAAAATACACCATTTTTTTTTATGAGCGGGGGGATAAATAATCGCTGCACAGGAAGTCCTTGTTCTTAAAACTTTTTTTTTACAGATTATTTTTGATGTCGCATTAATTATAATAATATAAATGTTTAACTTGGTGGGATTATATTCATTTTTTCAATAAAACATTATGTAAATTGAGTAAATTGTCTGGTAGGTTTGGAGTTGTTGATGACCTGGTATGATGTATATTATCAAGAATTAAGGTTAAATCATAGTTTGTCATTGTTAGAAATGTTGGAAAGTCTTTTGCTAATGCTCCATGAATAAGTTTTCAAATAAAAGTTTACGTTAATAGCACAACTAACTAAAGTATAATGTGGTTTAAATTTATCATATTGAAATTAAACTAGAATATAAGTATATAATCAATTTATCTATATACTATACATATATTTATAAAAATATAAATAGTAGCACGGACGAAATTCGTGTGCTGTTCAAGTAGATAATATGTAATTGCCGAAAAATGATCATGGCCGTTTTTATAACCTAGTACTATGGGTCATAGTTATAACAAAATCTAACCTACAACAATTTTTACAGAATTTTTTAGTAATGTAATTATGATTACAAGCCAAAATAAATTTAATACATCTTTTTTTTTAATATAGGTGCTTCAAAATACTCAGTTGTACACGATAGTTATAAATTTAAAACAAAAAAATTATCATGGCTTTAGAACTAGTATGATGTCAGTCTTAAAATAATTGATCACAATTTCAGTTAATATATTAAATTCGATAGAGCAAATAAAATAGAATTTAGTCTTTAATGGTAGAATTCTAAAATTCAAAATCAAACCCAATTTTAAAAATATGGAAGTTCTACTTTTGTGTATTACAACCATATGGTTTTGACAATGGTTGATTGAAATAAAAATATTACTTTATTCTGCTATTTTAGTCAATTAACTAAGGAGGATACGTGGAAAAAACATTTGAAAACTACTGTAGTATTGATCGAATACAAATATGTTAAATGATAACTCATAAAATATACATTGTTGTCAAAATTAATGATTCAACACTATGGGTCATTAGGTCAAGCGTTTGATTATAATGGCACGGAGGGGATCACCAGTTATTTTCGATGGAAAAATGAAATGTACTGTAAGGGTTTCAGGTCACACGAACCTCTCCATACATTACAGCGATAAATATTATTAACCAGTATATTATAGGACAATAAGGTACACTGTATTCGCCTTTAAATTGAGAAATTGTAATGGCAATCAGTATGTAATGTCGCAGTGATTGACATATTCCGTTTCGCTTCAACCCGTTAGTTTAGAAAAAATGTATTATGTGTTTATGATTAGTGATTACATGTACTTGGATCACCGAAATGTGCCTATAAATTATGTTTGTACAGCTCCTACAGACTATTGACGTAAGTAATGTCTTCAGAACAAAAAAAATCCCACCACAACTACTACTCTATAACTGAACAATATAAAAACTATTCAGACCGACTTTATGTCTGTATACTTAAAAGATATATCGTAAAAATGGTTTTCAATTCTGAATTCAATATATTATAGGTACTATTGACTTAAAGGGAATGTCTTATTTTAAAAGTATTATAATATTATTTTAAGACATTTTACCATACTCATAATATGAATATAGGAATGTATACCGATAATAGGATAAATATAATTACCACAATTAGTTATAAGTCATTAAAAACTTTTGTGATTACGAATCAATTTGCCTGTAGTATAATCGTAGCATACTAAAGTAATTAAATTAATTATTAAATTGCATACTAAATTAATTTATTTAAGGAGCTGAGCGGAGCAATTTGAATTGTATATTGATTTAGTTCAACAATCATGTATTTTTTTTTCATCACTCATAAAAAGAGATAAAAAGAGTAAAATTTTACCGATCTTATACTTCGATGAAAAAATATCCAATAGGTTAGGGTATATTATTAAATAAAAAAAGAAAAATAATGTTAAATAATTTTATGTTTTTTTTTTTTACGTCAAAAAACTTGAAAACGCACAATGTACACACAATAATTCTAGATTTCTTAAGATTTAAGTAATTTTTAGCAATTTAAAAATAAGTAGGTAATAGGTATATGCACGGCGGATTTTTGTAAGCGTTTGAAAATGAAATATTGACAAATTCTTAAAAATTCAAAAATTATTTTGATGTTAAAAATTTACAAAAAAAAATGTATAGCTTAAGTTTGAACATTTTTACAAGGTTCTAATTACTTCGTATGAGTGATTTTTACAGTATTTTAAAAATATTACAGAAAATGCTTTGACAAATTTTTTTAAGACATCAAAAGTTTAAATTTTAATGAAATTTAATATTTAAAAAAATTAATGATAAGACTTGAAATTTTTCACTTGAAGTTTTTTTTTCAGTCTTACACATGTTAAAAACTCCGTATATTTATAAAGTATTTATCAAATTGAAGACATTTATAATTTACCTACACGTTAACAGTTCAACTTAAATAATAATAATAATAACTTAATTATTAATAAATAATATTATTTGTTTTTTCAGAACTTATTTTTAATATTTTAATTTTTAAGAACGTTATCTACGTTATTACAAAAAATTAAAAACCAAATAATGACAAAAAAAAAAAAAATTCTGACAAATCAGATAATATTATTTTTTTTATAATTGTTAGAATACTTAATTATGGTATTTTAATTTTATAATACCTATAATCACTAACTACAATAAATTAATTACGAAGATAGGATTTTACTTATAAAATTATTAAGTATAGTATTATAGCTTTAATTATTGGGATTATAGAGTCAGTTTAGGTTAGATTAAGGCAGTTTCAAAATAATATAGTCCTATAAAAAATGATAAATTAGTTAAAAAATTTATTATAATATCCCAAAGAGTATATTTATAACAATACTTTAAGTATAGAGTATTACTTTGAGATATATCAACTATAATAAATGATTTTGATTGTATATTCGATTTGTATTGAGTATTTATTTTTCAGAACAATAGCCAATATCAGAATTGCCACAACTTCAAATTATTGTTATCGCTTTTATGGTTAATTATAATTAGCATCAATAAATGCACGGAATTTAAAACTAATGCTATCACTGAACATAATTTTATTGACGGAATACATTTTATATAATTTTTATTTTATTTTAAAATAACATATTTATTGATAACTTTTTTTAAATTATAAAATAAAGTACCTAAATATTATATTACAATGATCGTTTATATTAATTATACTTAAAATACTTTTTTACGTTGTTATAAATACAATACTAATAAAACTAAATATTCGTTCAATTTATTTTAATGATAATGAATCATTTTTGTTTTTGTTGCAGTAACTAATAATTAATGATGGAAAGTTTAATAATTAAAATATGTAATAATATTATATATAATAATAGGCGATAAGAGAAAGTAGGTGCAAGTTTTTAATGAAAATTCACCTACCATTATTATATTTTATTTGAACGAGTATATCTCCATATAATTTATTAATAGAAAAAATATAAGAATTTAAAAAATCAATACCTAGTATTATAAAATATTTTTATATTAATCTCATCATTATTTATACCATTTGTAAAATTTTAAGTATTAACAAATGTTTGCAAGCGATTTTGCACAAAATCACTCAAAGTATGATTTTAATTCATTTTTAATTGTATTACAATATTATATGTTTGAAAGTGTTAGTGGCATATAAAGGAGAAAAGACATCTGGGTCAAGCACTCACGCCCCACCCCAAAATTATAGGTTTAATTTAACATTTTAACATAGATTATAAATAATTAATATATAAAACTAATAATCGTCTCATAATTATTTGATTTAATATTTATATATATATTAGCTTGTATGTATTGAATAATGTTTGTGAATTAGAATATTTACGAATATGCATATGAACGCGGGGCATATTAATATACTCGTATATTACTATAGATTAATATAAATAATAAAAATAATAGCTAAATATAAAGCAATTCATCAGCAACGAGTCAATAACCTAACCTACCTAATAATATATTGATGATAGTTTAGGGTAGAACACAATATTATTTATGATCTTCTTTTATTAGGTACTCCCGAGGAAGGCCATGAATGGTGTGCTCAATAGTTCGTTTTTTGTTAATTTTGATTTTAAAATTAATCTTACAAAACACTTCGCTGTTAAGAGGATGTCAGTGCATTATTTGTTTTCTTTCTCTGACCAATAAGCAACATAGAAAATTTGAGTTCAATAGAACCAATACTCGAAAATTCAAATAATAAATATTACATATAATTGACCTAGAATCAAACTTAAAGTTAAGAATATTATCTGTGTTCGTACTTTGGCTTTTATGATGATATATAATTTGAATTATGAGTATGTAAAAGTTAAATGTATTAATATAAATCTCAGAAAAATTTAAATATCGTAAAAAAGTCAACGTATACAATCACAGATAATGTACAAAACGTTTAATGATAGGGCGATTCATTTTCAAATAACATCTAACATTAATACATTTTCTGTGTTGTGCGTGGGTCAGGGGAAAAATACAAATAGTACGTTAATACAATATTTCGAAAATAACTATTAATAATACGAGTTTTATTTGAATAATACAAAATTGTAGTAGTTTTCCTTCCAAATGAAACTAGTCGTTATTAAAATTCAGTAATTAACTGAATCATCAACAAGGTTATACATGATAACTATTAACTATATAGTGATTTGTTGCAATTAATAAATTACTGTAAGTTTCTTCAAATCTAATTTTATGTTATAATTTCTCATATTATTGTAATTATATTATTTATAATCAAACAAAATATGTTCGATTCGACCACACTTAACACTTCATCATTCAATAGAAAGTCGTGAAAATATAAAAGGTATGTTTTCTTGTATTTATTACTATCCATATATTTATAGCAAATTCCTGCCCAGCAGCTATAATTTATAAGGGATTATAACAATTTAAATTAAAGGGGAGTATAAAATGTAAATTTTCTGTAATATTATGTAGAATCATCTATTCATTTTGTAGATATAATCAAATTAATTTAATCAAAAAAATTATAGAAGTTCAAGAAACTCATATATTATAAGCAAGCGAAATTAAAATAAAGATCACTAAAACTGATGAGTTTTTTAAGGGTAATTTTTTTTTACGATGTGTATGAAAACCTTGGTGAATTATCAATTTGTTAATTTTTTAAAATTTAAAAACAAATCTAATACGTCAGAGGTACGCAAGACCAGTTTTATTCAAGGACAATGTAGTATAGAAGACACGTAGAGTTGACTTCCAGAGGTAGTCACATAAACGAGGTCGAACGGTGAACAGCCACTCTCTAATATGATGTGCATATAATATGTAATATTAATCAAATAATTTAATATACTTGTGCGTTGTATACTTATAATTTTTAGTAAAAAAAATTCACGGAATTAAATTTTTTTTTAACAACAATGGAAACTTTGGAGAAATATTTTAAAGTTACTGCTCAGCAAGAGTATGAAAAAAATCCAAAATTATCTGTCACAGATGTAGAAGAGCTTCTAAAGTGGAGTGATGAAAATATAAATCTATATGGAAAATTGGTTGGTGAGTGTTTGAAATCTTAATCTAATGAAGTATAATATACAAATATATCCCCCTCAATGTATTATTTTAATTCGTCATAACTTATATATTAAATGAGTTTTGTTAAGAAAAGTCGTAATAAATCATCAAAAATGCATGGAAGAAATCCATAAAAAATAAGTTTTGAACTACTAGGTGAAGGTCAATAACGATTTTTTTAATAAACTTTATACGAGTAAAAAAAACCAAATATCGTTTATATAATAATTTTTTTTTTAATACATTTGTAAACAATAATGTAATTAATATTTTATAGTATGCACTCATGAATATTTTTTATGTAAAACACATTTTTTCGTATCACATGTTATGCCAAAATTTATATAGTAACATTTTAACACGTACAATTTACCATAATGTAACTACTAAAATATTTTAAAGGACATTTTAAACAATCATCACTTATTTTTTGTAAACATTATTTATGACACGTACCTACTTACATTTATGTGTAATTTCGATTTAATCACAAAATTCTTTTTAAGTATTGGCTAAAAGTTCGAGAAATTAAAATAAAAGAATATTGTATTCTTATTCTCAACTTGTTTTTCTGTGAATATTTGTTATTTTTATAGTCCAGAAAACATAAATACATTAGTAAATATTGCACTTAATCTGCTATACCTTACCAATACTATAAATAGTACCTATTTACTTTTAATTCATTAAAACAGATATATTAAATATTAGCATTTTTAGATTGCTAAATATTTTCAATAACTACATATATTAAAAAATTAGCATCTTATTATTTTTTTACAGATATTCAGATTATTATGTTTTTGCACGCGTGTAACCATGATAAAGAGTATGCAAAAAAGGTAATAACCCAGTGCTATAATTTAAGGGCTAAGAAGTGCACACCGTTCTTTGCGGCAAGAGATCCTGCACACCCTTTCAATCAAAAACAATTAGATGTTGTGTAAGTAAGCATAAATCGTCTTACGAGAATTGTTATAAATTTGATAATTTATACGAATAATAACCAAAGTTCGTTTATTGTTTAGTAACATAAATATAATTCCTGACGAAGAAAATCAATACAGTTATATATGGTCGCAACTGAAAATCGTGGATGCTTCACAATATTATCCAACCGTGGCGTCAAAACTAACTTTTATGGCAATCGAACTCGATCAAATCGAATATGGTACAAAGTCGGGGTACAGAATGGTACTGGATTCTAATCATTTCAGCTTAAGTCACGCATTACGTTACTCCCTAACAAACGCAAGAAATTTAATGTTATATGTGCAGGTAAAATTCTATTGTTTTTTTAAAAGAACACTTTTATCTATACTTTACAATTTGTACTATTAGGAAGGTACACCTTTTGTGATCGATAAAATTTATATTCTCAATGTTACCTCGGGAACTGAAAGAGTATACTCAATGTTGAAACCGTTCATGAGCGCTTCATTAATAAATAAAGTAAAATATATATACTTAAGTAGATACAAAAAATTTTATAACTGTCTAAGTAAAAAAAAAAAATATTTTTATTACAGATTATTATAAAATCAGTTTCGAAAACTAGTGAATTTATAAAAACATTGCCACAAACAGTCGTGCCTAAGGACTATGGTGGCCTTGCGCCGATTATGAAGGAAACCAATGGTAAATTCAGGTTTTTCAAGTTTTAGTACATTATATAGTAAATATTTGTTGACAAATATTGTTTTATGTTTTTAGAAATCTTAAAAAAAAAATTATTGGATAATCGCGATTACTTTTTGGATGAAGAAAAATTTAGAAATGGCTGTGTTAAAGATGAAGTAGATACAACAGTTGGTGAAGATGAAAAGGATAATATAAATTCTTTTAAAAATTTAAGCATTGATTAAACTTATTTTAAATATATTATATATTTTTCTAACTTAATTATTTTATCTAAACAATTTAAATTCATAGACACCATAAAAAATATTGTTACTTATTGATCAAGATGTGTTTTAATTTTAATGAATATTTAGCTGTTTTGTATATTATGTATTGTAATAAATTTTTATGTTGTTGTAATAAAAGGAGTCACAAATTTATAAATCAAGGAGGTTAAGTATTATTAATTAATATTTGAAAATAGTGTGAAAGGCTGATAAAACTAGGTAGAAATAATACAATTATGCATAAAACAATACATACAATAATTATGAATTTGTTTTGAATAACTTGAATTCTCTTAAAACATTATTCTACACAATCACTTTTGAAAAACTTTATATTTATAGTAGGTATACTAACTAAATCAAGTACTTATTTATCAATAAGTAGTTTGTTAAATACTAATTTAGCATTTTATGGTAAATATGTATAGAAAATGAACATAAGTGCATAACTTTACACATTTTTCTAAACAATTGTTTTATCAATCTTATACGTTTTATGATTATTATAAAATTATATTTTCTAAAAATCCTAATAAAAAATATAGATAAAATAATGATATTAAATATTTTTAATAATTTAACATACAATCTATAATTTACAAATAGAACTATTAATAACAGCAACAATTTTAGCAATCCAAAAATTAGATTGTTTACTTAAAGTATTGTTTAAAGAACATTTTTGCTAATAAAATAAAATAAAAATTCTAAAAACTTAGTTTTAGTAGCCTTATAAGATAATTTATAAATCTATTTCTGGTGATTTTTAAATATTATAGACAACCTCAGAAAAGTCAAGTAAAATACCTCCTAACAGACATTTACTGGGTATATATTCTTTACCAAGAAACTAGATATAATTAGGGTTCATTTGGTAACAGTAAAGGGTTCCATATATTACTATAGCACCAGTAAAATTATCTACCTATTAAACTACAACAAAACTATAAAATAACCATTTTTCTGTAAATCAAAACACTTTTAATCTGTTAAAATAGTTTACCGTAAGTAATTCCGTGTTCAATAAAATAATAAACCCAATCTACAATTTAATTTAATTTATATAAATATAAATATATAAACAATAATATTAAAATAATAATTTTCATGAATTATAACTTGATTTTTTTATTTATATAATTCTAGTAGTGTAGAATAAATTATAAAATAATAATATTGCATAACTTCTAGCCATAGTTTATTTTATACATACTACAGATATCTAATCTTAAAAAAAAAATAAGAAAATATATGATAAAGTATATAATATTGTCTTCCTTGATTAAATAAAAATAAAATTCGAGCAAACGTCAAATACTGCACATACTATTTTACTATCAAGTATTTACCAGTCAATGAGCGTCTATAGTATATTTTATGATCAATAAATTATGTTATAAAAATAAAATTCATAATATGATTACCTATTAAGTATTATTACATCAAGAATATGCTATAATAATTTAAAAGTTAAAAGTATCAAGTTATTAATCATAACTGTTAATAAAAATATAATTATTGATTTTAACTGAAAAAGGTTATCTTATAAAGGTCTTATAAATTTAAGAGGGCCTACCAGTTTTCCCCTAATGTCCCAGTGGACCAGTATGCACCTGACTTTCCTACATTATATTTTGATTAATTGGTAGATTTTAAATGAATGATAATATTTATCAATTAACTACACATAGATAGATAAAACATTATGGTATACTATATACTTTTCAAAAAATTCTTAAATTCTCAAATGACGAAAATATTTTAACTTAAAATTGAATATAATATATATTGGATTTAATATAGAAAATGTATCTTATTTTTTTTAAATAGGTTAAATGACTTAATAATATTAATTTAGCATAAATGTACTTACTATTAGATTGTTCTGTAGAAGGATCCATTATTTTACTAGGTAATTTTGATAAAACTTCAAGAGCAAGTGCAGGACATCCTGCTTTAAAATGAGCATGTGCAGTTTTGAAATATAGTTGTCTTTCTAATGGCGAAATGGAATCTTCTAACATTAACTGAAAAATATGGCACATAAAAACATTTGATTTCAAATTCAAATACAATTATTTAGTTACTTGTCGATCCGAAGTTTCCCTACACCTGGCATCAGAACCATAGCTAAAACCAGCTAATACTACAGTATGATTTTTTTTATCTTGATAAGTGGATGCCAAATAATGTCTTATCAATAATGGATGTGTACGAAGATAAACGTAGAAATTGAACACATTTGGATTTGCTAAAAATAATAATAATAAAAAAAATAAATGAATAAGTATATTAATGATTAAAATATTTAATGTATTTTAAACATACCAGCTGAAGTTTCTTGTTTTTCCTCATCATTATATTGTGGATGCATTGTACCTACATTCATTTGGACTAAAGTATTAAGACTTCCAGTTGAATCTTTAAGTATCCATAGAGCCATAGAACGTAAGAATGGGTCTGGATTAGCCATAGATAATTTTTGATTTTCACCATTTTGGTCACAACCAAGTATTTCCTACAAAAAGCAAGTTAAATTAAGAATGAACATAATTCAGTTAATTAAAAATATACCTCATACAAAAGCCGTTTAAGACTGGGTGGAGTAGAATCAATTTCACCTTCGTATAATCGAGCAATCACCATAGCTAATTGTAAGTCATCTAGTTTATTTAGGCATACCTAAATATCAAGTTTGATTTTAATATTATTTATAATTAAAATATTTAATGTACTATAGAAAATATATGAAATAATTACCTCAATTGCATCCCTAAGAGCACCAGCTAAAAGGAAAAATGCAGCAGCGTGTTCAAATCGTTGTTTTCCAAGTAATGCAAATGCATTTTTAAGTGCTGCCTTTCGCCAACGGTCTTCAGCAAAATTATTGGAAAAGAATTGAGTCATTCGTTCATCTCTTTTGGACCTAAATAATCCCCAAACTAAGGACTTCTTTTTCATTGCTAGATAAAATATGGCAGCATCTAAAGGATCCTGATTTGTCTGATATGCTGCTTTTGCAATCTAAGAAAAATTTGAATTTAATTAATAATAGTTAGTTTTAAATTTATAATTTGAAACAAAAACTTACTTTTTCAATACATGTTCTTAATAATGTTTGATTTCTGAGCCACCACCCAACACCTAGTTCTTTTAATGCTGACCAACGTGGAGTACCTCGTACATAAGAAGGTGTTAATTGTAATAATTCTTCTTCGCTTTCAGAATGGAATGCCCACGCAATATCTGCTGAACACATACCTCTTTTTTGAAATTGTGTACGCTGAGCTACACCTAAACATCTTAATAAATAATTGTAATGCTTCATGGCCAACAAAAATCTAAGACCACAATCATCCAATGAATCTAAAATGTTCATAATATATTCATAATTAATTTTTATACTTTCAAATTTGTTTCTCTCAAACTTACCTGAACACACTTCACCTTCATGAGGAGCCGAACTGTCTTTAGCAAACTGAGTTTTGTCAACAAATCTATCAGCAAAATCAGTGTTACATGTAGATACAGTATCAGCAAGAGCTAATAAATGCATTTGATCTAAGCTTGATAAACCAGGCAAATGAGTATGAGTTAACAGACGAGACAAAAGTTGACCTTGTTTTGGCCCAAAATGAGAAAGTAAACATTGTTGTTTTTCTGTAGCATTAGATTGACGCTCACATCTACGAGGGCTTTCTGGTTCTGATTCATCATTCAATATGTCATCCAGATTGTCTTCTGATGTTGAAATATTTCCATTAAATAATTCATTATAATCTTTTTCGTCTTCAGCTAACTTAAGAGCAGTACTAGCATTTTCTTTATCGGCGGCCAAAAGTGTCCATAAAGGTAAGGGAGGAATAGAAGTGATTTCTGCATAGTCCAACATTAGTTCTTCTGGAATGGCTGTAGTGGATCCTCTAGGTTCCATTGGACTTGTAGCTAATAGTGATAATAATAATGTTTATTAGTAAATTAATACTTCAAACATTTTTATTATATAGTTATATCTCACCAGCTCCAGCATAGCTCACAGATAATGTTCTTGATCTTGACCAACCTCTTTGGCGAGTTAAATTATCTTCTTCTGAGTATGAACATACAACAGCACCTTGTCTTACACTACATGTTGTTGAAATACATCTACAAATGCAATTTAATTTTTGTAATAAAATGTTTAATGTATAATAATTTATATGATTGATTACCTGACAAGATGGGCAAGAATTGCTTTCACCCATCTGATTTTTCCAGAATTTAATAGTTCCATTAATTGTTTAGGATGATATTGGGGAAGAACTGGACATGCAATACGACTTGCTTCAAACAGTCCATAATCTGGCATATATGAATCTTGAATATTATTTGAAGAGTCACCATTTTGGATACCCAATTTCTTTTTTTTTGTTTCAGCAGTTAACATATTCAAATTGATTGAGCTGACACGAGACAAATGAGGCATTGAACTTACGTTAGCCAGTCTTCTTTGGGAGGTTTCCTATGTATGATAATAATACAAAATACAATAGTTTTTTTTTTTTTATTGCTTTGTTATTTAAATATGTCAAATTACATGTGCCAATGTTCTAAGATCTTCATCTCTTAGATTTCTAGTGTCTTGAAGCTCATCAGATTCTTGATGTATTAATTTGCAACACAACAAAGCATTCTTTTGAATCATATCTAAATATGGTTTATATTTAAGTCATATTTTAAATTGTTATTTAAATAATTTGTGATATGGATACATAATCTGATCTACTAACATGTATTTGGTTTCCATTGTGAATACACATGCATTTCACTGTCCATGCCTACAACTAATATACCATCACGAACCCAAGAAATTTGCATTGGAAGTGGAGGCAAACCATCTGCTGTAGTAAGATCAATTTTCCTAAGCTTCATCCATCTAAAAAAATTAAATTTAAGTTATCAATATCAACATTAATCAGCATTATTGTAAACTTCTAATAGGCAAATATTAAATGTTTTGGAATTTGACACTGGAGTGATTCATTTATACAAAAATAGTAATTTTCAAAAGTTATTAATATTTTTTTTTTTTTTACATAATCTTAATTGTTATAAAACACCTTAAGAACAATATTTGTTATTGTTACATTTTTTTTTGTACTTTAACTATAAAAAAATTGATAATTGAATAAGTAGCTTACAAATTGTAATTACTTTAAGTATTTTAGGTTAAGATAAGCGGAGTGGATTGGCGCAGGTGTACTCCGCAAAATGTTTGTCACTACTTCCTTCGTCTTAACTTTAAATACTTATAACTAATTACTAATTAGCTACTTGTTTAAAATTTGATTTTTACATGGTATCAACATATTCTGAATAATATTTTGTTTTAGAAATTTAGAATATACAATTAAAAATGTATATAGTCATTAAAATAAAAATGTTCTTATTTTATTAAACACTTTGTTAGATTTTAAAACAATGGGTGTTTTATGTTAAATAAATTACCTACTATCAGTTAATATTTATAATTTAAATTTACCTTATTTCATCAACAAAATTGGGAGAAGCTAGTGATGAAGCTTTTCGTAATATTGGACGGTTTACTGATTGGGATTCTTTCATTGCTTTCATATTAGCTTGAGCTAAATCACTAGATACTGGTGTAAATAACATTATCTATGTACAAAAAATAAACATTTAAAGTACAAAAACAAAATTAATGATTTTATAACATAAAAACAAAACTATAGTATGTTTCACATCAAATGCAACTCGATTAGAGTACCCCGGATGACAGATTCTACTCAAATCAATGGTTTGTATATTTATAATAGTAAATAATAGTACTGTAAATATAATAATTTTAAATTTCTCACTTTTTTTTACGCACTATTATGAGTAACTCTTGGAGTGATATGATTGAGTCACATTTTATGTGAAACATACTAAAACATTTTATTTACATATAATTAAACAATAATTTACCTTGCTACCAACAGCAACAGTCAGTATATGAGACCCATCTTCCTTGGAAACCCAATCTAATTGGACAATATGTTTTTGCGTTAACGGACAAGTATTTCCATTTTCAATAATAGATTTTCTTAATGACTGAAGGGTACTAAAACTAGGAACAGCCAATAAACCTGAAAAGTGAAAAGTTGGTAAAATATTAATTAACTACTATTCACGAGATATTTACACAATTAACATACCATGACTACTTTTGACTAAATTAGTTTCATTTTCTCCATTTCTACCATTACATCTTCCAGTGGTTCCATCTAAGTCTTCTGATGATAATGCTTTTAAGACAGTAGACTGTAACTTATGCTTTTTAGATGAAAGTATTGTTTGATCATGTAAATATGTCAAATCAACACTAGGATCAATATGAAGTTTAGGCAAGTGAATATTTTTCATGTGTATTGTGTCCTCGAGTAACCATTCTGAACCACCAGTACTTTCACACTCATAAATAGCCACACATAAATTCACATATCTTGATTCTGGGTCTTTCTTTGATGGTCGAGTAAATGACTTTCCATATTTATAGGCACAAGCAATACGGCCACTATATGCTGCACTTATGTTTAATGGTTGACCTAAAAATAAATATTAATTAAAATATGTTGAATATTTAGTAGTGGATTAAATTTTACCTGATATTTCTATCATGGATTTGCGATCTTTTCTTATCATTTCCCATTCAACCCATTGGTAACTAACTTCATCAGCTGTTTTAGTAATTTTACATTTCCAAAACCGTAGTGTGCTATCTGAACATGCAGTTACAAATACATATGGCGCAAAACAAGCTGGGTAAATAGAAGCTGAACTTAAATGTCCTCCAGCTGGAGATGCATGAATAACATCAACACCATCAGGTAAATTTAATTCTTGTGTACAAATCTAAAGTAAAATTTCAACATTTTTAAAAATTAAACAGCATACAATTAAATGAATAATTTAACAAAAATAGTCAATAAACTATTAAATTGCATTTTTTTATTTTTATGTTAATCAAGAATAATTGTCAGTATAATATATTATATTAACTTACCTTTATAGTTGATATTGAAACATGAGGGGCAAAGGCTGACAATGTTGGTTGAGTTGTTTCTTCTCCGCCCAAATTTGTGGCACCTAATTTTCCTGAATTATCCATATCATCATCATCTTGTACCAATTGACTATCAGGTACATACATCATACTTTCACTTAAAGCTATTTATGAAATAAAAATGTTATACATTTGGCAATCATAAATTGAAATTGAACATACGATTATTTTCAGGTTGAGATGCTATTGTTAAACGCCACATATGTACAGTTGTACCTTGAACAGTTCGTTCAAGCACTACTAAATAAAACGGTTCTTCAAAATCATCATCAGGTTCTTCGCTGTCTAGACCTGAAATAGCATCTACTAAGCCTCTACCAGATGCTCTTTCTCCAGTCATTAACTGTTCTTGAAACACGTGTAAAAATTGGGTATTTTGCCAATCCTATAATGAAAATAATTATTAATTATTTAAGTTTTGCTTATTTATAATTACAAAAATAATTATTATAAATAATAATTTACATGTGTTGCATCAGATATAGCATCCAATTGAATAATACATCCTGGTCTAGCAGTAGATTGTTGAGAAACAATTTTTATACGATCATGTAATGAATTGTGTTTCAAATCATTTTCAGAAGAAACATCGGTTGATAAACTCACCATTGAGTCCTATAATAAAGTATTAAATGTATAATTATAGAATAACTACATCAAAACTGTATCTTTTACTGCAGCCATTCGACTCCGGTGTTCTGAACTGGATACTTCAGCTAATAATGTTCTAGCATCTATAACAGCTTGATAAACACGTAAACATTCTCCATCTGATGCTACAAAACAAGCACTTGGAGAATTTGATAATGTACCCAATGTAGTACTAATAATAATCAATTAAATATTTTAGATTAAATTCATCTAACAGAACATAAAAAAAAATAAGTTTGAAAAGAACCTTGGTAGTAAAGTTGGAATCCAAGCAACATTTGAAAATGCTGATATTTGAAGTGAATTTATACGAGCAAGTTCAGAAACACCACCAGATTTAGAAAGTGGTCCAACTGCATCAACTCTCCATAATATAAGTTCACTACAAAATCCCTGAAAAAGAATTTGCTATATAAAATTGTAAATGTTATTTAATATGAAATTAATATACTTACTGATGGCGGTTGAGCAATAGGAGGTGGATTAGGTGATAAAGGAGAAGCTGGAGTTTCTTGATCAGGCAGATTGTGATGGGAAGTAGTTAACAATAATGGTAATACAGGATGACAAGTCACATCGTTTACGCGGAAGCGATGACCAGAAGCTCGAGATGCATGGCCAATACTTAGGACTTGAGAAAATTTAGATTTATCAGCAAAGGTTAATTGCCATAAATTTAGGGTTCCATTAGTATGTTTAGTGACCATTGACAGAGTTGGACATGGTGGAGCAGATATTATATCGTTAAATGTTCCAGAATCTTCACCCATAGTTGAATTGGCTCGATTAGGTTTTCCATTTTCCGTCAATGATGATGGTTCAGCTGATTCGTTCTGATGATGTAAATCAATGTCACCAGCTAAAGAGTCACCATCTTCCTCCAATACTCTAGGAAGACTTGAATCGCCATAATCTCCATTTATACCTGGGTAAAAAAAAAGTTTATTCTACGTAATATACAAAAACTTAAAATAATTAACTAACCATGAACGTCACTAGGGGATCTGCTTGGTGCTGCAGCAGCAGTTTTAACTACATCTCTAAATGCTAGCTGTAAACTTGATCCAGATGTATGATATAAACATACATTATGTGACATTGTAGTAGCATCTCCAAGAGGGAATGCATTAGGTATTCTAGTTGAAAAAGAAACTTGGGCTTGTCTAAATGAACCAGGATGGTATTCATCCAACCAATCAACAACCCAAATTAAATAACTTCCATCAATAGGATGGACAGCAAATAATAAATCAGGACTATGGTGCCAATCACGAAGTAGACATTCAATTTTATTATCAAGAGAATCAGTGGTTATATGATTCGTATCAGTAGTAAATGAATTTACAGATGTTGTATTGCTAAAATAAAATAATAACATAAATATAACTTATACATAAGAGTTATTATTTATATAATTATATTGATAGATATTAAATGTAATATGAATAATGAATTACTACCTCAGTGTAGGATGAGTTGATGGACAACTATGTTCATCACTAACACTTTCATCTTGTGATGTACTTTTACCAAGCTTATTTTGTTTCCGTCTAGAATCACTATACTCGACATCGTGATGTTCTGATATTACAAATTGTTCATTTATAAGCATATCATCTTTTTCAACTACTTTTTTGGTTAGTTCCTACAAAAATAGTTAACATGATAATAAATAATAATAGTAATTTGATTTTGTTTATTAGTGCTCAAAACTTTATGCATTTGCAAATTTTTTAAGAATTTACATACTAGAAATGTGATTTGACACAAACTTGTCACATAATCCAGTTAAATTCCAAAAATATATGTTACATAGTTAATGAAAGTGATTTTAAATATTTAAGAATTTTATAAATAAAAAAAAAATCATTTATTACATTTTTTTTTAAATAACAAGCTTTCAGAATAATGCACCTCTGTAATATAGTAATTTATATTTTAAATCATGCTATATTAATTATTTTTTTGTTAGAATTAAAAATATATATAAAAATTAATTATACTGCATGTTAAATATTTTTTTATTGCAAAATATATGTGCACATATTTTAAAGTCTTTATGTGCAGCAAGTTTTGAGTTCTAGTTATAACTTATAAATTAATATACATTTAGTATTGCTTCTGCCTGGAGTGAAAAATGCATTTCTTTATTATTGAGCCAATGAAGAACAAAATTTGGTTCTCTTTCAGGGTCAGTGCTTGATAAACTAGGCACTAATGGAATGTCTACAGAATAAAAGGAAAATTTAGTATAAATATATAGTTTATACAAAGAAACTTTTTATGATCAACAATTATTGAAATTACCTGTTTCAGCATTAATGCTTGCAGCTAAATGAAAATGAAGTCCAGGAATAATACCAGTACCATGAAACCCGTAGCTATGAAAATCGTGAACGCTGAATGTAGATGGTAATGTTGGTATTGTAGAACTTGTACTTCCAGCTATACCAGTTCCAAGATCTCCTTGATGTTTAGCATGTCTTCGTATATGAAAACAAGCTCTATGAAAAGAAAAAAAAATTAAATTATTTTAAAGGTTATTTAAGAGTAAAAGTATTTTGATTAATTACTTCATATGTTTGAGTCGTTGAAGAAGTCTGTGCTTATGTCTATGTGTTCGAAATCGTGGATTATGAGCAGCTAATGGATCAAAATGGCTCATATTTACTAAACCATCATCTGGTAAAACAGTTTCTGACCATAATCGACAAATGTTATCTCGACATGATGTTACTAGCATATTTGAAACAGATCCCCTAAAAAAAATATTTATTTATATTAGAAACATAACAAACAGGCAGTATAAAACAAATTACTTTGGCATGTATTTGCTAGTTTTTCTCCATGATAGTTGTGTTACAGCTCGAGGATGAGCTATGTACACAAAACCATAATTTGGTTCACCAAAATTAGAAATAGCACTCATTGAGTAATTCTGATCAACGCTTTTGGATGGAAAAAGTACTATATTAATTATTAATAAATATTAGAAACAAGTAAAATTTCAAATTTATTTTTAAGTAAAATAAATGTTTGTTAATGTTGTAAACCTAATGCTTTAGACAAATATTAATAGGAACACTTGTATTGATACATTAAAACAACATTATAGAGGGTACATTTAATTTCATGATTAAAAAACTTAAATAATTTTTTAAAGTTTCAACTTTATAATTTAATGTAAATGCTAATACAGAACCAATTAATATTTTCATAATAATAATTTTACTAGTCAACAATGTAAATATCATTATAACAAGATTTAAATAAAAGTAAATAGAAATCATTATTGTTACCACAAAAATATCAAATAATGAATTAAACACCTCAACAAATTTAAATATGGGTAGTTTGTAAATTGCAAGTTAACTTTTACTTTATGTTACTTTGGGTAATGTTTTAAAAATGATAAGAAATATACTAAAAATCTGTAATTAACATGAGTAAGTTCCCAATCAATTTGTTTATTATTCTAGCTCGAAATGTTGTCATTTATAAGAAACATTTTTAATGATACGCAATAAATAAAAATGTGGTTACTATACAGTATATCTCAAAAGTCCCATATCACCCTTAACATCTCCATAGAAAATCAATATATTTAAAACGAGGGTTTTTTACAGTACTAAGTATGGAAATTCTGATTGAAAGGCATAAAATTCAAATTTTTTTTTTAAAAAATTCAAAAATTGTCAAAATAATTTTTTATGCATTTAAGAATTTTAAATTTTTAAGATAGCCATTTTGTTGAACACATCTTTTAAAACAATTCAAAAAAAAAAAAAAATAATAAATGACAAGTAGCAGTTAATAATGTAATAAAATCAATTGTTTCAATAATAAAATATTTATTTCAGCATGAAAATACTTTTACATACTTAATTAAAATTTTGATTTGAATAGAAATAAAAATAGCCGTGTCTTATCTTTTGCTGAACAACGAAACTGGTTACCTATTTTTAAGTATTTTAATTATCATGAAGTGAACCTAAAGTTACAACAGTCCCAAAGTGAGTCTCATAGCGGCGTTCACTGTAATATGATAGACTCTATTACTCAAAAAATGTATTAAATATTCATTATTCGTGCAGTTATGCACACAAAAAAATTTAAAAAAAAGTATTTGCAACTTTATTATAACTTGTGGATAATGCAATTTTACCTGTTTCCAAAAATCGAGATATTAATCTGTTTATAACATTGTACAATGGTTTTTTACTATCAGGATACTCAATAGTCAATTCCATAACTATAAGCAGCTTGTCTATCACTTTCGTTGTTTCGGAAGTAATATTTCACTATGTCAATGTACTCATGTACTGAGAATGTATGAGTCATTTTAAATATTGAACAAAATAAGTAAGAAATAAAAAGTTATAGCTAAAGACACAAATACACAAAACCTACAGTACGTATGACACTAATAGCAGTAATAGCTATAAAGAAAGAACACAAAATAATAATTTTAATTATAATTTACAAAATTGCGATATGCGTAGGTATTATTATTATTATAAATTGCATTAATTATAACTGTAAGATCATGTCCAATTTCATAACTTTAGGTTACGAGTGATACGGGACTTTTGGAACATACTGTATTGTAAAATAAAGTATAGTATTATTATACAATATCTATTTATTATGTTTGAACATAATTATTTTATATAGCATAAATATTTTCAACAGCCATAATTAAAACTTTATAATACTCACATTGTTTATTTTCAAACCAAATTTTGACTAGTCTGTCATCTTTTCCAGCAGTAGCAAATAATGTTCCGTCGGGTGAAAATGCAATGTGTACTACAGGAGTTGCAGTTTCTTTTTGCCAAACACATTCCCAACCACGAACTTCACAGTTACAGGATGTTGTTGTTGACATTGGTATTGCTTCTTCGCCAATCTCAAATGTTACTCCATCACTTGTCATTCCTATACGAAACATAAATATTGTAACAAGGTTAAAAAAGTAAAATAAATGTTATAACTTTTAGGTATACAATCAATTTATCTTAATTATTTACAAAATTTAACATTAATATTGTATCAACAAAAATGTGTATTTATTTATTAGGGTTAAACATCCACAAGGGCTCAAATATAATATGGCAACACAATCTTATCTTAAAATTGATATAATTGCTATTGATATATTAATTACTACAAAACAAAAATAAAAATTTATAAACACAAACAAGTAAATTAGTAATATAAATTTAAGTAAAAATATTAAAAATAGAAGTTGGATAATTAATAAATTAAATTATATGATATTACATATTTAAACAAACGTACATATAATGTATAATTTATTTAAAAGGATGTTTTTGTAATAATATATAATTATTCTAGAATATGATATCTAATATAAGACAAAGATTGTGAAATATTTACTATAGATATTATAATTTATGTAAATATTATAGTCTTTAATATCAAAATAAAATCAAGATATTACTATTTACATAAAAATTTGGTTTTTTTTACTTAAGCTAATAGTTTGTAAATTTAAAAATAACACATTTCAATTAATTTTTAAATCTTATCTATATGTTTTAATAATTTTGAAATATATTAAAATTTAATATTAAATAAATTACTAAAATATGTAACTTAATTGTATAAATATAATATTAATATTAATTACATTGATAATAATATTTACCAGTATTTTCTTCTAAGGGCTCATCTGGCAATTGTTGATGCCATAGTTGTAAAACAGTGCCCCCTGTAAGCAACCTAGTACCTTCCAAATTCCATGACAAACAGCTAATACGACACGCAGTTCGCCAGCTAGCAGTCTCTACCCATTTATAATCCAATTGCTACAATTATAAAAGAACAATGAAATAAATTAAATAGTTAGGTAATAAATAGCAAATGATAATTTTATTTAAAAATGTTAGGAGCTTTATTAGGTGCAACCTAAATATAAAATTAAAATATTTCTCATGTTTAAAACATATGATTAAAATTCAAAAATGTTTAATTTAGATAGTTTACATTGGCGTAGCCAGTATTTTTTTTCAGGGGGGTTGACAAATTTTTGTAAAGTACAATCTTAGATTTTGTTGTGATTCGTATAAACCATTAAAAATTAAAATAATTTTTAAATTTTCTTAATATTTCAGGGGGGGCTGCAACCCCCTCAGCCACCACCCTGGCTACGCCAATGGTAGTTCATAGTTTATGTTATTATTTTAAGTAATTTATATTTGGAAGATTTCGGATGAAACAACAATAATGTTTAATTAATTATTTTTAAAACGGTTTTTTTCTTCAGTGGGTACATAATATGCAAAATGTTATGTTGGTTTTTTGATTAAAATAAAAATAATTATTTAAAAATTGTAGTTTATTAATTATTTATATTTTTCTCCTAAGCAATAATTTATTGCAACTATAGTATGACATAAAGATAAACAACATTTCAAGTGGATTAACTGTCAATAATAAATTTAAAGTGGTTACTTATTATTATTGTTATTTAATAACTGTTTCATAAAAACAAATAATACAATTGATTCAAACCAAACTATAGACTATATAAGGTTTATATCGAGGATTGAAAATTTTTCTAATGTAACATACCAAAAATTGCATGAATTTTTGTTTCTTGCATGCCATTAAATTATAAAAATATTATATAAGTATATAAATAACAAAAATGTGTTCATTTAAATGTATTTAATGCATTTGTTAGTAAATTTAAGATATTTAACATAAGTAATAAATAAAATAAAAAAAATAAATATATAGTACATTTAATATTATACTTTAGTATTAATTAATTTGTTTTATGTGGTTTTTTTTGTTGTTCACTAATAATATGTATTAATTATTTTAGCCTGAAGACCTAGTCCCGACATCTATTTAGAACAATATCTAGTTGGGCACCTGTAGGTTTTTGTTAGCTCGTTTGGGGGTTAACGGACTCGCCCCTTAAACAGTTTATTGCCCAGAGAGAGGTACCGTCCGTGGCCAGGATTCAGACTGGTGATGGTAAGCGTCTGAACCGACGCTATAGCCCACTCGGCCACTCTTTCCCCCATATTATATATTGTATCAATACTAACACATAAATATTTGTGATGAGTTGTAAATAAAAATATGAAAAAATTGCATACAAAGTTTTTAACTTATAAAGAATTAAATTTATATTTATCTTAATAAAATTGTGTATATTTATGTTTACCTATATATAAGTTGCCATAATTTAAAAATAGTTTACAACTTTTAATATTATAATAGTTGAGCATTTAAAAATGTATAATAATTAAATATGAATAAAATCATAATTATTTATGGAAGAAATAATTGTAGACTATTTTGTAGATTATGTAAAAACTGTTTTTATTAATGTATAACTATATATTAGGTGGTATAGTTCAGGGTTGGAGTTGTTTGTAAACAAAGGTTTCAACAATTTTAAAGTTAGTGATAGGACTTTCTAGAAGATTAATACTCAATTACTAAGTTAGTTTATACATCCTTAATATATGTTTGTACTGCTTGTATTTTATTATGAAATAGAGTAAGTGGGTGCCAAAATACTAAATTTAATAAAATATGATAGTTAAAGATAGGTTTGATTCTTGTTTAAATACTGAATATCCTTTGAAAAGCTTATCATGTTATAGTATATTTCTAGGTACTTAATGTTTATGCATTAACTATTTACTATTATATTATATTATTAATTATAGCAATAATTCACTGTACTTTGTATTGTTTATCAATAATAGCACATTAATTGTTTATAAAATAATTTGCTAGTATCAACATATTGTGAATAACATTAAAAAAAAAACAACTTAAAACCTATTGCTAAAAAATTATTACTTAGGTACACAGTACCTAATATGAGAGAAACATTAATTTATAATTGTATTGATAAAAAGGGGTTCAATTTAAAAACAAACCGGAACGTTTATCATTTTATAAAGAGTATGGGTGTGTCTAGGAAAAACAATAATAGGTATTCAATAATTCTAAAAATGAACATACATGGGGTGAATTTTTGCAAACTAGCGGAGTTGGCTCAAAGACACATATCTGATTGTCGTAGGCAGCCGCTATCTTGCCCGTGTCCGTTGAACAGTCCAAACAACTAATGCGGATGTAGTTGTGTATCGCACCGGGGATGATTTGCACCCGTTCGAATGTGCTGGCCAGTATCACAATGTTGCATCCAGCCGCATAAGCCTAAACACAGACAGACGATGAGCAATACGTTGGGGGCCGTTCGAAGGTCCGGATGCTGAATACTTACGGTGAACGGTACGCCTTCCACGCTACCGACGGCGAAACACCGGTCGCCAGCGTTACAGGCACCGCTCAGTATTTGATGGCAGTTCATGTCGTCTGCCGCCTAAACTATGGGCATGACCGACTTAGAGGGTCAGACACTAGCAACGCTTCCGATTTCGCCCGCCCTAACGTAACATCGTTGTCGCACCGCGAGCGATATCGGCCGAGCGCATGGCCGTGCAAACGCGTAGAAAAAAAAAGGGTGAAAAGGACGACACCCGAACGTCAAAAATTGCGGAAAAAATTAATTATATTAATAGTAATAACAGCGCAACTAACATACACCGACCGATACACAGTCTTATATTATATACAAGGCCACTGATAAATATTCGATAAATTGATAAAGATTATAGTCGTGGATGTTCTTTGATAAGGTTTTTTTTATGCATAAAATAACATAGACCTTAAATTATGACGGAACATATATCTTGGCAGTAGTTGTTTTGTAGGGTGATCCAGTCGAGAGGAGTAGAGTCGCAGTGATGCCCGTTCTTTGGAAAAAAATTATTTTTTTTAAATTTCACTACCATAATTATTGTGATAATGTTGGCGCGTGAACGCCAAGAAATAATATTATTACAATTATTACTGTATATTATTGCGTTTTATTGTACTTAGACTGCTTGTTACTCATTTTATATTTATGAATAATGGTTAGTAATTAGAATAGCATCTTTAGAATATGTATGAAACAAATTGTTTCTTACGTTCTTCAATGAATAACTATCGAATAATAATTATTAAAATTAAAATTTTTGAATGAAAAGAAACTGTACATTCACCGCAGCTTCTTTTATGTTTCCTACATAATTATGTCTGTAGATTACTGCTTTTAATTTACTTTTATGAATCAATAATTAAAATTGACAGGTACGGTACCCGCGTATACATTAAATTATATATTTACCTATATATAGGTAATATGATGAGCGATAAAATCGTTCACATCACGTATATGAAGGAAAATAATAAAATTAGTTTTATCTACAATGCTATTATGGTAAATTATTAATAAGTTAAATGTAAATTAATATAAATTTTAAATTATAATAGGTATACAATCGTAGGTATGTAACCTAATTATGTTTTAAAGGTTTATAATAGGTATTGAACTATTGAATGAACCTACAAAATATTTTTGAGATAATTTTGTTAAATGTAAGTTCTAAATTACTTCAATAGTTTAATATACCTATAACCTACTTTTAAATTATATTGTATACTGTAATCTATTATAGTTATTAATTTTATTATTATTATATATTAATAATAGCATTCATTATTAGATTTCTTATGAATTTTTTTTTTCATTGATTTTTTTTTTTTTACGTGTATTCTTACACGATGAGCGCAGTAAGCAGTTAAAACAATTTTAAACTACATCTTTGATTGTTTTTAGTAAAAAGTTAGAGCTGTTTGTACTCAAAACAAATCAATATTAAAATTCCTAGTATTTTTAAAAATAACCGGTTAAAACAAGAACAAAATTAAGTTAAATGTAAATTTTTAAGCAAATTTGGTTTTTGACCAAATGGATTTTATTGTTTAGCATAGCTAAAGGCATAGATACTTGAAATTTTTACCAAGTGTTTTCATGATCATTTTCTATAAATGGTATAAATTATAAATTTGAGCTATTTATAGTCATTTCAAATTTTTCTTTTTTTTAGTTTTTTTTAAAAAAAAAATATTGATAAAAATTATTCACCGGGTAAAAATATTTGAAAATTGAATACAAGGTTTCTCAAAAGTTTTTCTTATAGGTAACTACATAAAAATATTTAAAATACATAAACACAATGCTCATAATACATTTTTATAAGAGTTTAAATTTAAATTTTTTTAAAATTCATAAAATCTTAAACATTTTCAAACTATTTTGTAGTTAAAAATGTATACAAATTTTGATTTTTCTTATCCAATATTTTAAAAATTAATAAAAGAATCCTTATAAGTTTAACTTATAACTATTTATATACGAATAGGTATATAAGAAAAAAAATTACCGAAAGTCACATTAATTTTTTATTAAGTTTGATATCCTTATTTTGACGTCATTAAATAATCAAGGGTAAAATAACTATTTCTTGTCAAGTAGTTTTTGATATTTTATCGTAATTCAAAAATAAATAACAGTGAGGGAGTTGAAAATATAAGGGCATTATTTATTTTTATTAGTTTAATTTTTGAAAAAATATTCATAAGCACAAAACGACAAATCGTTTGCAATCGGTTTTGCAATTAAAAATATTATAAAATATAAATTGTGTGCAATTTATGTAATCTAAAGCTCGGAAGTTTAATAAAATCTTTCATATACATAAGTAGTTTATATTGTTATCAAAAAATGTAAAAAAATATATATAAGAAAATAGTTCTTATATAGAAGAATATTATTCTTATTTTAAATGTTTTTTTTTCAATTTCAAATTTGGACACAACATTTTATATTTAAACTGTGAATTATAATATGAATTTATTTTGTTATGATTTAACATTTTATTAACCTTTTATTATCAATAAAAGTACTCAATTTAATTTATGTACATAAATTTATGTACTCATTATGTAAAAAAGATTTAATTCTTTTGAAAATATTTTTTTTTACATTTATCATTTTGTTATATCCGTTGTCACAATACCACGCCCTTACAGGATAGCAGCTATTTTTTCATATTCAAACCATAGATCACAAGATTCAACAGCAAACTTCACTTATTCCTGTAATTAAAATAATTAAATAAAAACAATATTAGATTTTCGATAGTATTTATAATATATTCTATAATGTTATAAAACCTAAGTATTTATAATAAATATAATAATATAATATTTATCAATGTTTGGATCAAATTCTTTTTAGAACTAATGTCTATTGGAAAGAAGTATGATTGTAGAACACAGTTCAAGTTTGATGGATTCCAGTCTTTAGTAAATATTATAATATGGAATATACTATGTTACATTTATTATACCGCTTACTAATCGTAAAATTCAGCTAAATACAGCAGAATCATTTTTTTTTTCAGAAACCACTTGGTTTTTTTGTGAAGTCTTTACGGCTTTCCACTATTCAGTTTATCCTAATATTATATTAATTTAAACATGCTAGTATAATTATGTTTTTAATATTCTAAAATACATTAATTTGTATTTTATTGGCGTGAAACTGGGTAACCTAAGTAGTAACTGTTTATAAATGGTAAAAATGTATGTATGTTAAGTTGCATAACATTATGTGTCGGGCGCATACAAGTATAGCTATAACACTAGTACGTAGCTATACATCTTACCACAAGATAGCATCATAAAATCCATAGTCACAAAGTATGTTTTACATGGACGTGTATTTTCGTATGCCTGCCTATTCTCTCGCCGGAGTTTAGTATAATATTGCATTTTGTCCTTCATATAAGTAAGTTTCAATTTTTTTTGGCCAAGTTATGAATGTGGCAAAACACTCAACTTAAATGTTCAGAAATCAATATTTAATTAACAAATTAGCAAATTAAGGATTAACAAGTAATTTATACTGTTTGTATTCGTTGATTGGTACTTTGTACTTAGTATTGTACATTTATAAGTCATAACTCATCATTCAATAAGTGTTTGACAAAATTATCATCATATGGCTTATAATATAATTTCTGTAAAGATATACTATTTTTCAATGATTTTTTTTTTTGGATTTGCTGTGAGTCTCATTCTTGTTACCATTCAATAATTACCCTAGTTTGATATGCATTATGTACTTATGAATTAACGAATAATATCTTTTAATCTTTGTTCCTTTACATCGTTTGTTATTATAAAGTATCTTATTATCTGCAAATTTCCACAATTCTTTGACATGAAAAAATATAAATAAATAATTTGTCAAGTTGTTGTTCATTAGTTCATTAGTCTATACGAACATTAATAAATAATTTAAAAAGCAAAGACACGTGTATAATACACTCAATATTAATTAATTATAAATGAAATGTTATCACATGTTTACACGTCTTGTTGCTAGCCCTTCCATCCAAGAAATATTAAACGTATGGATTTGAAACTTTACAGTTGACACCTTTACTTATGTAGTTATATTGCTATTTTATATACACAAATATATAATGAATAATTTTCAAAATATTTAAACTAATTTTAAGATAACTATACGAAATTATGAACCTATTCATACGTAGGAATATTGATAACTATAATATTAAAGTAATATTATAATAATAACTATTATTACCTAAACCTAGTACATAGATACCTACTTAATAGTCCTAATATACATATGTGATTTGTTTTTAGCAATGATTAGTCCAATCTATTAAATTAATTAATTGCTAAACGTAATTTAAACATATAATAAAATATCCTAAGAAATATAAAGACTAACACGCTGTCTCGGTATCGTTTTTTCGTATGCCGATGCCGTAATAAAGAATAATTATAATTTATAATTGAATCTAAATTTAACACATCTATTAAAGTGATACAAATAGATGAATTAATATATTATCAAACCTATACTTAATGACGATGTACACTGGAAACCTATTGTACCTATATCAGAGTGACTCTCGATTTATTTATATCTATTATATAATTAAATAACTTACATGTTGCGTGCTAGCAAAATAAATCATTTAATATTCTTTTGAACCTTTGAATAGTATATAAAATATTTTATAGATCATGTTTGACCACCTTCAGCAATATTTTATAACATGAATACAATTAAAGTATTAAATTTCAATGTTAATAAGCGCCACCGATCATTTGGTTTATATATAATGTAATACATAATCCTATTTTATGTCAATTACGTATGACTGGCTACTGCGTTAATACTTACTTATTATCCAGGTGACTGATATTCGATAGATGAATATTGTGATTTCGTTGTGTAAAGATTTTAATAATTATAATATAATATGTTGTATATATAATGTATGTATATCTATATAATAGCGTTGGTTTTAAGTATTAAAATTATCATGTTATATTCTTTATTTTTTATTTATAATACTTTTATAATATATTTATATATTATATAAGCTACTTATTTTAACTATGTTTATTGCCATTTATTATCTAAGAATTTGGTATATTCAAAATAATTTGTAAGATAATTTATTTATTATTTTAAATTTGTTGTTGATTATCAATATTTAAGTTATAACTTTTTGATGTTTTTAGTTATAAGTTGTTACATGTTTATAAATATTTAGAATTAAATATTGATTTTTATAAATGTGTGTATTGGATGTAAAAAGTAATTTAAATATGTTGATCTTCGTGTATTTCATAATTATGTCTTCTTATTAGTATAATATATCGAAGGGACCGATCCACATTACTCACAAACTTTTACTGAAAATTATCAAAATGTTTTTCATAAAGGCTCACATAACTAATATGCTTGACATTATATTATAAATGTAAAATTTAAATTAAAGTATGTCTATAGGTTGATATAAGGTGCACTTATAGAAAAATGTTTAAAAAATAATTTCGGAAACAGCAAAGTAAGTTCTAAATTTTGCCTATATAAAAACAAAAACCTATAAGATTGAATTTTAATAAACAATTTTGGAAAATGCTGTTAAATTAAAATATACGGTGGTTATGATACTATAATATAACAGTGAGTACTTAAATTAAAAATTTTAACTGTACCGGGAATAGTAATATAATATATATTTAAGAAAAGTAATGTTTGCTGGAACTAACATGCCTATTACTTGATATTATGTAGGTAATATATTCACCAGATATTTATATACATTTGCATTTTAATATTTACTTAATTTTCATAACTTTTTAATAACTTAAATAAATTATACAATAATGATTATATATCTGTACAATTGTTGTATTCTTTCTAATTTCTAAACGTTTTGTGATAAAGGCGCACAAAACTCATGTATTGGTACAATAAAACATTAAATGATTCTATATCTACTATTACGTATTTCAGCTAGTAAATCGTAAGTTTTTAAACATAAAAATTAGACACAAAGCAAAAAAACTACACCCAAACAAAACACATTTTAATGACATTTTGTTTTTAATAATACGCACGCTTTATTAATTTTTACAAAATTTAGTATATATGTAATACAATATGTAGATTGTAGGTAGTTGAAGTAAGAATAATGAACTTGATAGGTGTACTGACTGCAGTGTTGCGTATGATAAACGATAACATTTAGGCAGGACAAATTATTATGAACTATGGAATCCATTAAATTAAATTTTTTTTTAATAATTATTAATATAATTTTTAGTACGGAAAAAAATTCCCAGTGTCAAGTTTTTTATTTAATATTGTAATGTAACAATATTTTTAAAGCAATATAGTTTTGTAAAAGTAACTAGTTTAGGTATACCTATGCATTATGCAATTCTACATTCGTCCAACAAACTATAATACAACTAATTTGTATTCTATAATATTATTAGACCTAAATACATACCTAGCTATTATTGATAAATGCACTTTGATTTATTTACAATACAGTTTATGTAATTATTAATCATATTAAAAACGAAAATGATATGTATTTTGTTGACCGTCTTATATTATATAGTGTTTTAATAAGTTATACAGGTCCATTTATTTAGTTTTATTTCAGCTATCAACATATCATATAGTGGGTTCATTAAAGTAACTGTAATTGAAAAACAACTACTGTCTTCTAATTAAATATAGGTATATTGACTGTCAAAAAAAAAAAAAAAAAACAACAGTATATTGTAATGACTTGGTACTTTAATAGTAGACTATCGTCAACATGATTATAACATCATGTGTTTTTTTATACCGACCCCCTATAATATTATATACTCGTGAAATAATTATGATAATAACATTATTAAAATATTGCTCCAGGCTCTTTATCTGGAACCTTTTTGAACACTTGAATTAATATGGGACCACCTGCTTGTGATTTGTGAATACATATACGTATAGGTGCCTCCATGATTTTCGAATAAAAATGTAAATGTTATTTGTTTCTTTATTATGTTATATATTTTATAATTTCTACATTAATAAATTACTAAATAAATATCAAAAATCATTAATTAAACAATTACCAGTAGGTATCTAAATGATAAAAGAGAGTAAATAGGTATATTGTATATTTACCTAAGACCTATGGTTTTGTATTAAGGTTATTAAATGATTGATCTATATATAATAATAATCACATTTAACTAGAATATTGGAGTTGATTCTTTTGTTACATTATAATAGATATTAGATATAAATTAAGGTACTAAAATGAGTAAAATGACGAGTAGTCGTATTTGCAGTTATTTATATTTCTTATTATAATAGTAGTCTAATTAGTAATTATGAAGAGCATTGCCAGTGATTTTATATTTAAATTTCATATAAATTATAGTAAGAAACAGAAAAACTAGCATTTGAATATTTGTATTAATTTCCAAGAAATAGGTACCTATGTATAGGTTTATTACATTTATTTTGGTTATCTTTATCGATTATCACTCGCTAATTTATTTTTGTATAATATGTATGTTTAAATGTCTACAGTTAACATAATTTGGTGGTCGAAAATAGTTCGTGTTACTGTATAAATATTATGTTTATGGCGTTATAAGTATATGTTTTTGAGTTGGGCTATGTAAAATATAAATTCTATCTATTAGTTATAGTGCACTCCTATTGAGTACCTAATTTATAAATATTAAACACAATTTAAATTCTAATCAGTATTTAGGATATGTCTTTCAGAACTCAAACTATTAGAATATATATGTATTTAAATTACTGAATGGCTAAATTATCGAAACACAAACACGGAAAAGATTAAGATTTAAGAGTTCAAGGAACATAAATTTTCTAATTATTTAATATAAACGATGACTGATAATATAGGTAGGACCTTGCAACTTGCATAGTTTTCATTACTGTACTGCTGCAGTACCTATGTAATTGTAGTAATGCAGTGCCTATTTTATGTATATTATTACTATAATATCATAGCAGCTACAGTAGAGATTTAAACGTCATGCTTATTATAACACATATTTTCGTGTAATATAAAACGTTACTTGGACTGGACGGACTCGTCTGTTATTAAATTCAGTTGGCGACTGTGCCGGAAACGTTTTGTCGCCGACATATAGTTTTTCTCTGGTCTGGACAAAGACTTTATACACAAAATGTTGTATATATATATCAATCATGTTAATATAGTATTAGTATAGTATTACTATAATAAGAATAATATGAGATTAAAAAATAACGCAAAAATGATTTAGACTCTTTATTATAATATGTTTTGCTGTACACAATCAAATAATGCACATAGAGTAATAGACGCCAAGTGTAATATTTTTATTGTTTCCTGCGAGCTCATATAACTTATCCTGAATGTCATTTTTAACGTTTACATATTGCATATACAGTGTGATTAAATGTCAGTTTAATGTACTTTTAGCGTTTAAATGCCTACAATCTAATGAGGTTTAGTAGATAACAATAAACTTGATGACGTTATTATTTTTTCAATATTTATGTAAAAATTATGAACATATTATTATCCATTTAAGTGTTCTGAGTGTTCAATGTATTATTATCGTGTCATTAAAAAGATTCTGACTCTTAATTGATAAAAGAAAAAAATGGAAACTAAAATTGCTAAACAATATTTTTTTTTTTCAATCATTAGGAATTTTTTCATTTTTACGTTTTTACGAGATTCTTAACAATAACTCTAAAGCGCGTACCAACCTACATGTAGTATAATATAATATTATGTTGGGGAAGTGACATAAGTAATATAAATCACAAACGATTAGTGATGTTATCATGCGATAGTATAATAATTTATACGTATACGCAGGTACCTGCACGAGTGATTCTTGTCAAGTGTGTAAAGGTAGTAAAAGTAAAATCATTAATTAAAATAGCAGTTCATTAAAAAATAAGAAGTTGTATTTCTATAATATATTATTATTTTATTCAAAATTACGAATGTTGTTTACAAAACCGAAACCCTTTAATCGATAATTTGCTAACTCTATGTATACATATTTACTGACCCTATTTAGTATTAATAAATAGATAGATATATAGATATAGTTATAATTATACATATATCTAGATAGAAATTATATTATTTTGTTGTGGCTAATGGGTATAGTTAAAATTATTTATGTACCTTCAGTATTATTCAAATTTCAGTAAACGGTATGTACCTACGTATTATGTACATTTAATCATTAAATTAACAGTTTTTTTAATAACGATTTTAAATTCTAATACTTAAACTTAAGCTATAAATAAATTCAGCTTCCTGCTTATGAATATTATATTATTTATTTATAAGGTAAATATACATTCAACAGATCTTTTTTTAGTACTCGTATAATATATACATATTGTGAGATCTTATATTTAGTAAATATATACTTATTTTATTCAATGCACTAGTCATCTTATATAACTTAATATGAATAAAATGTATAATATTACGAGTATACTATACCTGTAATATTAACCGTAGTTTTTGAAATTAATTTATTAAGATATTTATTATGATAAAATATCCATTATTATTATTAATTATATATTGTATTCTATTTAGAAAATACATGTTGTTATAATAGTGGAAAAATTATTTTTACTAGCTATATTAATATTTGTAAATTAAAATTAATTAAACTAGATGCTTGAAACCAAAACACAAATTTGAAATGATGATTAAGTTTTAACTACAAAATAATAGCATGGTAATTTTAGAATATTGCGGAATTGAAGATTCATTTGTACGACATTTTGTGTTTATATTAAAAAATGATGTTATTCATAATATAATTATATTGAATATATTATATATAATACATATACGTTAATTCATATTTATTTTTCCAGATAGATATGATTTGATGGTTAATAATAATTATTTCTGTATTAAATTTTTTTTGAAATTATTTTATTTTATTTTTGATACACATAATATATCGGTATTAGGTAGTATATTTTTTATTTAGTTTTCAGTTTTCAACCATACTTATATTTGTGGTTATTTATAAATACGATGTAGTTTTGAAATAGGTAGATATTATAGTTTCTTGTTTGAAAAATTATTACCATTTACCGTTATAAATTGTTATAGTAATTCCGGTCAAATTTAAAATTTCTGTTCATACCTAATTATTGTTTGTTATTTTTTTTATTATTATTGTAGTATAATTGTTTCGGTATTTTTGTTCGATCAATTTTAGGAACATAATTAATAATTTTGAAATGAATTTGTAGTTAGGTAGGTATTCATAAATTTTTCCAATCACTGTTACACGTGTTTTAAAATTATTATTAAAGCATATGATTTAGCTATAGCTTGTCATTAACGAACAACATTGCCTGTGACAAGTGGCTCCGGTAGAATCGCATCACTATATCGGAAGGTCAAAATGGCAATAATTATTAAATAATGCAAAAAATGTAAATATTCTATAGTGGGGTAACACAAACTGGTTTAAAGAAGACTTACGAACTGGTTGATATTCAAATAAGTAAAAACAATTTGTAGGAATGTATTCGCTAAAATGTTTTTTCTAATTAAAAAAAAAAGTTATATATTTTGGTGTGTGTGAATTGAAATGTAACTTATACCTACAACGCCTACATGAATGGAAACGTGGGTGTATGTGTTATTTATAAAAGTATTTTATATCAATTTATACATTATATATCATTAAATTTAATATATATACCTTTATGTGTTGATTTATCCAACAGGTATAATATTGTACCGGGACGGCCATAAAAAAACGGTGTTGCTATAATATAATAATTATTTCAATTTTATTTAACAATAAATATATTTATAATTACGATGATCAAATCCAACGATTTTTTTTGTTTTTGTAATTGTAATTACCTATATTTCAATTATAATACCTACATAATTTGTAGTGGCGTTTTCCATCATGACCCATGTATATAATAATATAATATAATTCTGAACAAATTCAGTAATTCGTTACAAAGGTTTATTGTACATATAATTTATTTACATATATATATATATATAATAAATATTATAATATTATAACACGTGGCTGTACTATTCACCAACCATCGTTGACCCGGTAATATTGGAATTATACAGTATACTATGATTGTATTATATAATCATTAATTTCGTAAAATTATTTTAGTACTTAATATCCTTGATGTACCTACAGACTACTACAGATATATAATATATATTATTTTTCCGGAACACAGACGTTTTTCAAAAGTATAGGCACAGTTGTATTCCTTATTTACCTGTTTGATATTTAATTTCCAATTTCAGTATAATATTATACTATTTTATTACATAACAATATTTCGTGTAATGACTATGTAACTTCATCTAATTGTCAACCTCCAATACAAAACAATAATACACAATATTGCAATACAGATGTATAATAACAATAGTACCCACTTACCAAATAATTATATTCGTCTCGGTGAACAATATGTTTTTACTTGAAAACCACGTTCATCACAACTTATCACGTATCTATATAATCTATAAAAATCGATTTAAAAGCACTTCGATTTATGTTTTGTATGTAATTTAATAAAGCTATAAAGCAATGCAGAATCGAATGTGATTTTGTTGTTTTTATTTCGAAGACCTTACACATCGGTATAATAATATTATGTCGTTTAAAAAAATTAAATTGTAGGTAAACACATTGCTGTAGTAAAGAACATTTAAAAATAATTGAATCGTTAAATCTAAGAATAAATGTAAGTAAATTTACGTTTAACGTTTAGACCACTCACGCACGTAAAACGTAGTATTTTTAATATTGTGTAATGTCCGGACACGACGATATATTATACAATGATATTTTTATTTAGATACCTATGTTAGAATAATGATTGTCGTGAAAAATTAATCAGTCAACCTGGGAATATTATAATAACGTATAGTTTTTCGTTTTCGTGAATCGAATACGATCGCGTCGATAGTAGATCCGACGACCGAGTGCCGATAGGTGTATGTGTATGTGTGTGTGCATAAAGCGCACCTGAAAATGTAAAATATATACATAAAAAAAAAAAAAACGAATTTTTATTAGAAATCGTCACGTGTGCATCGGGTGTTGGTGGGGTGTCGACCGGGTAGCCGGCACTCGGCGCCAGGATCCTGCCGCTCATTCTGGCTTCATGCGCCGCAGTTCAAAAATCCAGTGCGAATCCGTATATTATCTCCGTACCTCGCTCGCGTCTCGGATAATTCGATAATTTTTTTTTTCGAAGTTTTCCTGTGCACATCTATTAAATAGGACTAATAGTGTTTTTCAAGTGTTATTTTTTTGATTCTAATTTTTCATTGGTTTACGTTTTATTATAATATCATAATATGTTTTTATAATTTTTTTTTTATATATTTTTTAGTAATATAATATAATATCATATGTGTTAATGTTAATTATTTGTTTTAAAACAGTGTGATTGCAGTTTTTCTTGGACGATGACAAACATTTAAACGTAAGTTATTTTTATTAAAAGTATATTATTTAAACTCAATTTATTTATGATGACGGATTAATATTATTAAAAATATATGTATGTATATAAAATAACTTACTCGATAAATATTAAAATCATTTTTAATTTATTAGGTGGAAAATTTTTATTCAGAATAATTACACGTGCGATTGCTATATTATATTTTAAATATTATGCGATAGTTACGAAATTATAAAGAAAATAAGGAGAACATTTTTGTAATATTTATTATTTTTATATTTTGAAATAAATTAATGGTTAAAATTTAAATGGCTAGAGTGTACATAGTCTCGTGCAAGATCGTGTTCTCCATTTAACCATTAGGTATACATTGTATTTTAATAAAAGGACGCCTGTGTACGTGTTTACGCAGTAAAATCGGCAGGTATACGTTTATATAAAAGGTTTCTTCTCAGAAAAAACGAAGTATATACTGAGAGGATCAATTATTGTTATGTCGGAAACGAAATGGGGCTCGGTAAAATATGGCAAAATTCTTTACTGGATACGCATCACGTATAGGACTACACCAGTATTTATCCACAATCGCTCTCTATTATACTTGCTTTCGTTCAATATAGCATATACATCAATCACCATTAGATCAAAAAAACACAAACAACTGAAAAATGCTAACGTGTTTTATTAAAAAATATTTTCTTAGTATAATATTGCACTTGTATTTATTAAAAAAAAAAGATGCTTATTCATTAATTAATTTAATAATAAAAAAAATATATTAGTGGCAAAAAAGTTAGAATAAATCATAATTCAGTAATTGTTTAAAGTGATGTCCAATTGAAAAAGCCGAAACAGTCATACGATTTCAATACAGGACAATAATATTAGAACAGTTTTTTTTTTTTGAAAAATTCTACTATATGAGTATATATTTTTATTTAAGGAATTTTTGGTTTTATGTGACAGTAAATAAGTTTTTTGGTGATGTAAAAAATATTGAATTTAGAATTTTACTGATATTATTTGAATACAAAACAATACGGCTAATTTCCAAATATAAACACAAAATATGATCCAAACGTAATTTAAAAGCGCAAACAAATTACCTTTTTAACAACCCAAATACGTTAATAAATTATTACCTATACAAATGTTTAATGTTTTAACTGTTATAATTAAAAAACATTTCAAAATACTTAAGATAAAAAGAAAAGATCAAGTTATGAATTATGTATATTAATTTATAATTGACGATATTTTTAAGAATAAAAGTAATAAGTTAGTTATTTTATGGATAGATAGACAATTCGACACGGTGTTTATGAATTTTTTAGAATCATTAAAATACATTAGTTAAAAAAACTGTTTCTTGTTTTAAAACATATTATATAAAATAGAATAATTAATACCAATTATAAAACTAGTTTAAAGTGAATATATTTTATACGATACATAACTAGGTATTGTTGAGTTGAGCTGTTATTGAATACATTTTAAAAATCAGTTATATAATGATTTAAGTTCCAAATTTAAAATTTGTAAAAAAAATTATACGTTTAGCACTTATAGAAATCGTCTAAAATATATAAACAAATATTGTAATATGTGCAAATAATTTTTTTGTATACCCATTATAAATATCTATAACTTAAGTTGCAATTAAAAAATTAATAATTTAGTTTTGATATCAGTTTTGTAATCGAAGTACAATTTTAATTGCTATTTAAATTTTTAAAGTCCAGTATAAGGCGCTTAAATTAAAATAAAAAATGTATATTTCACGTTTGTTTGGTATCCCATCATTTTTAAATAATAAAGAAAAAATACACAGATAACAATAATAAAAAAAAATAATTAATAGAACAATAATAAACCAGTAGTAATAATTTATTAGTATACAGGCTAGTTAAATAAAATTGAAAGTTACGTTATGGTGTTCCGCATATATTCGTAATGAAAAAAAAATTAATTAAACAAGGAAGTGTTCTAAAATGTATAAACGTATTAACGAGCAGTACTCAAACCGCCATAAAATAATTCTCTGCTTCACATAGAGGACTAACGAACCTTGAATGTATCCAATATCTTAAACGAAATTCTTGGCCTGAATGTTGACAATAATAATATAACACTTATCAAATTATTAATCAAAACGAATAAAATATTCACTATGGTATTTATAACAAGTAATAAACTTCTATGAACTTATACATGCAAGATTAAAAATTAATCTCATCTTTCAGTTAAATTTTACTCTTAAATCTTATTATTTATTTGTAATTTTATTTTCTCGAAATCTAATGGCTAAATTTTATTGTTCAACAATAATAATAATTAAAATAAACGTATTTAACTTTTTGTGTATAGTATTCGTGGTCAGCATGAAAAGATCCACCGTTATTCACAACTATTCCAATCCGCTACATCGAAATATAGTCAAAATATTATTTTATTCAACTTTCGTTTTATCTATATATGATATATATACCTAGGTGTATACTGTATAGTGAAAATTATGTTTATGCGATTCATAATTAAAATGTTTAAATAGTACCTATAGGTAATATTATATGCTATAAACAATATTTAAGAAAAAAATTACTGTTTTCGCATATAACAATAGATATAATATAATATGTAGTGAATGTTTAAATCTGTTTTGATCATTATATTAGGTACAATATAAACGTTCGTTTATAATAATGATCGACAAAAACATAATGTCGACGTCATAAATCCAAAGAGTCATAATATAAATGATATACACACATTAAAGCGAAATAAAAATCATTTCCCAGACGACTTGAAACTGGTTTTCTGTTATTTTCGCATGTGTTAAGTTTAATAACCTCATTTCATAAGTATAGGCACTTATATACCTACAATAACCAGCTCATTCGGTAAACGTGCGGCTGCCTTTGAATATGTCGTGTTTGCCATCGAGTTGGACCGCATGCTGCTATCAGCCGTGGATCTATTCGAAAATTATAATAAAAACCTACTAATTTTTTCCTCATTTTCCTTTTTTTTTTTTGACCGATGTTGCACTATTATTATTATTGTATACGTGACTCGAATTCTGTAAATGTGTAAGAACAATTATTATATAATAATTGTATATATCTGATATATATCTATAGGTACCTATACTTATCATTTTCGACACTCAGGCCCGGTGTCCAAAAATGATAAAATGTTATAATATTATGTACCTAGGTTGTATACCTACTGATATTATACTCGTAATATAAGGAAAATACAAAATGGGATATTATATATTATTATACGGAATGATATTTTCAGCGTTAGACTTGTATGTTTGTAAAATATTGTGTACCTATTAAATATAATATTATAATCTATATATTTTCCCGTTTTTTTTTTTTAAATGAGGTAAAACATGATTTATTATCTGTTTATTATATTATATATATAGTGTACAAACAAACACATTGCGATAACGAGAGTAAATATACATCGGATGCACATACACCGAAATCTTTGATGGTGTTTATAATAATATAATATGACGGGTACATGGCACACGCAATGGGTATGCTTATATTTCGTGATGACCGGAGAATAGGCGTATCCATCAAATAAACTATAATGATAAACGATGTAGAGTTAACCTAATATATTTTGACAACTGCAGTTGGACGTGAGTTTTACCAATGTACCTATATGTATATTATACTATACATATAATTATAATCGAGTTGATTATCCAATGATGTAATTATAATAAAACATATCTTTAATTTCACTGTTGAAGTGTTAAAGAAGTAAAATAGATTAAAATATAAAATTATTACAATTAGGTGTTGTATATAAATTTATTTCAGCTTTAAGCGGAAAACCTCTGGTATACAGAACAAACGATTGCCGCAGTTTATCGCACGGGGTTTTATTTAGACTATATCTATTGACTATTAAATATAAATATATCAGTAAAATATGTAAATTGTTAATAAACTTGTTACTTTTTGCTCAACTATGTATACTTATGAAAATACTGAGACACTCGCTACTCGCTGTTTATCAATTTTCATTGTATTTTATTTCTTATTTTTTTAACGTTCATCTATATACATAAGTATACATATATACTTAGCAGAAAGCATATATTTGAATTACAAAAATCAAACCATAGGTATACACACTGCAGCGACTGCAGAGCAACAATTTGGTTCTATTTATACAGAGTGCAACAGAAAAAATTGGCAAACGTTTAGCCAGCTATAACTTTTTCCTATATTTTTTTTAAATATGAATTTGGACTGTGAAAGACAATTAGGTACATTTATCAGCTATTTATTTTATGAAGATTCACCAATCATATGCTTACTCCCATTTTTACTTTAATAAGTAATTTATTCAAATTTTGAAATTTGAAATTCTTTACTTAGATTTTTTTAGTAAATTAAATTCCAACGAGTGTTTTGTGTTTATATAAGCAAAATTTTCTTTTTTTTAAATTGAGAACTACCATTTTTTCCTATAAATTGTAAAGCATGATTAATTTTTATAAAAACTTTTCAAAGTATAACGTAGGTACCTTGAAATTTAAACGAGTTTAGTTTCTGAACTAATAAGTATATAATATACTAATAACGATAATATATAGTGCCCCCTAATATGCTAATATGTTTACAATATGAGGGCTATGTTGATTTGAAAATTATAATAATTAAGTAGGTATATGTACTCGTGAGTATTATAATTTTATATTTGTATAAGAATTGCCTATTCGAGTACATATTATATCCATTTTATATTTAATATAAAACCATTAGGTACCTATTTTAACGATTATTAATCTTTAGTAGGTACATAATAATTTAAAAACTAATCATTTGAATTTTGATTTATTAGCTGCGTATAATATATATCAATATTTTTAAAAGAAATACCTGCTTAACAATTTTGAATTTATATTATAAAGGGGTTTCTCGTTTGAAAAAAATTTAAATTGTTGCACAGGACATTCTTTAAATGGTATAAAAATATCTAAACGTAGCCTCTTTAAGTATATAGATTATAGGTATTATACCTATATAATATAATATAATGGGTATACTTTAGAAATGCAAAAAACTAAGACTTTGAAAATAGGAATTTATTAAAGGATAAAATTATTGTAGTGGTGGACGGTGGTGAAGAAGTTTGGCGAATAACCCTGTAAACTAATGTATAACATCATAATGTTTTAAACATAATATTTTTTCTATGAAGCAGGCACTCGATTTATTAATATATTTTTAACTGCTATGTTTTTTGTTACTCGTACAAGATTATAAAAATTTGAGCCAGGAGTTGGTGGGATTTTTTCATTATTATAAAATAAAGCTGCTATCCTGTACGGAATTGTTTGTGACCAAATTAAATGGCCCTGGGCTTACTTACCCTTTCTTAAACTCCATTAAATTTAAATTTCATAAATTCTTAACATATTGATTTGGTTGATTTTGATAAAATTTAAATAAATCATATAAAATTTATTATAATAGCTATTTTACTTTCTGTCTAATGGCAAAGTTACACAAACAAATAGGTGCATTGGTACCATATTCAGAATCATGAGTACGATAGACTTGGCTGTTGTTCGCTTACACACTACATAACACATTGCCATTCATTTAGGTGTATAGTTATTATATATATATATTATTGTCATCGCGTCTGGTTTGATAATATGTCAACGATTTTTTCGCGGCGAACGTGGCGAAGTCGACTGAACGACAACGACGACACAGAGCCACCACACACGCGACGACCGCGTATAATGGCAATCGGCAAACCGGCCGCAATAACGGACGGACAGCCGCCACCGTTCATTGGTACCCCACCCGGGCCCGGTGGGTATTCGCGACCAATCCTTCTCCTCCGGCAGTGGTGGTGGGGGGCACATACCTAATGCGCGTTTATAATAATATTAATAATATAATAATATTATGTGTTATAATATTATTATTATTACCATGGACTTTTACTTTCGGAGACGCGCGGGACCTCGGGGCGCCGTGAGACGCGATTTTCGAGACGACGACGGACGAACCACGCGGGTTGACTCGTTGCCAAAACGAGAGACGACACCATCATAATAATATAATATTATATTATACCGTTGCAGTATACGCCACCCGCGCGGAACGTCAATATATCAAATCGTCGGGGAAGAAAAACGAAAACGAAAACCGTAATTCCCGCACACGCGCGACGATAATAATAAAATCATTTTTATATACTTTTGTTGTCGTATATTATTATACATAATATAGCGCCGGTCAAATTCAAAACCATCCGATCACAAGAGAGATTTTGCTCGCGATTTTTGGCCGGTCGCCCGAGACGATTGTTATCACGCTGGACAACAGTATACGCCGCGTGTTTATACATTATTATATCACATGCGACGTCGCTGTTGACACGAAAATACATATTATGTTTAAACTCGATTTTTTAGGAGACACAAAAAACGTTTTAAAAAATAATTCTCAATGATCTACAGATACAAATTTTAACGCTATACATTATCAAATCTTGTACGATTGAAAAAATTCAATATTTTCTGCAGTACATTTTGTTTAAATTGTCAATTTCTTGTCACGTTTGAAATTTTATTATAGTTTATGTTTTTTGTCAATTATGCTTACATGGGAGGTTTTTAGAATAATAGTTTGTGCTGTACATTTTTAATCACATAGAAGATTATCTTGTAGGCGATTTTAGTAGGTAACACATATTATTATGACGTTTTATTTATTATTTTTCATTGCCTAATTTTATACGACGGGAATAAGAGATATACTAACACATAATAGGAGATATTATCATATTATGGTTTATTTTTTTCTGAATCCAGGGACACCAAAACCTAAAAATCATAAATTTGGCACATATAGGAGGGTTTTTCGAGTCAACGACGACATTATACAACTGCGGCAAGCCATGGCAGCAACTGTCGAGCTGCACAATAGGCGAAACACAATGCACGCGATAATAATAATACCCGCGTATAAAATAAAACCTACCGACTTCCTGCTTACTAAACATATTGTGTATATGCTACGTGCAGTTTCGTTTTTCCGCGGCGCACTCGACGACATTATATTATTATTATTATTATTACAATATACGACGCGAGACATTGCGCTGCAGCCGGTCCACGCGGTCCATTAGCACCAGACATTTCGGACTCCGGTTCTTTCGGGACTGCGTGATATTGCTATAGTTGCGGCGTCGCTGCAGCTTGCAATTGTGCTCGAAAACCGTTTATATAAAATATAAATAAATATATTCCAAAATAACCTCTGTATCTGTATATAGAGCGTGAAAATTCTGCATTTTTACAGTAATATACGTTCGGGAAACTCTTTTTAAACATTGTGTTTGCATAATACCTATGAGATGTTCGATACTTAAAAGGGCACTATACAATCGCATACATTGTCTCTGTCATACAAGTTTTTTTCGTATTTTAAATTTAATGCGACTTATAAGTATTTTAAAACGATCATAACTCGTTTAAAAATAAAAACGCGACAAAAAACTTATGTGATTTACTAGATAATATATTTACTTCTAAATTTTATAATTGATCAATTCATTCCGATATTAAATATAATAGAGTTAAATGCATTATTTAGAACGTACAATTTGGTACTTATTTGGTATATGCGTTTGTAAAAGGCGCGGATACAATGCATGTGGTAGAAATGATGTGACAATCATTCATTCAGAAATACTATAACGTTTTTGAATATATTTCTTTTACATCATTTTAGATTATGAGCAGGAGTGATAAATATATTATATATATAGAGCATAATATATTTATATATTTTACAATGATATTATTGATATTGTATGTTTTTTTGTGTGTTTCTTATCACTTTTTTCAAGCAGTAAAAATGTTTTGATTCTACACTTTAAGGGTAGTTCCGGTACGATATAATTTATATTTTGGAGAGATTAAAAATAAAAAATCCCAGCTCTTTTAAAAATCATCGGGAAAACCAAACAAAAAATAAGAGAAGAACGAGGATTTTCACGAGTAACCAGTTTTTGACTAAATAGATTTCTTTTTATGTTATAATTAAAAAACGAATAACTGTAGAAACTTGGAATTTTCACCAAATATTAGCATCATAATTTTTTATACATAGTATGGTTTTTAAAATATTTTGACACTTTTTGAGTTGTTCATAAATAATTTTAAATGTCGACTTTTTTAGTTATTTTTTAAATGTCAATAAAAATATTTCATTTGGTCAAAAAATATAAGTAGGCACGATTTCTTTTCAACCATTTTATATTTTGATAAATCATATATTTAATATTGATATACTATGAATAACGATGTACATTATTTTTTTATAATTTAAAAATATTATCCATAGGGACTTAAAATGTTAAAGTATAGTTTGAATTTTTACTATACACAATGGACCTTTCAAAATATGTAAGTATATTAATTAGGTATAGATAGCATAATTATTTATTATTCTATAAACCTATATGTATACATTGTTTTATGGTTAAGTGGTTATTGACTCAAAAGTCTATAAAAATTATAATGTATTAATGTAATATGTTATAAATATATATCATAATTCATAATAATTAAATATTAATAATATTTATATAAATGCAATGTTTTCGAAAAAAATTAAATCAAACTACCTACCTACCTATAGGTTTAATACTATAACAGTAAAACATTTAAAATAGCGATACTAAAGAAAAAAATACCACGAAATATTCTTAGTGATATAGGCTAATAAAACAAAATGCTCAGAATCTTTTTTCGTGTAACGTATACTATGATGTGTCATTGAATATTTAAATTTAATATTTTCATACAGTGATCCACTAGATACCTATACTGTACAGCAGAGCAATTTATAATAATTAATTTAGTATGAATTATAAATTAATTATATTTAATTAAATTATTAATTTATGTTATTTTATATTCCAAAGCAGAATATTTTTGGGAGTATTTCGCTTTATAAAAATCAGATTTTGTTCTAGTAGATTGTTAATTGTTATTATTTAAAACTTATATAAGTAATCAGAGTTTCGTTATGAATGTGGTAGGAGTTACAGGGTTTAGGTATCCTGTACCACATCTCTCTACTCAGTCTATGCTTTAATGAATGTAAATTTTAAATGGCTGAATGGATATTTTTTTCAAAAATGTTGTACCCATTTCAAAATTTGAATAAGTATTATCTAAAGTTATTAAAATGTATTATTTATACTAAAAATAATACTCCTTAAAAATGATTATTCAAAAATAAATATGGAAGTAATATTTGATTTAATATTTATTATAAGTAAATCATAATTACAAATTATAAATGTTGATATGGATTAACACTAATAGTTAAAATGTTAAAATTGCCATAGCTCCCGGATCTTCCGAATTCATTATTGTGGACCTACTATAAATCTCGATGTTGGTACGTACAATTTTTCAAAAAAATTATCCGGCAAAAAATTTACAGTAGAACATTCTTTAAACATTAATAAAAGGGATGAGCATGTTTGGTGATCAGTGGCATAGTGGTGTATATAGTGTAATATTTTTTTTGATCTCTTCAGTACGTAGTTCGGTGATGAATAAAAGTATATTAAATAATTCGACTTAAATACATACAGATATATACGGTTAGAAAGTGCTACTGTGTCATTTCACTGCGGCCTAACACTGTGCCTACTGCCTATGTTATACTGGTAGTGTGAAAGGGTTAAATACTTATAAAATATAAGTTTTAACTCATATAGTTATCAAATACATTCATCATTTTGCCTAGAATCTAAAATTCGATTTTTAAATATCAAAGTATTCTAAAAGTTATTTTACTTTAGAATAAAGAGTTAAAAATGTATGTTGTCATTAAAAAAATATTCGATTTCAGAAATTATAACGATAAAATAAATATTTTTTTGAAAACAACTTAATATGTAAAAAAATATTTTCAAAAACGTCAATAGTAAATTTGAAATAATAAGTGCCTTACGTTAAATGAATCACCCAGTATAATATATATATTATACATTATACTTGGTGATATATATATATATAAATGTATACTGTACTGCAGTTGGTCAGTTTCATGTCGCAGCACGTACCGGTATATACATATAAGTATAAGCAGTATATGTATATTATACGTAGAAGCATAAAACCGGAGGGAGAATTTTTTCGCGACGGTTTGGTAACGTATCGGCGTCGCCTTCCGGGGCTTTTTCTAAAAGCGTTTCCGTTAACATTAAATTTCATCCGTGCGAGGAAAGAAAGAAATCTTCAGTTAATCGAACCGAAAAACAATAATCATTTTTTCGTTTATATATATATATATTATATATACGCATATATTACAAACAGTATAGACTTAAACCGCTGGCTATAATAATTTAGTGTAAACACTTATAGCACAAGTCGTTCTGTCTGCGTCGGAAATTGCACTATACCCATACTTTTTCGTTTTACAATCTTAAAATGTCCTAAGGGTAGAATCCGAATAGGTTTTTTTTTTTTTTGGAATAATATAATATATTTTGATTTAATAATCTATTGAGAAGGCATTGAAGTTTTATTGAAGTTGTTTAATATGTTTAATGCTTTTTAAACATTTATATCCTTGCTCTAATATATAATAAAATACAATATATATACTATATAAATGTATATATTTACCAAAATCATAAATACACAATAAGTTGCCCATATATAGTTATATATATACACAGCATATTTCGTTGAAACCGGTTCATGTGTTTTACATATAGCTGACTAATTAAAAAGTGTTTGAAATATTTATTGTAAATACAATTTACATCGACCTTAAGTGGCGATAATATTCGTTGTAATTAGTGAAGTAATTCATATATATATATATATATACATTTTGTATCATTATTATTATTGTTATTTTGTACGTACTTATATATTGGACGTAGAAGTTGTGTATATTTTTCATAAATGATAATTTAATTGATTTTAGCACCTTGTTATACACCCGTGATGGATTATATTTAAAGAATAAAATATGATTTATGAAAAAATACACTGCGATTTTTCCCCTGGGGCATGCCTATAAGTATATATGAATATATAAACAACCTGTGCATAAACATATTTGTTATTATATATGCAACGTTAGAGCGGCTTTTATACAAAGTTTCATGCCTGATAATAGATTATTTATTTTTCTCGTCATTTAATGTGTATTGGTAGATAGGCCCACGTTCGCATCATCATATATTATATATTATAATGCGTATCCGTTTTTAAAACAATAATTAATAATATTCTCCAAACACATACCATACATCGGATCTCGTATAAATACACTTAAAAAATTGCAGTTCGATAAATCTAACGTCAAAAGAAAGAATAATACCTAGTGGCTAAATTATATATAAATTGTTTATCGTTATTTTTCACAAGAGCCATATTATAATAAAAGATAGGTATAGTTACAACTAAAACACATATACATATTATAGAATAAATAATAAGTAAGAATAATTCTATTAACTATATCCCTTTGCAGAGATGTCTTTAGGTATAATTTATCTACGTAAAATTATATACTTTTTATAATACGTAATATTTTCCTATATAAATATATATGCTTCTTTGTTTTCTGAAGATTCAAAAACTACTGGACCGCTTACAATAAAAGTTATATCAATAAATTTCTTGAGTCATGGAAGGTATTCAAAGCATATATTGTTGACTTTTATAGGTTTTTATAGGCCCTATGGTATAGGGCAAATCAAAAATGCATTTAGTTTTGGTTTACAAAAAACAAATGTTATTTTGTTTTTATTTAATGCTTACCATTGTAAAATCATAAAACTAATCATTGTAATAATTGTGTTTGTATTATATACTTTAAGTAATACAAAACGGAAAACGATAGAAAGGCATTACAATAATTTTAAGCCGGGCGAAGTAGGTAATTTAATTATAGTTATTTATATAATATATAATAAGATTATTGAATGTTATATAATAGCATAGGTATTATATTATAGTGTCATACCTACACAAAAATGGTAGCAAATTTAATAAATTATTTATTCAGCCCATAATATGACTTTTACAATATTATATTACATGAATTAGGTACGCATTTGGGTGTGGTGAAACAATTTAAATTTAACAGTTGGAGTATATTTATAGGATAATATACTTTATATCGAATAGCTATATATCAATATTTTCGCGTTAGTTTCGTATATATTTAGGTAGTGTACATGCACATGTTTCTTTATTTTTATTTTATAATGTATAAACTGTATACAAACTATATAATACAAAATAAATCATTTTGGAAGTTTTCGACTAAAATTTATGCGATCTAAGATCCGCCCCACTCTATTGTTACACCACTTCAATATATATATATATATTACGGTGTTCTTGATACAAAAGTTCTACTATTTATGGAGACATATCGTCCACATTAGTTTTATTATCACATGCGGTTAGTCTGATGATAAAATATAGCGTATATACCATCGAAATAAACTAATGTTGTCGCGTTACTTGTATGTTTAATATACTATTATATATTTATATTATTATACACACATCCTATAAAACATTCAAAACATATGCGTTTTGATGGCACGTTGTGTTAAGTGATTAAAATATTGGTAAAAACCTTCTTTTAGTTAACACGGGAGCGGCAGTACCTATATATAGTTGTATGATGTATATCGTGTTGTGCAGTTTACCTGCTGCGGCCCACCCACTAATACAGACGACTTATATACCGGCTATAATTTTACCGACAGATGATGATCGTCTTGTGTAAATGGTCAAGATATAAACATATAAAAATTATTAAATCTGTTAAGCCTGTGTACTTACTCGTATTAAAGGAATAGTTTGATACAAGTTATAAAATATTTTAATGTTTTTTATTTTAATTTTTAATTTTTTTTATAAGCCATGCAGATCAAAATAATAAATTAGATAAAAATAAAACGTGTGAAATGTGGTGAATAAAAAAATAAAAAATAAATTTTCGGAAAAAGTTGATGAGAGTAACTATATTTTAAAATGAAATTTTCCTTTCTACAATATTAATTTTTATTTTTAAAAATAAAATAGTAAATGCCTTAAATAGAGTAATACAATATGCAGTGTATGTTATTATTACCTTGAATAATCATTAATTTTAAATCAGAAAAAATGCAAGTCGTTTGAAAGTTTTCACCTTGAATAATACGACTTTTTATGACTATCTATTCATTTATCTATATATTTTCACAACGGCTATTAAATATGAAGTATATTCCTGTGCTAAACTAATTCATATTTAGGACATTAAATATTTTGATGGTTTTGATTATTTAAAATAATACATTGTAAAAATTGTATTGATCATATATTTGCTTATGAAAATATCATATATTAATTAATTTTGAATAAATTATAATAATTATTGAAGAATGGATTATTATAATGTTAAAAAACATATTTTTACATATTTTTATAATACGAATTTGTTGAAATTTCCTTACGCGTATGTCGCATCGATAAATATCAATAATTATTTTACTCATTGTAAGTACATTTGTAAAAAATATGAATAAATAAAAATACAATTATATTCGAAGACCATTATAAAAAATAATAACTATTTCGTTGCCTACATTTAATTAAATGTTTATGATTTTATATTATTATTGCGTCTATTAAAATGAATAATACACTGTAATATTTATGTTCATTGCTTTTACAATTTTGTAGAAATATCTTTCAGAATAATAATAAATGTTGTAAGTATATTCGAATTAATTTTAAATTTTGCTAATTAGGTAGTATAATTATGTCAAATATTGTTCTTTTTTTCATATAATAGTTAAATATTTCCAGTCAGTCAGGATAAGTGAGGTTATATGTAGTGGCGGTCTGACCCTCGTAATTTAGTTTTGAAAGTCAACTAATTGTATAACATAAAAACGTTGATTAACGCGCGTTATTAGAGTAGGACTCTATATAGCCAGGCGACACTATGCTTTGTAGCCTTGTAAGTAATCTATGGGGATACAGTTTGGACACTTATTTGTGAATACTTTTAGTATTTTATTTTTAAACGACGTAAACGGATAATAATTCTTTAACCGACCCCTTGTTAGGTATCTCAGTATAAATTTCTTTTCTTTTACAATAACTATACCTTCACATTATACATGGGAACATAATATAAATAAATCGTCGGCGGAAACGCATATTTTATTGCCTTTGTTTGACCCGATAACAACTTCATTGCCTCAGTACTTATACATTATTTAAGACAGTCATGAGGATATAGAGGAATATAAGTAGGTATTCATTTGGGGAATGTCCCGAGGCTAATTGTTTTATAATTCATATATCATATACGTATAACCAAAGGTGTATTATTATCGGCCAATTTTTATTATTATTGCTTTTTTTTATAACGAATATTTTCTACTAGTTGGCTGCTGTCGATTTGGAATCATTTTGATATACACGTGTACGCGCAACATAATTTACATGATACTTGCATTAGTGGTTACAGAAGGTTTTAATATTACGTAGTATATAGGTATATTATTAAGACACGGGAATGTTCCACACTGATGTAGTCATTATTTAAGTACATTGTCAAGAAAATTAATATACAAGCAAATAAGACAAATATAATAATATAATATATACACGAAAACGTTTATCAAAATTTATAAAAACAATATTTCTATGATGTATTGGTGTATTTGACTGGCAATTTTTTTTTTTTATACTTATATTTTAGCAACGATTTTTGAATATAAATTTTTGTATTACTTTTATTATTGAATTTTGGTATTTTCTAATGGTCTATCATTATCTATTACCGTTAAGTTGCAGAAGTCTGAAAAATAAAAAATAAAATATTTTTGATTGATTAGTTAATTAAATTTAACCTAATTATTAATTAATATTTATACCGTTATATGAATAGGTACGTATAACTATGTCTCTTTATATTAAAATAATGTAACTTTTCAAGTTTGAAAAATTAATTTTCAATCAACAATTTTTATTTATTTTACAATTTACCGTAGAGCAATATGATTTTTATATTTATGGATTATCATTTATTTGTTAAATGTACGATATAAATTATATATAGTATTATATATATATGGTAAAATAATTATTAATTATAGTTAATTATAGAATTAAAAATATAACACATAATCAATTACCTATTTAAGTATCAAATATTTTATTTTTTTTTTAAGATGGACCGGTATTTTTTCAACAAGACAAATTACGAACATATATAATCAGGTAAGATTTCTCGTAAATCCTTTTAAGACATTAAGTAAAAATAGTGTGTATTTTTATTTGCGTTAACTGTTGGTTCCTAGCCAATAGAGCAGATCTTTTAGAATAAATCTTAGTTTTAAATGATGTTGCTTAATAAGAAGTTATAGAAGTATAGCAGATCCTTTTTTGAATTTTTTATGGGTGTGAAGTATTTTTAATGATTGTTACATATGTTTGACTTGGCTGATGTGGAAATGTTAACAACATTAAAATAATGGCTTTTGAGAGAAAGTTTATGTTACTACGATTGATATTAATTTATTGTTGTATATTATTACCGTTATTAGTAACAGTGCAAATGTACTATCTGTACATTAATGAAGGGTGTGATGGCACTTAATTTTATTATTATATTTCGTTATAGCTAACTGATTAAAAAAGTATAAATAAAATAAAATATAAGATTTAAAAAGCATTAATAGTAATTTTTATATAATTAAGATAGTGGTTATAAGTTTAAATCAAAATAAAATAATAAATAACGAAATTTTTTTTCAAAAACGAATAATATCATTATTAATTTATTTAAACATGAAATTATTTCGTAAGTTTTTTTTATGCTAATTAATTATCTTATAATACAAGGTTATTAAGAAAAATTAGAATTTTAAATGGCCAACATCAATGTATTATATATCTTGATAGAGTGTGATAATTAATTAACTTTAATGATGTCGGATATAATCAATATTCAGGTGCATATGTATAAAATTATTGTCACATTGAATATTATTAATATTCTTAGGTGTTGATGTTTGTTCCAAGTGTGAATGATGTAATTTATCAAGCGAGAGGTAATGCAAACGTTTGATTAAAATATAATATTGTGTATAGCGCGCCCCATAGAGCAGCGTGTACAATATACATACTATAATATATGTATGTAATTTTGTTTATAAAACGTTTGAGAAAAAAATCCTTCAGCCGCGGTCTGTACAAAGACCAAAGAGTATAAGTTTAGACGTATGTGTTTATAAATGAGGTATTTCATATTGCAATATCTTGTTTACTTCGAGAATCATTCATTTAATAATTAGTTGCGGGCTAACCGTTAGACTATAAGTTGAAACGTCCGCGAGAGGCACAGGCGAGTGCGTATATTAACGAAGAGTTTCATATTACGTACAATATAAGACAAAGTAAATTATTCCTGTACACAAACCGGCAAACCGCTATTAGTGTATTATTATTATTATTATTCAACAGTAATTATTTATTTTCAACAAACAAATCGCTTGTTCTTATGTCATACACGACGGAAAAACTATAACACGGAAAAGCTTATAATATACGGCGAGATTAATTTTTTATGGTCGGAAAGTTGCGCACACTATAAACGCGGTCGGCTATAGTCTTGCCAGAAGTGTAATTACTCAGTTTGATAGGTTGGAGTACATTTTAGACGAGTCGCGACAGCGTGTCTGCGTATATATGTCGAATGAATGGTGTTATTTTATAATAGATCTGCATGCGCAGAACTCCCAAGAACTCGGTTAATTAATTTATTTCGTTATTTCGCGGCGTATGCAGAATAGTTGGATAATACAAGGAATACAGCACTTCACAGAGTCAAAACATTATAATGCGTAATATATTACCTCCTTGTACTAGTATATACATACTGCGTGATTCACCAAGCACGTTCACTCTATTATCTATTCATTTAATAATAAATGTAGCCAAATTTTAATTTTTTAATTTTCAAATAAACTTCAAGAATTTAAGAGTATATTTTAAAATTCTTTGAATTTTATATTTAAGGAGTGGGCGATGTATATTTCTGTTTTTCAAATAAAAACCCATCCTTTTTTACTATAAAATATTAGTGGATATTGTTTTGAAAATGTTGAAGCACCTAGTATAGAATTCGAACGAGTAGTATTTTTTAGTTATTAAACTGGTTATATTAAGGATGATATTAATTTAAAATGGTTTTACAAAAATATAAAATACATGTAATATTGAATCTAGTATTTAATATGATTGGGCTATTTTTATAAGTTATAAATATTGATTGAACTACTAAAATTCTCAAATTAACTTATATTCCAAATCTTCTATATTATATAGATCTATCAACATTAGTACAAAATGTTGTATAACTCAACACCTACTCATTCGAATTTTGATACGTCAACATTTTCAGAAAAGTCATTCGCTAAATAATTTAGGTATAGAAAAAAGAGAAGTTTTCGTTTGAAAAACAGAAGTTTGCATTTCTACAACCTACATGATACTCCCTAAAAAAATATGAAAACATATTAAGAATAACTGTATTATTGAAGAAGAAAAAGGGGTGAGCATGTTTGTTTAATCACTATCTATAAACGTGCATATGGCGTACATAACTATTGAATTGTGAACATCATTAATGTGGCGACACGTAGGTCTATACTATGTAAGTAATATGTCGTATGACATTGTGTGAAATGTTTGACGGGACGTATTCGAAACGATCCATTTTCGGAGTAGGAAAGACATAAATCTGATGGTGGTGCGGATACCATCCGTTTCATTACACGAAGACAAATTTTGTTGGCACGTGTCCCATTTATAGGCTCAACCCCATCAATTATAGACCTCATCTGTACACACGTCGTAAACTTTGCGTGGGCGTATATATAATTATATAATGTGCATTATAGTCGGCCACGCAGTTCGGAGAATATAATAATAATTGTACCGCGTATATGCCAATATTATTGTAACTTTAACGCTTATTTTTTAAGTATTCGAAAAGCTTTTTAAAAAAAAATTTTTATACTATTTCACATATACTCGTATATTTTTTTATATTGTTAATATTTACTCAAAATATACTTTTACATGTTATATAACAAGTTACAACATTGTCGTTGTGCGTGTAATATAGACAAATGTATCTTATTCTAAATTCTGGAAAATACATCCTTAAAATATGATTATACGAATGAGTTTTTTTTATTTTATTCTCAAACAGAATTCGTAGTCATAATGTATACAAACATATCATGTTAAAAATATTTTACGACATGTTGTCTACAACTTTTCGGCGACGTGTTATGGGTATATACCGTTATTATTTTCAATTTAAATATATTGTCGTTTTTGTTATGGTATAATGACTATAATGTATAACACTACAGTGTTACGAATAGACTTATAAATGTTCCAAACATTTTGATAAATGCAAACACATATACTTGAATTATTTAAAAGAAAATATAAATCACGATTATTTGACCGATATAATATTATTCAACGTTATGTATACGTATACATTACGTGCCATCACATTCGATTATCACAAACAGTGGCGTGCTTATATTGTTTTTATTACAATAAAAATTCATGTTTTTATTACATTTTTCTGTTTGATTTTTAGTTTTTCATAGTATAATAAGTAGTTGATTGATAAATATACAACATATGTTAAAGCAATGAAAACATTTTTACTAATATCATATCATCCGTTATGATGTACACCACGATGTTACTAATAAGTAATTAATTTATTAGTTATTAGAAAATAACTTATTACTAACAATAACATACATAATATACAAATTCTCCTTGTACACGACTAATGATTTATTATTTTAATTCATTAAAGCACCTACAGGTAAATGCAAGAATATATACTTTTTGTTGTCGTTATGATCGTAGTCTGAGAACATTCAAAAATTTATATTCCCTCCCTTCAAAAAAAAAAAAAAAAACAATAACCGAACACACCCCTTTTGCGAAACATATGCGTTATTATACAAAAAAAAAAAAAAAAATAAACGGAGTTACAATAATTATATTATTACAATTTACGAGTTCTTTAGTACGAGTATATTATACACTCTAAGAAAAACAAATTACGTTTATATGTATTTGGCGTTTGTTATGTTCTCGAACGTTAATCTCAGCTAAGATGCTGCAGTGAGCGTTACATAATTGAAATCACAGTTTAACCCGGTTTTATTTACCTTTTTTTGTGATCTAACAACAACAATGTATCTCTGGTTTGTATAGTTACTGGTGTTTACTTAGCGCGTTCCATTAGCGCCGGTATGAGAATATATTTTCGACCATTTACCATTTCTCTTAAGCCTATTGTCAAAATTATGTGTTAGGTATTTTCTTTTCTCGGAACCTACACATGCACTCTGCGGCAGTCGAATATAATATAATATTATGGTACACGTCTCGTCGAAAGGTGTTCCTCCTTATGCGATCGCATTATATAATATTATATTATAATAATAAAGGTTGTCGAGAACGTCCGGGACGTCTATAGGTATTGGTATATATGGGGCACGGGCTCCGGTACACACATGTTGCATATTATAATTTAGTCGATGATAATTATTTTTCATATATATTATAATAAAGTATAAATATGATATCGTAGAAACACACAATAATAATGTCTAATATGTTGTGCGGTTATAACCAATTTTAAACTAATCGAAGGTTAAAACGGTCGGTTAACAAATCATGTAATTGGACGGAAACGGAATTAACTGTGAACTTCACGTCACAGTAGTGGGTTCACGTGTAATATAATCCAACGTCGTACGCGTATATAGAATGTAAATTACCCCCGGGCGCATTAATACTACACACATGGCGCCTCAATCATTTTTTTATTGACGGTATAATCATTATTATTATGTTTTTTATATACATATTTGTTCACAAATTATGTACATATAGGTATGTTATACCTGGTCAATATTAGCATTATGAATACGTATCACGTTCGTCATAACACATGTGTCTTCGATTGCGTACAACACACTTTATTAACAATGACGTTGTCTGTTTAATAACTACTCGAAAAAACATGTTGACTATAATAAGCTTGGAAAAAAACGTATTTTTTCCGTTGTTTGAAGTTGCATTTTGTTTTTTTTTTTTTTATTTTAGTAATAGGTTGTTTGTAGATACGCGTAGTCGCATTGCCATTTAAATGTTGTTGGTATATTTTAATATTATTACCGTTGATGGAGTTACTCAGTTGCATCTACCTTGGTAGTATATATATATATATTATACACCCACTAGAAGAAAAACACTAATCAAAGATTCGTTCACAATAATCAGTTTCCTATATTTTAATATCATTATATTATCTTCAACGGTATTTCGATCATAAACTATATCGAACAAAATGTAAAAACTGGCACGGAACACTCAACTGTTGCAGCTAACGCTGTATAATACCCATACACAATTTTTAATCGTATTTCGATCAGATAACATTAAAAAATCGGCCCAAAGGAAAATAACGCGTAAATTACACGTATCCTATTAATATAATATATACAAAGTATCGTCTGAGTTTATATTAGGCGATTTCTTATAGGTAGGCAGTATAGGTACTTACTTGAGTTTGGAAGTCTAACCTCCTCGCAATCGGTAATACGAATTATTATAATAATAATAATAATTCTCGACTGCAATTATTATTAATTGGCACGGGCGAATGGCTGCGATGCAATTTATTATTTAATAATGTTCAATAAATTGTTATAATATCAGTTAATAGGTATTATAAATAAATTGACAAGGTAATACTTGGAGATGCGAGTGAAATGTAGGCGGATAAAAGAATATTTTATCCACATTGTATTATTATCCACAGACTTACCTAATTGACTTTATATCAAGCGTACTTATACAAGTGCCTGGTATTGCATTATATTAGATACGTAAACACTAATTTATTTCAATTATATATAAATTGTCGACCATTTTAAAGATAATTGCAGGTTATATCAGTACCGGTTTCAGTAGCGAAATATTACCGCGATAATTTTAGACTGTATAGATTTACACACTATAATATAGAGAGTAAGCATATATTATACTAAGACAACACGTAATTTATGTATTTTGAATATGTATGAGTGTGTAGTATACGTATTGGTTTATCTACTTTCTGTGTCCGCTCTTGGAGTTATTAGGGTTGTGAGTGTTGTGACTAAGTCTTGCATTGTTAGTTAACCAACCTGTATCAAATTTCAAATTTATCAAGCCAAACCGTTTTACTCTCAAATACTATATTTATCTGTATGTATCTATTAATTGAAATATATATATTATAATAATAATATCCAAGCATTTAATTATTTTTTAACATTATACGGATATAATAAATTATAAAATTAAAATAAATAATAATATCATTGTAGTACCATGTATTTGATTATTAAATTTAGCGCACTAAAACATAGACGCGGTGTAATCTTAAAGACTCTTTATTGACGTTTACAAAGTTTATTTTTATGTTGATACAAATTATTAAATTGTCTACAAACCCCGATAAAAATAAGTGAACATCCCTAGGCGATTGCCGAACTATAGTATCTGGTTCTTTTTCAGTTCTTTTTATGCATAAAATTATGTAGGTATTTAAATAATTGAATTCAGATGACTCGGAAGGTTTTCTAGTCAAATTAAAAACTCGACAGTAATTACGAGTATATGTGGCTAAACTTCTTATTAATCTGACATTTAACTCGATTTTGTGTGATGTGGACAACCAGCTATACACTGGCGCCATATTATACGTACGTGTTATGTATATACCTATACTCGTGATTTAAATTATAAGACAGGTAAACCACTATTAAATATTAATAAATAATAACTGTTAAACGGAATGGACTGCATTTTGTAAATATATAGATATGCATAGCTGCCGTGGAAAGGTCACACACAGCACGTTGCAGGTTACGGGCGATCGAAGTTACCCCTTATAATATTGTGTGACCCTCGGGAGATAATCTTTCTCCGCGCGTCCAAGGCGGTTGTTGCAGGTATATTATATAAATAATGTATAAAATGTTGTGTCCTCGTGGAATGTGGTGAAAACATTTCACACCTCGAACTAGTCTTCCTTAATTATATTATCTAATAAAACGAAGAAAGGAATTACACACACACACACACACACACACACACACACACACACACACACACACAGATACGTATAGGGTTACAAAAAAAAAAAGAAAAGAAAATAAAGTGACCCTTCGAGCGCTGCAGCGATGGGCAGTCGGATAACGTCGGCCCAGTTATTATAACTATGTAGGACGAATACCATAAAACGAGATCGGATTCGAAAACAACAGCGCGTGTGTATGTTATTAATAGGTAGGCTAATGCGAGGGGAATAGGAAATGCAGGTTGTATCTCAATACACTTGAAAAGTTGAAACAAAAAAAAAAAAAAAACAAAACCGGGTCCTGTCAGTAAACAACGCCGACTTTGTATGATCGATTGTGGAGATCTCGTGTACTGATGCAAAACATTATAATAAAACCGTGACGGAATCGAAGAAATATAATTTTTATGTGTGTTTTGTGACTCGTTGATATAATTAATGAAATCGAATAAGATCGTTCTTTTTTTTGATATCGTGTCTCATATTATTACACCTATATATTATTATGATAACATACCTAAATCTAATATGTTATCCTCGATTGTGGGGTGATTCGGCAGTTCTCATTAGTTTGCGGTTGCTTATTTCGACTTACCGAAGCGATTGATTATTTATAGGCATAGTGATAAACTGTAACACTGCAGTAATGTAATATTTATCGCATACAGCAATACTATATACTTTAAAGTTCGGAGCTATAAACTTTTTATTCATATACTTATTATTAGGTAGTTATATTAGTACAATCATTAACAGTTAGGCACCAGTATGACACTAGTTTTTATCACATGTTTGTAAGATATATTTTAATTTTAAATTATGTGCCTAATAATTATAATCGTGTTTTTTAACAATTGACATTTGATGATAAAAAAAATATATATATGAAAAAATAAAAATTATCATGATTCATTACAGTAATAAATCATATTTTTAAAATAAATGCATTATAATAAAGTGCAAATGTGTTTAATAAATCTTTTAAGTATCTTGTTATGCTATAAAAATGCTGTATGTTAATAGATAAATGAAAGATTAAATGTCTGGAATGTATTATTTATTTATGTTTTTGAACATTAACTTTTAAATATATGAATAAAAAATATAAATAAATATTTTATAAGTCAAGCATTTTTATTACTTAAATGTATTAACTGTGTATTTGTGACGAAAAAATGAATGAAAAATAACAAAATATCAAGTTTATTAATGTACACCTATAGGTATGCAAATGCGATAATAATCAAATGATAAAATGTAATTGGTATTAAATTTGTTCAATTTATTTGAAATGTTTTTTTTTTTATAAAACCTTGTAATATTTTTTACATAACAAGATATCATCGAAGACATATTATTATAAGAACCATGTTTAGTCTACATACAAGTAAATAATGTTTTGAACATTATCGTATAATTTTTCTCATCACTAATTCTGTACGTGTAATTTAAAATATTTTGAAATTTATATAACTGAACCTAATTTGTCTTAGGGACATCGTCATGTGACGCCAACTTGTATCAAAACCATTTTCTGGTATGTTGAACATAAAGGTAAATAACTGTTGCTCTACGCGGTACCGAGGTCAGAATATAATTTATGAGTTTTAAAAAAAGTACAATCGACAAAACAATACGGTTTTTGAACTGGAAGTCATAAAATTGTATAGGTAAAAATATAAAGATGTTAAAACACTTAGTAAATCAAACTCGATGGGTTTTATTATTACGTATTATGTCGGCAATAAAACAAGACACATAGTGCATCATTCTTTTTTTCATTTTTTAACGACAAGAAAACGGCCAATTTGGATTTATTACATATATATTATTATTATTACGAGCATCACGGTACACATATAAATATATCCATATAATATAGCATATAAGTTTTCAGTTGGTCAGCCTGTACATTAACGTGGAGTATTCTTATATATGCACATGGATACTAAACGAGTTAAGTGCCAAAAAATAGTATTAAATAGATTTTAGATGACAATCTTAATGTTCACATATTTAATGCTTTCTTAGAAAGTATTAGCAAAATGTTAATTTTGAAAGAAAATAGTATGAACAATCATAAAAAATAATGTTTTTATACATAGTATAGGTAACTAGAAATATATACAATATAATACAATGTGCTTAGGCGTATACCTAGTTATATTTATTTCCATTGTTCCATAAAAATCTACAGAGATATTTCAGATAGGTACATCAAATAATATAAAAATAATTTTTACTTAGTTTATCTTAACTCCGTTCAATCATTTTTAATAGCTAATTGAAGTTATTCAATACATTCTATTTTTTATCTTCATTGTACTTAATTTCAATAAAATTAACCATAACGAAAATTTCCAATAGCATTCATTTTATATACTACACTTATATATTTTATATATATTTTTGGCTAAAAAATGTATTCAACAAATTTATTTTCTTATATTTAAATGTAATAAATGAGTCAAATTTTAAAATACCATAAAGAAAGTGGTACATTTTAATATTTATAAATTTTATTTTATTCAGTCCTCGTATGATTAGGTATGTTTTATAGTTATAATGTGCTAACAGGTATACCTACGAGTTTATTGTAAGTGAATTAATTATGTGAAAATAGACTTTATATTAAGTTCCCGTTATTTTCATTATTGTTTATTTTTATATCTGTGTGATTATAAAATTTGAATATGACTATTTCTTCGATTAAGTTGTGCGTTTATTTTATTATATCAAACGTCTTGATAACTTTGTAATAAAACTTATAAAATTTATACCGACAGAATAAAAAATAAAACATAGTATAGACTATACATTGATAGTTACTAATATTATAGTAGGTACTAGGTATATACAAAATATGTCTATGATTTTATTTCAATATACAATGACATAAAACATAATACAATATCAACTATAATAATAAATAATACATTTTTATATTTAATTTATTAGTTTTGTAATTTGAATTTCAATAATAGTGTTTGTAATTGTAGAATATTATGTTATGTGTTTAAAAATATGTTTTTGATAACTAATAAGTATATATTATTATTCATTGTTTTGAAAAATAGAATAGTTTACCACTCATATGTCATATATATTTGGACTGGGACACATAATTTAAGTTCTTTAATTGAAATTTAAATGTTAAATGTCTTTTCTAAAAACAAAAAAAAAAACAACCCTTAAATGAGTATAATTATTAATTAAAGTTTACTATTTAATAGGTACAAGTAAAAACTGTTAATTTCGTATTGCTGATATGCTTTTGTTCTCAAAAACCGCATATATTCCAATAATGATAATAAAAAAAAGTTACAATATATTATAATTAAAAAGCTTTTTTTTAAATATAAACTTTTTTAGTATATATTACAATTATAAACGAACACTATTTTTAACTTCAATAAAATTAAAATTAGATCATAGATAATATATCTGCACTATTACAATATTATACAGTGATTTTTATTAACTTCATTATGAAACATAGTCAGTTTTATAAATATTTATTTTTAATGCATAACTATTAAGCAACTGCAGTTATGTTGACACCTTAACGATGTCAAAAAAATACAACGTCACTACTTTATAGTAAATATAGTAAAGAATAATATTATTTTAAATAATAATCAACTAAGTCTGGTATCGATTAAACCATCTCAGATAGTCGGCACATTAAATATATATATTATGTATATTGTTTAATGTTTAGTTTCAGTTAACACCTTACTGATTGCGGTACCTATAAATAATTATTACAACACTTATTTTGTATAGGTACTTGAAACGCTTCTCTAAAACTGTATCAATTAATAAAATATAACGCAGTGTATTTTTAATCGTCAACGTATACGGTATCATACGTAATTTTTTTAACATAATTATACATATTGTGGAGCAGGATATAACTTATACATTATTTTTTATTTTATTTTTTAAACATCCAATGTTACTTACAATATTAAATTGAATTCATTGAATAAATTAGTCTGGAATCTCTAGTATTAAGGCAATACATTTTAAAATGAATTATTATTATAATGTGTATTATAAGTACAATATTCTAAGAAAATCTATGGAACCTATAATGTCAATTTACGAAAAAATGTCGAGAGCAAATGCATACGACCCTCACGTAGTAGTGAACGACTGAGGAAATATAAAGCATTATTTTAAGATAATTATGTTTCTCGAGAACCATGGGAAGGTAATTCATTTATATGAAACAAAACACAAAAAATGATCTTGAACGGATTCTAATATATGAATAATGTACGTACATAATACAAAACAATGTCAGAGCAACGCCGGCCCCCTCTCGCGGGTTCTGTTTGCAGCGTCATCCGCGTTGGCTGCATCAACCACATTTTATATGGTCGCGAGGGCTCGCACAATACATTATTATTATGATACACATTTTGTATACGCAAATATGTTTCGGCGTCCAGACGATTATTTTTTTTTTTTGCGGGCACTGCCAGTTTAAATAAACAAATAAGACGCGCGTACGACGTTTAATTGCGCGAGAGCGGTCGGGGACGGTCGATTTGAAGTGCGCAATAGCCAAGTATTATTAGAGGTTCTCTTAAGCTATTGTGTGTGTATTATATCTCAAATTTGATATATTTTGTTCACGGAATGGAAATCTTCTGGCTCTGCGCGCGTTATATCGAGTGACACGCGAGTAACTGCAGCACTTACTGCATCCTACGTTATTAATCGTCCGATCTCGGTGATTTATAACGAGTCGGGACTGCGCTGCATCGAAACCGGATAAGATGAAAAACAGAATGCAGAAGCACCGTGTAGTAAAATATTAGTATTACTATATGGTTCTAATATTATACATGTACGATGTACTAATAGTAGCGCATTATACGTCGGCTTGCGATAATTATTTGGACGATAAAGTCAACTATATTGCGGAGTGAGCTATGTCGTTTAAATTATATTGTAATAATAATATTAGATACATTTCGGTTTATCGATAAAAAATTAATTGCATACACGATTATTACATATAGGAGGTACTATATTATGTTGTTATACTTGAAAGATAAATCAAACAAATATATGAAATTAAATGATATCAGATATCGGAATCGTAATGTATTAGACTGCAGTGTTTATATTTTGGTCGCTATGAAAATTTTTTTTTCATATACATCATATATTATTTAAATTACCCGCAACGATAATATATAACAACAGATGCTACAATTGTACAATCCTACATTTAATTTACTTTTTGATGCAATTATTATTAATGACTTATAATATATTGTAATATATTATGTTCGAATATTCTACGATCGATGTTTGTATAATAATACATGCAAAATGCAATATGCGTTTTTTAAATACTTTAACCAGTCATTTTATTTAGCCATTACGACTAGCACTCAATATTACTTACAGCAGTACCTAAAATTCAATAATATCCATATAATTTAAATTATAATATTGTATGTTATTGTAAATCATGTAAAAAAAATAAAACGTAAGTTTAATTATAAGTTATTAAAATATTCTTATTAAACACGCAAATATATGTGGTTAATTTTTAGTAAAATATATTTCAGATTTTAATTTAGAGGATAAATTAAGATAGGAAAATATAATATAAGACATTTAGTAAATACATATTCGTAATAATAATAAACAACAATAACAAAACTCGCGGAATGAATAAATTAGATTTAATATAATATGTTTCAAGTTCAATAATAACATAATATTTCTGGTCTTAATATTATTATACAGTGAATGTTTTATCTACGCATTTAATTTGTGTATACGTATTATAAATCTGTATATAATATATATATACACATATACATACGTATCATTACGTTTATATATTATTATTATAATATATAAAATTGTCTGTGTGGTCCCGTATGAATTGCATTTTATAAATGTATATATATATGTGTGTGTGTGTGTGTGTGTGTGTGTATATACGATGTATAATATGTATAAAAGTTGAGATGTCAAGCTGCACGCGTGATATTAACACCTACTTAATAATAATCGTGTATGTGCCAACCGACAAAGAATGCGTGTATACGTGATTATTATTTTAATAACTACTATTACTATGTATATTGTATAGATATTAATCGTTATTTTTATTTTTGTTTATAATGCCGCGTTGCAACCGAAAGGAATACAATACCTAATGTTACAATGTAATATGGTGTTTTTTTAGGGAACGGTTTTGTTCGTCCTCGAACCACTTTTGAAAATCTGCTATTATATACAACCGTTTTTCTTGACGTTTCCGGATTATGGTACCACGAACCAACAATGGTGTATAGCATAAACCGAGTAAATTTACTAAGCACGCCCTCTCCCCTTTGAATTTATTTGAATTTAGATTTTTAGATTTTTTTTTTAGATTCTGACCGGATGAATGTATTGCTTTTACAATGATAGGTATATATATTTTTTTTATGTTCATATACAGGGTAGGGGTAGTTTTTGATGGAAAATTGAATCTAATTTATACTTAAAAAGTCAAAAAAAAAATATTAAAAAAAACAAGCATCTTTACATCGACTTTTTATTTGTGTAAATCGAGAACAAATATCTATAAATATTTGAAATTTCCATCAAATGTTAATAAAAAAATTATTTATATATGATTAAATTTTCAAAATATTTCGTCTGTTTATGAGTTATTTATACTTTATAGACATAAGAAATTTTAGATTTTTTTTTTGTTTATTAATATCGATAAAAATCACCGAATAAAAATATTTGAAAGTTTATATTAAGCTCCTCAACATAAGTTGTTAATATCTCAATTAAGAAATATCGAAAATATAGTCACAATATTTTTTTATGAGCATTTAAAGTTAAAATTTTGACACTGTTTATAAAAATCACAAATATTAGTATATTATTTTGTAGTTAGAAATTCATAAAAAAATATAAGATTTAAAAATGTAACACAATGTTTTTTTTTATAAATTTTTCAACCTTTATATACATAAATAATTCTATTAGAAAGTAAAATCAATTTATTATTAACATATGAACTTCAAATTTTTACAACAGCGGGGATGGGGATTTATTGACTCATAAAATAATCATATTTTTCCTCAAACAATTTTTGATATTTTCTTATACTTATTTCAAAATAAAAACAACAGTAAATATTTCATATTTTCATTAAATGTTTATATTATAATTTTTATTATATGATAACATTTTCAAAAAATTTTAACTTATCTATAGAGACAACAAACATTTTTGTTGTATATTGGTAAAAATTATTTGTGGGTAAAAATTTTAGAAAATGTAATGTAAGATCTCACATAAGCTGTTCTTATATCTGTATAAAATATTATAAATACATAGGTATTAATTTTTTACATGCATTTGAAGTTAGAATTTTGACGATATTCATCAAAATTGTAAAAATTACTAATTATTGTGTATTTTCATAAAAACTTTTCTTTTATATTTAAGTTTTGAAAATTTAATACAAGATTCCTTATAAATAGTTCATGTTTAAACTATAAAATCTAATAAATATATAGAGGCAATCATACTTTTTATAGACATTTTAAGTTCAAATTTGGACAAAATTACTTATTTTAGATAAGGAATGATGTAAGTTATTTTGATATAATTAATAAATATTTTTTGTTGTATCTTAAACTTTTACGTATATTATTATATACTATGTATTTTACTATTTGCAATGACATTTTTGATTTTTTTTTAAAATGTTATTTCCTATTTATGCAATGAATCTATTTTTATTGTTTATGTTATTTACTGAATGATGTTATTAAATGTTGAGTAACATAAGCACCCAGTGGGAATAATAATTCCTAATATTATTCTTACATAAAATATAAAATATACATGATACATTTATTAAAGTACTTATTATGGGTACTCAGACAATTTTCACAAGTTACAAATTCTAATACAATAAATTAACATAACGATTATTATTATTTTAAAAACATCATCATAGCTATCATACATCTTCAAATTTATATTTTAAAAGTTTAATAATTTAGAAACTACTTGTTCATATTTCGATTTATATAAGTACATCAAAATGTTTAAAAAAAAATCATATGTGAAACATTTTACAGCTAAAAAAATGTGGTTTACGATTAAAAAAAAAAAAATAATATAAGTTCATATCGCCAGAGGACACTTCTCGAATAGTATAAGATGTGTACCTATAAGTATTTGAATATATAATATTTAAGTATACATACAAATTCCAAAAATCAGAATTCGAATAAACTCATTATCGAAAATAAATGGCGTGAGCATACTCGGTGAATCGTCTTATGACTTATAAAATATAGTCTTAAACATTAGTATAATACTATAACGATAACGTAATATTATTATTATACGTAATTCGTATATGACTTACTGTCGAGGACGGACTACGATCGTCATCGTTTACGCATTTATAATGTATATAAAATTATGTATTATACTCCCGCCGGTGCGCCACACACATCAAACGAACCGCGGCGCCGGGTGGGCATTAACAGGTATTACTATACTATATCGTTCGATAAACCTACTTACCGGCTGCATAATAATAATAATAATATTATGTATTTACCCTACTCTAACCGTCAGTCATCTGCAGACCAGCTGCGGCACTGCACCTCGGCGCTCGCGATCGATGACTATGATCGATGATAAATGATCATAGATCGGTTTCGCAACGTGTTGTGACGTAAAATTAAGCACGTGTTATTATTATTATTATTATATACGGCGAAATTTCAATGATATATTAATATGCTATATTATAAAGATGCAGATTGCATCCGCCTAGTTATTGGATAGGTATAATAAATATAATATACACAATATGATAAATACTCTCACGATACAACTGCATTAATCGTTTGGCGCCATCAATCGTTTATATTTATAAGTAGCTTGTTGTTCTCTCTTTCTCTCTCACACACACGCCCTTGTTTTGATCACACGACCCATGGCAATTCGGAATACTACATTATACATTTCGTGTTATTACACTATTATTATTATTATTATTATTATTACTATACGGCAGCGTCGTTGGGATAGTATATGTAAATTAATAATGTTGTTAAATTACGCGACGACACCGCGTGAGTACACTATATACCTACAATATACATAATAATATAATACTATATCGATTATACATATAAATATATATATATATAGGTGTGTGGGTGGGTGTGTGCGTTTCGCTGTTTTGGATCGCGGTTGTATCACTATTCGCTATTACTGGTAGGTACATGCTAACCGCCCCGAGATATTGGTACTCTTAGTCATCGACGTAGTCAGAAGCGTGAATCGCGATCCGTGTTTTTGCACGCGGGCATATTTTAGGTATATATCATGATCGACGAACACGTTCGCTGTTTCGCGAAACGCGTAGTGGTTATACGCGATTGCTGGTGACGCATTATTAGAACATAATTTTATAATAGATATATATTTAGATTTTTTTTTTATCTGTTTGTGTTATTATAAAATTGCATTTTTTTTTTCAAATCGATGACGAGCAGTATCTGCTTTCTGTTTATGACTTAAGTCTTTCGACGATTGTGTACGAGCCAAACATGTGATGTAAGTTGAAGCTTCTGGTATAAGTATAATACACGAGTGAAAACGAAACAAAAATACAAATAGGCATCGATGGTGAGCATAATCTCTATCAAATTTTTATCACACAGGATGGTGTTTCGCAGAACTATAGTAGAAGTATGTGCAGTAGAGTTTTGTTATTCTAACACACCAGAAACGTAAACTCAAACTATCAGACGGTTGTTCCAATATGTTATTGATCAGTTTTGGAATTGGTCTTTGGCAGTCAAAACGATCTATAGATCAGGGCGGAGATTTAGATTCAGAGACAATATATCAATGCTATCATATGAACAGTCCGAAACGCGTTTTAACTTCAACTATTTCCAAATTCCGTGTTAGAACCAATTTAAGATTATTTTTTAAAAATAATATAAAATGCCCGACAGAAATAAAATATCACAGGTATTGTTGGTATGCGATCGCATAACATTATATAGCAGGACGAAGAAATGAAATATTGTTATTAGCTTGTACAAATTTTAGTTTATTAGGATATACCTCAATTCTTAAGCGTGCGCATGTGACAAGAGGGTATATAGTTTACCTATCAGTATACATATCATTATAATATGAACCCTCGGGTCCTCCTGTTCGCCGAGCAATCTTGATCAAAATGTACCGGTGGTCGGTTATCGATATTTTTGTATACCTACCCACGTACTTGGAAAAATATCAGAGACGCGGTCACGCGGGTTGATTTTCAACTCTTATTTTCGTACGTAGGTACCTACATAATTGTTTATGACGAGTAGTCACAATAACCGCTGTCACGCGCGTGAGATTGTTTGATTGATATTCCGCTTGTCTCGTTTAAATGTGTATATAATCATTTGACATGGAGTTATGCGTCGCTTATACTTGAACTGTCAAAAATGTGCGGTGTCTGAGAAAAATGACATATTTCGGAGAGGAATCCTTTTTAGTAGAAACATAATGGGACGTTAATATTAAATTATTCGAACGATGTATAAAACGTGAAACACACCTATTATAATAGTGAATCGTTTACGGTAAAAAATGTACTATAAACTTTTGGAAAATAAATTTAAAACGACATTGTTCCTATACAAGCATTTAAAAATATATTAAATAGGAATTATACAGTTTTTGGTCAGTATTACCTACTTACATGAATATATACAAGTATATAATATAGGAATACGTTTTATTATTTTCACATAATAACTTAGGAGTGTTTTGTGTCATATATGTTATGTTTGAAATGGTATAACTGGTAAAAATGGTATAAATGGGGTAACCGTTAAACGGACAGCTTGGCTTATTTATTTTATTGGTCTTTATTTATGTAAAAGTATATTGATGTAAATGGATATTACTGCGTCTGTAATAAACTTTTTATTAAACAACTTTTATGAATAATAATAAAACAAAATCCATTGTTTTTGCTGCCACGATAATATTATTATTCTTGACCATGATCGCTGATTTCATAGTATTTATTTAAATTAAAAAATATTTATATGATACTTCAATAAACTATATACAGAAATATATTAATAATTTCTAATATTTATTAGGAGATTATTTACTACTTAAACGAGCTTTTATGAGTTATGTATGTTACGTAATTAATTATAAATTTATAATGTTGATGTCTTACAGGCTGTATAGGGTTGTTTATAGGGATGATTGATGTGAATAAAATTGTAATATGATTTGATAATCATAATGAGTTTAATTAGTTTATTTTACATTTATACAGTATTGTATACAATCGTATAGACACTGTAAAAAAACAATTTACAAAAACATTAAATTCTCAATGAAATAAACAGCACCTTATTATTTAAACTTATAATCTATAAAATATGTCAAAACCATAATAAATATAGTACTTGTATTTTGTTAAATGTTTTTAATGTGACAGTTTTAATGATAAAAAAAGAAAATTATTGTGTTTATATGTTTAATTTAAAATGTCTGAAGAAACCTGTTCAGAACCTGGAAAGGTGATATTTTTGGTTTTATGTAGTTTTTTTCTTTATGCAGGTATCTCAAAGGATACTTAAATACTCGTAAATTGGGCCTAAATTACTGTGTATATATAGTAGTATGTCAATGCATAATCAGATTAGGACTTCCTCAATGAGACCCCTGCAGGTGAAAATGTGAGAAAACGCCTAGTCTGGGGGATGAAAAAACCGGTCGAAAACAGCGTGTGTGTTCAATAAAAATTGTGTCGAACACAACCTTAATCTTTTTTAGCTAAGATATTTAATTCAAGATAGGTAGGACCACACACGTTATAGAGCGACGAATTAACATGATAATAACACCATTTACGATAAAAAAATACTAGTCGGTCGTTTTTTTATATTATTTATTCAGCATTGTTCTTGGGCGTTAAGGTAATTTATATCCAAAGAATTCACGTTTTGTTTTGTTTTTTTTTGTTTTTCCCCGAGGAGTAATTTGTACAATAATTTATAGGGCATTGAAGTCTCCAACCGGAACGAGCACGTGTATATAGTAAAATTAAGCGGTAACATCGCAGGATTTCGAGTGTAAACGGTCGAGCAAAATATTATAATGTCAACTGCATAGTTTAGTGAAAATCGTAACGATATCAATCCTCAGCTTTACGCGAGTACCTACATCATTAATACACAAACACAGTACAATATATGTGTGACATGTGTATAATATTGTTTGGAAAAATATAAAACCTATAGTATACATACATAACGGTTAGATTTGGATTAAAGAGTAATGCAGGGAGTTGTTTTCAGATTTTGGAGATCGGGTGTTTCCATAATATAATACGAGTATTAGGTATTATATTTCGAATTCATCATTTATACGCGCGTTACACGGCTATAATAATATAATATAATATTATATTGCAATGGTTGTAGGTATATAATGAAATCCGCTCTACAAATCTGTCTAACAATACATTTAAATGCATGTTCATGAGTCATGACTCCCTTTTATATGTGTTTAGTAGTATACAACACGAGTAGCCATATTAACTAGGGAGGTATATTATAATAATTATTACTACCTAACAAATTATACTTGGCTGCAAATATATTGTACAGTATATCGACTATTCTTTAACAACTCAATTACTTAAGTGTTATGCCATGTAGACTTATCGATATATGCTAATAAGGTGACGGGACTTTAACGATCTTACTTTAGCATATTATCTGGAGATGATAAGACGTAGTTATATGTGGTTTTGTACGAGAAATTTTCATATTATACATTTTTATGATTATTTAATACTATTGTTTTGTCGACTATAAATACTTAGTAAACGGCTATAGATACCTTAAACGATTTCACTGTAATACGTTCGGAAATATTTTTTACTGAGCTATATATGAACAATATGAATAAATATAGAGCAGTGCTGCAGTTTAAAGTGCATATTTGAGTCAAATACTGATTTAAATTTTATTTTATTAACTATTTTTATGTTCTTGAACCATTTTAATATTCCGTTTCAGCCCCCGGGTGTTTTTAAAATGCTTCGACTATTTTTAAAATCACCTAATTTATTTAACACGAAAATTAATATTCTAATAAAATATTAGATGTACATTTTAAGTATTTAGTTATTACGTTTTAATATTGACATTTTGTTATAAATAATTTTCAAATTCTAACTTAAATTAATAGTTTTGAAAATCATTCAATATTTATTTTATTCATACAGTACTTGAAATACCCACACACTGTCCTTCTGATCGATCATATAGGTACATTTTTATGAAACAGCTATGTGATTTAAATCGACATGTTTTCTTTAAATGTCCTCGCTAGTTTGGCATCGTTTTTCTCAATAAATATAGATTATAATTTAATTGATAATGTAAAATAATAATTATTGGTAAGGGCATTTAATTTAAGTTTTTTTTAGTTATTTCTTATTTGCTTATAATATGAATGAAATATACGTATACAGTAAAACCTCGATAAGACGGAACTTCGGTAAAACGAAAACCCCGTTGACACGGAAAAATTACATGGTCCCAAGCGATTCCGTCTTATTGAGGTTTTACTATATATTATAGATATGAAAAAATTAAATTTAATAGTAATAATAACAACGTGCATTATATTAATAACAGTTAGGTACCCATACTAATATACTATTGAAGTATTGAATCTCGTTAGAATGTTGGCATGAGTAAAACTTCAGAAATATAAATAATGTAAATATGTTTCGGAAATATCATTTAAAAATGTCTTACGATATATTAATGGTTTTTATTATTAAAATTATTATTCAACGTCTTGTTAGTGGAAATAAATTAAATACGGAAAAGCAAACGTTTCATGATTATCATCATAAATACGTATTATGCATCATATTTGTGTAGTATATAACATGAAAACAAATTGACATAGTTAATAGCTATATTATCTGTTGTATACTTGTATATTATATGTTTTTATTCATTAAATCAAGGTTTTTTCATTTGAATAACATCGTACATAAATATAGAAGAAAACATATAAAATGCATTTGCAGAAAATTAACTATTTGCATTAAAACGGTGTATGTATAGCCGTATAGGTACATAAGAATTGCGGAATTATAATTTATATGATCATTTTAATAGAGACGATAGAAGTTTATAGTGCACAATCGCGCGGTTAATTGCATTCGAATGAGAAATGAAAAAAAAAACCGTTTAGGATAATGATTATTTTATGTGTAACAGTAGCATTCTATATTATATTAATTGTATTTATGGAAGGTAAACAAGAAGCTGTTATATTAAATCAAAATTTAGATAAATTAATTGAATTATTGCGTGTTAATAATTATTATTGTACACACTCTGTCAAGGAGTGAAACGGACGGTGTTTCTTTTTAGAAAAAATATATATATCTATTTATGTTTTAATATTAGAGGCGAAAATAAAATAGTAATTTATTACGGTTATGTATACGAGTATATATATATATATAACTCGGTATAATAATATGTTAATATTCAAAGAATAGTAATAATAATAATAATAATAATAATAATAATCGATTCCGGACGATTATTTGGCACCTTTAATTTTAATTTTCGACTCCGGCTAACAAACAGGTCCGCGATGTTTAACAAATTTATTGTTGTCGGATAAATCAATCTATACCCGACGCCACGATACCCACGCCTTCGGGGAAAATGTCGTGTATAGCAATCGATTTCAAAATTCAAACACCGCACTATGGCTCCAGTACATATAGTTATAGGTGCCTATAGGTTTCTCTATATAATATATACATATATATGTGTGTGTGTATATCTGCGCGCGCGTATATAGGTACACGTAACGGAACGAACGTAATATTTCATATTGATTTAATGCCACGCCGGAAAATTTTTGCATATACCAATTTATTTTACTTAATGCAATTTCCCACGTATATTTATAATATACCTAGTTAGAGCGCATAATATATAAATAACAATAATATAACAAACCCGTGCGGTTTATAGATTGTTTTCTCTTGTAAGGTACACACACAATACACGGGTACATCGTAGGTATAATAATATTAATATACTATGTACTATATAATATAGGCAATGCTTTATGCACTGCATGGCGGAACAATTTATACTACACGGCACCGATAAGTAGGTACACCTTATTTATCGGTGTAAACATGAAATTTTTCATCGTGCAACTTTACCTACATTCAGCTGTGACGGTGATTTACAGCCGGGTGTCGTGTTTTGTAAATATTATAATCGTAGCGTTGATGCTTTTGTCTTTGCTATATTTTATGTAGAACAGTCGTCGCCGTATACATTATTTTAGTAGTGTAGTTATCCGTTTTCCGGCCGACGATTGGACGAATGATACGCTCGTAAAGAACCAATACAAGACAACGGGTAATAAGTAATAAAGGTAACAATAATGAGACGTGTGGTTTTAATGGTATCCGTGGTCGCTGGGTGGTTGGCGGCGGCAAGGTTGTTACAGCATTACTATTATAATATACGCATATTGACGTTCAGTTGATCGTGTTTAACTGACAAGGTTAGATCGGCGTGGTGGTGAACGATTTATGCGACTGTAATTACATTATTGCGCCGAACCCTGTTATATACACCTGTTACAATATTGTATATTATATCGCAAATCAATAAAATTTAATATATAATATATAGCATTAGGGAATCTCTCTCTTCACCGCTGGCCGGCGGTCAGACGGTTTTAATTTACACAATTTGCGGGTCTTACGCGATGTCGATAGGGGAAAATCGAGGTTTTGAGACGGTACACCTGTGATTTATTAATCGTCTGCAAATAGTTAACATCAATTTTAATTGCAATGTTCGCGTAATAATTTTAAATTTACGATGCCATTTTCAGACATGCATATAATGTTTTGGAAATAACACACATATTATTAAAATGTATACCTACTGCAGCGAAAGTCTGCAACTGTATAATAAATTTAAAAATATGAACATGATAATATTATAAAATTATAACATATAAACTGCATATATATTGCTATAAATGTAAGTTAAGTTAGTTTTTTACGGAATAATATATTTTTGGATCACATCATATTATACTGAGTTTGAAACTTACCATGTAATTATTATATACCGTTACGAAAAATTATTGAAATAATTAAAATGCACAGTAATTTTGTTTTCTTATTTCGCTATGCTTTATTATTTTCTCGTTCATTTTAATATTTGATAATAATATTAATATGTTAGTATAATATTCAATTTAGCTCATTGTGAAATATCTTTTATATCGACGGTATTAAACAAAATAATTAATTTGAAGCGTTTAAGAGATTTTTTCAAAGTAAATCATGTTTAATTTGTATGACAACGTTAATATTAAATGATCATTATATACATTTTTAGTGTTGATATTTTCCTCGATACACTGTTTAGGAAGAATAATATATTATTTTGTAAGTGTTAAAACTATCATCTCAATAATTAGTATAGGTATGGTATAATAATATGGCGGCTATATTTATTGAGAACTCGTGTTTACCATAAAACACGAATAATCGAAAAAAAAAATAATTTAATAATTGACACTAACTGTTCAGTTAATTATAGCGCGTGGTTCGACACAGAAATTTATTATAATAAAAACTTTCTTTTTTTTTCTTTTTTATCATTTGTTTGTCGGGTTGGTTCAACTATACGCAGATGTACCGGGTATAGGCATATTATAATATGCCTACTCATAGAAAGCGTTCGGGTTACCAAAATTCAAAAACGTATTATTTATCATACGCACACGATCGCAATAAAAATAAATATACATATTAACACGATCAATTGTTCCAGGCGATTTACATAATCGACACGAGTATTTAAATTAAAACCGTGCATCGATATATCGTGGCGCATGCGGTTTAACGGCAAAACGTATTATCCAAACAATATTATAATGATATAATATGCACGTGGTTATAGCTTACACACGTAATACACCACCTGTATAATAACATAATATATCGTTTACGCATCACACACACACATATTCATATAATATATATTTATGTATGAGGTCAGAGACTCTGAAGACGACGGAGGTTTCCTTTGACCGGGCCCAAGAGCGGCTCGTCCTTGATTTGGGAACGATCGCCGAGAACACGTGTCTGCGCTATCGTTACAGCGGCCGACGATGTGTACAGTTTGATAAGGATAACATTATTGTTATGTCTTACTTGCGGCAAGAGACGTATATTATATAACAACACAATATAATATGTAATGATATGCATGCATATTAGATATACACACATATATATATATATTACATTATACGGAGACGTGGACTTCGTCGTGACGTACTTGTCTTGTAGGCGTAGGGTGATAAAATATATTGGGAGTGGTGAACCGGAGCACTACATTATTTTTTAACTTCCATCGACCAACGATATGATATGTTTAATATTATTGCTAATCGGTTATAATACACACATATATTAATGCCTATGATATACATTGATACAACATCAAAAACGGTGTATTACATATTTATTGTGTTTTGATGTGATGATACGAAACATGATTGTGGTAGGTAGATAACAATTGCAAAAGTGATAATGTAATATGAGCATTATCGTCATTTGCTACGAGTTCAATACAGCAAGCATCATTTATCTAAAAGGCATAGGTAGATAAAAATAAAAAAAATAAATATTATTTTTAAACATCGTGACAAACGTTAATAAATAGTATTTTTTAAATCAAAATTATTTTCAACGTCTTTTAGTCTTAAGTGATCCAGAAATACATCATCAAGTAGCAGGAGGTATAAATCGGAAAGTGACAATATTATACTTATTACTTATATAGCCGCTAGGCGTATCAGGTATACCTACTGTGTTGTTCGGCACCGATATTGTATTTGAACTCCTAATGTTACCACTTTGGTGAAATGAATAAAATAATTATAAGAGCCGATTATATAGTCAATAATAATCACAAAATCGATAATATTACGCACACACGAAAGTATGCATAGCCTGTAGCATTACAGACGAATCGTATGTGTATCTATTTATATATATCGAGGCATGTGAATTAATATCGCGTGCATTTGCATTTTGCATATAGCTAGGTGATATTGATGCAGTTTTCTGCAGTTGTATCAGTCAACGGCGTCATGATTGTCGAAAACAAAACATGTTGCATTAGATTGCGGAACCGAAGCACTTAACGACTCCAGAAACGTTTCGATATAATGACCGCGTGATACCTAATTTATTATTATGACGGCGTAGAGCGCATTAATAAGGCAGAAACGATATAATATAGTTAAGAGTTTGAATATTCGAAATAACCCACACCTCTCTTTCATATGCAAATCACAAACTGTAGTATATTTAATTTTAGAACAACTAAAGGAAGTGTGATCATAGAAAAAAACCTGATGGATGCTGAAATAGTGTAATTTTATTCTTCTACATTTATTTTGTCTCGAAATTTTATTGTTTTCGAAAAACAATACAATTTTTATCGAAATTTAGTTCATACAAACTAACTATCAAGATAGTTTGTTCCGTTTCTTCACTATTCGTTTTTTGTGAAGTTCTCGAAAACCGCAGTCGATAAATTATGTGTAATCTTAAGTTTATAGTTTATGTTCAATTTTTAATCTAGATTTGGGTTCTCATCACGACACTGTTTTGTTACGAGTTATTTCACGAGTAGCATTATCATTATAAACAGCTCAGTTCGAAATCTAAAACGATTTATAGTATTACACCGAGTTCAAACGATTTAAACGCTTAGATACCGTTTTATTATTCTTTTTCATCAAATCTAAATTAGTCAAGAAGAACATTAAATAATATAATATATTTTGCATAATATAAATAAAGATTTGACATATTCAAATGTGGTTCAAAGTAAAATGGTCCGTGGTGCATCCTGTGCGGGTACAATCTAATCGAACTTATTTTATAATATGGAGTATAAATTACTGTAAACTCGTTTTTCATAAGTACCTACTTAATGTAAATGCAATTGTAAGTAGACACACACACAGACATATACACATAATATATATATATATTTATACTATGTACGTATACACACATTATGAACTTATCCAGTTCTTGAAATAGAATTAATTTCGTCCAGAGATTACATTAAACGCTGATACTTATTCTGTCACTAAATCTAAGACTGTTAAGACGTGTAAGTAATATATAATATATATATATATATATACGATAAATAAGTAGTAGCCCAAGCATGTGTTATATATATATATATATATATTAATAAAATTATATTATTTTATTTATATAACATAAAGCAGACAGCGGTTTGTAGTATTCGTAATACTACATTTTATAGTTTTCTTTGCGTAGTTAGAAAAAAAAATATTACTCGATATATTGTATGCCGATTCAGCAATAAATAAATATATGATTAAACCGCAAAAAAAAATAATAATAATATTTTGACCAAAAGTAAAATATTATAACTGCGACGTCATCTTGCAGTACATATTATAACATAGTACTATATGGGCAACATTTACCGCGTAATTACAAAAATAATAATGCAGTATGAAGTATTTTATTACGACGTTTGCTATAGGCAAAGTTACTTATATAGGCGACTATAGTTATTATTTATATTTTTGTGTCTATTTACAATTTTTGGTGCAGTAGAAATACTTCAATATTCAACGTCGGTTTCTGGTAACAAATTGGATCTATAGTTTGGAGAATCAAAAGTATTTAAATTTCTAGTAAGTATAATTTCATAATAATCAGGTAAAAATAAAAATAAATCATGCAAAAATGAGAAAATTTAGCAACACAAATTTTCGTCAAAGTCAATTTTGTCATATTATCATTATAATTAAAAAACAAAAAACTGCAAAAATTTGAAAAATTAATCAAATATTTATATGATCATTTTGTGGATAAAATACAATTTTCAAAATATTTTGGCTCTTTTCTAAATTTTTATAGATTTTGTTTTATTTTTTTAAGACTTACTAATATTTTTTTATCTATCAAAAAGCTTGAAAATGTAATACAAGTTCCTTCCTTAGTTGTTTCTACAGATATCTACAAATCTTAAAATACATTTGTCATTTTTTTTCATATAGACAAGTTCAAAGTTTGAGTAAATTTCATATAGGTATATAAACGAAAAATAGAGATTTTAGTTACTGTGTTGCAGTAATATTATGCATTTATGCTTAACTTTTAACTATTGCGTGTACAATTATTAATCATAACACAATATTATATTTTAAACATTTAACATTAGCGCAACCTATCGTGTTATATTAAATACAAGAGGTATACACCTACAAATGTCTAGACAGCATACCGAGTTTCCGAGATTTCTTATATTTTATATTTCAGTATCGTGCAGTGAAAAATATACAATTATTTATTTTATATTCATATATGGTGAATTTATACTATTCGTTGTTCCGCTTTTTATTTTATTTTTTAGATTTTTATTCACCAAATTATCATAACCGAAGACATTAAGCTAAGTTATTAGTCATAACTGTTTTAAAAAATATAACTAATTTCGTTAGTAATAGTAATAATATGAATAAATTGACGTATTAAATATGGTTATTCGAGAAAAAATATTAGTGTGTATCATTAGTCTATTGTTTGCGCGTGGGCGCCGTGTGAATATGTATATATATTGAATCTGTACGATTATTTTATGTGAACAGTTGTTGTGTCTATATCAATAGTGCGCTAATGTGAAGTAAACTCTTAATTCATACGGATTATGAACAGGTCTTTATACTAAATAATAACCCATTCAGCGAAATCCAGAACGTGAAATTCTTTCGGTTCTGAATATATTACATTTATTTTTCTTTAAACGCACATACAATCGATTCGAAAACATTAGACTTTTATTTTACCTTTTACCCTAAAAAACTCAACATTTCTAAGCTGATACAAGTTGGTACGTTTCAAACAATTCATTTTTATATACGCATAGTGGTCTTTAAGTATAAAATAAACAATAATATAATATAGTAAGTAGGTAGGTAGTTCTGTATATTTTATTATAAATTATGATTTATGCCTCGGAGTTGTTATTGTTTCAGGCCTAAGACCAAAAAATTAACATATTATTTACCCTATAATTATGATGCATCAAAATCGCCTAATCATGAATAGGCTTTGTGTTGTACCGTTATTATACTTGTATCTAATTCAATTATTAAAAAAATATACCTATTCGTTCATCGTTGGTTTTTTTTTTTTTAATTTTAATTAGACGTAATATTATTATATTGTTAATAGGTGCGTGTCTAAGAACGGCACTAAGATTTAAAGTAAGTACTATTATTACGTCGATGAACGCCTACGTTTTTGTCCATTTCGCATTTGACTATTACTATTTATATAAATATGTATGTATAAACTCGTATTGAAAATACTATATTTCAAAATATATTCCTATATAAATGCACGATTCGTTGAAATGTAAAACAATTGTTATCATACATATATGTATATTAAGGTTGCAAGTGGGTATTTAACTATTGCATGCGCGTGTAACCACCATGTGCGCCGGTTCGGGTCAATTTAAATGATATTCGGGTAGGGCAGTTTTTATAGAACGAATTCCAGCTAAGTATTTATACGTGTATTGTCGAGTCGGCCGTTTTGCGTTCGTGTGAATAATATATGATTATATCACAATATTTGCTTTGTACAGAAACATATTTTACTTTAAATATTACATGAGACATGACGTTTGTTCTTTATATTATATTAAAACAACATATTATTATAATACATATCTTCGCACTCCGTATCAGCGTTTACTAGGAAAACATTCGGTGAATTTTATAATGTCATCGAATCAAACTTTATAATTTAAATATCAATAAAATAAATTAATGTATTATTAATACACGCACACACACACACGCGCGCACACTATATATATATTTATATATTATGTATAATATATACAGTTATTGTGTGATAATTCTGTAAGTTATACTATGTATATATAATTATTGGTCCATTACAAAATACGAAAAAAATTTCAATAAATTAAATGTTTAAGAATACTCGTAATTTAATCGTAACATTTAGTTTATGGCTGTACAGTATACAGCAATAGCTTACGAAGAAAAACACGTTTTAATGATAAGTATTTTTTTTATTTAATTATTATAATTAAACTATATATAATAAATTCTATGTATTATTATTGCTATAACTTATAAGTAAATATAAATTCAATTCAATAAGTTTCTGTAAATGAATTTTAATTTGGTAGTTACGGATACTGATAAAAATCGATAGGATGGATTTCCTAAGAAGTTTGTTTATACTTATATACGGCTATGTGTATATTATACTTTATTTGTAAATTACATTTCTGCACATATCGATCTGGTTTTTAATTACTAATAAAAATTATCAATACCTTTGAAATGGTCAAACAAACTATACTACAAAAAACGTCGAATATCATATTATTCTGATTGATAGTAATATTATTGATAAGTTATGTATAATACATATAATTAGTTATTAGTTTACATTATACTTTAATGGCTGTAGATAGGTCGCTGATAATATATCATAAACACATATAGGTTATAGGTACGAGGGAGTGTGCAGAGTATTATGAACGATTTAAGTGCGTACGCAAATTATTTTCAAATATTGTTATACACTTCACTCGTAATTAACTGCATTTATCTATAACATATTATGTAAATTAATTGAATGGATATGAAATTGCACACAGATATACAATTTATATCTTATTAAGTAATATTTGTTGTATAGATATATGAATAATAAATTATTAAAAAAATGTATTAAGTATAAAATGTCAAAATTAGATTTGCGTTGTGTATGTTTACATGATTACAAATAAACAATCTTAAGCGTTTTTATAGAGCTTAATATTATAATCATACGACAGAGTTCTAGCGAAAGTGTAATTTAATCTAACAAATTGGATAATCGTTACTATTAAATACTGACATAGATTACTACTATATATATATATATATATATATACTATATTTATACTGTATAACAGCTGATATATTGTATTAATGTATTAAATTGCGTACGTACAGACATGTTATTACTATATATACTAGCTACAGCGTGCCAGCTTATTTAAAACAAAAGTTGCCGTTTTAATTTTGTTTCGAGATCAAAAGTTTACTGTACCCGATACGCCGTGATGTATTGCATTAGATAATGTTACTGGGAAGTCAAGTAAGATAGTCTTAGGGTTGCCGGACACGACGGACTCGACGGTGCAATCAGTTGTAACATCATGTCTCACCGAGAGATATTTATATATTACCACTTAATTAGAACGGAATGCTAAAATCTAGTTGAATACTTAAGATAATTGCGAATCAAAAACGTCAATCAATGTTTTCATCGTGTGGATTATGGACTCAGTCAATTTAACTTTCATCGGTTTAAATAAAACTTTCAAATTGCATTATTATATGCGTACGCATATGGACAGCGTGATATACAAAAATAATAATATGTCTATACTGAATGTATCGTATCGACAGTCAATGATATTCTCAATCTGATTAAAATCGATATTATTTTGCTTGTCAATTGTCATTTCATGTGTAGTAGGAATAAATAAGTGACATTATCATATTATAGCATTTTATTTAGCTGTCATATAAAACAATGAAATCGTTTAAGATTTTTTTTGCTATATTATATCTGTCTATAATGTATCTATATCAAACAATCTAGCTGAATTCCAATGTTAAACTTGTAGTAGGTATAATGATTTTTCCGTGAAAGAGCTTAGCTATTGTTTTTGAGATTAAAATTGCACTGCAAGTATTTAGTAGTATACCTACGCATTATTAAATACAAAACAAATATTTTGTTTATTTTAATCATAATACCGCTTCGATCTGGTGTGTAGGTATTCGATGTATTCGTAGAAATCACTATGATAAAATTAAACGTCCAGTATTTAATGGGACTATTTAATAAAAAAAAAAAAAACAGTAAAATACATTAAATGAATAAATTATGTTATCGACTTTTCGTGAAGTGAACGGGAATATTTTAACGAAATTAAATTCAGTTTAATAATAATTTTATACAGTCATATTACATGAATACTCTTGTCTCTATTATACTTTGGATAATATATAAATTTTATTTATGTGAATGAGTAACAATAAATATCATTGTATAATATTGTTTATTATTGCTATTATTCATATATCATATTTACAACTGCGTGGTGGATATTGTAACATCATGACCATATATTATATATATATCAAAATAGGTAGAATCAATAACACTATAAGTCATAAAAAACTTATCAATTAATGTATTTTTTTATTTTTTTTTAAGTATTTTGTTAAGTGGACGACGATGACAATTTCATGATATGAACACTTTTGGTGTGGAACAAAAAAAACGGCCACGTAATGAAAATTTCGAATAAACTAAAATAATATACAACATATAGTGGATGTTCGACTCATTATTATTTATATTTAAATTATGCATAATATTATAATGCGAGCTAGTTGTCATTAAAACCCTCGATTATATGCAAATACGACCGATAAAATTATGTATATTGTCTCTAAAAACGCTAAAAACGATCACTCGTACAATAAACGTAGATATCTACATTTTTTTTACTACGAATTCTTGCAAAAAATGTATAGAAAATTAAAACATATATTCGTCATTATACGTGTAACATTATACGTGGGAAATAAAATATATAGTCGGACACAATAAGCGATCAAAATTCGTCATATAGTGTACACCGTTGTAGTAGGATTTGTGTACAAATATAAAAATATCCATAACTAATTTAACGAAATCTGTGAGAAAAAAAATCTTTAAAATTTTAGCTTATTGCGTAACAACTAATATAACTGGAGAAAATGAAAAAAACCATTAAAAAGCATAAAATATACAAGCGTTTATGCATTTAAAACTCCTAAAATATGCTGTAAAAATAAGAACTAAAAAATGATGCAGTCTTCTGCATTGTTTGGCTATAGTTATAATATCGCACCTTTTCAAATTTAATTTCTCGTGTAATCATTCGATCTTAATCAGGTAAGTGATCTTGTTTATGTAGGTATAGTAAGTCTGCCACGAGAATAATAAGGTACAATAATCATACGAGTTGCAAGCTGACTTTGTTCGAATTCAATAGGATTTTCTCCCTTCGACGACGGTATGCTGCCGGAGAGATCTGATTTTAAACCACTAAACACAGACGAAATTTGGCATAAATTTTTTTTAATGTAAACGCAATTTATAATAATGTCATGTAGGTATATTCCGAACGAGCTATATGGGCGCCGCCGCATGTGCCTCATAACGAATATTTATATACTTATAGTTGTGTATTTATACGTGTGTATGTGTGCGCGGGTGTGTGCGATGTATATAACAATATATGCGATTTATATACGTGAACATTGTGAACGAATCGCGCACTGTTATAATATTGATATAAGCGTAATTCGAGCTAATGGTCGGCGAAGGATGACGGCGGACACGTGCACTCGTTATAATAATATACATGTACCTACGTATTACCCGGCGCATAATATTAATATATATATATATATATATAATGTTATTATTTAACATATTATAATAATATATATGCGTGTGGTGCCCGAGAGATACTCCGGACGATAATATTGCGTACAATAATATATAATTTATGAATAGTCTCGACAACAGAATACGCGTAAAATATATCGGAGGCATAATATTTAATGTAACGTACGTACCTACGTATATATAACATAGATATCTATAATAATACCTATACGCGATTGTGCGGAGTAAGTCGTTGTACATTATAATATTATTAAATGCGTTCGTTTCGTCTGACCGACAAACTCGTTCTCGTCGCCTCGCGAGTTCGGGTATTACAAAATCGGATTTCGATCGGTTATTATTCGGTAGGTATTTGGTATATTATAATAAAATATGCGCGGGCGGGAGGTGCAATGCAGTATAATCGTTCGATAAAAATTAAATAAAACCGTATAATACCGTCATGCCGCAGCTCATAACGATTGTACGAGCATCGCACACGCTTTTACGAAGACTCGCTCGTGTGTCATAAAATACTCGTTTAGAGATTAGAAAAAAAAAATAAAAAAAAAATTGTGTACACTACCAGTATGACATAGGCAGTAGGCACAGTGTTAGGCCGCAGTGAAATGACACTGCAGCACTTTCTAACCGTATATATCTATATGTATTTAAGTCGAATTATTTCATATACTTTTATTCATCATCGCCGAACTACGGATGGAAGAGTTTACAAAAAATATTACACTATACACCACTATATCACTGATCACCAAACATGCTCACCCTTTTTATTAATGTTTAAAGAATGTTCTACTGTATATTTTTTGCCGGATAATTTTTCTGAAAAATTGTACGTGTCAACATCGAGATTTATAGTAGGTCCACAATAATGAATTCGGAAGATCCGGGAGCTATGGCAATTTTAACATTTTAACAATTAATGTTTATCCATGTCAAAATGTATAATTTGTAAATATAATTTACTTATAATAAATATGAAATCAAATATTGCATTCATTTTTATTTCTGAATTATCATTTTTAAGGAGTATTATTTTTAGTATAAATAATACGTTTTAATAACTTCAGATAATACAATACTTGTTCGAATTTTGAAATGGGTACAACATTTTCGAGAAATATATGTATTTAGCAATTTAAAATAAAAAAAGGGTCCTTTGTTAAAAAGCAAAAGATTATTTCATACGAGACATTTGTAAAATAGCATAAAAAATATCAAGTATTTTAAAATATAGTTTTTAAGTGTATTTAAAAATTCCAAAAAATCATAATTTTTAATAAGTTAATTATTATTAAAGAAATAAATGGCGGCGAACATGCTTAGTAAATCAACCTGTGTACTTTATTATTACCAATATATTATATAATATGACATATTACACATTCAGTACATATTACATATGTACTAATCTCTTGTGCTTATAAACTTTTTACTAAAAATATCAAAACTATGATAAAATATTAACTGTTTATTTCTTCGAATCGTGTTTGCAAAATTATCGAATACAATATGTAACATCATAGAGTACCTATGATGTTCCTATGATATGAAACATGATTTATTTATCAGTAGCCGACATAGGTGCCGGTAATGGGTTCTTAATACGATTTCGTGTACTTAAATAATTGCGTGTAAAGCTTGAATATAAAACTCATTCTTAATATATTAGAAATATATATATATAACTTGACTTAACGTCGGTGCCAGAATAAATCGATAAAAAATATGTATGAAAATGTATTATGTGTTTGAAATATTTGCATACCATTTTATTACTATAATAGTATAGGTACTGCTGCCGCAATAATATATACATATTAATAATAAAACATTAGATTTGTGATCGGTTTCGAATGTTTTTTCTATCCTTGCCCTACCCATACAATTTTTATGTATCGATTTGATCTGATTAAGTTTTGTGATTACTGACTGTAAGTTCTATTTTTACCTTTTTTTTAGTTTCAATATTTGTTCATCGATATTTATATATTCAATTTGACAACCACACCTATAATAATACGATACGCGTAATCCTTACTTTGCAGGTAGGTATCTATTGGCAGTCAACGAATAATATTCTCAATTTCAGCACGACGCCGCAACACTCGATAATGAAGCCGACTCGGATATAGTATAGGTACCGTGTCAATAAGTGTTTGTCGATACATACGGACCAAAAATTACAGTGTCTTAAAACATAATATACGTTTATAGTTATAATCGCTTTTCAACTGTAAGAATAATCGCGAAAACCCAAATAAATACTCAAATAAAACGTTTCTCCATTCAAAATACTACCAGTAAGTGCGGCCAGTGTAGTACTCGATACACTTATAATATATAATGTGATCATTTTTACCAGTGGTTCTTAAACTTTTGAAGTACGTGGATCTTTATCTCGGCGAAAGACTTATTCAAACAGCGGACTCTCTCAGGTACAAATTTTCTTTCAAGTAACTAGTGTTTTTTCTTACATATTTTACTATAAATCACAAATGCCATAGTTTTGACCCAAGCAATTAGTGAGTGTCTCAGTTAAGAACCACTGATATATACATTGGTGCATATTGTACGTTCATAAAATATCTTCTTCTTTCTTTACTGGCATGACTATATTGACTACTCTCAAAGAGTTTTTTTTTACCATTCTTCGCTTATCTCTCTTTTGAACTGCCGCTCTCCAGTTTTCAAATTTAAGACTTTTTAAAAATATTTTCTTCTCCCATGTTAATCTGTCTTTTATTTGATCTTCTTCTAAGTCTTATTTTTTGATGTTTCCAATCCATTCATTAATTCATCCTTTCCTCGTTTCAACTCTTCTTATTATGTAGCCTAAATAATTATCAAATTCTTTAGCGCTAATTTCATCATATCGCACTATTCCTCGTGTGGTATTTCTTTCAACAGTTCCTCATTGATTTGTTAATTCATCGATGGTGAGTTCGTATCATATTATTCTTCGAATTTTGTTCTCAAACATTCTTAGGCTTCTCTCTAACTGTTTGGCTATCTTCCAAATCTTGCCATCATACGTGCAAGAATTGGTCTAATAGTATCATACAATATATCGGTGTACGAATATTATACGATGCAGATGAACTTTACCTACCCATCTCATGAAGATAATTGGTACTCGTAATGACTTTTCATAATGTCTTGTATACATTTCTGCATTACATATTCGTACATATAATATAAACAAATTTTCTTAAGTATAGGTAGGTATATGGTGTGTGTATATACTGTTTTATTTATTTTTAACTCCGTTATTATAACATTACAAATTATTATGCTATAAGTTTATACACATAAACTTCCATTCATGTTTCAATTTATGGATACGTAAGTGTGTACAAAAAAAAAAAACTGGTTTGCATTACAATTGATCAGAGATAACACTCATCAAATATGTAGTAGCCTTATTTTATATTTTGTTTTTCTTTCACTTATATTACATTCATATTTTCCACATAACCGCTTTTTAAAAATGTAAATTTCTTATATAAATGCAATAATTGACTCGCATTTTTTGTGTAAAAGAAAAAAGAAGCAACATAATATTATTGTATTAACTAATATATTTTTTTTTACTACTACTACTACTACTACTACTACTACTACTACTACTACTACTATTGCTTCCACTATTGCTACCACTACAGCAGTGGGTATATTATATTAGTGGACATTATATAGCAAGACCGCAACGTTATTATTTAAGTTCACGGTGCTGATTTAATTAAATTTATTCTCGTGTATTATATTATTATGGTGGAATACGTGTTTTTGGCTACGAAAAACACGATAAAATCGAAAAAAAAATACGACAAACGGCATCGCATTGTGTGTGGCATTCTTCGTGTTCGGTCGATTTATACGGGTCGTTTGATAACGGGGATGCTGCGTGGTGTGGGTTTAATATTATAAACTATATACATCGATGTTCTGTGTCCGTTCGCCCAAGACAACAATTAAAAACGGACGTGGTTTCATTTTTTTCACGTCGTAAAACAAGTATGACATATTATTATTACGTGAACGTTATTTCGACAATAAAATATTTCAAAAATATATATTTCAAAAATTAATATAAATAACGTTACGTCGCTTTACATATATTATATCATCGTGTGCTATGAGCAGCGTTCGAACACATCATTTGTATAGCCATTAGTTATAGGTAGCTGCTATGCAGGTGACCTATTCGTACGCGCATGTTCGATTCGTGTACGATTATTATATATTATTATGTATGCATTAAATATAAATAGGTTTGTAACCAACCGTCCAATGAATCAACTTGATATACAAATTCTTAATAGGAAATGTATTATTCATTCTCGTGTATATTGCAGCAATAAGTAATAACGTACTTTTAGGTGTATCGCGTGATGTATAATATGAAATATTATATTTATCTATGATATATGTTAGAAAATTTCTCGTGGATTTATAATTTGGTCATCATGAAAATATTTTATGTCTCTTGTTTGGGACCAAGTAAATCGATTTTAAGAGTAATCGTGTTTCTAATATTTATTATAATACACAATATATTATAGAATAAAATATTAATAATATACGAGTATATTGGCTAGACGAGATAAAATATTATATTTATCATTTTGTTTTCTCATATTTTTAGTGGTTTTAGTCATTAATTTTTTTAAAAAAAATTTTAACGACTGCGACTTGCAGTTTAGTAATTTTATTGTTATTTCTCAGATAATACAATGAGTATTTCAGATTAAAATGAAACATGACTTCGTTATAAAAGTTCAGTTTATTTGAAGTTGCACGATTTTTATTTATAGTTTTATGTGTTATATTTAAAATTTATATTGGTGAGATTTAAATGTGTATTTATAATATTATTTATTTTATGTTAAAATCATAACATATTTTAAATACGATACTTTTACAATGAGTCTTATTGTATATACACTAATTGACTAAACTATATACTTTAAATTATGTTTAATATACGATTTTTGATAGTTTTACACCTTGAACTAATACCTTATATTTAACAGTGAAAAAATAAATGCAAATCAAACCGATAACTTTGTCTCTCTCTGTATATATATATGTTGTTGACTAATAATAAAATATGTTACTACACATACAAATTATAACCTTCTTATAACTTATTTTTTCAAATTTTGTTAACTATTTTACATAAAATGAATGGCAATATTTACATAACTGTATTTCACCACATTCCCACATTCCCATATGTAGGACTTGATTAATTAGACACATTATTATAATATCAATGAAACGGTACATAAAAAGAAATCTAGCTATGGTTCAAAAAATGTATTTCATTAGTTATTTAGGCATGGTTAATAATTCTTTTCTAAAATTTAGGTATACATGTATAATATATATATTATATTCATTGCAGTCAGTAATGTTCTTCATTAACAATATGTATATTATTATAATATAGTTTAAATTACCTACACCAGTGGGTTATAATAAATTAAAGGACGTGGGTATCGTAGGCAGTATTATTCAAATATTCAAATTTATTATAGTGACTATATGTGGATTGATTTAGGTTTGAATGCATATTATTAAAGCTAATCCTGTATGCACCGAGCCACGTTTTGAAAACACATTTTAATTGCTCATTCGGAATTCCTGCAATTGTAATTAGGGACGAAAACTATATAGCTTGTTTGTAAGACTCATTCGATACTTTCGATAACGAACAATAGTGTTTGTTTGTTTTGTTTTTCGTTTTTAATTGTTGTTATTAAAAAATGTATTATAGAACGGTGTCTACCACCGCCTTTACCTTTCACTATAAACGATTCGTATGTATATACCTATTTATAGTTAAAATGCAAATGACACGTTCGTTCGATATAGTTTCTTTTTACCCCATCCCCACTTCGTTATCATAGTATAAACGAGTGTTAATAGATTGTAAAAAAAAACCTGTCGATACCAACTCGTGATAAATAATAATTGTTTCGTACTTAATTGAAAAATAAAACTGTTCCAGGTGCCGCCATGGGACTGTCAGTGGCGGGAGACGGGCCTTCGTAGATTTAACGCTGCGAAGGACACCGTCGATTCAGCCAAAGGCATCGCGAAGACTATGCTAATTGACCGGTTACAAAGCTTAATTGCGGTAAGTTTTTCGTTCATTAAATCAATTGGATGTATTTTTAGCAGTGATCTCGCATGCATTTTCTCGTCTCAAGCACAATAAATTTAAAATACAGGTATACCTAGTCCAAACATTTTTATTTATACGATAATTCTTGTAGCAATAATGCGTAAAGAAAATGCTTTGACGTCCAGATAATATTTATAGTACCTAACTAATTGATTTAGGAGCTCTGATATTACGCGGCAATTAATTTCTTCACTCTCCAAAAGCTACGACCAAAAGCAGTATCAATTGATATGTTGATCAAAGTAATTATTATTTATAATCGATCGAATATTACATATAGGTGTATTGATATTAGTGCTGGTAATCTAGAGTGAATGTCAGTGTTCTTGAAAAAGTTAGTGTGGTCTGGTTAGTGTTATTTCCTTCAAGAGCTCGCCTCTCATGGTCATCATTGGATTGGTTAAAACGGTTAAAAATTCCTTGTTTATTTATTTACACGATAAAAAAAACTATATGTTTTATAATTATATTCTTAATAAACTGTAGCAACAGTTTATTTCCAGATCAAATATTTAATTTTATGCATATTAACTGTAAGTTATGTCTAAAATCGTGTCTAGAAAGATAATAAATAATTGTTTTTTTTTTTTAATTCAAAACAATAAAAAATTGTCTTATTTACTGTTATTGTGGCAATATATTATAAAAATAATTAATTTAATAAGTGTGTATAAATCGAGTGCAAATGATTTGAAAGTTGCCATTCTATGTATTATATACGTATACGGTTTCAGTGCAGACACAGTGCGTGCCTTTTTAAATGTCAATGTCTATCGGTTTTCAATGAATCTGGTTTAAGCCATTTACTTTATTAAAATTAAGTTGTCACTACTTAATAATAATAAATATTGAATCTATAATTAATAATTTTTAAAAAAATGTTCTAAATTAATTCATGTAGAAGACATAATTATAATATATTCATACGATTACAGACAGTGGCGTACGCAGGATTTTTTTAAGGGGGGTGTCATAAATCATAATTACCTATATGCATGAATTGACCCTTTTTTTTAGTTATCGTTTCATAATTTGAACAGATATTTATTTTTAAGGGGGGGTGTCATATTTCCCTGACACCCTCCCCCCCTGTGTACGCCACTGATTACAGATAAAAGATATGATTGTGATATTATGATGGTTATTCATTTATTACATACAGTGTATACAATATAAAAACAAAAGATTTTATATACAATATTATCAAAAAAAAAAAAAAAAAAAACGTTTTCCATAAACAATAATATTTTTTGAAAAAATTAGCGTTTACATCTATAGAATCACCTTGTACTTATAGCTTATGGGTTTGAATATAAGTGCCTACATAATATACAACATTTAAGTTTGAAAAAAATAATAGATAAAATATATATAGTGCTTAGACTAACATTAAATGTGACGGTCGGATCGGTGATAATTTTTCAGTGTTTTATATTGACTATAAATTATACAATCATACTAATTCGTATTTGGGCATTTTGAGCATTAGTATATTTTTGTGTTTTAATATTTTAAACGTTAATTCTATTATAAACAATGATGACCATATATTACCGTTCTCTATGCGCTACGCAGGACGAAACCCGTTCGGTGGGTATGGACTATATATAGGAAGGTATATAATATCGTGTACGTATATATATATATATATATATATTATCTACTTACTTACATATTGTAAAGAACTTTATATAGGAGTGGCGCAATGTGTGATGTTCGGGAAACACCCCACTGAGGTGCCTCCAAATATATTATATTATATACGTCCGCAAATTATTCGACATCTACTAAACTATGTTTTCTAAATGAACATACTGTCGTTTGTGGAATATTGCCAAATTTATACACGGCCATATACGTATCATATTAATAAAATAATATACGCCTATCTATCGGTACGCACGCAATATTGTATCACACGCGTTACATTATGCCTGCCGCTCGAGGTTCAGTCACTTTTTACAGACACAAATTAGACGTAGGTAATTATCATTAACCATACCCACCTGTTGTATAAACCTATCTACTATAATATCATGTATAATTCGCGTGGCTCATTATTAATTCGCACTTTGGCGGCAGCATGCTTGCGAATTCGAATGGTGTATTGAATGCACGTGCGGCAGTGATATAATACAGGGTTATTCACGACGATACTCGACTCCATTTTTCCTTTAATATTGGATTTACTCAAGTTCCGAAAAAAATTTTTTATATCATATGAGGAGAGTCCTGTTAAAAACTTCTTTTTTCAAATTTGTTTCAAATGATCGCTGTTTTCCTGTAGATTCAATCAATCATCAAGTTTTTGAAAATGTGTTGATATCTTCGTATCTAAATCAACATTTTAACAAGTAGTTTTTGAGTTATTCAACGTTATAAATTAAAGACAATATATCCAGGATAATGTATTTAAAAAGGGATTATGATGATTTGAAAATTTTAATAATTAATACTCATCTATTAACACTTTAAAATTTGTAAAAGTTTTCTGAGTAATAATTACTATAAATATAATAATATTACATCTATTTTATATTTTTATAAATCCATTTTAAAATGAATTTTATCCTTATTACCTATATAGTAAGTACATACATTATTTTTTTTAAACCAGAAATCACTCATCGATTATACACTCTTCTCTTATTATTTATAATGAATTTATTCAAACTCTTATTTTAATGGAAATTTTGTGTTTTTGATAAATTTCATGACAACATTTTTTAACACTCAGAATTTTTTTTTCATTTAATGAATATTCTATAACAATAATATCTTATTTTTTTTTAATGAGAATCATTCCTTTTTACTTTAAATTGTAAGTCAGATAATTTTTTTCAAAAATGTTGACGCTAATCTAAATTTAAATTTAAACGAGTAGTTTCTGGGTTATAAAATTGTATATACTAAGGAAAATAGTCTACTTATTCTATATAATAATAATAATATAGTTGTACATCATACATTTATAATATTATTATATTATTAGTCTAGCACTTATTATACTTTGAAAATATATAGTAGTTAATCAATTTTAATAAATTAATTATTCGTCGTAGCTTTTGAAACAATTATCACAAACTTTTATCCTAATTACCTATAATACTTAATCAGGAACTTGACTCGTTTTAATTTTTGAAGTAGTATTTAATATACAACTTTATTACAATTTAAAAAATAATATATCGTCTTAATGATTAAGAAATAAAAAAGAGAGGTTCCTATAATCTTGTATAGGAACCACCCTGTATAATATTTTATAAAATAGTGGCACGCGTGTGAATCAGCGTTTTAATAAATTATACGATTTTTCCACCGCGCGGGTCAGAAGCTGCTGTCGGGTATACACGGAATATTTACTATATAACGCGTATATTATAATATGCAAGTATGCGCACAATAAAAATAATATGTCGTGTACCTACGTTTTGTATCGTATATACATAAAGATAATATGGAGACTGAGATAGAGAGAGAGATAGACAGTCACGTGTTGTAAATGTTCGGCTGTGGTTTTTGGACTACATCCAAGAGCCGCGCGGATTCTTCTATAAACAGGTGGCTAAAAAAACTACAAAAAAGAATCCGTATAATTTTTTTTTTTTTCATTATTATTACTATTATTTTCGTTTCTGTCACATTTGCTTTTCGCCACTACCAGGCTATAACGTATTATATTAACATATTATACGACAATAGAATATCGACCGCCCCATCGACGAACCTCTCGCTAGGGCCTGTGGCACACCGAGAACACGTTTCTGACTAATCGGGAAAACGACATTCGTGCACCGTGACCATCCGCGACACATCATATCATAATATAGGTTTTTTCAGTATAAACAGCAGTGACCTAACCGCGGTACGACAATTTATGCTCCTCCTCGCCGCCACCGCCGCCGTTGTCGTCGTTATAATGTGGTTTGTATGACGAAACTACTATCGAAGTATCGACACTTGCGCGCACGAGGTCTGTCGGGGGATATAATATAATATGTGCACGCGCGTCCAAGACACCAGAATTTGCCGAGGGCTTGTCAGTATTTTCGTATTGATATTAATAATATTACGAGTTTGTCGCGCCCATTAATTTACCCGATTGTAAGATACGCTTCGCGTCCCCCGCAAAACACGCGTGTATTTTATGTTGTACAAAGAATAGATCTATATCAGCTGCAGCGGGCCTATTCCCCCCTCCCACCCAAAATCCTAACCGACTTCTCGTACGAATAATTCTGTTGTGCGTGAATAGGTAGTTATATAAAAAATTATTGTTGTTGTACCTCTATGTAATATGTACGGTCAGTAAATATACCTGCATATATATATATGATGTATCTAGTGATTATATGAAGTATACCGAATATTATAAACAGAGTGAATGGCACATGGTAGTTCATAAAACATGCTAATTATTTGAAATGATTGTGATTTAAATGTTTATTTATTGAAGAAGAACTATGTTTTGTTACTGCAACTTCGTAAAAAAAATAACTTTTTTTTAAATGTTTAATCTAAAAATATGCCAGTAGTTGTTATGGTATTAAACTTTATATATAAATACAATAATTAATCCTTAATTAATGGTTATACATAAAATATAAATTAGATGTAATAATTATAGTCTCAGTAGCATGCACATGCAGGGGATGTTCTACTCCCTTGACTTTTTCCAGTACATACAAATGTTGTAGTGTATTTATAATTTATATATTACATTATTTCTAACCATTACGGTTACAACAGACCCCAATTCTATGTTCGCCAACACTGTTTATATTATTATATTCGGATGATTTTTACCAATTACAAATTTTTAATGAATTAGTAATTATAATTTTAAATTTTCCAAAGAGTCTCATTTTTTTAAACATACTATCATGTATACAAAGCGATCAATAATTTCACATCTTTAATACTTACATTTTAATAACATGATTGTATACGTTGACCAATTGTTTGAAATTTAGAATTATAATTTATAAACGATAATTGAGAATTAAAATAATGTGGTTTTCATTTGGAACAAAAGATTTGTGTCAGTACAAGACACTTTAAATCTCATAAAATTATTAATATTTTCAATATTAACTTGAGTAGGTACTTACACCTACAAACAAATTCCAAAAATTAGAATTTTAAAGAAAAAATAGGTGGTAAAAACATGAGTGATGAATCACTGCGTAATATTATTTTTGTGACTTTTATTCGTAATTCGCACATCGTATTTATATTATTTAGAGGCGTATAAACACGTTTTCTGGTCGCTTTGGATACAACTCAATCGATATTGCTTATTTTTACTCATGTATAATAAGTATATTATATATTATACATTTATACAAAAAAAAAACGCATGAATAATTTAAAAATTGTGTTCAATAAGCCAATTCCGAGTAAATCGCGTAATTTATGAATTGATATAGTATATATATAGTTGATTATATTAAACTGAATAAATAATACTAATTATAAGTTCTAAAAATATACACATCGTCAACTATTTATTTAAAATATTATATAGGACACGCGTATTATTCATAATTTTTTTTTAAATATTTAATGTATAAAAACCTTAAACAGTTGTAATATTATTATGTTTGCCACCGAAAAAAATATAAAAATTAATGAACGTATCAATGATTAATACATTTTTAATACCATAAATAATACTATTTTAGTTTATCAACATGTTTATCTAAATTTAAATAAAATACGCATTTGTGCTTCATTAGTAATACTAATAGGCCTATTAACCTGAAAACATAGGTACTACCATGCACGTAGGTACAAAAAAAAGTTGATGTTCATATTATGTTTATTTTTATATTAGGACGATTTATTATTATTTAAATATATAAGTATAAGTACAATGGAGTTTTACCTATTCTCGACCGTTAAGTAGAAAACGAGTAGTTTTTTGCGGGTATAAAGGTAATAAAAATTGAAATTATTGTTTAAAAATGAAACATTCAGGCTTGATGTATAAATCAGAACAAAAAGTAATATCATAATATTATTATGTTGATATTCGTTTTTTTTTTTTTTATAATTTATTGTTGTGCTATTAATTTGATAGCGTTTTACGATAATATATAGGCACAACACAACTAATCTAACTCATATACACCATCTGCGTGTAGACATAGTACTTAAATTATTGTGTTGTACGAATTATTTTAATAATACATAGTATTACAATAATCCGTAATTTTGTATGGTTATGCCATATAGATACGGCGAGCGCATGCGTAAAATGTGTATTGGTATACTTAAACGATTTATTTATTTCATCATTTGGTCTTAGCTGGTATTCTTTCGAGCGTATCACTATCACACGCAGTTATTGTCAGCTCAATGAGTTCGGGACAATGTAAAAACCTACAAAAATCATACATATAATATTATACATTTCAAACGTTATTTTTACTTACAAACGATATAAATTTCGAAGGCGGTACAACTTTTATTGTTCGGTAATTCGTATTTCATTCTTCTGAATATATATTATTCAAACAATCGCGTCGAGTCCAATCTAGTAGTTGCAGTCTAGGATATACACACACACACACATTAGACAATAGAAAAGTCTATCGAGATTGAACAATTCAAAGTAAAAAGTTTTTTGATAAAGTTTTTTTATTATCATATAAATATAATAGCGCTTATTCAAGTGTACGTCATAAATCATTTTCGTCACAGGACTATCGAAAAACTTAAACTATTCAATTTTGACAATATATATATTACATATATATTATCTTTTATTGATGTGTACAAAATGGTACTTCTGTTTTCAATTAATGGTATATTTATTTAAATTTTTCACTTATATAAAACCAAAAATATATACTTTTCAATGCAATGAAATAATGTTTCAATCAATAAATAAATTTAAACAATCAATCATTATGTTGTAATTACGAATCTACGACTATTATAATATTTTCGTACCACATGTTGAATCACCAGTTTTGCATTTCAAAATAATTTTTGTTTTACATATTTATTTAGCAAGTGTTTAGAATGAGTCAGCTATTCTATAAATATATGGTTATTATGGATCGATGTCATTTCAACAGGATTTTGTGATTGCATCAAATGATTAATAAATGATATGTGCACTTATACATTTTTTTTTATAAAGTTCTATTAACGAACAAATACAATCATAAACATACAGTAATACCACTGTGTATTAATATTTTAATTTCGATAAATATATTATGTACGCTTGTTCACACATATAGAATATAACACGAGTGTTGATATAACTCTTTGTATCATTGTTGACACAGTTAATTTGTCATTTTTAATATTATACAAATTTTGCATTTAAATTTCTAGACTCAAAAATTGATGGATAATTATTATTACAAACTTTATATCAGTATGGTGACTTATAGAAAAATAAAATTTTATCTATGTAAAACTTTAAAAATAATATAAGACATAAGTACATAAATATCTTAGCGTTTAAGTTTGTCATTTTATTCAGCCGATAAATTATTAACAAAGTTATGAGTTGAAATCTATGTGTGTATTCCTTTCGTAATAATCTATGACTTGATCGTTACACGTGATGTCAAAGTTCGGTTTACCCGGTTTTATAAAATTCCAAATTAGTCTAAGGGAAAAAGAAAATTGACTAGGTATTATTACACACGCGATGTGTTTTCATTTTTAATATGTAGTGAAACTTAATATACTGGTAGAAAACGTTTGAAACATGAGATACATTTCAAAGATCCTATATCAGATTAATTTATATTTTAAAGCGAAGATGGAGTAATTTATTATTTTGACTATTACACATAATAATATAATCAATGCGTGTGGCGTATAAGTCTTATAACGGTATACCTTTAAAATAATAATATGTAAAACATAATATTTTATAACTACTCGTACATGATATAAATATTATATTGAATTTTTACTTTTATAAGTACAAAATTTATTTGAATATAATATTATAAAATGGTGGTAAGTATACGCATGTAACAGGTTTCAAAATTCAAAAAAATATACAACCTCACTCGATTATTATTATAATCATAATAATGTGTTTTTTTTTAAAATAAGTAAAGTATTATAATAATAAAATTATCGAACGTAACGAATATATTACATTACACAGACCAATATAATATAATACATATATATTATAACAACGCATATAATTCAGTCGTTCAAATTGTATTAGGTATAAATACAATTTATTATAATATACAATATACATATTATATAGATGCCTACTTCAGATATTCTTTTACTAAGTATACAGAGTGATTCACCAAAGATGCTCATATATCCCATTTTTCTTTTAATAATAAATTTATTAAGCCTGATTTTTAGAATTTTTGAATATACCTATTTAAAGAACATTTTTTAAAATTCTTGAAATTGTTTGTTCTATGCTTTCCTAAAAATATATGTCTTGAAAATGCTAACTTCTCTTTCAAAATGAGAGTCCTTTTAAGTCGCTGTGTACTCGATAAAAACCATTTTTTATTGATATACGACCTAATGAAAAAATGATACTCAAATAATTAAAAAGCTCAACAATTTGAAAATATATGATCTTTATTGAGTAAATATATTTGAAAATTCCAAAGTCACTTTTAAATAACTACATTGTCTACATTATTAAAGAAAAAGGGGGTTACCGTGGTTGATGGATCACTCTGTATATTAACAATCGCGTCTATCTTTTACTCGTGAGTTTTAAATCCAGGTTTATTACGAACCGAACGTTTACAAAGTACAAGTCGTATACCTTCGAATATAAATACACATATCATAATATATTTATTATTTATATATATATAATTTGTAAGTGCGTAAGAAAACCTTGGTTGGCCTGTTTGAAACTTGGAAGAGATATTAATATTATATATTATGTTCGCGCGGAGCTGCTACACGCACTCTCGAATATTCACGCGACGAGAGATTATAACAGTTATGTTATAGGTATCTGGTATATGCGGTAGGTAATACGCCAGAGATTATAATTTTAAATTCGCTCGTAAATCAGAATAAACGCGAAATTTTCTACCCATTTCCAATGCCTTTTAATTCGTCTTTTCGTTGGATTTTTTTTTCTTTATTTCGTTTTCAGTTTTCGTAATCAAATTTATTATATACACTAGGTAAATTTGAATATCATATATGCCTAGATAATTTATCATTCGTACAACAACTTCATTTAATAACTGCTGACACTATACATAATGATGTGTGAAACGAAAAATTGCACATTGACGCGTCCGCGTATTATCAATGTTAATGACGTTATATTTAATATTTCAGGTATTACGCGACAGCGATGACAACTCACTGGAAGGATGTTATTGTGAAATAGGGATTATAAAAGATTAGGCGTTTTAATACATAATATGCCTACCGACGCGTATTGCTAGCGTGTGCTTCGCGATGGATTGTGATGATTTTTTTCTACAAAACGACTACCGTGGTACGCGAACAACGCTACCACGTCGACAGTTGTATGCATAGAAACTTAATATATTGTGATGTTTTTTTTTTTCTGAAATCATGCCGTGTCAATATCGTTGTTGTAGGTACAAAATATATATAATATTATGCGCATTGGTAAAATACAAACAGTCGTTGGAAAAACAACGAGGTGAGTTGGTAGATTTTTTGACAAAAATCGTGCAAATTTAGTTATACAATACGCACCTATACTTGCTTACCTTTACAACTGCAGTTGAATAAAATATAATGATAAACAGTATACGGCCCCGTCGTTCAAAACGACACGTTTCTATATAGTATACAATAATATGTCATACATTGATTTTCTTAAAATAATAACGTAACCGATATTTTTATTGTTATTATTATTATTATTATTCATCATTAGTTACGATACATATGACTAAAAACGTACAATAGGCGTATACAATGGGTATATATATAATAGATCATAGGCGTGAGCAAATATTTCAGGGAGGAGGCAAAATTATTGGTAACACAATTCGTGGTCAATAGTTATTGTATTTTTAAATATAATTTATTAACATTAGTCACAATGGGGTGCCGGCACTGGGTGAATTCCCCATTTACGCCTACTAATTCTTTCCCTCAAATTTACTCATTGTACGCAATGTATATTTTGTATACATTTTAGATTTTTGTGTTTAAAAACGAAAAAATCATCAGTCATGATTCAAAATTTAGGATAATATTTCAATATTTGCTAATAATAACGTATTATATCTGGAGAAAAAAAATTTAGCCCTCGCAAGAGAAGCAATTTCCCACCTTGACCCATCTGTGCAACGACTTCATATGATACTAAATGCTTTTTTTAAGATAATCAAGTCATTCATTACTAATTAGCGTATTTTATTTATAATATTCATATTTTTTAGCTTAGTTTTTAAAGATCACGGTACCCAACTATTTTTAACGCAGCGTGAGTAATCGGTCTTGAAATATTATAACCATTTATTATTTATTACACATTTAAAAAAATATATGTTAAGTCTTCGACTGTTTATCATCAGTATAGTGTCTATATTGGAAAAACTCCAATATTTTATTATTGGAAAAATTCATATGTCGATAAAATAATGATTGTTTTATAAAGATATAGTTTGTAAAATCATAGACACTGTAATATCCTATTATGACCTAATATACCTAATTACCTATATAGGTGACCATTCATATACACGGTTGGTTCGTGGTCCTTTCTAAATTGAAATCTTTCTTTTAGTGTAAAGTGTACCTACTCTGTGTCTTATAAAAGTATATAAAATCAGAACTCGTTTTGATTTATTGAATATTTAAAAAAAAATTTAAATAATCTTTTGCATTTATAAAGTAAAGGTGTTATAGGAAATTAAGGATGTAGTTAAAAAATCATAAATATAGAATTTTATTAGCTAAGGCCATAAAATATGTGTTATAATCCTATACAACTTCATTACTCCGATAGTATTTAAGTTATCACTGCAGGTACTTCGATACCGGCAGATAATAACTCTACTTTTTTTTTTATATGTTTATTCTTTTTAAGCCTCGTGGTATGTGGTTAATAATAATTTAAAAGATTCTATATTATTATAATGAATTATTTTTCTGGATTACATCAGCATAATATATATATATATAAGGTAAAAAAGAATCTAAAAATACACGTGATAAGCTGTGTTGATAGAGGTTAAGAAAAATAACTTTTCTAAATGATGCAACGTTATTTATTAATATACAATATTAGTTTTACATTTATACAATACCTATGTGAAAATTGTTTAAAATATAAGCCCATTCGTTGTACAAGTTTATAGAAGCTATCCATATAAAATATTATTTTTTTAAACGTGTTTTACCATAATATAGGTACTTGTATGTTATTAGTATTTATACATTTATATTTTTCAAATGAAAAATGTTAGAAAACAACTAAGCTGAACAAATACAATAATGTTAATGACTATTCATAAAATATAAATAATCTGTAAAGAAAACCTATATATAATATTTTATAAATGTTAAACCTCTATAAATGTTGAAACGTGCAATACACCTTAGCAGCAGAGTTTATACCACGAATTAACGTTGGAATATTTAAAAAATCAACTGATACTAGGCCAATATTAATCATTCTGTTTTTATTAATTTTTTTATATTATTTCAGGTGCTTATCACATTAATTGGCGTTTTGCTTGCAAATTCGGCTTCAGAACCTTTATTACCCACAGATTGGTCGAACGAAACGCATCGTCAGAGCAACAACAAAAGTCTGAACAAAAACTCTCAAGACTGGTAAACAACTTTTAATTTATTGCATAAATAAAATAGTAGTCGTCGTTAAGTATTTGCACATTACTATCATTCTAATACTACATAATGTGTACCTACCTATATTTATTTAAATATTATCGTTTATTTTGGCTAGTCTTTTTATTGATTATATATTATGCTTGATAGCTATTATACTACCACTACGGCCGCAGCAATCGGGTTGGTAGACGGTAGACCGAAAAACGATGTCGCGTAAATCACCGGTTAATATTATATTATTACCGTTTTATATTTATCCTCTTTTAACGAAGCTGCTTTGCATAACCCGTATGGGACGTCATATAGGTGGTACTCTGCTTCTATACACTATATTATTACCGGTAGACTAGTTTCTGTTCGTGAGTATTTTTTTTTCCTTCAAAAATAAAATGTTAATACGAGTATGTGTAATCCACGTGAAACGATCATCTCAGGCTGTTGAAATTGGCCTATACTCACTCGGTCACTCCACTTATTAATATTATTCCTATAGTTATAGCGAGACGCAAATAATAATAATATACAATATAATTTAGTGACGTCGGGTGGATCTTGAGATTTTTACGAGACAGTAAAGCGTTTTTAAATTGTGATCGCGCTCGTTAAGCATTTGCATAAAGTCATTCAAAAAACTGTCTGCGTTATAATTTTTCTGTTATTTTTTCTCTCTCCGACATGTTTATACTTTTGTAACCCCTTCGACGTATAATCCGCGCCCGAGGACAACCACTATTCGTCCTATAAGCGAGAACCGGCTGTTTCATTAATAAATAATACACTTATAATGCTGTGTTGTACACAATATTGTCACACGGACTGTATAGATGTTTATACATCGTTTTATCTGGCCAGTTCGTTATTTTAAATGTCGTAACTGATGGTTTTCAGGTTAGGTGGAGAAGAAACATCGATAGAAGACGAGGTAGCCGATCATCATTGGCTGTCTAGTCGTAAGAGTCAAGAATATCTAGTCTCTGTCGGTGGTCAGGAAGACTGTTGTCCGTCACAGATGGAAATGATCGAACCGAACGGCGGAAGCAACCCAGACGGGCTGTACGTTGAGCTTTTCAGGTAATTATATTATGATACATAAGTACATAACGTCAGCAGCCTGCAGACTCGTAAAATATTATATTACGTATGTTGATACGAGAAATATACTAAGCTTTCATTAAATTATAAGTGCGGTGATAAAGTAAAGATAAGAGAAACTCGAGACTTGATCACTGGTCTTGTCACTACAATATTAAACACACATAACATAATAAGTCGAGTTATATATATATATATATATAAAACCACCTATAAAGCAGAATGATGAAATATTTCATTTTGGTTCTTGACATCACGGTACTACGCAGAGTACAGAACTACTGCGATACAGCCCTTATATATAACATTGCACAATATGTCAGTCGCAAAAGTACGTTATTTGCTTTTTATATGTGTACAGTTTACTCGTTTCAAAACTATTATATTACTTAAAAATATAAATAAAATAGGGGCTGGTATTACTTACACGTGTTCACAACTACCTAAAATAAGGATAATGCATAATATAATATTTGTCTCTTCATTTACATAAAGCAAATGGACCATAAATTGATATTTTACGAATGGTGATATATACCGATATATGTTTTGAGAAAGTCACACGCAAATTGGAATTATATAATATGATTGCGCTGTTAGTAGAAAAATTCTTAATTTGTTTTCAGGGGACAGCATCCAGACGAACTACCTAAGACTATATCGATTTCAGAAATTTCATACGATCGGTAATTACCGATATTTATATATGCACATATATATATATATATATATAAAAAATGCTTAAATTTTTTTCTAATTTACTATTTATAAAATATATTATATTTAAATTGATTTTAATGTATTATTTTATCTTTGTTCTGAGAATTTTATATGAGTTTAACTTATAAACATATTTTGTATCATAAAATAAAGTACCTAAGCATTTTTTTAGATTTTTTCGATTTCGCATGATTTTTGATTGTAGATAATTTTTGAAAATGTAGTCAACTAATTTTTTTTTTTGTCATAGATAATCTAAAAAATAAATTAGTTTCATCTTATTTACATATAATTAAATATTATTTCAATAATTTGTTTATTTACGACAACAAAAAAGTTCATCTATTGCAGTTTTTACTTTGACTAGTGATCAGTCCTTAATCAGCACCTAAGTTTAAATGTATTCATTTTCATTTACAATACTACGCATTTTATAATTAAAACATAATTTATGGATTTGCTTTTTTATTTTATAAACAATAAAATACTAAACACGATTGTTGAAAATGCTCTTATATAGTTTATACTTCCATACATGATATTATATGGTACGGTTTAAGGGCTGATTAAGAAACTTACTGTTTTAAAATTATATAATAAAACGTTTATACTGTATGTTATGAAATAACACTATATTTATAATATATTGCATGGTATTTTGTATTAAATCATATTACTAAATTAAAATAAAGAATTATTATCTATTAGTATTTTTCTAATAGGTATAGCCGTGTAGGTACGATTATAATATATTTTCGATATAAGGTACGTTAATATTTTTATAGATGCATTAAAAAAACTCTTAGAATTGATTAGCATATATATATACTGTATGTATTTATTTATACATCACAGTTGTACAAGTAAAATGTATTTTCATTGCATACGTCATTATAGTAAAAAGTATTACAAAAAAGTATTACAAAGATATATGTGTAAAATGAATAAATTGTGGATATTATATTTTTTTCACATTTATTGAATTTCTCAGTCATTGTGATATTCTCCGAACTGATTAACAGTCATTACTTGTTAAAAAATCGAACATAATGTATAGGTAGGTATAAAATTATATTCCTATTTCACATTATTATTATATGGTTTCAACTGCTGGAACGTCGTCTCTTAAGTACCTATACGAGTGGCTAATACCACGCGCGTAATTAGTTATCTACAAATTGATTTTAGACGCAATGAATGCGTTTAAAACTATATTATATGCCAGCGATAAAAGTATATAATTTAGCTAATGTAATACAATATATTATACGCCAAGAAGAACAAAATTAAAAACATGGAAAAAATTAAAATATTTAAAAAACCAAAAACCGCAAACGTCTCATTTACATTTTTATTTTTTAATGTATTATATAAGCAGGCCCGGTTTATGGTATAAATATTGTAGGCTAAAGCCTATAGAACCTTGATTGACCATTGATTTTAATGTTTTTTTTTGTGTCAAAATATTAAGTTAAAATATTTTTTTTCTGATAAAAATACAAATTTTATTTTTATTGGTATATGAGTTTATTGTAGGCACTAATAGATTATTAGTTATCTATCCAAACATAAAACTAAGTAGTTCCTCGTACTGTTGACTTAAATTGTTTATATCAGCTAGACTATGATTTTAAATTTATTAACGTATTTAAAATAAATCTTAAATTCGTGCATCTAAAAAAAAATAGTCAAGGTTTTTTTTTATTTATTTAATTTTATTATTCTTTTGAGTTAGTTATTATTTCTTAATATAATATATATATAACAGGTACAATAATTACTAATTACCTATGTTTTATATTAATTTATTATTTTTTCTAATTGATTACCTATTTACAAATATTTTTCATAATTTAATGAAGGGTATTAGGAGGTGTGGGGGCATAGCCCCCATGGCTCAATAACGTTAAATAAGTAATAGGTACGATTTTTTTCTTTTAAAGTAAACAGAGTCCTTCTACTTTAATTTTGCCAAGTCGAGCACCGTCAATAACTAAAATTGTTATAAAAGTTCTTAAGAGGACGTCATATGCACATATGTGAATATGTTGTCTCCATCATAATAACGCATAACATACCAATATTTAGATCTAGCAGCTCCAGTTTTAAGCAGTTAGGTTAACATAAATATCGGTATGTTATGTGTTAGTATGGCGAAAACAACATATTTACAACGTACGTATTATAATGCGGCTACGAAGTATTGGAAATTATCAAATAATACCTATAATAGTTTATAAAAAATAACTATAACGCAACTTAAAGTTTTTAACTAGTATTTGCAACACTTTAGCCAACCTTTGGTCTTACATCCGAGATAACAATATTATAAATATCGTCTCGGCGACCCCAGTGGCGGCGCGTGCGCGTATATATTTAGTTACGTCCGTCGAACCGTTCCGGTTCTCCGATATAGGTACGTCCTCTGCACGGTCTACAGCATAACGCGCGCGTAAGCCGTAGTCATCAGCTGCCTTGCTCATTATCGTTTTATTTTTTTTCCTCTGATCACGACGATATACGCGAGTCGTCTGGCCATTCAACAATGTCCGACCGAAAACACGTTAAATGCACGCGCACACACGTAATATTATAGGTAGGTATCCACTTGGGGACGGGTTCAAATATCGATAGTGTTTCGCAGTGTACACACAAACACACGTACATACGCGAACACATACATAATATTATTACGCGCTAGTAAAATATACATAAACGACATGCACGGACGGCGTGTTTAAATATAATTTTAATACACGTGCCGTGTAAGTGCTGCCAGATAATATTATAGTATTATTATTATTATTATTATTATTATTATAGGTATATTGGTAAATATTAGATACGTATCGCGGTAATAATTATTATTATACGGGTATTATACATATACTAGTATTATACTTATAATAAGTATATATGATTATATATTTAATAAAATAATTGTCTAAAATAATATCATATTATAGGTACTTATTATTACTCGTTATACAGTGGCAGCGATATGGGTTTTTAAACTTTTATTAGGGGCGGACTGCGATTAAGAATGTCACTGGAAGTTAGATCTACAGTATAGTTGCATCTGTATATTGGTTATAGACGAAAAAATTACATTAAAAAACCATTTTTTTATATCCTCCATAATAAAATATTTTCAAAAAAAATTATAACATTAAACATATACCTTATGTGATAAACTGTGGTATTTCAACTACTAATATATTATAAGTACCTATTTTTAAACTAAAACGAGTGGTTTTTTTTTTTTTTAATGTTCACTTGTTATAGTGAAATTGTTAATAATTTCATAATTATTAAGTTCAGCTAGTTAGTAAATCTTTTTCACACGTCATGATAATTAAAAAAATATCTTTAACAAACATATTCAAATGTTTATTTTTAGTTTATATAAAAATGTTATATACCTATTCTACTTCGCATAAAATATGCCCGTTCCAATAACCTATATAATATAGTTGTTACCTAATAGGTTAACTGTAATCAGGAAGGTTATCTTATTATATTTTTGAAATTTTGAAAAAATATCGAGAACACTATGATGTTTGCCATGATGTTCTTCTGGAATTACTGATATGTAAAACGATCTTAATACGATTGTGTCAGATATTGAACACAAAAACAAATGTCTATAATTTTGCCATTGAGAAGAATTAAAAACATAAAAATAAAAAATAATTAATTAAAATATAAATATCAGTAGTATATATTATAACATTCATGTTATATATTTTATTTTTTTCATACATAATTTGAATTCATTATAAAACACAATTTTTAAAAACAAATGATGTATTTACTTTTTATCGCCATTAAATTTTGAGTCTTGTACTTTTTTGAACGAGAAATTAATTAGTTATAACTTTTTATAAGTATAAACTATAAAGTAACGTATTTAATTAGTAAGTTGATAAATGAAACGGAGCGTGGAAAACTCATAAATCTTATTTTGAAATAGCTAAAATGAACACTGTCGTTTAAAAATGTAAAACAATAACAATAAAAATGTACATTGTTCCTATGATACAGTACTTACCCGTACATGGCTTTAAATTATATTTAAAAAAAATGTCTCTAAAAACTTTAATTATATACTTACGTTTTTTTTTTTTGTATATATACATAAAATAAGTTACCTTTTACATAATCGCATTGTTACTGTGCAGATGACTTATTTCTAACAAGTCAGTATATGATGGCAAACGTTGAACCGGACATTAAAAATCACAAAAATCTACAGAAACGTATGTTCGCCTCACGTGTGGAGTATACCACCGGTATGCACACCGACGAGGCGTGTACCTACCGTGTTTTTATAATATAGTAACACTATACGGCATATAGTCGCTACATACATTACACTCGAAACGGGGTAGATGGTTTAGGTCGGGTGTACATAATGTCGAAAGATTTGTTCGACGACACGCGCGTTTCGTCGTACGTACCCATGTCGACCCACCTCGCCGGCAGACGTGTCGCGCTGCGGACGCTGTTTAAAACACGGCTATCCGCGTGCATATTATAATACCGTACACAACCGTATGCAAATATCATAACGTATTATAATCCGCGTGCGGCCGTCTGTCGTGTTCGCGGATCGAATACAATATAATATAATACTATTATTCGTCGTCGACGCCGCCACGCTGTGCGAGAAAACGTGTACGCAAACGCATAATATATTACATTATATTATTATTATATCATATAATATTGTCATCGTCGTATCGTCGTGTTATTATTTTACGTGTATTATTATTATATATGTATGGTCAGTTTTTCGTCTCGACGAGTTTTTGCCAGCGCTCTTAAATCGCCAACCGTTTCATATGATGAGCGGACGGACTGCATGCACCGCATAATCAGGATTGAAGCTGCGCGTACCTATAATATATAATCGTTTTTTGGGCTGCAGAGGCGCACAGAGGCGTCACAGTTATTGTTATTATTATTATAAGGTGCTATTTAATGCGGGCTTAAGATGTGCATGCGATTATTTCTGAATTTATCACAAAAAATTCCCTTCCAAGCATAAAATTTGTTTCGCAACAAAGAACATTGACATTAAATATTTTTTTTATTTTAAGTACATTTTTCGTGCCTATTTATATGTTATATGAGTGATAATAGTTCGATAAAATGATTCGTTAAAAAAAAAAAAATAAGAAAATAGGTATTTTTAAATTATTTATATATTTTCATAGATATTATTTTTATTTTGTAAAATGTTAAAAATATCTTGACAAAATCGGATGTGGGTTTTTCATTTCACAACGGTTTAACTAAGTTTTCATCATGTGCTGGCAGATTTAGTAAACGTGTATACATAGCTGATATACTGTTTTATTTATACAACTTACACCGATCGCGATAACGCGAAATTATACATACATTTAAATAATATGAACCAATTTTTGTATGGGTAATCATTATTTTTATCATTATATTAAATATGATTTTTAAGAGCACTTTTATGTGTTGTAGTATTGTTGGTGGCTTGGTGCATTAAATTGTATTTTTCGTGTGCCTTAGGAGATTAAAACCACGTCTTGATTATAACATAACTAAAATTAACTTTGACCTAAAATAAAAATAAAAACTTCCATACTACACCTACCAAATCATATAATGTAAATACTAAATAAGTGTTTATTTGAGAGAGGTTGAAAATTCAGTGGGCAAGTTTAATGGGTCAAAAATCTATCTAATAAAATATAGTACCATTAATTATATGGTGTATCATTGAGACCGAAAACTGCAGTTTTACATTGTCGTAATAATAAATAATATCTATTGCAGCAGTACATAAAAGTTATTAGCTTGTTTCACATAGTTTTCATTGCAAGTTGCTGTGAGTTAAGTGTGAAACTAGAAAGATAATCGGATCAAATAGTATACCCCTGTACCTCATGTATTTTATAAAAGTTATATTTTAATATGTTGTAATGTCCAGACTCCTAATAAAAATAAAATCGATGAGAGTAGTTTTCATAAGTTTTTAATAAGCAAATATTAAACATTTTTTATCGTTCATAAACAAAATAAAGTTAAATTAACGTTGTAATAAAAGTGTGGTTTTTTCGGAACCGATCGTAAATCTCTAAAAAACGAAAACAAATTATTGAAATTTTAACCGATCTGGCAGTAGGACATGACCGAAATTTCACGTAGTATAAAATATGTTTCATTTTACAACGTATCGATATGCTATAAAGCTACCACAATTAAAACACTAATAAAATTACTTATAATCTTATCAATAATTTATAACTATATACTTACGTTTCATGTACAGAGGTATTATAGATTTCTATTGGAAATAAAATCACCATACTAATCGCACAACTCTGAACTGTGGAGTGTGCATAATGCAAATATAAATAAAACCGTTTTAGCTCATAGGCCGCTAGTACAGTTTTAATTGATTGCAAAATAGGAATATTATGCAGAAAATATATTAATTATTATTACTTGACATACTGCTACCGCGGATGAAATTATATTATCCTGCAGCGTACGTGAAAGTTCATCATGCAGGAGATATCGCATTTTAATTATCAGTTCTATTTGTTTTTCATGATTATATATTTTATACAGTTGTTCAACGCGATACGTATAAATTACTCGATTTGTATAATATGCTAATATTTTAACATTTTTAATTCATATGGATACTATTCTACCATACTTGTTTGCACCTATAACATTATTTTTTTTAAATCTATTTATTTAAATTTTTCATGTATGAACGACGTTTTACCGAACGTGCTATTTTATAACTCGTTGAGATGAGAGAAATCGAAGTTTTTTGATTTTCTTTGCAACATATAAGGAAAATCTTCGGCAATAATTGGAAATCTATTTTTTGTTTAATTTTTATTTTCAACAAATCTTCTCTATAAAGGTCTTAAATCTATTGTAACCTTTGATTTTCAAGAAAAAAATTGACGCTGTCATTGATTCAATTTTGTGGTTAGTAATACCGGTATACCACATAGTATGATGCACGTACCAGAAAGTAAAATCTTGCAATCCTGTTCGAATCCTATTATATCTTAAACCAGTTACCACTAACCATTATTAAGTTCATAATCAATAAAATCAGTTGAGTTACTACACCGCATTAAAATAACCATACATTTTAAAATTATGTTTCACTTTATCTGGGTAGTGGAGTGCGTAATCGCCTCAAGACCATTACTAATTAACTTAAACAACACGACGTCTGCAGTGACACTCGAACGATGTATGATGATGAACATTGCGGTCTCGCGTGTTTTCACTTTAGGGTCGTAGCGACAATCGAATATAAATATTATAGTATATTATCTTATTCTAAACGGCGTGGATCATTATATATAGGTATATAATAATGTGTTACGAATTTGAAAGTTACAAAACAAATTCTCAACCAGTTATTAGCACGTAACGTATTAATAATATATTCTTAGTTATTCTTGGAGTTAAAACACGAATACATGATATTATTATAAAAGTGTCTATCATTTTTATTTTATTTAAAAAAAAATAATAATAATGTTTTCAGCGCATATGTTAATATTTACACATAAACATTATTTCTCATATTATAATATATTATTTTATTTTTCCGTCTTAGCACCTATATCTATATATGTATAAATGTATATACATCACAGTAGGTACAATGTCAAATGTTTAAAATACTAAATAATAATTTTTCATTTAGAATACACAATACACTGCAAATGCGTACGTAAATAAAAACAATAAATAATAAAATATTATTTTTATATTCGAATTGTATAATATATAATATATTATAATAATTCTGTATTGATTCTTTCTTAAAATGGCCGTGAAGAGGGGAGGAGGAATTAAATCAATATGCGTTATTATAATTTATTTATAATCGAAACATATGTATATGCGTATATAATATTTATGTACCTATCTCATATGTTGTATCGTTAATAATATTTCCTTAGTATTTTGAAATATTTTTGTTTTCATTTTAATATATAGGACGTAGGTAGGTGCATAACAACGTATTGATATAAAAATTGCGCGATTGAGAAATATGCACAAATTGTGGACTTTGGGCGATTGAATTTTCTACAACTGATTTCATCACGGAACGCTTATGAAAGTGAGTTACAGCCAGATCGTACATCTTACTCAACGTCTAATGGTATTACATTTATAAACAAATAGAACATTATTATTAGTAATTTATGACCATATAGTTCACGTTGAACGCATATTTTCTTGTATCGTATAATAATGTATGAATTTATGGTGTATCGCATACATGCGTTTTTCCTTTTGTGTATAAATAATATTGATATAATTTATTGTACATATATTAAACGCTCGTTCGTTGTTGAAACGGAAAAGTGAGACTTTAACTGTTTACTTATTTATTTTTGAAATTACAGTTGGATATGAAATTAAATTAGTACTCGAATGATACATCAATTTAAATAAAATGCAATTAAAACACCAGTCTTATTTATTACACTGTTTCACAACGTTAATCATTTCATATAAATGGTTATTAAACCGGATCAGAAACCAGTATCGAGATGTTTCCATCAATGCTATTTTTCGGTAAAACGTCAAAGTTTTGATACTTATCTTAACTGGGTTGGTTTTTCTGCATCATAATGGTTCGAAACTATTTTGTCATTATTTTTAATTGTTGCCTGCAACACAGTAACGGTGGGTTATATATTTATGATGTTGAATTGAATAATATTTAAAAAAAAAAATCACTAAATATCGTAGTATCGTATATGTTATTCTGACTTCGTGGTATAAATCAATGCGTAATGTTAATAATAATAATTTCATTTTTCTATCTCGTCATCTTCATTTGGCAATTATAATAATATGTAATATACAAGGTGTGATTTACCAATAATGTTCAGTGTTCACCCGATTTCTTCTTTTAATAAATTATTTATTCAAATTTTAGTTTTTGGAATTTTAAGTATACTTACAGCTAGACCATATATTATAATACTTGGGTTTTTTATTTAATTTAAGTAATGCACATGAACAAATCTTGTATTTAGTCAAGAGACCTACTTCTTTTTTTTCCTGTACAATGATTTTTTTTTTCATTTTGATATAATTTAAATTTGCAGAAGTATTTAAGTTTGCATACAAAAGATAATAATAAATTTGGCTATGTTGAATTTAAATTTATAGTAATTACTAACTAATTATAATTTGTAAAAATTCTACGGTTACAAATTTTTTTAACTCGAAGACCGAATTTTGATTGATATACATCGAAATATTAAAAAAAATAATCTTTTTGATGATTTATAGTAAAAAAATATTAGTTTTTATTCGGTAAATAATGGCTTTTATTGCCACATCACATTTTTTTAGTCCTTAAATGATATATGAAATGTCTAAATAATTGAATATATAGCCTTAAAAAATAGTAAAATAAATCAAAATGTTAATAAATTAAAGGAAAAATGGAGGCTAAAGAGCATGTTCGGTGAATCACTCTGTATAATATGTTTATTATACTGACATTGTAATATGTGCGTGTATGTATATATATATATATATATTGCGCGATAGAAGTCGACGGATTTCGTTGATCATCGCGGCCAACGCGCACACGACGACGAACACGATTTATCTAAATCCACGAGGACGCCCGTACCCATGTTCAATTCGATTTTCATTTGTCACAATTATTCACGATTAAGCGCTTTACCTTGTTAACGACAGCATTGGTGTATTATTTTTAATAACACTACTTACCGATACACTGCAGCCGACTTGTATAACGGTCGAGTGACGTGTACAAATGTGTACACCAGTGCGTATGTGATGTCCGATCGTTGTAGGTATACGGGATTTCTAAAAGTCCCATCCACGCAATTGAAGTCGCGCTGACCATTAAGTTATTCAATGATATTATAGTTATCGAAAGTCAAATGTATTTTATTGCTATCAGTCGTTGACACCATTCGGCGCTTTTACAGTTTCCGGTTATGCTTTAACCGGTTTCGGAATATATACGAATGTTTTATTTTAGTTTATCTTTATTATTACTCCGATCGCAGCCACTATATGACCGTATACATACACACATATTAATATATTATACATAATATGTATAGATGGAAGGTAAACTCCGACTATAAACGAAATTCGGTTCATTTTTATGATCAATCAATAAAAGTATAAAATAATATATTTTAATTTTTAATTTGCAATTCATTTCGAATTGTAATATAATATTATATACTATGCGGCTGTAGGTCTTACAATGACTGGTCATTTTGTTGTTGTCCGGGAACTTCAGTTTTGATAAGCGTTTCAAAAGTTTCGTAGCGTAAACAGGATTGTTTTTTTTTTATGTTAAAAAGGGTGTCAAAGTTAGAAATGAACAATAATTATTTATTTTTTTTTTTATTAAAACGCATTTTAACATCATAGAAAATTTAAACTGTGATACCAACTGCATATTAATTATCATTTATTAGCTAGTTTGGTAAAATATAAAAGAACTTTAGTTTAAATTAATTTATGAATATAATAGGTAATTATTTGTCGTCGGGGGGGGGGGGGTGCTAAGAATGGATTGCGTCACTGTAGTCAACATATTATACACATGTATGTGATGATATAATCACAATTCAAAATTGCCTATATTAATCGTAAAAAAAAATTCATAAGACAACAACGAATCATATGCGCTGCAGATCAGGATATAACGAGAATATACCTACAGATTATTTTATATATTTATAATATTATGACCACTTGTGATTAGGTAATATCGTTCGTTACATGGTTACCTTTACTCAACCGGCTCTCACTATCATGCGATATTTATTGGATTTTTTACGCTGAAAATCTAACTCAAATTTATTAATGAATTGTGATATACACGTGTTTATAGTAGCTCTTTATTTATACGTAGGTACATAATACCTACGTTTAAAATATACACAACTCGTAAATTATGACACTAAATGTTCACAATAATCTTTTTGTTATGATTTTTGTTTCTGTTTTTCATTCATACCATAACAATCTAATAAAACTTGTTTGTATTCAAAACGAATCAACCGTACAACTAATAAATCAGACCTGGTAGAACGTAAGAAAATGATTTTAGCGTGGGAAAAAACATGGTCATTTTTGAGATAATAATCATGATGATCGAAGTGGTTTTTTTTTGTGACCACTGCATTATAATATTATTAATAATGTTATTTGTGTGTGTGTGTGTGTGTATGTGTGTGTTGGAGATGCTCAGCTTTAAAATCCGATCAATTACTACATAATAAACATCGAATCATCTGCAAATGACTTATTTTTTGATCAACGTATTTGAATTATTAAGTGTTGTTTGACAAATCACGATTTTATCCAATAATATACGCACAAACACTTGAACGTCAGACATCAGTGATTTGTTTTTGCAAAACTCCACAGTATTCACGAATTAATGAAATTAATGAAATAAATTGACGCGAAGGACGCATATAATAATATATACATACAAAATAAAATTTACTCCGAGTTCGGCTAACAACGCAATAGTATTATAGTCCACTCATCGTTATCCATAAACATATATAATATTATACCATATATTGTATTCTACCTACACAAGTCTATCAATAGTTGTTTCCACTTCATTCGTTGTTGGATCACACACACACGAGGTCTGCTGCAACGTATTTAGTATATTTTATATTATTTTTATTATACTACAAGGGTGGTCAACTTGTGGCTCTCGCCATAATTGAATGCGGATATCGTATTGTTAATAAAATCAAAATTTCTGCAAATTATGTACATAAAAATGTTGGTTCTTGATATCAGTTAGATTTATCCATGTGGCTCACAACAAATTTATGTTTACTATCCCTGATATACTCGTATAAGCCAATTAAACTTTTTTACTGTAAATTATTAATCAGATGATCTTTTTGAAAATGTCGATGTACATAAATAAAAATTTGAACGAGTAGTTTCTATGTTATCAATGTCAATATTATACTAAAAAAACAATAATTGTCATTAAAAATTGTTTTACAAAAATATAAAATGGGTTTACTATTACTATTATATTGTATTTATTATACCTATTAATAGATATAATATTTAAAAATTATAAAATGTTAATACATTAATTGTATTAATTATACTCAAGTTATTAAATCACCATAGTCCCTGATCGTTCAAACTAATTATCTTTAGTAGTACATTAAGTTAAAATTACTCGTTTAAATTTCAATTCAGATAAATACAAATTTTAGTAGTAATTTTAAGTACTCAGATTGATAATTCACAGAGAGAAAGTGTGATTTCCGTTTGAAAATAAAAAAATTGTATCGCCACAGGGCACTCCACAATAATGGTTAGGTTAATAATATAAAAATTCGAAATAATTAAAAATATACTTAAATGTTCTAAAAATCAGAATTTTAGTAACTTTATTGTTGATGGGTGGATAGATCATCGTGTTTATTACATAATATCGTGCTATGGTCGCTATGGATATAACGCTCACTAGGTTGCAGAATGTAGTATTACACTATGGCGAGAGGGACTATGTATAATAATAATTGTCTAAATAAATAATATCATCATAATATTGCTTGCATGACATAGGTATTATTCACTCGACGGCATAAACAAATGTAAACGATTAATATGTATGTATCTCATTTTTTTTTAATTTCATTTTTTACGGTTTTTTGATTAAACGCATACGACGCGGCGTGGCGTGGTGGCATAATTTAATATAATATTATCAATATTCGTTATCTTCCACGCGAGCTTATAGATACAATATTATATTACACACGCATATGCTTATACCTATCGTGCGGCCTATACAATATAATATAATATTTTATATTCTGACATTAAGACAAACGACGAACGAGGAGACGACGACGATATCTCGTTTCCAATTTTTTTATTGCGTTGCATTTCCAAAAACGTTTTCAAACCGTTGCGCGGGCTTTCTATATGATAGTAATGATAATATATACGGGTGCGCCATTGCGAGCGGACAGACAAAAAACTAAAAAATCTTTTTTATCCTATACCGACGACGAAACGTTAAAAATAATAATAATATATTTATCCTGATAATAGAAGGCGTTCGGAAAGAACGTCTTCCTTCCGGTTCTTTATTATTATGATCGCGTTGCTTAGAAGACGTCGATGCACTATTTGGTATCTCACTCTGTCGATTTCTTTTGCAATATGTACAATAATGTACACGGAGTTATGAACACGTTTATATTTTAAACAAGTACAATAACTTAAATATAAATTAATATCATAAAAAGTTAACAAACAAAAACATTCTTAATTTTATAGACGTCGTAGTATAAATAAATTGAATTTTAAATTGAAAATTGAAAAAACTAAAACATCACAATGGCCGTTTCGCTGAAATCAAATACAGTTGTCAAACGTTGTCGTGTACGCGTACGTCAGAAAGACAAAACGCCGAAATCCTCTTAAATAAAAATTTACTAACAAATATATATTTATAGAAATACAAGTTCATGATTGTTTTTAATGAATTACACTCCGATTGGCCGAATCGTTTATTCCTACTTCATTTACTAGTACCTACCTCAGGTGTTTGTTCATATTATAGTATCGCTCATCAACCCCTTATGTGTACGTATATTATACGATACTGTATAGACATGCGTTTCGAGGGGTAAGATCTACTAATTTATAAGACTCTCTTTATATCGTAGCGAGAATGTTTGAGGGGGAGGGAGTCTTGTATGGTAACCTAACCGGAAAAGCCTCACAAGAGTCCGGCGCGGACCCGCGGAGCAGCTCCAACCCCGCCTGATCTCGCGAACACGCACCGTTTGTGCCCACGCGACGGTCTCGTTATAATAATATCACAGCGATATAATCGGCGTGTTGACGTTGTTTCAGCGACGGGGCCGACAAGCAGAGGTTCTACGAGGTGTCGTGCAAGCCGGGCGTCGAGGGCAAGCCGTGCCTGTTCATGGAGCGCAAGCTGCACGGCCACTCGACGTGCGTGCAACGGTACTCGTACTCGTACGCGATCGTGCGCGAGGAGAACGCCAGGCACCACCACGGCGGCGTCGGCGCGGGCACGGCCGGACAGTACAACAGCAACGGTGGCAAGCAGACGTTCCAGTCGCTGTTCCCGAACGACAACAACGTTTGGAAATTGGATTACATAAAGGTGCGCAGCGGGTGCGCGTGCATGGTGCAGTCGCCCAAGAAAAAGCAACAAAAGCAGAGGCGGAAGAACGGCGGCGGCGGCGTGGCGGGGGGGAGCAGCGGCGGCGGCAAGAGCAGGTCGCAACAGTGAGCGATGACCAAGACGACGCCGACGACGACATTGCGGCGGCGGCGGCGGCGGCGGTGATGACGCCACTGCCGCCGAGCACGGTGTGTTCCGCGAGTCCTATTCAATAGACGACGACGACCCTTTTTTTCGTGTCGTCGTCGTGTGTTCCCTCGTCGCGCGCCTACGCACAATTTATCATAATAATATTATATAGTGTTTATGTATACGCACCACGTTATTAATATTATTAAATGTATTAAATATATTTTACCTAATAATGTTAATATTATCGTGTACACGCCGACACGCCTCTCATCCGTTCTCGACTCGACGCCGATTGTTTCTTTTCACTCATAAATTTTTAGATATATATTTTTTTTTTCTACTGTATATTGTATATTTTTATGATATTATGCCAAAAAACAAAAAACCGCCAGCGGATATTTTTCAACTAGATTTTTTTTTTTTTCATCGCTTTTAGTTTGTTTTTTAATCCAACGTTAACACACGTGCGCACGTCATGCCGCGCGAGTCTTCTACTTCTTCTCCTTCCCCACCCCGTCCTCCTCCTCCGTTTTTGTATTTTCATTCACTCTTGCCCTAAATATAATAAACGCTCACCGCTGCATTAGCGCTTTCACGTATAAACACCGCGCACTCGCAATTTATAAAGACGTTAGAAACAAAAAAAAATAGCATTAATTTATACATCGCTACAAACCGTTTTTTTTTTTTTTTTTATTTTAATACGTTGTCTATAAATATAAATATACTATATTTTTAATAACGTTTTTTAATTCAATATATAAAATAATATATAATATAATACACAACTATATTCATATAATATAAATATTATAATGTAGCGAGCGGTTATAATAATAGTAATATATAATAATAATAATATTATACTGTTTATAGTCATTCGAATGTTACCTTAGGCATATGAATAGGTAATATTGTTAAGTAATTACGACTGCTTCGCAACGATAGGTAGGTAGATAGGTATATATAAATACTATACATATAATAAGTGCATATTATAATAATAAAAGAAAAAAAAATAATAAATGTTTTTTGTTTTATATTATATACATATACTCGTTACCTCGATCTATAATTATCATCTTCGGGATGAATTACAACATGTTAATTTTTTTTTTTATCAAACAAAAGCGCTACGTCTTACTACTCTTAAAAAATATATATATATACGTAATATCTCCTTAGAGCTTAATATTCTTCTAAATTAATATTATATTATATAATATCCTTTTCTTCAGCACCCGCATTATTAACTTTTTATTTTTTTTTATTTTTTTCATCATAATTTTTTTCCTTCATCATTCTGTTGTACATCATAACAAATATTATAATATATGTTGTCTTAAATCTTTATAAGTGTACATTTATGTATACATTAAAATATATGGCATGGATATGTATTGACATATTGTATGTGTATATTTATTTATTTTTTGTTAATACTATTACCGTGTTGATATAGTAGGTATGTACAATGTACACTGTGTACATAGTACATACACATACGTATTTATTGACTAAAATATTATTGTACATTTTATGTTGTTTATTTATTTACTACTTTTAATATATTATATATACACATACATATTATTATTATGTATAACTATTATAATAATTTAATTATCGAATATTTTTTTTTGTATTCTTTTGTTTTTTGTCAATTTAAATTTTGGTTCGTTTCGTATATATTATATATTAACGACTCATTAAGCTGTTTTCGCCACACATAATTGCATCATATTAAATGTTACATAACATAGCCAATAGTTACATAACCGATGTCAAACACACACATACAAGTGTCTGCGTGAGCGCGCGCGCACTTAATGTATAATATCTTTATACAAATATTTTTATATTCGAGTTTGTATCCATACAACGACTGTGTACCTATAATATAACAGCACAAAATAATAAAATATTATATTTTACTACGTAGTGAAATAGTTAATGCTTAAAATTAAATTTCAACCATTTTATAATTATAACAATATCACGCACGCTTCTATTACCGCGTTGTCATGTCATTAGAAATACGCTCAAAATCCTTTCAAATTTAAAATAAAATAATACGTGAAAAATTAGTATTATGTTAAGCAAATATAAATATATATCAGATGACCCATTAAACTTAGGACACTTATTACTTCAAAAACTACTAATATTTTTGAAAATATTTTTTTTTAAATTTGAGTTGCTAGAACATTTATCCAAATAAATTATATTTTTACCATTTTTATCGTTCTTATTTTAAATTAACATCGACGGTATAAGTATTTAAATTTTAGATGAGCGGAGTAAAATGATTCTCAAAAATTTTAAACTAAAAATGCTTCTAAAAATATTCTGATTTTGAATAAAAAATATATGTTTTCATTGGGAACAAAAAAATAAAACGATTATAATGAGTAAAATTGTATTTTTTTTCAAGAATATTATTTTATAACGATTTAAAATAATTTAAAATAAATATTTTCAAAAAAGTTAATGATTTCTGAAATAATGAGCTGAAAATATCACTCTATTTACATACAAAAATAATACATATATTATTGATATATAAATATATATATATAAATAATATATGTATTATAGTGATCTATATAACTTAACTAAACAAGTTTTTGATTTGTTGAGATTACAAGCGTTGGGAATTTGACCATATTACTTTTATTGTATATACGTTGGTTTCACGACAATTAATTTAACGTCAATATTCGTTTGTATGATTAGATTGTTGTATAATTAATATATTCCAATTATCTTACACGGTTTGTTGCGAACAGTTTGAATTCAATAAGATGTATTTTAAGTAACTACCTACTATTATACATATCTGGTCAAATTCACCAAAAACAAATCGTATTCAGCATTATTGGTTATTATTTTATTTCATAAAATAAATTATTATCACTGTCTGATTTTTTTTCTGATGTATAAATTCACGTGTCGTATAGAAACGACAAGAAAAAAAATTAATACAAATTGTTACGATTATCGACATTATATAGTTAGACGGCGTTTTATGTATGCATTTATACCGACATTTATGTGTTGTCCATAGAGTTCAGATCGTTAGGAGCAAAACACGATATTCTGTCAAAATGCGATAAAATATGTACGAATACGCCTTTGCGGTCGCTATATCGCAGAAGTATTGTTATTTTTTTAAACTGAATCCGATTTATATAAACATATAATATGTATATGTATATATATAACTTCGCACAATTTAGATTATTGTTTAATAATCGAAACATTTAATGCACTTTTTTAATAAATTAATAAAGAATATATAATTAATTGTTTGAGTTTTATTTTTAATATATCGTTACTTATAAACCATTAATAGTCGATGGAACAATTGATTTTGTACCTGTATATATCTAATTAACTATTGACTATTTCATACCATTGTACTACGTATAATCATGGTACAGATATCAAACAATATAGTTAAGACGCAATTTAGTGGAATTCATGGTTATTTCAATATTCACTATTCACTTACACAATATCATTACTACACACTAAATTTTATCTCATTTTGGTGATTAATAATTCATGTTAAGACAGTTAAGTACTTTTTTTACTTCATTTTATAAGGTTTATAATGCTGAAATATATGATAACATACTATTTTTTTTTATACCATTGAGGAGGATAATAAAGTATTTCAGTTACCTATTGTAATAAAGTTAAACACACGATTTTTTATATCTCCTCCTCCTAGCCCAGCACAAATCATAGCTGTATCTACCACTAAGAAAAATAATATAAAATGGATACCTATGCGGCTAGGCCATTGGTCTTCCTGACAAGAATTTATTGATTCTACCGGCTACTGTTAATATTATTACCTATTGATTCCGCAATCTTAATTGTTTTTAAATATAACGATAAAAATATTAAAGGAAATTTTGTTTTTAATTAGAAAATTGAGTACTGGTTATATTATTTATAATATTCATTCATCAATTCTGCTCATGTTTAAATTAATAAAGAAAAAAAATGAGGTAAAGTTAAAATAATACAAAAATTTAGTATAATAATAAAAATTTAAAAATTATTGAACATGCGAAATTTTGAGCAATTTCGTGAATTAGAACGATAATGATTAGAAACTAGGTAAAAAGTAATATTAAGAATGTTTAAATTTTAACAACGAGGCTGACAAGTGAATTTTTGTCATAAATGATTAATTATTCATTATATCATTTATATCTAAAACTATTAACGTATTTAAAAATATATGACACTAAAATAACAAATTTTCAGAAAATTTTTTTTAATATTTCTTATGTTGTTATAAATTGTTATGTTATTATGTTTTTGTGTATTTAAATAAAATTAAGACAGTAGAATGAATAGGTAGTCAATATGAATATTGAACAGCATTCAGCAGAATCAATATAACCAGCGGAATCGATGCATAGATATTATAAATAGTAATAGTCGGAAAATTGCCACAGAATCGATGTAGGTACACTCTTTCTGATAATTTTACCAATTACAAATTTTAAGCCACGGGGTCATATATTTTTTATTATGTCAAAAAAAATGCAGTTTATAACTACGTTTTTGTCTGCCGTTTCGCGACCAAAAGTTGTGTTCGGTTTAACGATGGAAATTTCCCGGTAGAATATAATGTTAGTGATAATGATACCATGATTAAATTCTTGTGTATACATAACAGTTAATTTTCAGAGTTCAATAAAAGACCTACGACAGACGACGTAGCTGTGAAGCCCAGCTTTAGTCCATGGAATTTTTATCATACGGTTACTAGTTACTACTGACAACATACAGTGAGTGATATCGATGGAGTATTTGTGAAAATCTGAGTACATTATTACTCCAAGGCCATTTACAAAGAAATTTGACTAACTATGATTCTATATTCTATCCTTATTATAAATATTGACGACCATATACAATGTGATCGGGAACGAAATGGATTTCAAATTTTACAATATTATATTATGTATTATTATCATTTCTATGCATGAAAAACCACGGTGCCAATTTATATTATTGCTGCGTTATAATAATAATATATTGTATAGCCCAGAGGTTCCCAAACTTTTTATTGTACGACCCATTTTGAAAACTTTTTAAAATATGGCAACCCACAATATCAATGAATGACCTTTTATTTTTTTTTTTTTACCATACAACAGAAAATTAAACTATTTTATTAAATTTTATGTAATTACGAAAAAAAAGTATAATAAGTATAATATATTAGTAATTTAATAAGTATATAATTTATGTAGTTACTAAAAAAAAAATATAATAAGTATAGTATATTAGTAATTTAATAAGTATATAATTTTAATGTGAAGGATGTAATTGTTTCCTATTTTTTTTCATCACATCATCGATATCCACTTCAGCATTGGTTAGCTTGAGACGCAGTGAGTTTGAAAGTTTCAATTTGCTCCGTAATTTGGTTTTAATAGCAACCATTGCCGAAAAACCAACCTCACAATTATATGATGAAATGAATGGGAGTAGCATCTTTACAGCTTCATTGGAAACAGTTGGATAATTTTTTTGAACTGATAACCAGAGATAGGTAAATTGTTATATTTATAATAACTATTCTTTATTAATCTGATTGTGTCGATTTGACACGGCCGCTGGTAAACTCGTAATTGTCACACTCACAGATACGGATTGACGATAAAACTGAATTTGAACTTTGAACATCAACGAAAAGTAATAGATGATTATATTTTTGTATTATTTAAAAAAATAGCGCGACCCACTTTTGGGTCGCAACCCACAGTTTGGGAACCTCTGGTATAGCCGTATACGAGTGTTTGGGTATTGCCGAGAAGACGATATTTATTTAATCATTCGGGAAGTGACGGTAATGTATTTTATTTTAAAATAATATCGTGTTTTTGTGATAAACATCAACATATTATTTATAGTACGGATTATGATAGTATTATTATAATATTATCGTAGTACGATCGCGGAAATATGAGTAAATCGTTTATTACGCATACATTTTTACACATGAAAAAAATGGTACTAGTTATTCTTATTACCTATACCAATATTTTATCAATAATCTCATTTGGTTTTTTACTCGTCCCGGAAGAATATAAAGTGACATGTAATCCGCACCGAATTAATAACATATATTTATAAGTATGTATGCGAAAAAGAAACTTTTCGTATCTAAGTATCGACGGGATTAAATTAAAATAATACCAGCATTAACAGTTTATTATATACTCGTAAAATTCGGTATTACTATAGCCAAAATCGTAACACTGCAGAAAACCGTTGTCCAGCAGCTTTATTAAAAATGTAATATTATAATAGAATTATAAATTAAATTAAATTATCATATTCCCCACATATGCATATACAAAATATACAAACGCGATAAATATTAATCGTTCTTCTGTAAATGTATATTATCGTCTTTTAATATACAGCTTAATTCGTTTTAGGCATACTTACCCCCTGTTTTTATCATTGACTATGTGTTTATTCGAATTCTGCTTTTTGAAGTTTTTAAGGATATAAAAGTTAATATTTTTGATTATTTATATTTTTATAACATTTATAGATTGTTTTGTATTGGTGATACTAAGTTTTTATTTTCGAATGAGGATCACCCCTTTTCCTTGTGCATTTTTTGATAATGTTATTCAGGTGTGAGCGCATGAGAGTTTTGGGTGTTTAACCCTCCCCTCCGCAGCTCGGAATATCAAGAATTAAAATAAATAATCTAACATACAAATAAATAACTAATAGGCATCGGTAGCCGTCAATTTGATGATGTACTTAGATAGGTAATGTAGACGACAAGTATAATTACCGTCGCTGACGATATATTACGGGCAGTGGCGTATATAGGGGGAGGGGGTTATGGTTAAAACCCCCCTGAAGTGTATGGTTGATACGGCATTGATTTTGATTGTATAATTAATTGGAATTTAAGAATGGAAATTTTTTCTTAACCACCCCCTGATATTAATTTCTATACACGCCACTGATTACGGGAAATTTGTAACAAGTAAATAATGAGTACCTAAAATAAATACAGTATGAATAGTAATTAGTATGGTAGTTATGAACATTTTTTCTCCCCCCCTCCCCACACCAATTTTTTTCCTATGTTCGCCCCTTATGTTATTGCATCTTAATCGAAATTTAAATGAATAGTTTCTGAGTACATTGTACAAAGGATAATAAAAATAATAAAATATTTATACAAAAATTATATTAAGTGTAGTATTTATTATTGACAGTTTTTACAAATTGTACTGCTTATTAATTTATTACCATAACCGTCAAGTCATCATATCCTCATATATTTAAGCCTTATAATACCATATAATCGACTATTATTATATCCTTATTTTATTAGTCCTTAATTAGTTACTGAACAGTTAATGGTAAAAAAGAGATTCTCATTAAAAAAAAAAAGTTTATTCGATAATCGATACTAACACTGCAAGACACTTAAAAATCTCTAAGTGCTTATTTGAATGCATGATCCTAACAACTCAATATATATTTGAAAACTGTTTATAAGCCCTATCATATTAATCAATGTGCATGTAGGTAGTATAAAAATAAAAAATAGTATCTGGACGGCGATTTTGCGACAAAATAATATCGGGCGAAAGAGAAACGAAAATAAAATCGTATTTCATGGACTTTATTGTGTAATCAAACCACGTTTTAATTCACATATTACAATATATGTCTATGTATTAACTATCCAGATACAATTAAGAAATTTCAAAATATACAAAACGCAATGATGTATCAAAAATACCCCTATGATTATCTCTTTTTAATACTCCCAAAACAAGAGGGCTATTTTGGCTAAGAACAGTTAGAACTGATATAGTCGATATTTTGAAAAGTTCGCAATCTTCTCATTTTCGAGGGCCATTCCTATAAAAATGTTGACGCCATATATGAACGTTTGCGAATATTATCATTACGATATATTATGTCTTAATCGTATGTCTAAAAATATATGGTATGGCCATGAATAAATTGAAGATTATAATGTTTAGCAATCGTATTGATTGACGATTAAGCACTCAATATGTCAAATCAAATGATTGTCATGAGACACGCGTGTATAGTATATAAATAATATAAAAGTATTTATTATATATCATGTAAAAGTAACACCTGAAAGTATATTTACACGAGTACTTCTTCTGGTCTTCTTTAAAACAGTAATATAACCTGATATTAACCTCGACTATTTTATTTTTATTACTTAGTGTACAACATGTACTTAATACTGGTTATATTTTAATATTATTATAAATAATGTAGACGGCGATTGCATACTTACAACGCGCGACGGTGTTTTTTAAAAAAAAACTTTACGACATAATTATTATATATTATACATTATATATATAATATTATTGCCGCACGTGACGTTTAAAGTTTTATTTTATTTTAAAACGCGTGTCGTATAAAAATATAAATATAAATATGGATTAAAAACAAATGTCCAAGTGTGAAACCACGTATTTGGCGCAACGAAATGGTCCGGTTGGGTCGGAATGGGTATAAAATAATATACTAGTAGGTTTAATTCGTATACTACACATATTATATAGATAATACATAAAGACAGCATCAGAATTTCGAGTTATTCGTTTGGTCGCAATAAATGTAATAAAGATAAACGTTTTTTTTTCGTTCAAAAATTTATAGCGTGCTGGTTGACCGATATAATATTATACTACTGTAAACGTAAACCACAGATGACTTCCATCGAATGCACGGCGTTTTTTCCCGCAACACGTCGTACACGATGACGAGTTTTCCGTAGCTAGCAGTTCGTCTGACTACCTATCTCAAAATTATTTATATCGCCCAAGGGATGACTTACTATCGATCCGAATGATCCAAATTCATCGATAATATCATGTATTCAAATGGTTTCAAAAAATTGGAAAAGTCGTTTTATTTATTACATACCATATACCTATAACTTATTTTAACTTTAAATCGTTACAAAAACATTTTTATAAAGGTTTACTTAAGAGGATAAAAATTATTTTTATTGACGTTTTTTACTCTTATGAATAAAAATATACATTTTTATTTTTTTATTTCATATTTTAAGTACATATTATTTGGAGTATTCGATTTATAAAAATCAAATTTTGAATAAATGCTACATTTTTTGTTATAAAACGTATTCAGGCTGGATGAATGAAGAAGTGGAACAAAATATTGCACGGTAACATAAGGTTAGCATTGTGTATATTACACAATTTCATTAAATACATACATAGTATAAGTATTAAGTTAGCTATTCGATTGTTTTTGAATAACTTATAATCAAATAAAAAAAAAAATTTTAAAAAACATTAATAGTTTTTTAATTAACGAGTATCTTAGGTTGAAGAATTACGCTAATTTATTCAGTAATATTTTGGGATATGTAGAGAGAAATACGTTCAATCAGTGGAGAAAAATATAATGACGTTATGAGTTTATGACTTATACATTATCGATTTCTTTTTTTTTCCATGTAAAAACTGTATGAAATGAGTATAATAATAATAAAAAATCCGAAATAAATGTGACACGACTTTTGTGTGTCGTAAACTCCACGATTCGATATTTATCGCATTAATCGGAGATCATGAATGGCCGAAGTCTCGAACGATAGACGGCCCCCAATGGCTTTACTCGAATACACGACATTATTATACCACGGTTGCTGCGGAATCCGTAGCAAAATATATTTTATGATGAAATGGGATGGTGATCGATGGTAACAGAGGGAAGAGTGGAACCGAAACTCATTTTATAACAAAGCGATTTTTATATACCGTATATTAATTGAATTCATACCGAAAACGCGTATTATTATTATTACAGTACATGTTTTATTATCGTCGTTGTCTTATATTTTGCCGTAAAATATGTTTACTGCACATTGTGGCAGATATGGAGAAATCTAATCTATTTATGTGCTGTTCGATTTTGTATTATACAACTACAAACTAGAAAATCGTAATGTGCATTTTTATAAAATTACGAATTGTATAATAAAATATATTTAGATAATACAATTTTTTTATACAAAGCACTTGATCAGTTTTCAGCTTGTGTAAATAATTTAAGTTTTATTGAACGGCTCTTTGCAATATTACATAAAAATGAAATGTTCAAAGTTTATACAAATAATTTCTTTAAATGCTCATGAACCCCTATACTCATCCATCACTAGTGAATAATTATGGAGAATGTTATCATTTATATCAAGTATACATATTAAAATTACGCAATTGCCTTCCTCCAGTTGTTCAGAAGGCTCTCGAAGTTATGTATTCGAGAATTGATCAAATTCACAGCACAATGAATTTTAAATTGTTTGTAATATATATAAATATATGAATAATGTTACGTTGATCGTAAATTCGTAGCTATGTGTTGATTATGGTGTACTATGATTCAACTTAAAGGTGGCATCAAATATGCATTCAATGTACACAAGGCAAATAAAAAAATTTCTCATAATGGCTTGAACAAAAGCCCGAAACCTGACGTTGTACATTGTGCTCGGTATTCAAGATTGATTGTTGTTGTTGAGGTGGCTGATGCGCATCTACTGTCGAAAAGAACGACATTCCGACCAGAGAGCGGCAGCGGCTATATCAAAGGTTTTTGCATTTCTAAGAACTAACTTTCTCTTTAGTGACAAAACTCTCCTTTGCTATCCCTTCGACCTTCTCTTTGCTGTTATTGTGTAAGAAATAGTCACACATTTTACGTTTTACCGTTACGAATACCCGTCGATTTCTTATTACGTGATTTTACGATACGGCTCATCCCTTTTATCAGTGCAGATGAACATTCATATCAGAGATCCCAGTTTTCTGCACTTGACAATCTGGCCATTATTAATTATTTATCCATTATATTTAACATTTAAGTTTGCTTACTACAATAGCGTGCTGATGGGATATTCTATCTTACACAACGCTATTTAAAATAAATTCGTTATAATACCCAATATTCATGTATTATATTTGGTAACAACGACCGTGAAACATATTATATTAACATATGGTTTCAGCGCGATCCGATTATAATCAATTATATAGTTGCGCGTTACCATAATGACGAAACGGAATGGGAAAAAAATCTAATCAAGTGACAATTTACACGACGGCACACTTTAAAAACTATAAATTTTCGAGTTCTATACGAATCAACAATAAATTATTATAATAACATTCTGAACGGGCCAAGTAAATTGCAGTAAGTTAATAATAGTACCTAATGTTTGTTACTTAATATCATAATATACTGTGTCCCGCAGTAACAGTGGCGTATTTAAAAGTGGGTTCACGAATTGAAGTCGTTAATCCTTAAAATATACTCCACTGCTGCTGCAGCTGTTGTTGTAAGTAATCATTAGCGTATTTAGGGTATTCTCAGACTCAACCATTTGGACCTTATACTATTTTCATTTGATATTAGACAATAAAATATTACCTACTACTTATGCAGACTCGTGATTTTACTGCTTTATAAAAATGAGAAAAATATTTTTTGAAATGTTAAAAATTAAAAAGGATGATCAATCCTATATCCTCCCACTTTCCGCTATATAAGTATCTTATGCTACTGGTTTTAATGCACCGATATATACTAATGACAAAAAAAAATTTATATACACTGACAGGTTTATAACTCGCGTTACTATATATTATAATATTATACTCGCTCTACATGTCATCGTCAAAGGACACGGCTCACTGCAAAGACTCGACGTCGAACTTGCTTAGGTTATTCAACGACGGACGGCCGATCATCGTGTGGTCACTAGACGAGACCTGATCACGGATTATCCTGCAGATAACGATGACAACAATGATAACAGTCCACAATCTTCAAACTCTGACAGCACCGTTGTCATAAACAATTATTACACGTGGAACTCGTCCAGAACGAACTCTCCCATACACAAGTATGCAAAGCGTACGCGTAATAGAGCTGATAACGTATATATATATATATATATTATGTTAGAGTAATATAATAATTTAATGTCATGTTACCGTGGTAATAGTTAGGTATAGATAGGCATTTTTCAAACTACAGTTTTGCGAAAGGAAGGCTCGTTTGTAGGTGACTTTGAATTATTACCATTTTGGTTTTTTTTTTTTTTAACATGTAGAAATAATATTTTATCATAGGTAAATTATTGTCGTGAGACAATATGCATTTGATATTTAGGATTGTATATATGAGATTTATAAGGGATATTATGTAATTATAGTTATAGAAATTTTTATGAGAATAAAAACAATATTTTATTGAATTCCTGTGGTGCTGAAAACTTGCTCTGACAGCATTGTTAATCGAAATTGGAATAAAATTCGAATAATTTCTCGCCCCTTTTATTGAAATCATATTATATATTTTCTAAATAATGCATTAATATTAATTTATAATATATGACTTCTCTTATTACATCGTTAATGAATCCTCAACGTGTTTTAATTCATTCGTCAACCGTCACATCGTACAAAATATCATGTTTCGTCATTTGTAATTTTAATACAACAAAAGATTAAAAATATTATATTCCTTTACACGCCTAATCCTTCTGATCATTTAAATTAAAACTAACACAAGGCCATTCCCACTTCATAATAATAGTAAAACGTTCTCTCAACGTGTTTTTTACAGACTACAAACGAGTGAATCATCCCCTATTGGCTTATTTTTATGTGTACAATATAAGCATATATTATACTTCTATTATGTCAAATTAGTTTAAATATCCTTCAAATATGCCCTTTCTTACAACACTAATTGTTGAAGGTTATTAGCATGATGGCTTTCAACTACGTAGACAGCAGTTCTTAGCGGTTGAAAAATATATAATTAGAAAAGATTAAATATACCTTAGGAAAAACATATATTATACGATAAATAGAATAACAACTATTTTATAGTATAATTTTATTCTCTTGGCTCTTCACTCTTTTTGAGCGAAAGGCTAACTATTTTTATACAAAAATCATATACACAGTACATACCATAAAAGACTTGGATCGTGCAATATCGTTTTTATTTTTTTCAGTATTACTTGTATTATATAAGTAAAAAGTTACTTGATTTTGAAAAACGTGATGTAAAGGATTTTAAAACGAAAATAAATTTCTTCGAATAGTATCATCATTTTATAAAGTAATTTATTTTTATACAGTGCAAATAACAATTGGCCTCTTAACTGGGAATAAAATATAGCCCTTGACATTGGTTGTGTGTGATATTATAATAATAATTTATTATTATATTGCAGGGAGAGGGCACAAATCGTATCTGCGCTGCATTCGGTAAAGTCGACATCGGAGTTGTGTCGCGGGCTTATGACGTGCAACGGTTTCAATAGATCACACAGAATGAAGGAAATCATGTCCATGTGCGCAGACCGCCGGGGTGATTTTTCGGCGGACGAATACCATCATCATCACCATCATCACGATTACAGTAACAGCAGTAACGAGCAGGACGCCGCCGAAACGGATACCGTGACGACGTCCAGGTCAATCGGCGGGGCAACGTCAAATCGACGTTCTTGGTCGTCCTCATATCTCGGAGGTGCGTCGCGTTGCTGGTCTTGTACGGCCACCGACCGCGAAACAGATGAAGACGACGACGACAACGATGATGGCAATAAAAACAACATGAATCCGGACGAGGCACAATGCCATCGGACGTCCAAAAGGCAATTGTCGTGGATACGGAAGTTGAACCGGAAGTTCAGAAACAGTCGCGACAGCCGATAAAATAATGAGCAATTTTATTATATAATACGTATAATATATTATATTTTATTAATTATAATATAATATATATACCAATATGCTATGCATATTTTAATAACGCAGCGTCTGCAGCATAATGTGGAAAAGGACCAAAATAGCGAAAGTAATGATAGCTACGAAGTAATATTCACGAAATAATAAGAAAGAAAACTAAAATAATGAAAGTAATAATCGCATTTAAGTAAAAACAAAAAGTCTAATTTTAATATAAACATTTAAAATACACACACTTTTAAGTACCTTTTTATTTATATTATCTTTTGTTTTATGTTACATTAACAACTACCTTTAAAATTATGATTCTAATTATAAATAGAGTTTTTTCGTATAAATAAATAATTATTTACGTATAATAGCAAAAGAGGAAATAATGCATTATGAATAACATTTTAATATTTTTAATATTTTTATTATCTCTTATAAATATTAAATACCAAACATTTGATAGCTTTATAATTGTTAACTAATACAGGTGATCATTTTTCGAACAACACTTATTATTTCAAAACATATTGTTTTTGAAAATACTTTTTTTACATAATTTCTATTTGAAATAAAACAACATTTAAAAATTTCTCTAAGCATATTATCTTTATATACTTACAACAAAATGCTCACCAACAAAATATTTTTATCGTTTTGTTTCCTCCAACTATACAGCTATCGTACAGTAGCTTATGATGAGAATTTATTACACATTTATTTATTATCATTATTATTGTCTATACTAAATATTCAAATGAACTATTTCATGATCGTAAAATCATGTACGCATATTATCACTGATGCATTTCGTAATTTGCATTTATTTGCTGTAAATGATAAACACTTCAGATTTTGCGATTATTATTTTCGCTTTTTTAAATGGTTACCATACTACCGTGAACAAGATAATTAAGTTCACATCTATATACACAGACTGATAGAGTGCTTTCGACTTCTATATGATGATAATTCAAATAATTTATTATACTACAAGCTACAAGGTGATTATTTAAATAAGGCAATACACATATTATTGAAAAGTATTAACAATTTTGAAAATATATCCTTTTTAAATAATTTCAGATTTAAGTCATACCAATAAATTTTCTTTATGAACATCATTATATATTTATTCCTAAGCAGAATATTTTACTCAGATTTTAAATACATAATAATAGTATTTTTAACGATTAATTAATTATATTATTATTAGTATTTGATTACGAAAATTCTATTATATTCCACTCAAATTTTAAATACTAACTAATTAGCTACTCATTAAAAATTCATTTCTTATATGTTGAGATACTCAGATACGTGTTTTGTTTCGGATAATGAAATTAAATAGTGACATTAAAAAAAAAAAAAAAAAAAAAAAAAAAAATAACAATAAATATAATAATATTGTTTTTGCTTACCTTCAAATCAAATCATGTAAAAAGTTACTTATAAAAAAGTAACAAAAAACATTAATACTTAGAGAAAAATATTTTACTTATAATATATTTAAAATAATTAACACGTATAAAATATTGTGAATCTGAGGTAAAAGCTGTATATTAATGTCAGCCACGTCGAGAAAAAATTATCAGATATTGTAAAGAAATATTGTTGCCAAAGTGGTAACATGCATAATACAACATTTATTTTCTAGTTATACATTTATATTCTTTCAATTTACTTATAGATAATTTTTCTTGTAACATTTTATAAATTTAATCATTTTTAAAGTAATAATAATAATTTATTGATTTTAAACGCATAACAAATATTAATTATTTCAATTTTTTGTGGTTAAATATTATTTATTTTTAGTGTACTTAGAAATTTTATCCGATTACTGGTACTATTTTTTGGCACATCCTTACATCAATTATAATTATTATTATGACCATATAAAAAATTAGTGACAATTTAAAAATGATTACATCTCGCTTTATTGCCAAAATGCATTGGCGCGCGTTAAGGTCAAAACACGCAGTGGGGAGCCGAAACAAATTTCAACTCCTTTACTCTTGAAATTGATATCAAGATGATTAAAAATGTGTTTAATACATAAATTTATATTATAATACATAATACTTAAAATATAAAAATATACTTTTTGTATAAAATAATTATTGTACTTAATACAAAAGACAAAAGCTTTTTATTTCTTGTTTACACTTATACTGTACCATACAGTTATCTAATATAGAAAGTCTAATATCCAAATAATAAAATAATAATCTAAAAGTTGAAACTTCTTAGTTCACAAGAATTCCACTATTTCTATATAATATCAGTAAAATGAATAATGAATAAATAATAACTAATTTAGTTAGATGCTAAAAATATAATATAAATAATTGCCTATGAAAGTCCAATCTGATGACGGAGACAACAGTTCTTATAAAAGTATTTTTACATATTTATTTGCTTTAACACGTTCAATTTTAACTACAATTAATCCATATACGATATACCTAAGATTAACAATATATAATACTAATAAGCTAATATAAATAATTAATAGATTAATGAGATAAATCAATGCGGTTAATACAACAGTTTGTTAATAATTAGATATACTATACAATATTGTACGAATACAAATTTGTCGTTTAATGAAGACTATGAAAACAAAAATAATATATATAAAAAGTATATTCTTATAACTGGGGCTCGGAACTTAAAGCATTTGCTTATTTTTATGGATTGACTTAAAATGTAGCAGTTTTCATATTTGAATAATGGTCGCTATGGAAGTGTATATCATGTTACAACACGTTCAATTAGTTATTTTTGCTTTTTTGACTAGTTTTTATAGTTTTTTTTTTGGAGAAAATCCCTCTGAAAATCTATAAACAATGAGGCAAAATGACTCGAAAGTGAAGTTTGATTTTTTTATAATATAAAGATTTGTTTATTTTTTTTGATTTTTTAGTTAGAAACTTTTCCTAATCATTTTGCTTCAATATTATTTGTAATCTTTAATCATATTATTTTTAACACAGTTACAAATTATGCCTAGTGTCTAAGTTTTTGAAATGCTTATTCGAGTGCTTATAATGATGTTTTAATGATTTTAAGTGTTATAATAAGTCCCGAGCCCTGCATATAACTTATAGGTTATGTACTATGTAGTACTCAAAGTTATATAATACGATAACTCTACTCTGAAGAACGAAAAATATTCACCAATATTATGATATTATTTGTTAGATGTCTGCTGTATAATATAATACTTTAAATTATAATCGATATTATATAAATATATTGGTACAATTTATACATATTGCGTAATATTTAATATTATTTATAGGTATTTATAAGATATTATTACTTATTTACGATTATTTGTGATTGTAGTTTACTTCTCTCCAGTCCATTAAAAGTGCGTGATAAGTGTGTTTGATCACATTGCGATGACCTTGAGAATTCATGCTATTTTTTATCACATATTTATAAATGTACGATAGAATGATAACATATATTATACATGTCAACAGTGGTGTATTCGCATTTCACAATCTATAACATTTATAGTCTACATAAACAATTTTTAATACGATACCTTTTGCAATATTATAACATAAAATGGTTTATTATGTACAATTTTAATGTAAAAGATATCGAAATAATATATCGTAATTCGCTAAGTGTATTACATATACCTATATGTTATGTATATAAAGTTGGTATACGTTTAAATCGTTAAATTTAATTTTGAAGGACTATTATATCCTTAATATAAGAATTTCATAAACATTTTAATGACTGATATAACTAATTTGATAACTACTCGTTCAAATGTTGAGTTAGGTGGGCACATTCAAATTTTTCAAAAATGTATCCTCTAAATAATCTACAATAAAACAGAAAAGTTTTTATTTGAGAAAAAACAGAAGTCTTGTTTTTATTTGGGCGGACGTATGTACTCAGATCTTAATAATTATGTTTTCCGTCAAACGAATCTTAACAACGCGTGGTATTCGTTCTGAAATTTATGCAAATTCTTTCTGCTATCTTGGTGGATAGACACTCTAGTCATCAAATTTTAATAATATTACCTGTGAGATTTATGAGAATTAATTTGAGCAGTTGTATGACGATAATTTTTTTTTTCGGGAACCAATACATATACACTTTGTTTTTACTCGGGAACCGATTACGCGTGTATTAAAATTAATTACCTTGCGGCGGCACTGTGACTACGTTCGTCGTTTAATTTTTTTCTCGGCCGCGCGTATACGTCCGCCGTCCGGGTGATAGATCTTCGTTTTTCTTCTTCAAATTGCATACACTTAGTATAGTACACACATACTACGTGTGTATACTTCCTACAAAATATAAATAATAATAATTATTATTATTATAGTAGGTACATGAACGTCATTTGCATATTTTGGACATGTCGTCGCCGACAGTAAAAATAATCGAAAAATAATAATACAACATATACCTAATGACGTACCTAACAGCATGATATTCAAGTTTCAGACAATATTATGTAGTATGTGCCAGATTTATACAATGTGATTCACCAATTATACTCATCCCTCTTTTTCCATTAATAATAAATGTATTCAAATTCTGATTTTTGGAATATATACATATTATACTAAAACATCATAAATTTAAAAACTTAGATTTTTTGTATACTATAATATATATCAAGAGTGGACTATGGAAATAAAAATTCTGTTTTTTTCAAATTAGAACTTGCGTTTTGTACTGTACATTGTTAAGTAAATATTTTTTTTGAATTTAAACGAGCAGTTTATGAATTATTAAAATATTAGTTAAGATATTAATGATAATAATCTTTATAAACCATTAACAAAAAAATTTAACATAATAATATGTTATATTATATTTAATTTTAGTAGTTACTATAAATTTAAATAATTTTTATAAATTATAACGTGTTATAATAATATACGAGTTTCAAGTAATGTTCATCATGAACTATGTTATATTTGTAGTGTATAATATTTAATAACTTAGAAACTACTCGTTTGAATTTTTACATCAAAATTTCCAAAAAAAAAAAATGGCTAATAAATAATTTTAAATAAAAAAAAGTGGTTTTGTTTAAATACAAAATGTTTATATCACCATACCTACTTTTTAAATAATATAAATATTGAAAGTAATTGAAAATACGGTATTTTAGTATACCAACTTCAAAATTTCAAAAATCATAATTTGAATAATACATTAGGTATCTAAGTATAAAAACGAGGGTAATCATGCATAATAAATAACCTTGTATACATAATAATAATATATATTGTGCATTATAATGTATTGGAATTTCTTTAAGCTCGTGCTGAAACACATTATAATGTTTATAGCTATATATGTACATTGTACTTAGATACATCAAGCGCACCTTTAATTGCTTGTGAATGGAATGAGTAGATGGATATAGGTGTGTATGTGTGTGTGTGTGTGTGTGTGTGTGTGTGTGTGTGTGTGTGTGTGTTAAAGCCGCGTGAAAATATTAATAATATATACATAGTATCTATAATATATCATATTATTATAATTATAATTGTATGAGAAGATTTCCGTTAAGCAATCGGTTCGACAAAACGGTTAAAACGCGTTTTGCGATTTTTGAGAAATCGTTTCTTTTCGGCAATTTTTTCTTCGCTGTAGTGTTAGCTAGTACGTTTTTTAAGCCATGTAGTTTATAATTATTTATGTAAATCAACTATTATCATGTAGATAAAATAGTGAAATTTTTAAAACGAGATTTGTACGTTCAATTTATTAATGTATTTTATCCTAATATATAGAAAAACGGCCGAGTATAATAGATTCCACAAAAATATTATATTCAATTTAATAATTTTTTAGTGATCACGCCAGTAATTTATACTTATCGAATAGTACCGAAATATGATATAGTCATTATGTGGAGGAGATACATAGGTTGAAGCAAAGACTAAAAAGTGTTCAGTGTGTTCAGTTTTAAGAGGTGACCATAAATAAATCGATAGAGACGGTAGACAGAGCTAAAACAAATTGGACGATCCCAGTAAAAATAATAGTATATATAATATTAGAATATACTATATTCTTGATAAAACATTTTTTTAATTTTATTTACTCGTTATACTGTATAGCTTGGTGTATGCACTCAATATTATAATAGGTACAACAATACTCTTATTTGTAAGAGATATTTATAACTTTTTGTTTTAATCGTACTATTTAGGTACGTGGTTCAGCGATCGGTTCATCAATTCATTTAGGAAAGTTTAAATTTCGTATATGGTGCTGATCAGCGGATTCCGTATGATGTCAAATTGCTAAGACCGTTTTGATAGAGTGGAACTAAATTGAAGATGTTTTTAATGTTGTCGCCATATGATTTATGTATTTTGGCTGTACTCGCACTGTTTGTTGAACCATTGTCCGTTGCATGTGACAACTTGTGACAAATAAATAGATTTTATTATAGAATGTAATGTTCTATATTCTATAATATTGCGTTAGTTCGCTTTGGTTTCACTGTGTTTGAAATAATTGAAAAATAACAACATTTATTTATTTTGTATAATTTTATTTATATTTCTGAAAATACAAATAATAACAATAGAAAATTATTTTTAAGATATTTATTATTTTTATAGAAATTTGTTGAGAAGAAAAACAAACGATCAATCGGGGACCGTTTTTCAAACCATTTCTGCGAATGAGTCCACCGGATTTCGCGCACTAAAATATAACACTACATATTTTTTTGTTTATTTGTACTTTTAGAGAACATTTTCTATACGAACAGATGTGAAACGTGCCGTAAAAAGGCTAAACTTAGTTACATACTAGGTATATAACTTCAAATGATAATTACAATTTGGGATCAAACGGCAGGCATTTAAACGGGCTAATTTTTCATCAATTGTTTGTTTGTTTTTATTATTGGAGTGCTCGAGTGGAGGGTTGTTGTTTTTGTGCATCTCGCCTTTATCGTCGAACAATATCGAAAATTCTTGGTTTTTTAAGTGGCGATAGTTTGACGATTGCATTTCATACGACGACATCGTCGAAATTCCAAATTCGTTGTCGAACGATGGCGACGAAGTGCCCACGTCGTTATCTGTCAGAGACGACTGACACGAATACTGCAAGACTTGACGCTTGTTGTCAAACAACGGATTCTGTCGATATTCGGATAGTGGTGACGATAACAGGTAAGATGAAATTCCGCTTCTACCGTTGTCATCTACGGAAGAGTGGGGCCTCGGTCGTCGTCTGTACTGTGGAATCGCCGGAATCAAATCTTGGTTATCCGACGACAAAATATGATTTTTACAATTATTGCTGTTAGACGAAACCGATGGTTCCGCCGCGGAGCGTACGTTATCCGGATTGGGCGACACTGAAAATAGCGATCAGTGCCATTTTATTTTAAATCATAATTTTTATTATGTAACAATAGTAATGGTTACACCATTGATATTTTAACTTTAAAGTTTAAGAAAAATTTAAAGATATGTCAGCGCACTATTTGTTTTCTCTCATTGAACCACATGCCAACATGACACATTTTCGTTCTGCAAAACAAAACTAGTATTGACGGCTTTAAAATCAATTCACCTATTATCAAAGTTAAGAACATTATAAGTGTAACGTTGAATTTTTCACTATATTTCAATGTAAATGTAAGTTATGAGTGTGTTATTAATTAATTAAAAATGGTCATATTTTGCTTTAAAATTAAAATATCGTAAAAAATCCAACGTAAGAACACGGAAAATGTTTTCAACTTTAACTTTTAAGTTGAATAATACTTCAATTCAATTTAATACTAAAGCATACTACTCAAGTATGGTTTTACACATCTAATAATAAACGAAAATTTGCTATTTTCTGACTTTATGAGTGGAATTAGACAGAGAAAACAAATGAAACACTGACATCCTTGTAATATCAATATGTGGTATTCATTAATTAGAATGGTTGTCAATTACTTATTAACATAATATATTATATAATATAATTAGATTTGTTCATACGTCTTGATATGGGAAAACAGTCCAATCTCCCGTGTAGCGCACACGAGAAACCACAAATAAGAATAAATGTGTGTAACTGTAACATTCTTAGAAACTCTTGAGCGCCGAATAGTTTGACTGACATTCGATGATTCAAAATATTTATAAAAACGAGCGTTGCAACAATCAAAACACGAAATTAAATGTTTTTATTTTTATCTATATGGTATAGATAATAATTAATAGTTACCTACAATAAGTTGATCACCTCCAAGCCACTATAGTTGTTCAATATTAGATATTAATCAAAATAATTATCAGTTGTACACTTATACATACATGTCAATGAAGTATTAATTTACCAAAACAAAATATAGCTGTGAATAACAAAATATAAGATATATTATTAGTGACAGACAGTGACAGTTTAAATAAATAAATCAATATAAATATATAGTTATTAATTTGTATAAATGTATATAAAAAAAACAAACTATAGTGCGTTGTTGTAGAAATAAACTAAAATATAGTAATAAGCCGATCACAATAAACCAATCATTAAATCCTATTAAATTAGGTACATATAATATTAAAAATAATGAATAATTGTTTTAATAAATTCAATAGTGTATATATCATTGATATAATTTTGTGCTCGCCAATTATTAAAATGGCTATAATACGATTGAGAACGCTCAAAATGGAACAATGAAATAACCACTGACCACCAAACAACAGTACGATTGAGAACAAAATTATGTGCAACGTTACCGAACTATATTCAAGTCAAAATAAAATAGAATAATTAAACATTAAATAAAATAACTCAGTAAATTAGCTAAATATGTCAAATAATAAAAAATTAATTGTCGATATAATAATATAACCTACTTACAATAAAAAAATTTAAAAATGAGTTAAATTTTAATTACCCGGTATATACTTCTTAGATATGATAAATATTTTATTAATTGTTCGGAAGACTTATTTTGGCAGTATTTATTATATAATATTATTGTTTTTTAAATTTTTTCTTGTTCTATTTCTGATGCTTTAAGAATAGTGCCCTGTTGAATGTCATTAAGTTTTAAAGCTGTTTCTTCCTGAGTTTCTAGTAATGTTTTAATCACAGCGTATTGCGTATATATATAGGCGGATGCGTCGAATAACATTGTCTATTAGAAGTGCGATAGAAACTTTCTGCGGCATTAGTAGTCCTAAAAATGAAAATCAAGCATAATATATTTTCTAAAATGTTCAATATTCAAGGCTGGGCATACTATTAACTATTATTCGAACGAATTTACTTTTCATTATAAGAATTAATTTTATTTATTTTATTATATTACAAACACATAAATAATATCTGTATGAAAGACTTTATTGAGAATACATATAATGATAATTCGTTGCAAACAATTCGCTATCGTTGTATTTATATAGATTATTTCAAACAACAATAGGTAATCATAAAATTCGATTGCGATGTAGAAAACGTTTAATTATATATATTGTTGGATTTTCAGATGGCAAAGTTTGGCAACGTAGCCCGGATCTATAAAAACTGAGCGTTCCCGATCGTAAAGTCAAAAAGGTCTAAAAAGGGTATCGACGATAATCACCGTTCTCAATCGTATTTCTGCCATTAAAATAATTCTCTGTACTTTTAAGTGGAATCCACGAAGTACCATTAAGTTTACTTATAGTGGAATTCGACCATTTTTTTTATATTTTCATTTTAAACACCTCGTGTCAAAAAAGTGTTACGACAGTTAAAATATTAATTATTTTCATTGTACATTTCGCTCGATCTCTTAATTCAAATTACTAGCTACTCGTGTTCTTATCTCTAAGCATAAACGGGATTGAGCATTTTAAAGGACGTGGTATTTTAATCTTTAAGCGAGTCGACGAGGCAATGGGAATATTGTCAGCCAAACAAAATCAAGTGTATCACGTATTTAAAAAAATAATAAGATTGTTTATTTTATAATCAATGGGTCCCCATTTACCTACTATTTGCGCCATCTATTCGTTTATGATCGCATCGATTGCATTCGAACAATCGCCTAGATAGCACTAGCGGACGTGTCCGACCAATATCACAATAGTGTTATCATTTTTTTTTTTTTTTTGTATAACCGTGGATTCATGTAATAACACGTAATCACTTTATTATTACACTTCTTTTATTTTTTTCAATGAAAAAATGGTGTATAGGTAATCGTTTAACCTATACAAATTGCATACGTCTTAAATTGGTTGCCTAATGCTTACATTTAACATAACGTACGTCAATAATGTTTTTGGTTTTCTGTTTTGGTATATAGATGATATTTCCATCAGATCAACTTTGCACAAAAAAATGTATGTGCGTGATTGCCGATTATTTAAAAAATAAATAACTCGATTTTTAGAAACTTTTAAAACAGAAATATGCTTAGAGCTTGATCGTGACGGACTCTCTTTTATTAAAAAAAAAAAAATTACTATTTATTTTTATATAGATTTTAATACTTGTCTTGTGCAAATCGTCGATATAACCACAGGTCCACAGCAGTAAAGCACGTGCTGGCAGTACCTACTGCGAATAAAAACTATGTACAAATTTGATGAGTTAAGGAAAACGCAACAAGGGTTTGAATTCTATCCTTCAATTGTAATTGTACATAGTTTTGAGAAAAAAAAATATCACATAATATAGTATAATAATATTGTTAGGTACTTTATTACTAACTTATCTGCACTACAGAGTTGCATCATTGTGTGAAAATGTGCTGTACTCGTATAAATTTTACTCTCTAAAAAAGGCACAAAGTCACAAAGAACAGCGAATGATAGTTATATATGATTATGATTGCATTTTTAGAGATATCTTAGAATTGATTTTGTAGCTTATTAGAACGCTTAATTAGATTAGTTATTTATCTAGACGTCGTTTAGTGGCGTCGTTTGGAACTCGCAAGGTGTGTATTTAAAATCCACTTTTATGGTAATTACTAATTATTGAGTATTGTCCCACTCGTTAAATTAGTTGCCCAGTAAATGGATAAATTTCAAACAGGATTTGTGGTATGTATAAAGAATACAATATACAATATTATGTCGATACTGTTTACAATATAAAAACTTCAATATTGACTACCTATATATGCTGATTACTTGTATCATATTCATCAATCGTTGTTGCACAGTTCAAATTGTACTAGTGACATTGAGTACATTCGTAATATTTCGTTAACACAAGATTTTCATAATATACCTACAGTCGTTATAAAAAAAAATGTTAAAAGATAACAGTAATATATCTATAGTTGCAGACTTACAGACTTACGTTATTTTAAGTAGGTAGTTTATAAATTTAAATAAAAAATGTAATAAACTTATTATTTTTCTACCGGTCATATTTAATTTACTTTTTATTCCCTTGCGTGTTTTTATTTAAATTAAAAAACAGTCAAGCAGATTGAAACAATAATTAAAGTTTAATATTTTCAACAGTTAAAACATGGATATTAGTTACGTCATGTTATTTATTTTTTGCAAAGCACTGCAACAATTTTATATTTTTTCATCAACTTTTATTTAACTACTTGTAATAGTTAAGAATCAATAGATACACCAACTTATATATGTATATTATACTAGAAGCAAAGAATTTTTTTTTATAAAATCAAATTATTTACGTTAAAATATATAACATTAAACACAATTATTCCCTTAAACTGATCATTAGTTTAGAGTTTATTTCGTAATTGTATTCCAGTATAAAAAAAATAAGACGAATCAGTATTTTAACCAGTTATAATAATTATTCAATTTGAAAATGTATACATAAACTCAATTAAATTATCACACTGCTTAGTCTTCAAAATGTTTATATTAAATATTATTAAATAATAAAACTGATAACTACGACCCTGGAAAACGCAACAGCAAAGGTCAAGATAGGAGGATCAATGAGCGAATCGTTTAACATAGACTGACGCTCTATCAGCAACACTTTTCAATATTGCTCTGCATAAGGCTGTAAAAGATACAATTAAAACAGGAAGCACTGTAAACAAGTCATGGCAAATCTGCGCCTATGCAGATGATTTAGTAATAATAGCAAGAAATGATGATGCCATAATAGAAGCCTATCATAGTATAGAATAAAAGGGACAAATTATGGGTTTAAAAATTAACAAAGAAAAGACCAAGTACACGAGATTATCTGCTGTGGGGGCGGGCCGCAGGGTGCGGAACATTACAATCGGGAAATATATCTCGAGGGCGTAAAAGATTTCGTGTATCTTGGATCATCTCTTAATAACAGTAACAACATGTCGGAGGAGATTAAAAAAACAATTATGGCCGGCAACCGTGCATATTTTGCCAATATCACATTCCTAAAATCAAAACTGTTATCGAAAATTACTAAGATGAAGCTATGTAAAACACTTATCCGACCTGTAATCTGTTATGGAGCTGAAACTTGGAAATGATCAAAAACGGACTTTATCAGGCTAAAGATATTCGAAAGGAAAATAATAAGAAAAATACACGTGAATGAAGTGAATGAAGAGGGAAGATAGAGGATACGGAATAATAGTGAAATAGAGCAAATTTTAGAAAACGAAAATATAGTAAACTGTATTAAGTCAGGCAGGATCAGATGGTGATCAGAAAGAATGAACGAGGAAAGAATTGCAAAACGCATAATGCTGGCAAGACTGGAAGGAATCAGAAGACAAGGACGACCAAAGAATAGATGGATAGACGAAGTAAAGAAGGACTTACCACAGATGGGTAAACGAAACTGAAGAAGTGCGGCTAAAGATCGAAACGAGTGGAGAAGAATTATTTTGGAAGCCAAGGTCACTATTGTCTGTAGCGCTTACGAGTAGTAGTAGTGATAGTATATCATTGAATTCAAATTTAACACACCCATATAACAGTGACACACTTGACACTAAATATACAGCAGAGCGGTATCCACTTGTCTATATTTTTTTATTTTATTTTACTAATTACATTGCACAGAAACTATAGTTAGTCTGTTTCTTCACAATTACAAAAAGTATTTAAAAAATAAAGAATTTCACCAATTAAAATATAAAGTATATTTAAATGTGTTTTTATAAGATTTAGTAACGATAATAATAAATTAATTAATAATTTATTAGCCTCGTGTATGTATAATGTATAATATATATATATATATATATAAATATGTTTTACATAAATCGTTTATTTAATTCGTCACCACGAGAACAAACAAATTGTGTTTAAATACCTATAAAAATAGCTAAACCACTTGTACGTCTTAATGGCGTCGTCGATATGAGAGATGAGTGTGAAACAGATTTACTCTAAAGAGGTGAATGTCGCCGAAGCCAACTGTAGTAGGAGGCAATTACTAAATTGAGAACCGAGGGATCTCTTTTTTCATATTTTATGATCTATATGTTTTAGAAAAATAATGGTTATCAAACCCGTTTTATGTCAAATTAATCGATTTTAATCAACAGATAATTAAATGTCACGGTTCGATCCTCGCCTAATGACAAAAGGCTTTTTATTTTTTATGGACAAAATATTATGATAATAAATAATATAATTAATTAACGGGCTATTTGTCGCCCGTACAAAATGCATCGTGTTAAATTTGGTTGCCTATAATGCTAACATATTATCAATATGTTATCAATTTTACATAACTGTCCAGCCTAGAGTTGCATTTTTTCAATCGATTAACCGATTATGTATCATTCGTTTAAAATAATCTATTATTCGAATAATCGATTAAATAATCGCACAGCCTTCAACGATAATAAAGAGGTAATATAATTGAGCTAGTCGGTGTCTTACGCCTCAGAACAATTCATATCTACACGCCGATAAACGCAGTGAGTTGATTCCCAACACCTACTTTATGTATTAGTTGATTCCCGGGTCTTAAGAGGTATTTTTGAGTCGATTCTCTATTGTTCCATATCAATAGAATGAGCTGTTAGAAGTGCAGTCACATATATTAAATACAAAAGCAATAAGACTAGAAAACCCATGAAAAACCGAGAAAAAAAAAGTTTTTTGAGTGAAGTGATGTCACGGTACACTGGTTATCTCATTACTAGATACCAGTTTTTAAAAACAATGTGTTTTACATTTTTACCTATCTACTAATTTTTTTTATTAATAATTTTCTTAATAAACATTAAATTATTATATAATACAATAAATAATTGATAAATAAAAATTGAATGATTTTCAAAATATGAAAAAACTAAAAAGAACATTTTAGAAAAACTTGTCAGCCAACCTCCTCGTGGTAGTCTCTTAAATTATGCTAATAGGCTGAATATTTAACTAAATATTGAAAAAATATATAATGACCCGGGGGAATTAACTCAGCGGTGACTCGGTGACTGTGTAGGTAAACAAGTACCCGGTAATCAATTCGTACACAGCTACGATAAAATACACACACAAAAAAAGTCAGGTTGCAGTTAGCTGGAAACCCTCAAGCCGACGTGCAGTACCGTATTTCCCGTTATCGGCCGACTGCAATTGTTATTATTATATAGATATACAAATTACACGTAAAAATTTATTTTTTCCGATTTCAACCCTTTAAAATCAAAATTTTGAAAAATCCTTCTTGATGCACCGTGAAATTATAATACTAATCTATCCTCAAAATTTCAATTCTATAACTTAAATAAGTTTGGCTCTACATTGATTATAAAGTACACTTTCCTTTATATATAGAAATATTATATGTATATAATATAGATATATAAAGTTAATACTATTATATTATTATTTTTCTATATTGATTGGAACTTAAAAGTATAATTTGAATGTAAAAGGTTTAAATTTCGTCAAAAATTAATTTTAACATAAAATATGTTGCAACAACACGATCATCTCTGCAAATCTATTGCGTATTGATGTTTGGACGGGGGGTCTTAATAATTAAATTTATCATTATATACAGGAATATGTATAATACATAATTTAAAATGTTCCGAATTTTAAATCGAGTAAAGTATTCAAATATCAACTGATATAATGCAGTAGGGTGGATTATGATTCCCGTACATGTGTGTGTGTATGTGTGAGTGTTTGTAACTAGTAGGTAGGTAGGTATGTGATTTAGAGGAGCATATACCTATCAAATATATATATATATTAGGAAACGTGATACGACATCAACGAAATTGCCCGTAAAACAAGTCACGTGCGATCGGATTAGAACAGACACCGGCGATTTTTTCCGCCGCATTTATATCCGATGTATAGAACTTTCCTTCGCCATTATCCGATCGACTCCTTTCCCCTCCGCCCACCCGATAACCCGTCCCGCACACAACCATTCCGTCATCGTTATACGGCGTTTGTTCGCAGATATATAATGACCAAAAGTCTACCGGACTGTATACATATATATATTATGGTACACGTTCCACGTGTATTTGTAAACATAGTACGTGATGAAAGTGCACAAACGATTTTCTTTATTTTGTCTCATTTTATTTTTTTCCCAAAACTTTTTACGAGACACAAAAGCGAAATTTTGAGTCATCCATCTACTTTTTCGTGCTATAGATTTATTTGTACTATATATTAACATTATAAAAGCAGTTTCTCGTTTCCATCAACATTATTCATTATATATATATAACAATAAAATAATCGAAAAATTTAAAATAATTGTATAAATAAAAATAATAATAATAATGATTGGGTACTACATGTCGTAAGAAAAACTCTGTTCAGATTCGTAGTATGAATTTATTTTTTATAAAAATAAATGTATGAAACTTACAAAGCTCTATAAGGCATTTTATAGAAAGTTGACTTGTAACTTATACCCATCATGTTTGATTTATGAATTAATTCGTGGTTTTGTTCTATACGAGATATCAAAACACATACCCTATAAAGATTTGCCAAAAATGATGAAGATCAAGTAAGGATCAATTTAATCCCCACAATTTTTTTCACACAACATTTGAAAGAATATGTTTTCATCAATACTAAACGCATTTATTAGTTTAAATTAGACATAAATAAATAGTTCTGTAGTTAGAAATTTATAAGATTTTTCGAAAATTGAATTCAATTTAAATTATCTAACACGTTTTAAATTCTGAGCTGAGCAAAAAATATAATTTTTACAATGTGTGCTTTTTTTTCTATAATCACCTTTATTGGTACAGTAAAAGTACTTCGATATTCAACTTTTTGATTAATTTCTGATAAAAATAATATAAAATTAAAAATTCTTATTGACAAAAAATAAAATTTAAAACGAATAAGTAAATTAAATAATTATTTTATGAGTATCATAATACTTACACACGAAAAGACTAATGTAAGAAACGTAACTATCCAATAGACCAGTGATGTGCAACCTGGGGGTCGCGACCCCTAAGGAGGTCATGAAATTTTATTTGGAGGACACCAATAATTTTACACCAAATGAAAAATTTATACACTATGTATACTATGAATATTAAATAAATATATATTATACACTTATATAATGTTAATAGGAGGGATGTCGTATTATCAAAATAAATAAATTTGGGGATCGTGAATCAAAAAAACGTTACGCACCACAGCAATAGATAATGATACATTTTACAACTTATAACTTAATCTCGCGTCCTCTTTATTTACTTTTACTAATACTAATATTTTTACTCTTAATTTCACGAATAAACTTAATAATAAAAGGGCTATACAAATTCAAAATAAAAAGATATGCATTAATCTTCATAATATACGTATATAAAATAAAAATTGCATATTTTTTATCTTCAATAAGTGAAACAGATTTTGATATCATTCGGTTATATTTTGGACTTATATGCAAAATGTTAGAACATAATTTTAACTTTTAATCCAAGCAATATATAATAATAATTTTTATTATAATATAATGTATGAGATTTGTTGTTTGCCAAATTGATTTCAACCTTCTGTATTATAGTAATACAGAAATAAATAATCTATAGCAATATAAATATATAAACAAAATATCCTCAGAAATATTGGCTGACTCGTTTTTCATGTGCAATGATTTCTCATTGTATTGACATTTTATAATTAACACATCCTTAAGAGTGACCCACTCATCATTGAGGAAATACACTGTATACTCGACACATAAAACAGAGCCTAACCGTTTTACAAATGAAAACAGCTCTTTTTACTGTAAATTGTTAATCGCATATAATATTTATTCTAGTATATATATATACTAGAAGTATATATTAAAGAACTAAAATCAATATTTATAGTACCCCAATACAATTTTTAAATACCTACATTAAGTACTTATATATGTATTAATGTTAATTACTATTGTATTATTCACAAATCACAGTCCAATAATAATGTCTTAAAACACTTAAAACCTTTATTATAATATCATAATCATTATGAAATTTAATAATAATTCAGTTACTTCTTTTTTGAATATCGATTTATATACATCGACATTAAAAAAAAAAAAAATTATTACAAATAATAATTGTTGAAGTTTCAATAATAAATATTAAACATACATACTAATTGATTTACCATAAAAAGGACAATAGCTGTTTCCTTTGAATTAAAGAAGCTTAAACCGTTTTACGACAGTTATTAATTGCAGAAAACCTAAATGTTTTAAAAAAAATTCATAAATACCTGTAGTACTTATTAATCTAAAAGATTCTAAAAATCAGCATAAAAAAATAAAATAATGATTAAGATGAAAAAATATGGTGATAAATCATCCTGTACTAAATTATTTCAATGTATTATCACATGATTACAAACGTCTCCAATGTCTATTAATTTAGTTGGTTTACGGTCATCATATTTCGTTATTTAACCGATGGAGTGAAATGCATCGAAATACAAAAATAAATCACCTCTTACAAATGTGTATACAAAAGTCGCGCATGTACTTACCGCTGAAATATGGGTGTACACGTTATTATTATACGTAGGTACCTACCTATATACTATAATATGAACAAGTGGTTAAAAAAATAATCGATGTTTTCATTGTAAACATTATCGAAACGAAAGAGCGATAGAAAACCGAACGTTTTCACGGCGTGTATTACTGTTTGTTTGTAAAACCCGTAGAATATATAATACACCACACACACATACACACACACACACGCACGTACATACATACAAACACAAACACACACATAATACCTATCCCACTTACCTATATACATATAATGATGATGATGACGCTGACGATGATTTTCATATGTCAGTTTATGTGTGTGGACCGAATTTGGTTATATACATATATATATATATATATATATATATATATAGGCGCTGCATTCCAATATATCAAATAATATTATATCTACGGCTGCGCGAGTGTATCTCTATTTGTATTATATTGTTATGATTCCAATCCACCAAGTCACGGCGGCAATCGTCGCGATGACTGTCTTCACGGAGGCGAAAAATAAGAATAAAAAAACACAAACCAGCTCCCACCCGTCTTCCGCCATTCCCGCCGACTCGTCTTGTATATAATATTATATTATGTTATGTATAATAAATACACAAAATGTATATAACACCTATTTACGTAGTACCTATATGTATATATTATATACATATTATACATACAATAATAATAATACTGATATGTCGATATATATATTATTATACGTACACTACGTCAATCTCGTTGTCTCACCGAAGAGTGGTGAACAAACATTGTTACGGAGTCGACGAGAATAACGTAAATATAATTTATTAATATTATATATTATTATATTATGATTTCCAAGACGCACAACGATTGCCATCGATACGGCCGTGACTTGACGGTATAATATTGAAACGACGAGGCGGCAGCCAAAGTAAAATTATAGTAATGTATTAAATGTAATATAATATTATAGTGAAAACAAAAATAAACATAAAAATACAAATTCGTTTAAACATAGCACTTCCTAAGATAATATTGCCATTTTTACAGCAAACTTATCTTTGCGTATACTACAGAAATAAAAATATTATATTAAAATATATATTACCTATGTAGTACTCTACCCATAGTTACTGGGTAATTTATTTAACATAAGACACTCATTATTTAAAAACTAACAATGTGTTTGAAAATAGTAATATTGTATAATTACAATACAATTTTTCCAAATAAATCATAATATATACTATCTTTATATTTTACTAATTTTTTATAGTTATCATTTTTTAATATTTTCTAAAGTACTTTGGTTAAAAAAAAATCGAATTTGAGACTAGTTATTCATGAGTTATAAGTATTTAAAATACTGACGAATGGAATGGAATGGTACTGGAGTACTCTGCAAAATATTAGTCCATTACTTCGCTGATTCGCTCATAAAAATGTTAAATACTTAGGTATAAGTTATGTTTAGTATAAATTAATTATCCAAAATTAGTTTTTTATAGATTTAAATGTTTTAAATAATATTCTATATCGAAATATAAAATTAAAATGATATGTTATCACATAAGTAAAAAACTTTAAAAAATAATAAAAATATTTTTTGTTACGACTTAAAACAAGGTAAAATAAATTGTTTTCTTAAATGACAAGTGTCTTACTTTAAAACAAACCAACGTGTATATATTATTTAATGAGTTGTTTTATAGCTACGGTTTTAGTTTTGTTATAATAAATTGAATCGTTAGTTAAAAACACTATGTAACATGTATTATTTATGTAATTACTGAATAATTATTTATTGTATATTAAGTATAGAACGAATTTAAATTCACACAGACAACTAAAATCATGAAAAACATGAAAAAAGAGAGGAAATTTCGCATTTTATAATAAACTTAATTTAGTATTTACCTGTTATTAAAATATTTGCTATTGCGGCATGTCAAAAAACGCATTAAAATTGTATGTTCATATTTTGTCGTACACAATAAATTTTGTTTATAGATAAATTGGAGTACTTAATTCAAATATTTGACAATAATAGGCTTATAAGTATGAAATTTTTAAACTTCATATAAAAAATTTAAATAATTTATGGAATTTACCAATTGTTAAACAATATAGTAAATAAATTTTAATTTAACTTAAAAACAAAAAAAAAAATTAGAAAAAAAAAATGTAATGGTTGTTGATTTTAATGCACTTATAAAGAATATTTTCAAAGATGAAAAATTCACCCTTTTTCCGTAGTCATATTATAATCGGCAGTCGGTTTCGGTATACACGGTTTTATGTACAATAATAATAATACTTAGTACCTGCACTCATACATTTTAATGTGTTTTCGATGTCGTCTTTTTGCGGCGAGTGTGTCGTATTATATATACCTTTATATGTATATATATAAACGAGTAATAGCTGCGTATTATTTTGTATCATTTATGCACACTTAATCGGACTTACCGCACAGGATGTGAAAATGCAAAGGTCGTCGAGTGAATAGTTCATTCAAGTGTTCGCTGGAGTGTGTATACATTTTTGACACACTCGCGTTTTATACTAACGAAGTGGATTCAAAAAAATGTAACGCGACTAATGTTTTGCGGATCAACGAACCAAAAAGTTTCTCTTTTATTATTATTATTTTATTTTCACTAACCCCCCTGCTTTCTTCTTTTTTGGCGTTTAGACAAAAATAATCGATTATTGACGCTTTGCTGGTCGCAATGTTCTAGAAAGACAAAAAAAAATGCCATAAACGTGTATATACAATCGCACAATTTTGTATTCAAATAAAGCGAAACACAATAATAATTTTTGTTCCCGTCTAACAAGCACTCTTTTGTGTCGGACCGCTAATGAATGACTTTATGGAAAATTATTATAATTATTATTACAGTTTCGGTTCGTGGCAAAACGGTAGGTGGTCACATCGTGGGCACGGGGCTCTCGAATTATGTACATAAACTTGTTGGAAACACCATATATATTAATATTTTATAAATTTACACATTTATATAAAGTTACACATTATAATAATTTTTCTCTCGTTTATCATGTACATCACAATACATACATAATATTATAAATTATAATATATTAGTATTATGGCACATACACGTACAAAATGCTACTGAAGGTAACACAGATATCAATGATGATAATAATAATAATAATATTATTTTAAAGCATTTATAATAACTTATTCAGAATATGATTTAAATAGTTCGTCATCTATAACGATCGAACTGCAACCGATAACATACATAGGTATAGGTACAATGCTGATGCTCGGAAACCTACGAAAAAAAAGCATTAACGCGTAAAATGATGTTTTTCACGAGCGATAGAGTACCTATATTATTATATACGTACATGGACTATGTGTCAAGTGTTTTATACATTCAATCATACATCAAGTACAATAATATATTATACTAAAATCGACGTGCTATGTATTTAAGGTCCTCTCAACAGATTTGAAAAACTTTATAGACATTATTGGTACCCATTATAATACAATAATTTCTAAAATAAAATTTACTGTCTGTTACAATATAATACCTGTATAATAGGTATCGGGAACGCACGTGCACGGGCTTCATATTATACATGTATGTTATTATTGTTGTGAAGAAAACAATGTACGCTTATACGTTTATAACAAAAACCTCAGACATCATACAGCGAGACGATTGAAATCCAATACATGTTCAGCTGTTCACCGAGCTCTGTGTACACGGTCCGCGCGTCCAAGTCGGACTGCCACGCCCGCCTCGGCAATCACTTGTAAAATAATATTATAACACGTCTCTTCCATACCTATATATAGTACGCTGCACGCATTCGACTCGGCTGCCCACGTATCAGCAAACACTTCAAACACACATACACGCGGAAAACCAAACATCTCGTTTTGTATATTTGTTAAACATACCTATATTATTATTATTATTATTATTATTATTATTGTAAGTAGTAGAAGTAGTAAAATAAATACAAGTGTATATGAGGTATAAGATATATTATACATGTGTGTGTGTGTGTGGTCGTATATAATATTAAATATTGCATATATACAACACGTTGAATATTTAACGAATTATGAAGAGCGCGATTTGTGTATTTCGTATGTATTACAATAATTTGTGGAATTGATAATAAAGGTGTTGATGAAATAATAAACGTTTAATGATAAACGCTAAAAATGCTTTATTGTTACACGTTGCTCGCTATAATTTTGATGCATGCATTTATAAATATCTGATAAAAAATATTAGTAATAATAATTATTTAAAATCGTAATAACAAAATAACTTCTTTAAGTCGAAAACGTTAAGTAAAAGTAAAAGTCAAAACCTTGATAAATTTAATTTACCTTGAACTTACACTAAATAAATATTTTATTCTAAGATAATATAACAAAGTTTCAATGCCGGGTTTTGAACTTTGATGCTTCGGTACAAAAAAATATTCAGTACTCTAAATAAAAGATTTACTTGGCGTAATTAAGTGTTTGTCTATTATTTGGTATTAACATCAAAATCTTCACCCCTCTCGTTCCTCGTATTCCCCTCTTGTTTTGATATTAATCCATCAATCTGTCAATGATACGCATCAGCGATAGAGAACGTTTTAAAATGTCTACCAAATAAAAGTTCAATGTTTAAATATTTTCAGATATCATTATGATTAGGAAAAACACTGTAATTTTGTGATGTAAGTATAAACATTACAAAATAAAATATAAACATTATATATAATATATTATATGGGGTATCCGGCTAAAATAGCGAACAATTACCACGAATGTAAAAATCGCGAATTGATAATAACGAAAATAAAAATAACCCGATACGTCCGTGGTTACTGGGTATATATTAATTGCGTCAAAAATTACAGGTAAAAATAAGTTTTATCAAGTATTTAAGTTTTAGTTTTATATGTTTTATAGTACTTGAAAAAGAAATTATAAAAATCTGCAGTTTCGCTATTATGCCTAATCGCTTTATTTAAAATTCGCTATTTTTATTTTCGCTATTATCAATTCGCGATTTTTACATTCGCGGTTAATTGTTTCGCTATTTTGGCCTAGACCCATTATATGAGTATAACTAACTTTTTCTTCAATTTAATTATCCAAACTACTAAGAGTATACTTAATATTAATACATTTTACAAGAAACAAATTATATTTTATGTGTTCAAAACAACTAGGTTCAACTAAAAAGAAAAACTATCGTTACACAAAATGAAAATTATTCGTACTTTCGAAAATAAAAAAAATCTAATGTTAATATAATAATATGTACAAAAACAAATTAAAAATGTGGTAGAACACTGATTAACATTTTGACATCTTATTAAACTGAAAAATAGTTATAAAAGTACAGTCAAATATCAATCGTTTACAGCAACTTAATTTACGAATAAACAATAAATAGATTACAATAGGTTAAGTCTGATAACTTATCGGTATGATGAAATAGTATTCAGCGCGATATAGATTTCAACTCGGCCTGTAATAAAACGAAAGCACACAGGACGATATATTACTCCTACAACTTCTAAGCCTTAATCTCGAGTTTTAGATAAGTATGTTTTAATGCTCTCTATAAGAGGTTTTAGCTCAGCAGATAGCAATGCTAAATTTTCCTGTCGTATTAAATATTACCATACGCGTTTCATATTGTTCGCGCGCATCACTCACGCCGGTATATATTTATTGTTGTTACTTGACGTGTTATATAACATACAACATATATATATATATATATATATACATGAGTTTTACTTTAATTAATTATAACGTATACGGTGTATAGCGAAGGCGTGCGCGAACGCCAAATACGATTATTGTTTTCGCACTTTGGCCGATCGACTTTGCGCGCCGGCCAAATCGAATTTGCGCACCTCCTCCAGCAGCGCCGCCGCCGCCACCGCCGCCGCCGCTCGGCGTTCACAGCTCCTCCGCGCCGACACCGCCATAAACCACCGCCACCGCCGTCGGGGGAGCGCAAAGCGAAACGATAACATAATTGGCTTACGCACGTTCCATTTGCCCGTTCAAACGGTCCAATTACCGCTCGCGTACAGCTTTTAAACAAATATTAAACACGCCGTCGGTATACATATATATATATATGTATGTGTGTGCGTGTGTACGGTGTATCTACCCCCGCGCGACAGCGAGAGACTGCTTCGTCGTCGCATCAACACCCTCCCCCCGTCCGCTGCACCACCTTTCAGACCTCTCGCGCTAACACACGATGATATAATGTATATATATTTACCCCCGCCCACGCACACACATGTGAACATCTATATATATATATATACATTTTATAATGTAATCAACGCGCTCCGGTGTACGCGACGAGTATACAGCATATATGTATTGTATAAAGGTATATTATATACCTTCTTGAGCTCGAACACAGTTATACATATGTATATAGTATTATTATATTACGTGTACGTACGTGTATAGTGTGTACATATATATATATATATATATCGTGTACTTCGAACCACCGCCGCCGGGGCTTTTTGACTTTGTGACGAGACAATCTCTCAAGAGTAGTGAGTGTATTGGATTTTTCGTTTCGGTCGCGGCGAATTATACTATATTTCACTATATTATACTATATATATATATGAGCGCGAGAGTGTATGCGTGTTTCGTATATCGTATATATTATGTGCACCGCTTTCTTTTTTACCTCTGTTGCCATAAATATGTATACTTAACATACATATATTTATATATATATATATATATATAGCAAATAAATATTAGACGTCTTTCATACACTTAGGTCGACCTTTTTGATGTCCAACATTCGTTAAACAAGGATATTATACCTACATAGGTATAGGGTAGGTACGGTCATTAATTAAGTATACTTAATAAATGATACGGTACAGTTAATTGCCGTAGTTATAGTTAAAGTTAAATGCTAGTGTCAGATTATTTTGCTATTCGTTGTGACGAAGGGCGAGGGCTAGATATGACTGATTTTTAACATTTACAATTTGATCGTTAAAATTAGAATTTGTGATTATGCACTTATGCCTTATATCAATTTTTAGATTATGATAAATTCAAATTGTATTTGTTAACGTATAAATAACAATATATATTTATAAAATTATCAAATCTATTTTCTTATTATTTTTTTACCAATTCGTTCAGTACTCCACGTTTCTGGTTATAACTTATACGTATAACTCCGTGATGGTCATAATAGCCAGGCCATTATTGAGACGACTCTAAAATAATATAATTAGATAATTTCCTTTTTATATATATATATATATATTTACCTTTACTAAGACGGGTAAAAAGGCTGTTGTTATTGGACATTCTCGACTATTGAGAGTATTAATTTCAATATATTTTCTACAGAAAACTAAATACTATACTAATAATAATAATGGCCTAGTTCCTAGATATGAATCTATAGATAATATACTATACACAGTGTATACGAATATATTAATATACTCATAGATAGACATATTTTCTGGAAATTTACTATAATTTATTATGTATATTTTTAGAAAAAAAATTACAGCAAAACATAATACATATATATAAATTGACGTAAACATTTTTTTTTAAGTCGTGGGAGGGATCAATACCTCAAATGATATTTTCAAAATTATATATGTATAGAACATAATCGTACAACGATAAAGTGAAAATTTCAAATATCTACTGATATTCGTTTTCGAATTACACACACACACACACACAAACAAAATCAATTTTTCCGAAAACTGCAGGATTTGCTTAAAAGTTTCCGTTTTTCTTAATTGTTTGTCCGTTTTTTCCCGGTTATTTTGAAAAATACTAGAAACTTTAATTTTGACATCTCTACGGTGCAAACTAGATTTGAAACCTTCACTTAAAAAAGTTAAAAATTGAACTATTTTTTTTATTACTTGTCTTTGTCATGTAAATAGACACACACAAAAAAAATACTTATCATTGTAAAATCAATACGTTCATTGCTCAATTTAGAATCAAATATTATCTAATATTATTAATCTTTTTGCTCGATAGTAAATATTAAATACAACATTTAAGAATATTGATATACAAATAACAAAGGCAACTATTATCAGCATCCTAAGTATATCAAACGTTATATGATAATTTGCATATTATATTTAGATAAATTAATTATGAGCAATCATTTAAAAGTTCCAATTCAATCAAATTAAATACAAATTATTGTCATATGATTTTTGCGTACCTATAAGTACCTACCTCGTTACAACGTCTAATATTCATGGATATCAAAGATTTCAATAAAATCATGCAATTCAAACCTATTTTTAAAAGTTTAAAATAACGATTAAAGTTAATTATTCAATCCACCTTATTTAAAATATTACTTTTCTAAACAAAAGTTTAGAACACATTATATCTCAGTTGTGATCGTTTCTCCGTTCGTTAGCTACTTGTAAATATTACAGTCATGATTATTATTAATATTAATTTTCCATTTTAAAATTAGTATTCATAATTTAAAACCAAAATATAGATGTACATTTATCTATAATCTTGTTAATATAAATATTTTAATATTACAAATGAATAAATAAATAATTGTATAACGCTTCTATTCGAAGTCCCATTATGACCAATATTCAAAAATATCAAAATACGAGTATAGATTCATAGCACAGTTAGTTTTCCTAACTTATTGTTAAAATATAATATACTATATACAAACATAACCGTAAAGATTGGTTTCATAATTTTATACACTGAAATGATGCATAAGAAAATGTTTAACAAAATTAGCATTACCGAGCAACATAATGCAGGTGAAATTAAAATGATATTGCATATTTGCATATCGAATTCATATTATAATTTTGCGTTATATTTTGCGGTGACGATAATTTTTACTTATGATCAATATATGTTCAGTGACAATCAAAAAAACGCAGAAATATTATACTATAGGGAGACCATCCTTTCATTCCACCCCTGCGTACCTACACATATTCTGGAAGCGGACGGTTAGCAAATACGGTTTTCAATAGGTATCTATACATTTTTTTTCTCGGACAATTCACGATGTCAATATAGCTGTATAATGGAATAATATTTATTTTCAATCGAAATCAAAAACTCGTCACTTTCAAACAGTAAAATAACAATTTTTCAATTCTATCGTAATAAATATAATAATATTTTATACATAATATATATAGCAACTGACACTTTGATGTAATATGCGGATCGTTTTGTTGCTTTATTTTCAGTAATAATAAGATAGCAAGTATATAATATAGTATCTATTATATTATATAATATATAATTTTGAGAGGCTAACTATAATATATATTATATTATATTATATAAGTAGCGTGTGTCTGTGTGTCTGTGTGTGCACATAATAAACAAGCAGATAAAAGAGAAATCGTACAACATTTCACCCTATAGTTTAGCAGCAGTCCCGTACGGGACGCGACGACGTCCGAAACGACAACAAAAAAGTGCGACGATATTATATTATTATTATAATCATCGTCGCTTATTATAATGTTTGTATGATAGACGAATGGCGAATAATGTGCGCGCGGTGTTATATCATATAATACAATAAACGCGGTCGGGACGGTCCACTTGAGGCGAAAAAAAAAATAAAAGGTCCGTAATAGTATAATAAAATATTATGCGTACGGTAGGTAAGTATATTATATCATAATAATAATATTCATAATATACTATTGTGCGTGCGCGCATCGAGTGTTATTCTCTCTCCATATGTGTGTATGTCTGTTTCTGTGTATATTCCAACACGCGATATTTTCGTGTTTTCTTAACCCCGTCGAGGAACGTGCTCCGTATACAATTTAATATTATCATATATCATACATACGTTTATACAGTATAACAATACGACCGTCGACCGATATCATATTGTTATGGTTATTATTATTACCACTATTATTATTATCATCATCGTTTTATTCCTGAACGGGACGAGCTGCGTTTTTTTTTATTTTTTTTTTTTTTTGTATAATTTTCGAGTGGACCGTTCATATAGTATATTACAAATAGGTTATATTATATTATATATATATATATATATATATATATGATACTCTTTGAAACAACCGTTGCAGCAGTCGATACGAAGTTATTATTTTGGGGGACATTTTTCACTCCGTCGCATTCTGTTCCGTCCATTATACATAATAAAGCTGCACAGCCCCTCGCAATGGGACATATTTTAATTGTTATTAAATATTTCTCGTCAAGCTGCATTGTACAATACATAATTTCCGAATACTAAAATACGCGATTTATATAGTATGTACGCGTTGATTATAAAGTATTACTTATCAACTGAAAAAAAAATATAATTTAAGACACAAAAATTAATTTTCTTAAAAACAAATGTATTACATCTTCATAATTATTCAACTATTTATTCATTCCTTGGTATATTCCTAGTTTTGCTTCTCGACTTCTCGTCGTGTTCATTCTGACATTTCCTTTAGTTTCTCTCCTCTTAGCAGCTCAATTGACGGACCAGATTCGCTATTATCAATCTTATTCTACTCCTAGGTCACCAGGTCACCAGCTCATCCCATAAAACAGAAATGTATTTTAATTTAGTAGACATTTCAAAATTCGACGCGTTTTTTTGCTATTATAATAAACAAGGTACGTATACATATCACAGTTATACAAATCATTAAAAACATAATACTATGGATTAATTAATAAATACAAATTTTGTGGATGGAAATAATGTTGTTTAATACTTGTAATAATTAACAGACTTTCCACTTAAAATTACTTGATTTTAGTATGTATTTTAGTAGAATATAGGTTTTATAGCAAGTATTCCAAAACACAATTGTTCAACGTGTCGGATCTAAAAATGTTAACACCCAGATATAGCCGTATTTTCATTGAATTAGTGAGACATAACTTAAATAATTCATCAAAATATTATTCACCTCTAAAAAAATAGATTATTTTGCTCATAATTTTATTTCATATTTTCATACTTATACTATAGTATTCATACAAAAAATAATTGAACAAAAAAATCTTCACATGCACACAATATATATTATTCATACATGGTATTTTGTGCAATATACATCAATTAATATTTATAAATATTTAACTTATTGTAATTTTATCTTAGTTCAATTTTGTAGAAAGTTAAATTATCGTTACCGTACGTCAGAAGGTACACAGAAAACGTAAAATTATAATATGCAATGATGATGGTGGTGTACCTAAATAGCCTATCCAGAACGCCGTATGGTCATGTTTTATATTATTATTTTAAAAACGTTAATTGCAATTTATAATCTAGGTAACTTTGATAACATATTATTATTATAATAATCATACTTACATACAATTAGAAAAGTTGATCACATTCTAAGTGATAATTCAAAATTGGCCATATAATCAACGTCATTCGTGTTATTGAAATGCATCAATGTGATAAATAAACAGATACTACGTTAAATACAAGGACATAAATAAAATAAAATAATTTATTTTATTAATTCTCTAAAGTAAAGATTTAGAAGTTTAAAAAATGTACTACCGTGCATCGCTAGTGAATCTATATAATGATAATATTGAGATTAAGAAAATATATTCAATGTCATCGATATTTTTATATTAAGCAGTATAGTTTTAATTTAAGTAATTATTACTATATTTGTAGTAATATAATTTCTAACTAAAATAAAAAAAATAAAAAATGATTAAACGTAACATAATATTGTATATAATTGTACATAAAATAGTAAATATAATATATCATATTATGTAATAAACTATGTACTTGTATCACCGGCTTTATCTTCGACGTCGACAAGTATCTACGATTGTTGCACGTAGTATTATTATATATGGCTCTATCAATAATATGTAATTAATAATATAACCGTTTATTCCACTATATAATGTATAGTATATTGTATACAATGTAGTTACTAACTATCCTGTTCAGAATTTACGTGCATTTAATTAAGCATTATTAAAACGAGTAAAACGATATATTGTATCATGAGTAGGTATATTGTTTATGACTAAATATGACGTCACAGCTGAATTGATATTTGATATTATACCATTTATACCAATATTAAGTCATTATAAGGACTAATATACTTATACAGAGAACGGATTATTACGAACATGTAATAAAAATATTATTATTAATAATAACGTCCACCGTTGTCTGCAAAGCGATGAGTTTTCTGAGTATTCTGTACATTTCAATTATACGTCTAGTAATTTAATTCGAATATCCGTCATTATAACAATATAATATTCTATAAGCCGATTTGAATATCGTTTACAACACATTTTTCTTAGGATGATATTTCGTTATATTGTTATATTTAGGACTCGGAAGTTGTAGGGGTTGCATCTTATTGTTCCACATGAAGCTTTCAATTTATAGCAAACCAAGCTATAAATACGAACTGTACATTAGTGAGCTTAAAAATCGAAAATATAATATACATTTTTCATTAATTTTTATTTGCATATTGCGAATATTTAATATTTTCTATAAAAATGTATTTTGTTTTTTCTAATCTGTGTATTTTAAAGAATGTTGAATATAAAATCCAATAGTCAATATTATTTTACGTAGTTATATTTATTTATAGTCATAGTCGTTAATTTTACGATAAAAGTGCGGTCTAAATTTAATCTATATTGTGTTGATATATCGAAATACTATCTTATATTCTTGATAAGTTATCGACTTAACTTACTGTAAATATTTTTATTATTTATTCGTCAGTAAATCTGTTACACACAATTGATATTTTACAGTATTTTTTAAAAATATCTTTTCAATTTAAAAATATGCTAAAATGCAGACCAATTTTTCATCATATTTATTAAATATTAGCTATAAATTTGTTTTTTGATATTTTTTAATTTACTTTTGTGCATATTATTTAACATTTTTTTTATTTATATTTTACATTTTTTCGTGCGTACTTTGCCTATTTATCTCAAATTACTAACTTCCAAGCCCTAGTAATATGATTATATTATAATTATTATTATGTGATGTAAACGTATCCGATGCTCTCACACGAATAAATTATTTAAGACAATAATTGCAGTCAAGTATACATAAAAGCCGAGAAAATATTATAAATTATAATATTTTACAAACAATAAGTCGTGCGCAATTTATTTATTCTTAATACGAATTGTGAGCAAGTTCGCCGTGAGACTTACCTATATAATAAGCTCTTTCGAGGGTTAAAGAAATTACTTTCAATATTAATATTATTTGTGATGAATTTCAATACAAGCTCGACGTATTTAAATTATAACTTACTATTTTTTTGTTAAAGTTCTATCAATATTATATTGTATAGTATCAATAGTTTTGTATAGTGATACATTTTTAGTATAAAAATTTCCTAAAAAAAAAAAACTCAAAAAGATAGATAAACTCAGAAGATATTCAATACAATAAAGAGATAGTCTGAGACGTTATATTTTTTTCTAGAAATTAAACATTTTTATCAATAGGAAAATAATTACATTTAGTATAGATACATTATATATATATATATATATATATATGTATCTTAATTATTTTTATAAATATTACAGTATAGATATTTTAAGTCGGTCTCACATGACTCGAATAATGTATACCTACTCTATGTACATTTGTCAATTGATATATTTTAGGATAAAATATCACCTATTTCTCGTATAGTCGTATTTCTAGTAGAATATAAATTATAGTAAATCAAAAAGTAAAGTAAATGATAATTTTCAGTCTGCACTCACTCATATGATTCCACATCTTTTATAGTATTTTATTACCTTATCCGTATTTTGTAGACATATACACACTCACACAGCACACACCATGCAAATCGGCACTTATAATACCTCAACTTAATACCGTAGAAATGAGTACCTAAATTTATTTAAAACAATAATGAATAATTACAAACATGATTTTTAAAATAGATGTTAAAATTAAATTTTTTTAGACTGGAAACTTATCAATTCACCGAGGCCCAGGTAATTAGCTAGGTACGGTAATATCGTAGATACCGGTAGTATTCAAATACCGGATACCGGTATCAAAATTTGAAATACCACCAGCCCTACCTCATCTATTAGTGTGTTGTAATGTTGTAGGTATTATGAATGATTAAAAAACGAAATATAATTTTATACGGAGGGGGGATCAACAAATACTGAGTCAACTATAATTTAATAATGAAATTAGCGACAGCGTAGACAAGAACAGGAGCGATCGGGCAGTCGTGATGTGTTGCGACTAACAACTGGTTATTTTAATATCTTTTCATCATTGCTTTTTTTTTTTTATGTTATTATAATATAATATTTTTCATTCGTTTCAATTAATAACTATTTGATTTTCTTTCATATCGAGGTATGCACTAAAGCGTTTTTGGCGAGAAAACAGTAAAAATAGCAAGACACTTTAATACTTAATTTATCTTCTAGTACTCGTTATCGTGGTTAGTTGAGAAATAGTACGATTTTGTCAAGGGAGAGATCTCACTCTCAAACATCCAGTACTTTTTATCGTGATCAATTGTTTGAAAGTAAAGCAACTTTAGAGTTATAAAGTATAAGCCCTGCGGAATCTTATTAAATTATTCTTTGTGCAGTACCTACTCGTTATCGTGGTCACCAAAAGATTATTGAGTAATCGCTTACCGCTATCCGCTGGTATCAATATCTACTTGTTTGATGGTTTGGGAACCGGACATCGAGATATCTAATTATATACGTCGAGCCTTTGCATGAAGTTTACGATAAGTATATGAAGAACATATTTTACAGGATCTGTATAATACAATATGACTGAAATACAAAATAACTTATTTATCCTATTAATATTGGTTGAAACATATACTCGTATCTCAAATATTAAAATACCATAAATAATTCTATTTTCTGGAGATTTCAACAAATATATTATATCTCTAAAAATTACAATTAATAATGATTATAAATTATAATTATTTATACTTAAACATGTATATGGTAAGGCTCACGCTACTAAATTTGGAAACCAGATTGAAGTATACAATTAATCGCATGTATAATTAATTAAATGAAACTTACATTATTAGCTGAAAGAGCGTTGATGACAAAGTTGATACCAAGAATAGTAAAAACAGATTTTAACTAAGTTTTTTGAGAAAAGAGAGATGGCAATTTAGAAGCAGATATTATGGAAATCACAGTAATCCTCACCGCAGCTGGAACCACAGACTATTATTATAATATTTAAATATTAATGAACATAATAGCATAGTGCAATTATCAAATTATATTTGTTGAAATGATAAAATACCTATGTTATTTACTATGCTGGTTTGTAGTTGGTTTCGCTATTTGGCTATTTAAATAAATTATTATAACAGCTTTTTTCGTTAATACAATATATTATTAAACATATTTTAGCTACTAAATTTAATATTATTTATATTTATAGACTATCTAGTCAAGTATCTAGTATCTCAATATTGATTTTTAAATATCTTACCCATTTATGCCCGAGACAAAAATGTATAAAATAATATTAATGTATCACCTGCAGAAGCTCATACTGCCTATATCATACTATCTACTCATGAACGATATTATGATTGATGCGGTTCGGATGTTGCGTGCCATGTTTGTAGATTAAAACGAAAATATAAACGCTCAAAAACCGAACCTGCGGCGTATTTTTAAAACGTAGAACAGTGCGTGCTATTACGCGTAGTATAAAATATATTATAATATCATTATAATATGTACACCACAGGTCGTGTATAGTACATGTGTACTGTGCAGGTAGCGTTATCTCGACATTTGAATGATGACGAGCGTATTTTGAATTTTCAGAGTGTTTAATTTATTTTTAAACGATATACAAGTAAATAATAAAATATCTACAAACGCGGTCACGACTCACGACGTTATCCGAATTTCTTTTTTAAATCCTGCTCGGCGCGCGCGTATACAGTATCATAGTATATCATATTACTATGCATGCGTGAGTGTATTTATTTGTCAAGAGAGTGTGAAGTACAAATAAAAAGGGCGAGCCTCGCAGCCGTCGACTGCATTAAAGGGTATATAAACTCGAGGGCCTACGATTTAGTGTAGTGGACTAATATAATAATAATAGTGCCTATGATATAATGATAATAATAATAATGCGTGTTAACTATATAATATAAGGGTAATTCATGTGCGCGTTGGACGTGGGTTGTTAGAGCAGACAAACCTTATTCCGACACTGTACTCTCTGTTGTAATAATGGTTTTGATGAAAAATTAAAAAATTATTTATCAATAACCGATGCACTAGAGCACCGTAAAATATTTATTAATGCAAAAAACAAAAATAATATTTACTGTTCTCGTCCTATTCATCGCGTATATATATGATTAAGAACTGAACTACCTCAACTGAAATAAACTATTCACATTGTTGCAAACATAACTATGTAGACCACGACGATCAATATAGTGACTGAATAAATCAAAATGTATACAGTTCAATCGAACAGTTATATAATCTAGATATAGAACAGAATATATTGAAAGACGAAAGTACATAATTTGCATTAGTCATCATCACGAACCATTGTTTTAAAATTACGTTCAAACTTATTTTCTTTTTACCTTTGTTCGCTTTTTTGTATACAATAATAATTATATTAATATACCGTTTTAATTTATTTAATTATTTAATTACGTGAATAAAAATATTAAATAATTAAATTACTATTGTATTTTTAAAAATAAAATACACAGTATACAAAGATTGACTTTATAAAATAATATAATGCTATTAATGATTGTTGTTTGCAGTTCATCAATAACAATTGAATTAATAATTATATTTAAATAAATTTTAAAAAATGTGTACCTATGTTTATATATATAATTATTTAGTTTATGTGAGAACAAAAAGTATTTTAAAATTGTATTGTTATTAATTGTGCATTGTAATAATTATAAGTATTGACTGCAAAGTTCACAAAAATTAAATTAATAATTTAATTTGTTTTTCCCAATATTAAAAATTATTATAAGGCAGGTAATTTAGTCCAACCTATATAAATTCCTTTTTTTTATTCCAAACATTTGCATTAAATAATCTCACTATAATTATCCATTAAATAATTTGCTTCAATTCAAAATTTTAAGGAAACCAATTAAAAAAGCTATGTTATTAAAATACCGTATATATATATTATATTATATAGACACGAATAGGTAAATAGTTATTGTCTACATACCAACCATGTATTTAGTTTATTAAAAATAATTGTATTCTACTCATAATTTGCATGCTAAAATATAATTAGTTTAATTAAAAATTTAAGAGGATCAATATTATTAAACAGTGGTATTAAAGTATCAATATAGTTTATACTGTTTATAGCTACATAAACTATTTTAAAGTCAACCTGTCGTTTTTTTTTTATTTGGCTTATTGAAAAATTATATTGTTAGTCATAGCATGAATTTTAAATAATAATTTGTATTCATTTAAGTTACATACAAAACGTAGTCTTTTTTTTTAAAAAAAACATTTGATTTTTTTTAAATTAAATTTTTAGTATATTTGGTAATATATAAAAAGTAATAAGTAATACTATTTGACGTATTTCACCTAGGTAAAATGTCTAACTTAACCTGTTCTTAATAGTCTTCATATTATAACTTTTATAACAAATTTAACTATAGAATCCTACCGGCTCTACGAAATTTAATTGATTCTTCCATATGGCTTGGTGTGTCGACAATAAATCAGTATCTATTTTAATTCCCATAAGTGAAAATGATCTTTTCTATATTATATGTGACGATTTCAAATTCTGAGTGATAAAAAATTAATTAAAAATTAAATATTACAAATAATTTATTTATCCAAAGAAGATGTCTTACATTCTTATTTTATATAACCAATCACGCTTTTGTATTTTATAATTATCTTCATCTTTAATTATAAATTGATAACAATAATTAGACGCTGTCTAATGGTTTTAAAAACAATCATAACAGGTACGCCTGTACGCGATTAAACGTTAAAATAAAACGTTTAGTGTACATTTAAGACCGATAAAATACAATTGTAATTATTAAAATAAAATTATTTTTATTTTTATAAATAGCTTTTTATTAGAAAGTTTTAAGAAAAATGATTAAACATGGCCAAAAAGCTTGAAAATGTAATACAAAATTATGCACAAGTTATATAGCAATTTAAAAAATATTAAAAATATATTATACCTAGGCAAATAAAAATTGCCAACAAACGTATTCGTTAGATAATTTACACCGAAAAATGAAAGTTTGTAATAACTAATAGGTACATCAAAAAATTTAGAATTTAAAAATGTAGCTTTTTTACAGGGGGGTGGGAGGGTGGGCATACTCGATGAATCACGTCCCGTGTATTATATAATATTGTCGTCTGTACGTGGACGGCGTCGAACGTTAAAGCCTCCCAAGTCAGACAAACGAGATCGAGGAACGGGAGAAACAAATAACAGTAGAAATAGAACTGGACACACTATACTCACTGACGGCTTTTTTATGGCTAAAGAGAACTCCCCAATTTTCCCAACATGTGGAACATGGGCAAGCACATGATTTCCGACTGCCTAAAATATAATCAAGAAAGGATCAAACGCGGGATATCACACAACCTCGACGCAACTCTTGAGCCTAATCACCAGCAAAATACAGATTTGATTAATTTCCTTAAGCAAACCATTGTGCATAACCAAATTTAAAGTTAAATAATGTATAATGTATTATTAACAAATAACGAAATATATAAAAAAATAATATAAATAGTATGCAAATAAACTAAATGCCCTTGTTGCCGAAACTGTAAGATGAGATAAAAAAAAAAAAAAGTAAATAAACGAATAAACGAATAAATAATAGAAATCGAAAAATCGTGAGTACGACGGCGGTCGCGTGCGAATCGGTCGCCCAAAGTCCGTCGGCCACGGCAGCACCGCACAACCGTATTAATACGCATCATGTGTACATTATTAGAGCATTAGACCCGGTCGACGAGCACAATATATTACAACAATAATATGCTCGTAATTTATTATAAAATATTAACAATTACATATCACTAATAACACACGCGCGGTGCGCATAATATATTATTTTAATGTTTATATATATATATATATATATGTGCATACATTGTACATACTACGCGCATATTATTACGATTGTGTGAAGTGATATACGCGAATAAGTATATACAATATACGTCCGAGCGCGGGCGCCGCGGGACCGCCGCGGAAACCACCGTTACGGCGGCGGCGTGTGCGATTATATTTTTTTTTTTTTATATTTCTGCGCCAGCGGTCGGGCGCGAGAACGCGCGTATTATTTTATTTATTATATTATTATTGTTAATTCGCGCGATGGGCGTGCCGCGAGCGCCGTTCTCCGCGGGACTTTTAACTCGCGGCCCGCTGCAAATTAACGTCCGTAATATATTACGTTTAACATAACGTATAGTGTTATTGCCATACAGTGTGCATTATATGTATACGACGCGCACTAAATATTATGTACTATAGTATGCGCACTGCGCCGAATCGCACGCACCGACTTCGAGTCCCGTCGTATATAAATATTATACAAATAAATACATGTTAATGTGTTATACACGTACTTATGTTATACCGCGCGCAGTGACTCCGGGTACTTGCACTGTATCGCTTGATAATGAAAAAAAAAAACCCTCCGAGAACGCTCGTCATCGGTCTCACGGCGGTGTTTTGACGAGTTTGATTTGGAAGCGAATACGCAGCAAATGGACGGTGGTTATTACTGTAGAGCATAATATGTAATTGCTTATTGTGTAATATACATGTATATATATATCGTTAAATACACGATTTGTTGACAGAGCGAAATAACGGGATCTGGACTTACAAGCGGCGTTGTCAGAGCACGGCCCAATAACCTGTAGCTGAGCCCTAGTAGTTAATACAAAAATCAACGATATCATAGGGTTCGGACCAACGACTAAGTCGGTTAATCTGGGAGATTATGTAGACCGGCGCTCAGCGGTACTCGATAGGATTTTAGAAAAATCCAAATGTAGTTTTTGAAAACTAGCACCGCCGACTAATTCTGCCCGTACAGCATATCAAGACCCGTGTATTATATTATACTGAATCTCGGCTGGACGGTAGAGATCTTAGGCGATGGATCAAAACAAGCCGAAAATGTGTCGTTGTAGAAAATCCTTCAGTTCCTACATTATTGATGGCGCGACTATTAAAATGTTATGTGATATTTTATATTCGCCCACCTCGGATGGTTTCTGGGGATCGCTGGTGATTACGGCACCATCCTATGCTATCAATTCTTGTTCGGATAATAAATAATAAAATACTGTATTTATATAAAAACAATATGATATCATCTATGTTTGGCAACAACGCGTTAGTGCCAAATTACAGAAAAACATATTAATAAGTTGTGTAGTGGCTGTGTCGGTTTACTACACGTGTATTCGACATTTTACATTGTGATATACAGAGTGATTCACCGACCATTGTCGCCCTCGTGTGTTTGGAATTTTTAAATCAACTTGAAGACCATATTTTAGAGTTGTTGAGAGTTTTTATGTACTGGCCAGTGCCCATAATGTATAAATTATATATTTTTATAACGAATAATGTATATATATATATATGTACCACTCATCGAGTGTACCTATATAATTTTTGTCACCCCTCTTTTACTACCGCGGTTAAACGTATATAATATAATATATACTCAAGAGCGTGCAGTGTGTGCATGTGTCGAGGCGTCGTTATCGTGATTATATTATATCTTATTGTTATTGTAATTATTTTGCGATTTATAATTTTATTAATCGCGTAGATTGTCCCGACGCGTTCATCCGGATGTATATTATATGCTTCCGTTCTCATATATTTATTTATTTATACAGAGTAATAATAAATGATGACTAACTTTGCTTATTCTATTATCGATATTTTTTAAAGTAAAATAAGTATTTTAGAATTACCTAAAATATAAAAATAATAAAGAAAAATTATTTCAATTTATGTACCTTTATTTATTTTTCAGTTAATTGATTACATTTATATTATACAAGTCTTTTTCACACGCACAGTTAAATTATATCGTATAAAATTATCGTTATGTATATTATTTGTTAGTATTTTGTGTTATATACTTTGTAAATCGCATTACAAAATTTATTGTGACGTCTCGACGTGTGTATAATGTATATAGATGTACCTCTATACTATATAGGTATACAGCCAGAATAATATAATATAATATAGTCACCCCAAATTGGTCCTCATCATTATTTAAACTCAACGATGACGCTGTTTGATCCCCGCGAAATCGTTATGTCCGCGCGACCGACTGTTCATAATAGGCACATTACAATTACACGTACAACGCACTCTCTGCACATATATATTTATCTATAGGTATATTATATTAAGTCGCACCATTATTATGCGACGTCGAGGGCTTGAGGTGTTACATACCTGTGTATACAAACTGTAGCCACTAATAACGAAATAATAATAATAAAAAAATATGATTCCGTTATGATTATATTGTTGTTTTTTTGTTGGCGTTTACGCGTCCGTACACAACATAAACAACAATAATACGGCAATAGGTGCAGAGCAATTTCGACGAGAGTATATAACGAATAAATCTAATAGGTACCTATATAATATCTACATATACCTGTATGGTATAGTAGCAGTGGCAGTACCGTATTTGAGAATTAAGACTAACGATAGAGCGTTTTTAACAAAATAACGTACATGATGGGAGAAGTATGAAATAATTTCAAAAGAAACTTTATTTTTTATACGATTTTTAATAAATTAAAACAATTTTTTTTTTGTTTCTGCGAAAAAATTATGTATTACATCAATTTTCCACTGAAAATGAATAAATGATAATCTACGTAATCTATAAACAGCTTATATTAGGATTATTAAGGATGATGAACATACCACTGAACCGTTATTTTAATATATTAATATAAAATAATTAAAATTATTATGGTTCCTCTAAAAAAATTTTCAGATCGACGTACCCAGTGCATGATGATATTGAAGTGCCTACCGATAACAACACGTCAAAACTAATTAAAATTAAACAATTTAAACCAAATTACGATAATTAAATCTAAATATAATAATAATAATAAAAATACGTTTTTAATTTTAGTTTTTGATATTATGTAAGTTTATATTATGTTTTATGTCCATTAGCCCGACCATAAGTTTGTTAACATTAAAAATAAAGAGCTTAATATTATTTATAGGTTTTGTATTGTTATTGTATAAGTATGTATACATATAAATAAATAAAATAAAAATCTATAGAAACCTCAAAGAAAACAACAACTTGGGTTCTTGTCCATTGAAATATATAATGTCATAGTGCCGTGAATATAATATAGGCAGGTAAAGGTTTTAATATCTACGGTTTATGTTTTTTTGTTATATTTTATTATAATTTTCTCTTTGTACTACCGTGGCGATTATAATGTTATTGTAATGATTCATAACCGACAACTGCAGTTGTTATAATATATAGGTATATCCGTTAAGAGTAGGTATATTTATATACTGGCTGCGGGTTTTCTTGCAAGGTATTCGGTTAAATAAATAAAGTGATTTTAAAAAAAACATACCGGACAAAGGAAAATGCACACACATGTGTACTATACAGAGGTCTCGACGGTTGTTTGTTATTATTAAATTTATAAACGATGGGATACGGTAAGTTTGTTTTTACCCGAATGCGATTTAAAAAAACATATTGAATTATTTTTCATTTTGTATTATTGTAATAATGTAAGCCATATCCATCTATGTACTACACTCCGCGAGATCAAATGTTTTCGACCCGATTAATTCGTTGTTAAGATTAATTAAATCGTAATGGTTATAATAAGACAGGTCGGGTATGTAACAGTTATTATGTATAGAGCTGGTGTTACGCGGATGTTATACTCATGCACGCATTCCATTAAATATTATTAAATAATAATAATATATTGTGTTGGTATTAGAAGTTATATTCATCTAATAGCTATACATGTTCAAAACCTAACACTACAAATACTCTAGATAGTATATAAGTATATATGTGTACATTTCACCTATTGTGTATGAATATATAATATTGTGCAAAGGATATTTTGCATTCTGTATTTATTATAGCACTCAAGTTGCGCAACACGCATTATGTACGCGCCATCCAAATATAAATATTATCTATACATTTCGCGAAAGACATTTTTTTATTTATCTTGAACACATAATATGCAATGAGAAACACTTACACAGTACCAGTACAATGTATATAATATCTCGCTTTCACATCGCAATGTATAACATTACTCGCCACACGCCACGTCTATTCTCATCATACATGCTTTATAATGCTGTGTGATGTGATGGATGTTCTTAATTTTCAATTTTTTTTTCTAACCTACCTAACCTAACCTAACCTAACCTAATTTTTTTTTCTAGTGTGATGCATTCATATTGTTTTGATTTTTGCAATAATTATACATTTATTTATACAAATTTATTTATATTTATTGTTTATGTAATGTGCACAATATTGTACGGGGACTGTATTTTTAACGATTGTCTTGAGATATACACAGGAGCGGATTCAGAGGGAGGCTATGGGTGCTCGGGTACCTCCCTGTCATCTAAACCACCAACAGGGATATTAAAATTACTCCAGAAGAAGTTATTGAAGAATTATATATGTGTAACAATATATGTAAGAAATTAATGTAATTTTAAGTTAATATTTAATACTAATAATATTTGAAAAAAAAGTTTGCTCCATAAATTAAATAAAAATTAGAAAGGCGTAACATTTTTTTTTTTTTGATCACCCTTTGTAAAAATTTATCGGATCTATAAGATCTGTACATTAGTAATTAATTAACTATTGCAAAATCGATATTTGTCGAGCTCAAACTAAAAAAAAACCCAGCGTTCGCGCCTGATTAATTGTGTATACCTATACGTTGTTTCTGACTCGTACACAAATACACAATAATATTAAACACATATGCCTATTAAAATACAAATAATTTATGCATATGATATATACTTTGGCGTATAACATTTCGTTAAAGCACACGTGCATATAAGACACCAACTGGTACATAACCTATAGCTATAATACTGGTTATACCTAATACTATATGTTAGCAGCAGATAAATGATTACTCATTTAAATTAATAAATAATTAATTTATATTTCGTGCATTGCATCAAAGTAAAAAAAACAAAAACCGAAATAATTTCTAAGTCATACAAGCATTATACTTTATACAGTTATATCTATAGGTACATGCACCTATAATATAACGACCCGCAGCACTGCATCTGTGTTTACTATATAAGTATTAAGTATGTAAATTTTTCGAATCAAACAAGTGTCTAACAGTAATTATTGTTATTCCGATATAAATATCTATAACTATACACTACACCACTCGTATAGATAGATGAGATCGAGAATTATGTATTGTATATATAATTGTACTGTAGGCAATCATTGTTTATATATTATTATGTTATAATATTTAAGTACATTGTCCGCTGCGCAGCCGCCGAGCAAATCCACTTGATGTAACAATAATATAATAATATAATGATTTTTGACCGTTGCCGAAAACCGTGAAAACGTATATACTACACAGCGCGCGCAATATTATATACATCTCTCTTTCTATATATATGTGTGTGTGTGTGTGTGTAGTTACTGTATAGGCAAGATAGGTACCTCTATAATAATATTATACATTATTATTATTTCGTGTCGGTACTTGGAAATGTAATTCATGACCGTTGTCGACCGCGTTCCACCTTCCTACACGGACCAAGTAAAAATATAATCCACACATACACACAATATATGATTTTGATCGCACTTATAGCAGTTTTAAAACGGCTCGCGGGCGCCACGAATGACGCGACATGAGAATTTTCACACACTTTCACACACATATATAATATGTAGGTACAGAATGATGACTACCTACTGAAAATTAATATAATATTAATATATACAGTGGGTTAGCATGTTTGAACTTTTATCATATTGAATGAATAAAGATATACAAAACACATTATATTTATTAACGTCAACAGTAATTTATTTCATGTTGTTTTATTAAAAATAATAATAATAATAATCAAGTTTAAACGTTAGAAATATTGGTACACAATTTATATATATATACGTATACATCGATCAATTTTACAGTCGATAATTTATTCGTTTTTCACAATATATTATACTATAACTTTATACATGATTTACAAGGATAAGAAAAAACATTTATACGAGTACTATATGTGTAACATAATTGCAATTCAAAAACATTTCTCTATATTATCGATAATCTAAAAATCGTTTAACACAATATAAATAATAACTTTTCCCAAAAGGGTTAAACATATTAATAGTCATATAATAATGTCGGGCAATTATATAGTTTTGCACACCGCGATTATTTGTGTAGACCGTTTGGGCGAGTGCTTGTTCCATTAAAAAAAAAACACTAATTAAGCCATTGAGTATGAATAAGTAAATTACCATATTATTCTGTAAAGAGTAATCTACGGTTTCAATTGAATAATAAAATAAAATCACATAAGTACGATGTGCATAATTAGTAAAACACTCCATAACTTTAAAACATATGATGTTTATATAGTAATATTATAATTCAGTAATGTAACGATTGTCGAAAAATAATATAAAATAAAATCGCACGTATCGCAGGTAATAATAATCTTACTTACCCAAACGGACTACTGTACATGTAACATACCTCGGCAAAAATAACAATATTAAATTATATTTTGTCGCATCTATATACGCTATCTATAAATATACATAATATACGTATTATATATTAAACTGGGAGAAAAACGATCGAGTAGAACGAACACCGTGAACAAATTATATAATTTAGTAAACGTTTTACGGGTTGAACGATAATGACTCATGGGAAAAATGTTAAGCGTAACGGGCCTATACTGTTCATATGCATAAGTACTTATACTATGTGTATAAATTGTCGTGCACGGCAGTCGAATTTCGAATCATTCACATTTGACGGGAATAAATAGGAAACGATTACAGTGATCTTTTATATTATATATTATACACTTTCAGAGGCAACTAACCGAAAACGGGATTTTCTTTTTTTTAATATATCGCCGTATCGCACTCGACAACGTTGACGCGGGTGAGTCCATAACGAAACGAAGGTAGTTGTGTATAGTAAAAAACGATACATCGTATAATATTATTATATAATAAAAAATCGGAAAACGGTCGCGTTTACCTCAGTCGACTAGTTCGGTTTTGCAGACGGTGTCGTCGGGCGTCGGGGTAGTGGCCTCGGTGTACGGCTGCAGCGAGGGCGGCGTGGGCGTCTGGTTGCGGTCTTGCACGATGACGGCGGGCCACGGGCCGCCTCCGATCATCCTCTGCAGGCCCAACGACTGGCGGAACGCGTGCAACCGGTGCGCGGCCTGCAGCTGCTGCTCGTAGTACCGCTGCAGCAGGCCCGCCGGTTCCCAGACGCCGCTACCGCCGCCGCCGCCGTTCCGGCCGCCGCACGTCATCGTCTCGTCGTCGTCGTCGCTACTCGCGGTGGCCGCATTATTGTTACCCGCGGTAGCGGTCAACGCGGCCATCGGATCGTCCCGGTGCAACTGTTGCAACATGCGTTTCGGCGGATCCGGCGCCAGCAGGGACGCGACGTCGAACTGCCGTTTCTGCGCCCTGGCCGGCACCAAGAGCGCCGCGGACTGTTGCTGCAGCTGTTGCTGTTGTTGCTGCAAGACGGCCGTGGCCGGTTGCGGGACGACGGGTTGGAAGTAGAACGGATGATGCGGGTGACCGGCTGCGGACTGCCACAACGCCGGCGGTGACCTCTGCTGCTGGTGCTGGTGGTGCAAATGTTGCGACTGCTGGTGGTGGTGTTGCACGTGATGGTGCATGTGGTGGTGCTGCTGCTGCATCGACGGCGGCGGTGGCGGCGGCGGCGGAGGCGGACTGGGCGAGTCGTTGCCGTCGTCGTCCACGGCCAGGCCCATGTGCCGGCGGACCTTGCGCTGCGCCTTCCGGCGCCTGAAGTCGCCCTTCTTGAAGTCGTCCACGTTGGCCGGGTGTATGGCCCAATAGTGGCCCTTGCCGTTGGCCGACCGGCCGGCCTTGACGAAACAGTCGTTGAGCGACAGGTTGTGCCGGATCGAGTTGCGCCATCCCGGGCCCCGGGTCCGGAAGTACGGGTAGTTGTCCAGTATGTACTGGTAGATGTCGGACAGCACGAGCTTGCCCTCGGTCGATCCGAGTATGGCCATGGCGATCAGTCCGATGTAGCTGTGCTGCGGCTTCGGCTCGTCGGCCGCCTGCAGTCCGCCGCCCGCGCTGCCGCTGTTGGGATGGAACAGCGCGACCGGAAACCGCGGCTGGTAGATGGCCGCGGCCGCTGCCGGATAGACCGGGCACACGGCGCCCCATCCACCGGACAACCGCAACCGTTCGGCCTGCAGCGCGTAATTGTACAGATGTAACCGGTACCGGTTGAGGTTGGCCTGCTGCGACGAGTCGGCGGCTGCGGCAGCGGCGGCGGCGGCGGCGACGCCGGATTCCGAGCCCTGCTGCAGCTGATCGTCCGCGGCGGTGATCATGGCGGCCCTGCTGCACATGACGGCGGTACGGTCGCGAATGAATACAAAACGACAGCGCTGCACACGCGTTGTCCGCGGCCGGTACACGTATATCTCTCTATACGCGCGCGATTATTATTGGTGTACGCCTACGACGCGCCGCCGCCGCTCTCCCCACCGCCGGCCGGTCGTGCCGCGGTACAACAACAAATACACAAACATCGAAGCGGCCGCCGCCGCCGAGCGTACGTGCGTAAATATATACAAATTTGTTTTATTTTCATTCTCCCGCGCACGTATATATATATATGTGTGTGTGTGTGTGTGTGTGTGTGTGTGTGATGTACGTTTTCTGTGTTTCGATTTCTGCGCTCCTTTTCGTCACCAATCCGTTACCGTCACCGTCACCGTCACTCACTCACACTCTCTCTCTCTCACTCTCACTCCACAGCGGTGTTTCGTGCGCGCGGTTTATTCTCTGTGCGTAGTTTCTCCGTATTTCTCTCCCCTCGCACGCACACACAATTCTCCGTTACCGTGGCCGTGCGTGTCGAGGGGTGAAAACACGGGTAAACATTCAGCGACGCGACCGATAGTTTCTGGGCGTGACGGCCGGTCGGCGTTCCCATTGGTCGGTCCGGGCGCCGCCCAGTTGCGTGCACTCCGCCGCCGCAGCGAGTTACGGTTGCCACGGCGGTCTCTGCTCTTCGGTCCCGCCGGTCGCGTACTATATTATACGCGTGTATATTATTATATTATATTATATACCTACGTTTCGGCCGAACGGCAGAGGTATACGCGCGAATGGTGAGAGAGAGAAAGAGGCCGACGGTGAGGGATGCGACGGCGATATATTATTATTATTATTATTTATATACACATAGAAAGGGGCGCGCGCGAACGATCGTGAGGGAGACAGATTTAGAATGTATATAGCGTAACAGTTATATATATATATATATGTATATATCGTGAGTGTGTGTGTGCCTGTGTACCTACTTGTATGGTACAAAAAACAAATTCTCGTTTATAGAGTTTCTCTTTGAGATTGTTCGATATAATATATCGTGAACGAAAATCTCCACTAAATTGCAATATACGCGAGTGTGTGATGTATACGAATTTATTATTCGAATAAAGTTAGGTATATATATTATAACAAGATAAACCTTCGTGTAAGCTTATAAATTAGATAAGCGTCATATACTTAGGATTTACGAATTTTATTATTTATTGCATGCGGTAGATACCGCTCACAGATACGATATAATCGTGTCGGTCATAGTTTATTCGGAAACCGTCGCTTCACAAACGCTCTGCCCGCAATTTATAATATTATATACCTAGTACCTACATGCGCCTATTCCGTATATATTGTAACAAAATAATTAATGCATTGGAACTTGGTGGTAGGCACGTCTATATATAAACATATAATATACCTATAAGCAATATTAGAAAAATTATATACAAGTATTATATATGCTTTATGTGGATTAGTTTATATCAATAGTACTTAAATATTATATTATATTATTATACTACGCATGAGTAAATTATACATTTATTTTACAACATAAGTATGAATACAGAAGTCATATTATGTATATAATATATATATATATATACAGTGATTATACGTTATTGTTTAAATATTTAATACTTTATCAATAACAATACGACCATTATAAAACCATATTATATATTAATATAAATTATATGCTCTTTAATTGACATAATTAACAAAACAATAAGCAAGATTATAATATAAAATATGATAAGTTTTAAAATTTCAAGTATATTATTATAACTTTTTTATATATTTAAATACTTAAATAAAAGTGCTAAAATACATTAAAATAATTTTTTTTGAATTTATAATTATATTATATTATTACCTATAACTCAAATTTATATAGGTAAGTACACTGAGTATTTTTGGTGCAGTCACATAAGTAGGTAGATACTATATTCTTTGTAATCTTAACACAGAAAAATATAACTGTTTAAGTAAAAGTACCGATCTGCAATAGCGTACCTATTTATAATTTTAGGTTCATTAGTAGGGCATTTCCTCCAAAAATAAGACACCGTTTTCGCCTGCGCTGTCCATTTCCTCCGAATATTGTTTTAAACTAAAAATATATTATATTCTTTTTTCTTCCAAGTATTAAAATGTGTTGACATGTTGTGTATATAATGTGGTGTATCGTTTATTTTAAATAAGGGAGAATATAAGGCTATGATCACACTATTATGCATAGTAATAATAATATATTATCAACTTAATTTTATAATTATTTAAGCTGAATAACATAGTGAAAATAACTATATATACATCGTTTAGCTGTCGACATATTATATGCGGACACCAGTTTTAGTTATTTCACTAGTATTATTAGTAAATACTCACTAAATAGTACTAGATAATAAAAACTAATCAATTATAAGTTTCAGCTTATTTAAACCAATTCATTTTGTTGTACCCAAATAAAATAAAATCATGTCGACTAATAAATGTTATATTGGTAAATTTCTAACCATAATTTTATAACATTATTTAGTCGTATCTAACTCTATTATAATATAATTAGATCAACTATATTTTCTTCACCTAAATTTATTTGGCTAATATTTTTTTCCGCGTGCGTTGTATAATAGTTGTATAATGGCCGGTTTCATTGTGGTCGCAGATCCGTGATTAAAGAATACATTTCTATAGGGAATTATAAAAGGTAAAATAATTATTCATCTGTCTAATATATCTTTTCTTTAAACAAGTATTCTTTTGTTACTGAAATGCCCGGAAAATTATGAAAAAAATAATTATTATTAATATAATTCATACTTAATTTTTTTTTCTGTTAATATAAAATGACTAATGCATAAAATTAACTAACAATGTGTATTATTAATGTTGATTTAAGCCTATGGCATCATCAGCCTCAATCACAAAAAGCTTAAGATAAGTTTCATTTTATTATTCAATTTAGGATGGCTTAGATATAGTGCTACGTGCTTTATACCTTCATAGTGTAATTAATGATTATCTATAGATGTAGAATTACTTATTTTAAATTAGTAAATTAATATTTTCGCGGCATTTCTTATTATACCTACAAAGCCATTATTAAATATTTAATATTTATATATTCGATTATTGAATTTTATTTTTTTATTTTTTTTATTTTTTTTTTTTTTGAGGGGGGATTGCTTATTATGATCATAATATTTATAAGACTAACTAAAAGTTAGGGGGCTTAAGCATTCAGTTTTTAATTTAAACTATACCCCAATCTTAAATAATTTATTATATTACTATATATTTATTTAACTTATAATAATGTTCAATAATACATTTTTGAAATCGACTTTCTTAATTATATTAAACATAATAAATATATTGAATATATTATGATATTGGTATCGATATTGATATAAATACTAAAGTATCTATAAGTTAATAAATATAAAAATATATTAAAATATATCTTTATTTTTCAATATTTCACAATTTACTATTTATACTCGGATATATACACACACACTCAACAAACCTTTAAATTCTAAGATAAATGCAGTTCATTATAAGTATAAAAAATTAAAACCAACTTACCGCTAACAGATTATGTTTGGATGAACATCGAATGGATACAAGCAGATATAATCAAAGGGTTATAGTTTGTTATAGACTATAGTAACTATATATTATTACGTGACTATGCCTATGTATGAACTGTAATTGGGTATATCATACGTTATATGCAGTGGATTTATTTCATCGTCTCGGTCTGGAGGGATAATAAGTATACTTATATAAGTATGCGTGTATAAAATAATATACTCCAAATACGTGGTTTTTGTTTTTTATAATATTTCTCAGCATTTAAAAGGCTGTCAAACGTAAAGGTAATAAATATATATATATATATATATATGTCTGTGTATACTTATTATTATATATTTATATATAACATGTACACTAATACCGTATGTGTACACAAACCACACCCATTACAATACACAACAAAAATCGCACATATGTACATATAATATATATATACGTGTATATGCATACTTACCGGTGTGTTTATATATACATATATATCTATGAATAAATACAAACGCGAAATAATAATAATAACATGTACGTGGCATAATGACAGGCTGACAACAATAATATATATGTAACCTTGTCCATCCATTGTGGCAATATTGAATTTGAAAGGAGAGACCGCGCCTTTGAACCGGGCCATATGTGACGGAAAACATGTATATAAGGTCACTTTTTTCTCTCTTTTTTTTATTACGCCGGTCCGGGGGAGACTGCAGCAAGCCCGAGCAATAATTTGGTTACTCCAGTTTTGCTTTTTATATATTTATTATGACGTATATAGAATATAATATATATATATATATATATAGGTATACGTCGCACTGCATATTAGCGCACCCGACTATCGAGCGGCGTACTTATAAACCCCTTTTTGTCCCGCGGTGAGCGCGTCAATGTCATAATCGTGCAGCCGCAGCAAAAGCGCGCTTACAATAACGGCGCGTATAACCCCGCGGGCTTATTATATACTTAAATACGACGACGAAGACCGCGAACAAGACCACGACCAGCTATACATAATGTATACATATTATACATAATAATATCGAATTAGGGAAAAATCGTTTACCGTCGAGCGATCGACTATATATAATATGTAATATACATGCATATATATATATATATTATAGCTGAGCTTATTATTATTATTATTATTATTATTATTGGCACTCGCGATATTATAATATTATATTGTTTAATAAGTAACGTTTTATATACGGACCAACCACGAATACAATATGCAAACATCACAAAGCAAGTATATTCTAATCCGATTATAAGCAGCGATGATGTCTATTATTATACATGAATTATGTATATAATGTGATATACCTAAATATCATACATTGTATATAGGTATATGTTTTGTTTAGGAGACCATATAACTTACTATATACATATATATATATAATAATATGTATAAAAGAAATTGTATATAGGTATATAACCCGGCGTCCCGTACTAAGACTTTGAAATTTTAACACGATACATAATAATAATTATTTTTATTATTGTTCGCACCAAAACAATATTTTAAAAATATACAAACTAAAGCATGACTGGCTCCAGTATTAGAAATCTGGACACCGCGATTACCAGTGTCTAGTAACCTTAATAGACGCACCGCGGTATTTTCGCAGCAACTGCAGCAATTATTACCGCAATAAGCCACTTTTTTAGAAACCTAAATAATGGGTTGCCAGTCCATTAACTTTGTAGACCGCATTGTCTAATAAATTAATATTAAAAATTTAAAACTGCATTTTTACAATACAATTTAAAGTATTATAATTAACATAGCATAAATATTTCAGCGTGAAATACACAAAAAAAATCATCAACATTTTAATATCTGCTGCATGCAGAACATAAATAATTATATTATTATTATTTATAAAACGAATTCATTGCACGTAAACTGCATTTGAAATACGCCATTATAAAAAAGTGTGGTTCTTCAAACGTTTTCATTATTATCAGCTTTAGACAGTTTTGGTGAAAAACACAAGAAAACTTTGTAAGCAAGCGTAGCGAAAAATTGTGTATCGTATTTAAATAAAATAAAAAAACAGCTAAACAGCAATGGCGGCTTCATGGTTGGAATAATAATAACTATACTCCGGGCCTCTCGGGCCGCAAAGGAATTCTCATGAATATTCATCGAGTTTATGGAACCGGATAGAAATCTCGCACAAAAACTATGGGAACAGATCCCGAGGAAATTTCACCGTTTTCGCCGGATAATTTATTAGAGTGTGCTCGTTATTTTCATTAAACAACCTTTCTAAAAAATAAAAATAAAAATAAAATACTACAGTATTATACGGTTCCGTTACAACAACTCATCCGTCGATGCTTTGTAATTAAATTCTTTGGTGGAAATTGGGCGTAGAAGTATTTGCGGTTAAATCAAATATCTAAGAATCCATTTTGTAGCTTTTTTCAGTTATTTTTGTTTCAAACTAATCTATAAAATGCATGTCATTTTATATTTATATTATATATTTACATTTATCAAAATTTCGATAAATTATTTTATAAAATAGTTATATGACATATTCGTGAATATCAATATTTCTTTAAAAAACTTAAATTAACCACCTAAATAACAATGCATTTTCTTATAATATTTTTATATTTTTTTACCTACAATATATACAATATAATGCTATTTTATAATATTTGATTAATGCTTTACTTAATTGATAATTGTATCATATGTATTTTTTCGAGTCTTGTAAAATTCCTATAGTTATGAATTTATGATCTATGTAATGTGTATACTATATACTACTGCATATACATATAATAATACGAATATATCAAAGCGCACATCACGTAATCGGCTATAATATATCTGCTATATAGGTAGCACACAAATCGTGCATAACCGTAATTTTAATTATCCCTACAATTAACATGGGTGTAATGTAGCCGCAGTTATCAGTAATATATATATTTATATGTACGTTTTAATTTGTATGCACAATATTTAATATTTTTCAGTGTTTATGTTTACAAAAGTATTTATAAAAGAATCGTTGTACTCATTTTTTAGAATCCCAACAATGTACAACGTATATACGAATATAATAATTACTTTAAATATAATCGCTGACAATTAAATTATTAAACACAATACGTTATGTATAGTTATGGATTCTCGATAATGATTAATAGTATAGGGATGATTGTGCTAAAATATGTACACCTTGCTGAAGATATATTACTATAGAGGACCGGCAACATCAATCACAATAACTTCTCTGGATATTTAAATTTTAGACGTTAACAAAACCTTATTTAATATCAAATAATATATATATTTACTAAAAATTAATTATTTAAAAACATTCAGAACTAAATAAGTACTTACCCCGAATCTCGATACTCAAAATGTATCAATCGAATTTTGAATGTGTTGTTGTAGTACATAGGATATTATTAAAGTGATAGGCGCCACTGCCGGTAAGTAATAATATAATACGAAATAAGTAATAACTCGATCGAAACTTCGGAAACACTATAAGACTAAATAATAATATTACGCTTTTTGAGTGTTCTGGAGGGTAAGAAAATCGAATTAACAGTTTTCTAAAAAAATAAATTAATTCGTTTAACTCGGGAGCGGTAAAAGAATTTTTTTAAAAACGATTTCCTTTTGATTGACGATAACCCTATTTTTTGTGCAACGTTATACCTACATCATCAGAACTTATTAGTTATGAACATTGCGTAAATTAGTGAAAATGTATGTATACATAGTATACCTAACTCACTCCGTCTCACACAGTTACACGTGTCACATTATATTATATATACGTGGACAGCGAAAATGCACACATTTTATTTTTCTACTCGTAAGTCCTGAACTATCAAATACGTATATTAATAGGAGTTCATCGCTATATTTGTTTTCTCTTCGAGAAAATAAAACGAATTCACGTAAAATTATAGACAATAATGTTTTGAGACATTGTATAGATAATCAATGTGATAAACACTCAAATAAATAGTTTTCTCTACATTATGATTTTACTTTGAGTTTCTTCAAAAACACAAAAAAAATTTATTTTGCGTGAATGCATTTTGTCTACATATTGCTCGTGGACCAGAGAGAGAAATAACAGAAAACAAATAGTGGACAGTGATTATTCAATATCAATTGGATGTCTGCCTCTTAATCATATGGTACAGATATAACACTGCAATCTACAGGTGCTAATAGGTGTGGTAATAACGGATTAAACGTTCGTACCTGCTGGTCTTTCTTTAAGTGTGACGAGCCTGTAGCGTGTACCCATTATATATGTTATCAATCATAATCGGTTTTGTAGCTCATGTTTTTCGGCGTCGTCGAGTGGCGGTAGACCAAGCGCGACCGGACGAGGACGTCGATTGTCAAACCCGATAAACCCGAGATAATTCAATGTTATATTATATTTTGTATTGTATATAAAATATTATATTATGCGTAGACCGGACGCCGTTTATAACAATAATAATAATATAAGTACGTGTTTGGGGGATTTAGCGGTTCGAAATATTTATAACGTCGACAATAAGACGACATACATATTATTTGTTACTTACCTTAAGACGTCTATCGCCAAATTAGGGGGTAGATATTGTGTGCATAATAAAAAAGCTAAAATGTGAAAATATTTTTGTCATTATATTTTTTCTAAAACGTGTATTAACCACTTTGAGATATTAATAAAAAAGTTTATTAATTAATATTAATCTTAAATAAATTATCGCCTATTGGTAAGAGAAAAACATTCAAATAAACGACAACGCAACTATATAATATAATATAGTCAATAGCTGAGTACTAGCAAATGTCTAGATTTTATAATCGATACGACGATATCTAAAATCGTTACTTTTATTGTTTATAACGACATTTTCTATATTAAATCACTATACGATTTATGCGATACACATTGAACATATTTTCCACGAAATAATGCGATTATAGTCAATATAATATTAAGTCTGCGAATAGTCAATATAAAAGTATCGAATATTTAACAAAATATTTATACACAATTATTGATAAAAAATATTTTAAAAAACTTATGCATTTACTTCGGATAACGTCTTATTCCATTCAGGGGTGATTTATCAAATACGTGTTCATTTCTAATCGGAATTAAGAATTCTCCATTCGATGCAATTTAGTACACATATCTACATTAAAATCTGCACCTCAGTGATAATGTGTTATATATTATAATTCATTGACATATGACCGCGATCATAAAATAAAATTTTAAAAACGAAGTTTATGATTACGATCGTCAAAACCTCATGTCTTTGCACAATACTGCAGGCGTGCAACTCCGACGCCACTGCCACTGCTGCATTATACAGGGTGATTCGTGATTCACCAATAATCACTCTAAAATTTTCAATTCAATGATCAGGTTGTATAAATTCTGATCTTTTAGGTAAAAGACCACACAAAATATATGTACATTTTTAATTATATCCAAGGAATATTCTCTGGTGTTATAGAAACTTCTTTATTTCATATAAAGAACCTAATTTGTATAAGTATACTACAAATAATTAAGCAGATAATTATTTTGAAAATGTCGATGTATCCAATACCAAGTAAAAATATTTAAACGAGCAGTTCCTGATCCTGATTCCTGAATCAATTATATGTATATGGGCAAAAATATAAAACAGATTACAGATTTGGATATTTAATAAGCTTGAATATTTTTACAAATTATAAAAGATTGATAGATTAATATTAATTATTAATGTTTTAAAGTGATTATGGTTATGGCTCTCACGTCTTCCTAACCCATTTATCATGAACATGGTCCAACTATTATCCTTATTATACCTACAAATATTTGAATAACTCGAAAACTATATTCGTCCGAATTTCGATTTAGATAATTATATATCCACATTTTAAAAAAGTGATTTGATAAACTATTTACAAGAAAAAATAATTATTCTTATTTGAAAAAAGCACGGTATATCACCTCTGCAGGAATACACTTAACAAATTTAGATATACAAATCTAAGTTATTGAAAATATGGCCTTTAAATATATATTTAAAAGTTCCAACCATCGAAATTTAAATAATTGCATTGTTAAAGGCAAAACGAACGGTGAATCACTCTGTATAATAAAGCGATACGGGTACTCAACCCAATACCACGCCACATACAACAGCAGCAGAAGATAGCCGACACTTATCTCGTCACACGAGTGTATTATATTGTGTGTTCGGGGTGTGCGCCAATAATAATAATATAATATATTTAATCGTGTCGGCACATCATCATCGGAATTGCGTGAATATTCGGCGTAACACGATATTTATTATATCCTCGGTGGTTCGCAGTGTTCGCACCTTCTCGTCGATATTATAACATAATAACTTCTTAAAAGCGGAGAATCTGCGACGTTATACATTGTGATGAATTACACACACACACACACACACATAATATGTGCTATACGCGCGCCCGGGCAATTTGGGGAGGCTTATTTATTCCGTCGACGAGCGCTGCACAATCGGCGTAGTCGATCGATTCGCGTTGAGAATAAGAGCCGACGACCGAAGAGAAAAAAAATACTGATTTTTCAAACGGTTCCCAACACGTATTATACCTCTACCTACGTATATAAGTGGGTCTCTGGTTACGTCTTTGTGACGAACCATTTTTATTATTATTATTATTATTTTTTCCGTCATTCAGCTATTTTTACGCGATAATACAATATAATAATAATAATATATAATATAATATAATACAACAATAATAACGATAATAATAATACGATTATTCCCCTCGTTATTTTACACTGTACACACATTGCCACTGTATATTATATTGTATTATATGTACGTGCACATGCGGTCTATTATATACATTGTTGAAAACTCACACACAATTATATTATATCTGTACCGCCGCCGCGGTTAAACAGAAAAACATGCGCAAGAAGAATGTTTTGACGGACGATTCGACAGCACCCGCACGATAAAAATAATTGTTCAAACTATGATCCACAATATCCTCTATATTATTATTTTATTATATTAAAAAAAAAATACTATGAATACAAGGTACGTTGTATACGACGCATACGTTGTACTGTAGTGTTTTAACACAAAGGTAATCAATATTATGCAACAACTTTTGAGAATCTTCAGTATATAGATGAAAAGCGAAAATGCAAAATAATTACAATCTATACAATGTATATAATATACAAACTGCAGTACAACCCGACCGGCAAAAGTTAACAAAAATAAAATATTGCGCCTCACCGGTTATGTATCTCGGTTTTAGTGTATAAATGACGTTTACACATTCGGCATCGGTGTATCCGCCTAGGAATCTTTTCATAAAGTATATTTTTAAACATAAATCTCAGACCTTTTTACCAAAATTGGTCAAATAGTTTTATAGTTTATTATAATTTATGACTACGAAGTACAAATATACAAATAGAACCTTTTATATAGATATATACTCACTATAGAAAATCTCGATTCTATTTTGTTTCTTTTTAACAAATTACTATCATTGGTTATATCCATTTAGCACGCAGTTAATTTTCAATCACATTAACTAAGCGGTTAACGTTAATATCGCTTCTTTAATAAGGGTTGTTTTTTTTTTAATAAGCCACGTCATTTCTCGAGATTCAGCATATCTCCTTATTAAATGTAATCAAAATCTGTTCAGCGCATCATAACAGACAGACATAGTTAATTTCGTATTTATATAATAATATTATATAAGTATGTATAATGTATATTTTATTTATACGAGTTACGTTTTTACCGTCAATTTCTGGCTCATGTAAAAATATTTAACATAAGCACGTTTTCAACGATTTCTACACATAAATATTTATTTTATATAAAAATATGATTTTTTTCAAATATTAAATAATTATTTCATGTAATAAACGAACATAAATCGTTTTAATATCTATTTTTATTATATTTATTATAATATTTTTTAAACATATTAATCTATGTTTCACATTATTAATTAATTCTAAATTTATCTACGTAAGTTATCTGACTTGAAATGATTATTCATTTAAGTTTCATAAAAAAAAGTTTTAAAAAAATCAGAAGTTTATACAAGATAAATATTTTTGTGTAGGCATGTGATAATACCGTAACTGTTTTTGTGTAAGCAAGAAATTGACGGTCAAAGACTTTAATCTCTTTGTAAAAAGTTACTTTAAATATAAATTACAATTTTTGAAAAATATTGTGATTTTGTGTTATACGGAAAAATAAATCGATTTAAGCTGATCATTCTTGCTTTAACTTAAAAAATCTCTCTGAAAAAAGGCACTATGAACGTACAAATATTTACAACTGATCGAATTAGAAAATTTCAGCTTAATAGTAATACTTATGCGTATACTTATATTGATCGACAACATGAATCGGCTAAAAAAAGAATATAATTTTATCTGATTACACAATTACAACACACATTTTATACGTTCTTAGGATTTAAGAAGCTATTTTTTTTTTTAATAGAACGGCTACAATCGACCATACGACAGTCAATTACTTTTTAGTTATTCAATTTTCGAAATTAACCACATAATTGTATGTATACTACTGTTTCAAAACTAAAAACCCTTAAATATAGTTAAAATTCTGGTAATTAGATAATATATAGTATACCACCGTACATTTAAAATGCTAAAATCTATAATATTGGCACGTAACATTTATATGCAAAAAATTTAACGTCTTCCACTTCTACCGGTACAATAAATGTGTTTTAGAGATGATTTTTTTTTCAAACTTTAGCAAAATATGTTATCTGATAAAAATTTAAGACTATTTAATTAACAATAAAAATGTAAAAAAACCATTGGATATTATTCCGGTATTCAATAAATAATAATGCTTTAAAAATTGTAATGGTTATTACAGTTATCTAGCTATAAAATATATAATGATTTATGATTGTGTTTTAAGAACGACAGTTAGCAGTGCTAGTAGACGGCAGTAGTGCAATTAGAAACTAGTTTAGGTAAAAACTACATGTAACTTTAATATAATAGTCGATAAATTCGGTTCACGTTTTCCGTAGTAGTAATATTCTTACAATAGATAAAAATAAATAATTGCTTGCCAATATGCTTAATATTTTCACAGATTTTGTCCGCGACGAGCGATATAATAATAATAATATTATCTGGATGTACCATGGATGTACCATGGGTACACGATATGACCGTCATGATTACAGCAAACCACGTACGTATAATATTATTTTACACACTATACACTCAGCTATAGACATTGTACATAGGGCTTCGACGAATATAATTACCGTGGCGGTATACAATATATTTTACTTTTACCCTATTCCTCAGTATGCCATGAGTTTATATTTTGTGTGCATGCGCAGTAAACGTACACGCGTATCATATATAATAATAATAATAATAATAATATGATGATGATGATGTGCGTATATTGTGTTTGTGTGCGTTTGTATATATATATATATATGTGTATTATTATTATTTTCTTTTTTTTAATTAATTAAACTACACAAGGATAAACCTGGAGCTTAACGCACTCACCGCCCCTCGTCGCGTAGGCGGTGTGTAGCAACAGCAAAAGCCAAAATCCTATATGAAATACCACGAAAGGTTTCCCACAAAAAGGAGCTTTTGTAAAAGTAAAGCCTTTTACATACATATATAGACGCGGGGCGCCGTCATCCGCACGGTGAACGCGGGACGCCGCTGTGGTGGCAGAAACGACGATGTCGATGATTAATTTTTCGCGGCACACGCACACACGAGAGGGGCTAAGCCGATTTGCCAACCGAAAAAAAAACCCTTCGCCACCGCAGTGTAACATCGTCATCATAATATCATCGTATTATTATTATTACCCTGTGCCGAGTCTACACAAACACGCCGTGTCTGATGTTCTTTATAAATATACCTACGTATATACTCATCGTATATATATATATATTTGACCTCTTCGTATTATGAGTATATAAGCACATATCATAACCCCTTTTTCACAATTTTCTATTCACATAAAATATACCTATAGGTATGAAATATTATCATATTATATGGTACAAACCTGCTGCGCGTGAGTACGGCATATCCAACTAAACTGGAATATTTTTATAAACGACAAATATTATTATAATATACCTACCTACTATCGTACATAACGGACGGACGGGTGAAAAGACCTGAAAATTACCATTGCGTTCCTTTTGATTTCCGTACTTTTTTTCGAAAATTCTCAACAACATCCCGTATAACAGACATTACAGCTGTTTTAATTTAAAAGCGAGGACGGTACACCCGGTGCAACAAGTTGTTTTCGTCTTAAAATGCGTAACACGGCCAATTTATACGTGCGGCATTATTTTCACCCTCATAGTTACATTAATTCGAGTAGTATTATATGTTTGGTCAAGTGTGTGATAGTATTCGGTATTTATTAACATTAAGCGACTTATAATAGGTATATAAAATATTACGATTTAAAAACGATTATATATAATAACACTTAAAAATTAAAATATCGAAAAAACGCTACTAACAAGATATGTACAATGTAGCCTTTTGGATTAATTCTTGATTTTAAATATGATATTAAAAAACTACAACTAAAAAAATTAAACGTGAAATGCTGAACGTGAATTTACCATGTTACGCACTTATTGTAAGATCCGGAGACGACGAATGCAAACGTTTGAAACTAGATCATCCCTTTAATATTTCCGAGGAAAATTTTTTATTTTATTAAACGGTTTTAATAGCAAAGTTACTATTATACACTCGCAAGACATGCGTGCCTATTTTATACGAAATCAAAATAGTTATATTTTGAAAAAAATATTATAAATATTATATTATCGTCTTAAAAACGGTCACTCAATGTGTTATGTCATAAATAGTATACTATTATTTATATATAATATATATATATATACCTTTATGCTATGCTATAAAATTACTATTCATCCGTAATAAGGTATTGCTTCGAGAAATAAAAACAATTTGAAATATTATATACATATAAGAACGGAAAATAATAAATTAATAACATTTTATAGTAATACAATATATAAATAATATAATATACAAGTTCTTTGTGCCATTGCGTGTTTAAACTTATACTTACCGACAATGATCGACTTTATACAGTCTCGTGTTCTTGTGTTATATATTATGACATGTGTGACTTGATATATATATGTATGCACACACATCATATTATATAAATAAATCCCCAGGTGTATACGCGCTATTATGCCAGTTATACGCGGTTTAACGTTAGGGTAAAGTATATTATGGTTTTGGAGAAGTTTTCGGCGAATGCAATCAAGTCCGTCGAAAGTTTTGCGTTCATCCGGTCTCCGGGGGATATGATATTACACCGACGAAGCAGCAGCCCGTGATGATTTTCCAAAGTTATTAGATTTGTAAAACCGGGTGGATATTTTTCGATTTATATCTATAGAAATTCTACCTATATCACATCATAATTCACTACATGCTATATTATGATAATAATAATAATACACATACTCGGTGCAGTGTATATGATATTATAATATACATTTAAGTTCGTGATTTAATATCCATACATATTTTGACATGATATTTTTAAGTTTAACAACATGTGCGCTCTTACGGATTTTCGTTTAGAATTTATCGTATAATTTATTTTATTCTATATACTTATACGAGTAATACGATTATATATAGCGTATGAAATATGATTTCGTATCGTGTAGTTTTTCGACTGGCATACATAATATGATAATATTATATATATATATTTTATATTTTTTATTGATAAAACATGCACTATATTACGTATTAATACGCATGTGTGTAACCATTATCTATAAGACACATTATGATATTATATCACATTTGATCTGTAATATACTATAGGTAAATAGTGAAATTATATTTAACTTTAAGGTGTTTGATATATAGGTACAATGATTTACACTTGCAACTAAATAAAATATATTTATTGTAAGTAGTGTAATTGTTTGTGTCGTTCGTAATATTCAAATAAATATAGGTAACTTTTTAATTTTTACCAAAATATGTTTATTAATAGTGTATTTATTTTATAATTATATATCTTGAGAAAAGGTAATGTTTCAAAGAAAAGTTTAAATTAACAAGGTTAAAATTAAATGATTTAATAACAACATCACTAATGATTAACTGCAGTATAACTGTGCAGTATAATTATGTGATTGATGAGATTATGATTTTAAAACAATTTTTTCGCTATCTTAGATAAGTCAAGTTATGTAAAGTTATGACATATTATATACTCTCATTCCTCATCGAGGTGAGAAATAAGTAAAAAAAATAATATTTAATTAAATTTCGATACCTGTGCTGTCTAATGGTTATTTTGTAATCGTTAACATTATCATTAAATATAATAAACAAAAATTGTGAATGATAAAAAATTATTGTAAGTGCTAATGTACTGTAATTTTAATACTTCATATGTAGTTAAATTAAATATAAGACAGCAAAATCAATCATTAAAACTTAAATGATAGGTAACTCTTATGTATTTAATAATAATAATTAAGAGAAAATAATTATAATACATATAAATAGAGTACCTAAATTAAATTAATATTTAAAATAAAAAAAAGAACTTATCACATGAAGATTATGGTTATCACTAAGTACTTGTTTATATATACGTGTACCTAATTTTAATATTAAATAATAAAATAAATATATACTTTTAAAATTATATTTATTACTTAGTAATATGCAAAATATTGACATTTTTTCGTAAATGGTTGATGTTGTTTACTATTTATTGGTAATTATTAATAAGTTATTAGTTATTATTATTAAATTTTTATATCCAAATTAATATATTATTAGTGCCACTTTTTAATGTTACTATTATTTTAAGTCTGGGGTTAATGGAGAATTTGTTCTGAATTTCTTAAACACATGTTTATCATTACTTATATTATGCATAACTGCTTAACAAAAATTTGATTAAACTGTGTCATCAAATTTAGAATAGATTTTTCACAATCCTGGACTTAAAAATGATATTAACATTTTAAAGTGGTCACTTATAATATAAATAAAATTAAGTAGGGATTCATTTGTGTCTAGAGCCCGGTTTTAAATGCAAATAATTAATTGTAGAATATGAACATATATATGCATTCAAAATTTATATATTGTTTGTGAATATTATATTAATGCGTATAAATATTTAAAGGAATATATTAAGTATTTAAAGATGTATTTACTATGAAAAAATTGAAATGTCATTAATAAAGGAAATTATAAATTTATAAATGTATAACTAAGCTAAGTTAAAATTATTTTATTTAATGTTTATAAAATATTAAACATATCCAATATATATTGTAACTATCAATAAGATTTTGAATATATATTACATTTTACTAAAAAATTCAATAAGACTATATTAGCTATACAAATAGAATTTATGTATTAGAAAATGTTAATCATATTATATTTTATCAGATTATTTAAGTGTACAAAATATACATTATATAAAAAATTGGACCCTTATGACTTAAAATAAGGTGTTATTGCTTAAAGCATAAATGTGTTTAACAAATATTAATTATATGTATACTTAACTAATCATGTGTTGCCCAATCATTGAATTTATAAATATACCTTATTCCAAAATTAACTGAAATCTACCTACATGAATCATAACTGATTCCAAAAAAACTCAGTGAAATATGCTTCGATCTTGAGTACAAAAAAAATTGTAGAGAAGCATAAAGGTTTATATAAATTATTATTTTTATTCTTTACACATAATACGTGTATAAAACATAAATAAATTATGTAGAACAATAACTCAACATATATCTTTGAAAAAATTGACTTATTTATAAAATGTTAAATTAAAATATATATATATTGTATAGGTTATATAAAAATCAGGTATCCAGATCACTCTTGTCCGGCATTTTCTTTCTTTCCATATTTGTATAAAAATCTGCATGATTTTGGAAGTTTCACGCAAACTAAACGTAGAACAAACAATACTAAAAAATATCAATTTTAGTAAAATATCATATTATGATTCACTAGAAAAAATGTACCTATATGAATATAATAAACTGTGTGTAAGTACATTTATAATTTATATGTTATATTTTTACATAGAGCCAAAAATATTATTTATTACATCGTTATTCTCTTCAATTAATTTCAAATATAACTAATTATGTAATAATTTTTAATAAAAAAAATTAGTAATAATATTTATATATAAAATAGTAATTCGATAACTCTCTATACTAATTACTAATATAGTTGACGATCAACTAATTTAGATCAATTGTTGATCTTTTCAAGTTAAGAAATCCTGAACACAAAATCTAATTAATTTCGTTTATATTATGTTTTGTATTGCAGTGCCGTAACTATAGGCACTAGACCATCATGGCTAACATAGCCCTGGGAACACAATAATATTAAACATAGAGTCATAAAAATGAATTCAAACATTGTATTTAAAAATTTTTATTATCTTAATTGTATTTAAAAATATTTTTTTAGAAAGTAAAACAATAATTTTACTCAAAACATATTAAATGCATATAAATTATATTAAAATGTCTGTAACCTTTTTATTAAACATTTGTAAAAAATGTGATGATATGCACAATCACAAGGGTAAGGTTTGATCTAGTGAACCAGTTAAACATTTTGTGAGGGTGCATAATGCATTATTCAATTTGTTTCTCGTTCAGTAATTATAAGTTTTTTAATTATTACCTTAATTTTACTTTATTCGAAGGCAATAACAACACACAGGTAAATACATCGATATTAGTACACATCGATAAATCATTTTAACCATTAATGATAGGTTAGGACTTTGAGTAACACTTATTATATACCATACATTCTCAAGAATGGTTAAAATAGTATCTCAAGAATTTATCGTATAATAAATTGAAAAACATTCGTAAGTTTGTATTAATAATAAAAATAATAATTTAATATTATTATTATTGTAATAAAAATCGTTGTTATTAGTGCATGTGTTAATATTTAATTTTAACTATACTGGCCAATATAAACTAGAAAATAAAATCAATAGTTTTAGAATTTATTTATCGTCTCAAATCATTAACAGTTTATTAATGTCCTGCTATACGAGCAGTTCCTATTACGTATAGTGTCTTTATAGCTTGTATCCTAATGTCTAGCGCAGCAATGAACGCTCACGAGAAATGGTGTCGATCAGTTATCGACAGCCTCGATTTGGAAGTCAATCACATCATAATTGCGTTCGGGCTACCGTCACCGATCATCGTTTCATGGGCGCATCGCTCTTTGTGGAAACCACTCCCATCCTCAAAGACGCCGATGGCCCCGCAAGGATGTCGGGAAGAATGTGAGACGTATGGCAACGGTTTGAAAAAACCACGCGGGTTCTGGAGAAGAACCAGAAAACGCTTATCGGATATTTTCCGAACGGTTTGTACTTGCGGCTGCGCCACGCGCCATACACAATAAGGAGTTTCTTATTCGGCGCACAGTGATCCAAAATGAAAGTGCGCGCCGTTATTGAGTCCATTGTAACCTACCCAAATTCATTGAATTTATTTTTAGTATTTACGAAAGATGAGGTTAAGTTGAGTACGTTACACTGGATTTCAATATGAATTATAGAAAAAAATGTATTGCATCATTCGATGGTTATAATTTTATTATATTTTGTTATGATATTCCTATTTGTTTGTCATGGAAATGTTTACTTTTATGAATTTATGAATTTATGGTTGTAAAAAAACGATGACAATTTTTTTTCGGTATAAAATATTGATATATTGATACATCGCTTACTTATTAGATGCATTTAATAAATAATTAAAAGTATCATGTATTATTATAAATTATTGTTGTTTTGTAAATTGAAATATTATACATATTATATTTGACAAACTGATGTTTTTTTTACATATATTAAACAAATAATTAGATACATACTTAATTATTAATTATATAACATTATTTGACTTAGTTACTAACTGAGTCGAAATAGTTTGACACTTAAGTTTACCACAAAATAAATAATTTTAAAATAAATATAATTATTACTATACGGAAATAAAAATAATAATTTAGTATTGATATGATATTATAATATTGTATTGAACTTAGTACGATCCTAATTGTAATTATTTAGAAAATCAAGACTAATAATTATTAAAAAAAAAGTGGTATTAAATCATGAAAAAATCAATAAAATATATTTTTCAAGTACAAATATATATATATATCTTATACATATATTCTACTAATACATCCATTAAAAAAAAAAAAAAATTAGAGTTAACAATTTTACTAAACAAAAAATAACACAAAGAGTATTCACTAACGTAGTAATGTCCACAAGCGTGAATTTAGTAGATATTTAATAAATATTATTTATGCACCCATCTGCTAGCCTGAATCTAATTCTATGTCTAATTACTTATTTCTAGACCAGTGGTCTTCAACCGTTTTGGACTCGCGACCCACTTTTTTAGACCTATATTTTTCGCGACCCAGGTAAGCTTTATAAAAAAGCTAAAATTGCTTAATGCTTTACAGTAGTACTATAAAACACTTAAAACTGACTAAATAAAAATTACATTTTAATAGGTATTTCGTTTGTTAATTTTCTAAATTCTTAAATTTAATAATTAAAAAATTATTATTTTACCTCATATAATTGTATTAATTTTATTTTTATTTTAAAACGAAGACTTATCGCGACCCAATTTTAAAGCTTACGCGAACCACCGGTTGTAGACACAGACGTAATTAGGATTTAATAGTCACAGGGGCTAGAGTCTTAGGAAACCAAAGTTAAAAACAATTTGAAGGCAATTGAGGTTAAAAAGTAAAACCTTATAGGGGGGCTAAATACGCCGATGATAATAGATTGAACTATTTAAATATTTTGTTATATAAATAATATAAGTAGAATGCTGCTGTGTAATTTACCGAGTTGTGATATAATATGTAAGGATTATATTGTTCAAAAAACTGTGCACAATCTCTATTCTCATGATTCTCTGCTTTTACTACGGACCATATAAAGGTATAAAGTATATCTTAGTCTGCGGCTATAGTATCTATAGTCGTGCCTACACCGCAGTCTTTACAAACAAAAAGTACCCATTTATTTAGAGTGATAAGCACTTGTCCAAAATATGATAAGAGTGGTAGACCTTTGGACGACTGCCACCAACTCAATCTACAGGTACAAAGTTCATTGTCATTACTACGTCAATAACGAGTTTATTACGTGTGAAAATATATACCTATTATTATTATTTATTACCCATGTGACTACTGGTCTTCAGAATTAAGAAGTATTATAAAAACCGAAAACCGCCCAACTTTGAAAAGCTATATCTCGCTAACGAATTAACGAAAAATAGTAATTTGAACGTTAAAATTCATAAAAAAAATTCCTACTATTTTATGTCATTTTAAATATAGGTTTCCATTTGAAAATCAAAAGTCGATAGTGTTTTCACTATTTTATATATAAGAGTGAAAAAAATTTACGTAGTTTTAGAAAAAAACATAAAACTAAAAATTTTGAATAAAAAAAATTGTAAAAAGTTAATACTTTTTGAAATAATGGGTGTTGTTTGATAAAAGAATCACTCTGTATATATTTCAACAGAAGCGAAATGGAAAACGATAGAGAGATAGGTTAATTTTAATCCGAGCAAAGTTAGGTAATACAGCTAGTATACATGTATAATGTACCATACGCGTCATAACAATAATTTAGAAGAGGAATTGTACCTTACGCGGAAAATAAAAATAAATTGAACAAAGTATTATAAAACCGAACAAGTTTAAAATATAATAATAGTATGTATAATATTGTTTGAGCATCGTGCACGATGGCCCAGTGACCCACTGCGGGTGGTTTATGTGAATGAACAAAGATAATATTATATATATTATGTTTTATAGTATTTACTATTTTTATTGAAGACAAATCGTGTGCAGCGTTCAATAAACGGTCGACGTACCGAATGTATACCATATATACAAACGTTTCCTAGTATAATAAAATACACGATGTGTAATACGCGCACAAAGGAAAAGGATGATATTATAATACAGACAAGACCTTACAGTAAGTCCGTCCCGCGATTTACAGCGTTTTGATAAACCTCACAGCATGTTGCAGTATGCGTAGGTACGCACAAATACACTCGACGAGAGGATTACATCGGACATTAGTGCAAGATGATGAATGAACGCGTATACATGTACAAAATAGGGTAGGTACGAGTTTTGATAAACGATTTATTTTTCTCTCTTTTATTCAATGGGAAATCAAACAGCACTCAGAAATGTGTATAGTGTTCTTTATTTTCAGACATAGTCGTCTAAAAACCATTTATAACAACAACATTGGCGCTGCGGTTTCTGCGCCATCGCGTCGTCGTAGCGAAACGATGAGGATTAAGAAGGACTACTGTTTGGCCTCTTGAGTCCGTCAGTGACTCTTTTATAAAACGTTACACACACGCACACACACACATTCACGCGTACAGGTGACAGCGGTCGCGGTCCGGTAAGGACAAATCTTGTATTATATTATTATTATTATTGTTTGCGAGCGAGTTTTACGACAAATACGCTATATACCAGTAGCCTGCAGTAGAGGGCCGTCGAGACACTTATATTCGTCGGCACCGCATGGCTGAGTGTCAAGTAGCTATTCCTCTATATCGACACCAATTAATCTCTTTCTATACATATATAATATGCACACAATACATTTTGGCACATATATATATATATATATAAAATACCCAATGGTGTTGCATACAAAAGGCCGTTTACGCGTTTGCGTGTGGGCGGGTAAATGTGCACAGGTACGGAATGCGTTTTAAATGCGAGCGATTTGGATTCATATACATGAATTTCCTGTCGCTGCAGTGGTACATAAAATCACAATATAACGTACAATATATACTTACCTATGTAAAGCCGCAGCAAACGAAAACACTTAAATCGCGATCGAGGTACATTTTATGTATAAAATAATATGTATGTATAATTTATATAAAGAAATATAGGCGTGTAATCCATTAAAATTTCATTGGTGTGGCGGGGAGCTGATATTTTTTTAAAAAATAAAAAAAAAATCTAAGAGAATAAATTATCTCGTCGAAACGCTGACGGAATTTTTTTTCTCGAAGGGAGGGGGCTATTCGGGGGTGTTTTATGGAGCCGCAACCCCAAGCCTTCTTGCACCGCCATTTCCGCCCATCACACACACACACACACGCGCGCGCGCACACACACATATTTATATATTATATTATATATAAACGACGTTTTTTATCAAACAAATTTTGTCTCGTCGTGCTGCAATGTCTACATACCATCTGGAGACATCGAATGTATAACTACGTATATTGTGAACAATTATTTAGTAAATATACCGTGTATGGCTGGCGTACCTATATGGCTACATCAAAACATGATGACAATACATTTTTGTAGCGATTTTTCATTTCACATAATCACATAAAATATAATGCCCGAAATAATATTTTTAGCATAAAAATAATATTATATAACAATAGTAATTTTTTTCACGTATTTTCGGTGACGGGGCCTATACGAGACACGGTTTTAATATATTATTATAGGTAGCTATAGTTATACATATTACAATATATATAGGTAGGTATACGCTTTATTTTTTCACGCACGAAACAGTAAATTACAAGCCCATTGTGTGATCGCGAAAAGCACACGCGCACGCAGCTTTATATGTATTATTTTATTATCCAGTCGCGCGTATATAGCCCGCCACCGACGTATGTCAACACAGTTCCGGATCCGTCTATTTAGCACAACCCGTTACGGAAATGGGATCCGACGAGTGAGCGTGCGTATGTACGAGCCCACTCAATTATACAATCGATTGTCATCGCGACAATATCGTTTCCTCCCTCGAACGACCCTCTTTAATTTCGGTCGAGTTTTTTTTTCCCGCTCCTATATCTTTTTCAACGATGTGCGAGATTTTTTTTCCCCGTGGTCATTGTCTATTATGTGTACAAATGCCCCAATTTAAAAACATTTTTTTTTTTTTTATTTACGTGGGAAACGTGTCTCGATTTCAATATGTGTCATCCTGCCCACGGGATTGTTGTATATAATTGGTCACGAGTCGTCTACCAGAAGATCGAAATCACGAGCTCGTCGGTTTTGTATGAACATAAAAGAAAAAAAATAAATATAATACCGCTTAGGGTAATGGCAATTATTATAGGTATACGCAAATTATTATGGTGCATGACATTTTATAGTACGTATATTGTTGCAAAATAATACACCTTTATGGCTTTATGTTATTATATGAAATAATATGTGACATAATGCCTCAAAATAATTGTGGAATTTTAAAATACGAGAAATATGAAATGAATAAATTAATATTTATTCATTTCATATTTCTCGTATTTAGTATTTATTTTGTTTTATTCGTTATTATTTATCTTTCGAAAAAAAAATGTATTCATTTTTAAAACAATACAATTGCACATACACAATATAATACTAAATGCATCTTTGAAATAACCTATATTTATGCGTTTTTATGAATAATTCGGCATGTTTAAAAAATATGACAAGCATACATTTTTATAGTAATTCAACGTAATTGATATTCATGATCATTATTTTAAATTATCGATGGTAAGAATTTAAGTATTCAAAATATAACTTAATATACTAAAGCATGATTATTGATTATCAAATAATATTGATTTTACATAAAACAATTTGACTTCTACAGTATATTATATACCAAGGGTGGCCAACATGACTATGTACGCGAGCCACATTAATTATTGCAATTATATCAAGAGCCAAATTATCTAATCTGTACTTTTATGCCACAAAAATAATAAAGATTGCTAACATCCGATAAACATATCAAATTGCGAAATATGAAATTTTAAAATAATAATAATAAAAATATTTTTTTTTTTTTTTTAATTGTATGCAAAAAAAATAAAAATTTTGGTTTTTTGTAAATAAGACCCCAAGCCGCATACGTCGATAAAGAGAGCCGCAATTTGGCCACCCCTGTTAAGTACCTTACTACATTATGTTTGAAGTGAGCTTTCCCCGACTTAATAATTTAATATTTCAATATTTATGTGTATATTCTATAAAATCTGACCGATAAATACAATATTAGACATCCTATAGAACTAAATAGTTTAAGTTGGTGCCTCTAAAAATTATCGTAAAAACGTATATTTCAATTTCATGTACAAAAAATGTTATAATTAAATTATAATAGTTATGTGTTAAATTACAGATTATAAAAAGTGCCATTTACGATTTACTTATGAATCGGGTTTACCACGAATAATACACAAAATATAGTTAATAAACATTGATAATATAAAATATAAATCCAGAAATTATAAGATACTCGGAAAAATAGCGTCTGTCGTTACTCGTTTGTCGAACGCTTTCAGGGAACAATTGACATTAAGGGTTTCCGGTTCAAATATATGAATCAATCCAATCCTTACAGAGATCAGATACCACGGTGCCAAAAGCTAATCCTTCAGTATTGTTAAAAATCTCCAATAAAGTATAAATAAAAAAAAATTTTAAGAGTTGAAAACCCTTTGATTATTTATATAGAAATAATATAATTTTCAGCATACGCATCAAAGCCATAGTAAATATATTCCAGTTGTATTATTATATATCCCAGCTATTGTGCATTTGATTTAAATTTAGTATATTATATCGGAATCGGACGCATTTTTATTATAAATACGTACATTAGCTTACCTATAGTTATGATAACATATGACGACGCGTAAGGATTTCATAAATATTTTATTTCATATCATATATTTTTACAAACCGAATGAATAAATATAATGTGAAAATATTTCATTTTAAAAAATATTGTACAAAATCCCATATACATTGATAATTACTAATTACCTATATACTTCATATCATATAACATTATATACAGATAGGTTCTACATTAATGTGTATACTGTATATGTATATATAGGTATTTTGTAAGCAATTTATCATGACGTGGTTGTATAGTTTAGTAATTAAACTATTTTTTATTTTTATTCAACAAATGCTAAGTTGGATAAAAATAAAAAATACTCAATCTAATATACAATACAATATAAGGATGACAAATTATATTCACTCGATTCTAAACAATGATTTAAATATAACAGAATTCAATTTGGTAAATAAGTGTAATACCTAGGTATTACACTCCCCCTCAATAACAGTGTTTTTATAGTATTCATCCTAATGTGTATAAACGAACACAGAAAAACGTCGACTGAACGCCAATCAATTCAAGACCAACATAATCACTATTCACTATTCACTAAAGGTATGTAAAACGAAAATATCTCCGTAACTTGACGAAATCCACAAAAATGAAAAACTAACAAATTTTTGATTTTCCGATATCATACATAGTATTAGGTAGGTTCGCGTTGTATTTAATTTCCCTTTTCTATGTTTAAATATACACTTCACTCTCCTGTATAGGTATATAACAATATTATATAAGTAAAATATGGGGCTAATGATCAACAAGTATGCTCACCTAGTCACCCCCTATTTGTAGTTAAAATGATAAATTTATTCAAATTCTGATTTTTTTGGAAATGTTAAGTATCTATATTTCGAACTATTTTTTCAATTATCTAGATTTCCTATTTCATTTTCTGAATGAGAACCAACATTTTACTTATATTGTTAAGCAGATGATTTTTTTGAAAATTTAGATGTATATAAATCAAAATGTGAACGAGTAGTTTTAATAAAAGTTATTAAAATTATGTTGGTACTAAAAATATCAGCCCTCAAAAATGGTTTCACAAAAATATTTATAGATGTAAATGTAATATATTGAATTTTGTGTCTTTATTATACTCTAACAAATTTTAGAAGCTTTAAATTGTTAATAGATTAATATTAATAATCTATTTAAGTTAACGAATAATCATAGTCCCCACTCCCCGTATATAACCTCATATATTCTAAAGCCCTTATCATGGATACAGGGACTTAGATTATCCTTAGTATACAAAACTGAATAACTCAAAAACTAATTGTTCAAATTTCGATTTAGATACATTGCAGGTACATCAGAATTTTCAAAAAAGTCATGTCATCTGATTAACGATTTTTATGAAGGAAAATTTTATTTTTTTTTTGTTTAAAAATATAAGTAGGTACCCTACATTCCTTAAATGGTTAAAAATATCTTAGTAGATATTGGAAAACAATACAGTCTTTAATTAAACCTTAAAATTACAAAAATTAGAATTTTAAATAAATTGATTAATGAAAAAAAATGGGGGTGAACCGTGGCATGTTCGGTGAATCACTTTGTATAAATTATAGATACGAATCGTATAGTATTTCCACGTACATGATACATATTTATCATAATACGCTGCTGTGTTACAGTATAATATGGAATCAGTCAACATATATTTACGTATTAGGCTTTGAAGACAGACTCGATTGGATGCAACGAGGGGGGCGCACTTCCGACATTATAATGCAGCGTGAATCATTGGGTAGGTAGTCTGCAAAGGCCACAATTGCACATGTTATTATACTCGGGAATTTTGTTCCGAATCAAACGTTTCATGTTGGTCGGTTATACATTCGACGTGCACGCAAGTGAGTCAGCTACAGTGTTTCGGTCAGTTTATTCAATAGTTTTACCGTTGATTATAGAATAATCTATTCCAGCGGTTCTCAACCCATGGGCCGCGGCCTTCTTGTGGGCAGCGAGCAGCCTAGTACTGGACCGTGAACCATATAATATTAAATATTATATATATTTAAAATAATAATATTACATATTTGTATTATATACCTAATAATATTTCTGGTTATAATAATATTCAATTCTTTTATTTCTAATAATAAAATTGTCGTATATATATGTGCTTACGTATATAGGTGGGCCTCGGAGATTGTTTTATAAAATTGGTGCTCCGTATAACTAAAAAGGTTAGGATATCAGCGGTGATATACCTAGTAATAGTCAATAGTTTTACACAACTTTTTTGATGTTTTTACATCGACTATTTTAAAAATAGAACTGCAGCGAACGGAATATACTTTTATATGTTTATATTATGATAAGACATTACCGAATTATAGAAAATAATATGATTGGTAAAAAATTCGTGGGGAATAGGTATATCGGGATATTTTAAAACCATAAAAACCTAATTATATATATTTAAATGAGAAATACTGATTATAGAAAAAATAATAAATAGAAAAACAATTATTCCTTACACGAAAAAAAAAGGAATAACTATCGCTAAAAACTATTTTTAATATTTAATTTATTATGATGTATTCATCATTATTGTGCACGATCTAGAAAATCGACTTTATTTAATATACAAATATATATTTAAATTTCAAATGAATTATTTATTTTTACATTTAACCCGTTCCACTACTATTATCGATAATGTTTTTAGAATTAATAATATTAAATAGAAATATAAAAATTAACTTTCTAAGTCTGCAAATGGGAAATAACATTGTATTTAAGATTATCAATGTATTATTTTTTTCACAATATTTTCTTAAACCTACATGTTTTGTCTTACAAAATTATAAGTATTAATAACAAATCTGCGTTTGCAGAACCAATTTTGCGTTGTTACTTGTTAGCTTTAAAATTATAGTGAACTGTTATCATGCCTATTATTAAAGTTAAATAATATTATCAGCTGTGTTTGTACTCGTACATCAGTTTTTATGATACTTTAATTAATTATTAACTATTTTAAAGTGAAATTACTTTGAGGCAAGAAATAAACATTTCTTAATTGTAATAATTCATAAATCAAAAGTCATATTTAGTTTAAAAATTTAAATATCATAAAAACCGAAAATACAAATAATGATCTTATACTTGTATTATCTTTTAAATTAAAAATAAGACTTAAATTAACTAAAATAAACTCTAATTTTAAATTTAACAATACAAAATTAGTTCTGCTGAAGCCGCTTTCAGTACTTACGTTAAATGTTTTAAAGACGAAAGCAAACACAAGACTTTCAATCAATGAAATAATAAACCTATATACCAAAAGAATACACGACTGAGTCTTATTATAGTCAATAGACTATACAGTATACGCATAAGTAGGTACTTATAGTATTTTTTCGGTTATTATTTTTAATGCGATTCCTAACACAACAATACACTATAGGTACATAATAATATTGTAATTGATGTATTTTATATGAATTTCGCGGGATATTTCAATTGATTTTTTTTTTTTTTTAACATTGACGATGCAATTGTCTAAACGTATTTTAGTAATCTTATATTCTCTATAAAACAATCGCCCCGTATCGCGCATATCGTATTGCAAATGTACAAGATGTGTACACGACGTCACGATGTAATTTATACCTACACACATATAGCCACTGTTCAACACCACAATATTTGCGGTACCCATAATATGTTTCTACGCATATATATATACGTGAGTGTGTGTGTGTGTATAAATAGATGCGCGTGTATATATTATAATGTCGTACATAATAATATTATATACACACAAAACCCGTTGCCGTTGCGCTAACACGGCGCGCGGCTCGCAAGCCTAACCGATCATTAAATTGGCCGTAATTCGGAGGGTCGCTGGTGCACCGCACACACATACACACTAACACACACACACACACATATACGCGGTGATTAAGCTATCCCTTCGGCCCATTTACACGGGCCACCGGCTCGTCGCGTCGCCGCCCTCGCAAATTAGCAGCTTTCAACAGTCATTACACAACGCCGCACAGACACGCACAGAGTACACAGACAAATGCATATTACAATATATATACGTATACTATTATATGCCCCGGAGCGTCGTCTCCAAAACAACCGACCAACATCAAAATGCGCGCGCGCCCGTAAACCTAAAATGGCCGACTTTATTATATATTATTATTATTATTATTATTATGTATACATATTATGAGCACAGTATTCATACTCATCTATATATATATATATATATATATGATATCGTTATACACGTTTGTGTATAAAATAGCTGCTGATGCGACAGCAGTAACGTGTACTATGTGTGTATAATATATAATGGAAATTATTTTGGATCAATCCAAGAAAAATCAATGAGATAATTTATTACATTTTAATTCCTAATAACATAATTTTTGTACTAATTATACATTTTCAATTGCTAATTTTCATTCCGAGTTTAATATTTAATTTTGTTTTTGTTTTCGAATAAGTATAGGTAAATTAATTAATTATTATTCGTTATTAGGAATAGGTATAGGTAAGATATTTTTTCTTAATTTATAAATAATGAAGTTCCTACAATTACCTATATAATATAAGCTGTATTAAATATATAGATAATGTAATGGCAACTAATATTAGGTTTCCATAATAGGGTGAATCAATAAAAACTTTAAGCTTATTAAATTTATGCACATATATTATTATACAATAGAAACATAAACAAATATCGTTTAAATTAAATACAGGCACGTATATATATATAAATATACATGGCACTGTAATACACTGTATTTAGGCTATACTTTGGAATAGAAAAATTTAAAAACTATACATTCAGAGCTCAAGTTAGAAAAAGAAAGCACAAATACATATATAAGTAGTACCAAAAATAAAAGGGGACTAAAGACCTCACATCGCTTAGAAAAATTGCGAAATTAAAAAGCGATTATGCACTGAAATAGTTTTGAAAAACTAGCCACCTCCTCCCAATTCGCCCAAATATTAAACCGATCTTTGGTCCTATTCTAGATATTTTTAAAACTAAATCATTTCCTCTTAATTCTTAATTATATTCATAATTAATCAAAAGTAAACTAATAATAACGGATAATTACATTATTCTTAACGGATTAAATCAATGCAACGCAATGCAAAATTGAGTTACAAATTAATAATATTATTGACATAAGCCTTTCTGGTAAAATTCAACGTTTAATATTTTAATGTTTATTTGACAGGTGCAAAAAAAAGATTATCAAAATCGCCAATTGCATTACAGTACCTATACTTATAGTAATATCCTACATTTCGCTATATACAGTGTAAGAACCTATATATTTTTTATTATATAGTCACTTTAACTTAAATGCCAGCTATGACCTAAAAAAACATGTTTGAATGTATATATTTTTACAGTTGTTATTCAATTGCTTTAATAAGAAAAACTGTATACAACTTGTTTTGTCATTCATAATAATGGTTAATAAGTTGAAAAAAAATAAATTGTTATTTATTTTCTAATCATGATATTTAATGATTAATTAAAAATATTACAAATAGGTACGCGTATATTATATACTACCTATATGCCACTTATTGCCTATGATGAAACAAGATGCAAATTGTTATGTTTATAAAAGTATATAATAAATATTTATAAAGCATAACTGAACACATGCAAGTGCTTGGTATAGATGTATACATTTATAATTTATAATGTCACGACTAGAAACTATTTTGAGTAGGTTATATCTTTAAATAAAAAACTCACTTATAGGTACACATATTATTTTAAGGCTTGTTAAGCTTATATATTATAATATATACTTCTAGTAGAGTAAAATGATATATGTTTTATTTTTATTATTTTCAGAAATTAATTTATATTATAAATATAACAATTATAATAATTAAAATTAATGCTCAAAAAGATGTATGTTGTATATTTTTAACGACATTATTTAGATAATGGAAATAAACACAAATTTTATCTTAAATTCTTATATTTTAAAATTCCTGCAAATAGCTCTCTAAAAAATGGTGAAAAACTCAAATATAATTCGATAACAAAATATATTAAAGAAAAGTAACTTGATGGAGGAGTGTACACAATATACTCCCATATGAGCCGGCCTGAACATGCCATCCAACTTTAGATACACTAGATGAAAGCCAAACGTCGAAAATGATCGCATTGTTAAGTATCACAAATTATATAATTAGTGAATTGTAATTTTAAACCTGAAACCTAACCCTTACTGTTGTAACATAAATTTAAAATAAAAAAGCAACTTTTTTACGAAATCTCACAACAAGGCCAATATTTTGTTTAAATGCTTCGTCGAGTATCAACTTATATCCCCATTTTTTTTTTAAACAAAAAACCACTACTTTGATATTTTATTCAACCGTGATCTATAGGTATGTCACAAAATAGAACAATTTTCCTGGTGAAAATTTTGTTGATATAATATAAACGCTAAACGATTTTTCCACAACTAAAAAAAAAATATACAATTTGATACTTGTTCTGTCTATTATTAACTTAATTTATTTACGGCATAATTCTCTAGAAACGCGGTTAGTTATTTTTGATTACTTAAAATAATTTAATAATCACGCCATGTTTTTCACGCGTATAATTAAATATATACTTTGTATATTATTATTTATCATTACATACCTATAGATTTATATACCTTAAAGGTATTGTATATTTATATATACATATATAGTAATCGACAATCGCGCAAATCAGTGCTTTTTACCTCTAGGGAACTGTATACCTACTCATATAACACACACAACAATAATGAATTTGACCATATACATAATCATACATGCGTATTATATGACATAATAATGCCTCGTCCGGACGCCATACCTAAACCTGTAATAATATTAATAATGATTAATGATGATAGTGATGATGATTGTTATGCAATAACCGTTCTATTTATTCTGTCCTTTCGCTGCGTCGCGCATTATCACACACTCCCCCGCAATTCAGCCGCACGTCATCATATTAACGAACGGTTATATACATGTCTATATATATATATATATATATATATAATATTAACGACGCGTCGGGGTAGTTCTAAAACGATTAGCGTCACGTCCGCGCCCACTGAATAGCGTTATACATTATAATAATACACACACGCACGCACGCACTCGATCGCGATATACATATATACACATATATATATATATATATATATATATATAAATGTATTTATAACGACCGGTGAATTCGGAGGTTTTCCCATGAGGACGCGAGGAGGCCGTCGGCGAAGACTATACTATTGCGAATCCCGCAAGTACAAGGCCAATTACACGTATTCGCGGGCTCGCGACGAACTCGCTTATGTATCATTTGTGCGCGCGGGTTTCGCCCCTCCGGGATCGATCGTTCGGGCGTAGTGCGAATTCGCTGCAGACTCGCGTCACGGAAACCCGACCCCGTCGACTGGCCGCCGTATATAACATAATATACGATACACGACGGTAATGCGTGCGGCTATAACGTTTCGACGACGCCGAGGTCCGTATATAAACGGACATTGTGTATAATATAATATACTGCAGGGGCGTGTGTTTAATGCAATAAAATCGTCGACGTGCGCAACGTCCTCTCGTCGCCGGGGCGCGAAGCCAATCGTCCGAATGACGGATCTCTGCAGTGTATAGAATAAAATAATAATATTATACAAAACGAATGTGTGACGTGACGCGGTCGTCCCCCCGCGCGCATTAGGCGTATTATGTTCGCCGAATTCGATTGAAATCAAACGAAAAAAACCGCGGAGTTGCCCGACTATACTGCCGCGCGAGCTGTGTAAAATAATATTTAACAAGCCGTCCAACTCGGCGACAACTACGTCAAGTCTATACATCGATGTATATATATATAAAATATAATTCATCAGTGTATAGTATTTAACAAGCCGCGTGAACATGCGCGCACATCATCTCGAGTTTCAAACAGATTCACCCACCCCTAACCACCCACAACCAAAACACCACCGGCTGCAGCTTTATCGTCGTGTATATATTATTATTTATTATAATACTATTTTTCAACTAGAGTGAATCACTTGACAGTTCTTTCATTGTTTTTTTTTTTTTTTGAAAGAGAGAGAGAGAGAGAGTGAGAGAAGGAGAGACTCGCAAAATTAATAAATAATCTCTAGTACGTTACCTTCAGTATTCTTATCATCTCATAGTTCGTAATTTATAGTAATAGAAATAAAGACTATAATTAGCATCCAACTAAAATAACATCTACATGATATTTCTTTCGAGATGAAATTATAATAAAGAAAGTACATATAATACCTATCAAGAAATAGATTTAACTATTAAATTATTACAGGTTTTGGAAATTTAGATAAATACTTATTTTTAATATTATTTTCGGATTAAAATGAATGTATTTAACTTGAACATAAGTATTAGCATTTATTAAATGTACAATACTATTAGGTATAAACTATTATATAGACAACGTTAGTAGGTATGCAGATTTTAATCTCAGCTTTTATATTTATTACATTTTTACCGGTATGCACGATACTTAGTATATTGATTATTGACCGGTTTTTTAAAATTAAATTACATACCTATAATATAATGTATAAAAATAAATCTATGTATTACATATAACATGTTTTGTTAAATACAGTTGTGAATGTTGTGGTACACTATTTTAATAAACAGAAATTAAAATCATTCTGATAAAACGTCAATACACTAACGTTGTGTACGGTTAAAGAAAATTGATGTAATTTATTATTGTGAAAACATAAAAAAAAATAAATTAAGTAATAAATGTCTTCCCTTAGCGGTCTTCAAATATAGACACACGGGAATATATTAAGTATATATATGTATAATACAACTATATGATAATAATATTCTCTTCGTTGAAAAAACGAAAAAAAGTAAAATGTTATTTTTCTGAGAGATTTGAAACTGTTTATATATATATATATATATATATATATACGGCGCATTGTCGAAACGGGCGCAGACGGTTTGATAATTCTGAAATGCTGCTGTTTAACATTCAATTTGCATTTGATTTGCGTCCAACCCTCGGGGACGCGCCTCGGGGCATCGGTCAAATTAATGTCTGAATACATCAGTTTATATAAACGTCCATAAAACGCCGGATTAAAGGGTTAGGATAAAAGGTGCCTTTTTCAAGTACGACACGGGGCGTACACGCCCGCGCACTATAATACACTGCTACATCTATATAAACGTATAACACAGTATACTCTGCACCCCGAGATTACTATCGTCCATGTGTTTGGTCATATACGTAGTGAAAACATCGTTTTCCGACATAATATTATATTATTATGTGTATGTATAATATATACCGAAAACATATTACAGTGTACACGTCGCGCGTATAGAAAAGGGTTCCACTAAATCAATCACTCCGCGGCCAGCGCACACGGCACTGCTGCTGCAGCGCGACAATCTGGACGGAATGGATTAATATAATATTTACTCGAATAATAATGTACCGTAAAAAGCTTATACAGCTGAAACATGATGATAAACCGATACTATCGAGTGTTATTGAATCGCATAACGGACTCGCGATTTTCCGTCGATTCGAATAATATACCGATGCAGTACAATCGCGGCAACACGTGCGAACAATAATAATATTATGTGCGTATCTACGCGTAGGATGCACACATAGCATACGTTTTTGTTTAGGAACTAAAAATACAGTTGTCCAAAAATTCGGGGCCATCGACGAATAAACTAAATATACAGTAATAATTTGTATAATAATATTTTGAATAGGTTGTCCACAAAATAATATGCCTAACCGTTTAGGCGATAATCTCGGTCTACTTCACTATAGAAAATATTCGTGTACGCTTACCAGAACATTATGACAAAGACACATCGACTAACACTCGTCTCTTCACTCGTATATATAGGTATATGCATTAGCCCACCATCCCAAAGGTTACCTAACTAGAAGGAAACCCCGCGGCTGATCTAGTTGGCATAAGTTATGTTGATGTTAAAGCTGTACGATGACACTTCAAAATTCGATAAAAAGATGAGAGGAATCTGAAGAACTTGTTTAAAACAACCAATATCAAGATTGAACGTGCTCACTAAAAAAACATACATACAAGATTACAACATACAACATATATTTAAAATTATTTATTCTTAATTCTTATAAACATAAATATAATATTACCTATTGCCATTATAAGACAAAAAATATATTGTCATAAATAGCATCAATTTTAGCAGCAGTATTAACATCACAAGCATTAACTTCTTCAACTAATAAACTGTTTGTTATACCAACGTCATCTATTCGCCGAGCAAAATATAAAAATATATATTAAAAAACACTTAATGAAATATTGAAGTTCTTAACAATCATTTTACTACTTAACTTATGTTCTTATTAACGGTCAATATAAAAAATACTACACAAATACAAAATAATAATGAGAAAAAATATTAATTATTAAATATATGGAAAAATGAAAGATTTACCAATACCAAAATCCATAGCAATACAACACTTTCAACAGATTTCAGCTTTTATGAGTAACTTCATGTATTTTAAGCAAAGCGAAGTATATTATATTTTTGAAGGTACAATTAAGATAAGTTAAAAAATTGTTGTACCTATTCTACTATATTATTTAACACATTGTTTAGGACATCTAAACCGTTTAAAAAAGTCTGTGGCATTCATTTTTATTACAATATTACATACAAATTTAAGTAAACGTAAAAATCAGTTTATTTTGATCATTAAATCACACTATCCAATTCAGCGATTAGATAACCACAAGTTAGCTGTCCACAAATGATCGGCTGTAGTGGTTGCCGGTTGGTACCATAACTTCAAGTCATATAGCATTGTATATCATTGAATATTGAATTCCGACTGGCGACTAAATATCAATCAAGACGTATTGATATTTATAAATACACTTTGATACCAATAATGAATTTTGGAATATTTGGATATTTAATTTGGATATAATGATTTTAACTGTCTGCGGTGGTTTTAGAATGGATGATGAAGGAGAAATTTCGCTAATTATCCTCTCCCCCCCCAATTCGGTATTTATAAACGTATAGTTTTATATAAAACATATTTCATAATAAGAAGAATTAATAGTGTATAGCGGATAAAATATCTCCTCGTGTACAGGAAAAAAGTGAGATATATATGTACATACTACGTATATATAAAACCTCCCTCCGCCATTTAGGACTTGTCGAGGTTTCTCCTTTGTGTAGGCCGTGTGGGGGTATATATATATAGTGATATATACATACAGAAGTCAGAAATACATATTATATAAAATAAAATATAAAAGGTTTATTCTGATGATAATATTTATGGTCAGGCCGTCTGGGGGGCGCAGTTCGGTTCGATGAAAAAATATACTTTACCATAGTCTCGCGCACTATAAGAAATATGCCGAAAACACTAAGTCCCCTGTATTCGCTGCAACGTAATATTCAGATGTAATTTGCAGTTGTGATGTGCAATAAAGCATCGCCTATATATATATATATATATATATAAACACGTCATGAAGTGTGTGCGTAATAACGCGTATTTTCGTATGTGTGTGCGCGTGTATATAAATCGAGTTAAAGGTAGACGCAAAGTAGTACGCCGGCCGGGAAAACGGGGTGAAATATAAATGGAAAGAATGAGAGAAAAAAAAAACAATGAACGTGTTGTCAAATTAAACGCGTATATACACCGCCGACGTTGCCGCCGCCACTCTACCGCCCCGCGGGGACTCGATGCGGCCAAAGAGATCTGAGGTGTCGGCGGCGGCAAAAGAGTAAGTCTGTGTATAGTATATGTATACACTAACACGCGTAAGTATACGCATAATATTATATACATACATATATGCACACCGTGCATGTATATATTTATGGGCGCGCGCGAGTTTCCGTCCATTTTGTGTCGGCGAATTTGTGCACTATCATCGTGTTATTGCTTGTGCTTTGGTATTCTGGTTACAAAGGGAAACGCCGGCTCTTGGCACTTTACAATATAATTACAGGCCACCGCCGCCGCCGCCGCCTCGACGGTGCTGGTCCGACACTCTATTTCGGATACTTTTTTTTTTTTTTTTTACGCGCGTATTATAATACTCTGTGTATATGCACACCTCCCCTCGCCCGCACCTCAATCATTATATACCATTATATACATTACGTTCTCCTCTGCTCTGTACATGTAGTTGTGTACCGACGCTTTTATTTTATTATTATTATTTGATATACATTTTTTTTCTATTATTATTATTATTATTATTATTATTTCATCTGCCTTACACGCATAGCTACACCTTGTTTGCCTTTCAATCAAACACACGAAATCGTCCGACACATCAAAAACGACGACGACTCTTTCGTTATACCAAGCCGCCGCCGCGGTCGTCGAAACACTACACACACGCGTACTGTATATATATAGTCACATCACATCTATATAATATTATCATCATTATATTATAATATGTATATATACTAATTCGGTATATACACAATATACGCACAGACATATGACTGCAGCAGCAGCACACCGCTTTTTATACACATATAATATATGTACATATATATATATGGATATAAGCACTCGCGGTCGTATATTATTATTTTTTTTTATTACGTACCTTATATATATATATGTATATGCGTGTACAACACGATGGCGTTACAACAAACGTCTCGTCATTTCAATAATAATAATCTATTTATATTCATAAGTCATCGTTTTTTAGTGTTTTAATACGCGGCGTCCGCTGCAGACAACAGCAACGGCGGCGCTCCAAATGTCTCGTGTGATGACGTGCTTTGCCGCCGCGCGTTGTAGTTTTCCCGCAACGACCGAAATCCGACACGAGACACACATCGCCGCCGAACACACAATTGGTACATTGGTACAATACATTATATGCGTTTGTCGTCGTTATTTTCAATTTTGTTTTTTTGTCGTTCGTTAAGAACATCGTGTAACAACCACTATAGTTTGTTCGATAATTGCAACTCGACTGTTCGACATGGCAGTCGACATGTAGTGCACTTTTTACGACTCATAGTCATAAACACGACCGGGCTAAATATAATCAGAGGAGACAAACATAAGTTGTACAGATTCGTACCTTCGAGACATACCTTCGCACCCTCGCCATCTTAATAGATATATTATGTATATAAATTTAAATGTCATGAGTATTTTGACAAATTAATTTTTAATAGAAAGACGATCAGGTTTATTTGTTTAGTGAAAAGTTTATAGACATTAAAATATAACTTAAAAATGCAAATTGAACAAGAAATCAAGCGTGTATACTTTATATCGACGCGTAAGATTAAATTTCCAATTGTATAAAGTATAAAATGATGTTTTTGTAAAATAAAATATAATTCCAATATCATAGGCATAAGTGGAAAAAATATATTAACTTGTAACTCAAAATACTATCCAAGTTTAACACATCCAAATAAATAACAAATGATAATATAGAATGTAATTTGAGAAATAAATATAGATCAAATATTATTAATTAGTTATACCCTAGCCGTTATAGATAGTTTAAACAATAAAACATCTTAATTCTTATTCCATAATATACTTAATTATGTATATTGTATAAACTATAATATTTTTAATAATTACCGCATAACGGACATAAGTCATAATATAGACTATATTATGCATGACATTGTCATATTATAGGAGCTTGAATCTAAAAAAAAACCAAGTGGTTAAAGTAATATAGGTATATTGAGTATTTATAATCAATGTACCTATTATACTAAGACCTATCACCTGGTATTTATAATTAAAACTTTAAATTTTCTGAAAATACGTTAAAAAACTAAAGGTAGCTATTATATTAACCTTTAGTTTTCTATCGCGTCTATGTCGTATTATAATTATAACTAAGATTCAAAAATGCATTGCCGAATGCTGTTGCTATAAGACAGATTTGGCTACACAGCATAACGGCAGTGACGATAACTACATAGTATAGTATAGTATAGTAGTATAATATTATATTATGTTGTTTTGCTACGAATGTTAATCACCACTCGAATCGGCCACCTGCATTTAATGAAACGTTTCGTTATTACGATAAGTTGGAAACCACTAGACAGTTTTTACAATGCCAAAGGATAAAAACGCGACGATATAAATAATTGCTCGGGAAAAAGTTGCTAGAATTCGCTTTGTTTTCGTAAACGCCTGTATATAGGAATGATTAAAAGTCCAATACGACGACGTTGTTCTCCCCGCGAAATGTGGATAATGAATACATATTGTAAAGAGCAAAGACCGTCTTTTGTCTGGCCGGCAACGGGCTGCTCTCTTATATACTAACCTACCTATATACAATACAGAGTGATCAGAATTGAATTTAATGTCACAGCAATTTTCTCGTATAAACATGTAAAATAAAGAAAAACGTACCATGGAATCAAAACGTAATAACACAATAATCACAATTACTTGAGAATTTGTTTTTACTGACTGAACGTAAAAGTATAAGTTTTTACTGACGTCATGGCTGATGTTGCACGTTGATAATGATCTGCATTTTAGAAACGACAGTTTCATACAGTTTTCTCGTACACATTATTATCACCGTTTTTGTCGTTGTAATGGACCTTCATATATTTTTAACTTGACGATATTTTTAACACTATATATAACATGCAGTATAATATATATTCATAAATTGTAGTATATAAGATCAAAAACAATGACAAAGTGTTTTCAATTTCAATATAAAAAAACCGATCACAGTTTATATTACCTATTGATGAACTATGTGAAAAAAACCATACGAAAACAGCGATATATACCATAGTGATATATACACAAAGACATGGTGTTCGTGTTTGGGATTTCATTCTTTCGTATTTTGATCAATTATCTTTATTATTATTACCGAAATCATTGTCATTATTATTCCGTATCAATATTTATATTTAAATATTTTGCACCTACAACCCCCTCGCCGACGAGGCGTATTAAAAAATTACATCGTCCGAACACTCCTAACCGTCCGATAAATTTAGTTTAATATTTTTTATACGTACACCACTCGGTAGAGGTAAACCTATCATTTTAAGTAGTGATGTAAGAAAATAATATCAACAATAGAGTGTACAAGTATGAACAATTTTAAGTCATCTGTAAATAATAAGAACTTACAGAAAGCATTTTTTTGGTCATACAAGGAAAAGTAATGGCTATTATAAAATACAAATGCATCACACCGCGCGAAACACCTGACATTATAGAGTAACAGAGTAGCTGTATAATATAATTGGATTTGTTAATCTTTACTAATTACGAACGATCACATCAATAAAACAATAATAGTAACGGATCCCTTTATATCTAACTTGGGTAATTTGACTAGTGGAAAAAATAACGGTCGACCTTGTTATAAGGCGGTGGTGTAAACAGCATCTACTGATTCTACTTGTACACATGAAACGATTACCTACAATATCTACTAGATAATAGTAAAAATATAATTCATTTAAATCATTATAGATTTTGCACGCTTGAATCCGTGTTGTTCATTTACTAAATCGTTATATTGACTGCCCTAAATAATTGAGTTTGAAGAATTTTTTCAAAAAGTTATGCGATAACCTTTAAGATATAGACATATAGATCTATGATTAATAGTTATTGGCTAGAGAGCGAGAGATCCATCTTCTGACTTCCGAGTTGTTGTGACAAAATTAACTATTCATATAGCTGGGAAAATTCTGGATTTTAAAAAGAGTGACTATATAAATAACAGATTGGTCTAATATACTGTAGTATATTAGTACCCATCGGCATTTATTTAAATCAATTGGAAGGATGGAATCGGGTCCCAAAGAATAATCATCTTTTTGCGATTAAGAAGTCGAAGACCTCTACAATGATTGAAATATCTAATATTATTATTATGCGTATGTAATATGTACTACATAATATTATATTATTATATATAAATATGTGTGTGTGGATGCGCGTGCGTCGTCGTCTTATGCGTTGTACACTTGGCGTGCCGGAAGGTCGTTTCCATTGATGTATTTCGCTATTTCTCTACGCGTTTATCTTTCTTTATCTGTGTATACATCTCTCTATCTCTCTCTCTCTCTCTCTCTCTCTCTCTCTCTCTCTCCGGTCCTTCTTGCCAACACTGTGTACACGCCACCCCGGCGTCGAACAAAAGCCTTACACATGCCGATTACGGTCGGCAGAGTCGCTTTTAAAGGCCACGCCGCGCGTAGACACAACGGTCGCGATAATTGTTTCCGGCATTTGGAACACTCACGCGCGCCGCGTATATAACGATGTTTAGCGAGGAAACATACGGACGCGACCGCCCAGAAAAGGGGAACCATAACGTCTCCTACTAAAACGCACGCACGCACACACACGTCGTCGTCGAGGAAATCAAACACTGTGGACTCGTGTGGATGCGTATGTGTACGACCGAGATTCGCCTTTTCAAATGCTTATATTCGCGTTTTACATTTCATTTTCGATCAATTGCTTGTCGAACGTCAAAGTAAATGCGTGTCGACCTAACTATATACGTATATATATATATATTTATTAAACTAAAGATTCCTATTATACAGATATATGTGCGCGTGCAAATGAGGGCTGTATTCCTATGTATACTGTGTCGTAATAATTACCTACATAATATACAGAATGATTCACCAAGTGCAGCCACGTTCATCTCCACAATTTCTTTAAATGACGCATTCATTAAAATTTTGATTTTTGAAATTTTTAAATAAGGATAAATAATAAATAATAAGGACTACGTTTTTAATTACTTAGATTTTTTTTTTTACTTCATTTATACCCTGTATGATATTTTTTATTTTCCAAATGAAAATAAATCTGTTCTTATTCTAAAATAATAGTCCTTAAACATGGTTTAAAAAAAACATTATATGTAATCTATTTTATTATTTACATTCAATTTGTACAAATTATAAAACGTTGATAGATTAGTATTAATTATTAAAATATCCAAATAATATTATATTCACTAAATCATCCAAACCTTTTGTCGTGGACCAATTATCCAAGGGTGGCGTGGAGGCAAAGCTGGGCAAATGCGCCCCAACGTTTGATTTTTCCCGTCCATTGCCCCCCTCCTTATAATTTAATGTTAAGAATATGTAAGTATATAAAGAAATTTTAAATCATTATTAATATATAAAATAGTATTAATTACTTACTTTAAAGAGTTTTTAGACTTAGTTATATTATTTTAAGATTGACTTTTATAATCAAATTCAATATGCTTTTTTCTCACATTTAGAAATAAAAATACTCAATAAAGTTAATAATAACTGTTCACTTATTAAAATTTCATGCATTTAAAATATAAAATGTTATGTATTGTTACATACAAATAAAAGAAAACAGAGGAAATTTGAAGTTTTAGTGAAGTACATTTTTAATGATAATAATATAGTAGGTTTAAATTTATTTTGATTATTTATTTAGAAATATAACATATTATACCCAAAACATTCTTAGCAATACACTCTCTTGAAAATAAACCCGTAGTAAAACCAGATCATGATCAATGTAATTAACGCAGTAACGTGCAAGACCAAACAAATACTTAATTATAAGCGATTATATAGCTGTATCATATTTTAATTGCTTGAATTATTTTTGATTAACTGCAATAGAATATGCATGTCAGGTCACTATAGTTTTTTTATGTTTAGAAAAAAAAGAATCACATTTTGTTTTTGTATAACAAGTTTAGTATAAAAACTTTCGTAATTTATTTGGATCAACATCGGCAACACCAAACGTATTTTGAATATAAACTATTATTGCTATAGGTATATTATATAAATATAGTAGAGTCGCGATAACTCGAAGTTGAAGAGTAATAAAAATTTGTTTTGAGATATGGATTATACGAGATATTTAACCAACTCGAATTTGTATTCATTTATGTATAATTTATAATTCTAGGGGAATAAAAAAAAGATTTGAGTTGTCAAGTTTTTCGAGTTATCGTGGTTCGAGATCGCGACTCGACTGTATAATCTATATTGACTAGATATATTGGGTGTCTTTTATGGTTAAACAATCATTATTTCAAAATGTATTAACGTTTTTGAAAATATTTTTTTTACATAATTTCCAGTCAAAATAAACAACATTAAAAATAAGTGAAATATTGTTGGAGTATTTTGGTGCATAACAATTAAAATTCCGATGAATATTTTATGAGATAAGTATTTAAAGTTTTGATAATCGGAGTTATAGGCAAACATTTTTTGGGATATCCCCATACCACTCCACTCCTCGTCACCGCCAACTTATATTTTAAATACTTATCTCATTAAATACTTCAAAAAATACTCTGCTTTAGAATATAAAATCAAAAACTCTTAAGAAATTATAATTATAAAAAATATTAAAAATATTACAATGTTGTTTTATTTTGACTGGAAATTATGTAAGAAAAATATTTTCAAAAATGTTAATAAATTTTGAAATAATGAGTGTTCAACGATAAAAAAATCACCCTGTATATAAATATATAGACTACATTATTAAATATATTATTAAAAATACTTGAGAATACCAAGTAAAAGTTTTTTCAAAATAAAAACAAAAATTTAAGCGATCAAAGGAGTCTCGTTTTCTTTGTTTGAAAAGTTAAACATAAAATTAAATATTTGTGTACCGTTACGATGACTACGTTACGTATATTTTATTTTTTAACTGATATTTTGTTACAAAGGTATGCGCATAAAACAATATCAATAAAAAAAATTATGAGCCTAATCTGTACGCAAACAATACGTGCAGTCTCGGTAAAAAATATTTCAAATGTATAAATACCGTTGTCATAGTATGCAATGTGATTATAATAATTTTACGATGAAAAATATACTCGTACGAACATCAAATTAATGAAAACTACTTCATTATTGTCCTCAGACAGCAAAAAACAACAATGGACACTGATGATAATTTTTTAGTACTCGACGGAGGTTTACAGGGTAAATTCGTGTCCAGCATTAAGAATATAATCGGAAGTGGTAAATTTGGAACCGTCCTCAGAGGTTAGTAAACATAAGCCCCTACCATGGCCCTAGGTATGGGGTAGACTGGTGTTATTGGTTGGCATAACATGCGTTACAACTCAAAACTACGTTTAATAAAAATATATAACTGTATTCTACAACAGGAAGAAATTTGTACACGTTCGAAGAAATTGCCGTCAAAATTGAACCCATTACCTCTGTGCATATAACTAAAGAAAAACAATTCTATAAGATGCTCAAAGGCAATAGTAAATTTATATTTTATTCCATATCGTTTTATTATGTATAACATTTTATAATAATGATAAAGTGTACATTAAGTGTAGGCTTAAATTGTAACAAATTTAAATGGTCTAATATAAATTGGTAATTTAGACAAAATATTTTGAAAAATCAAAAGCAAATAATTTTAAAACAGTTGGTTTAATTATTTCCAAAAACGTAATATATTGATGGTATCTTCCTTCATATGGCATTTAATAATTCTCGCATTATCGTGTGAGCGAAAACAATAATTATTCTAATTATCGATAACAAGAATAATAATTTATAAAACTTTAAGTTATCAAAAGTTGAGAGACGAAAGTAATCTAACGTTTATACAATATATACCTAACCTATTTATACTATTTACCGTATGTAGTATACCTATTATATTTTAACAAGTTAAATAAACGAATTGTAACTTTCAATTGTATAAAACTAATAGATTTGTACTGAGTTTAATAATTTTTAAGTTCCAAACTTGAATCGAGTATCGCAGGCATATCTATTACTATTACGTATAGATAGGTACTATTACGCAGGTACGTAAACAAGCACAAAGTTGCAAGTGAAACGATGGGAGTTGTATAATAATTAAAGCTATTTATAGTGTACAAACTTACGGTTATCTTGGATTGTATATACTCTCGTGAAAAATCAAATTTGAATTTTATTTGAGTTCTTGTTGGTACGTGTTTTAGTTCTATCGCCATAATCTCAATAATTCCTTACATTATAATAATTGTAACGATTGTATTTTTTATATTCGATTAATATGAGTAGATGTATACGACTTTTAATTTGTGTGTATAATATTATTATTGCACGGTTTCAGTGAACGATCACGCAATTGAAGGGTTACTCGACATCTACTATTCTGGAAATATCGGAGTGAAATACGTGGCCATGGCTATGGAGTTGTTGGGTCCGTCGTTGAAAGAGCTTTTTACGCTTGGCGGAAACAAAATGTCACTAAAGACTGTCCTGATGATCGCTAATCAAATGGTGGATACATACGTAATATACACTAACGGACGATGGCATTTACAAACGCCATCTACATATTATATTACAATATTATAATTAAACGCATAAATTCGGAATTTAGATCGGAATTTAGATCGGGTGTATAATTATCTTCAAAAACATATTATGCTGCTGTCGTCGTCATCGTCGTCGTCGTCTATTGCCCAATATAAATCATATTATACCGATTGACGATTATCATTACTACGCTATGCATTTAATTATATTTAAGGTCGAACGAAATAAAATATAATATAAACCGACAAATTTTTCGATACGCATATATATGTATTCAAAAGAAATTTTACCGTATAATTTGGTGCCCGTATATATAATTGCTGCGCGTATAGACTGATTAGACTGACTAATAATTTTCATTGAATGTGTAACAGAGCTGGCTAGAATGAAGGCCTCTAATTATAATGCATCTGTAGCTGTATATTCATTATACGCCAACGTTGACACCTATGCAAATACGCATTCGAATCGATTGAATTCCGCGTACAAAATTGTCTATTTTTTCGATAGTAGCCAAATTGTTTTTTTTATGGATTTTAAATACCTATACAAATGGTATTTATTGTATATTTATTTATGTGCACTGACGGTGAAAGTATTTCGACCACTGACATCACCCGCGAATTTAATGAAATGTTTCATCGTATAATCTATTCATCGTATACATATTCATTATATAATTTACAAACATTTGCAATTGTTTTACAGCTAACAAGAATCGAATACGTTCACCACTGCAAGCTAATTCACAGAGACCTTAAACCTGAAAACATATTAATAGGACGACCGAGACAGACGTTGCCGTTCAAGGAGTCGGCAGAGGACACAATATACTTAATCGACTTTGGAATGGCCAAAACGTATATTGACAAAACCACTAAAAATCACATACGGTATAACACGGAAGTCGGCATTTTTGGAACATACCAGTTCATGAGCGCTAACGGTAATTTGGGTATAGGTAAGAAGTGTCACGTGGGTAGATATATAGCTATAACATAATGTAATAACTCCTAGTAATTAAAATTTCAACCATATCCGTTTAATATAATTATTAAAATTTACATTATTTAGTTACTAATACGAGTTATTCTTTCTTTATAATTTCAACACATTATATACAATTCAATATTATATTGTATACATTTTTAATTCGTGGGTCTTCTTAAATAAACGAATAAAAGTAAATGTATAGCAAAACCAATCATTTCCTACCATAATACATTTCAAAATAAACTTTTACCTTACGATTCAAACATTTTTTTATTAAGTGTCTATAATTTTTATAAATGGGCATTATTAACCAATAAACAAATTAAATAATTAATAAAGAACTTAACTTAATGATTTATTTAGAAATAATAAAACTTTGCCCAAAACCAAAACGGATCGTATTTTTCATTAACAAGTAATTTATTGAAAACATTGAAAAACAATTTTGAAATCGATTGAATTTTGAATGAATGAAAATAATATTCAGTTTCAAAAATACAACAAATTGTAAAATTTTACAGTTTTTAAAAGATATCAACAAGTTTTTAAAACAAACTCCTTGATCATTTTTGCAATATTTTACATTTTTAATACCATTTCTATGTACTAAGAAAAACTTAATTTTATTTAATTAATTAATAAATTAAGTGAAATAAAATTAAAATTAAAACTAATAAAAACAATTTTATTTTAACACATTTTCACACCTGTATTATTAGCCAATAGGATATTAAAATTATAATACCTTGGTAAACAGTATTGACACTTATCAATAACCCTCCAGAATATAATGGTTGATTCTTATTATAAAATACATTAATATATTTTTTTTTATTTAAGTAATTTTAATTTTTAGATATCTTAAAACTATAATACCATTATAGTTTAAAAATGGCATATTTAACATTTCTTTATACGAGAATAAGACATAATTTAATTATTCTGCATTTCTGCAATAGGTACAATTTAATATTTTTATTAATACTTTTTTATAAATTATGGTAAAAAAGAGGCAATTGAGTCATACATGGTTATATTTTAAATTAGTACTACTAAATACTAACTTTTCAATATCTATCAACATTGTGTACCTATGCCTATATATATATATATAGGTATATATTATAATGATATGTATATGTTTATTATATACCGTGAATAGAACAAAGTCGTAGAGACGACTTAGAATCTCTTGGATACGTTCTACTGTACTTGATCAACGGCACGTTACCTTGGATGAAATACTTTGAAGAAGACAATATCAATATCTACAGCTGTGGAGATATGAAAAAAAAAATTAAAACGAAAACTCTTTGCGCTGATTTGCCAGGTAAACATAAATAATAATTTCATATGAATATTTTAGAACAATGTGATGACTGATCAATCTTTTTTTCTTTTATCTATAGAAGAGTTTGCTAAATATTTTGACTACGTAAAAAAGTTAGAATTCATCGAAACTCCCGACTACGATGGATTGATAGATTTGTTTCAATCCGTTTACAAACGCGAAAAATTTCCTGATGACAATTTGTTCGACTGGTCGACTGCACTCGTATAGCATAACATAATAAATACATCGTACATAACAACAATACAAAGTCACATAGTGGCAATTTATCTTAACGAGGTTCATATAGATATTTATTAAATATAAAATAAACTTTTGATTTTGTCCTGATTATGAACTAAGCATATATATATATATATATATAATTGTATTACTATTATTGTAGAACAACGGCTACTCGTGTGAACAGAAATACAGTAATATATAAACAACTAAAACAAAAATCTATACTGGCAAACATACACCACACAAAATGATTAGGTATTTCAAATAATATTCGTCATATTGCTAAGTGCGATTATATTTTACATCACAAACACGTGAACAAACAATTGAATGTCATTATAACATCAATGTCGTCCTTATTAATAATATACCTACAGTGCTCTAATTAAACGAAATTTAGATATTGTATATAGTATATAGAATATATAGGTACTATTGTAATAACGACTGGACCATGAGAACCAATTTCTACAAACAATCGATCGTTTTAATCAGACAATGTGTTCATCTCGTCGGCGATTGAATCATGAATTTATCGTATTAGCTTACCGTTCTTGAGAATTACCTACACTACCAGAGCATTTGTAATGTCTAGTACTCTAGTATATATAGTTATAGGCGTTATAGTACGCCACGGACTTACGAGGAGCTACTCAGCTTCGTTTGATTCAACTCCACAATCTGCACCCAACTCGAAATGATCATACATAATAATTATGTTGTACTTAAAAATATGAAATCGAAATTAAAATTATTGGTACACGTTTGAATATTATGCAATAATTAGTTTTTTTGCAAAAATATAGAATTAATCTTTTTTTTTATCATAATATTGTCCACTAAGAAAATCAATGAAACCTGATAATTTAATCACACTGTACATGCATATAAATATATATTATATTAACCATAAACACAGAATTCACTATCCTTTTAGATTTTTATGATATATTTACATACAATATGGTAGTTTATACCTAATAAAAATATACTATGCATTTCTATTGCGTTACCCTGTACCACTGCGAAAACCGACGAAAATATAGAAATAAAGACGCATGTACAATATAATATGTATATTATATATAACAGCACTCCTTTATATTATGTTTATCATTTCTTTTATACGTTTTGTTTTATTTTTTATTTACCATTCTTTGTGTAATATTTCTGTAGTATACGCGTCTGCATAAAAACATTCGTCGCGTCTTATTTATATTGGTACTGTCGGAATATATTGTTCGATGCAAACCACAAAACAGCTCACCTGATCGTTTGATATTTATGCTTATAATAATATCCGTATACCTACAGATAATAAATGTATAAACAAAAACGATAATATATATAAATATAATGTATATATAGACAGGCTGAGAGAACGAGATACGCACATGAGATGAAAACTGACAGACGTTTGAGAAATATTGTTTAATATTTATCGAAATATATCGAAGAACGATTCGAACGTCTCGTATATTTTCTTGGAAACCAAATTAATAGGTATAACTATAACAGCTATTTATATAACACATATACCTATATAAATAATAAAGTATACTTACATATTATAAGCGCGTGAAGAAGCAGCAATATGGTATACATTGACTGAACATTATCAGACGACGGACAGTTATTGTTTAAAAGTCCTTCTAAAATAAATTATAAAACTAAATTTGTTAATTAGTGATCATAAATTAAATTCTTTGACGGTCTAGGTAATTTGGAAAAAATTTCGATGACCAGAAAAAATTTAAATATTAGTTTATAGTTGTTGTTTTGTCGTTGATTATTAATTTTAACAGCAAAAACAACTATAATTTAATAGTTAAATTGTCTTAAAAAAGATATTTAGTGGATATGCAAGCAAATAAGTGAGCAGAGATAGGGCCATTTATTATTACTAACCAATAGATTGAACATTTGAAAGAGAAAAATGCGTTCAGGTTGGTTACACAGATACGCGTTGTTATGATGCTATAAAGAAAATCACACCATCGCTACCTGTGTTTTTGTCGTTTTTTACTTTTATATCTCGTCTAAATATTTCAAAAACATGCAATATCAATTAAATTGTTTTTAATCTATCATTTGTATTTTTTTAGACAAACCTTAACCTTAGGCTTAGAAAAAATCAAATTTATTTTACTTACAAACCCACCAAACAAGTATTAACGAGGCCCACAAATACCATGTGGCCACTGGTCTGCACTATCATTATCCATTGATCAGAACAAAATATAATATCCAAATAGTTCAGTTAAAAAAATACAATGTATATACTTAATACCTAAATTATGATACAGACAAGAAATTAATTGATTAAAGTACTAAATAAGCCATATAATTACTTAAAAATAGGTAATATGTATTAAAACATTAAGTACTATAAATTATAAATTATACACTAATACAGTAATAGTAGTAATACACTATATATAATTATCAGTACAGTATATGTATTATCTATAATACATTTAAATATTATTAATACTAGCGACGGCGCTCGACTGTTTACTATTTATGATACATGTATCATTACATATGATGGCAACATTATAATTTTTTTATTTACTTTATTATATTAAATGTTAACACTATCAGTATAAATTATATACGGTATGTATATTATAGGTAAGTAAAAAAAAATTATCTTACATGTTTGATTAATTATTTAATATTTTTCCCTTTTTTTGTTCCATCATATTGCTTTGCTGGTAAATTATTTCAGTATATCTCTCCATTTTGGTAACTGGGTGTTTCCAATCTTCTTAAAAGAGTCTCCTTTATAGCTTCCTATTACTCTACTAGTATATCTGAAACCTGCAGGTTCTTTTGTCTATTCCAATTTCCAAGCCATAAGAAATAAGCCCATAATCACCTCCTTTAACGCATTCTTAGAACCTATACAGTGTCCCGTGAGGATTTACCCATTACAATATCTCCCGAAATAATGGAGATATCATGATTTTTATTTTTTAATAAGTTTCACAGGGACAAGAACTACAAATATTTCACATTTTAATTTATTTTAATGTTTTGATAAAAAAGTTAAAAAATATATTTTTTTATTTAATTATTTTCAAAAAAGTTGAAGATAGGCATTTGTAGAGTTTATTTTTCTGAAAATATTGACTTTTCAACATTTTAATTTCTTTAATCTCCTGATTTTTAATATTTTTTCTAGTTTCGAGAAAATTGTGAATTACACTGAAAACGTTCGCCAACCGTACGAGCACGCGTGCCACATCTTTGATACATTGATACCACTATATCGTATTAATAATTCGTAGTCTATTTCGAAATTAGAAAAAATATTAAAAATTAGGAGATTAATGAAATTAAAATGTTGAAAAGACAATATTTTCAGAAAAATAAACTCTACAAAATGGCTATCTTCAATTTTTTTGATCATAATTAAATAAAAAAATATATTTTTTAACTTTTTTACCAAACCATTAAAATAAATTAAAATGTGAAATATTTGTAATTCTTGTCCCTGTGAAACTTATTAAAAAATCAAAGTCATGATATCTCCATCATTTCAGGAGATATCGCAATGAGTAAATCTTCACGGGACACCCTATATATACTCCTTGAACAACCTGTATTTTTATCGGTCAGTAAATGTAAGTTGTGGCCCGTTTTACTTACATTAATTACCTCTGGCAAAAATCGTTTTTGTTTATGAAGCAAAACGTACTTTCGCCTTCAAATATAATACTCAATACATATTGTCATTATTGTTTACAATTAAAATAGACTGTCGAAAATTGTAGAGATGTACAACGAACACGTGTTAATTCGCCGATAACCATTCTATGCGATTAAGTTGGTTATTTGTAATTTATTTAAAATGAACATAATGAGAAGTGAATTATACAATACAATGAAAAGCGAAAAAAGTAAAGTATTAAAATTGATTGGCAGTCATAAATTCTGTTTTCGTAAAGTTTTTCAAATGATATTGAAATCGTAAGTGTTTTACAAATTGAATAGTCTTAATTTTGTAATAAAAAATTTTAACCAACATTATAATTAACTATTATCAAAAAATATTTTTAATAGGCAAAAACTTAGTAATAGTATAAAACAAAAATAAGTTAACAATATGTTTGATAGACCATCAACAATTTTAAATTCTCAACTGAAAAATATTATATTGAAAATATAACTTTTAGATATGTTTTATTAATAAAAAGAAATATCCATAATGCTTAATCTTCAAAGCTACCCAAATTGCCTACTAATTTTTATATTTTTAGAGACACCTTTAATAAGTGTATCTTTCAAAAACTATTCTTTTACAGGTGTTATCTTAAGTTTTGAATTGTATATTCTATATCTTTACCACGTAATAACTGCTGTTTGGTGTTTCTATTCTAATAAATAAACTAAGATAAGTTATGTTTAATGCATTCGGAATATTATTATAATTTATTATTAGTTTATTACAATATTGTTATGTGATGACACGGCGTCCTGGGTAGGCTATTTCGCTGCACGTTCACTGTCTTGGTTCTATATTTTATTTTCAGAAGCTTATAAATCATAATCATTATCAATTATTTATATACAATATGAATAACATATTATTATGAACGTCAGATATAGTATACAAGACATGGCAAAATGGGCCAATTTAGTGTTTGCAAGTAATTCAACTGTGAAACGATTGGATTCAAGCGACTGTAGCGACATTCACTGCACATCTTGCACGTTACTCGACATGTCTGTGTGTTGTATAGGATAAAAATTTATAATAAAAAGGAGTAAAATAGATAAACACTCTACTGTTTACAGTAAGTGTCGAGTGAACTTTGTAACTGGAGAGTATATCACAGTAATATATGGTGCGTTAAATTAGAACTCAATAATAAATCATTAAACACGAAAAACGATTCTTAGCGAAATCGGCCAGTAAGTGTGTTTATAACTATAAAATATAGTATAAGTATATTTTATAATAATATATATTTATATTTATAGTACAGTTATTCATTAAACTATTGATAATAATACAGTAAGTTGAATTAATGTTTACCGAAAATATTGTATTTGAAAATATCATTGTGTATAAAATATAATAATATATATACAGTAAGTGTCAAGTTATCATAAATAATATTTTTGAATTATAACAAAACCGATTTTTTTCCCAATATTATTGAGAAAATAAGTACTGAGAATTTTTAGCCATAAAAGATGTTATTAGTGTTAAAATGCGAAGCATTTTTTTCGTTATAAATCTTGTATACATTCACAAAAATTAAAAACAAACTACACATCGTTATAAAATCAATACTTTCATCGCCTTGCTCCATAATTTGATATATACTCTACGCCACCAAACTGAATACGCCGCCAATAATATTGGCCGTCTCACAAAAGCTCTTGAATGGCGTAATGACTGTATAATGTCCTGTTGGTGAGGGGGAGGTGGTAATATCTATAATTTACCTGCAGAGACACCGCTTAACCTGAACACAGGCTTGAGTCTTGACTCTTGAGGTATAGCCGGTATAGGATGAGTGCCTTCAGATAAATTTTGCTGAAACATCGCCACAGCACAAACCGCAAAATACGAATATAATATAATATCATACGACAATAGTGAACAATATTTTTGAGCTTGGAGCAAGACAAAACATTTAGAAACCTACTCCTTACAGTTCAGCTTGTGATTTTTTTTTTACAGCGAAAATACGGTATAGGTACTGTTATATTTTATAGTTTTGTGTTTTTAACATTCATCAAACACCCGCCCATTTCAGATGGGAGATAATTGCCTCGAAAACACCTCCAGCAACCCGTGCTGATATACTTGTCGTGGCGTTGACGGCAAGGACGGATACATAATATTATTATAATATTATTCCGACGGCGTCGGGAACCGAATCGTGTGACGGTGTGCGCGAGCGCACGCGTGTGTGTATATGCACATACACAGGTATATGTAGGGGACCACCACCGCACGCCCCGCCCCTACAACTAAAAGCTATCCGAATCAAACAAACCGACACGAACGCGCAGAAACACGTCATAAATATATACAAAACGTACAGTCGAATAAGTCGTCGTCGCCTCCGCCGCCGCGCCCGTAACCATGGCGAAAAGTTATTTGCACAAATCCATATTTGTACCAACGCCGCATCGTCGTTTACTCACACACATCATATAATATGATTTTATGTACACAATATTTACCTATAGCAATATTTCTGTCGTTATTTTTTTTTTTATGTCACTCGTTTTGCACGGCGGCATTCGATTACCTACCGATTGAAAACCTCTTATTACACGCGTTTAGGATATAGATTAAGATTAACGTAGGTATTATTTTTTCGTCCGACAACTGATATTTATTGTATCATAATAATAATATGATATCACTGCTCCTAAAACACAGCAATAATAAAATATATATAATAAAAAAAGTCAATAATTCACGCCTCATCGCGATTATAGTTCGATACATAAGTACGTCTATGTACCTATGTTACAATAGATAATAATTAGGTAGGTACCTACTTCATAGACAATTTTTTGTTCCACTGTTGAACAAAATGTAATCGAAAAGATATTTTATTATATAATATATATTCATTAAATCTTAATAAATTTAAACTTTCTCACAATTAGTCTACTAGACTGAAGATTATGAAAATGTAAACAAACTAATTTGTTTTACAACTTTTAGTTATTATAGTTTTATTTAGTATTAGTTATAAAATAGTATCCTAAAAAACTATATTAATAATGTATATTATATTTATATTTTAATAATATAAATATTAATATAATACATTTTTCATACTTTTAGTACATGTGTAGATAAATTAATGCTTTTTTATTAATTATTTGTTAATTCACCACTTTGTCTATTATTGTTATATTTTACTTTTGTAAATTTTAAATGTTGAAATTAAAAGTCATCATTTTATAACACAAGTTTAACTTTTTTGTGATGTTACAATATACTAGATATATCATTTTTTAATGTAAGTTAAAAATGTACTTATTAACTGAATATTTTTTGTTTATTTTGTTGCAAAATAAATACATACTACTATTATTATTATTAAATTAATAAATATATGTATTGGATCAATTAAATTCATTAGTGTATAATTCTATTTTTATAACAACTAATTTTGGATTTTAATATACCTAAGCATAAAAATAACTTATATAAATACAACTTTATATAAATTTCCATAAAAAATATCAATCTAATTGAAAAGACATTAATTTCAAATAATTAAATTATCTCTACAATTACACTACTTCTCTGAGGTATATGGTAAACTATAGAGTACCACATACTCAATTCATCATTAAGACTTTGTACCATGGTATATCAAAAACTTAACTTACCAGACATTAACCAAAATACTTCCAAAACTTCTGTAAATAGGGTCTATAAAAGTAGTTATCTACCAATTTTGTAAATGATTAGATTATGGTTGGAAATATTATAGTTGTTGTAATATTTACATAATAGGACAATAAAAACAATATTTGGTTTAATATTATTTATGCTTATAATTTATGAACATTTAAAATATATTAAACAGTAAATATACTTAACAGTATTTAAAAAAATCTATTTTATTCAAATAAAATGTAATAAGTAAATTTTGATTCAGCAATCGCATTAGATTGTTTTACAACTCAGCTGTATACTGTTCACCTTTTTTAATTCCATAATAAATGATTCCGTTTTTTAAGTAGGCCCATGCCATTTTAGGAGAAGAAAAACCAATACCGACTTCCCCACTCTTGGAAATAACAATAGCCCCAGCACTGCCACCCACACGGGCAGACATACCATCACATGCTTTCTGAGCTGCACTATTTGGAGTTTCACCTATATAAAATAAATATTAGTAATAAACATCATAGTTTTTAACTAATTAAAGATGGTTATAATTTATACCATTTTCTAAATTTTGCATTATTCTTTGAGCCAAACAATAGCGCATTATACTATCACCATGGCCAGTGGTTGAAATAGTTCCCACGTTATTGTCACAGTATCCACCAGCACCAGGAACAGGTGTATCACCAACCCTACCTGCCATTTTGCCAGTAATTCCACCAGTCGAAGTACATGACACCATATGCCCGCTGTTTCCATCCATACCAATTGCACCAACAGTGCCAACACCTCCACTAAAAAATCAAAATTTATTATATTTTTTATACAAATAATTGATGTTTATAGACATATGCTTTTACTGTCCGATTTCAGTTAAAATGGGTTGGCTGCCCGATTTCAAAAAATTGTCTAAGCCTGTTCTTGCATCACTTGTCATCAAATAATCATCACTGACAGTCTTAAATCCCATTTTTTGAGCAAACTCATTAGCACTTGTACCCATCAAAAATACATGAGGAGTGTTTTCCATCACTTTTCTGGCTAGTGCTATTGGATGTGCAATGTTTTTTACACCAGTAACGCTTCCTAAAATCAAACAAAAATGAATTTAAAATTCATCATAATTTATATTTGATATTAAATATTTCTTACCAGCCTTCATGTCTTTTCCTTCCATAATAAGGGCTTCCATTTCAATTTCTCCCTTTAGATTTAACACCGATCCACGACCTGCATTAAATGCTGGTTCATCTTCCATGTACTCAACAGCGGCTTGACATGCATCCGTAATACATGATGTTTTTTTATAGGTCTCATGAGCCCTTCTGATAGCAGTTAAAATTCCATCAAACTTTGGTTGATCACGATTGTCTGGTATATTTCCAGCTCCACCGTGCACAACAATCACTGGTTCAGACATTATATTTAAACACCAGAGACAATCTTAAATACAATGATTTAATATCAACAGCATCAACACTAAATGTTAAACGCTAGATTCAGTACCTACATATAAATGCAATATAAGTGTAAAACTGTAAATGTATTTTTGTTAAAGTAATCAAGTATAAATCATAATATTAAACTAGGTACTATATACGTCAACACAGTAGGTATTCAAATATTGTAATACTGTAATCATCGTAATATATTATTATTTACTATTAAGCTGTACAACAGTAATCTGTTTAGTGTTAACTAAATAGTAAATACTATTAATGAGATAAATGGGTATTAGGTACTATTGAGTATTTATTTATTCTGTGATATTCATTAAGAAGAATTTAAATAAACATTTAACAAATTGTGTTATCTCTTATCAATTAAACTTTGACTATTGACTACTGTAGTAGTAGTATACTAGTATTGACTTTAAAGTAAAATCAAAGACCCGCTTCACACTTGTGTTGTCTCCGTTTATATAAGCATGCAACATACCAAATTTGCATTCAGACCGTTCGGTAAAACTAAACTGTCAAAAATTATGTAATGTAGCGATCAAACTTAGCACATAATATATTTATATGTTATCTCTAGTCAGTTTTTTACGATGTTTTAGTAATAATGTTTTTAAAATACTAAAATATAAAATTACTCATCATATAACCCTTAAAAATTTGAATATTACATTTATACATAACACAAGAAATAAATAACAGTTATGTTGTATTGTTTATATCTTACAGTTATATCATACTAATCATAGGTAGCTAGTAGCACAGAACAATATAGAAGCGACACTAGGTCACTTAGGTAGAGCATTTAGAGCTAACATTAAATTGATTCTATTGAACTCAAATTTACCATGTGGTTTATTTGTAATGCAAAGATGTCATAATATGCGAGTATTATACTATCATCTAGCCTTAAGTTAATTATAATTAAATAATATATTTTAATTACACAATATTAGTGTGATATTAGACAGATAATAACACACCTGATGGCTGACAGGTCCTAACACCTTTGAAAATTTTAAATTTTTAGTCTATAATTAGTTATGTACTATTACTACTATATCACTATATAGTACTTGTTATAACAAATCATACAAATAAAAATAGTAAAATTGCCAAATAAGTAGCTAGTATATAACTGAAATAGACTATGAACTATGAATATTACTTTGAAAATAAAATGTATTTTGGACAATTGGATTATGAATATGTTTATAAGTAGGTACCTAAATAAAACCAATAATTATACCTAAATACTTAGTTATTTTAGATTAGACAATTCAATTATTAAACATTAAACCAAAATAATAAATGTCTTCAATCTTGTCCTTGAGTTTATAAACACATTATAACACTGGAAAATAGTTGATAGGCACTACACGTAACATGGCCAACTAAAAATTAAAATATTATTATACACTAAAAATTATATTTTGCTCCAACAGAAATACAGAAAAATTACACAGCCAATATCCTCATAGCTTAATTATTAACTAGGAACCTATTTTAAATTTTTTTATAAGTGAAAACATCTAATTATTGTAGGAAGTTAAAGGACAAATTTCAAAATATTATTTCATACAATTATATTCTATTAAAACTAAAAACTATTTCCATATCTTCGTTTAAAGATAGAAAGAACAAATTATATAATACTAATCATAATTTTAAAATTGAATCCTAACCTAGGGGTACTAAAATAGTAAAATTAAAATACTGATTAGTACTTAATTATTAATAGTTTATACAACTCTAGTCCTATAAGGTGAAATTTTAAGTTTTAAAAAGTATTCGGATACTTCTTAACAGTAACAGCAGTGCTATTTTTAACCGTTATTTTATATACTTGCAGAAATAACCATCCTTGACTAACAGTACCACTCAAGTTTATTGCCCGTAACATTTAAATACAATTTTTGTTTTTAACTATCCAACAGGTGACAACCAAACAATCTTGATATCATTTACAGCCATAGGACAATGTTGTTGAGTTAAATTTAGACATTTTACTAACAAGTAATGAAAGTTATTTATTATTTAAAAATAATTAAGACAAGACAATTAAACATTGTTGAAAAATATAAATAATATTAGAATAGATAAATTACTTATTTTTGTAAGACTTATTAATTGTTCCATAAAATACTTTATAAGTGAATAGTATTTAAAATTAGAACTTTTCTTTAATTAAGTTCTTAATTAATGATAAGAAAAAAATAAATCCCATCTCTTTTTATAATACTTTATATTGCAGTATTTTACCTTTTTAACACATTGACCGCCACATGGCCGCTAGCAGTCATTCAATTGGTATTTGTTATACGCCAAGAATATTTTTTAATGCATTCTTAATTTGTATATCCCAAATATTTGAAAAAAAAAACGTATTATATCAAAAAAATTTGTAATAATTCCCGCTACGCCACGGTCCTTATTTTAGTGCATTATTGTAGCGCCATAGAAAAGTTAATATAAAACCAAATGCATTTATGGTTGCCGGCTATCATATAGCATGGCAGTAATGATGAACTATGGGCGCCGGTGGTCACAAATGCATAAAATTTGAGGATTACAGATGACTGCCGGCGGCCATGTGGCGGTCAACGTGTTAAACATACCTAATATGGTTTCTGCTTTTATTAATGTGTTTTTAACACATATTTTTTTGAATCCAATATTTACATAATATGTACACTTCATCTTACTAGAACATTGAATAACTTTTTTAGGTATTATTAGATTTTTAGATTTATATTAACACTTGAAGAATTTCAAATTATTGAAAAAATAATAAAAAACACAGCAAAGTATTAACAATTTATCATTTTATACTTATTTATTATCAAAGACAAAGTGTTTACAAGTTTATTCTTCGGTTCCATCAACATTTTCCGTACCCAATTTTTTGAATGTAGGTACATTCACCCAGGTGACCAAAGTGTATAACTTGTGTGGTGAATCTTCATCGTCATTTCGTCTCCTTGCTAATTGTACACGAATACGGAATGGTACACTCCTAAAATTAAAATACATTAACATTAAAGAAAACAAATTATCAACTAGGTAATAGTATTAATAATTTAACTAATTTATTCAAGTAGAAATAAAAATATGGATATATTAATAATATATTATAATAAAAATAAATATACATTTCAGTAATTATTTTGTTAATTATAACTATTTTAAACGTGATAAGTATGAAATAATAAATGTGATTTTGAAGTTGAAAAAATTTAGGTTATAATTAAACATTTTTAAGTATGAACTATAACAGTATAAGTTTGCTTAATAATTATCTTATAAGGTAGTGGTATTTCATCTAGATGCCCATAAATTGTCCAGTGATCAAAGTTATCATGATTGCATATATAAGTGATTTATTCTTAATTCCCATAGCTATTTCATAATTATATCAGCAATAATAAATTGCTCATCTATTTGATTACTTAACTAATAAAAATATATGTATCTACATTAAATCCTGTACTTAAATTTATTGTAGTTTGTTAAATGTAGTAAATAAATAATGTGTAATAAGATGCCATATTTATTATTTAAGTAGGTAATCTTATAAAACTTCCAGTAACTCAGATAACATTTGGCCTATCAAAGCTCTAGTATATTTAAAATGTTTAAAAATAATTTTAGTGACCAAGTGTTCGATATTAAAAAGTTTCACTGTATATCAAAACTTGAATTTCAATAAAATATAATGAATTAATCAATGTAGCTAGTAGTTGATGTGAATATCAAATTTTAGTGATCTTAAATTTTCAATATTATACTTAAGAAGTCATTAATTAATAAAATATAAATTAGAATTTATTTTTTTTAACTTGCTAATGTTAAATTAAATGGTAACTGCAAAATATTAATCAAATAAAATATCTCTTAAGCCACTTAAGTTACTTTATACCCACAAAATGTTATTTTTATTACTAGCAAATATACTGACCTCTCTATATTTTAATCCAACATTTATTTTTTTTTTTTAATTTATCAGATAATAAGGTTAATATGACAGTTTTAAATAGTATAAAATCCATATAATACCACTAGCTTTTATTTGTTCAGATTTATACCAAAAAATTGAATTTGAATTAAGTGACTTATTGACCCAATGACATGATATCAAACACTAACTTTCATACCAGACAGAATTCAAGTAATAATTGATCAGATATTTAAATTAGACAAGACCATTATTTATATAATAAAAATCCACTATAGAGATAAAAATATTTTACATACCTAATTCCTTTGGACCAGACAAACTTGTTCAACCTAGTGTCAATGCGCACATCTTGTGTGCCCATTTGTTGGGTGGCGAACTTGCGGATTTCTTTGATTGCGCGAGGGGCTCGCTTCTTGAAACCAATGTTCAAGAGCCTCTTGTGCATGTTAATGGTATACACACGGGTAACCACCTCATTGATCGCAGATTTACGTTTCCTTTCCCTAGTTAACTTGGCCATCTTATGAATTCGTCTGCAAGACTGCAACAGAACAACGAATTAGAAACATTAATACAAATTTGGTACCTTTTCCATCGATCATCGATTAACTCAATCTGTTTAAACGGTGTTTCGACAAGAATCGGTATTAAACCTTTAATATATAAACTAATACATATGTACACAAACGAACATAAGTCCGCGAGTACTATTTTAACATCTGACGAAAAAATTTTATTAGCAATAAAATAAATTCAAAAGTATATAGGTTTAATTATTATATTACCCTAAATACTTCTCAGCAACAAATAAATTATAATGATGTTAGAATAGAAGGATTGAATTGGATAAAAAATTTAACTTACCCGAGTCAGACGAGAAAGAACGAAGAATTATTTTCTAAAGAGACGAATTGTTTACAAAAATCTTTGTACATTAACCTATAATATTTATTACCACATTTTACACGCACATCGACGATACGAGAATAAATTTGGTCACACTGAAATCACTGATAACATTAATTAAAATGATAAAATCATGATAAAAAAACATACGGATTAAACTATTATCAGTTTATCACAATTTACGTTACCATATATATAGGCTAGATATTAGCTCACGAGTTCATTACCTAGCATCGTAAACAGTAATGACTTATGGTTATGGCATATCCATAAATGAATCTAAATATCTAATAAATAATTATGTTTAATTATGAAATGGGTCGATATTTAAAAAATGTAGTGGATTTACCAAAACGCGTGATCAAATCACCTAATATTTAAGATAACAATTTATGGATAAATTTTGAAAAATTGTCTATAATACTATAAACTTGAAAAATGCCCATAAAATAGTAAAAATTGCATTCAAAGTTAAATCTTTCAAGAAGTGCGAAAATATGCACAGTAAGAACTACATTAGCTTTACGCAGCGGTGATATCGTGACAAATGAAATTCGTCCGGGGTGATTATTGCTAGTTGAAAAAACTACTTTAAAATGACATCGCATTAAAATCCCAACTCTAATTATAACTGAAATCTAAAGTGGTTTACACACTAAGCAACTAATTAGGAGCCTCGCTATCTTCAGAAACATGGATTAATCGCGCAAATAAAATACGTTTAAATTTGGCGGCGAATTTCCTATTGAGTGAGCCACTTTAGATCTCGGTTATTCTATATTCCAGATATTATATATATATAATATAATCTCATATTATAATCATAAGACATATCTATATTTCTGATTTCCGAATTTAACATTAAACAATTCTTTTTTAGATTTACTTAAAAATATATTAACTAAAAAATGAGTAAAATCCGTGTAGTTTCGGATAATTTTACTTTGATTGGTCACCCAAGTTAAATGCGGCTTGTGTCGTGATTCCTTTAGTCAAGGACGTACACAGGGGATGTTTTAGGTGTTCAAACACTCCCCAAAATACTTGGGTTTTAGCATGGTTATTTACTTATTCAATTTTAATGTTAATTTGGTTATTTAATTATATTTATTAAAAAAAGTTCTACTTTTCAAAAACACCCCACAAAACTTTTTCCTGCGGACGTCCCTGCCTTGAGTTATAATCAGTCTTCTGCATCAAACATGATGAGACATTTACGTTCCAAACATATTAGTGTTAATTTAAAATTTATCAAGAAGAAAAAGATTAGATGATGAAGTTGTAGATAATCCTAGCACTGCGAAACAACTGAACCAACATATCTAGTTTAAATTCAGTATGTATCTATATAGTAATTACAAATATAAACAAAATAAATATATGTTTATATCTTATAATAATACATTTTTATTTAATAGGTATAATACAATAATTACAATATAAAATTTCAATATCAGTTATAATTCTATTTTAATAATACATATAATTAATTCTAATTCTATTTATTAGGATAATTTATTGTATTTTTATAGTTATATATTAGATATATAGCGTATTTATTGAATGCAGATCACTATCACTGAAAATATTAAAAACAATAAAAACTGTATTGAGCTTATTTACAAATCGTTATTCATGTACTAAAATGTTTTAAAAAATTTCAATCACTGTTAAAAATTGTGTCCTAAAACATAACATTATGTCTTAATTAAACTTACTCAGTGATCACAATCACAAACTCGGTCTTAGAAGATACTTGAAATTTTCATTAAATATTTATTTAATTATTTTCTATGTAGGATAACAATTTTTAAATTTCGACTATATGCATTGTTAATCAATTTGTTATAGTTTTATTTTCTAAAAATACCATTATAAAAATATTCGCTCAGTAAAAATGCTTAAAAATTTCAAATTTAATACAAAGCTCATAAGTTGTTCATATTTAAAGTAATATAAAAAATCGATTTTCTGAATATTTTGAAAATAAGCATTTAAAGCATTGACAAAATATTTTTTAAACTATTTAAAGATACCTACAATCGTTTTCCTATGGATACAATTATCTCTAACTATGCTAACTATGTGGTTTAACTTGAGATAAGAACATAAAATGATAACATATCAAAACAATAACTCCGTCGCCTAACTTCGAATTTGATTTTGACAGTTTGACACTGGTCTTATGACTTATAAAGTTATAAATTATAATTGGACATTGGTTTATGTTAGTTAAAATACTTGAAATGTTATGTAGTTTTATTCTTATATAAATGTGATTATTTCAATTTAATATAGTGTCATCATTATAAATTATGGAGATTGATGGTAATGGTTCATTTGAAGAGAAATATCTTTTGGTCGCTAAAGCTGACAATGTTAAACACATTTCGTCTTTGTTGAAGGCAGTTAATTTTAAAGATGTGAGTTGTTCTTTATATGAACCTTAAACTATACCTTTTATCTAATTTATGACTTAAATTGTTTACTTCTATTATCAATAACTATTACTCCTTTGAACTTATTTATTTATTTATTTAACTAATACAAAGCAGAATACATTGAATTAATATTGAATGCTTGTATAATTGATTATTTGATAGCCAGAAAACTACAATATTTGAGTCTTAAGTTGGCTGATTATTTTAAGTGTAGATAACTTTCAACTATAGAAAGAATGATAGAAAGGGAGGAAAATACCAAAATGTGAGTTTCATATGTGATATTCTGGGGCCCAGAATAATATTGATCAGAGGTCAAGTATGTCAGTTGAGCCCTAACGAGAAAAGTTATACAAGGAATATTGGCATCAACACAACCTTAGAGCAAAGAAAGCCTAAGAAAAAAGTATTAGTAGAGTAATCATGAGAGGAGGGAGTAAAAATATATTGTATATTAAAAACTATATTGTACATTACTTAAATAAAACTTAAAAGACTACCTATATAAATATGCTATATTTGTAGGTCGGTGTATGTTTTGCAACTGAACATGGTTTAAAAATTGTGGTAGAAGATTCAAAATGTGTACAAGCAAACACTTTTATAGGCAGTGAAATATTTCAAGTATGCTGTAGTATGTTGATGATTTTTTCTAATGTTTTAAAGCATATAATTTTAAATTTAATTTCTTTTACAGGAGTATCACCTTAATGATGATACGGTTGCTTTTCGTGTTGATCTCAATACTTTGATTGAGTGTTTGACAGTCTTCGATGGGTGTTCAACTAATCCTAGTTCCACAACTGCTTTAAAGTTGACATACAAAGAATATGGTTCTCCGGTGAAATTATTGTAATTGCGTATAAAATAAAATAAATTAGTCATTTTAAGTTTGTATTTTAACCTTAGGTTAGAAGAAGGAGGTATCATTACCGACTGCTCGTTAAGAACAATGGAAGTGTTCGATATCCTTGACTTCAGTATACCGGCAGAATCAACTACCAGTAAAATTATATTAAGATCCTCTGATTTTAAAGACATTCTCAGTGACATTGATGGCACTTCCGATTATGTAGAGTTTACATTTTCTGAAGAGCCACAGTATTTTAAAATTTTAACTTCTGGAATCGCAGGAAAATGTAGTGTTAGTCTAATGAACCGAAATATAGAATAATATTAATTATTGTAAGAGCTCGATTATTTTTGATTTTCTTTTTTAAGGTTGAGATTCCGTCCAAGAGTGAAATAATGGAACAGTTTGTTTGCAGTTCAACAATTACTGTTAAATATAAATATAAACAGATTAAACCTTTTTTAAAATGTATGAACATATCACAGAAAACATTGATACGGACAAATGAGGAAGGACTGTTGTGCTGTCAATTCATGGTGCAAGTAGACAGCCACACTTGTTATTTAGAATATTTTGTGAGTACTGTATGTAATAAATCATCTCACATTTAACATTTATTGTATTTTCATTACTAAATAATACGTCCAAGTTAAAAATATCCCACGAGTTACTAATTTTAAAACTGAATACAGTTTATAAATAGTTAATGGTCAATCAACTTCAGATATTTAATATTAATTATTACAAAATTTTGTTTCAGTGCACACCAATTGTTGATGAAGACTGATGCATCAATTGTAAACACAACATATTTTTTCTTTTCATAATATGTTTCTACAAATTATTATTTATTACTTAATTTTATTATACAACTAAGACTAATGTAAATTATGTTACTATGAAAATAGTAAATTGTTGTATACAATATAAGCTATGTAAGCATTGATTATAGAATAAACTATAATAAAATTATATTAATTAATCAAGAAAATAACATAAAAATATTTATTTCATATTTTATTCCATGAAAAAAAATCTTAATATTTTTTTTATTCATACAAAACAATTTTATATTTATAGCATTACTAAATAGTAATTGTATTAATACAATACACCTTGGTAAATACTTAATTTGTTCATTATCATTTGTTGCCTGTCAGTAAATAGTGAAAAAGTTACAACTATATAAGCTTACACAATTTTCATCAATACTTTTGTCACAGATGAACATTCACTAGATACTCTAGATTACTCTATGCTAGATAGGAAAGAATGGTAAGAATGTCACTTTTACGGCTTATTAAATTAATTTTGTATTTTTATATCAGAACACTATTTACTGGTTTTTATTTTTTGAAGTCTGAACAAGTGAAATACGACAAAACTTGGATTATCAATTGTTTTTCAAACAACAAACACACTACCTCCACACCAATGAGAGTAGGTTTTCTTAACCACTCACTGAACATCTTTGCAGACAAAGTAAATGAATTCATATACCTCACGCCTGAAACATACGTCATGCACTCGACACTTCATTTAGGAATTTTATCATTTGATTCATGTCATCACGGTAAATGGGTTCTGAGCTTTAGCAATGAACCATCAGGAATGGATTGTATCGAAACATTGAGGAAAAATGATATCAAAGTGACGGACATCCAGAAATTAATATCAGAAAGAGCACACTTTGAAGATGCTATAATCAAAACTGTTACTGATGTAGGTTTCCCACATTTTGTAGCTGAAGTGGAAAATGCCATAAAAACAAAAATGTTTGATCATTAAAATTAATTTTAATCAAAAATAAGAGTAATAATTATAATTATAATATTAAAATTAATATTTGACAAGTCTAAAATACTAATATATAAATATTATTTCATGTGTTAAGTACCTATATATTAATAAAAAATAAAATCTGTTAAAATCCACTAAAATAGTAAAATATAATATTAAAAATTATAATAAATTACACATTATTATTTTTATTAATTTGTTTGCAACACAATTAGCTTCTTCGTTCACAAAAAAAAGGCTCATACATAAATTTTGATGTTTTCTATTATAATATTAAAGCAAATATAAAAAAAAATCAAAGAAACAAATTACATTACACATTTTGGGTTTTCAGTCTTGGTAGGAGTAGTGAAAGGATTTGGGCATACCGATTTGACCTATATCAGAGCACTTGTTAGAAAATAATACTATATAAATGGAATAAAATTTTATTTGCGTGGAGAACGACTTGTGTTGAGCATTGGTAGATCTTCGTCTTGTGAGTCCTCTTCTAGTCGATTGTTTCCGTTACATTCTCCGTTAGATGCACTGTATGTTTCTTCTCTGGATGCTTTCATTTTCAATATTTGCAACCGTTTCATGAAACCATCAGCTTCACTTGCAGTTGCAGACTCAGGTTTACGTATGGGCATTGATGTGATTGGCTTTAGACTGTCACTATTTCCTACAAAATAAGCATAGACGGATACATAGGTGTGAACAAAATGTTAATTAAGCTAGAAAGAAAAAATTCAATAATATTACCATTGGGTTCGACTAAACAGCTTTTTAAATTGTCTTCAATTGCTGACAGTTTACGGTGAATATAATCTTGAAAATATTTTGTAGTCTTAGAAATATGTGGTTCTATGTCTATATTTGGATGCTTTATTTTGAATCTATGCAACTGTTGTATGCCCTAATAAAAAAATTCACATACTGTACTCAAAATAAAGAGTTTTAGGACTTCTATACAAATATTATTATTCTGTCACACAGTGTATACTACTTATAAATCGATCATTTCTAACATACTATATTATAATTGTTTCATTAACTCACTTCGTCGGTGTTTTCATGTTGACCTATTAGTTGGAATATATCAGATAGTTCGTCGTATGGTGTTCGATGTTTTCGTTTACTACTTTCTGGTCTAGGTTCACTGTTCAAATGCTACACATATATTAAATTTAGATTAAATAAATGTAATAAATTATGTGATGAATGATGATCAAAGTAAATATTTATAATTAATAATTATCATAATTACCCTTAAAAGCTTATGTATGTAAACAACCATTTCTGAATCTTTTGGGAATTCTGGACTAGCTAAACTTTCTAATACTTTATCACTGCGTATTTTTACCATAGTGTGAAGAACAGTTTTACATGTTCTTAGTGGGGTGTCAGATGGTTGTTTTTTCCAGTGTTTTGAATCAAACTCCTAATTAATACATTCAAATGACAACTTATTAGAAAATGAATAAAAAAATGTATATAGTTGAATTACCTTTAAGAATCTGTGTATGTGTGCAAGCACCCGCTCGTAGCATAGTTCATCGCCCCACTCTTGAAAATCTTTAACAATTTTCCATATACATTTCATTACCAATTCTTTATAATGATTGGACGAGTTTTGAGGACATTTAACGGTGTCATAAAGCATTGCCAACAAAGCGCTGTGAAATTATAAGTTTGTTTTAGTATAATATCTACATTAGAATAGAAAAAATGCTTACCATGTGACTGGTGTATGAGCAGATCGTTCCAAAACATTCATGATAAGACTATTCACACATCGTCCAAAAAGTTGAGTATCTGTACTGTTCTCTGGCCCCTTCATACTTAGTAGATACAATAGTTTTGAAAGTAAATCACGCACAATTTGTTCATTCAGTATTAAGGTAAATTCTTGATATTTATACAACTAAAATTATATATATCAATGAATTCAATATAACTATTGGATACATAATTCAAGTAAAAATGAACTAAGAATTGATGGAATGAAAATGAAAATTGAATACCTAGCAAGTATTCTCACATTCTCAAATTTAAGTAATTAAATAACTTGGAGCTTATTGATTACCATTTCACTATTTTAGAGTCTAATAATAACTTAAAAATTAAAATAAATAATACTTACATTCAAACACATATTAAATATATTCTTATACCCAACGGTGACATCAATGTCATGAGATTCAGATAAGACATCAAATTGTTTAATGATTGCACAAAATAGTGATAATACTTTTCCTCCTTCTAAAAACTTTGATCTCATCTGTATCAAACAAAACAGAAGAGGTTTATAATACGTCATAACATATATGTTTCAATTAAATATTCGAAATATATCATTTCAGTTTTCTAACATTACGTTCAACATGAACGTGCATCGTTTGCTTTTGTTTCATTATCACTTTGGTGTAACTATTATGGTTATAATTATCAATTTATCCAGTTAATACGTTAATGTGGAGGAATCTAGGTGCGTTTTACCACAGCCTTTTTATGCCTCAGCCTTACAAATGTATTTTATCTAATGCATCAAATTCATCAAATTACATTTACAAAAATTTAAAATATTTTTTTTTTTTACTAAATGAGTGAGCTCAAAAGCGCTTTTTATGAAATAAACTTATATCAAACACAACATTGAGATTGCAGCTATAAATGGGTTTACTTGTAAGTCCACTACTTCTCATACTATAAGCTACTGTAATAATTGGTCATATAATTGAAACCAATGCTAGTTTCTAAACATTCTTACAGTACCATCAGTGTCTATACAGATTTGTAATTAAAAGTTTTCATTATTCCACCTCGAGTGGCGAGTATAAAAATATCTGTTGTCTTGGTCAAAGGAAATACTGCGATTTAATGTTAAAACATTGCATAAAATCTGTCTTAGTCCCCACAATGCCACAACAAAGTCAATCATACAATTACATACAAAATTAATGCAAACACTAATCCAGATGCATGAAATGTAGCAAAAACCACTACTTTGAGAAAGGACTTTATAAAATATTGTAAAAGCTCTGCAAAATGTAAGTTCTGTGGCCAACTATCATACAGACAACTAAGAAGAATTATTCAATTCAGTGTCCAAACAGCACTGGACTAACACATCAACAAATAACCTTAGTCCTAAAATAAAATATAAATATATTGTGGACTATTGTTATTATATTATATTTTGTATTTTTTGTTATTATTTATAATTTATATAAATATTATAATTGTAGAGTTAGTTTCACACTAATAAATAGAGCTAGGATTTTGTAGCATTTGCATTTTCTTTCACAGTACTCCAATAATAGCTAATAAAAAACAAAATTTGATTCATACATCATAGAGTTTAAATATACAATTTTGTTTTTGCTTTTTCTTACTTATGATATTTGTAAATAAATGCTTGCTTTTTGGTACTTTTGTCAGCTTATTAGCTTTTTCTTTAGTTTTTGTTAATTATACGCACATTCAACATCTTTAGAACATTTACGTAGATATTAATTATAAATTAATAAAACAGTTTTTAATTTACTTTTTTCATTATTTATTAAATTGTATTTAGTTTTTCTAAGAATTAATTTGTTTGAACATATAAAAATGTGTTTAATAAATTATTTTTTGATATTAAAAATGTTTTTCAGCTAAACTTTTACATTGTCAAGTCTTTTTTTATTGCATTTTGCTGGTTAAAATACATTTTTTGTAGCATTGGCAATTTTTTAATGCCTTAATTGTAGATTTTTAGTACATCATTTTCCTAGCCCTACTAATAAATAAAATTAAAAAATATTAAATATATAATATTTAAAATAGACTTACATCAGATCTCATAAGCATTTTATCAAGACTTGTTAGAGCAGTTTTTGAAATCTCTATATTTTGTGATGTAACTTGATTTATTAACTGCTGAATAGGATCAGGTGTAGGCGCTGGTGGTGTTTTAGGACTTTTAGTAATAGTTGCAGTACTGTATGGACTTACATTTACACATGGTTTAGATGATGATATATTATCAGGTAAAGATCTAAAAATGAGAAAATATTTAAGTTCATGTTATTATACATAATAATGTACAGTTACATACTGAGTATGATCTTTAATCATTTTTCTGAATTTCACTTCATCTTGATCTGTATCCCAGTTATATGATTTTAATTTTAACTGTGGTTTTGAAATTTCTTCTGCCTCTAGTTCTTTAATAAACTTTTCGTCGAGACCATAACGTGTCACTTGAGGTTCATCATAAACTTCACTAACAGGTCGTCTAATAGAAATACAAATAATAATGCAAAATATTTTATATGAGTATTTCGATCAAGAAGTTTTAATTACTATATCTCTCCAACTTTAGTATGAACATATTTACTATTTATAAGTGCTAAGCAATATACCTAATCATGAGATATTGAGATAGTACATCAACAATTCGTGATTAAAAAAGTTTAATTACCTAATTCCCATCCGTAATGCAGACGAATGCTCTATGGTAGTAGGTATGCTTCCTGTTCTATATGATAAAGTACTTGCAGATCTAGAAGGTGAATCATTTGAATATCTTTGAGGACTAGATGTATGGTTGGATTCTTGTGAAACATTAAATGTAGTATTGTGTTCTTCTTCATCAGAATTATATTCATCGTCAACAATATCCTCAGTGTCAGGAACTTGTTGAACAGGAGGTACAACCATTTTGATAGTTGGCTGAACAGTAGCAACTGGCACAGCACGATTCTTTGATGCTCTTTTTAATCGTTCTCTCAGAAGACCCATATCTTTTTCAGATATCTATACAAATAGTAAAAATGTATTATAATTATTTTGCAATTACGATAACTAAAAAATCCTCAAATTATAGTCCATGAGGAGAATAACAGTCAAAAAATTAAAAACATTTAATATATTTTTGTTGTTATTATTCCAATCTTAAAATTTAATTGGTTATAATTAATAAACTATTGAATTGGCATCACATAAATACAGTTATTTTTGAATGGTTATTGACAATTTATAAGATTGACAAATTGTTATATACACATTTAATATTTATTAGTTATTATAGTATTTAACATGATAAGTGAATTCTTACATTGCCAACAAATTTAAACAGTGCTTCTCCGTGCAAAAAGAATGCAGCAACAAAACAATTTAGTGCAGCTGTTCGGACAGAATTATCTCTATCTCCAATACTTTTTGCAATTTCTTTGCAAGCAGCTGCAACACTAGGTTGGCAAATTGAAGTACCATAATCTTCTATCATAGTTGCCAAATGTTCTAAACACTCTAAAAGTACAGAAAATATTATGATATATATAATATTTTTTAACAAATGTATAAATTAACATCATGATGCTGATTAAAAAACATTACCTGAACGCTGTCTTGAGTTTTTTGATTTAACACCATCCATAATGTATTGAAACATTTTTGTATTTGGGAATATGAATGCAATTTGTTTTAATATGGCACGAACATTGCTTCTCACTGTATCTTTTGGGTCACCCAACTAAAAGTGTGAAAATAAAAAAATTATAATTTTAATTTACCTATAATTAATATTTACTTTAACTTTTACTCACTTTTGTTACTAAATATGGCACAAAACTTGATGCTTCGGTGTCATGGAGAGTGTATTTTTGGGCCATTAAGATGTCAAATATGTGTTGTAAATAGTCAAGACCTTTTAAAAGTACTGATGGATTGGTATCAAAAAATCTTAAAGTCATCCATTTCAATATTAGATCAAGATTACTAATTAATGATCCATTGTTGTCATCTGCTGTATTCAAATCCTAATTTAAAATTAGGAAAAAATTAGTATATTTAAGAATATATTGGATAGATATTTTCATAATACCTCTGAAAGAGTTTCAATTGCTTTAAGATGATATCTGAAATCTGAATGAAACATGTTTGTAATCAACACTTTGTTAATACCAGCAGTTAACATTTGTTCTCGAAGTTGTTCGACAAATTCTTCTCGAGGAGTAGTAAAATTCCATTTCAATGACTAAACATACCAATATTTTGACACTATTATAATTAACTAATAATTAATAATTCAGATACCTTAACTATTAGATATATAACTATAATAAATGTTTTTATTTTATTTTTAAACTTTTATTATTTTGACATACAGGGTCTTAAAACAAAAGTATTATACTACGTTAAGCACTGTCCTAAACCTAATGAAAATAATATTAATTTTAGAACTGCAATCAAAAATAAAAATTAGAATCAAATTTCAATATTTTGAAGTTTATATATATTGAAGTTTAATGATTTAGATAATAAGAATATAAATATATTTATAAAATTAATCCTGATAAATACATTTAATATAAATTGTTATAAATATATAATAATATAAAAAAATTTACTTTTAATTTATGTTCATCAATATCACGCTGATGCTTTAAGTTATTTCGTTGGAACAATGGACCATTATCTACTTCTTCTTTCTTTTTTCCAGTAGCTGTGCTTACTCGTGGAATCACATTTTCCTTAATAAAAAAAATTCATGAATAACAAGTAAACTAATATTTTTATAAGTTTTAACCAACTTTGTTAGCTTTAGGAGCAGCTTTAGGAGGAGGTATCTTTGATCCTCCTGATTTAACTGAAGAACCAGCAGGAATACCAGATTTTACAACCTTAGGTTTTTCAATCGGTACAACAGGTAAATTTGGTCTTTCTTTGTCCAATTTTTCTCTGCAAAACTTCACAGACATGGGCTACAACAAAACAAATAATTTATTAAAATATTTAGATATATTTTAATATTTTTAAATAATAAAATTATACCTTTAATTTTTCACATGCTCCATACATAGAAGCATAACCTAAGTGCATCATAAAACCAAGTACAGCCTTTTCAGAAGCACTACGAACACTCGCATTTCTATCTTCAAGACTTGTGTAAAGAACCAAAAGCAAACATTTCAACTCGTCAGCTGGAATAGACTTAGAAGGGACTATAAAAGTTAAAAATTAAATTAAGACTTGCTCAACTATATTAATAATTAAAATCATACTAAGTGGTAACTTTTCTGCAAGCCAAGTCCATAACTCTGAACGCAATGTTACTGAATTATTTTTTAACGCGTCCAAAAGTATATCACCGCCGAAAAATTCGCGATAACCGCATACATCAGCCCATGTATTCATACATTGACGAGCACTTTGACATTTAAAAGTCTAAAATAATGTATTTAATCATTTTCATTTAACATTTATTCTAAAAAGTGTTTGAATATGTAAAAAATTAATAATATTAATAATAAAGTACCTTCGGGTCACCCAATGCATTTAAAACACCAGGTAAATAACCTTTTATATAGTTTTTAAAAGAAGATCCCATAGCTTTTGAAATTAATTCTACCAAGTTAATTGCATTGGAACCAAGACGAGCATTTGAATCGCTTATTCTAAAAGATAATTGTCAAATCAATTAATATGAATCATAATTATTTTTAAATACTTATAAAGTAGTAGTTTATACCTGTCTTGTAAAGCTTTCCTAGCTTCTCCTAATTCACTTGTTATAAATTTGGCTTCATTAACAATATTTTGCAGTTTGGTTAAAGCATCAGAACGAACCTAAATATATGAATATAATTAAAACAATTTATTTTATTTTATTATAATATTTACACTACTTACTTTCCAATCTTTATCTGAAAGTTCATTAATCAAAGCATCAGTTATTTGAGGAGATATATCAACTCTTGGAACAATATCTCGTATGTTAACTTCATAAGCAGGTTTTTCTTCATCACTCGCGGTTTCTATGGATTCTGTAGAACCATCCATTTTTTTCCCACGAGTTGGCTTTGGTGGAGCTTCACCTTGGTGCTAACGAATAAAAAAAAAACTATATGTATTATTATTTCTTACAGAATATGTAATAAATAACAATCAAATTTACCTTTTCAAATTCTGCATTTATTTGTTGTACTAATGTTGGTTTTTCATTTTCAAAAAATAAACTTAATTGAGGTCCCATATAAAGATACATAACACCCAGAAGAGAGATAACAGCCAAACGAACTTGGGGGTTAGAAGCGCTCACAGCTTTTTTGACATTTTGCATCACAGATTTAGGTTCAATGCTAAAATATCAACAAAATAAATACATACATAAAATTTTTAGTACTATAAATTATATAATTCAACAAAACTAGATATTGAACATGAAAAATAATGATAATATTATCATGAATATATATTAAAAAATGGTCTTATTTCTTCACTCCCAATTGTAACTAAGTTTCTCTAAAATATTACCAACAAACTATTAAATACAAAAGTAAAAAAATAGTGTAAGATTCTATTGATTTTAACACATCATTATCAATATAAATTATCTATTAGTATATTACCATAAAATTATTCTACAAAATGATGGTAGATATCACAACATATATATTAAAGTAACAAATAACATAAAAAAAATATACAATTAATTGTAAAGTATATGTTAAGTAAGGGTAAAAATAAATAAATATCATAACTTACTCCAATTCAGACCTGATAGCATGAAATTTAAAATAATATTTTTAATAAATAAATAACTGTAGTATAAAATTGAATATAACTACTATAATTTATTTTATTGAGGTAAGAAATGATTATCTTGATAAATTTTTTTTTTTTAATTTACAATTTACAATGAATTAAAATGTATTTTATACTTTAAATATTAATAAAAATATAAATGTACTTACATAAATCCAAACTCTAAGATTGCACCCGAAAGCCAATTCAGGGCATCAATTTGAACTTTTGGATTTTTCTGTACAGTAAATGCATACTCTAACACTGCATTACAGACCAAATCTAGTCTAGTTGATTCTGCAAGAGTAGTCAATACTTGACTAGCTAAATTACCATTTTTATTATCACCCAATAGGGAAGAAACATCTTGAATACAGCAATTCATACCAGTACTATAAATTTAATAATGATGAAAAGATAAATTAAAAACGAGAGTAAAAAATAAAATAAATAAGTAATATAAATACCTAGTTATAGGAAACTTTTCGATGACTTTTTTCAAACACTCAAGTCTCAATTTTTGTATTTGTACATTATTATCTTTAATACCGGGTTTCTTATTCAGTAGTTTTATTAACACTTGGCTGCTAACTGTCAATGAGTCCATTTGATCGATTATCTGAAATAAAAGAAATTATAAAGTAAACAAAAATATTTTTTTAAATAATTATCACAAACTTGAGAAAATTCTTGAACATTAGACAAACGAGTTTTCCAATTGGCATCAACCATACCATTTAAAATTTCAGGAGAACAAAATGTTAAAGCCAGTTCTTCTAATTCATCATCTCCAATTTCATTTTCAGTTTCAATCGGAGGAAGAGATTTTGATTGTACAGGTTTACGTCCTCCTGATGATATAAAAAAATACTAAGCATATTACAATATTCTGAATTTTAAATTCAATAAATATATACCAGGAGCACTCATGGGTTTTTTAACCTTATTGTTGGCAACTGTCTTACTAGGAATATTAACAGCTGTGCGAGTTCTTCTAATAACAGTGTTTTTGTTAATTGTAGCTGTTGCTTTTTTCTCTGCAACATTAGATGAGACAACAGCAGGTTTTGATTCTCTAACAATATTAGTTGGTTTTGCAGTTATTACCGCTTTTTCTGATGCTTCTTTTATCTAAAAAAAAAAAAAAGTAGCCATTAATAATTATAATATGTATATTATGATATTTTTACTAACTTTAGCAAGTTTTATTGCATCAACAGTAGTCAAAAATGGAAGAATATTTTTTTCTGATACAACCTTCCATGCAGTACCAAGAGCTTCAGCAGAATTATCTCGTACAGTTGGATCTGTAAAATAAAAATAATTAGTAGATGAATAAATAAAAACAATTTTATTTATATTCACAATTAATATAAATGTTTATAAGCTCTATCTCATGTATGAATAACCTTTAATGGTAGGCTTCTACATACTGAGGTAGCAATATAATACATGGCTAAGGCATTATAAATTAAACACCTGATAAAACTTATTTAAATTAATTATTAAAGATTAAAATTATTTTATACATTATGTTGTTATGGGAATACATCAATAGATATAATTAAGTATAATGTTAAAATCTAACGAGTATGAAGAATTATTTATTTTTATTAAATGTTATACTGTATTTAATTAATATATATTGTTTAGCACAAAACATAAACTTAACAAATCGTCAAAAAGCTAAAAATGAATTTGTTTTAAAAAATCACAAAAATATGATTAGAAAAGACTGTAAGTTATGGAACTTAAAAATAGAGAAAAACCATATTACATTTAAAATACTTATAAATTCAGTAGGAGTGAATATAATCAGTTTAACTCATATGAAGCACATAGAAAACGAACAAAACATTGGCCAAGACATAAAAAAAATTTATATTAATCATAATAATTTATTATTGAGCACAACAAACAAAAATATGAAATATGACTCAATAAAAGACATCGATAAAGTAATTAATAAAATAATGATGTTGAATATGGGCAATATTATTTATTTATGCATTCCTATGTGTGCATTATATAATGATAAAGGACAGGGGGTAGCAATTAAATTGTATGGCGGTCCAGATAATTTAAAAAACAATTTTCAAGAGCCAGAAAAAACTTAAACATTATTTAATAATTGTTATTTGATCGTGATTATTATTGTAAACAGTGATAAAAAATCAATGCTATCGTAATCTCCATAATATACACAATACAAATTAATTAAATAACTATTATTATGTGGAAAACCAACATTGAAAAAGTGATAGGACTGTTGATGCATAGCAGCTAAGATTTTTAGAAACATTCTACCATATATTCAAACACTTCTTTTACAAATTTTGATATGTTTTTAACACAGTCTTTATTAAAGTAACAAAAGTAAAAGAAAGATGTAGTTAATATCGCAATATAATTTTTATTTTGTAAATAACTGTATTTTTTTCTTAGTAAAAAATTAAATTTTTTTTTTTTTTAACTAACTTGTACCTGATAATCATTGTACCTTAAATTGGAAGGCAAAAAATTAATACATTTTATACAAAACCTACAAAAGATACATAAAAATTCAAATTATTTTACAAAATGAAAATTGAACTACAAGGAATATGATTATCTCTTTTTGCTAATTGATAAAAATAATTAACTGTCTTTAACTATAATCATCAAATACAGTTTTGAGAATTTTATATTTCAGAGCATACCAAATAAATTTGATAAATTTTATCATACAAATGATATTTATAAATTTATTGATAATTTTAATAAAAAAAATTTTGTCAAAGTCTCAACTATTGGATATACTAAACAAGGAACTCCTTTAAAGGTAATACACATAAAACCGGATAATAATCAAACAAACAGTGATATTATTTGGATTGATGGAGGTATATTAGTCTTAACATTTTTAGCTATTTACAAAATGTTTAAATATTTTAATAGGTACTCATGCACGTGAATGGATAACTATTTCATCAATGGTATACATAATAAATGAATTGATATATAATAGAAAGTCTTTACCAATATATATGAAAAATATACATTTCGTCTTAATGCCAATTGTAAATCCTGATGGGTAGGATATTAAGGAATTTAAAAAAAAAATCAAATAAAAGCATTTAGTTATTTCAACATAAATTATTTAAAATTTAATATTTAGGTACACATATTCATATGAAAATGATAGGCTATGGAGGAAAAATCGTGTTGAAACATATAACAAAAATTGTATAGGAATAGATTTGAACCGTAATTGGAATTATGATTGGTACAGTATAAACTCAGATGAAAACTATTGCTCAGAAAATTACCAAGGAACAGCTCCGAATTCAGAATTAGAAATAAAAGCAATCATTCAGTTTATTAATAAAAATTTAGCTAAAATAAAGGTCAGTTTACACAATAACTGAAGAACTTTAGAAATCATGATTTTTAACACAGATTCAATTTTTTATTTAATATATGTTGAAACAATAATAATATTAAACTATTTTAATATAATTTAATTTTTCAGTATTTATACTTAATGACTTATTATATTACCTATGATAATATTTTATACTATTTTAATTTTATATAAATATTTTGTTTGTATAATATACATTGTCTTTTCTTTATTTAATATATACTAGGTTATAGTATTTGAAATAGTGTAATTGTTGATACAATATTTGTTTAATATAGTATAAATACTATAAATAACATATTATGAGAAAATGAAAAAATAATAACTCATACCAAATCAAAAATAATTGATACTTTAAACATTATATAATTAAACGTAAATCAATATAACAAAAACCAATCTGAGTAATATCAGTCAGTATAAATTTAGGTTTAAAATAAAGTTGAAAAAAAAAATAAAAAGCTGTGTACATTATAGCATCACACAATAAAATACTATATAAATATATATTAAGTAAAGTAAATACTTATAAAAACCCCTTGTTGAACAGGGATTTATAACATTACATTCATACGGACAAGCAATTGTATTTCCTTGGGCATACACTAAAGATCATTTAAAAATAGACTATGATAAACATCAAAACATAGCTACATCCATGTCATTAAAAATATTTGAAAAAACTTCAAACACTTATACTGTTGGTCCAGCAAGTACAGTGTTATATAAAGCATCAGGTTTAATTCAATTAATGTTACTCTTAATAATTAATACAAAAAATAATTTTATAGGAACATCAATGGATTGGATGAAAGGTATAGCAAATATAAGATATGTATTTACATTGGAATTAAGAGATACTGGTATCAATGGTTTTAATTTGCCTACTAGTGAAATAATACCATCTGGTCAAGAAGCATTTTGTGCTGTTTCTGTGCTAGCTAAAGTTGTTGAATCTGATTACCAATCAAAAAGTACATTATGTAGATCTAAACATTTTTTGTTTAGTATAATGTTAACAATATATTATTTCAATTAAATAATGAATTCTTGATCTACCAAAGAAAAAAAAATAATAATAACACACATAATTAACAAAGTTAGCTCGATCTATCAGAAACATCAAGATGTTTGAAACACTAGATTGAGTACACTAATACTAAAAACAAGCTACGATTTAGAAGTTTCCTTTACCACTACAAGGCAATAAAATAGATCTATATCTATTTTTCATTTTGTGCTTTGTTTTTATTTTTTTAATAAAAAAAGAATACTAAAGTAAACTTATTAACAAGTACCAAATAATTTACAATTTTTTTAATTGAACTATTAGAAAATCCTAATTGTTATGAAGCGCTTAGATTTATTTGTATGTTTACAGTTTGACAGATAATTTTAATTTCTTACAGTGGTGAGGGAGGGGGTTACATCTAAAAAGTAGCTGCTTTCATTACACCAGTGCTATTACAAATAACGCAGTACAATATTTTCTCTTTTACCAGCAGTCAGAAATTTGAAAAATTATTAAAAATATACTTAATACTTAAGGGTAAATGAATTATGTAGTAAGTGTACTAAATCAGCACTGTGCTCAGATAAATATTTTCTTTATGGTGGTATTAAAATACAAATTTTGTAATTTATCTAAATAAAATAAATATATGATAATTTATCAAAATAAATGTATCTAATTAAATTTAGCTATTGTGCAAAAATAGGTACTATAGCTCACATTAAAACAACTAACAAGTAAACTAATCGTCATTTTTAATTGGCAATATGCTTAAAAATAGGATTATATTATGTATGATTAATTTTGTTGTTTAAAAAATATTTTATTAAATACATAAAATAATTAGTTTTTTAAGACTTGACTTAAAATATGATCAATTAAAAATAACACTTATGATAAAAAAAAATTACCTGATTCATTTAATGTTTTTATTAATGCTGTGGTGAAAATTTTTAAATATTTTTTGTTTAAAATTGTTGGTGTACACTTTGAAAAGCATCGAGTTAAAAATGAAACTGATTCAGCTTTTACTGATGGATTTTTATTGTCTATTGCAGTCAAAATATCTTCATGAATAGATTCAAGTGTCATCTAAAATAATTAAAAATTATTACTTACATCAAATTATAACCGTTATCAAATTTAATTTACACTTAAATATATGGCATCAACAGCATCTCGAAGTGGCAATACAACATTTTGTTTTTTTTCTTTAAATTTTTCCAACAATGCTGGTATGCAAGCAGAAGCATAAGTTTCAAATCGTTTTTTTAATCCATTAGCTAACATTGCCATACACTTTGCAGCAATACCAACTATTATTACATTAGAATCTTTTGTGATAATCTATAGAAAAATCAAAAATAAGTATACATAAAAATATATAAACATATATTAATTATAATATTAAATTTATTGTTTTAATTGCATAGCACAGTTAGTTATCATGATAAGATAAGTTTGCATGACGGACGAAAATTTGTCGTTTTTCTCTACTACAATACTTGAGGGTTAAGACCCATCCGTATTTCCATCAGTCAGATACGCTAAGTTATCTGGTCTTTCGGTATACAGAATATCAATACAAATAAATAATGAGACCCAAGATTTCAATTGAATGCATTTTTTTTTATATATATTATAGATCATCTATAGTCTGTTCAGGGCAACCTCCTACGTCACTATGCTACTAAAACTAGTTTGCTCGTGGCTGGGTATTATTGGGGAATGCACAGAAAACTGATTTTGGTTGGCGCATTCTCTCGCTGGACAGAGTATACATAATTTGATTCAGATAACAGATAATTCAAAAATGAAATTTTACAGTTTTTAGGTCAAAATATTATCTAAGGTAATTATAATCGATTTAATATTATGCTCACAATTTAACAGGTATAAAATTAAATAGCTTAATATAAAAATTTTTATTTTACATGGTATAATGAATAGTATAGTGCTATATTGTCATACAATGTAATTCACTGATAAAATTCATTCCTTTTTTTTCCAAAAGATTTTTTATAAAAAAAAAGTTTTAAATAAATAAAAATATTATTATTATTAATTTCAGTCAAATTTTTTTTCAATTTTTGATAGTTATTAGAAAATTTAAATCCAATATTTTTATACTATTGTGGTTTCTTACTTTCTTTAAGGCTCTGACCAAATCTCCATATTCTCCACTTTCTAATTTAGGAGCTTTAGACAATATTCCTTCTAGCGTATCTATGGCTTCTTTACGTTCTTGCCATTTTTTTGCTTCAAGCTTTTCATAAAAGTCTTTACTGAGTTGACTAAGTATGTTAACTGGATCAATATGTTCTTCTGGATCATCAACTACATCAGTGCCTTCTTCCAATATTATATCTGTTGTTTAATTTTTTATTAATTTTATTAATTCATTGGAATTATTTTTTTTTGCTTACCTCCATTAGCAGCAGCTACTTCTTCCATTTTAGCAGCTTGTTCTTGTTGAGAACGTAAGAATCGGGTGGGTCGTGGTTTATCAACATTTATTTTTTCAAATTCTGCTTCTAACTCTTGCATCTAATTTAAATATTTATTTTAATAAAATTTTACAACATGCAACCTAGGTATTTTTACTTGTAGAGGTTTTAGATTAGCCAAATTAGCTTTAACAGGAGTAGGACCAATCCAAGAATAGATTTCTATGGCCAACAATTTTGCTTCATCTCTAACACTTTTATCTCTATCTTCAAGAATTGATTGTAATTTTTTCAGTAGAGGCTTAATATTTAAAACTTTTGATCCGTATTCTCTATGATAAATAAAACACGACACATTTAAAAAAATATATAATATTTATAATCACTAATTATTTTATTCATTGTTTTTATTAATAAGAATTAACATAGTTTTGTAATTTAAAAGTTTCATGATTTAATGTTTTTTTTATTAGTATATACTTACTTTATTGCCTGAGTTGCAGCTTTAATGCAAGTTGAAACAATTTTAGGAAATTTATGATCCATTCCTTTAACCAATTCCTCTATTACAATATCTTGCTTTTCAATTTCAATAAACATTAATGTTATTTGTATAGCAATATCCTTAGTTTTTGCTTTTGGTGCACCATAACATTTTGTTATTAAACCAGTCATAACATCACCCACCGTACTATAAAAAAACTGATGAGAAACAATGAAATTTAAAATACAGTTTTAGCTAACTAACCGTCCAGCAGTAGCAGAATTTTCCACAAAAACTAATGTGGCTTCAAGACCTTTTTCCTGTGCAACTGCATTGCTATCAATAACAAATTTCTTTACTATTCCTGTAAATTTGTTCCATTCAGGAGCTTTTTCATCTAATTGTCCGAATAATTTAATAGCTTCTTCATAACCACTTATTCTGGCTTTCCATAACTAAATAAAATAATTGACATTTAGTATGTTTTAAGATAATTGTAATTAGGTAATATATAAAATGAATTAAAAAACATCTTGTATAATTTTATGGACAGCTATAAATGCACATGATTTTGACTTAATAATCAATAATATTCAAACAGTAAAAAAAAATAGTTACATAGAATATTATATAAATTAATATAAATAGTTACTTTGTGTACACATCTTTCCTCAATGGGTAACTTTGTATATGATGTATCTTCCTCGGTAGTCATTTTTCCATAAAGTTTTTCAGAACAATATGAAATTTAAAGTCAATAGTTTATTTTTTGATTCATTAATGCGCTAAAAATAAAAATAAATTTAAATTATGTCATTTATATTTAAACACATTACCTATAGATGCATTGTATTTAAATATAATCATATTTAAATTTTTTATTAAAAAAATTTCATTGACTAATAAATCTTGTTTTACACAAAATTATATTAATTTTATCATTTATTTAAGTACAAATTAATAAAAATGAATGATAATGATAATTACAAACATGAATAACATCCCTAACTCATAAAAGTACTTAATACACAAAAATTATAATAGTCTCAAATTATATTTAGTAAAATATAAGCATTAACTGTGATTGTCTATGTAATTATTTTAGAAGTTAAGACACTGCAAAAACTTTTATCAAAATTAATATAAGTAGATTGATAAAAACTTAGCTATTCTTTTAAATGTACAATGTAAAGATTAAACAGTTAGAGTGAGAGGTTGTAAACAGGTTTGCTTATTTGGATATGACCAACCTACATAAACTGTCTTGTATGATACATTTCTTTTTATGTAGGTTGATGGTTAATTACAATTTCTTCATCATAAACGTAGATTTATAAATTTGTTTAAGTTTATACCCCCAAAACAGTAAATGAAACACACTTACATTAACTAAATTTAAATGAAATATGTATATGTGTTGATGTATAGTAGAATTGTAAACATCTAAGAATATGTTTAATTAAACTATTCTATGATAAAATATTATAATATTGTTTTTAATTCACAAATAATATAATTATCTATAGTTTTATTCAATGACTTATTTATGAAGTATAGGATTTATTAATTGTATAAATAACTCATTAGTTGACTTCACATTAGAAATCTTAAAAAGAAAATATTAAATAGATAGGTATATTTCATACGTGAAATAAATCAACAAATTATTGACAAATGTAAACAATATTAAAAAATATAAAACTATGTCAATACAATAATCTGTTGGTTTACTAAAAAATAAGGTATAATTAAATTAAAATTGGTAATTTTGTATAAATATAACTAGGTATATTATGTAGATTAAATTTATTTAAATATTATTATTATTAGGTACAATGTATTTACATACTCTCACAGACTTGAGAGTATCTTTAGAGATTTAAGTGACTAGGAACAATAAAAGTATAACGTAATTGTATATAATACATTACACAGAATTATAAAACGTACCTTAACTTATATCTTAACGTCAATTGTATAGTCTTCAATGGTTTTCTCCAAATTGTCAATCAATTCAGTTACAAATAGAAGGTACCTCCTACGTCCTGTTCAGTAAGATTATAGATATTTAACGTTAAACGATTTTGGTACGAATTACGAGGATATACTTGTATCAACTTAATGTGTTTTATCAGTTGTGACAAGTGAACGGAGGGATATTAACGATTTTCTTTACTTGACGCAATAAAATAAAAAAATGAAAACAAAAAGGAATAACACATGTTTTATCACAGGGAGATTGGAATAAATAAATAATAAATTATAGCGTCTTTGGAAAATTTGAGAATATATTGCTATCAATAATAATAACATTTTAGATAACGATTACTTTAAAAGATCATTTTAAAATGCTCTTAAAGTCACAAAGGTTTATACATAGAATATAGATCTATAAACCTAATAAACCTTGCAAAGTCGCTACTAGCTTTAAGATTTAAATATCAATAAAATCCTATTGAAAGACCTAAACAAATGAGCAATGTTCCTATCTTAAAATTTGATAATAGGTCAATTTGCTCAAATAGTAAAGACTACGATTAAAGATACCTCCTAATAGTATATCTTTAATTGTGGTAAAGACTAAAGCTAACCATAGGGTATAGGGTAATTTAAAATTGATTCTTCTACATTATCATTTGGTGCTTATGTTAAGGTTAGGTTAAAGACAGTTTTTTTTAATAATACAAAACAAACATCTATTCGTTTAGTACGTTGTTTATTATTTAAATTTAATTTATGTTGTAAACAATTTATAAAAATATTATTTTTAATTTATGACACTGCTTTGTTCAAGTGTGATATATTGGTATATTATAATTTATAAAGTAGTTCTTATATTATCTATACCAGTGTTATTGTTATACATGCGACATGTCATAATCTGCGGACAAATTATATTATATTTTATAGAAAAAATTACAATACAATTTTATATTTTTTTTTTTTAAACGTTTATAGGTAAATAAAATGTTTTAAATAAAACCACTTGTTTAAAACATTTTAAACACACGTCTAAAACAATTTATAAATATAAACACATTCAAACTTTGATAATATAAGTTTATAAGACAGAGATGGAGACCACACATAAGGGTGTGGCGTCTGTTTAAATAATTATTATAAAATTTTTTATTATCATATACATGGAAGTAGGTAAAATGGAAAATTGATAAATTTTTGATTTTATTGAATATCCATGAATATGTTTTGGGTATTTTATGGTCGCAGTTTATAAAATATAATGGTAATATAAGTATAGATTTAACTTTGTGAATCTGTGATGTTTTATTTTTTATTATAGGTATCAATAATTATATAATAATTTATAAGAAAGAAAAAAAATATTGTAAGGATTGTTAATTTTTTTTAAAAGAACATGCGATATATCTATTATGTTTATTTAAATAAAAGTAGTTGTAATAATTGTCATCAGTTGATTTTCAGAACATTATAAAACCCCCACAAATATCACCAAAATATCTAATTATAATTTATATAATGTCTAAACCTAAACTCTAAATGTAGTGTACACTGCAGTTGGTATTAGTAATATTAGTTATATTGTATATTATTTTAAGTCTATTATAGTATTCTAAACATTACTACACTAGTATTTTTTATAGATTTATAGAATTGGTATATTCATGATCATGACACATGTAGGTGTATAAAATGTTTGTAAACTATATAGGTACTGTTATAACAGCGTTATTAGTTCTTGAGTCAACAAAATAGTATATATGCGACAAAAACAAATAATTTCGTAATAATAAATAACAAAGAACAAAATAATTGAAGTTCAATCGGAAGTTGAGACCAACCTAAAAATAGGAGCGTTTTAAGAATGTTATACTGATCATACCTAGATTGGCTAGATTAATAGCTTTTAAATTTAAAAATATAAATTAAAGATAAAACCTTGCAATCATCGGCCGCCGGCTTGACATGTCATGTATTTATGTATCATATTTTGCTTCAAATTTTTCTTTCTTTAATAGTAATTTCATCAGATATGTTCGTTTACAACGATACAAATTAATCGTTATACTGCCTATGCTAAATATGTTTCACGTACCGCAGAGTATCAAATTCATAATAATTTAAAACTAATAGAATCGAATTAAGCTACTGAAGATTCCTCAACATATTGGCTACCAACAAATTGTATTATAGATCTTACACATTGTCAATCTTATAAAAATATATTTTACGAATACTTACAATTACAAAGTATTTGAATACAATATACAAATATGCAATAGTATAGATGTTAAATTGTTAACAATTTCACAAATAACATGTCTGACTATTTAGAGGTAAATACATATACCTACATATTCACAACTTCATATATATTAGAACTAAAATTAATAAAATTATTAGATTTTCATTTTTTTTAAATCCATACCGTATAAAACAGGAAGTGGCATTTTTTTTATTTTAAAAAATATCAAATTTTTATGAAAAAAAATTAATAAAACGGACTTTATGGTATTTCAATTTTGTTAAAAAAACTTTTAAAAAGTATTCAGAATACTTAGAAAATACTATAAAAAATTATTTTTAGAATACCATAAAATTACTTGTATTAGAATATTTTACAAAACATATTTTACTGCCATTCTGTCACACCAATATGGTTAACCGATACATCATATTATTATGAACGTAAATATGTAATGTACATAATAGTATACGTATATATTTATATATAAACTGTAAGTAGATAAAACTAAAAATAGCTGTATAATAGTATTAAATTATGTTACATTAGTGGCATGTTCAAAAGTATTTTCTTTGATGATTGGAACCTGATTATCTGGGGGTTGATGATACAGTGCTTTTATTTTATTATTTATGGACTTGTAAACATATAATCTATGCATCATGTTACAATATATTAAATAACCTATTATATACCTATTTAATTTTTTAAATTTTCTAGAATGAACAGTCGGGAGCCGGCGGGACTCATTCCTTTCAATAATAAAATAATATATTCTTGAAATACAAATAATTACCATTTTTAAAATATTGTAGTTTTGTTTATATTTATTATTTTATACATTCCTTGATTAATTATCTTATATTATCATGTGAATATCTAAAAAGTTAAAGTAAGAAGATTTTTATAATATTTATTCTAATGACTAATGGATGTACCAATGTTAAATATTAATAAAAAAAATGCAATTGCAATATACCTAAATACCTAGTTATTATAGCTACAAATATTATAGAACCATACATATGTAATAATGTAAATATATACTATATTAATAAAATTACCATTAAGGCATTAGTTGAATTTACGGCAAAACGTTTGTACGTTTTTTACATATTATTTGCCATTCCGGATTAAGGTGGGATCAGTGGGGGCCGTGACCCCGGGCCCACAACGGATATCAAACAACAGTGGCCCCCCAGTGAATAGTACGTTTTTTTTATTATTAAATCAGAAATATTTGGATATAGTAATAATAGTATATTTTGTATATAAAAAAAAACATGTACAATATTATTTATATACAAATAACATTTTTATTTTTGTAGTTAAAAAAGTAAGAAATAAGTTTATAAATATATTTTTTTGTCTGAAATATTTTTATTTGTTGGTCATCAATATTTTGATTATGGTTATGGACCCCTAAAATTGTTTGGCCCTGAGCCCAATATTATCTTAATTCTTAGTCCGGGCTTGCAGTGATAGACCATTATATTATACACGTATATCTAATCATATTTTATGATTAAGTTTATCAAGCTTATGTTAATTCAATAACATAATGTATTGAATGTGTTATGTGTAATGTGTTTATATTTTAAAAGTATGGTATTGGTGTTTACTGGACGTATATCGATAAACGTCCAGTATCTATATATATATATATATATATATATATATATCGTATACAAGGCCATATCTGAGAGGGGGGTCCAAGGAGTCCAACCCCCCCCCCCCCCGAAATTTTTAAAAGTAGAAATATTTTAGTGGTGAATATAGTTTATTAACTAAACATTTTCAGCATTTATATTTAAAAAAAATATTTTTTCAGTTACGGCCTTGATCGTACATACATTGTTCTTCAAATGAATATTATGTGAAAAATAAACGTCAAGTACAGAATTTAAATCGGTATCGGGTAGATGGTAATAACAAGTAGCATTTCGTATTGTATGTAGGCGATACACATAAAAACTCTGCATGTTTGAACCCACATAATAATATATTATAATACATTATATATATTACTGTATATAGGCACGCCATAGGTATACTTAAGTTAACGCTTCACAACAATATTATTACGGTGCCGCGCTGTCGGCAACAATAAAATTGAAGTATATTCGCAATAATATATAATTATACAACCGTAAATATCGTTAATGTCGTTCGCTCATTCACGGTATGTAGGCACCTAAATCTGATTTTGTCACAGTCGCGCACTAGATGGCAGCACGCGACGAACAAATAACATAATATTATTATACACATATATGCTCCGTACATAAATATGTATGTATATATTATGTTATATCGACCGGTCGACCGACAAACCTCGTCGTCACTCGGCGTCCGTCCCCTTCGACCAGAAATCGTGGGCGGCGCGTCCAATGCTGTGCGATTTTCGTCAAAAAAATCGCATCTAACCCGGTGCGTTCGTCGCCGTTTTTGGGCCGACGGCCGTGTCGCGGCGGAAACGTGAGCTTTTGCGAAAAAAACTCCTAAACATCCGTCTCGTCTGTCGGTTATTATCGATTTTACGAACAGGTGTGTTGCCCGCGCGGCTAATGGGCACGCTCCGCCGCAGTGGGCATGACTGTCAACCGCCGCGGTGTACGATATTCCCTAGTATTTCCTGCACTACCCGTTCAGTTTTGTCCGACCGAGGTCTCGATTTAAACAAACGCGTGACTTATCGAATATTTTCATTCCGATCCGAATCTAACTAATGTGCATAGGAACCTACAAAATATATCACATCCATGATGTATCACATTGTGTTATGCACGATCGTCAACACCATCGTACATTAATTATAAATAATAATAATAACGCGTGTACCATCGGAAACTGATCAATAACAATATATATATATATACATATACTGTATAAGAATAGGAAAGTTTTCGATATTAATTATTGTATTTTACGTCACGATATCGATTACGAGCGGTGTAGTCACGCGTAAAAGCTCTGCAAGATAAAGCTCTGTCCGTAATTGTTACAAGTGCTAGATAACATTATTCGCGATCAACTAACTGCGTATAAGCGGTGAGTAAATGTTTATTATATAAAGACAAGTTCATAAATAAATACTAATTATTTTTTTATTTTTATGTTTGAGGGAATTATAAATATTATTTGCACGTGTTTTGTTACTATTCGTCATTTGCATGCAGATTATTTAATAATCAGAATAAATATTATGTCATTTACTTTTTAAATAATTCGCATACGTCATATCTAGAGCCGACGAATCATAATAACTAATGTAAATATAGATAAATATATACAATATATCTAATACATAGATTTTTAAATATAAAATTAATTTTTTTCTTCTAACCCATCGTACTTAAAATTTAAACTATTTATTTATTTAATTAATTATGCTTTTTTTAAGACATCAACATTAATTTAGGTATCTAACTCCTGTTGTATCCCATAATACCTACTATACCTATATAGTTTGGCGGCTTTTTTAATACCCAGTGTTGCCATAGTTATATTAAGAAACTAGGTATTATAGGTACCAATATATATTATAATAAATATATTAAAATATATGTATTGTATTTAAAAATATAAAATATAAGTAGGTAGTAGGCACCAACTCATTATTATTTAGAATTTAGATAAACTATAATTGATTGCGAAACCCAAAATAATTATTATTCATAACTAAATGTTACAAAATATTGAATTATCTTGTTATTTGATAATTTGAACCATCTTAGTAAAAAAAAAGTATAGCGGGATAGGATACAACAAATACTGCTTGTAGAGTAGTGCTTGAACGCTCATTTCCATGGATTCATCTTAGCTGTGGCCTGTGTTGTAACTTTGTATAATATACAATTTATACAGCACTCTTAGCAACTAAGAATGCTTGGATTAGGATGCCATGGCACACACTCGTTTAGTTTATACTACCCTAAATTTTTATTTTTAGTTAAGGTCCCTAACTGTCTAGTAGTTAATTCCAAAATATTAAAATAATATAATAATACTATAAGTATTATTTAAATGTAACACTATTTTTAGTTGTGTTGTCAAAATAGTAGATACCCATTTTATTGTTAGCTATTATTAGTACTGAAAAACTGTATTACTAACTATAATACAAGTACAACCCGTACGAGCTGTATTGTAAATTATAATAATATAAGCGGCAAAAATGTATATTATAAAAAGAATAAAACACAATGTTTTCATTAGCTTTTTATTATCTAAATATTTTGTATTGGGTAAATCATTAGTGAATATGCATTGTTTATGAACTATAAGATTATATAATATAAAGTCGACTTTTTTCTTATTTTTTTTTTAAAATTATTTTAATAATGAGTAAACCTATAATAGAGAAGAAATTGTATTTATATTATGATTCATTCGTTGCGTGTTATTTTAAACTTTTACTTAGTCATCATATCATAATTTATGTTGAAACTAAATAAGTAACAATTTGCATTGATTTTTAAATATTTTTATTATACAGAACTACATGTTATAGTGTAATAAAAATAGTGCGACTAAAATGTGGAAATGTGCTTTGTATACACTTAAATAAAAATGTTATTAAAAAATTCATATGTATATTACCGAGTTTGTGAATAACATAAAATATAGATATAATTTATATATAGGTATCAAAACATTCAAAACCAATTACCTATAAATATATAGACAATATTATATATACGTATCAGTAGTATAGCCATGGGAGGGGGGCAGTGGACGTTCCCCCTCCCATCGGCTGTATTAACTTAATATAAAAATTAACTATTATTGTTAATTGTTGATTATGTTTTTTTAGTATTTTGGGTTTCCCCCCCCCCATTTTAAAATCCTAGCTACGCCACTGTAACGTGTCATATTGATTTAAGTTCTGAAGTTCTCACATTTTATATATTCCTTGTAATAGCATGTTTTCTTAACTACTCTTATAAAATGATATATTTGATTTTATAATTTGTATTCCTTAAATCTAATGCGTATACGATATTATACACTACACTGCACCTAATCTAACGAGGATTTACCCATTGTGATATCTCTTGAAATAATGGAGATATCATAATTATGTTTGCTTTTTTTAAACTCACAGAGTCTAGGACTATACAAGTATTTCATATTTTAATTAAATTAAATGTTTTGGTAAAAAAGTTAAAAAAAACTAATTTTTTATCAAAAAAAAAAAATCGAAAAAAACCATTTTGTAGTTTATTTTTCTAAAAATTTTGACGTTTCAACATTAGCATAGTGATTTTTAATATTTTTTTAGTTTTGATAATATTTACTGGCACGATGCTGCGGGCACATGTTTGTTAACACTTAAATGGTATTAAATAATTCACAATTTTTCTCGAAACTAGAAAAAATATTAGAAATCATGAGATAAATGAAAATAAAATGTTGAAACGTCAACATTTTCATAAAAATAAACTCTACAAAACGACAATCTTCAATTTTTTTTTTTAATAATTAAATTAAAAATAATTTTTTTAAATTTTTTACTAAACCATTTAATTAATTTAAGTAGTAATTAAATGTAAGTCATTGTCTCTATGAGTCTCATAAAAAAATAAAATTATGATACTTCTATTACTTCAGCTAGAAGATATCACAATGGGTAAATCCTTACGGGACACTGTATTTTATCACGTATTGTAAAACATAAGATAATCATAAATATAAAAGGGGTACCTACTCTGCGTTCATGGGCAGAATTAAATGTTAGGTTAGATTTTTTATATAAATACGATATATTATAGAAGTTGTTTATTTATTTTAGTATTACTATTTACTATTAATAACTATATAGGGTGATTATTCTCAAGTAAATGTTCACAAACAGTGGCAGCAAAGGTCCAGCTTTTTTTATTTATAGAAGCAATTATTTTTCAATGGTCATTTAGGAAGTGGGGGCTATATTAATTCAAAATTTTATCGTTCTTTTCCCTTAATAAAAAATAAACATAGGTATTTCAAAAAACAAAAATATTATTACTGTAGATTATTATAAAAAATTTATTATACCTTATGGTTTATTAATGGAATTATATTATTATTACTTTCTTAATAATTACTTACATTATACATTTATAGATCTAACACGATTTGCATGTAGTAGTAAAAAAAATAGTATCATAAATGTGTCATAATATACTCATTTGTCTATAAATATAATATATCACATTATTTATATTATTATAATATAAATAAGATTGTATTATATAAATGTTATAAATATTTTAATTTAATTACAATTTGTGAAGTTATTATAAATGCAAAGATAACACAAATTGTAGTAGGGTTATTTTATTTTTCCGCTAACCCTAGTATAGCATCATACACCTCTGTATTTGATCCTTATTCATAGAAATTTTCAACAAATATTTTACTTTGAAATATAAAATTAAAAATATGTTGTCTTTAACATTTTTAAAAATGATAAAAGTAAAATATTATATGTATATACATTTTTTTAATAGAATTTTCTCTAATTTAAAAACTTAGACTCAATAACTGCCAATCCCCAAAGGAGACTTAAAAGAATATGATGTTGTGAAATAAACTCTTAATCATATTTAAAATATATATATTTATGTCACATCCATTTGATGAAATTGTCCATTTTATGAAAAGTTATTCAGTTCATGAAATGATGGAAACCGTTTTTTTCCACTTGATGTAATAATTTAAAATTTCATGAAATGGATATCTTTTCACGAGATGGATACTAAAATTTCATATCATGTAATTTTTTTCATCAAATTACCATCCACTCACTTGGTGAAACAAAATATAACATTAAACTGCTATTGCTTATTATGATACATATCCTACATATCACAATGTTTATATTATTATTATTTATTATCAATATTATATTAAATATATGAATTGTTTTAAAATTTGTAGGTTTAGTAAAACAAAATATAATTTACAATTATTATATATTCATTGTCATTTTATATTTATATACTACTTTACGACAGTCGTTATCTTATTTAATCTGATATGTCTAAACATCTTTACGACCAGGCATTTATATAATTATATTGCTGTAGTTAAAATTGAGGGGCTCCAATTAATGGTAGAAAAATTAAGAGTAATTGATACGCTACTGAAGTAGCGCGTATTTATTGACGTAAATAAACAAATTTAGTATTGTGGTCCTGATAATTTAATATTAATTTAAATTTTTCATCAGGAATTGACTGAAAATCATTCAAGTTAATTTGACTTCTCTCATTAAAATTTTTTTTTACAATGAGTTGATTTTGAACCACCAACTTACAATAAATTAGCACCTATTTTAATGTTACAATTGTCCAATATTGTTATGTAAATATCACAGCTAGTCTAGGAATAGTATATTTATTCACCAAAGCGGTATAATTATATAATTATAATATTATATTTTGTTTCACCAAGTGGGTGGCCATTAGATGCAAATAATTACATGATATGAAATTTTAGTGTCCATTTTATGAAATGGACAATTTCATCAAGTGGATGCAACATATATAATATCTTATATAAAACAAATTAAGTCAGATATAAAGTGTAACCGCTGGGCTACTCCTTTTCTTAAGTCATTCATTTCAAGTACTAATATTCTTTTATAGCACATATTATTCTTATTGTAAAATTAGCTTATAGATTGTATATTTTTTAGGATGTAAAGAATTTTATAATAATTTAAAATAAGTTTAAAAAGTTTTCTTTTTACGATTGTTTAATTATACAGTTTATAATTAAATCACTTTATAATTTATATAATATAGGTATATGTTTATGATTTACCAATAATAAAATTCCTTCATTTTACCACAAAATTAATTGATAATTTAAAAATATTACAGATATATAACATCAACATAAATATACATATAAAAGACAATTTAGAATAATTTTCTATTGTGGCTATCATAGCTCGACGAAGGGGGCGCAATGGTTTGTGTGCCCTTGGTACCACCCTGGTTAGACACTGGCTGACTAGTTTTTTGCTGGGATCGTTATTCGCATCGTTAATCATATATTACGCTGTTTTAAATCAACGAGGTATAAAAACGGAATCGAAGACTTAATTATTATCATCATTAAAACCCACAATATATTTTTAGTTCCAGCCTTAACATACGCGGAAAGTAGTAGTTATGAAGTTCAAAAACATGAATCAACGTCAGAAGCAATGGAAAAAGAGCTGAGATTATTAAGAAGGCAGCTTAGTATGACACAAAATCATTTATTAGCTGCAATGAAGACGTCATTATTTCCGGTTTCGCCTACTGATTCACCACAGCTATTACCAGAAACTCCTGCTCCTTGCTCCTCTCAAAAGGTATGTCATTATGTAATAAGTAATAACTATAAACTTATAATATTAATTTAATTAAAATTAATTGTTAATTAATAGTTGAGTAACATATAGTAATTTTTAAAACGTACTTTTAGATTACAGATACGGTAGATAAATGCGAAGTAATTGAAGTCGGAATCGTGTGTGCTGGTTATAATTCTACTCGTTCAGTAGTAACACTAATCAAATCAATACTATTTTATCGTAAAAACCCACTGAGATTTCATTTTGTCGTGGATATTATATCAAGAAAAATTTTAAAAACTTTGTTTGATACTTGGAAAATACCTCAATGTAAGTCCTATAGTTCAACCTATTGAATATTACAAAAAATGTTACTTAAATGTTTATTAAATTTCAACAAAATATGACCTTTTTTAGTGGAAATAGAGTTTTATCCAGCTGAAAAAATAATAGCCGATGTCTCTTGGATAAACAATAAACATTATTCTGGGGTTTATGGTTTGATGAAACTATGTTTAACTCAGGTATTTCCAGATACATTGAAACAGGTCCTAGTTTTGGATACAGATATTACTTTCGCAACAGATATAGCTCAGTTGTGGTTAATGTTAAAACGCTTCAAAAAAGAACAAGTAAGTAACGAATCGATTATTTAATTATGTCTACAGAATACTAATGAACTATAATAACAAGATAAATATTAGAAAATAAAATAGTTTGTAAAATCCACGTTTAAATGCTCATAATGATTATATATTATACATAAATAAAATACTTATAAATATATTATAAATATTATAGGCGTTAGGATTGGTCGAGAATCAAAGCGATTGGTATCTTGGCAAACTGTGGAAAAAACATAAGCCATGGCCTGCGCTCGGACGAGGGTAAGCTATTGAATAAGAAAAATAAAACCATAATACCTTAACATATTATACTAAATAATATTATATGTGTAATAAAATAACATATATTTGTTCGTTTATAGTTACAACACGGGTGTGATACTAATGGACTTAAGGAAATTACGTTTAATTGGCTGGAACGGATTATGGAGATCGGTGGCAGTAAAAACTCTAGTGACACATTACTGGACCAGTCTGGCTGATCAAGACATTTTTAACACGATTATTAAAGAACGACCGGAACTCCTTTACCCCATGCCATGCCAATGGAATGTCCAACTCAGTGACAACACTAGGAGTGAACTGTGTTACGCCGAAGTTATCGAGTTAAAGGTTCGTATCTTATTGCAGGATTAATTTTATCAATGTACAATGTATACAGAGTAAGCAAAAACAAAATCAACAATTTTTTTTTCTAAATTTAAGCTTGTGCTAATTCATATGAAATTTAACTAATATATTTTATTGTCGTCTAATCACCAATCAAACTAATGTCAGAGCAACAATGATACCTTTTAATTAAAACATTTTTTAAATTTATTCTTAATTAAATATACATTATACACCTTATATATCTTTACTTCTTAATATTTTCCAGTAGTTATTTTAAGATTTTAGACGTGGTATCCGAATCGCCTCGGTAGTCGACTGTTTGTTTATTAATAAATAATAATATTCATAAGAATATATTATAGGTACAATAAGGACACATGGCGTCATGGCGCCTCGACCCCCAGTTTCATAAGTGTCAGTCTTTCAGTGGATATTTTAGTTTATATCTATACTTATGAAACTATGTAATAATTTAACTTATGACTATTATATAGTGTATATCTACGTGATATATATTATTTAATTGTATAGTACTATTTGTGGTCCAAAGTAGTCATAGTCGTACTAAAACTAATATAAAAAAACAACTGTTGGTTATCATAATATAGTATAATGCGTAATTATGTTATATAATTACTTTTAAATAAATATCTTTACATTTCAGATAATTCATTGGAATTCGCCGAAGAAACTTAAAGTAAAAAACAAACATGTTGAATTTTTTCGAAATTTATATCTTACATTCTTGGAATACGATGGAAATTTGCTTCAAAGGGAACTTTTTGGTTGTAATTATTCATCCAGTACTCAAGATGTACCTGAAGTAAGTCGATTCTTTTGAAATATTAAAATTGTACGTGTATGTAAAATATAAATATAATAAACTGATTAGAAAAATAATAAAAATACAAGACGAATGACGATGCTATAATATTATGAATTATTATGATACAAACTAATAATTATATATTTAATTAATTTATAGGTAATCGTTGTTCAGCTTATTTCATAGTCACATTCCTAATAAGAAAATCATAATAACTATCATAAATTCATAACTCTTATGAGTACATTTTAATTGCAAATATATTCACTGATCACTATATAATCTATAAATAGGTAGTTATTTAAAATAATAACCTTATTATTATTAACTTATTGAGCGGAATAAGTCAATAATTGGATTCTCTATATAATAAATATTTATTTAAAATAAAAAACAACGTCTCATAATCGATAAATAATAAAATATTAATGGGATACCGAATTTAGTACACCTCGCATAACAGCGCATGTCGCTTACACGTTCGGGACGCACACTACTTTACTCTCAGGCGACAGTGGTTGTTGATGTTGTTGCTGTCAGAGACGACGACGGTCGCGCTCTCTACGGCTGTGTATATTATGTATTTATATATTTTAGAAATACATACATTTTTCGAGATTATTGCGCACTGCAACAATTAAATTTAAAACTTGAAATATAATTTTATAAGAATATATATGATATACTATGTACATTTCAATATCTAACATTTGACGTTTACATACTCAACTGTCCAAATAACGACACTAATTAATTTTAAATAACATATTATTAATTTTGCCTTATCATAATAAATAATAATAACAAAATACTCATGAATATATATATATATATATACGAGTAAATCACTACTTTAGGTCATATGTTATAAAACTGCATATGTACCTATTGGAAGTTTAAGTCTATCGTTTTATATATAATATTATAAAAATATTAGCAATTATTATTAGTTGATTTGCTGTGAATATTATTTAAAATAAATAATTTTTAGCCGAATTTTGAGCATCACTTTCATTTGATACCATTTTATATAGAATTTTCTAAAACTGATAATTTTAACTACATTTTATTTAGATCAGTGAAGATGACCTCTGTTACGAGTTCAGAAGAGCAGGCATGGCTAGTCTAAGGACTCACTTATATTTTTTGGATTTTGATTACCAGTCATCGCCAGATGAATGTGACATTACACTTGTTGCTCAGCTGTCAATGGATAGACTTCAAATGGTTGAAATGTTATGCGAGTATTGGGATGGTAATATTATATTTGTTATGATTTTACTATGTATGGATGTATGGATAAATACATATAAGTTAATTTTATATTTTATTCCAGGTCCAATAAGCTTAAGTCTTTATATGTCTGATGCCGAAGCTCAACAGTTTTTGAGCTATGCTCAAAATTCGGAAGTGCTAAGGAATCGTAAAAATATTGGATACCACGTAGTTTATAAAGAAGGGGTAACATTTCTACCTGAAATAATATTAAATTCGTACTTTATATCTAATAAAAATATATCTATGTACATTTTTATAGGACTTTTATCCTATAAATTTATTGCGGAATGTTGCTTTGGAAAATGTTGTAACACCATATGTATTCTTATCTGACATCGATTTCTTGCCAATGAGTGGCCTATACTCGTATTTAAAAAAGTACATTTTTATAATGAACATTAAGTCTTCCGATAAAGTAATTTCATTGTGCAATCTAATTATCCAATTATTCATTTTTCGTGTATAAGCGATTGATTAAAATAACTATAATTTTTAACCATTATAGGCATTAATCGTACCTGCTTTTGAAACTCAAAGATATCGAACTGCATTTCCACAAACTAAAGCAGATATACTGAGAATGTTAGACGACGGAGCTTTATTCTCATTTAGATATCACGTGTGGCCAAAAGGGCATGCGGCAACAAATTACGCCAAATGGAAAGGATCTACTGTTCCATATAAAGTAAACAATAATTGTATAACGTCTAAATAACATTAGAAATTATTTTTTCAAATTAAAATGTACTTATAAATATTCAAAATCCCTTCTCTGGTAGAGTTTACTTATTTTGTGAATCATGTTTTTATACATTTTTCTCTTTTCCAAATATTACATTCACTTATCGCTCAACGTTTATGAACTAATTGTGCAATAAAAATATTTGAAATTAAAAAAAAACTTACAAATGTAATATTTATACGTATTTGTATATTTGTATATTTTTACAATTTATTCGTTTCAAAAACTACGGTATTATATTTTTTATACTACGTAAGCTTTAATTAATAATTCGTATAGGTATCATGGGAACCAGATTATGAACCTTATGTAGTGGTACGCAGTGATGTTCCAAAATATGATACCAGATTTGTCGGTTTCGGTTGGAATAAAGTGTCACATATCATGGAACTCGAGGCTCGAGGATACACTTTTATTGTACTTCCAAATGCGTTTATAATTCATATGCCTCATGCGCCAAGTTTCGATATTGCCAAATTTCGAGGTTCTTCTCAATATAGAAGGTTCGTATTCACTTTTTAACCTTAACCTTGACATCAACCAAAGTGCATAATTCTGTTAAAACCACAGTAAAAACTAAATTCATAATTTTTCTTATTGATTTGTTACCTGCACTTTAGATGTTTGAAGATTCTTAAGAACGAGTTCATAGAAGACTTACGCATACGGTATTCAAAACGATTAAATCACACCGAGAGTTAATTCCAATTAATTTTCAAAACAAAATATTATCATTGAGTATATTTAGTACCTATACTTATTTACTTAATGGTAAAATGCATGTCTTATTGTGCCTGCGTTTCTTTTTAGACCAAAATATTATTAATTTTATATTAATTTATAAAGTCGTTGTTTTTTTTTTTTGTTTAGAATACGTCGATATCTAGCTCAATAGGTTATAATTTATTCATAGTATAATAATTATTTATTTATTTTTTAAATATTTGTAATTTTTATAATACGTTATTTTTAATTGTTGTGTAAAATGTTCCTGTTTTGGTTTTTAAAATAATTATATAATAGCTATTTATAAAATTTGTCTGGATCAAAATAAATGAAGTGTTATTTTTTTCTTTTATGTACACGAAGCGAGTTTTTATTCATAATATAGTTAGCTTTAAATTTTAGGGCAAACGCCTGGATACATAGAAGTTTATGATATAGTCCCTTGTGAGTTGTAAGCAGGTGTGTTTTATCTACATAAGAACCAAGAGGACAGTTGTTTTCGTTTTCGGGATATCCCAGCTGTGAGTTGCATCTGGCACGAGCCAAGCAGCTGCATATCGCGTTTACCTATAATTTTAAAAATATCAGCAGCTTGCGATCGCTTTATAATAGTTAATTTAAGACTTGTTTTGAAATTTGAGAAGACTTCACGCGATTTTACAATATACATTTTAATCAAATATTAGACACAATTTGATATAATAATATATTTTTTTTTATTATGCCTACCCGTATGGCCGTGTATATTAGCAAACTGTTATAGTATCATATAAAATAATATTTCAATATATTTATACGGATAATATTTTTAAAATAAATATTAATAAGAGTTTTCTTTATATTATGTTTCGTTCGATTATTATTATAGATGTGCGCATTTCATAGAACTAATAGCAGTCAAATAATAATTTCTATTTGCTATTAAAAATGTTTATATTACTTTTTTTATAACATCTATTGGAAATCACATAGTAATAGTAGTAGTTATGTGATGTCACATTTAAGACTTAAAAATACAATTTCTGAGATATTAAAATCACCTTTATGCACACAGGGAAATTTAAATTTGAAATAAATCAACTGGATACGTAGCGCAATGCAGCCTGTCCATCCTCATACCTGAAATATTTACGTACCTATCAATACATCTAACTATATATGAGGTCACGAGACAAATGACATGGTATGCACATCCTGGAATAGCCATTTTACATGCATCGTCGGTTATAAATAATATACAATATGCGTCATACATTTTTATACGTTTTAATAACAAAAGTATAAAATAATGTTAAATTAAACGTGGACATAGTAAAACTATAATTCAAAGTGAAGCATAGTTTTAAAAATATTAAAAAATTAAACAAACATTTTATAGGCCTACAAAATGGCTATCTTCAATTTTTTTTTTAAATAATTAAATAAAAAAATACATTTTTTAACTTTTTTACTAAAACATAAAAATAAATTAAAACATGAAATATCTGTAGTTCTTGTCTCTGTGAATCTTATTAAAAAACTAGAATTATGATATCTCCATTATTTCAGGAGATATCGCAATTTTTAAATCCTTGCGGGACACCCTGTATATAGGCGCTCTGCGTTATAAAAAAAAAAATCAAACGCCTAGGTATATACTATACTATATTATATTATAATATACTATATTTTAATATATATATATATAGGTTGGGCGCCTTATTACAGTACGTGATGCGGTGTTTATGGAAACACTCCGCATAAAGATATTTTATTAGTTCCCCTCACGACCTTACTCACTATAAACGAAATAATTAAGTCACAATATAAACATCTCCCAATAATCATGTGAACCCACTGATCATATGGATTTATCGCATTTAATAACTTTAGTGATAAAATCCTTGAACCTTGAGGACTGAAATGAATAAATTGGTGCAAATATCACATAAAATGTAACTTTTAATTGATAATAATCACGTAACCTAACTTTATAACAGACGGTTTTTCTCTACATGTATATTGGAAAATAAAAATAATTAATCACATATATTATGGGTATTAAACACTACGTATATATTATACATACAATATATTGTAAAATTTATATACATAGCTACAGTTTGGATATTCGTAAAAACAAAATAATACGTAAACGTCATCTGTCACACTACCTACTTACTTTATGTTTATTTTCTAAATATTTTTTACAGAAATAATTTTATCAACAGATTATTATTAATGTTTAACGTAATATATAAACAATTATTAGTAACTCTTCAATAGTTCAGTATGCGTTCAATGAAAAAACTGTATTATTTTAGTCATATTTTATGGTGACTCACAAAATAATAATTATAATGCTTAACTGTGTTATTTTTAAATAAGACGTGCAATCGATTTTTCGTTCCAGAAAAAAATACAAATTTAAATAAAATAATGTACCTACTGTGATCGGGACATGTATTGCTTTAATAAAAATTAATATAATATCGTACTGAAGTCAAACATTAATAAATAAATATACACACACACACACACACACTTATTATAATATATATATATATATATTATTACGTATTATATTCGGGTAGTCTTACTTTATTTCTTTCTGACCATACAAAAGTAAAATTTAAATTTCTCGGGTTAGATACCTATATAACGACATTTTTTTTAAAAAAAAATACCTAAATCGACTATGTGAAATATGCTTATTTTACTTACTAACAGTTTTTATTTTAATAGAAATATAATATTATTTGAAGACGCATTAAATTACACATAATTTTATTTTATTACAAACTTTTAAGACTTTACGTTCAAAATATGTGAAATAATGAGTAAGAAAGAAAAAGTCATAAGTCGGTTTTAAAATCCATTTAATTATTAGTGATTGCCGATTGGTCAGTATAAATTAGAATTGAATTATGTTATTATTTTATACAGTGATGAATGCAAGAATATGAACCATATTAATTATACTATAATGTCTATATTAAGTTTTTATAGATGAGACATTTATAATATAATAATGGAATGGTCGTTGAGCTTAATGTCTAATAAATCGAATTGAATAACGATGTGTATAGTGTATACATTACTTATAACAGCTTATACTCTATCGACAAGAGATCAATAATTGTAACGACTAAATGATCTGTATATAACTATTCAAGACAGTACATATATTACAGTTTATGAAACAATACCTATACGCTTCAAACAGTTGTATTTCAATGAAAAACAAAGAACTATACCTGCCTACGGAAGTAAAATGAGTAATAAGCTAGGTACTGAACTCATCAATGAATTCTATACATAATGCATCTTATTATTCTTATATAGTTTCACTTTATTATATAGAACTATAAAATAAGTACCTGCCAATAAAAATTAAATAATTCGAACACGACGTGCATTAGCAATACGTTTAAGAGTACATTTAACTCCTGCAGTATCCGATGATTAATAATTAGCGAGCAACTCCGATACATATTTAATTCAGAGAATCAACTGATCCACGTGCCTAAGCTTGTTGAACACCTGCATAACTGGATTTTTTATCGATCAAACGTTGATATAATAGAGTGTCCGAATAAATAACCACTTTAATAACAATCCTTTTAATTTTTTTCTAACATAAATTTCGTTTTTACCGCACTCCTGTTTCTGCAATGTTATATTACAGTGTATAAAAACACGTTAAAGTGAAAAAACCGGATTCGATGTACGCATGCGCAAACTGAACACGAGCCATGCACCATCTGCTCCTGGCCGGGGTACAGGGACAGGCCTGATGCCTGAACCGACTAGTTAACCGTGTTCAGTTTGAAATGAAGTGTTCAAGCAAGACTACAATCATGTTTCTGTTCTTGATAATAACTGTTGCTATGTGTATGTTTACGGGTCCCGTCGAGGCTCAGGCGGACCTCGATACAGACGACTTGAGGACGATAAAAAATCAACTGAACTTGCTGATGGAAAAAAGACAACAGGATTACCAGCAGTTAGAAAAATCACTTTACGAATCTCTGAAAGGAAGCACAGACCTCGATGCGTTGAAAGAAGAAATTCAATTAATCAGGTGAATATATAATATTATGTTTTGAAACCGTTACCAAATAATTCTCAAATATCTATAATATTAGTCGATATAATGTATAATACATCTACTATTTTAGTGATAAACCATCTATTTGAAAGGTATACCTAATATTAAAATTTATCACCGTATAATAATATATATTATATTAATGAATATTATTTAGTCTTTGCCTATTAAAAATTACTTTTTCAATTCAATTATAAATTGAAAAGTTAAACAAGATCACACAATTTTTAAATCTTAAAATAAATTTTAACGTACATTAAAGTAGGTAACCATAAGCTGAGTTCATAACACAATTTATCTATGTAAATCATAACTATGGAATAGATAACATTGCCCTAATTAAATACTATTACAAAAATATATATATTAAATACGTAATTACAGAATACGGAACTATATACTATTTACTTAATAATTTAATAATATTATGGTTTACACACAAAAAAAATATAAAATTAATAATTATATATTTAGTAATATAGTACCTGCATTAAAAGCAGGTAGCAAAGTCATTAAAATACTTTAATTCACTCATGACAAATAACATCAAATATTTATTAATTTAACGGTTCACTAAAATGTAATAGTCTAATCATGGTGTTCTAAGATATCATGTTTAAGGAACCATTATTAGCTTTTTATTAATTTTTTTTAATTTTTATAATCATTTTTTATACAACCAGGTATTACATTTTTTTTTAAAATTAATTTAGTACTTAATTGCATGCTTCCATGAAAATTATAAGCGTATGGATGTTGTACAATTTTTATTTTTGAATATAGTTTATAATTTTATAAAGTAACAAGTCTTTTATGAATAACCATATAAATATATATTTAATCTATATTTATTAATTCCATCAAAATATTGACTAAAATTTTTACTCTAAAGGTTTACGTAACAAAAAAAATAATTGCCATATCTGTAACAAAAAACTTGAGTGTTTTGATACTGATCAATATGGACAATTTCATAAAAATAAATTAAATTTCTGTTTATTTTTTTTTATTAAACAGTAGTACTATACGTAGAATAATAAAATAAAACTTTCATACAACATAATATAATCATATAAAATTAATTTTAAAATATTTTAAACCATTTAGATTTTAAAATTAATATTGAAAAGTTATTATAAATTCAAATAAAAATTAAAACACCTTAAAAAGCAATAAAAATACTAATTACCTTTATTAATTTCAAAACACAAATTGCAGTGATCTTGAAGACAGTCCCGGTAAAATACGAGTTTATAGAACCAAATAATAGTGTGGATTAAATGTTAAACTAAAACGTTAAAATCGTTACACAATTCCACGTGCCTGGAGTCATATTATTTTTAGAAACAACTAACTGGCAAACGCAACGAGTTATTTACAATGTGTCAAATAGTGTTTTGTTTAGTTGGTTTTGAAAATTAAGATATTACGCATATGGCAATCTCTCTGTTTTGGATGTATCAACTATCAGAGTTAAAAAATTGAAAAATTATAATGATATAAGTTTCACCTGCAAATACAATTTCACAATATTATATATTTATTTCAAATGATATCCTACGTTCCTACTATTAGGTTTAAATTCCAAAAATTGAATTAAATTATTCAACGATTTTATAAACTCTAAATTTGTATTGTCAGCTACAGACATAGTAAATTCGCAAATACTTTAGTTATATAATGTAACATCCATAATTTATTACATGTAGTATTGGTTTCTACTTTCTAGTATATAAGAGGTTTAAATACAATTTAATACTAGAAATTAGAATAACAAATATAGGTATTATAACTAAATTTGTATGACATATATTAAAATCATTTCTTAAAAATAACTTTGTATATTATTATCAAGTATCAACCAACTATACTAATCATACTGAAGTAGTTGATCATAATGATTTATTAAATAAATAGAATTTGATCATCATATATCCACCAATACGTACACATTACTGTTATGGTTTTAAATATCTAAATGTAATATCTATCCAATATTGTTTATCTGTATTTGAATGTCGTCTGATTATTACGAGATTTAAATTTATATATAGTCTTGAAATTACAACTTACATTTATTATATTATATCATATTATTAAATTGTTAACCAATAATTTACAGAACGGCTAAATAATTATTTATTGAGAATAATATGTATGAATACGTAATGATCAGTAATCACTATCAACATTATTACGCATAATAAATATAAATACTTAGTACCTAGTATGACAATTAGTAATTTAATGTGTTTAGACACATTATATTTTAGCAAATTCAAACAAAGTAATACGCATTTAAATGAATACACCTACTATCCTTATTTATTAATATCCTTGTAGAATTACCTTAAAGTACAGTCGGTATAGGCCTAGGAATTACGATTCAAAAAGATAAAATAATAAGCAGGTATTTATTAGTTACTTGACAAATATTTAGTTTAAGTTGTAATTGTTAATAATATATCATTTTTCAACTAGATGTCATGTAATCAAATAAATTAATTACTGTATTGTTTACAAGTTACAACATTTCTTGTTAAATATGAGAGTTATTTATTTAGACTATTGTTTTTTACATATATTTAACATAATATTTTGGATATTTACATAGAATGAAAAATGAAATAAGGAGTAAAATTATACATCGTATATGCGGATGTTCACACATTACGCGTGTTTATTTTTAATTGTTAAACTAGTTACACAAAGTATAACACTCGTTTTGAGGTTATGCTCAGTTAAAATAAATATACATAAATTCATAATAATATTATTCTCGATGATTAAAATTAATGTAATATATTCATAGGCTTTTCGCAGTATAATTACGACCATTACGTTAAAAAAAAAACAATTTTAACAATTTCGTAACACAACTTCTTATTTTAATATTATACATTTCTATACGGATAATTGATAATATTATGACCGTTAAAACTTAATATAATAAATAATATTAAATTAAAATTGTATATCATACATAATGTGATTGTCTTTGTATTAGGGATGAACATTCGAGAATGGCTCATTCTGGCAACGACGGGATCCGCGATAAAGTGGCCGTAGGCTGGCTAAAGGAAGTGATAGGTGGTTTGAGATCAGAAATGCAAGCGGTGTGGTCAGCCATCAATGAAACGGCACAGATTCACAAGACTGTAGCCATACAAAACGATCTGCAAGCACTAAGAAATGACTTGGATTCCGACCGAAAAGACTTGCAAACAATGCAAGGAGAATTACTGTCAGTTAGGAAGAATGTCGAAGAAATATCGATTAAACATTCCGAATTGGAGAAAAAGATCAACACCATGGCTAATCATAAAAACGTAATCGATAAAGTGAGTAAAATTATTAATTATTTTTTATATTTATATATATTATAGGAAACAATCAAGTAGAAATGAGTTGATTTCGTTTACGTAGCCACTTAGGTATAAATAATAAAATATATATATATATATTAAAATCTCTAATGTAAAATTATTGGAAGATAAACCATTTTGTTTTTTAAGAATAATTTAAGACAACTGCAGGCAGTTCATAAATATTATTATTATAAATTCATAACACCAATACCTATTAAAATCTCTATAATATGCTATATGCACGTATTACACTAGCATCATGTATTCATGCTCTTTGAAATTAAATACAAAAATAAAACATTAACACTTTATACGCAAATAGCAACTGCAATTTCAAACGTTAGAATACATCGAGATGTATTTAATAAAAATATAACAACAACAAATACAGCAAAAAAGGAACCAATTGTATCTTAGAGATAATAATAATTACTATCAAAGCATATGGCTAACGTGGGTGCACGTCTGCCGCCAGACAGAGTATATCTGCTCCCGCATTGACCAAATGGCGTTTTCGGTGATTTTTTTTTTTTTTTTATTTAATGGTAAGGATCAAAACAAGCGCATATACTGTCTAACTGCGTACCTGTCTACCTAATATAATATTATATACAAAAAGCGAGCGCAGCAACAAGAAAAAACATAGAGTCACGTTTATAATTATTATTGTATTCGTTTTTCAGAAAAACAACGAAAATGACGTACAAACAGCGTACAACAATGTCTATAAAGTGAGTGTTTATATACTTATTACTTACATATAGCATTTATACATTAGAGTTTATATATATATATATAAACCTAAAATGAAAACTATGTATTTCTCGTTTCTTTTATTTTTGTTTCTGTAATTTTGGGTAGTAGGTATAACGTAACATAATTTACGCATTTTGGCGATTGGGTCAATTTTTTACTAAAATAATTCTATAATAAATTATTATTTATAAGGTATAACGTTGGTTAACAAATTTTAAAGGTACTTACGTACAATAAAATTATATTATTCAGTAAAATACTATATGTTTACCAATCTTAATTAAAATTAAAAATGTATATATTTGTACATAGTGTTCACACAAAATACTGATATATTTATGTTATAGAAATTATTATTAATATTCACGATTGAATAAAAATAACACTTATTTCAATACAGTAGAATCCGCTTAATTGAGGCACATTAGGCGGTGACCTATTTGTCCACATTATCCGACTGTCCCGATTAACCGAATAATTAATAAACTGATACATTCGTTCGGGACTACGCAATCTGTCCCTATTAAGCGGTTGTCCCCTTTATGTGGTGTCCCAAATAAGCGGATTCTACTGTATATAATTATATTTCTCATATTCTCTAACTCTTTTAAAGTTATACAAAGTAACTGTGTTTAATAGGTATATATTAAATACAAAAAATCACTTTATGATAAAACTGATCAAGGTGTTTTTTTATTAAGTAATTATTCTTACCAACTTACTCGACACTCAAACACCGCAGCTTACAATTTTTAATTACATGTATTATGCAGTAAGTGTATACACGTATATAATACCGGTGTCTGTTATTTTTTCGAATGCAGCGAGTGGCGTTTGACGCTAACGACAATAACAATGACGTTGAGCGTCTAAGGTCGAACGTCATCACCACTGTGGTGACGGATCGGGAAGCACAGGAACTGGAGCAGCTGGAGTTGTCACGCAAGTACCTGGCTCACCGGATGGCCCGTCTAGAGAAACGCATGAAGGGCGTGCTGTACAGAGAGAGCACTGCTGTGGAACGGGAAAATCGGCTATCCCGGCTGGAAGCCGATCTTAACGCCACCAAAGAAGCGTTGGCATTTAATGCCACGCGCCAGGAAGCCACGCAGGACCGACTTCACGGATCTTTGCTGGAGCTGCTGGAGAGCGTGGAAAACCTCGACGATCGGGTGGACTCGTGTCTACCAGAAGTCCGCAAGGAAATATCGAAAATCGAATTCACCGTGGCTCGGATAAACGCGTCAGTGGCCATCATTAAGGAAGACCAGGTGAGTCAGGCAGTATAGTATAATACTATTTGTTACATACAATATGTACATCGTATTATTATAATATATCGCAAAATTCCCAAAAGCATATTTTTATGTTCACACATATTTTTTTAATTTATGATTAACTAAAGAATAAAACTTATATAAACAAACTAATAGAAATAAATTTAATATATTATTGCTTAGATTATGTTTATAAGAATTATTCAAGATTCAGAATAAAGTCTAACTAATAAAAAATATTTCAAACTTTTACAATACTAATGAATTAACACTGAACCTTATCACGCGCTTTATATGTACATTGTACATGTGTGCTGATTGCTATCATCGAGTTTATTCTAAATTCGCAATGATTATGTTTTCAGAACAACCAAATGTTAACCACAAAGGCCCTGGGTGAAGGGATGTCGGCAATACAAAGAAAAATGACCAAGCATGACAATGAAAAACAAACCGGGAAAACGGTCACCGCCCATCATGTAAGTACATATATACTGCATGTGACAATTATTACTTATTGTGAATAATATATCGGCGTTTATTCTTTTATCGGCTTCACCGTGGCTATATAGTATATACCCACAACCACTTACAATTAATTAACAGCAGGCCTTGCAATGATAGACGTTATATTGTTATGGTAGATGTATATTGTATACTTATACTATAATAGTAGTAGACTATAGTAAGTAATACGAAAGCTGTTCCCGCGACGTCGTCGATTAAAAACTGGGGAAAAAATGTACCTATAATATACCCTAAAATCGCTACAGTATATTGAGCAGTTATTTTTTATTTTTTTTATTTTTCAGTATATCTTACAGTTTTCATTTTTAAAAAAAAAAAAATAATTTCTTAAAAGTTGCGGCATTGTTTGCCCATATATTATGTTTATGAATTATAATATTATGTCGACGTTTGCACCCGTACGCAATTCGCTGAATTTACATGCTGGTCAACAAAAAACTGGTCCATCGTCATTTGCGGTGGTTTCATAGATCGCTATAATATTATTGTAACACGGATGATAATAATGTATAGGGGCCCCCGGAGCGACGCACACGCTACCCGGCGGCGGCAGGTGGTTAGTGTTTTTACCATAATATTCGTCTCGTCCCAACATGAGCACGAGGTCACAGTCGGCGGCGGCGTGGCGGTGGTCAGGTGCTACTCACACCTGCCCAATTCCATATGTCGGACGAACCGGCTCCTTGTAATACACTCATTGTAAAGTACGCACGCACGTATTAAATAGTGCGCCTATAATAAATAACATGTATAGTGAATTATGAACGTTATTATAATATGCACGTACTTGAATGATAAAAAAATAAGGTTGCACAATAATATTCGAACAGGACAACCATTACTACAGCCGTATTTTTGGAACGTTCAAAATTAAAACAATGAAATAAACGTACAAATGTTAGTACAATATGCATGGTCGAAAATTCAATAAAACGGAAGTTGCGAGCACTCGAGTGACATATATATATAATACGCATTCCGCCAAAATTCGGTTTTTTTTTAAATTATTATCTCGAGAATATTATTAGGAAAAAACCAGTTAAAACAAAAAGTTAAAAAAAATGTACATTTTTAATATTTGTATACGACTAAATCGAGCGTACGATAGACAAGTAAAATAGTTGTACGCTCGTTGTGATATTATCATGATTCATGATTATACATTTTTTCGCCAAATAAGAGTATAAAGAGTTTCTTACCCCCATGCTGTGTAGAAAGATTTATGCAACATGATTGACCAGGCATGCCTCTATTTTTTGTTCATTAATACAATTATTCAAAATCTGGTTTTTTTGTAATACTTAAAAAATGCCATAAGAAAACAAAACATTTTTTTTCATGTAAAATAATAGTTGACGATGTTACCTAAATAAATTATGATCTACCTATCGTACCTATTATAATTTATTAGGTATTTTAAAATCTGGAAAAGTAAAATCGTTTTTAGTTAAAAAAGTGATTAGTAAAAAACGTATTTTTTAAATATTTACTCAGCTATACAGTTTGTCAGTTATTATTTATTAATTTATTATTATTCTATATCGTAATATATTATTAATATCAATAACCATTAATTTGTTTAAAACTATTTATGTGCTTAGGTCGCTTAGGATTAACGTTTCGTCGTTACCATCGCTAATAGCTAATTAACATAGTTTTGCATATTTTATATTGCTTGTGTATGAAAATATTTATAAAATTGATTTCAATCTAATAGAACAATTGTTTTCATTTTTAGATAATGAAAGAAAATTGCACGGAATGCACATATGTAATCGACGAATTGGCCACATTGCAAAATTCATTTGAAAGAATTGTCGACGGACTTCCCAAAGGTATGTGAGAACTATCCCACATTTGTCAGTGCGTGTATAATTATAAATATCGTATTATTAGCATTTAAATATGTGCAATTATTTTCACTTTAATTTATTTAGAAAAAAAAAATGTTTTATTCATCTACAATAATAGATGTATAAAATATCACAAGGGTATAAAATGGTAAAAATGTTAAACACAAGCGTAGTATATAATATAGTTTATGTTGTATATGTATATTACATCTTAACATTCTTACATCCACCACCTGCAGTACAATCATAAAACAAAATACACTCTTCGAATTAAATAAAACTGTAGATATATTTTTACCTAGAAGTTAGAATAATACGCGTTCCTTTATTGCTATATGTATACTATACACTTATGTTTAAATGTTTTGCATGTTATATTTTATATATAACATATTATAAAAGGGTTATGATAGAAGACACATGTAAAGTTATTTGAACTGGAGTTGAAATCGAAAAAGTCCGTTGAAAAATTCTTGAAGCGTAAACTATAAATAGGGTTGCTTGTGTTACCCTGCAGCAATATAGAAGTATTTACTAGTTAATTATTTTGATCGGTTAACCATATCGAATATGACTGCAGGTGGTTTTTTTTTATTCATATTCATCCGGTTACTATTGCATTGTTTCCGTTTTCCATGTTTATATATGCGCGTCATGTAGTAAAATAAGAACACGTAGCCACATAGGTATAATACTATTAACTAATTACTGGGTATAGCTACTGGTATGACTAAAAGTACATCCATTATTCCATTATATGTGTACCTTCATCTGAATAAAAATTATAAAATTTACTTAATTATCTAGTCAGTATTTCCATAAATGTATAACTATTAACTTGAGTTACACGTTTAAGGAATATCCAAATATAATACATAAAATATTATTTATGTCTTGTAGCTAAATATATGCCTACATAGTAGGTACATGCTATGTGTTATATATATATTATATTTTAGGTATTATATAATTTTTTGTTTTTCGTACACTTCCACGAAATGTCTGATTTATATTCTTACATGAATATTTTGATTTTTTAATAAACGCAGAAATAATGTATATCTATACCACGTTTCATAAAGGTTTCTATATTTTATATTTAAAATAAGTTGTTTTAGTAAACATTTGAGATTTTATAAAAATATTTACATCGTAAAAATATAACACATTATTTTGTTTATCCATCTTTACATTAATTAATATTAATTTTAGATAGATATAATATTATAAGAAGTAAGAACATAAAATATGGATGTTATTTTTATCATTAAAAGTTTTATATAGTTACCTACCTAATATAGTAATTTAGCCAATTTAGATATATAGGTATAATAAAATACAGTACCTAGTACCTATCTATATACATTTTACAGAAAGTAAAGTTTATTTTATGCATAACGTATACATTTAAAAAAAAATACCTATTTACCAATTTAAAAATATAGCCTATTGGTTTACTCAGTAGTTATTAAATTGAAATATATAATTAAATGTGTTATAGATTGTTCTAAAATTAAATCACCCGGAACGTACGTAATAGCACCTGATGGAAAAAACCCCTTGTTTGTTCAATGCGATATATCAGATGGTATGTCTTGGATCGCGGTTCAAAAAAGGACCAATGATCGTCTTAAATTCAATAACAATTGGAACGAGTATGCCAAAGGATTTGGAAACTTATATGGTAAGTAAATATATCAAAATACTTGTACTGAGTAATATTTGAATTCATTTCTAAATAAAAGTAATGCGTATAACTTCGTCTAGGTGTTAAATAATGTTTAAATTATCTATACATCTGAATTGATTGAAAAAAATGTTCCGATAACTGAGACCATTTAAATGTATACATCACGTAGGAACATAACTCCCTTAGGTTTTACAAGGTCAAGCACAATGTTCAAAATGTATTTATTCGTGAATAATTTTTATAGCTGACACCCCACAGATCCACAAAACCAAAACATTACTATAACCCTTTCAAAAACCAGATAATAAAGAATACCTACAGATAACGGTATTTTTCAAGGATTTACTGAATAGGTATACTAATGCGCAGTTTAAAATGTATTGTTACAGAAATTCCTAACATAGGTACCTATTATTACAATTTAGCCGCTTACCTATAATATTTTAATATATTAAATATGGGTATTATGTGGGTTATGGTTAGGTATTATGTATGAGTACAGAGTAAATCGTGAAGTCAGAATAAAATTAACGTTTATATGTCAAACTTTTTAATTAAAAAAACAACCAAATGAATACGCAATTATTTTTAGTACCTATACCTTAGTTTTTTTTTTTATAAACTAAAAATATAAAATTAGTTCACTTTTATCATACACAAATGTTTAAATGGTTTATATAAACCTATAGGTAAATTGAAGACAGCTAGTATGTAGGTAACATACCTACTAGCCGTTCTCAATTTATACAAACAAAAACAAAAAGAATATGTTAAAAGAGCACTATATCTTATTTAAAATAATTTTGTATTCACTCATCCCTTTTACGTAATTGGGTGTTCACTGTTTTAGTGGCACATCACTCATGCTTACATCCTGCGTTTAAATAGAAAATAGTTAAAATTATAGTTAGGTACCTATAATAGACATGACATGGATCTTTTCTTTAAACGTTACCTATAATTCAGTGGCGTGGCCCACAGTCAACGGTATAAGCGATTCGGTACTAAAAAATAAACTATCCTCATCCATTTATTGCACCATACTCAACAACAGTACATGAACTCACATAATAATATAGAATTAAAATTTATAACTGTTTATTCGAAAAAAATAATCTATTCTAATTTCTAATATTTAAACTATTTAGGTATATCTAATTTACAATAGTAATTAGAAATAATTTATATCTATTTTACTTTACAAAAAAAATTTGTCGTCATAAGCCCTCACCATCGTTTTTCACTGTATGGTTTCCTATTTAGTATGATACATAGCAGAGTAGATGGTTTATATAAATATCTGTTTTTAAACAAAGTATAGAAATTAATGAAATTTTATGTAATAATGTTATTCAGGTAAAGCTAAGCTTACTCTGTAAAAATGTTTAAGAGAAAACTCTCCACCGCCGACTATTGTACTTATATGTCAATCAGTTAATAACATAATTATTTCTTCTATTTTGACGTGAACTCAATAATAACATAAATACATTATTTCTGTATCGCTATTATATACACATATATTGTCCTATAATATAAACTGCGATTTACAGGCGATTTTTGGCTGGGCAACGACGCCATCCATCGACTGACGGCGGACAACACGTCTTCACTGCGCGTTCAGATCACTGACATATACGGCAACAATTGGCAGGCGGATTACGCGAACTTTGCGATATCGAACGCCACCGACGGTTACCGGCTGAACATTTCCGGTTATCGTGGCAACGCCACCGACGCTCTGTCATTCCAAAACGGCCACCGGTTCAGCACGGCGGACCGCGACCAAGACGACAGCGCTGCAAACTGCGCGGCCAACTACGAGGGCGGCTGGTGGTATTCACGGTGTCAGCACGCCAACCTCAACGGCAAGTACAACTTTGGGCTAACGTGGTTCGACACGAGCCGCAATCAATGGATGGCGATCGCCGAGAGCGAAATGAGAGTCGGACGTCCGGTGTCTGTTCAATAATATTATCTTTGATCACCTATGATATGATAATATGTATATTGTATATGTATTATAATACCCGCGTCCAAACGACGTTCAATCTACACGTGTGCTAGTCAAGTGAAGACAATGTTGAGTTTATATTATTTATATCTGCATAATATTGTCATTTTCATTTTTATTTTTTTTTTTATTGATTTTTTTCTATTTATATTATGAACTGATTAGATAATAGAGTTTTGATAAATTTTTTGACATATCATTCAACTTATATTTTTTTCAATCCATTTTGATGTTAAATGTTAATAATTATCACTATAGTCTGTAAGAATAATATATACACCTTTATATTTAAGGTGAATTTTAATATAAATTGTACATATATGTATAATTAAATTTAAACATTTTTCTCTTTTTCGTTAAATTTTGATCTCAAAACATGATCAATAATCATTTAAGTACTTGAAAATATTATTTATAGTTACTGAATTATGTTTCTCTTTTATTATTATACATATATTAAATCATTACACATAATTATCATGTATTAAACAAAAAGCACATTTTTTAATTTTAAAAGCACTGATACAAATAAAAGTACAAAAATATAATGTATATTTATGCTCAATACAACGATACATAAATAGTTTCATAAATAATATATTAATTTATAGTGTTCACAAAGTACTAAAAACAACATAATATGTTTATTTTTGTAATGCCAACAATAATAAAATTTATAAATATTTGATTATATATTATTTTAATAATTTATGGTACAATTTTATACACACAACCAATATTTCGCTTAATCTTTCCATAAAGTTAATAATGATAATTCAAACAACCATAAATATATACATGTACACAATATGTACATATATATATATATATATATTGTTTAGTTCATTTTAATAAATAATGAATGAAACAAACTTAAAGAAGTTTTTGGTTTCAAAAATAATTTGCATTAACAAGTAAATTAAAATTTAAGCGAGTGTGATTTTAAATACTAAATAAACAAATAATAAATACAATTGCGGTATATATCACAGTTATTTAAACAATTAAGTGGATATTAAACAATATTGAATTTTTAAAAATGGAAATGTATTCTGTTTAAAAAAAAAGTTCACAGCCTTTTAAACATAAAGCATAATAAAATTATTTAAGAACGTCTCCGGTTTAATATATCAAAAAGCACTTCAGTCGAACTATTAGAATCATCTGAATCATCAGAATCACTATCTGGTAACGTTAAATGTTTATTATCTTCATTGTCAATAATACCATATTGATTTTCAATTGATCTGGAAAACTTTTGCCATACGTGTCCAATGACACCTATCATGCACATTGCTAAACCTAAGTACTTCATGGTAGTCAATTTGTCACCATTCCATTCCACAGCCAATATCAAAATACAAATTTCCTAATGATAAAATACTCAATTAAAAAAATATATTAAATTTGATGCAAACCTGGGAAAACAGAATAAGTTAAACTGACCTTAATAATACCAACTACACTTAATGTAATGCTTGATGTTTTATACACAGCAAAATATTCTGATACTTCAGTTCCAAAAGCGAGGCATGATCCAATTAACATATGCATAATCATTTTATAGCATTCAATGTTTTCATTATGAATCCACCAATTCCAAAAATCATGTCCTGGAACATAATACAACAGTTAAGAAAACAATTAAAAAAATAACGAAATACTACTATTGAAAAGACAATTGTTATTAATAATACAAATTTATACAAAATACTAGATTTTTTATTATTGAAAATTTTCTAGAAAAACGTAAAAAATGTTTGTACAAATTTATTTTTTGTTCAATTTAATTTAGTTTATTTTAGTCATGTATATATTATGAAATGCAAGATTATTTGTATTATCTTCTATGGCTTACTCTAATGCAGCGTTTCCTAAAGTGTGTTTTGCAGAACCTTAGGGTTCCGTGCAACAATCTACAAGGTTTCACCAGATGTATGTGATTATTGAGAAAATTATTTTATATTATACTTGGATTATTTATATTATTAAAAACTATTATTTTAAATTATTTAGAAAAAGGGGGTTCCACGAAACACAAATTATTTTTCAAGGATGCCATGGTTGTAAAAGTTTGGGAACAGCTGCTCTAATGTATAAAATTATAGGTACGTACACAGTAAATTAGTTTTTAACTTTATTTTTAATGCTTATTTGATTATCCGCACCCCTCTCAATTCTAATTAGTGTGGATAATAGACATTCCACTATATTTGCATTTAAATTAACAACCATTTTTAAAATCAATTAAAACTTTCATTATGGTTCAAATCAACTATGTATCTTTATACTAATGGTGTTAAAAGAACGAAGAGAAAATTGTACACAATTAAACAATTATATAATATAATATCATTAACTAGCACTTGGCGGTATTTCCTATTATTAATTAGAAATTATACAACTATTATATAACTATAAATATATATTAAGTTCATTATTTTTAAGTTTTTACAATGTAAAACTATGGCAAAAGTTAAAATTTTAAAATATAACTTTTTATAGTTTTAAGTGATAAATATATTCACCTTCTAAAAACAATGAAATTGGAAATATTGTAATAAACATCCAGGGTTGACTAAAATACATCATATCAACAGGACTTTTCATGCCCATATCTGCTTTCTGCATAACAAATTGTGATAATGTCCATCGAAAACCACTGCAATATTAATATATTAGACAGCATTACACATATTCTTACAGCTAAAGAAAACACATTTTGATTAAACACTTATTATTATAGAATATCATTATTAATTTACTACCTTAATGGTGTATACATAAGATATGTTTTTAAAATAAATTAAATTTGTTTAGATATAATATTTGAATAAATAGATGATATTCAAATCCCAATTATATAGATGTTTTAAATACATCTGTTGAAAGTTATTAATATAGTCACTTTATATTAAGAGTACTTGTTTATTATCTGGTTCTGTTGAATATAAGAAACTGAAATTTTATTTTTTTAATTCATGTTTTTATACAGTATACACATACTTCATACTAATAAGACAAATTAAGATATAATAGATTAATTGTTTATAATTGCACGTATAATAGTAATACCTAGTATAGCCTCAAATAATTATTTTTTAACAACTAAAACCACAATGTATTTAAGCTGAATTTTATATGTATAATAAATTAAACATTATAAGAACAGATATACTCATTTCTAATATATAAATAATTACCATATTTACCTGGCAAATGATGCAGTCAGTAATAAAATAAATCCTAATGTACTAAAATCTGTGGTTTTGAATGTGAACAAAAATAATCCTCCAGAAATTGAAAATACAATAATGAAAAGTACTACTGACTATAAATGAAAAAAAAATATATATATTTATTCATGATGTATTATTATTATTTTTTGAACTTACTGCTTTCTCTAGACGTAAAATCAAAGCATTAACTAATACAAAAATGATAGCTGTTGACTTTGTCATAGTGTATCTAAAATAGTAATATAATATTTGTAATATATTGATAAATAAATGAGTTAATATTTAAAATTAATAATACATACAATGAAACATTAACAAGTTCTAGGCCCCAATTTGAAAATCCAACATCTATACCACTTGAAATTCCAATTGGTGCAATTTTTGAAACTTTACTGTCCCAAGATAATTGTACAATAGGAATTCTCATAATTGTATGATATAAGTACCGAAAAATTATTGAAGCAAGAAATTTTAAAACCAAGTGACATGAAACAACAAGCAGGGGAAAATGGAAAATCTATAAACAAAAAATTTATATATTTTATTTAAAATAAAAATAAAAATGGAACTTTATAATTTTTATATAAAAAAAACTTAAGTAACAGCTGTTCATACTTGTAAAAACGATCTTTGGTAAAATGTAATTGCAATTGAGAACATAAAATACGGTAGTATTAAAAGGCTAGAATTAAATATAGTTTTAAAACGAAACGGCATGGTCATAAAATGTTTAAATTTAATACAAATTTTTAATTTATTCATTTAATAATTGTAACGTGTGGCAAATACAAACGTTTAAAAGAGTTTTAACTTGTTTACATAATAAAAGGAAAATAATAGATGAATTATCATAAATTAAATGCATCTTAGAGGTGCTAAAAAACACGATAAGAATACATCTATTACATATAGTTAAGCTATATTCAAAATTTGTTAAATTTAAAATGTTAAAAAATACAGATAAAGATAAACAAATTGAAACAAGGCAACAAACCACAAATAACAACACATCAATATTAATGTGCTGATAACTGATAAGAGATATTAGATTGGAAAGTGTTGTAAACTATGAAATACAAAATATCTCACAAACTTTTTAATATAAATAATTAAGAATTTCTTATCCTCATAATCTTTTAAAAAAGTGGTGATGGGTTCCAACTTCCAACAATATATATCTTAGTCTATGGTTCCAAGCACCACTAAAGTATTAAATTTGAATGATAATAATAGATTTTAAAGTAATAGCTATAAATTTGCTAAATTTGAATATAGATTTAACATTTAAAATTTTAGGCTTATAATTTATCTAATATAATTTTTCTGTCAATAAAATATACACACAAATTAGAAAGAAAAAATCATTATTTAACATTTTTGTTTCTCTTAGAAATAAAAATCATCCAAAACTCAAAATCTAAATAGTCAAATTGCTTAAAATTAGTAGAAAATAAAATTCAATGTAATAATTAATAGATAATATACAGAGTAATTCATTGAACAAAGAGCACTCATTATTTCAGAGAACACTAATGTTTTTGAAAATATATATTTAAAAAAATATTAAGTCACTATTATTACATTTTTAGAAAAAAAATAGTATTTCCTAATCTTATTATCATTATAATTTTTTTAGTTTTTAACTCTTTTGAATGACAAAGTATATTTTTTAATTTATATTTTGAAGCAGAATATTTTTCAGAGTATTTCAATCTATTTAAATCAAATTTTGGAGAAGTAGCTTATTAGTTATAATTTTTAACTTAGTAATATGTAACCAAGATTTGTTGTGGGTACCTCCTACCACTCTATTCCATTCATCTAACTGTGAATATTTATAATTCGTTAATTACTCATCCAAAACCATTAGTTTTTTACTACTTAAAATTGTATAAGAAAAATATATTCAGAAATATAATCTTTGAAATAACTTAAGTATGTCTTGTGTTAAGTACATCATCCGTTATAAGTCAAATTATTTGTAAAAACATAGTTACTTTTAATTTTTAAATATATACATGCTTTTTAGCATTTATTAATTATTTGATTTAATTTATTAAAATGTAATCTTTTATAATATACCTTAATAATAAATTTACAAATCTTGTTCTTGTATCATCTTTAATATAGATTCTATTTATATAACACGAGTTAGATATGTGTTGGTTGTCAATGACTGGAGTTACAAATCATAATAGTATTGCTCATGAGTAGAAAACAGATTTTATTGTAAACATATATTTTTATTGGAATGTGATATTTTTATTTTGATTAAAAATGTATATGATTAACTACATTCTAATTAAAATAATTTATCAAATATAATGTTTGATTTATTCCTATTTTTTGTCGATTTTTAACTGTGTAAAAAATATTATACTTTATCTAAATGGCTATAATTTGATAAAAAATATTAATTTGAAAAAAAATTTAACATAAATTGTTGCATTTTTTTTTATCCATACAATAAAACATAAGGGAACCTAAAATATATCTTTGTTAAATTATTTACTATAGGAAATTTAGATAAAGAAAAATTTAAATGAGTTTCGAAAAATGGACCAAATATATAAAATAAGTCATAAGATATTTGTACTACCAACTAATTGGGTAATTGTTTATACAAATCTTAATTAAAAACAAAATCACTCAAAATTAGATTCTATACCAAAGGACAAGGAATTTGTATTAGAGATTTTAATTTTAATTACATTACCTGATACTACTGGCATTGTTTTTGTAAAATACTTTCATCAAATATCATAATATTGTCTAAATCCCCGTTGACTACAGCTTGATCAATTGCATTCCTTCGTTCATCAATTGTGCTCATTATATTCATTAGCCCTTGATGAACTATGGCAAATTCATCATTACAAGTAATTTGATTGACTATTAACTTCATTTTTTCCATTATACTAATTCTCTCATTTTCAATATTTGTTAGTTGTTGTTGGTAATCTATAACTTGATTATCTTCTAATATCTAAAAATAATTTAAGTTTTTATTGAAACATTTATTTCTTTAATCATAACTTTTCGTTTTAGTCTAGTATCAAGATCATTGATATACATTTATATCATTGGGTTACTTATTTTTTGTTTTACATTGTCATATATGCTTATATGCTTATAATAACAAAATTATACAAATAGAGTATCTCATTAAAGATAAATTAAATATATTATGAATTTGTGTATATATGAGAATAAAATTGAAAAATCCCTATTATGATGCTATTCAAAAATAGTACAAAACCAATAGAATATATTTTATTTTAAAATTTAAATATGTTAGAAAAATAATTAGAATTATTGGATGTTATAATTAATTGTTATTTATAAAGACTAATATGTGTTTTAACATAAGACTTGTGTAAAATGTACTTACTTCATGATTAAACTCTAAAATTGGTATTTGTTCATTTGACTCAATTATTTGCTGTTCAACATTTAATTCGTATAAAGGTTGAATTTTATTTGTATAACTATTTTTTAAGTCTAAATGATCTGAAGTCAATAGTGTGTTATTTACATCAACAACATCTTGTTTCTCAGATCCCATACAATCATTCTCTGAATTTAATACTAGTGGTGACTTTTTGTTATTCTGATCATTAAATAACTCTACCAGATCACCATCAAAAACATTGTTAATTTCTACTGTATCAACTAGTTTATCATTGTTTTTAATCATGGTATTATTTCTTTTTGCCGCCTCTTTTATAGAACTATTAATTGTAACTAAATCTTTTCTAGTTAAATGATGCAAACGACTTGTTGAATTTAAGGTTTTAACAACATTTAGAATATCATTGTAATTGGTATTAGGCATTGTTAATTGTTCAGCTAGGAAATCTTTTTCATTTTTGGCTAGAGTCAAACGTTTTGGTTCTAAATCATGGCCAATGTGTGTTTTAATATACAGTACACTAACTTCATTGCCTTCAACCATTACATCCATTCTAGCTGGACAATATGAACCAATCTTATTGGTACCTAATGCCTTTAATTTTCTAATGTTATTGCCTTTAGGCTTATACTTTCCATCACGATGGCATTTAAAAAATAAGTGTTTTGAACCAGATATACCAACATAGGTCGTGCGAGCTTTTACAAACCTAAAACATAATATAACATAATTATTACAATCAAACCCAATCACAATATAACTTTAAATTAAAATACTATTGTTTACCTACTAATATCTTGCTCTTCAACTTCATACTTCCACGCATAAAATTCATCTAAACTATCAAATTTTAATTGTTCACTAACAATTTCTGTTGGATGGCAGAGTACATAATGTGCAGATAAATTACTTTTGGAGCAACGGTGATTGCAAAACACACAAGATATTTTAAAAAGACTATCATTTTTATTCAGATGGACACTTTTAATGTGCCGTGTTAGCATGAATTTTAACTGAGAACTATAGCCACATTCAGAACACGAGTAAACAGAAGTTGCTACTTTATGAACATTCATATGCCTGTTGAATGACTGTTTGTAAGCAAATGATTTCTTACAAATTGAGCAAACATATTTTTTTGAGTTGTTTGAGTGTTTTGCTAAAATATGATCATTCAAATTATTTTTTTTTGAAAATGTCTTCATACACTCATCACATTCAAATTTATTGCAGTTTTCGGTGGACATGTTATCAAAACAATCACTATACAAAATAAAAATTTATATTTTTTAACTATTGAAATAAGAACTGAACTTTTATCCAAATGTAATAAATATAATAAGATTATTACCTTCAAATTATCAATTTAATTAGTAGATTTGTAGAAATATAAAAATAATGCTAATTTGTTGATTAAAGAATTCAAAATCATGGATGTTGTGTGCACGCCGAACCATAAATCACTGAACTATTAGAACTAGTTACTTATAGTATTTACAACTTACTAATTGTGAATTCATAACATTGACAAAATACGATTCAAACCATTATACGAATAACGATTTGGATAAATTGTTGTTAAAGAAAACGTTATTAATTATTATTAAATTATTTAATATGGCAATTACCTTTTGCCTAAAGGTTATGAATTTATTTATAGGCTACTGGCTAGGTATAATATAATAAGTATATTGCTATTAATACTTATATTGTATTGTTAAATAATTGTTATCATAATGATACAATATGGTCAACCATAAAGTTATCCTCAACCACAATAGAAATCATAAAATCACTTTTTTTTACAACACATTTAAGGTAATATACATGACATGATTAATAAAAAGATAATATACTACAATATATTAGTTGTATCTTTAATCATAGCAATAAAATAATGTATTATTTTTTCTTATCAGAACTATGTGATTCAATGATAAAACGTATTTCTGTTATCATAGCACGACTACCATAATGATAATACCATAGTGAATAATTCGTGATTAGTGAAATAGTGACATAGTTCATAGATTAATTCTTTAGTAAACATTAAATGAGATTTTTATTTTTATGTTTTAAGTTCTTTCATTACAACTTATTGTTTTACATATTTTTATTAATTATTTATTAGTAATTCAATGTATTTTATACATTTTAAATAAACCTGGTATGTTAATAAATAATGGATATATTACAATAAAATGTATAAGTTTAAAGTTAATAATGTATCTTGTAGAATTTTACCGTATAATTTATTATTATGTATTATAAAATTTTTTTTAATTAGGAAATATGGGAATAAAATTAAACAAATGTCTATAGTTAATTAAATACTTAACTTATACTTAGAATTATTACAATTTCAGGTAGTAACTTTTCTATGAGTTCATTACCCAAGGATTTTTTTTTTAATGCTGAAATGAATGATTCAGTGATTTCACTGTCATCGGTATCATCTGATTCAGTGTCATCTGAAAGTTCACCATCTATATCTGACAACTTTTTAACAATAAATGAAGTAGATAAATTGTACATAATATCCTATTTCAGTTCTAATATTTATTTGCTATCACTTTTTAGAATGATCTTAATGAAGATATATTGAGAAAAGAAATTGAAAAATGCAATCAAATGATAAGAATTACTAAAGAGTGTAGTCAAGAACGCATGAGATTGGTCAGAAGACTAGTGGAGTTAAGGTTCAAATTAGAAATGGTAACAGAAATAAAGGCTTTGGAAAACAAGGATCAATTAAATGAAACCAAAGTAGTTTTTGGTCATCATTTATCTTTTGTATGGAAACCGAATTGGTTAGAAAATAAAATGTGTGATGTATGTACAAAAACTATTTGGAAATACATGCATCAGCTGTATGAATGTTCAGGTAAAATATTAAATATTTTTATTTATAAAACTAGATATCTAAAAATTTAATTATTGTAGACTGTGGATACTACTGTCATATTTTTTGTTTGGATAAAATCAAAAGGGTTTGTACTGCAGTTCTTGCTAGTGAACATTCTATGATTTTAAATATCACTCCATCTAATGGATTGTTATTTCAAGATTATAAATGTGCTGAATGCCAATCATATATTCGTATTCGTAACACCAAAATGTCATCTGGTAAAGTAAAAAACATGATTTTTACAATACAATATAGATAATAACAAAACCTAATAATATGTTAATCACCCAATTTTTTTCTTTAGAAGATACTCTTTCATTAGAGGCCCGCTTATGTGATTATGATGGAAAATTTTACTGCCCTTTACATCATTGGAATAATACTGCTTTAATACCAGCACGAGTTCTATGCAATTGGCAATTCGAGAAAAAATGTGTGAGCCAGGCATCTTTTCAACTACTTAATTATAATTATAAATCAAAAATGTATGATTTGGAAAAACACAACCCTAAACTCTTTACATATTTAGAGTCGCTTAATCGAATCAAAGTAAGAAACTAAGTTTAATTTCCATAAATAGATTTCATCAAACAAATTATTAATTTTGGATTTTTATAGAGTATTAAAAATAGTTTAGTAAAAATGAAAAAATACTTGGTTTTATGCAAAGTTTGGAATGCACAATTAAAAAACGTATCCTCAAGATGTCATGAACTTCTATATGATAGTATTTTGTATAGCATGAAAGATATGGTTGAAATACAATCAGGACTTTTTTTAGAAGATTTGCAAAGAGTAAATGACATCTGTGAAAAACATATTCGATATGAATGCGAAGTTGGTTAATTTTTATAATAAAACCACCATAAATAATATTTAAAATATGTATTATTATTATTAGATTTGTAAAAATCAAGGATATATTTGTGAGCTTTGTCAAAAGGACACAATAATATTTCCATTTGATGAAGATGCTCATAGCTGTGATAAATGTGATAATGTTTATCACTACCAATGTTGGAAAAATAGAGATTTCTGCCCTAAATGCAAAAGAATTAAAATGCGGTCTAAACTTCAAGAAGTATAGTTAAATATTTCTATACTTTTAATAAAGTATTGAAAACTTTTTATTTTAATCTATTATAATATTTTTTGTTTACTTATTTAAATTTAAAATATTTTGTACTATCTTAAGTAAAAATATTAATTGATTATTGTTTTATAGCAATAACTGCCTTTAAAAATAATATTAATAACTAAAATGTATTTATAAGAAGGGTTAATTACTGTGATATTTTTCATTATAACTTTAATTTTATTATTATTCTGTTGATGTTTAATATATTATATACTAGGATTAAAATTAAGATAAGGATATGATAATTATATAAACTATGACATTATGTTTACTGAATTAAAATGTATATTTTGAATATTATTTTCAAAACATAATTATTACCTATTGAGTGAATTTCCTTAACTCTATTAACTATAAAAACATTGGCTTACCTTTAAGTTACATAAAGTATAGTTATTATATCCACGAAAACAATAATAAATATTCTTAACACTGAATAAATTAAACAAGATATAAATACTGAGAATTATTAAATTGACATTTTGTTAAAAAAAACACTAGATTTGAAAATAAAATAAACTTTTACTGTGTTAAAGATTACAAAAAAGAAAATTGAATTGACTGTTGAGATTTAGAGACGATTAATCTGAAACAAACAGTGTAAAGATCATATTACTTATGTTTATATGGTATAAATAATATAACCATTTTATTATTTGTACGATGATGATACATATTAGTGGCTATTACCTATATACATTTATGTCTATGGATGTTGTAGTCAAAACTACACTATAGGGTCAGGGTGTCCCTTGAGGATTTACCCATTGAAATATTTCCTGAAATAATGAAGATATCATAATTCTGGCTTTTTAATAAGATTTACAAGGACAAGAACTATAAATTATAACTATATTAAGTTGTATAAGCTACTATGAAATTATTATAACAATAGTATAATTTATAATAGGTATGTTTTCTATGTTATAATCATATGACTAGAAATACAAACCTAACTAGTATTTTTTATAATTGCTTGTTTAAAATTAATAATCATAATATGTTTTATTTTTAATCAAATAAAATAACTGTTAAATATTGAAATAATTATGATAAAAAATTAATGTTTATTCGAATAATTGTAAAAAAAAAAAAATTGAAATAATTTTGTATTCAAATAAAATGTTATCTAAATAATCATCTAAATACAATTGAATTTGAATAATATAAATACATATTGCACCTATTCAGGGAATTTTTTCTAGGGTCAGGGATTTTTATTCCATAACTCGTACCCCCCTACCCTAGAAATTAGAGCTGAAACATCTTAATATTTTATCTTGCATTGAATTAAGTAAAATAATTAAATAAATGATGAAATTTAAAACTTTAAAATTACAAAATATTTTTTTATGGTACAATATTGTACAATAATGTAATGACATGTTTTCTAATTTGTTCAGTGGTTACACTGAGAACACCAGATAGCGCGGTTCTTGATTGCCGTGGCGGTCTTCTGTAATCTGAGCGTGCTGTTCAATCTTCAATGGTTCAGTACTCGGGATAACTACAATACGAGTGTTGTGTGCGATCGAATCACTAACAATATTATTCCCGATTAAACAGTTCGAAAGTTTTATTTGGAAATGTGTTTCTGTAAAATTACATAATCGATTCATTTTTTTAATTCTCAAAATTCACATTTTTCTTTGTGTCTAAAAGAAGTCATCCTGGAGTCCGGACCGATTATTAAAAGGTAACTAAAAATTATACGATAACAGTCTAATTTATTATTTGAACTTCAATAATTATAACACGCATTCAAGTTCTCAAGTAAAAATCTGATTTTTAAGAATAATGCTTGTTTATTGACAAAAAAAAAGTGTTAAATTATTGTATAATGTAAGTATAACGACAAAAAAATGGAATATATTAATTAATATAGGTAGTTAATATAATTAAATATAATACATTTTATAACTTATGACTATTATTTTAACTGCCTAGATCTAAAATTATATGCAATAACAACAGAATAACTTTTAATACATTAAGATATGTAATTTAATTTTTATACATATTTTGTAATTATAATTGTGTACCAAGAATAAATGTTATCCTTTGCTAGGTATAGCTCATAAGCATATTTTTTCGAGGGGTTAACTGTTAACATATATAGGTAGAATTAAGTCATTATTAAATACATGGTAGTTTTCAATTGTGTAATCCATGATCATTAAACTGAAAAAACCTGGGGTACCGAAGCCCCCCATTTTTTCATTGAAATTGTGCCCCTAGGCTTTATTGAAGACTGTTATTATTCAAACAAGAATGATTGCAAAATGTATTTATTACTTAATTATAAGTTACATTAAATAGTTAAAACATGAAAATAAGTGTAATCTATACCTATAGTGTCCATATTATACATATGATTAATATCTTAAATTTTAGTCAGTAGGTACTTTACAAAATATACTAATGTAATAATAATAATTTTACAAAAATTGATAATTTAATTTTAATATTTGATTGTTATTTTGGTAGTTATGTGGTTACACTGTTACAGGATACCTATTTTTTAACAGTGATTTTATTTAAATGTTTAATTTCTTACTCGTTAATTAAAAAATAATTAACAAGAAATTCGGAAATTGTACAACTGTTTGATCTCGGTAACAGTTATTACCTAATATATTAAAATACTCTAAAAAATTAGTTCGAAAAATAATTTTTTTTTGCTCATATCTATTGTAATAAATATTTTTCATAAATTATATTTCAAACTCTTATTAACGTTCAGTTTTTTACAAAAGTTCTTGAGCTGTTATTAAAATAATGAAGATTTCTTTAATTTTATCTCTTAATAGTTAATATGTATCCGTGAGACTCGACATATAAGTAAAATCGTTATTACCGTTCTTTTAAAAAATAATTATGTATTTAGATACACTCGTGAGTTTAATATTATGTCTATATGTAATAGCTATTAGCAGGTGATATCGTTTTGTACAAAAACTTTAAAAAATGGGACACCAAGTGAACACTGCCATCAGTCGGTGTTGCGTGCATGTGTCCGTCATCGTAATCGTCTGTGTGTAAACCTACATGCATAATAATATGATGTATTACCCATTTATTATTAATACATGAATCATCGAAGGCGCCGTGAGTCCACCCACGCATACATAATATAATGCATGTGCACGCGCGCGTATTTATACATATTAATAATCATATGTCATACATTAGGGGGTATTATGGAAAAATTGTAGAATTATCAAAGTAGATACTAGATACATATATATTATTATATCGTATAATTATTATATATATATAATTAGGTATCTAATGAGCAAGAGAGATATTGTATATAATGTTTATATGGTGCCGTTGTACAGATAAAATATAACGACCGTGTGGAAGAGATTTCGGTCATCGGCGAAATTAAAAAATAATATGATGTACATATATAATATGTATTAGGTATATTAGGTATAATATACCTATCCAGGTAAAAACACAAATAAAATCGTAAAAAATAAACCAATCGAACGGTCTCGCAGGCTTGCGCCCGTTTCCCGCGTGTGAGTATAAGAGTACCAAGTACTGATAATTTGTGTATATATATGCATCATCATCATCATCATCATAAGTAGTAAATACATATCAATAATATGCGTTCATAAACGTGAGTGAGTGAGTGTGTGTATACGCGCGCGGTCGTATATATACACACTGGAGGCGAAAATCATTACGTGCACATGTTTATTATTTTTATATTTTTTCCCTCGAAATATCGCCCGGAGGTGTACGGTTTTTATTTTATGTTTTTGTGCGCGTTTGATGTGCCGTGACATGAGGTCGTACGCGACCCCGGGCGACAATCGTGCTGGTGCCCGGGGCCGACCGCGCACTCCGGTGCCCCCTCCCCGTCCCCTTCCACCAACCATACCAACGATAACCGACCCCAGACCCCCACTCGCTGCTATACACACTGGTGTACGGCCGTTTCCCCCCGGGCAGGGATGACCGGACCTATGTGTATATGTGAGTGTTTGCGTCTGTTTCTATGTACATATATTTCTATATATGTATACCTATACGTAAATGCATATATTTATACAGCCATATAAGTATACGAGCGCAAGTGTGTGTGTATGTGTAATATCTATCTCGACTAAATAATATATTTATATGTATATAGGTATCTACAATATACTTGTATATGGGTATAGGTACACGCGGTGCTCTTCTACGCGTATACCTACATAATATTGTGCGGCGGTGGGTATACTCGTGTGGTACGCCCGGAGTGATCACGGCCCGCGTATATTCGTTTCCCACGTGTTTTTCATATTATTATTATTATCATTATATTAATATTATATGTTTATAATATATATATTATGTACTACGGTACACCACCCCGGCGGGATCGTTCCCACGAGCCCCGTCGCCATCGTCGTCGTCGAGCGCGCGAGATCGTCCGACATAAGTCACACACACGCCGCCGCGCGTTCACACTACTTACGATATACGACGTAGGTATAATATATAGATATTATTATTATTTTATGCTCATCAACGTTTATAGCTGATACTATGACGGACTGAGGCGTTTAACCAATACAATATTGTTATTATTATATATATCAGTGGCGTATTTAGAATTTCTTGAAGGGAGGAGATATAATTAAAATTGTTTATGCCAAACGGCTCAAAATTGTATTACCTACTGATAGAGTGATAAATAGAAAAAACACAACTATAACCATATAAAAATAGCTAAAAAAAGTGGGTCAACGGGGGAAGTATATCTTCCTAATTTCCCCCCGTAAATACGCCACTATTATATATATAATACTATTATTGTCGTTGTTGTCAATTCGCGGTTATTATTATTTTATACGCTCGAGATGATATAATTAGGTATATAGGTATATACACACAGATATATTATCTAAATGCTAAGTGAAATATGGTTTATGGACATTTTAATACAAACAAGTGAAGAGTTAATCGTATAGGTAACTAACTACTTACAAGTTATAACTTGACTGTCTTCGATTATGTACTTTTATTTTAGATCTTTACACTAATATACGAGGTATGATATCTATTAAGTAGCAGTTGTAATTTCGTTTTGATTTCAGTATCTCATGGATTAATAATATTATACATTGGAGATCCACAGATATCATATTGAATATAATTATGTTTAAAGAGATGGAAAAAATATATAGTTAAATCATGATTATGCAAATATATCTATAATATCAAAACACAATTTATTTACTCTTAAAGTATGATATCCTTAAAATTCCTAGCATTCAAACAAAAACTTATGTTTTCGTAATCATAGAAATATAAGGTCACATATTAACTTGATGAACTAATAATTTACTATATTTACTACTACACATCTGTAACTACTATAGTGTAATACGAAACGAAACTATATTAAACTTTTTATAATAACAATTTCATATGTGTAACTGCTTGCAAGGTATCAATGTCTAAGTTATAATTTTTTTGTACTATAATTTGATATAAGAGCACGTATCCATTTCTTGCTGTGTTATGTTAGATATATTCGGCAAAACTAAAATAAGGACAAAAATGATAAAATATTTAGTTTTAAAATTTAAGAAATTTAAGTGATATAATATTTTTTTAAATCAATTATAATGGTATTATAGATAATGGATGATATCAAATATTCAGCGTAGTAGGTACAATTTGATTTTATGCCAGCATACATAAAATATGTTAAAAGTAAAACTTAAATATATCAACAATTATAATTCAAAATACGTTGTGTTGTGGTGACACTTTAAGTTATAAATATTCTTGAGCACAAACTTACCAATTGAATTTAATAACATACACAATTATTAATAAATATTGATATAGGTAAACTATAGTATTTTATAGTTATTAGATTTAAATAAAATATTAAAATATTATTTTCAGTTAAATTACTTAAATTGTTTATATTTTTATGGACTAATTGAACACAAACTTAATTTTAGAAGTAATTAAATATTTATTATTCGATTTACAAGATAATTTAACCTTTAGAGACTTTAGACTTGAGTGTATAATATATGACATTTTCTTATGGATTTTAGTTATATAACATATAAACGGAACCACTTTACTAATGGCACTAGTTTATGTATTAATCTCTCCGTCTATATGCAGTGTAAAAATGGAGAGAAAAAAGTAGGTTTTGGCATGGTCGCGTTTTATTTATTTTTTTATTATGTTTAATGTCACGTGCCTTCTGTCCGGTACAACTGGTATCATCATCAACAGGTAGGTCCGGATAATATGAAGAAGCGAAACAAATATCATTGACCTTTATTATGACGCTTTCACAGACCATAGACAGGTGCCTTATTTTTACTTCGTTCTGGAATATCAAGATGTCGCATTTTCTCTCACAATGTTTTCACAAAACGATTTCTTTTGTAATGAATATACTGGTTTGGTTACATTTAGAATACTTTACCAAAATTATTGGTGACCAATACCAATGACAAAATACAAACAAAAATCATTAACATATTAACATATTATATGCTTTATGTGCTCGTATACTTTCTTTAAAAGTATATGTGCATATACACATGTTGACAATATATTACGTGTAATATACGTATGTGAATTGAATACAAAGTGATATATGGCATATAAGAAAGCATCGCACTTTATATTTTATCTTCGATCTCTGGAAATTGTGTATTGTTAAATGCACCTATAGTGTTTATTTGACAATGTCAACATAAAATCATAAATTACAGTTTACACGTATTACATATATCTAGTATATACAAATATGGTTTGACAAAATTATACAGACCAGTGTTACCGCCAAATTAATCTACAATGTCTGAGCGAGATAATAATCTATATATAATAAACTATATAGGTACTCATAATATGTGCATATCGTTCTCTCGCCCAAATGACATTTTTATATTATTTATTTCATACAACATGCGGACAATTGGATTATCGTTTTCAGTTACACCTTAGGCGTGGTCAATGCATGTATACATGTTCCTTGTGTAATATGTTTTATGTGTTTGTATACTGTACAGTTTATAACTGTTCTATAATTTTCCCCCTTTTCCGCCGTATTGTGAACGATTTTTTTGTGATCAAACCAGAATCCTCTTCAGTATCGTGTATAACGCCCACAAAATTGTCGACCCACTATAGATACATAAGCTGTATAATACGATAAGCAGCAGTCGGCTCAACCCGAATAGAAAATTTAAAAACCATACAATAATAAACAACAATGATCCAGCTGACTTTAAATCAGTGGGTGAATACTTTTACTCAATGTCATTTTGAAATAAATTGTAATCAGTTTACCCGGCCGCAATGCCCCCACATAGAGATTTTTTTTACATGATTAAAATTAAATTATTTACTATAATACGTAATTTTAATATTACATCCAAAAATAAAATCAAAATAATATAAACAATGTTAATTTGTACTTATCAGAATTACTTTTGAGTATTGATTTTCTGTTTTTAATTTTATTAATTAAAAATAATTCTTATTGTAATAATAATATATTATGTATTTTATAAGATAAATATATATTTTTAATTATACTCGAAGACAGTAATGGAGGTATTATTTTTATTTTATTATTTTAGACGAAAGTGTGAAGTGGTTCGAGATGTGGACGGAATGGAGCCTAAAGATCTCACTTCATCCTGCAGGTCTTTATACACAAGTACACAGATCAAAATCAGGTATGTGCCTATTAAGTAAAATAATATTTTCATAATAAATATGTATTTAAAAATAGAAGCAGCATAATTACGCAAGTTTTTAAAATTAATTCCAACACGATGACGAGATTTTTTGTTGAATTTACTTTTGTTTTGTATTAATGGTGATATCTTATTGCATATCGGCCAATACTCAATACACATTTTAACATTTACATATATTGACCACCTACTTATGTAGAATAATACAAACCATCTATAAACATTAGAATAAGCTTAAAAAATAAATATAAAATACCACACAGATGACTATGTAATTTAAATAACTGCATGATTAGAAGTTTTAGATGTCCTTTATAATTTATTCTGGGTATAATATTTTTATGTAGATACCTACCAATAATGTTAATTTTTCAAATCCTGTTTACAATAATGAAATTATTTTGCAATAGTCAATCTTAAACATTAAAATATTAAAATACAACGCCATTAATAATACATTTTATTTGGTTTTTAATTCATAACAACTAACAAGTAATACAATGTCAATAGTAAAGTTTTAACTCTTAATTTCAACTACTAATATCAATTACATTAGAAACTATTCAATAAACAATCATCATTCATCATTATTCATCCATTGGTTTTACTTAGTATTAATACATATTTTTAGTTAAAGTCTTGTATTTATATCAAATCTAAAGTAGGCATAAAATAATAAATATTATACACAAATACACAAATATATTTTTCTATTAATGAAAGTATTTTTTTTAAGTGTTAAAAAATTGAATTGCTAGACAAATTATCAATTTGTAATTTTGATTTTTTGATTTTAAGCATCTATCAGTCTTAAGTATTTGCTTTTTACTAAATTTAATTCAATTATTTTTAAATAAGTATTTAAGTAATTTTTTAGAATTATATTATAAAGTTTTCTTTAAATCTGACCATTTGCTAATAAAGATGTATTCATTCATCGTTTTTTATAACCATATAAATAGACTATATTTTTTAAATATTTATATTTAACTTATAACTAATAAAATTGTAAAACAATAAACTTACAAGTTATAGAAATAATATTTCTTTAGTACTTATATTTATAGTAAAAAACAAGTGATTATATTTAAAATCTGATATATAGTAGTATAATACCATAAAACTATTGAATTTAAAAGTTTTATTAAAACCTAGACGTACCCTCTATAAATATAACATACGATAAGTAAATCTTGTAAATTTAAAAATAAACCATTTCAGGATAATTGAATTTATTCGGGCCTAGGTTTTGGTTAGATATATCTACTGATTATTTTAAAATGTAAATTCCGATTGCTTTCTTATTTCTTATACAAAGATTTATGTTTTTCCTTTTTCCATTATTATAATATTTGATTATTATTTGTGTTACTCGTAGTAATTCTCCGGCTACGTCTCCTACCGTATCACACAACAGCAATTCACCATCACCAACACCGGTAGTGCCGACTACCGGTTACAACCACAAAATCATTGCTGGCATACCATGTGTAGCAGCTGCGTCTAAATATACAGCTCCCGTCCACATAGATGTCGGCGGTACCATATATACGTCTTCACTGGATACTCTAACAAAGTTAGTTTAATGTGATATGTATGGTATTTTATGCATAGATTTTTGCATGTAATATATGCGAGTAAATTTGGGTTAATTACCCAATGCAACCTCTCTAATATACGTATTTGCGTAAGGTCACGGAGCAAACATGGGAAATAAGTAATAACGCCAATCGATGATGCGAAGAGTAGGTTTCTGTTTCTTTTTATTTTTATTTTTTTGGCTTACCTAACGATTGGTCCTTTCAGCATTGCACGTCGTGTCCATCGCCTTTGGCGTTACACGAACGCGCTACGCTTCACTAGTCACTCTCGCATAAAAGTCGTGCATTACGAGTTTCCGATATACTATATACCTACGTGTATAATATGGGCTTTACTATTTTTCTATAAATATTATTGCCTTGTTATTATTATATGACTATACAGAAATTTAATCACACTGCAAACATTCAAAGAAACTAAAAAAAAAAATGCATTGTATTGTTATGTTACATATTATATTTATATTTATATTATATGTGTATAAATACTTTACACACGATAATATCCTTATTATATTATGTTCAAAAAGTATGGAAATGATTACATTATTTTTTTTTATCGAATTACACGTTTTTCAATTTAATAATGACAGACATTTTAATGTAAATTTTATGTAACTGATTCGTGCAGATTATAATAATAAAACGTACACAATTTATTTATTTTGTACGGAAAGTCTTACATTCAATTGAATTTCAGGAATCCTGATTCAAAACTGGCGAAATTGTTCAATGGTAGTATACCTATAGTGTTAGATTCTCTAAAACAACACTATTTTATCGACAGGGATGGCAAGATGTTCAGGCATATTCTCAACTTTATGAGAAATTCGAAGCTTTCGTTACCTGATAATTTCACTGACATTGACCTATTGCTAGAAGAAGCTAGATACTTTGAAATCACTCGTAAGTAAATTATCAAAAGCTATATCTACTATTATAATAACTAATGAGTATAGTATACATTATTTCATCGCGGCCTAATAATCCATTTAATAGTTTATGTTATAAAACTAATTAAAGCCTCAATAAGTATGTCACGTATTATTTGAATGCTTAATAAAAGACTGTTTTTTTGTTTAATGAGATAATTGGGCACATAAATAGTCCGTTCATTGTGCATTTAAGTAAGATGCTATTATACCGATAATACCTACGCGCTGTTGGCTGTTGTCTGAGGACAAGGTTAAGAACGTAAATTTTTGGTCTGGTCGAAGGATATTGTGTAGCCGCAGTCTTTTAAACAGCCCCGGGTGCGTGATACTTGTTTCACTGTCGAGCTATCAAATTATATCTTTTAAATCCGTTTTTGTCCCATCATCATTATTATACTCATAACATTCGTAATTCGTGCAATATGGGTTTGAAATATGGAAATCATTAGACAAATTAAAATATTGTGTAATAAAAATCAATCACGATTCACGATTTTGGTCTTTTTCCGGAGGCGATTGAATGGTACTGAACATATTTGAACAGATAAATGATGTTACATGACAACAGTTTAACATTATATTGTTTTTATATTCAAGTTTTCATTTTTGAACCACCAAATGAGGCGGGAATCATGTTAGCATTTACAATCCCTCATACGCAGCATTGTTTATTGATTAAAAATTTGATCAAGTAATGAAGCAATATTAAATCATTATTATTTACTCATATGAAAAATAAAAATAAATTAAAATTTAATTATATAGATTACAGATACTTATCATTAATATAGAATCAAGGTTAAAAAATATTATGAAAAATCATATACACGTATATCGCAACGCAATTTCATGTAAACAATGATAAATAATGACAATGTATAGATATAAATAAATACCTATGTAAAATAGTAAATAGTAAATAACGAGATTATGAGATATAACCTACATACCTCTGTATTATTTATATTACCTAATGGTTAAATAAGGTTAATAAATACAAACCTTCAGTATATTACAGTATCTAAACCTGAGAATATTATATTACCTATACTACTTACTAATGTAAATGTATGTTGTATGCATATTGGGTGAAAAATAATGTTGATCGTATATTTGCTATGTATTTAGTCAGTGCAATTGGTTTATTGTTTCAGCTATGTGTAAACAGTTAGAAAACTTGAAACGAGATCGGATTAAATGCAACCGAACGAACGGTTGGGACTCTAACGGTCCGAGCCGATCCAACAGCAGCCTCTCAGGCACGAAAGACCAGTACGAGTGCGTGTCCGTTCACGTGAGCCCGGATCTCGGAGAGCGGGTAATGTTGTCTGGTGACCACGCGGTTCTGGACGAGGTGTTTCCTGAAACAGGCCACTCGGCACTGGAACCCTCGGCCGGACGTCCGGCCGTGTCTTGGACGCCCGTAGACTCCAGACATCTGGTCCGGTTCCCGTTAAATGGATACTGTAAGCTGAACAGTGTGCAGGCCATCACCCGATTGCTGAACGCCGGTTTCACGGTGGCTGCAAGCACGGGCGGCGGCGTACATGGCCAACAGTTTTCCGAGTATCTGTTCATCCGCAAAATGTCCAATTGACTAACACTCGTCGGATAGACCACGTTGGGTAAAATGACATCAGATCATAATTTATAGATATATATATATTACAGTATACACTATTATAATATTTACACGCGTTACCCAAAAAGTGTACGTTTATGTAATATGATAATACATGTATAATATATTGACGAAATTAGTTGTGTAATTTTAGATGATATTTAATTTTTTTTAAGGCTGGTTTACATGTTGAAAATAAGTTTACTTTGGCTATTTTATAATAATATATATGTGCGTTTTGTATAAAACTATAAACGACTTATCATATTTTGTTGGGAATAAACAAATAATAATTTCACATATTATACACTCAATATCAGTAGTTAATTACTACGAAAATCAATCGAGGAATTCAAATTTGGTCACTGTGTCATATTATCCTATTTACAACTCTTTCCTCCTTTACTTAGTATTCCTACATATTACATTCAAAAATATTTTCGACTTTGAAATGTACAATAAAAACGAATGAATTCAAAACAAGCTAATTTCTAAAACATGAATTGAATAATACTGCAAAGTTTTCCAAAACCTACGTACGTAATAATATCTGTACAGTAAATATAGGTATTCGTTTCGTTTGTGTAACACAGGTAAATAAATCATACTTGTATTACAATTGAGGTTTATAATTTGTAATGTTATAAACATTACCGTATTGAATTACGATCATATATATATATATATATATGTATCAATTTAATAATATATAAGTCTGCGCGACTGTGCAAATCATTTATTATTATTATTTATATATATATATCAAAAATGCTATTCATGAATCTACATTGTAATGTTACCTACTAGTTTTTTCTTTAATTTTCACGCAGGCTATACTCAAAAAAATTATTTGTTTACCGATGTGTTGTAGAGTGGCTTATCAAACGAAAAGATAACATGCATAGCCATCATCTCCAACGTTATCGTACAGCACGTTTACTTTATATACATTTTTTATTCGTGTGGTTTTTACTACCCCTTTCATAAAGCAAAGTTTATGGTGAGGGAGGAAAAAAATACAACACGAAGTCACTACCTTGGTGGTCGGCTATCGTCGTTCATAGTAGCTGGTTTATAATCTGAGTAAGCCCGATTTATATATATATATATATATATGTGTGTGTGTGTGTATTATGTATACATATATGCATATATGTTATTACATATTTGTTTAAAGTCTATATATGCACTTAAACATGAATGAGAATTTGAGATTAGTTGTATTCTAAAACTCAATAGTAAAAGAAAAATCGTTTTTAAAGGGTTACTAGGTGAAAAGATATTTAATACATATACGTATACTATGAAAAAAAAAATATTTTTGAATACAAGTCAACAATTAACTATTGAAAAAATAGTTTATATTAGTGTATTTCTAAGGAGTTCATATGAATTATTAAATGTATTGATTTATTTTGCAAATAGTAAAAATACAAAAAAATTCTAAATTTATTTCATTCATTACATTACAATAATGTTATCAATTTTTTAAACAATATAAAAATTAAATTCTTAATGTACCGTCTGAAAATATGATACTTTTGAAATTGAAGTACTTTTTCAGTATTAAATATTGTTGGAAACGATTCATTGATAGTTTCTATGTATTCAAATTTCAAAATCTAGGATAAAACATCTTTATTTTAATATTTTATTATTTTTGACCATTATAAATATCACATTATACATATTTAATATGAGAATATATACATCTTCTACTGATGGATATTTTACGTTTGTATGCGTGTGTAATATTAATAAATAACCATTAACCTGTATCGCTAATCATTGAACGGTGTTTCAATGTATAAAATAGTAAGAATAAAAGTCGTTAGTTTTGTAGATGTTTTCAAACTCCAGCTTATGTATCGCGTAAACGATCTTATCTCCACTATATAGATAAAAAGTAATGATAGTACGTATGTCGTTTATGTATTTTAAACGTCGTCTAAGTGTCTAACAGTTAGTTTTTTAGGGTGTATAAAGGTACTTGCCCGTATTGGATATGATTATATGAGACTAAGTATGTATCCGTATACGCTGCCGTCGAGGATTGAACTATTTTTCCCGTGTGATTTTTATTTTATTCTCTAGCTGCAGTGCCTGAAGTAGTTTACAAACCCCTCCGGGCCACAGCGAGGTCACTCGATGGCCATATCATATATAGTCAATACGTGAATACGTCTATAATGGTTTTCAGTGAAACACTGTTTTTCTTCTTTTTTTTTTGCGTGTTAACATATTAAGGGCACATTATTATTATAAATTACGATATACTCGTGTTTACACGTAGACGCACACATATTTTGCATTTATTGACTTTTAAAAAAATATAACCTGTTCGTAATGGCAACTGATACTGTACACGGTGGATCATATAATGATATAATTTACAATAAAATGAATGTAACATGGCCGTAACTAGAATTGTAAATCGTTATATTTATTATAGTTTATTATGCACACATACGTGTAACCGATTCATTATCACATTGTCACGCGTAATAGCTAGGTATATTGACTATTGACATATTGTATTGTATATTTTTGCAGCGTTATACCTGTATATAAATACCAAACAAGTACACTGAATTTTTATGCACTATACCTGTGCATTAAAGTCACACACGAGAGTTGTTTAACACAGGTGTAACTTTAAAATTAATAATTATATCTACGATTTAATAATGAATTTTGTTTCAACTTATATATTAATACTCGTTCTAAGCATACTTGATACTTTTTATTGTATCAATTCAGTTTTCATATTATAATGATGAACTAAATTAACTAATTTGTACTGTAACTTATACTTTCTTGACTTTTAACTAAATCTCTTTTATCTTAAAATCATGTTACAGTAACTTAGAAAAATATTTTTCCAAATCGTTATTCATATTTCAAAGAAAACTTTTCGTTCTTGTAATGTGTATAACACATTAGCATGACAGACAAATTCCATATAGGTATCTAAACTTTTTATTAGTTACTAATAACCACGCAAAGACATTATTATATATTGTATATGTATAATATATTATTGTGTATAGTATTGTACTGATTCTTAACTTGATCAACCTATCGGTCGATAATCTTAAATTCTTACATATAATAAAATATAATACGGTCAGTGGTCACGATTCACGACAACGATCGTATCAAATACACAACTATATAAATAGCGTAATTTGTATTTGCTTTTGAAACGAATACGAAATGATATATAAGTATTAAAATATAGTGAAGTATAATATTACAAAATTACTATGTTATTACTTATTAATTATTACTTAGAAAGGTGGTTTGGAGAGGTCATAAACTCACAAATATCAAATTTTATATTACAATATTATGATAAGTTTAGCGGTCAGCAGCGGTCATACAGCACGATACATGATGGTACCTGTAGTATGGACATTAGGCATAATATTATAGTATATTGGGTGACGGGTGATCAACTATATTTATTTATTTATCAACGTGAAACGATACACCTTTCAACAATAACAATATGTTTATTTTGTTTTAATAATAAACATTTTACTTAGATACCAATAAACAGTATTTCACTAATACAGTAATACCTATACGTATACGTAGTTTCATTAGTGCGATCACTGAATGACGTGTTTATAATTCTCACAAAATCGGGGATGTGGCGAAGATTTTAACGCCTCTGGGCGCAACGTGCAGCTGTTAGACGCCCACTTTGTTATAATTTGTTCTTTAATTTTCCATTGCGATATATATTTTATTTCTTCGTCGACAACTTATCGACAATATCGACATTATTAATCATAAATTCATAACCGTCGTATCTGTTCCCACAATCGAAATACAAATACAGTATCAACCGATTAACAGTATTTTACAACAGCCGTGTAGCTCTATAATAATATACAGTTAGCTATTATTAAGTATAATATTAGGTGAGTAATATAATATATTATATGCAATGTTGTCAACAAGAAATATAAATTAACTACACACATACATACACACGACTAGACATATTATAATATATTTTTCGCTGATTATATTATAATATTATGTAGGTATATACGTTCGTATCCGCGTGTTATTGAAGGTTTAATTGGTACTCGTCTGTGATGATGTTTTGATTTTAAACGCTACTCGTTTTACATCATATTATTATATGCATATCGTATTATACGTGACGTGCGCCCATACACATCACACTCACTTATTATATATTTATACTTACTCTGTAGGTAGCTCGTGTAGTAACGGTTTTGTTACACGTGCGCGTTTACATAGGCCATTAAATCCGCGAGCTGCACATACGCATAATATTATTTAGTTAAGACGTCTAAAATTGAATTTCACTTTTCAAATCCTGCAACGAACGCATCGATAATATTGACGGTTTGCGTCGATTTTTTACTGTGCAGACAATCACGCGCAACCCTATGACAACGGAGTTATTGCAGCAACAGCAAAAATATTAATAATAATAATATAATCGTGCACGGATCGTTTAAATATCATTATCGACACTTATTATTATAATATTCCGCGCAGTTTCTGGGACGATGGGTTTGCACACAAACGCTTTATTATTATTATTATTCCATACGTACACATGTTATTATATATATTTCACCCACTACCTATTTATTTATCAAAATGTATACTTACACGTTCGTCGTTCATGTACAGTTACAATGATGTAAGTTTACTCAAACATATATATAATATTATGTTTTAATGTTTAAAACGTTTTCTTATCGTATACATATTGTATACACATTATATATGCGCGTATATATTACTATTATCGAAAAGTTAAAACGTGATGTATATATACGGAGAGAGAGAGAGAGAGAGAGAGAGAGAAAAGTGTTAAAAGTTTCGAAGGTGTTTTTAACGTACAACTCTGGTGATAAATAATATTATCTAGGTATATAAAATAATAATATAAATAAATATATATATATATGCGAGGCGTTCATGTATATATGTATATAATATTATATGGTCGAGGGAACGGCGGCGGCGTTCACAAAAGTACTACACACTGCAGTATAATATATATATATATATATATTATATATAGGTATATAATATGATGCATATATACATATAATATATATATATAATAATATGTATCATAGAATGTATATAAAGGTCGTCGTGGTAATATATATCTTTGCGGCCCGGAGGCAATTTCCGCCGTCCAAAGAGCGTCGCGCGCGGCTACAGCGGCCATGTACGCGAGCGCCCGCACACACACACACACACACACACACACACACACACCAGCACGAGCGCGCGCGCCGAGAGAGGAGATCCGGAGAGAGACGGTGCCTGGAGCGATGTTAATTTGTAAGTCCGCGTCGAACGCCCGGGGCCGCGTAGACGCGCTCGCTACGCCGCCGACGACGACGACGACGACGGCGACCTGCCGGATCTCGCGCCCCCCGGGGAGGCCGTCCCCCGCCCGTTCCACCAGTGCGTCGCGTCGCCCACCGCCTCGCCCCGTAAAGTATTCATAGGACAATATAAGGCCGGCGGGCACGAAAACCGCCCCGGCCCCGGCCCCGCTGCCCAGACGCAGAGACCATCCGCGCGAGCCCCCCCGGGCCATCAATTGATTCGAACGTGTATATATAATATATGTATATATCGGAGTTGCCATAGTTACAGCCCAGGGCGGTATCGTCGTCGGTGTGCGTGTGCGTATACGTGTACGTGTGCTCGCGTATATATGTATACGCATACAACTGGCTCACGCCCTGCAGCTATGCACCGCCGCCGCCGTTGTACCTCTACCCCTTCGTCGTCCTCTTCTTTACAGTCGCCCGTCGCGTTTTTCTACTCGTTTACGCGCGTATAGTATATTATATATTATTATTATATCGTCATCATAATATACCGGGTACTAGGTATACCGAATACCGATGCTATGTCACATACCTATTACCCATATCTATTATGATTATTATTACCTACGCCGCGCATTCTTGGAAAACAAATCATATTATTTATCTTTTCGATAGTTTTTTGGGATTGTTTTCCCGAGTGCTCAAATTATGATTTTCACCAAATCGTCAGAAAATCACACTAGTATAATATTATTATTGAATGTCTTGTTGTTTACCTCTGCGTAGTAATATTATATTAATTTAGACTTGTATATAGTCATAACCTAGTCTTTTACACGGGGTTACCGAAACGACGGGTCTGGGGCAGTTGTCCGAAAAATGAACGACTATAGATAAGATTTGTTGCGAAGACGTCTGCAGAGTTTTCGAGAAAAGAACGTCGTCGTCATTAATACGTCATATATGCATATTATACTATTATACAGGTAATATAGGGTAAGGATGACAAATCTGTGCGACGTGTGTATACGAAAACAGATATTCTAATATAATATCTAGACGTCAGCAAGCTGTATTATACCACATACTCGTGATTAATCAAATATCGTCAAAAATAGATATTATAATGCTGTACAGTTAACTATTATTATTATTATTATTATTATTATTATTATTATTGCATATTTTTTATACATATATGTATAATAGACAATAGTATACCTACATATAGACATATAATAATAGACTAATCACTAATACGCATTGATGTTGTTGCAAAACGATATTCATAACATGCTATATTTACGAATATATTAAAAGGTGATGCGGTCGACCTTGAGTCAGTTACCACTGTACAAGATGCGTTTACCTTATTATGTTATGGTCTCCAGTGACATAATTAGATATACCTATAGATACACAGTTATTATATTTTTACATGTGTGTGTGCAATTTAAATCGTTAAATTCCATCAGTTTTAGACTATATAGGTTATATATAATATAGATACATACTATAGTCTACAACAGGGGACCCCAATTAATATTTTTGAAGAGCTACATTAGGGATCTGAAAATTTTTCACAGGCCATCAAAATTCTAAGTACATATTTACATTATTTAAAAACCAATAATATTTAACAAAAATAATAATTTACAATAATAACACATATAATGTTGTCGTAATAATGTGTTATTTATTATTTGTCTGCGGGCTGGATAAAATGTATTCGGGGGCCGTGTACGGCCCACAGGCCGCCATTTGGTGACCCATCATGGTCTATAATATATAAATACGCAGCAGTAACTGTTTGCACTTTTAATGCACTGATGCTCGGATGGTTTTAGAAATTAAAAAATTATAATATTATAAACGATATAGGTTAACACACTTGGTAGGATTAGATCCTGAGTGGACAAAAAATAACAATTTTAGTTATTTCGGTGTAATTTAAAAATATTTTTCTCAGGGATTCAAACTTTAATGTAGGTATACTAAAATTATATTATTTTATATTCACAATGATATTTTCAAAATATTTAGATTAATTTTACTCAATTTCCTTTTTATAGTTCATACCGTATTCCCATAAACCATAAACATTATTAATTAATAACACTATAGCAACATATTTATAGGCTGACAAATCATCTCCACTCAGTATTATTTTTCGTATGCAATGATTAATCATTGAATTTAAATTTAACTCATCTATTACAGCTAGTGACCTACTCAATGACGAGTTTTGAAGTATAGTCAACACCTACTGTATATTAGAGCGGTTATATACCTACTCAGTATCCTCTTCCTTTTTTCTGAATATACTTCATAGAAGAAATAATGTAATTATTTAAAAAAATATGTAATTTAGATTTTAGAGAATAGTTTTTACATTACACCCATTGGCTATTGATTACTATATAACAGAGGAGCAAATTGACTTTTCCGATTTAAAAACCAATAATAGTTGTTATTATTATTATTTATTTTAACAATTAAGTACCAAGTTAGATTAGGTTAGGTACTTATAAGTAGCCAGTAAAATCAGTCTTCTTTAAAGAGTATAGATATTATGGGCATTTATACTTTATTTATAGATTTAGTTACAATAAGACATTCTCTATAAGGTTTTTAAAATAAATATTTAAAGTTTAATAAATGTTACAACACTTAACTCGTAACTCGTATAATATAGTAAGATATTACAATATTATTTTAAACTTCAATGAGAATTCAAATAATTCAATAACAGTATAAATTGCGATAATGCGTGTCGTATTAAAGTTTAATATGATTATGATATATTGTATATACATGCAAGATCAAACTATACCGTGAAAACTAAATCGTATCTATTATTTTTTAAATTCTTCTTATATTTATACTTTACGAAAAACTAGATAAACTTTTATACTTGAACACCATGCAAATCCAAGAATTTAGCTACAATAAACCATTTTTCAAAAAGGTATATGGTATATGGACATATTACAGTAATTAGCCCACTAAGATTTTTCACTTTTAACTTAAAATAGACACTAGAGAGTTATGGACCAGGTAATCAGGACATTATTATAAACGATTTTTTATTAATGAGTCTGTAAATCGGGTCATAATATTTTACTAAAATAATATATAATATTATATGTCTATATCTATATGTATATAATATATAATTTACTTTACCACTGAAGCGCACACGAAAGTTTATTCGAAGCAACAGTGTACCTTATCAAAATGTAATAAATTATATAGAATTATCAGCTTTGACAATGGCTATCGGTTGTCATCAAATTAATAGGATAAAAAGAGCCAAGTGTAATTTACATTGATAATGAAACATCGCCAAACGTTTTCATTTAGTATTTTAATTGGTTGTAAACTATATAATTATATAAGTTTAGTATTATAAGTAGTACGGTAATATACGAGTAAAATAAGAATTTTTTTAATAAGTACCATAAAAGTTAAAATATCCAAAAGAGAATAAAAAATATTAATTTTTAACAATTATAAATATTCCTTCATTCACAAGACTACAAGAGTTAATGACTTATAAAATTCATTCGCGATGTATAAAAAAAAAAAGTAAAACTAAAATATATAGAATTTTATTCTGTATTAATAAATGTTATATATTTTTTAACACATTTTGTACATGAAATACGAAACCGATAGATAAAATGTAGCCCAATTATCGTCCGCTCTTATATTTTGTTAGATGTACTTAGACATTTGTAATTCCTAATTTACGCTTTTTTCTTATCTAATTTTCTAAAACGTACACCATATTATATTATTTTGATTTGATTTATTACTTTAAAAATGTATACAGTAATATTATTATAATGACAATTATTACTTACAACAATATTATTATTATTATTATCATTATTAGGAAGTTTAAATTTTTCTAGTATAAGCCATGTGAATCGAAATAACCTATATTCATAAAAATAGTTGTTGCGTATGATGTATATAAGTAATAGCAGTCAACAGGTAATTATAATATTTACAAGTTAAAATACTATGTAGTCTATACTATCATTGATTTTAGAAGTATATTCTAAAATCAATGATACTATGCATTATACATACCTAGCAATAATTAAAACCATATCGTATATTACGAAAGCGATAGCAAATTCATAACACGTAAAAATTTCAATATTTATTAATTATTAATAAATTTATAAATAATAATAAATAAAAAGAGCACGATGTAAGTACGTTTTATTTTTTTTTTTAAAGCAAGCGTGGATTTTTAAAGATTTTTTTTTTATTACTACTGGCGTCCTATTTAAACACGATTTGAAAAGAATCAAGGTTTATTATTAGATTATAAATCAATTAACATCAAATGTATACATAGGTACAGAAAAACTATATGCACAGTAACGTATGCAAAAAAGGGTATGTTTTTACTTTTTAAAATTAGATATTAATAATTACTATATTACGTTTTTCAATAAATACGTAGGTATAAAAATATCACCCATTTCATCAAAAAATCCTAACAATTATTTTATTCTTATAATATATAGACATTTCAACATTTGGTATAATGAAAAAGGTGAGCAACTGCCCAGTGGGTACCACTGCTGTACAGTATAGGTGTATAGTGGGCCATTGTAATAGATGCGTTAAATTGAAATTCTATGATATATTAATATATTATCATTGTATCTATAAGAAAAAACGATCCTGAGCCGAAAACAAATCTAATCAGCCTAGATAATTTAGTTTATTTCATGATTTTTTGATATTGCTATTAAAGTAATTTATTTTTCTATTGGTACTACGGTAGGTTGATTTAACTTTTACCGAAAATATTGCTTTTATTGTATTAATAATTTTTAATTATTATAATAAGTAATAATATATATTTATACCATTGTATATTATTGTTATAATTATAAACTTTTAAATTAATACCTTACCGTAAACAGTGCGAATAGGTATAATTAAATCTTATATTATAATAATAATACTAAAATGCGTATATCAATTATGTTTAGATTAATTTAAATATTTTGAAATTTATTGTTATTGCATATGGTGAAATTCATAATATATATAAACATTTTAAGTCCTCATAAATAATGTTTTAGAATTACTTACACTTATTCATTGTTAAAATATGTAATTTTGTTCAAACTTGAACTTCAAATAATCAAATGTCTTTACCTAAACCATAACTGTGATAATTAATTTCTTAGATTTTTTAGTTTCAGTATTAAATACTTAGGTAAAACCTTTTATTAAATGTAGATACAAACTTTAGTTATAAAAATTAAACATTTTATATATTTTTAACAACAAGATAATTTGCAAATTCTCATAATTTTGACAAATTTTTAACTTCAAATAAACTCGTTAAAACACCATGAATATTTATACATGATATTTTTTTATTAGTATATGAACAACTTAAGATATTTTTATTAAATTTTCAAACTTTTTGACCAAGCCAAAAAATGTAGGTATAGAATAAGATCATATAAATATTTGATGAAAAATGTAATAGTATTATAATAGTATTATACTTATATTATAAACCTATAATTAAGACGCCAGACATAAGCATAAATAAGTTAACATCTATACAGAGACTACAATTCGTGTTATTATACATTGATAATGTACTAATCCATCAAAATAATTATTAAATAACAACTAGTGAGTGTTTATTTCATGGGGTGATTAGTAATCAGTGCGATATTATCCCCAACCTCCGAAAAAAATAAATACTTTAAAGAAAAACGGCTTTTCTTTTTACTCCTATTATTTGGTTCTATGGCATACTCCTTTGAAAATGTATGATACCTTCTTAGTCTCACCGAATAGAAGGTCTGAATTATTAAATACTGATCAACGGACAACGAGGTTTCAACGTATTACAATACACATAATATAATACCTAGGTATAGAGGCAATATAAATAGCTTTATCGGATTGCCATGATAACATACTAACAACAACGCTGTTCATGGATAATGGATACACATATGATTACTTTCGAACTTTTGTACCGCAAACTTTCAGGATGACCATATTCAGTGGTGGAACTATGTGGGGGGGAGGACGGGGATTATTTTTTACGAGCCTATTATTTAGTATTAAAATTTTAAAAGTCAAAACACTTCTTTAATTTCATGTAAATTGTTTAGGACATTGTGTTGATTTTCGAAGGAACTAAAAACAAAGAAATAAAATAATAATTATCAATCTTTTAAATATTACACCGCGTAGATACGTAATCAGTTTATGTTGATACTGACCTATATAAGTTTAAAGATCTGTCTGTAGTTTGTACAGACTACAAAATTACTGACTAATAATAAAAATAAAATATAACAATCGTTATTGCGACAATATGGATAAAATAGTTCGAATTATCAAAGTTAATAATTGCATTATTTGCCATTTATTGTTTACTTTATACGACCGTTGTTTGTGCAATTGTATCCTGTGATAACTGTGATCGTAATTCCAGATTCGTTATTTAGTCATCTAATTAGTCAAAAATCCAAAAACAATTAGATTATGCATAGATACCTAGTATTAGATACTATATAATTTTTAAGATTCTGAGCGAAACCAGACATATATTATTAATGATGCATATCTTCATTAAAATTCGACATATCAACAATCAACATATAATTATATGTCTATGTATGGTATAAATTATATATTGTATGTATAAATAATTATTAAACTATTTTTTCTATTTTTACCGCCTATAATCGTAAGAGTTAGAATTACATTAAAATAATATCACACACAGCATTTGAATAAATATATATTTCAATTTAATTGTAATTTAAATATTTAAAATTAATAGTTCACACAATATTGAATATATTTATTTATTAATATTATATATTTATTTTTTATGTTGTAACCAAAATATTTGTCAAAAAGTATTTTTTTTATAATATATGAAAAAATACATTTAATTTTCAATTAATATAAGAAATTTTAATGGGGTCTAAACAAAATATTTATTAAACATGCTGTAGTTTATAATTATTTAAAATTAAAAACACGTGTATAATATATATATAATCTATATTTAAAATAAAAATTAGTTCCTTATTTGGAAATTTTATACATTTTTTTAACTACTAGGTTTATCCACCATAAGTACTAGGTATCATTTCAAATTTAAATAAAATAATTATAGTTAATATTGGTTTAAAGTATATAAGCTATAATTAGCATTCCACATTTAAACATAACGTTAGTTTAATTTGCGTTTTAATTATTAATTGATAAAAGTTTTTTAAATATTTAAACTTTTTAAACATTTATATTTCATAGACATTCAGCCTATACATACATTTTATATTGATATTAGAATTTTCTAGTATGGATATAATTTATAGATTACAAAAATGTGTATAGCAATCATTTTTATTATATACTATAGTTGCAGTATTACCCGTTTTTGCCCAGAGATAATTGAAACCAAGATGGGTAATCCACCTGCGATGGAAAGTAATAAGGATATGTCTTATACTCTTATTTCTTTTCACCAAAGAACACCTAAGTGTCTTATTTTTTTTTCTTGCGTGTAAAAAATATTTAAGTCTTGATCTATGATTAGGTGTATTTTAACATTTCCCCCTAGCATGAAAAATCCTAGTTCCACCTCTAGCCATATCTAAATATATTTCAAAGGTTCCTTATTAAACAATATATGTATTATAATGTTTATAGGAAGTTTAAAATCAAAACTTTCATGAAACCGTGTATACTGTAACTACAACACAATATGTGTATGGATATGTATACCTATTCCAGAAAACATATTTTAATCACGAAAACTGACAAAATGTTAATTAAACTCGGTCGCCTATAGACATATTTGTTTATTATAATTTGAACTAGGTCCAGATTAAAAATTTTCAAATTGATGAATATATTGGTCTTACAATGATGTCCTTTTTGTCATCACTTTTTATTACAGTAAAAATATTATTAATTCTGAAACCTTAAACTATTGATTGTAGTTTTTAAAAGAAAACTGAATCTAGTTGCTGGATACGCCACTGTTAATAAGTTAATATAAGTTATCAATAAATCACCCGCACGTTAATTATAAAAGAAATAATTTTCACTTGCATCTGGAGTTAATTCATTAATTGTCATATTATATAAATTTTAATTGATTATTTTATTCAATATTTAAATTGAATTTATTCTCGTTTAAAATGTTTATTATAGTTATAGTTAATTTTTATTAAATTTTGATGATTTTTAATCAGTACATTTTTAAAATTATGTACATAGTACATGTACTATTTATAGCTATATAACTTGACTTTACCCGGGAACAATTGAACAAATGTTAAGTATAAAATACAGCGCGATATATTGTTATGTATCAGTATTATTCTATGGTATCAGATAAAGGGTTTTAGTTTATCAAAATAAATATAAAATTTTTAAATTTGTTCCATAACAGTATAACTATATAGTCAATATTAGGTATTTTTTAAAACAAAACACAAACTTAAGTGTACATAAATAATTGTTCCTCTAAAATTATATTTATTCCAACACTAATACACTAATATTTCTATAAAAAACATCTTCCAATTATTATTTGTTCCGAAAAGTATTTTTTCTAATAATAATTTTATCCACAAAGAATTTACTCCGATAGCCCCATTCGTTACAAATTATTTTGGAACAAAAAATCATTGGAACAAATGTTTTGTGGAACAACAGATATTATTCCATCTTGAATCATGCTTTTGACAGACAACAGCAACAAGCAGTGATAACACTGATAAAGTGATAAGTAAATTGAATAGTAAATTAGTGAATACTTGGTGAATGAATGAGTAACGACGATATTGTAGTCAAAATTTGACAACAGTTACATAAATATTAGTATAGTAAAAATTTATTTTATATTAAACAAGCTTATATCTACTTACATATACTTTGATTGTCACGAACATGTCCCAACTGGACGCGAACAAAAACAGACAGAAAATATTGGACACATGGAAAGATGTGGTAGATGACAAGACACCGACTAACTGGTGAGTACACTACACCAATTGTAGGCAATGAAGGATGTCTGACACTACAACATTAATAATAATTTTTTTTTATTGCAGGGCCTTGTACGGCTATGAGGGTCCAACAAACGTACTTAAGTTTATCAGTCAAGGAGGTATTTCTTTATATTTAGTTGCTTAAGTCATGACTAAAATATTATTTTATGTATTATTTATATTATATATCTGTCCAACAAGAGAACATATTAATTATGTATAACCTCAACTCTGCCATCGAGACCGCTTCCACTATTACAGTGTATGATATGGGGATACGTGAAAGAACCTATTTTTGAGGGATTGTGGCATATTCTCTTGCTAGACAGAATATAGGTTGTAAATTAATAAATTTAAAAATCTATTATATTTTTCTTATAATTGCAGAAGGGGGAATTGAAGAAATGAAAGAAGACTTAAATAGCTCTAAAATAATGTATGCATTCTGTCGAGTTTTAGACCCAAAGACTAGCCTTTATAAATGTGTTTTAATAAATTGGGTTAGTAAATGTTAATAAATTTGCAATGAATAAATGTTTCTTAAATTTAAAAAATCATATATGTTATTTTCAGCAAGGAGAAGGAGCGCCCATTGTTAGAAAGGGAACTTGTGCTAATCACATTCGAGATGTATCTAACATTTTAAAAGGGGCGCATGTAACTATAAATGCACGTAATGATGATGAGGTAGATACAGATATAATACTATCCAAAGTTTCCAAGTCATCAGGGTCAGTATACTCATTTAAAGAAAGACTTGATCAATCACAGCCACAAGAGAAAATTGTAAATTCATCAATACAATTTATTTTTATTTATATAGCAATATCTAATAAAAGAATAATTTTTCCAGGGTACTACTTATAAAAGAATTCAACCTAATTTAGAGATAAATTCTTCAGAAAGGGATAAGTTTTGGGCAGCTGAAGAAGAAAAAGAGAAATTAAGACAAGAAGAAGAACGAAAGAAAAAAGAACAAGAGCAGAAAAAAATAGAGGATGAAAGGCTGTTGCGAGAAGTAAGATACAATAAATATTTTATTATTCATATAAAAACCAAATTTGAAACTTTTATAGGACGCTGATAGACTAAGAAGAGATTCAATAACAGTTGAAGAAATTCAAAAAACCGAATCAAAACCTTTTGTTGCTACAACAGAACCAGAAATACCAAAAGATGTTAAAATTGAATTAGCAAAACCTGGATTAGTCACTGAAGAAATTGAAAATCAAAATAAACAAATTAATGTTGAAGATGATTTAGGAATTAAAGCTGAAGCCTTATACGATTACCAAGCAGGTAGCACAAAATAAATTTTTATTTTTAAATTAAATTTAACTTTATTTGTTATTGTCTAGCTGATGATACAGAAATTTCATTTGATCCTGGTGATATAATTTGTCATATTGATAAAATCGATCAAGGTTGGTGGCAAGGATTGAGCCCTGATGGTACATTTGGTCTATTTCCAGCCAATTATGTTCAACTTCTTCCTTAAGATTGAATTCTCTCATTTATACCATAATAATTACTAATTAGTATTTATATCTACAATTTTATTATTAATTTATCTCAATAGGTAATCGGTTGTGAAAACATGTTTAAGTCATGTTTAAGTTTAAAATATTTAAAACCAATGTTTTGGTAATAATTAAAATTATTGTTAATCTAGTAAAATATTTATTTATTTAATGTTTCTATTAAATTTTAATAACTATTTTTATTTTCATTTGCCATAAACAACCTCATTTAATAAATAAAAAAAAAAAGTATTTTTATTTTACAGTAAATAATAAATATTAGATAGTACATCTACATGTATAACTTTAATCATAGTTATTAGTTAACAACAATTGATTTTAGGAAATTGCTAATAAAAGAATATTTTACTAACATGAATCATTGATCAAGATTCCAAAAACGAAATAATATATACATTTGTTTTGGTGAACATCATTTTTTTTATCAATTTATAAATCATTGTTAGATTTTAAACAATTTTAACTCATAATGAATGTTTGTATTTCTTGCTAATTATTCTATTTACGTGTTAACTGTTAAATATAATATTATTACCATTTTATATGAATATGTCTAGTTGTATCTGTGTCGTTTATATTCATTGTATGTCACTATGAGTGGTTGTCAGATCAATGTCGTATTTGTGGGGAAAGAAGAATTAAGTTGATATATCTCCTCCTTAAGCCTTATTTCTTTTGTAATTTTTAAATTTTATTATTAGCAAACAATATCTAGTATACATATTATATACATTATACTCATTATATTATGCATATAACATGTATAAGAAGAAAGAATTGTTTTTAGTGCATGTATGAAAATTTAAAGTTTATGTACATTTTAAAGATATCTATATATATGTGTATTATAGATCAAACAAAAAAATCAGTTAAGTTTATTATTCTGTATAGCTCATACAAACCCCATCAATCTCAATACTATGAATAATGTCATATTGTCATACTAACAGAGAAGACAACTATACCGTCTATATCTATGCTGGAGAATACAGTATCCAACCCCAATAAATGGAGAGAAAAAATAGGCGACAATAAACACCTTATAGAACATTTCAATAATACTAAAAAAGGCAGTGATGATAAGGCCAAAAACTTTGACCCACTAGTATCTATTCCGAATTTATATACATTTATTATAGAGGGAGTTATTTATTTCCACCTAAATGAAAAATGGTTTGATTTTTGTTTCTGCCAACTAGTTTTTCCTAAATTATATGTATTTAAATTATAATTATAATTATTATATACTTTAATAACCACATCAAACTAACTAGGACTTTAAAGATACAATTTTCGTTAACCCAAAAAATTGTTTTGTTTAAAAAAATTTTACATGTGTCATGTTGTAGGTTGTAGAACTGTTTTCAAGAATTCCACATGGGTAATATAGTTTTAGTATTGCAATTTTTAATTGGCGTTATTGACATTTATTTAGAATATATATACATATATATTTAATATTTAATGTAGAACTATTTATACATTATTTTGGACACTTGAAATTTTAAAAATATATTAATATTAAGATGCGATAACACAGAATTATAAAATAGGTACCTACATCTTATTCTCACTATTTTGAAAACAAAATTATCTTCGGCATTCGCATTCTCCTCAAGTACAAGTAGTATTTCTTATTGTTTTTATTCTTATTAAGTTTAACATTGAACATTATATACTAAAATATTATGTTTAATATCTAATCCTTATAGTATAAATATGTATAATAGTATGATACATAATTTTATTTTTTATACAAACATAACATAGCACTTGAAATTCTACTTTTTAGATTCATTTGTGATAGGAACGGTCATAGGAAACCTTCCACACGGGACAGTTTCCATCTCTTCGATTTCTGCATTTGACACAATGATTGACACTGCTCTTTTGATCTTTGCCACAGTGATAGGTTTCAACTGTTTGACTGTTTGCGCCATGGCATGGAAGAATGCGTCCACCGAGTCCATATCTTCCAATCTGAATACAAGAATAGTGTCATATTATATTCGTATAGTATCAACCAAAATTAGGACAACGCCACAATATATAGGTACATAACCTAGTTAAGACTATCACTATTCACTTTATAGCTTTTTTGACAATAAACTAACCAGCCTTCTCCACGGACCACGGCCATGCAAATACAATTAATTGACCGCTAGGGCTCAACATGGTCGATTCACGACAAAGTTATCAATGCTCTTCTTCTCTCATAACAAACAATTATTTTATCCCTCCTTGTATTTTATAGATAAGTAGGTACATAGTTTTGTGCGGATCGATACAATATTACGATAAAGTTGAAATATTATTTTTTTGACAAACGTTAATTCACTAGCTAAATTTTAGAAGCTTTTTTTGAATCCTAAATTAGTATAAAATCGTTTGAAACGTATATCATTGTTTTATTTCTCTTAACATAATAGTTAATTAAACGGATGTGGATCGCAAACCATAGTTACCCACTACGTTTTATTAGCTAGTGCCCTATTAGAATTGTTAGATCCCTGCAGCTTTCCCGCAATACGTACCCGTTAAGCCGTTTACGATATAGGTAAATAGTAAACGTAGGTGTTGTTGTAGAATAGGTACCCAATAATGTTATTATCGGGCGCAACTCCTTTCGCTTAAAAATAATTATATTCTTTTCGCCCAGGGTTTCACGTTCAAAATTTTGGAAAGCACTGTTTCAAAATTATTTTGATAAAGCCATTTAACATAACTCAGAGTGCACTACGAGGAGGCAGCTTCTATAATTATCTAATCTCCTAAAATATATTGTTTTTGTGTAGGTACATTAAAATAATATTTGTGTTTTGTATTTGATGTGATTATCAATTGATAATTAATCAAATGGTTACACAAACACAACTTTTAAATTACCTATATTATAATTATTTGAATTTACAGATAAACAATCATTTTTTGAAGAGTAATAGTAGCTTGGAGCTTCTCATGGAGTTCTCTGAATTATGCTTAATAACATAATTAAACTAATTTTGAGACAATACTTCCCAAAATGTTGAACGTGAAACCGTAAACAAAAAGAATACAATTATTTTTAAACGAAAGGAGAAAACTACTTTATCATATTTGGTCGAAAAAAGTACCACCCTTATCATCGACCACCCTCTCACCGAGTAACTCACTTGTAATTTGTGGCGGCCGCCTGTTTGTACCGCTGGTCGCACAGAAAGTGTATGGACCGGTCCAAGGCCTCGTGTTCGCTGCACGTCTTGTCCATGTTGGACTGTTCGTAAAGCATTTCGGCGGCTGACTGTTGATCGTACGCCGATGATTCACATTCGTTGGTCTTGATATCGGTGGCCATTAGCAGTGAAGAAGTATCCTCGTCGTCGTTGCTACCGCCGTTGTCGTCCTCGTCACGGAAGGACACGTGTGGCAACAGGAACGCAATTTGTTTTTCTAGCTTGTATGGGCGCATGGCTGCCGCCGCAGTATACATCTCCATCGTCTTTTTCTTCTTCAAATGCCTGACGAAACCGTCCCGTAGCGTTTTCCAACGGACTTTCAACCGTTCGACTAAAATCACGAAAATATTAACGAAATTAATCTTACCAGTCGTCGAACATTTATTTAGGTAGATAAGGTACAACACTGTTGTCAGACGAGTTATGACTGATTAACAATAGTTTATTAATTTATTAAAATTATTAATATTTTATATAATGTATAGTAATAAAGGTATGGACTTTTGCATTAATTTTAAACTGGATTTATAAGTTAAGAAGAGGGAGAGAAACAAGACAAAACATTCCCCCTTCTTTGGAAAAAATAATGTGAATTTATAATTTAATGAATATTACCTAATTAAAACTTCTATATTGTTTATTGTAGCAAAAAAAGCTTAATAATAGACCAAACTCAATTACAATTTAACATAAATAATCTGACGAAATAGTATCAAACAGCTGGTTTTGCTTCCTCTTCGGAAAATCTTAATATATAATTTTCACTCAAAAACGTAAATATGAACAAAAAAACATTAAAATCAGTGAGTCCTAACTAAGTAACAAGTAAGTAGTAGAAAAATACTTTATGGTGTTTATAATTAATTTAAATTAATTTTTACTCAATTTGTACCTACTCGTTTGAAACTTTTCAAATATTTAGTTATTAAAATTACTTCTAAAATATAATCATCTAAAACAAAAATAATTCCAAAACTGTTAAAACTTTTCGAAAAAATTTCACTTTTATTAAAATCAATCTGTGTAGGCATGCCATATTATAATTTATAAGATAACGAAAAATAAACTATATTATTAGGTAATTAAGTAAATACATATAATATACCTAAACATCGTTTTTATTTTTGACTAGGTATTAAACAACACATAAAATAAAATGTACGAGTTAAATACTTTGGAGAAACAAAAGTATAAAAAAATTAAAAAATTAATTATTAAAATTATTTTATCCACCTTCCTCCGAAAGTTTTTTTCTTGCTACGACCTTGAATTGTGTATTATTATATTAGTTTTCATTAATTAGTGTACCTACCCATATAATTGTATATTTAGTATAAAAACTGAAATTATTAAAAAATTTTCCACAGATAGATTCTGAGTGTGTGAAAAATGTTATTTTGATTTTTAAAATGAAATAGGAAATCGAGCATCATAGTTTTGATATACCTATAGTCATAAATGAACCGTTAGCTTAACAAAAAACAAAAAAAAGTAATACGCGCCGTATGTCTGACGTACGTCTATCCGTCAGGTTAGTTCCGATTTGAATATATTATTAATAGGATGCGGTCGAATCATTGAAAATAGTCCGGTAAGTGCACTTTAAAACTCCGTCCTGACATTATTGTTTGTAATGCTCGTGGGACGAGGATATTCTCATTTATGTATGATGATATAATCGCGGAATTATTCTAGACAGTTCCCGTTATGATATACATTATATTCAGTACAATATATTTTTATGTTTATTTATTTTATTTTATTTTTAATTTCTATAAGAAGAATACTAGGCCGCAACGAATTCACTTGTACTGTATAGCGTTCGCATATTATAATAAATCCCTAAATGGCTAAACCCGTAATTTCATTTTAAGAGCACGAGAATTATCCCAGCGTAAAAAAGTGTGCCCCGTTTTATCAAAAGAACGCTATGAATGAATTGGGCTGCCGTAACCGACGTGACACTATAAGAACGATGTAGAAGCCGTACCAAATAAACAAACATGTTTATATTATAGACCATAAACTGAAATCAAAAACATAATGCATTCTAAAATTCATTAAGGTAAAATTTTTCAATTTATTTATCGACAATTATAATGTAGTATTATTAGCGAAAATTGAAATCTTTAGTGTATACACTTACGGAAAATTAATTCAGGTTTTAACTTGTCCCCTCCGGAGATCGGGGATTTTAGTAAAAAAAAATAGCATAATTGAGAAGTTACGTGCCCCATGCGCACCTAACCTATTTTTGAGCACTATATTATAATGACATATATAGCAATAAACCACAAATAAGGAGTAAACATACTACATACATATATATATACCGAGTATTATGGTAGCTAGGTTAGACCTTAAATACATTATACCTATATCGGCCATATCATTGATTTCAAACGTAATATTTCGTCAAAACGCGATAAACCGAATAATATATATTATACCGTAAAAATGCGTGAGGGTATTCGTATATGTCACATGTATGTAATTTAGTGCGATGCAAAAATAGGAACTCGGCGTGAATCGCAAAACCAACGCGTACAAAAAAAAAACAAACGTGCGATTTGTGTTTTCTGCAAAAATCGAAACAATTACGATGGTTTCTGTATACATGCCGTATCCAAGGTGATCGCACGCACGTACCTATCATGCGCAAATTATAATAATATTATATTTTTTTTCACTCTGAGCATATCCGTGATAATTACGAAGTTTCCCGCCCTATATATATATATGTATTTGACCGCGTATTGCACATACAGAATAATAAATTAATCTATATGATACGTTTAATATTCTGTATACATCACCAGTCACCGAAAATATGTGTATGTATACAATATATATTATAGTTCAACATTCCCTCGCGGACACCTCAAAATAACGGACGAAAGTTCAGCGACCGAGAGTGTCCGGTATTGAAAAGCCAGTTCAATTTAAAGTTTGTTTGCAAAATAACGTGTGCACTATTTGTATTTATTCGTTAGGGGTCGTTTCACTGTAATGTTTGCCTATTATGTATCACTACACGCGGTTAATGAATAATTTGGCGGGAAAACATCGGTTGATCGACTTACACGAACAACGTCAGTCGCCGCTAACATGTCCGCGCGAACCGCGGGACAATCAGACGTCGTATATAGAGGTTGTTAAGTGGGCTGACGAGTCGGAGATAGTCTTTAATTACCCATCTTATAATTTAACCGCTGTACAAATCCGAACATAAACCACGGTAAAGACTGTACATTTAGTATATTGCATATATTAAGCGTGCATCGGTCAGAGTAGTAACTGGTTAAAACATCATACTATGATCTAAGAAATCGTTAGTTTAAAATTTAAATCTTCACCCCGGAGTCAACCCCCCCCCAGACTTAGCAATAAGCCACTGTATAGTATTAACTACTAACCCAACGAAGTTTAAAGTATGACACGCCATTGAAACTCATGTATATGCATTATATACACGTTAACTGTTAAGTATAATCGTTATTAGTTATTATAATAGGTTCGTACACGACGAATAAGAATTATATATTGATATGTGTTTATCGTAATAAATTATATTACATCATAAATTATAATCCTAAAAATAGATTTATATATATATATATATATAGATAGAAGGATAGGTACTAGGTAGATATAACTATAACTGACCGGCCTGTTTGTCCTGAGAACCGACCACGGCGGAAGCCACTTCTTTCCACGCGGCGTTCTTGGCGCCGTAGTCCTTGAACACGTGCATTGACTGATCGTAGAGCACCGGTCGATCGCGCACCGCGGCCAACAGTTTTTCGTCGCGCACTTTGCTCGCCGCCTTTTTCATGTCGGGAACCGCAGATCGGACGGTGTGCGACTACTCTGACCGCGCACAACGGCGACGACGCGCGTATTATATTATTTTAATATATTAAAACGATATCATAATATTATTATATTTATATTTTGTATATCACACGACCAAAGCGATTTATATGATAATATATCACATTATATTTACAGGCGCTAAATAATAATAATAATAATAATTGTTATTATGACGTGGGTGCGTACATGCGCTGCGGGCGCGCGCCGTTATTTTTGATGTCGCGGAAACGTAATGAGAATAATATTATAATGATATTGACGTCGTATAATCGTCACTTAAAACCGTCGCCTGTACAACGCGTGCGGCAGCAGTCGTAGGCGACGTAAAGAATATTGTGCGTTGTTATGATATTATGCGCGCGTACGCGAATGCGCGACTGTGAGACGACGTGCGTGGGTTTTTAAGCGACGCTCGGACTGCGACTGCGACTGCGATTATAAAATAATACAACGATAATAATAATAAATTTTCCGTCGCCGCCGCCGTTATATGCGCCGCGCGCGCGGTATATTATAATGCGGTACGCGCGACGGCGGCCGAGGGAATCGCTGCTAGGCGTCGACGTCGCGCGTATAACGCGCAAACGTATACGCATGCATCGTATATGTGCGTGTGCCGTGTATACGTGTATATATACATATATATATATATATTAAATTATACACACGCGCACACGCACACGGCGAGGCAGAGTTATAAAACGTGCGCCGCGCGCGGAACGCGGCTCGGGCGACATCCCCGCCCGTCCGTCGAGCGGACCCGCGCGCGCGCGCGCGTTCGCGTTATTACGTGCACCACGCAGAGTATATACTCTCGGTCGTATCATAATATACGTACTATGTACACATGTATATCGTATATACGCGCGGCGTGTGCGTGTGCGCGCGCGACGTCGTAACGCGACGCGCAATCGATTGCGTGCACACCGAGGCGGCGGTAGTGTGTTGTCGCTATACACACAAACCGACGCCACCGCGCGTGCAGGACGCGGAGCACGGTAGCCGGCGGCGGGTGGGTGGGCTATAGCGACCGGCGGCGGCCCGGGCGGACGACGGAGTGTGGCGTGCGTGTACGCCGTACACCGCGGTGGATGGACGCGCGCGCCCCCGACATGTTGTTTTATAATAATATGATATAGATATATATATATATATGTCGCCACTGTATGATGTGTAGGTAATAATGTTATGCGCGTGTGTATGTAGACCGGATGACGCGACGCGACAGAGCACTGCGACGACGGGGTGATCGTACGGCGCAAAACGTCATGTCGCATATTATGTACATTAACGATATTCGGGTACAAAAACCGAAAAACTTTCTCCCCCTCCCTCTTTCCGTCCCCGAACACGCGCGTTTTCGACTTTAATAATAATTTATATTTTTATAATGTACGCGCGCGCGCCCGCAATAATTTTTCGTTACGTTTCACTCGTGAAATTTACGCAGTGTGACAGCGAGAAGAGGGATGATGAGAGTGATGCGGACTTGTAATCATTTGCCTCGCCTGTAACAATTTTTCTAACCATAAAACACACACAATCTATTGTAATGTTTTTTATTAGCCTTAAGGTTCTCGAGGAACAGTTTACAGTTACGTTATTAAACATTATATGAGCAGTCAATGAGCCAAAGTCCCAAATTTGAAATGTCCTTTTTATTCGTCCATTTATTTGGCCGTTCTAATTCGATTTTTTTTTTGTCTCCAGAGTGTTTTTTTCATCTCCAGAGCTACGTAATTTTCTCGTCCCACCATCGCGATTGTTTTTAAATTTATAAAAATATGATGCCAATCATAATAATATTAAACATATTTTTATTGTCGTCTGACCGTACTAGATGTTACACTATTATAGTATTATGTAACTGTACACGCGCGTTACCGATTTCGGAGATCGTCTCCCCCTCCTCCCGCCGTCCGCCGTATGTTTTTATAACAATATTAATATAATATTATCGCGTTTTTAACTTGCCCGCGCACACCCCGTGACCAGTTCGCAGCGGCGCGCGATAATATCATTACACGCGCTGCGCCGCAGAATGCCCGAATCGGCTGAATGCTTAACACTATATCTTTGTTATCGCTAATATAAATTATGCGTAAGCCCCGCGCGGAGAACTTCACCAAAGTTATTATTGTTGTGACTATAATATTTTTCAATTTTATGAAATGCACGCAACGATGTGCGAAGCACGTGGCGCGAATGGTGGGCGTGTTGTGTCTCACCGCAAAACATCCCGACAAAATAATATTATTCTCCGTACTCGCGAATCCGTCTGATGGATCCATCTCAGTCCGTGTTCGTGATGAACGAAACGTTTTGCAACTGTGGCATAATATTATTATGTTTTTAGTCGCGCGTGCAGACCGGTGCAGGTTATGAATGTTATGATGATAACATAACGACTGTGTGACATTATTATACGGTTATATATTAAAATATTAGGTATGCGCGATTATTTTTATTTACTAAAACCAAATAGATTATAATCACGTGTAAAGATTAAAATTACAACACTGCATTTAAGTTAATTGGCAATAATAAGCCATGCTTGTGACGAACGTCGGGGTATTAATAATATTTATATAGTTTCACTTTTAAGTTTTAATAATACATCTAAAATGCTATTAAAATAAATAAATAAATTACAATTCGTATAACAACAACCAGTGTACAATAGCAATCCTGTTTGATAAATGATGATTATTCGTATTATTGAATATTATTATGGATGTTTTATTAACATTGGTATCCAGTATTCGGCTGAACATTTATTAGGCCCAAATAATCCAAAATTTATTGTTATTGCGCAAATTTAAAATATATACTATAATTTATCAGAGCGAACGACAATGTGCCGTGTCAGGTTTAAGCTGCATGATGTGTATCTTTACATGAGCCAATTCAATTTGTTTTTCTCACCCGCATATCTCTACTTCCTAAACTTGTAACATAAAATGTTAAAATAATATTAAAGCTATTTCAAAGGGGGAGGTTATCACATTTTTCACTCCTCATCGATAAAATTATAGGTCACTTCACAATTATAGGCACTTCCTGTAAAAGTTGAAACGTGAAATTTAGCACAAAGATAATTCATATTTGTGTAAATAAAGGCAAAAGTTTGAAAAATTCAATTTTCTTAATTAATGCTATTTCGGAGGGAAGTTCTAAAAGTTTTAAGTACTATTGAACTAATAATAATAATGATAATTTACTATGATGGTAATAAAAAATAAATACCTAATATGATAATATTCATTAAAGACGTAAAAACTTTTTCCAGAAGTTTTATCATGTCAAAGTCGCCACCAGACTTATGTTACTCATGAACCAATTTAAGCTGGCTGCGCACGGAACGGTTTGACCACGCGCGTTTTGGATTATGATCCGTGGTGATTAGAAACCGCTTCCGCGGCTTGCTTATATACATAGGTGGTTTTAAAATCGATTTTTAAATATTTTTTACAAAACTGCCGCTAACAAATCACCGCGATCAAACCACTCCGTGCGTAGCCAGCTTCACACAAATCAGTTAGTGCTCTTATTTACAGAACTTAAATAGAAAAACTTAAACAGAAATTAAATAGAATCGACATCACTCGCCGTGTAAATATGTAAATATGTAATATAGAGTAAATATGAACAAAAGTAAAATAATTATATAAGTAAATGCATGCAGTATATTTTCACAAATAAACAAAATATGAATGCATCAAGATCAAGTTATATAATGTGGTACTTAGGAGGTGCTATGTACTGCGTGTTGCCTATACAAAAGTCGTATGAATTTACATGTAAATTTAAGGGAAAGGAAACATACTTTTCTTACCTCTTTACGCGATAGCTGTGATACGTCAAATATAATTAACAGTTTTTGGACTTCCTATCCTAAGTAACAAACTTGCATCGTGCATGCTGTATAGAACATATTGTGCACTGTTAAAGTGTAGAATAAGGTTTAGACTATCTACAGGTGCAGCCTGCAGACAGCCGACGCTGCGTCGTTATCGACATAACCTGCATAATCGCACACACACACACACACACACTACACTATAAATATTAATCATCATTCATTACTTATTAGGTTGAAAATCCAACTTTATTGTATTAAATGACTAAAATTATTTAACTACGAAACTCAATTTAAAAAAAATTTAAAAAGTATTGTGTTTGTTAATTGCCATCATTTTTTATTTAATGGTCCATATTTTTAATAAATTATATTTGTATTTAAGCAACGCCAATCACGGTTAATCTAACAAGCCAACAGCGGGACCATGAAGCAAAAAATAATATCGTAGCCAAATGCGACACTGTGCCCTCGTCTTCTGCAGCGCCGGAAGCTACCCCGGGCAGGACCCCAATATCCAGAGCCAAAAACCGCAGAAGTCCCATGGAAGAGAGTGATAAAACAACCGAAGAAAGAACGCAAAAAACCCTAAGCGTAGACCAAATGTGTCATTGTTAAGTCGTTGACTTCTTCAAACATGCTTAAAACGATTAAAGCTGATAAATAAGTTCAAGTACCAGGCAATCTCATCAGTGTATTAAATGAGACCATAAGCGGCCATCTCTGTGTGCAGTGTAGTACTAGATCGGGAGTCAACTGACACAAGAGTCTTGACTAAAGTAATCATACAAGCTATTGGAAGTGGTACTAACTGCACCAGACTGTTTGACACACGTTGGTTAGAACTTAGAGATCAAGGACGTGGGTGAAGAAACAACAGATAAAGAAATCACCCAGGCAGTAAGAACGGCGACGAAATCCCTGACCAGCTTCAAGAAACTTTCAAACGAAAATTTGAACAAGGTTAAATAACTCGTTTGAATTTCGATTTAGTCGTCTAACCAAATAAAAAAGGTGATTCATATTTGAAAAATAATTAAAAATATAAGTACCTAACTATCGCCACATGACGATTTATGTAAGAATAAGGAGTCTTCCTTATTTTATCTTTATTATTATTAAAAATCTCGAAAAATCAGAAATTGAAAAAATTAATTATTAAAGGTAAAATAGGGGTGTCTATGATGGGGTCTCGAAATGTTATTAATGGATCACCAATAATTTTACACCAAATGAAAAAGTTATATACTATGTATACTATGACTATTAAATAAATATATATTATATACTCGCATTGTGTTGGTAGGAAGGGAAGTCGTATTATTGTCGGTTGTGAATCAAAAAAGGTTGCGCATCACTGGTATATATTATGCCATAGTATATTCCCAATAGATAGATGTAGCCTAATAAATCGGCGTATATTTTCATGTAGGTTGTAGGTAACAGATTGTCTCATAGGAACGTACGGAGCTTTTTGAAGAACAGCCAAAAATATCTTAAAATCAGTTAAAAATGTCTTGTGTAAGTAGGTATTCAATATAAGTTTTATCTTAATACACATTAAATATACTAAATAAAAAAAAAAGTAAGTATTGTGAACTATATTAAACAATAATCAATTTCCGAATACGCTCACGTTAAAATTCATTTATTATAATATAAATATATAGTATAAGCACTATAAGCACGCATCTCAATACGTACTGCGTAGCATCATACTACATCTATAGATACCACCTAATATTTGGCTTATAATATATAATATATTAGATGAAATTAATTGATATATTTAAGTATATTAATCTGAAATTCGAACAGCAACTTTAAAATAAAAAAATACTTTTACTGTCTGCTGGACGGATCATTTTTTAATGCTTCAACTGGTATTAATTGTAAAATTAAACTTTCGGCGTTCAGCGAAGCCATAACAAAAGGATTACAATAGGTCAATAGACGACTAATGTACGCAAATCGTTTCGTTCAATATTTAACCAAATATTTTATAAAAAAAAAAGCACCAAATAGTCAAATACTCAAATGTATTATTATGATATAAATGATATGATTAACATTGTTAATAACATAAATTCGAATAGATGTGTAATTATTTTGTGTATACACAAACACAAAATTTAAAATTGTTTATGTACTACTGTAATAGTAACTATCCTTAATGATTTGAAACTAAAAAAAGTTATGGAACACTTATATATTTAGTGGTAGCATGACTTAGAATTTATGTGAAACGGGAATCGATTAATATTCAATAATTAATAATAAAATAAATAATAATTGATGGAAACGTGTATTTGTATATCGTCCGTTAAAAATGCAATGAAGCTGTGTCAAGAAATATTAATGGATTAATTTTATATGACTGGCAATTGACAAAGACATGAAGCATTATGCACCCCCGCACTTCAAACCACCCACCTTCAAACCCAACAAATATAAAATATTTTATTCCGTGATAAATTTATCGCAAATAAAATATTATAATAACCTTATTTTAACGTTTTAAACTATATGACGTATTATAAATGTATATTGATTTTTGTCCAAAATTCAAGTGTTACGCTGAGAATAATTTATGGTTTTCTTTATGCCACTTCGATTTTACATTGAATTAACTTATCATTTATAAACACGATATTGACATAATATTATAGCTAGTTTTTTTAAGGCGGCGTTTTGAATAGGCAATTTAAGTACTTACAGGAGAATAATAAAATTATAGAATCAATTCGTATTTAACATTTTAATGGATCAATATTATTTTCTTTCTACATAATATTTCTTTGTAGCTCTATACAATATGTATTGATAGAATTATGTTTGATTTAACTGACTTTGGAAAATACTAATTTTCAAAATAAAGTAAGTTTTTGATTTGAAAATGTACACTTAAAAATGTGCTTTTTTATTATTAATTAAATCAACTAAAATATCGAATCACTTAATTTATCAACTAATGTTCAATTGTACATTATTACTTATTTATTATTTACTTTGAATGCATCAACTAATTAATTAAATTAATGATTAGTAGTCATAATGTAATTAGAGTTTAATTCATTTAATATTAATAATGAATGTGCATTTCAAATTAATGGAAAATCTTTAAACTAAAAATGTGTTTAAACTTTTTATTTTTTAGTTTTAAAACAATATAAAATAAACAACAGTATTTTATTTAATAACAATATTTATTGACAAAACAAAAAAAAAACACAATAATTAAACATTCATAAAACATACCAACATTGGTCATTTCAGCTTCTAACATCAGTCAATATTACTAAAGCTGGTCAACACAATATTTATGGTATATTTGATTTATTTTATATAAAATGTATGTCATTTATTTTTATGGAAGTTATGTTAAATAATTAAAATTAGTAAAAAATCTCAAAGAATTGTACACCTTTGCAAAACCAAACTGCAACATTGATTATCAGTTTTAGTTGCATGTTGCGGTGGTATCAAGTCTAAGTCCTCAGATTCTATAGATCCGTGAAATTCTTGTAGACTGAAAGTATCGCTCAATGTTTGCCTAGCCTTTGGTCCAGGAAAAAACCGTATTTCCATTTCACTATAAAAATAAGCTAAAATGTACATTTTTAACTTTAAGATGAATATATGAATAAAAATTACCTGTCAGATGAATCCCAATCTACTAATACTGGTAATTTATCTATCTTGGATGATTTGCTGTTCGGAACAGCCATTTGGTTATATTCCATCAAACCTGGTTTAGCATATTGTTCTGTTGTAAATCACAAAAATAATTTAATCATAACCCAATAAAAATAAGATTGTAAAACAACAAATTCTACAGGAATAACAACAATAAATAAATGAAAACTAAAATTGATAAAAAAAAATCTTACCACTGTTTTTCTTTCATCGTGCATTCGTGCATGATAAAATAATTCAAAAATTCAGTTAATGTTAAAGAAACATAAAGCTAAATCTAAACAAAATATACAAAAATAAAAATAAAATAGGATGTTTTTCTACAATAAAACCATACAATAATAAATAAAATAATATGTTGATTGTTAACTGGTTTATCGACTTGCCCATTTTTTTCTGGAAAAATGAAGGTTTTGTAACTCTCATCGAACAATCACTTGTGTTGCTGTCTTCGTCACTGTTCTACAATAAACATAAAACATTTATTTCATATGGTATACTGTGTTTTTTTACATATTGTATATATTTATATAATTTTAATATAATTATTGTGTTAAAAAAATGAAATATTTATAAAATAAACAACATTTAATACCTAGAAAGTTAATTAAACTGAATGATCTAAAAGTTTAAGATTAAATTTAAACTATTATAGCGTTATAAATATTTTATACACAATAACATTAAATCAGTATATAGCATATTGTATATAGTTACTCTGTCATTATCTTCTGTTGTAGTTTTATGACGCTTTGTAGTATCGCTGTCTATTCCACTATCGTCCATCTAAAATACACAATTCACTATAATATAACTTGTACAGAAAACAAAACACTAAATAGTTTGACTGTTTGACACAAATTTGAAAATAGTGCTATAATAACTGGATACGTGATTGCTTTTAATACACACATTCATAATAAAAAATCTCCAACTTGTACCCAGTTACAACCACAATTAAAAAATATGAATTAATTTCATAGACAGACATCTAGAGACGAAAGGCATAGAGGGACTTAGACTTCCTCTCAAATTGAAATTTTATTATTACTGCTATTCATGTTTTTATCATTACATCTTCCTAAAAATTCAACTAAATGTCCGCTAATGATTAATTTTACTATTTCTTTTGACGCGATTACAACACCAGATTCTACATTATAGAAAATCAAATTTAAATTAAATATAAAATTTAACAATTACCATTATTGACGACATTACGAATGATTAAATTTCTAATCTTGTTAACCACACATTAATTAGTAAAAACTTTAAAAGTTAAATAATATCTGAAATCTTAATTAAATATTTTTTTTGTTTAGTAGTATTGGAGACGGTACTGCGGTAGTTCGGTGGTAGTACGTCTGGACGTACTCACGTACTATTAAGTATTTACGTATTAATCATAATATTCAGTCATAACAAGTCTATACCTGTTTATCTTGTCATTTACAACCGTGGTTTGAAGTGATAATAAAGATTTTTTTTGATAACACAATAGAAACGCAAGATAATAATTCTCTGATATATAGTCCGATAGTCGGTACTTAAGAACTTCGGTAGATATTTTGCATTGATAATAATTAAAATTTACTGGTGCCGATGTTTAAATGTTTTTTTGCCTAGAATTAACTTGCTCCAAATAAAATAAATAAATTGGTTACCTAAATACGTTAAAAATAGGAAACATTTTTAATATACATCATTTACAATGATCGAAGGATTAATTTTCGAATATTTCGATCGTATTAAATGTACTTTCAGCAAAATTGAAATTGGACTAATCTAAATAAATGGTATATAAATAAAAGTAATTGTAATTAAATAAGTAAAATATTTTTTAAGCAATTAAAGATTTTCTTGTTAGTGGTGGATCAATTGCAATGTTCTTACTTCTAACTGAATTATGATCATTGTAATATAATCTTTAGAAAATCAACACAAATTTAACAATCATGATGTTTAAAGCAAAAATTTTATTAATTGGAGTCATACTCACTTTGGTAATCACTCTATTATTGTCACTGTTGTATGTGCGTAAGTACCTATATTCTGCATTACTTATTCTATTGTTATCTGATAAATGTGAATGAAATATTAAATATTTATCATTTAGTTTTAGTTTTTATAGATACTTAAATTTTTATTTTTTTTTTTTTAGGAGAACTTGAAAATGGTGGAAATATACGCTCAAAAGAACAGGCTTCTTCCATGTTCAAGGGCAATAAACTTGGCATTATAATACCATTTAAAGAAAGGTTTGACGAGCTTTTAGAATTTGTACCACATATTAATTCGTTCCTAAAAAACCAAGATGTAGTCCATGAAATATTTGTTATCAACCAAGTAATTAAACTGTCATATTTAAGTATGATTATAATAAATTTAAAAATATTCTTTTTTATTTAACATTCAGGTTGATCAGTACCGTTTTAACAGAGGTTCATTGATTAATGCTGGATTTAAAGAAATAATGTCCTTATATAGCATGATTGATTATATAGCTATGCATGATGTTGATTTATTACCTCTTAACCCCGCACTTGATTATCATTATCCTCCAACTGGTCATGTTAACCACATTGCTGCACCTTATTTGCATCCACGATACCATTATGCTTCATTTGTGGGTGGCATTCTACTTATTACCAAGTATGTAATTTATATTTTATTTTTAAAAATTTGTTTTTTTATTTGTATTTATTTATTTTATTTTATTAGAGAAGACTTTATACAAATTGATGGCTTAAGCAATAATTATTGGGGTTGGGGTCTTGAAGATGATGAGTTCTATTTACGTCTTAAAGAAGCCAAGATAGGTATCCATAGACCAGGAAATTTAACAACAGGCATATCAAATACATTCAGGTAAAAGAATCAATTTGTATAATTACACATATTTTAAACAAGAAAACTTTGTAAAATTAAAGTTTAATTCCAATTTTTTCAGACACAATCATGATCGAACTGTTAGAAAACGCGATATGACAAAATGCTATAACCAACGCGAAGTAACAAGAAAACGTGATAGACACACTGGATTACATAATGTTAATTATTTTGTAAAAAAAAAACATGAGTTGCTCATAGATGGTGTACCTACACTAGTGTTGGATATAGAATTAAAATGTAATAAGACTTTAACTCCTTGGTGCTTATGTTCAGAGTATGGTATAAAAAATACTAAAAATGTTAAAAAAGGCAAGTAAATATTATATTTAAAGTAAAATGATATTTAGGTTGAGTTTATTCGTGAGATTAAATTTTATAGCTGTGAATTTTATTATAATGTTAATATTACTCAGAAAGTACAAATTTATATTTTATAACTAAATACCAAATTTCACAAATTTATCACTAAAACCTTTCAACATTAAAAAAAAAAAAAAAAAAAAATTGAATCTGAGTTAGGTATAAACTTGCCTAATATAAAATCTAACATATTATGTAGGACAAATTTAAATAAAGGAACACATTATGAAATTATCTACTATATTTATTATTTGTTTGACAAAGTTAAATATATTTAGCTTCTTTTAACTTACCACATTAAATATGCACTGAACTTCATTACTATTTAGTGATGCAGTACATCTAAACAGATACTTCAGTACCTCAATAAAAATAGTGAGTGTATTAAAGTCCCTTGTATATATTTACTATACCCCATAACAATTAACTTGTGACACAGTAATTGTGTTCAAATTAAATATTAGTAAATAAATATGTATAAATATAAAATTGACATAACTAATTATTATTATTATTTTTTAAGAAAAAACTAGTAAGGCGACAGATTAATGTCTCAAAATAATCAACCTAGGACATAATTTTTTTGAGAGACGGCAATTTTGTATTAAACTTATATTTTGTATATTTCTTATATCAATTATTTTGTTTAATAGCAGGCTTATTTAAACCTTAATTATTCTCTAAATACCTATTGTATAATATCCCACTTCACAATTACGATGATTCATAAAATATAAAAGTATGAACCTAAACAATTATTAGTCAAACCATGTTTATTTTTGTTGGTGTATAATTGAAACAATACAAAAAAAGTTAACTAGGGGCTGCAATGGTATAAATCCGTCCCTGATCTAGTAAAAATTTAGCATCTATAAAAATAAGCCTTATTATAATTGTGTTCATATAAGTTAGTAATAAGTTATAAAATATACATTTTTAATTATTATTTTATTATGTTATTGTTGATTGGATTCTCTTGACTATTATTATTATTGTTTTAAAAATTGTTATTATATTATTTGTAAAAAATACAGAAATATTCTGTTATTAGCTTAAAAAAGTCGACTTAACTTTTGCTTATATTATAATTCAGTATATTGTATTGTTATGTTTCAATACATTGTATTCTAAGATGTTTAAATTGTGGTAATTTCTGAACTATAATAATATAATTATAATATATAATACTATAGTGATATTATAAATCAAAATAATTTAAACACTGTAGGAAACTGTAGATTTGTAAAATGTAATTTTTGTTTTTTAGTTTTATAATTCTATTAATTTTTGATCTCATCAAACATGTTTAGCCATAATGTTTTTGTTACCAAAAAAATTATAAATATATTTTTCTTTATTTTAAGTTTATTTAAACTTTTCAGCAATATTGTTTTTTTTTCAGTCAATATAACGTTATATTCAGTATTATAATAGTTGCTCAAAAAAAATGTTAAATACATATTAATTTAATGTATTCTTTAATAAATAATAAAATTATTTATTATACATTTAATAAGATTACAAATTTTTTTTTTATATACTTTATTCGACTTTCTAGAAATATATTGTTTGCTTTATCATTTATCAAAAACTCCTTAATTAATCTATTCTTATGTTTTTTTGTTATTAGATGAATGAAGATATTTTAAAACAAATAAAACAAAAAATGTTTTATATAAAATGATTATGGCATAAGCAAGATATGTTGCTATAGATACAAAAAAAACATATTTTTAATATATAGGTATATCATTCCTTTTAAGTTTTCCCCCTGGTTCTTACAAAATACACTTTATAATCAACTATAATCTATGGAATCCTATGTCTAAATATGTATCTACCTTGTTTGTTTGAATAAGAATTGAGAATTTAATAAATTTTAAATGTTTTATAAATAGTGATCATTTATAAAGTATCATACATTATTCTTTTATTTCTCAAGTCAAATCAATATTTATTTAATTTATTAAAATGTTATTAAATACTAAAATATTAATTCAATGACCAATAATTATTCATCCACCAGAAAGTAAAAATAAATACATTTTTTTAGTTCATAAATAATTGCATATAATATATTATAATATATAATACTCCAATTATTTATATTCAATTTTTATAAGTTCTTTATACTTCCTATACTTTATGTTTAATATTATGAAGGTTCTTTATTAATATTGGCTAATGACGTATGGGCTATGTTACAATGCTACATAGTTAATATTCATGTTTATATAAATATTTATCCACATATTTTCTTCGTAAATCGTCACGGGCTCATGGTCATCAACTGTGTTATCATAATTATTATTATCATGTACTATCAGTTAATTAAATATAAAATAAAAATAAAATGATTCATTAGAAATTAGAATTTATTATTTAGATTTTTGGATATTTGTTTCAAACTTAGATTTTAATATTTTATAAAATGTACAACTCTAACAGGTAATAATTATATTACAATAAAACTAACTTAAATTTTATGAATGTATATATTATATAACATTATTTTTGTGTTTTTATTTTTATTTCAGACCTAATTTTTCTGATCATAATCTTGAAAGAGTTTCCGCTAATAATAGAAACCATTACAATGCTACAAGAAAACCTAAACCATTAAAATCAAGAAATCCAAAGGTTGATAATCGGTCACCAAGTTGTAATGAACAAATATCTGAATTCTCTCCATTTCAGTGGAATCAATCCAATCAACGATTATATCCTACCATGTCTGATTCTGCTGTTTGTGGTTATCCTGTTCCAGTTAATATACCCGTTGACCCCCGCTTTCATACCTTATATCCTATATATCAACCATACATGTCAGTTGGTATTGGCAGAGAATATTTAGAACCCAGTCAACATATGTCATCCAGAGATCAATTTACTAGTTTACCTCCTATTAATATTGCAGACAACGAATCTGAAATTAAACGTACGCATAGTGATCCCGGTTTAAATAATCAAGATGATAAATTTGAACTACTTAGTAGTGAATCAGATCAAGAATCGTATGATACCTACTATGCTAATGAAGTGGCCGAATTAAAAAAGGATAATCAGAGATTAGCTAATGAATTAGAATTAGTGAAAATTGAATTAAGAAATTTGAAATTGGATATATCAAGTAAAAATAATGACAGATGTGGTTGTGCAGATCCAGGATCTATTACAAGTAATTTTCTTAAATATTGAGTATGTATATATATATATATGCAACAGCTCTGAATTTAGTTTTGAATATTGCTAATTTTCCCAGTTTTCACTTGCTTGATGCCTTGATAAAATGATTAATCTAAACTATTGATTAAAATTTGTGATAATAATGTATGCTTGTGAATACAGCTCTAATAGCTGTATCCATTTAGATTTTGTTTGTAATGAGTTTCTAAATTTATCTGTGATATGAAGAACATTAGTTATAAACTTTAATACACACAGTTTCTCTCTTACCCCAACAATGATTCATTGCAGGTTTATGTTATATTTTACTTTATCACAGCTACTATTGGTACCTAAAATTTACCGATCTACCATTAATACCATCTTTCCACTTCTAAAACGTTTATCATAAATTCATAATGCATTTTAGATATCTAAAAACACTTTTTACCCCTTACTGAATTCTATTACTTTACTCAATTTTGTAAGCATATGTAGGTAACACAGGTTTATTTTAGTTTCAGTGAGATAATGTATAAATATTATAGATTTTTTTTTTTTTAGATATCGTTCAAGAAATAAGAGCAGCACATAAATTAATGGAACAAACATTAGAGTCAAGATTAAATTCATTTAATGCTAATAAAAATGAAATTACTGTAAGAAGTTTCTACAAAAATCTATTTTGCTATAAAGAAATTGAACTAAATACAATTTTTTTACAGAATGATAGTTCTCAATTATCATTAATAAATGAGCGGCTAGAAAGATTAGAAAAATCGAGTGACAAATCAAAAAGGTAAAATAATAAGACCAATAATCACTATATACTGTTTATTATTTTATAATCTTATAAGTAACCATGCAGGAAATTGTATTGATTAAGTGTGATTGTCATAATACACAAATTATAGACTTCTAAATTATTATTTACATTTAAATGAATTTAAAAGTTGAAATTTAATATTTAGTGTTTATAAATTTAAAAAAATACTAATTTATATCAAAACCATTTCAAATTCTTATACTTTAAAAATTAATTATCTGTCAGTGATGTAATTGCTACAAATTAATCATATATCATGTATTTTTAATAAAAAGTTTTAATTTAAACAATATTTTAATAGGTCTAATTTATTGATATATTGTGCAATTTCTACTTTTAATATGTTATTTAAAATGTACTTTTTTCTTTTATTTTAGATTGGACTCAGATAAAAGATTAGTTAAAATTAATAACTCATCAAAAAAAAGCTCTGCTGTAACAGCTTTGTGAATTAGGTAAAAAAAAAAAAATATGCAAATTAAAAATCAAACATAATAACAAATAATGCCATACATAATTTAACTCAATATTATATTAATTGAAATGTCATAAGCAATATTGTATTACAAATATTTAATTATAAATATTGTGAATGATGTATTAATTAATATTGTTTGAAAAATTACTAAAGAGTAATGACTATTTTATAGCATAGTATATTTTGTATATTTTATTTTTATTTTTTAAGAGGTTGTGTTTATTAATATATAGAATTTAAAATATTACCAATAGAATATATTTAAAGATTCTTATCAATAATATTTATCTACTAACCACAAATTTTTTTTATAAAGAATTGTGCTATATTCCATAAACATATTCCATTTATCTTTTACATTTTAATTACAATACGTTTATTCATGTACATTCCTTCCATAATAATAAATAAAATTTATTTTATAAATGATTAAATTATATAAAATTAAGTAGGTGCATTACTAACTAATTGTATATTCTAAATAAGTTCAGTGTGTAAGATGAGCACAGTAAAATTCATCGATTATGTTTTTTCTGTTTATTGTTTAGACTGCTCAACTTAACATAATATATAACATAGTATAAGGTTAATGTTTTGTTTGAGTTTCGACAAAAGGAACTTCTACAATTTGATTTGATTGAAATGTCACTCATACCTATTATATTGCAATAAGACTATTTTTACATCTATTTAGTTCCAAATTGAATTTAAAACTTCAATTTCATCTTTATAGATGAAAAACAATTTCTTGTGTATTATTAAAATTATATTAAAAAGACAATACATACAATTTTATACTACTTAGTTCCATCAGCAATACTCCTCTCAACTAAAGATAATAAGTATTTTGTAATTGCATTTTAGATGTTTCTTTGTGTATTATTTTTGTATGGTGCTATTTATAGCATTAGTTTTAATAAATCAAATATTATTTAAGAATTTAATGGCTAAATTTTAATTAATTTTTAATACAATTAGTGGATATTATAAAAAAAATTATCTATGGTAAGACTTGCAAGTGACTACTAGCTTACTACATCAAATTAATTATATTATCATTGATATTGCTATAAGAAAATTATTTTAAAATTTATTTTTATTTACTATATTATTTATTCTTTTATTAATGTAATAATGTTTTAGTCTGAATTGAATTATTTAAATAAGTATTATTTTGAAATATCTAATATTATTATAAAATTCGAAGATGCTATTTATAAAATAATTAGAAAAAATATACTTACATTACGCACATTTAAGTACCACCACATAATACTTTTTAAGTTATAACATAACTATGTGTGATTTATATTCTTAGTTATTTTTCATTTCCCGATGACTCAGTAAATCTATCAATCAGAATTTATTATTGTAATTAATTTGTAATGTATTGTATTATTAACTTACCTTTCTAAATAATGAACCGAAATTATTAAGGTATTTTTATTAATATTATAATTTGAAAATATACATCATATTATTTTGTATAAGACTTGATGATAATAATAATGATACATTTCTTATTTAAACGATTTTAAAATAAAATCAAAATAATCTTTGAGCTTATTCTTATACAGGTCACAAATTAAATACAATAAATATATGCTACAATAATTAAATATGTTGTAGCAAACTATATGTTATTAGTATGTAATTAATTTAATGTTTTTTATAACATTTATCATTTTGTATTTTGTTAGTAATTCAGATAATTTTATTGTTTATAACTTACTAGGTGTTAATATTATATAGTGTTGTTACTGAAATGTATAATTAAATAGTTAATTTTATGTTAATATAATAATCAATACTTATTTATTTTGTATATTAATAAAAATTGTTATATATAATATATACATTTTGAAAATTGAAAAATAAAACTAATTGTTTTGTAATTCTAAACATTTGATTGTTAAAATAATTGTATTATTTATGTGAAATTATTGTTTTTTTTCGTTATCAGAAATCAAAATGGAATTGTTTAAAGTATGAAAACTAGATTTGATAAATTTAAAAAAATAAATATCTAGGTAGCACCTACCTACTGTAATAATTTCAGACATTTCAATCATCGGTTCAAGAAAAAACAATCCATTTTATATCAGCACTTTTCGGGTCGTTACTCGTTAGATTAAATATTTTAGTGAGGTATGAACGCTAAAAGTACGAAGCAATGCAATGATATCTGGAAAAAGATAGGTACATGAATATCGGTCCGTCTGATTTTTACAACTCTACAAAGCTGAGGGAAACGGCCAGATCACGTATGAATGAAAATATTCTGTATTTACGATTCCATAGCAAAGGAATGTTTGAAATATTCTTAGATCGAGTAATTTAAACTTAACATATATTTTAACATCAGTTTTTGGTACTTCCGTGTTAACTTAACTACTTAAGGTTCATATCCGGGTTATTTCGACTACCGCAATTTATTATATAAAAAAGTATAGGTAAATTCGTATTACGTGTATATATTGTTGACATATAATTAGTAAAAATATCATACAAAAAATATTATGTATTTATATATAAACTTAAAAAAAACGTTTTAAAACTTAAAACAAAAATTAAATAAAAAAAAAAATCAGTTAATAATTTTTTTTACAAAGGAAAGTACCTACGTTTTAATATCCATTAGAATTCTAGAAAAGGATTTATTGCCAATTTTTACCACCTGTAAACAAATTCATTGAAATAGTAGGTAACCTAGATACTAGATCAGTGGTCGAAAATCTTTTTGGACTCTCGGGTCACATTCACGGATTAAAAAGAGTTCGTGGGCTGGACAAAAATAAAAATGTTATATTATCAAATTATTTACTATGATAAAAAGCTACCTAAAACTTTAAAATAATGAAATGTTTAAAAAAAAATTCGACATTCTAAAATTTAAAGCGGACCCTATACACTAGCGGGGCGGGCCGAATTCTAGATGATTGCGAGCTGTTAAATAAATTCCTGTACGGAGATTTTCTTACCTAAGTGGTTGAGATAACCCGGATGATGATTATAATATTATGTTGTATTGGAAATATCTTAATAGTTGCGATAACCCGGAAGCAGGCCCGGATTATATTTGTTTGTGGCCCTGGCAGTGCCGTGTTAAGGTTTAATACCACCGGGGGCATATATATTTTGCCGCTTCCCCCCGTAAAACCAATAATTAAAAAAACTGGTATAATATACTGATTAAATGAATACAGCAAATATACTTTGACACATTATAACTTTTTGACCAAAATTATGGTGTTGGGCACAGGTATTAAGTATTTATATATAGATACCTATATAATCGATTACATACAATAAAATTAAATCGATCGTATAAAATATAATTTATATCATGTTTATTTGTTGTAGAATCTAATAAAAACGACTTAAGCTACAAAAAATATACTTTAAAGGGCTAAATAAAGGCTATAATGCTGTTAAGATAACGCATAAATTGATTTTTATGTGTACTTTAAAAAACAATTGATCATTTTGAAAAATGCCTAATATATTAAAATAAATATTAAATTTAAAGCACTTTGGTAAATTAATACAAAATATAAACCGTAGAAATAAATAATAGTATGCACTATGTATACATATTTTTAAGCCTTTCAAGAATTTAAACTAAAAAGTTGTTTATTATAAAAACGATATTTTTTTTATTACACCCAAAATAAAAATAAAACAACAGTTCCTTTAATTTATTAGTTTTCATCTATCTTATATTATATTATTACATTAAGTTATATAGGTATTTAAAAACTTGTTTCCTTACTTTTAAGCTAATTTTTGATAGATTCATCAGTAAATAGATTCAAAAATATCTTTTCTCATGATAACATTATTATAGAGAATTTTAAAAAAATGCAAAAATATTTTTGACCTCCGTTTGTTTCTACCTACCCTTAACAAAAAACTAGCTTATTATTTAAAACATGGTATTATTATTGTTTTTTTAATTCATAAATCTGAATTTTAGGTACCTATATAAATATGTGTTACAATATCATACATTTAAAATATAATTAAACAATATACACCAGTATATAACCATAGTCCATATATGTAAATTAAACATGACTGCATAATTTTAAATAAAAATTAGGTTAGGAATAAGTGAATTGACCTATTATCAAAGTTTTAGATGAGAACATTATCTGTGTTATCTCGTTGGCTTTTTACGATATTTTAATTTTTAGGTAAGTAATGAGTATGAAATTATTAAATATTTAAAAATGCTCATAATTCACTTAAAAAATTTAAAATATCGTAAAAAGCCAACGAGGAAACACAGATTATGTTCTCACCTAAAAGTTTGATAATAAGTCAATGCACTCTAATATTAAAACTAAAAGCACACTATTGAAACTGGTGAACGAAAATTAACCATATCGTACGTGTGTAAGACAGAGACAACACATGCAGGTGAGACGTCCTCGTAAGTATTTTATAAATTTTATAAACTATTATTTGTATTTGTTTTTTCAGTATGAATACATTTTTATGAAAAATCATATTTTTCCAAAAAGAATATTTATGCTTTTACAAGATTATTTTAATGAAACTATAAAGCACAAAAACATCTTATTTTTAAGATTTTAAATCCGGTCTCTAGTTATAACTTATAATTATCTTGCAACATTTATCAATTATAACATGTGTTAATAATATTATACACAAATTTGAAATTAAGGTTGAAGTTTGATAATAAGATTATGTAGGAGATAAAAAGAATAATCATATAATTTTTAATTTATAAAAGTTGTTTTATCAATTAGCCAAAAATCAAAATATAAGATTATAATTTGTTTATATTCTTTGTAGACCCATATTTCTCGTCGGTCTGGGAGCCATAGCCTCCTGGGCTCTGGCACTCGCTTAATCCGGAAGTGTCCAGTTTTTTTAAGTATACAATGTTTCATTAACTTAGTATTATATGATATATTTATATATATTGCTATCATGGGCGCCAACTATTGGGGTGCTACGGTGCTGGAGCACCCCATGAAATAAATAAAACATAAATATAAAATATTCAATACGTTAATATTATACATTTATAGAAATATAAATATAAATGATCATTTTTATGTAATGCTTTGTTGAATATTTTTTTTCATTTTGCTTATAAGTTAAATAATTTTGGGATTTTGGGCACCCCATGAAAATTAGAAAACCCGGTGCCCATGATTGCTATTGAAGTAATTTATTTTAGTATTAGTACCTTACTTATTATCTTATTGTAAAACAGTGTGAATGTAATAGGTTTATTCATCATTTCATCAATGTGATAAAATTAATTTATATATTTTGAAAAATGAAAATGTCTGCATATAGTAAAATTTATAATATACATAAAATTAACAGGTCCCTACTCCCTACAAATAATGCTTTTGAATTTACTACATTGCTATATTTTTCGTTTAAATATCTAATTGCGTGCAAATTTTAACTTCAAATGAAAAAAAAACCTGAACGTAGAGAATAGTGAATAGTGAATAAAAAAATCATAGTGCAACACTGAATGCAAAGGCGTATTTAGGGAAGGGGAATTTCCCAGGGCGTTGTGCTAGAAGTTAAATTTTACTTTTAGGGCTTGAGTTTTTTTTTAGAGAGAAAAAAAGGCGCTAAAATCGTAAATACGCCTCTGGCCGAATGTGATCGAATATATCATAAAGTCATCATATTATGGATCGCAAATCGAAATCACTACAAATCGCAATAAAAATAATATGACACTGTATAACTTGCCCCAGCCGGCCAGTCTCACTCTAGAGCAACAGGTGATAAGTAGTAAGTGGACTGTTGTAGTCATTGGGTGTTGTAGACTTGTAGTGGGGAAGAACGATGGGTTTTCGACTTTTCGTCTGCGACGCAGTCTTGATCTCTCGGTGAACAGACTATATAAGCTTTATAGTATAAAGACAAAAGACGAGACTTTATCATCTATCACGAACTAAGATAATATATTCCATAGTTCGAGTTCGTGGGGGACCGCATATAAACGAGGACAATTTTCATATGGAACCGTATTTTTCAGGAAAATGATTATCCCGACTAGATTTCTTGTAGGGAAAAATATTTCAAAATAATGGTTTAATAAAGGAATGATATTTTCGCCCTCCGTTTGTGGTACCTATCTATTTATAGCCGAGTTATAAATATACGTTTACGTTATCATTCTTGTTTAGTGATAATGCGCCGTCCTCATTAATATTCACAAGGTGCATTATTATTTATTATTATCATTATAATCAGCTGCTTACTCGCGCTATCCTGCCGCTGGTGTGATCTGTGGTGAAAACGTTAGATAACAATGTCCAGATATCATCACAAATCAGTAATCACAAGTTACACAATCTCTTTCGTATCGATGTGTTACTTTGAATACGTTTGACTTCCGCAGCGTGTATTACCGAGAAAATCGCGTTCCGTACTTTAAAACGATACCCATCAACCGATAATACTTAACGTTCTGATTGTCCTCTTTTTTTTTTTTTTTTTACTTAATAGTATGTTTTTCTTATTAAATAACATGTATTTGTCAACAAGAAAAAAAGTCATCTTGATAAATCAAAATTTATCATCAACATGATATTATAAATTATTCACATGTTTTTGTCAAATAATTTCGTCTCGTGTTGACTATACCTGTGGTTGTTGATCTGTGCTCGGTGTCCTCCAAGTATGTATTTACTTATAATTATGTCTCATTTTACATGACTTTGTTTACCAATATTATGGACATAATGCTTGTAATTATTTTCAGGTTGTATTGCCTATAGTTACACATTCAACATTTAAAACTATAGCTAACATGAGTCTCTGTGATTTGTTGAGGGTTCCACCCATATTCATTATGGACGAACTCTTCAAAAGTAGTTTCGGGTTTCCAGATTTGGCTGACATAATATTTCCAGTAAATAATGCTTTTGTAAATAGCACTCTCAGTCAAGCTGAGATCGGAGAGTCCACACAATATTACAAGGCCATATTTTTATCCTTCATCAAAATAATAGTATCTTGTTTAAGTAAGTTAAATAAATTATCAAATAAAAATATATCAGTTACTTCAATTTTTATTTTTATTTTTCTAGTATTTTGTTCCTCGTCATGTTTATTTGTCCTACCTGCCAGATACTTATATCTAGTGTACTTTCATGTAGTTTCTGTTTGTATTGTACTTCTTTCTTACTGGTCAAACATACAAACACTTAAAGTTCTATCAGGCAAATATGAAAACTTTCAAACTGACACGATACATGAAGTCATAACATGGGATGTAGACGGAATTTTACATCTTTTTACACAATTACAAATCATAAATTTTTTGTATCTGTTAATCCGCAATATAATTCTACAGTGTTGTCTATCATTAGTATTTGACTTTTTACAAGTATTTACTACAAATCATTCAATCAGCAAAGTAAATACCTAATACAACTTAATTGCATTTTATCTTGAATTAATAATAATGTATTTAATATTTCAGGTTTTCAGCTTTAGCTTTGTGATTCCTACTTTTATCTCATTAATACCTGGTACACATGGAATTTTGAATACAGTAACTGTATTATCAACATTGTTACCATTGTTTATTATGCTGAAAACATTATGGCTAAATATATTTACAATAACAAATTTAATTCGTAATGGATATAGTCATGCAAGAGAGACCATCAAGTAAAGCCATTTTGTACATTATTATTACTATTATTAATTTTTAGTATTATGATTATTATTATTTACAATCATCAACTAATAGGTATTATTTTAATATTTGATGTATAATATGTATACCTACTATTTAATATATTATGACATTAAGTATAATGTTCTAGTAATTATGGAATATCTGCCATGGTTGAAGTGGAATGGCTTCGTCTCAAAATCCCTAGTGTTCTACGAATTTTTTGGGCCATACGAGTACTGGAACAAATTTTATACCTATTAACTGATATGGAAATACAAAATGAAACTTTATATGAAGCCGTGAAATATTTGTTAATTAAAGGATGCGACACATTTACAGCAGTTTTAGGAATGACAAGCTTTGTATCATACTTTTGTCATTATATCGGAGTATTTTTCCAATGGGTAAGATACTGGATATGGATTTATATTTTTAGATGTTCCTAACAATTTTTTTTTTTTAGGTGCTCTTAACTGAGGACGTAGATGATAAAAGCATTGGAACAATTTCTGCAGTATTATTTTATATACTAGCTTTGCAAACTGGACTAACTGGCTTAGATCCAGAAAAGCGCTTTATAAGACTCTATCGTAATGTTTGTTTACTTTGCGCTGCCTTACTGCATTACATCCATAATGTTGTTAATCCATTATTAATGTCTTTGAGTGCTTCTCATAACCCATCACTTAATAGGTACTATATTATTTGTTTTTATAGATGTTTTAAAATTAATTTAGTTTAATTTTTTAGACATTTAAGAGCTCTTCTAGTTTGTGGATTTCTTATAGTGTTTCCAATCACTATGTTAACATACTTGTGGTCTCACCATTCAGTTAGCACATGGCTACTAGCAGTTTCTTCTTTCAATATTGAAATTATTATAAAAGTATTGGTATCATTATCTGTCTATTCATTGTTTTTAATTGATGCTTATCGTACAACATTTTGGGAGAAATTAGATGATTATGTGTATTATATCAAATCATTTGGCAATACGGTAATTTGAAAAATACTTTTATTTTACATTTATTTCTTAATATTATGGTCATATATTTTATTTTAGGTGGAATTCTGTTTTGGTATCTTTCTTTTTCTAAATGGTGTTTATATTATGGTTTTTGTATCTGGTGGTGCAGTACGTGCATCTATGATGTGTATACATGCATATTTCAACATATGGTGTGACGCTAGAGATGGATGGAGAGTATTCATTAAACGCCGTACAGCTGTAAAAAAAATTGAATCATTACCAGAAGCAACTAGTGTTCAATTGTCTGAATTAGATGATGTCTGTGCCATATGTTATCAAAATATGGGATCAGCAAAAATTACTAAATGCAATCATTATTTCCATGGTGTATGTTTGCGTAAATGGCTCTATGTACAGGTAAATTATTTAAATTTTTTTATAGAAACTAATTCTATAAAATAAATTTATCTTAGATTATTACTTAAATTTGACAAATACTGACACTGTAAAAAAGATCTTATGTGGTTTAAAAATAAAATGATGCCACACAATATTAGTACTTAGTTTTAAGTAAAGTTAAAAAAATATATATAAAGCTAATATTTTATTAAACAATACTCATTATTTCAAAATGTATGAACGTTTTTAAAAATATTTATTTTACATAATTTCCAGTCAAAATAAAACAGAAAATAGAACATTCTTTGAGTATTCCAGTACATTAAAATAAAAAATCGGACGAATAGTTTATGAGTTATTAATTATAACTTTAAAAGTATTTAAAGATTAGTTAAACAGAGTGGAGTAGTATGGGAATATCCTGAAAAATGTTGATTTACTTCTCCACTTTTCTAAACTTTAAGTACTTAAAAATTTATAACTTATTAACTTCTTGTCAATATTTCTATTTTTATGCATCAAAATACTCCAAAATATTATACTATAGAGTATAAAATTAAAAATGATATTGCTATTTAAAAAAGTAAAAAATTATAATAATAAAAAATGTTGTTTTATTTCGACTGGAAATTATGTGAAAACAATTTTTAAATAATGCTGGTAAATTTTGAAATAATGAGTTGTTTCATAAAAGAATCGCCCAGTTTAAGTATTTGAATTTTTTGACTCACATACCTTACTAGACTCCCTAAGACAAAGATCTAGTCTATCAATTACAAATTTAATTCATATAGCAATTGTTTTATAAATAACAATTTGTATATACATTTATTTTGTTTTTATGTAATTTTAAATTATTTGATGGTTTAGGATCGATGTCCATTGTGTCATGATATTTTATACAAAGCTGAAATGTCAAATGTCCAGACACAAGATACAAACCAATTTCAAGATCTTCAAAATGTTATTGATGCTGATAATTCATAGTTTTTTTTTACTGATTAGATTTTATTATAAACTTTTATTCAATATATATATATATTGACGACTAAAATAGTAACTAAAATATTTGATTTAAAAAATTTTAATTTTGTATTTTGCACGTGCTTACTGTAATATTATGTGGTTCTAAGTTTTATATAATTATCAATAATAAATAATTTGATTAATATTCAACCTTTTAGAATTTAAAATTGAAAATGAGGGTTAAAGTATTTTATGATTACTCAACTGAGTATAGTATGTTATACAAATTTTATGTTTTCTGTATATACTTCAAATATTTATAAATTGTATATCCCCACTTGTTTAATGTAAAGCTTATTATCTGTAGTGATTTATTTACAACATTTACTTCAAAACATCACATATATATGTTTTATAATTGTATTTAACAAAATTAATATTTTAGAAGATACAACTAGAATTGATAATAAATTTGATTAAAATACTTCATAAAACATAATATGTATTTTTTTTAATTTTAGATTTTAAAATTTTGCTTTTAAAAATAATCCATTAAAAATTAACCTCCAAGACAAAACCAGATTGTAAATGTTTAATATTATTTTACTTAAACTTTAAAACTTCAGTATTAATTAGTAAATATTAACAAATATATATCACAATGAATAGCTTTTAGCTACCTACTCGTACTTATACTCGCGCTTAATAGAAGAAATGTATTTTAATTTTTAATTTTAATCTTTGACGTGCTTCATGTTAGTATTTTAGTTAAAATATATATTTTTATTTTATATCTTTGGAATTAGTTGTGAAATAATTTTATCTTTTTGTATACCACTATTTAAATTAAATAAAATATTTTTAATATTCATCACATTTTACATTATAAAATAATATAGTCTTATAGTTGTACACATGATACTAATATTTTATTTATATTTGTTAAATCAATATTTTTCTATCTAAAATTTTAAAGCATTTATTTTAAATTATATAGTTAAAATGTGTAACAAACGGTTCACACACACAATACAATATTTTTTAAATTGTAGTTTCACCTAATTATTTTGGCAATATAATAGTATTGTTTCTTAAAGTAAAGCAATATTAAAATAACTTGGTGTTGGATAAGCAAAGGTGGTTTTTAATAGATTAATAATATATTTTACATTAGTGAAAAAATATTCCTTTTTGTACATATTTTTAGTTTTTTTATCAAAATTTAAATTGTATAGGTTATTTTTTTTTATTAATTTGTACTTAATTTGTATTGATACTTAAATAATACAAGTATGCATATTGTTAACATTAATCTTATTTAAAAATTTTATTTTATTTTACCATTTACTAACTAGTGTTGTGGCAGAATAAAAATTAACAAATGGAGAAAATTTGTTAAAGGTTATCATATCAAAGTTAAATTGTTGTTTAATATTATTTCTAAAAATCAGACTGTAATTATTGTTTTGTGATACTTAATTTTGTAATCAATAATGAATAAATATTGAAATCTGTTTGTGCTTAAGTATAATACCAATTATAAGTTATTAGGTTATACAAAAATCAATGTTTCCTATTTTTTTTACAGAAAATACTACATAAAAACCAACATTGTAATCACTGAAGATATTTTATATCCTACAGAATGTTATTTAATTACTTATTACACTGTTACCTATCTATTATTTTATTTAATACTTATTAAATATTATATATATTTTTTTTTATTCTGATAGTAACGCAATTGTTTGTTAACTGTTCGTTGTTTTTTTTCTTGTAAATATATTATCGTGCTTTTGATTGTTTAACAAATTTCAACAAAATTTTAAACATAATAAATAGTTTATTTTATACACAGCTTGAGTTATTACTATTTAATATTTTAGTATTTCAAAATGAAGTCAAAATATTACAACTTTTTATCTGTTAGGTAAATGCTTAACATGCAAATATTACTATACTATTAATCCTTATTAATTATCTATATTAATATAACACAATAATTATTAAACTTAGTCTATAGTTCCATTTTAGAAACTTAAATTTAGAAAATACATAATGTATGTTAAATTATTGAATTTATGTTAAAACATAAAAATTTAATATTTCTAGTCATTATATTTATATTGCTAAATATTTTAAACTTAACACTGATTTATATAAATATTTTAAATCTTAACAATAGTTAAAAATATCAAGTACCTATTTAAATTTTTTCAACAGAGTTTTTTTCCCATTCTATAAGATCTTCATCATTCTCTTCAAAGACTTCATTTAGTAATTCTAAATTCTCTTGACTGTCCACAAAACAATTGCCACTATAGTACTTGACATTGCGCACAGTGTGAATGAAGTTTTCCATGTCCAGTTCGCTCATAAAATCATCGGGTATAGCATTCATGACTAATTGGGCTTCAGCTGTATTCCGTTTAGTCATACCCATGTTTTCAATAACAAACTGGTAGCAGTTTGGTAAGTCTTTATTTTGAGTACCGCATTCTTTTAAGTGTTCTTGCCAATCCAACATATTAATTCCTGCCCACCATAAACCAATGTCACCATCTACAAACTCAAATGGATTTTCACAATTCACTTCTTCGTCTTCGGACAAACTTTCTTTTATTAAACGGCCTATAAGCCAAAATCCTTGAACCATGAGTCGTCTAATTTTTTCATCAAATCTGGACATACAATCTTTTGTGACAAAGTTTTCAGACAATGATGGTTTAATTTCGTAACCTTTAGCCTCACTGATGAGTGCCAAAAGAATCATGAAACGAGGTGTAGTTAAATGTTTAGGTCTTGGTTGAAGACTAAGCGTTATATTGGCCTTATTGTGGGGTTGATGTTTACCCTCAATAGATTTCCAAAACCAGGTAGTTTCATTTGTGGGAGTTGATTCATTGGAGCCAATTATTGACGTTAAGAATTCTTTATTCAAATTACTTGCTTGGAAAACTTCATAGGTACTTAAGTTTTCTGTAGAAGGCACTAAGTCATCATCAGTCGTACGGATAGATATATCTAACCATGATAGGGATGATGAAGTAGATAATTTGACTGAATCTGATGAAAATAATCCATTTGGATAAAATGAACAATCTTTCATCATCTTGATATAACGACAAAATTCATTTCCATCAAAATCTTCTGGGTTGTAATTAATTTCAGTGTTAGAATCTAAAAAGTAAACAATAAAGCAACACAAATTAAAAATTATTTATATAAAATAAATAAACTAATATTACAAAATTAATATTTACCAGATTGAGATTCTGTTCTGTTACTATAATTCCTTTTCTTTTGTTTTTTGTTTCTTCTTCTTTTACCAGATAAATCTTTTGGTTTTAGTTCTGGAAATTCCTTTTCTGTCACTTCAACAAATACTGATCGTCCCTCGTCTTCATAGTCCAAACAATCATCAACAATTTCAAAATCATAGTCAAAATAATATTCTCCATCTTTAGGTGATCCTGAAACAGCTTCTGAATAAGATTTACGACTAAGAAGACTTCCATCATCTGTACTAATCGATGATGAATCTTCAGAGCGTTTGATTGACTTTGGCATAAATTGATGAATGAAACTTTCAGTACTATCAACACTATCATAATTATTAATTAATAAATCGTCTGTGAATATAAATACATCATCAACACAGTCATTTTGCTCTGCATCACATTTTTCAATTTCGACTACTTCTTTTAAAACAGTTTGTTCATTATCAGAAATATCTTCTTGACTAGAATCGGTTTCAAATGGCACATCTCCTAAAACTAATTTGTCATTCATAGGTTCAAAGTGATCATCTATGTCTATAATGCACGATTGTGTTTCGTCCAACGGTTTTATAAAAACATTTTCAATTTTGGTATTGAAATAATTATCATCAAAAGCAATACTACAATTATTAGCAGATTGAGAAATACTATTTAAACTTGGTACGCATTCATCCTTTTTCACAACTTCAAAGTCTGATAAAATACAAATGTCTTCTTGTTTATGTTCATTAAGCGATGGTGTTGAAGGTTCTATTGAGTCTTCTTCAATAGTTTCTAAATTATGTTCATTAACCTCTGGTGATAAACTAACATTTTGATCATTTGTTATATTTGAAAGTGCACTTTCTTCATTGACAAAATCATTAGGTATTTCTAGGTCATCATTAATATTTTCAACCTTTTTGTGAGTTTCTAATTTCTCAAGGTCTAATGAATCCTGATCTGGTATTTGAGAGATTGTAGAATCATTTTCTTTTTTTAAAACACTTTCAACATTTTCTAATACAAAATCAAACTGAAGAGTTTCTTGTTGATTTGAAACTAGATTAGAAGGTAATTCAGTTATTCCTGGAATTTCTATGGTCTTCTTAATTGGTTGTCCACCACGAATACCTTTAGCTTTTGGTTCCTCAGTTTTCTTAATTATTTTTGAAGGACTTTTTGTAACCAATTTGGTGGATCTAGGAGTCATGGGAGATTTCAAAGATGTCCTTGAAGCCAAACTTTCAGTGGAAACTGAATTGAGTCTAGAAGATGAAAGAGACTTGCTTTTAGATGGTCCTGGGCTTAATATCAATTTGGTTGGTACCATTTTTTTTACTGCAGGAGACAAAGGTGGTTTTACCAAGGATATTGAAGAAGTTCTAGCTTTCACTGATGGCGATGGAGTTTTAATTTTTGCAGCTATCGACAATGATGTTTTAACAATTGGCGACGATGGAGTTTTAACAATTGATGATACCGGAGTTTTCACTATAGGTGATGATGGAATCTTTACAACTGTTAATGGCTTAGTTTTTGCTACTGGTGACTTAGGAACAAAATTCTTAGTAACAGATGATGATGACAGTGGAGTGACATTAGCTTTCAAAGTTGAAGTTTTGGATACTGCTGAAGTAGTTGACTTAATTGTCGAAGAGGACTTTACAGATAATAAAGATAAAGAACTAGATTCTTTATTAACAATTGCTTTTGAAGATGTTGGATTCGATTTAGAAATCACACTGGATTTGTTAATTGACTTTAAAGCAGATACCTTTGCATTGCTGGATGGTTCTTTAGTTATTAATTTTAATGGAGAAGTAGGTGTCTTCAAAGAACTTGATTTTAGGCTAGAAGCTGTAGATAAGCTTTTTGATATTACTGGTGGTTTGTTTGTTGGTATAGTTGGACTCTTAACACCTACAGAACTCTTCACAGGTAGTATAGCTGCTTTTTTAACTGGAGTGGTAGGTTTTGCAACAGTAGCTTGATCTTTTGATTTTAATGATGTTAAGTTCTCTTTATTTGTTGTAGATGCTACAGACTTAAGAGTTGAAGGATTAGTGATACCTTTTGGTGATTTTGGAACTGTAGCATTTGTTAATGAAGTTTTAGATACTACCGGAGGAGATTTTGCTACTGGAGAAGACACAGCAAATGATTTTGGTGTTAAAGTTGATTTACTTGAGAGAGGAGCTGTAGTTGAAGACTTAACTCCAATGGTCACTTGAGAAGATTTAGTCATTGGTGATGTAACAGATACTTGAGCTGATTTAGTAATTGATGGTGATCTAACAATTCCAGTTGAAACTGAAGTTGATTTAGAAACTAATGCAGGCTTAGTTGTCAAAGGAGATTTAGTCAAAATTTGAGATTTTATTGATGATTTTGTTGGAGTTTTAGGTGATGGCAATCCTTTAGCATCCGTTACTTTGATATTAAGTGGAGGAGGTTTAGTCACTGATTTTATCACTCCTTTGGCAGCAGAAGGTAAAGTTTTTTCAGCTTCTGACTTAGCATTAACAACAGGTTTAGTAACATTCTTAATAGTTGAACTATTCAAAGGAATAGATGGTTTTTTCACAGAAGACCCAGAATTGATCTTTTCAGGAGCTTTACTAGCCAATGGTGCTTTAGAAGATCCAGGTAATATCTGAGGAGAACCAGGTGATTTAGGAGATCCTGGTGCTAAAGATTTTGATCCTGATCCAGTTTTGGAGATTGTAAGAGGTCCAGATTTTTTCACAGCAGTAGGGAACGTCATGATGTTCTGTAACAAAAATATTTTGCACAAATTATTTAAATTTAATTTTATTGAATAGTTAAAAATAATTTCAATAAGTTAAAATCTTTTAAAAATGTAACTCATCTTATTTTTTTTTACATAGTACCGAAAAAAAAATGTTAAATTATATGTACATATTAAACTTATGAGATTCAGTAATGTAAAATAAGCATTTATAGTGAAAAGGTAAAATATAATATAAACATACTAATGAAGTAAGTATCTACTGAATAACAATAAACTAACACATTGCATTATGTATAATATAGTATATTAGATAACCTTATTAGTGACTAGTAAGGTCTGAATTTTTAAATTTAAACATATCAGTACTGAACATATGTTGTTTTAAGCGTAAACAATGTTATAGCCCAATTCTATAATTTAATAAGCGATAGCAGTAGAAGAGTAATATTGGTCACACAGAGCCTGTCGGTTAATTAGGAAAAAAATGCATGAAAAATGTGAATAGCATTTAATTTCTTTTTAAGGGCTACACCAGCATTTGTTTTCTTTGTCTATCTCCCACATAATATAGGAATAAAGATACTCCATATTTCCACGATTATGACTCTTTGGTTCAATTAAGGGCAAAAGCACCTATAATATATTTTATAAAGAGTATTTCCTGTGCATTGACCGGACAGATCTTTAATATTTACAATTATAAATTATTTTAAATTAAAACATACTTATATTTATAAAAAATGTAGATATTAAAAAAAATATATAAGTACCTATTTAAAAATATGGACTTGAGTAAATTCATTAATAAAAAAATAAAATAAGGATGATCATACTTTGTGAATCAGTTTGTATATACCTACATGTATACAGGTTAAGTTAGGCAAATTGTCCATATTTAAACATTTAAACATTATTTAAGAAAAAATGTTTCATTTTTTTTAATTATGTAGGTAATACTTAATGGTCATCACGACTATCAATTACTTCGAGTTAATTGTTGTATTGTATCATTATTTTACAATCTACAAAGAAAAATAATATATCTGCCCATTAAAACTAAAAATGTAATGCATATACCAACAATCCAACATCTATATGTGTAGTATTTTACATTAAATTTCCAAAATATTTTTTTAAGTATAATCTGAATTCATAACTCATAGATATACTTATCTTTTTGATAAATGATAGTAATAATTATATTTTTTTATGAAAAATCCCTAGATTTTAAATAGTTTTTTGGCAGTCATACATCACTTTTCAATTTTTTACACTAATGTTATTATAAACAAACCTGCTTATATTTTATCTAGATTACAAAATTGTTTTAAAATAATATAACACAGTGATTATAAAAGTAAAAGAATTTAGTTTAACGGGAAATTGTATAAGTAGTACATACAATAACTGAAAAATACCAAAATTTGTCATTTTTATTTTTCACACAACAGTACCACCATTAATGTATTTTACATGATGATTAATCTCAATAATATAAATAAATAAACATTTATATAGATAGTCAATTAATAATCAATAATTAATTACTGGGATAAGTTAGTATTTTAGGACATAGTTATAAGAATAAATTTTAATTTATTCAAAATTAATATTTTCTTCCATTTCTACAATTTATAGGTATTGTAACTGTCCATTATAGAAAAGTTTTACTGTATTATATTTAGATGACTTTTAGTTATAAAGACACACATTCAAAAATACCAGAAAATTTATTTAGCAAAATCAATTTTGTGTAATTAGCTTTAATATCAGAATAAATTGACCTAGTAATTATTATTTCACTTATCTGTCTTTAATAATATGTTGGTTTACATAGCAATTTAAAAATACTCGTAACTTGCTTAAGATGAAAATTAATTTTTTTTTTTTTTAACATCAACTAAAAACAAAACGAATATACAGCCTAAAAGTATTATATAACATAATTTTATTTTTCTAGATAAATACAACGATCTATAAGATTAACTAATTAATGTAATTGATTTTAATAAATTATTTATACTTTCTTTAAATGGTTTATAACTAATTATTATTATAGGCAGTTAAGACCAAAATTCTATATAAAATAATTCTAACATTAAATATTAAAATTGTTTTCTTTTAATTTGGTCAATATATATTATCTGTTTTTAGTTTTTATCTATTGGAAATTCTTTATTAATGAAATTATAAACAATTTAGACTAAAAACTATACTTAAAAAAACCCAATATATAATAAATTAACATTAAATACTTTAGTAATTATAATCAAAATAGGTCCTGAATTAAAATTAGATTTACTATAAATTCAACTTTTATAAGATGACAAACACATATATTTTATGTCTTGCATAAAATATACAACTAAATAAATCAAAAATAAAACTTGTATAAAAAAATATTAATACACAAAAAATAATTTTCTTAAATCAAATGAACAATAATATATATAATACTATTTATTAATACCCTGTAAGTATTATTTTTACTTTATTATTATTATAATTATATATTTTTTTAATATGTAAAATAATTTACTGACCTGTTGTATAAAAGTAGGAAAAAATAAAATGTGTTTTACTGGTAGAAAAAGCCTTAGGGCTAAAGCCTATGACTTAATACACGTAAAATCGCAGAAAAAATTTTTTTTTTATTAATAAATAAAATAAAAATTGAAAAAAAGTACTTGAGCAATGTTCTTTAGTTTTGTTCAAATGGTAAATTTGAAGAGAAAAGCAAAGAAGAAGAGAAAGCCAGAAGGCAGAAACACAACTGAGAAGTGTTGAGTGGATACAGACGATACAGTACACGGCCGATGAGCGATTTGGAATTTAATCGTTGTAACAGTATGATATCAAATATTATTCCTAAATTTATCTATAAAGGTGGTATTCCCTGCGTGAAACTTCCAGTCGTATATATTTCCGTGATTATATCGAGTAACTATTGATTAGATAAAATATCGTGGAAAAAAATCGATAACCAACTTAATGAACTTTGTAATTGTAGCTGCAAAAATAATTTCTGAATATTCTATAAGAAAAAAATAATTTACCATTAAACATCATATGTGTAATACAATTTGTTCAAATTTTTAAGATCATAAAATATTATGAATTAGGTTCTTAAGATAAATATGTATAGCCGTACATAACGACTGTAAAATAATTTAAAAATTATCATGTTTTAAAATACATCTAAATACCTGATTTAATTTACAATTTTTCATTATTTTAAATCTAACTCATTTAAAATTGGTTATCCCCATCCCCGTGAGAGGACATGAACCTTTTTCCTAGGAATGAAGTATCTCGGTACCTAAGACAACAATACTATACTTATGGATAGAAATCAATCTCTTGAAAATAGGATTATTAATATAATAGGAAAATAAGACCGAATCTTCCTGTGTATTGTAAATGGACAAGTCTTGGAATTAGGTAAAAATTTATGTTTAATACTAAGAAATATTATCAATTTTTAATTGCACCATGTAATTTTTGTTATTTATACTACTTGTACTATAGTCAGTAAAATCTGAATTCATTAGGTATTTATTCACTATTGGTTATTGACAGTAGTCTTGAAACGTTATTTTATCATTATTTAAACTTTTATAAGCCAATATTTTCTACTTTAATTATATAGATTATAATACAAAAATTTAAATTTTCAAATTATTAATTAATTTAATGTAAATTTGACAAACATTCAAACTTTTACTCTTTACAGAAATATAATAGTAAGTTGTAAGGTTGTAACCTATAATTCACCAACACTTGGCATATTTATAATTCAACACTGCATATATTTTTGTAAATATTTTAGATAGTGAATGGAGGATTTTTTTTTTGTTTAGAAAATGTATAAAATATGCAATTTTTATAGATAAAGTTTGGAAATGTAATACTAAGTTCTTCATGAGTAGTTCCAGGGCCGGACTTATATAGGTATAAAAGCAGCTTTTGCTCAAAAGTAGCATCTTTCACACATTTATGTATAATATACGAAACATATTTATATATTATGTTGTCTCAATATTCAATAGGATCGTATAGGCCTTATAGGTCCTTAATCCGATTGAATAACCAAAAAAATCTAAAAATTATGATGCTATATAATTTTTTCTATAGATATTTTTAAGTTCAATTTTTGACAAAATTACATATTTAAATTATGAAATATATTAATTATTTTATAGTTTAAAAACATTTGTTGCGATATGAAACTTCTATGTATATTATTATAATATTATATATTATTCACATATACCTAATAATATTTTTTAAAACAATGTTCTCGGAAAAAAATAATTCAATCTACTGTATAACTAATAATAAAATTAATTACTTTAAATAGCAATATCGAAAAACATATAGTATATAAATATATAGTGCTTACTGGCAATAAACTGATAGACTGTATCCGCTAAGAATCATTTTCATAAATAATAGTGATAATATACATGACATATCATTGAATTCAAATTTTACACATCCATGATACATTAATTGACTCATTCTTCACCTACCGTACAGCAGAGCAGTATCCACTTATACTCTTTTTATGAAATTAATTAAAGAAAAATATAATATATACTATATATATATATTGTATAGTGTCGGCAGTCGAGAATTGGGTTTTATATATTATATCACGTAGATGTATATAATAATTATACAAAATTATACCTTCATATAAATTGCATTACAATGTAGTTATGATAAATATTTATTTATAAAAATATTTGTCATTATAATTTAATTTTTAACAAAATATAAATATTTTTAGTAAAATGTATCATTGAACTATGTAAGATTTTGCATTACCTATCTAATGTAGTAATGTCTTAATATTTGAGGGTGGTCAGTTGTAGACGTTGAAGTATAAAAATTACATTCTCGATTACGTTAAACATTGGTTTATAATGTAAATGTTTATATGATTACGTTCACATTTATATCAAATATTTTAATGGTTTTAACTAGATATTTTATTAAAGCTTTGCTTTAAAATAATATAATATATATATTCATATGATACATAACGATAACATTATACTTAGATGTTGAGAATTTTCTTTAGACTTTACAATGTATAATCTATATGATTGACGATTGTTATTTTTTTAATATTCCTACCTATACTGCAGGCTATTATACATTTAATACTACACATGAATACGTAAATTATTGCTATTTCAAAACATTATTTATTTCAATTGATCTCTGTAGATTTTTTTACCAATTGAATCTTATACAATAAAATATTTTTGCTGTTTAAGAATAATTATTGATATATTATATTATTAAATAATTAATAATATTATGGTAAGTACTATCATTGATTTTAAAACATACGTGTATACTACAATCAATGGTAGTACCTAATTAAATTATATTAATTAATATAGAATTATAAAATACCTAATTAGTTATTCTGATATGAAAAATTATAATAATATTAAACTGGTTATATAATTTGTTTATTATTTAATTTGTATACAAACAAAAATAAAAATATGAAAGCAGTTACCTTTTGTAAATAAACAAAATAATTACTACTAAGGTATTATAATTATGGTGGCCAGACGTACTCTTTTTCATAGGACAGTATTCTTTTTTGACGTATGTCCTAGTGTCCTCAACAATAGTGTAAGTACGTGATAATGTACTCTTTTTAGAAGATTATTATGGGCTAATACGTGTTTATGTATTTTTAATGTTTTTTATAATTTGATTATTAATTTATATTTTATGGTTCGACCTAAAGCATTCTTATTAATATTATTGGTTGGTAGCACGATTTAAGATATATTAAATCGTATATATTTAAATTTTACACTTGGTATTTTTACCTTTAAAAAATAATTTATACTTTAGTTTAAGTTTACTTTAAATTCTTCAATATTAAAGTATTTTCATCATAAAGACACACACTAAATGAATTGACATTATAATTTAAAATAATTGGTTTTTATAATAATAATAAAATAAATAGAGAAATCATATGAAAAAAAAACAATTTTTATAGAAGGAGTTGAGTGGGTTAACCTATGAAAATATGGGTAAAACGGGTAAAATAGATACGCATTGGACAATTACGTCAGAGAAGGAGCCAAGTTTTAAAATGTACTTTTTTAAAAATTGTTATATCTGGTCACCATAATTATAATTATAGACTATAGTAAAGTATATAGATACATTAAGTTTATTCTTCGAATGAATTATCGAGACAATAATTTAAATCTCATAGTGAGTGTGAAATATAATTTGAATGGGCTTATAACTTATTAAAGTTACATTTTCTACGTTCTATCTTGTTTTACGAAATCCAAGTCTCATAATCGAATTTTTTTAATGTATTTAGTTACATCCAAATTTGAGAATTTTTTAAGTGACTGAACCTTATATCCGTGAGTTTTATAAGCGTTTACTGTACTACCATAAACGTGTAATTACTTTTTATAAATGTTTATAATAATAATCCGGTCAAACTTCTTGAAATCTCATAGAGAAAAAGTATTTTCTGCAAAATTTTACGATTGTTAAAATAAATTCAATATAGTATTATTCAAACATCCATATCATCGATATCAACTTGTAGATAAAATATTTTACATATAAGTTAATAGGTACATATAAATCTAGTATTGGATTAAAATTATAATTTAAACTGATATATTAAATAAAATAATTGTGACTATTGTCAGGCATATAAAAAGTACATTGTGTCGAATAAGCTAAATGACACTCTTTTAAAAAGTTGAGCTGAGCAAATGTATTGGTTGACATGTACAATAGCATTATGTTTTTTGTGATTTATGAGGACGTCACACCCGTTTGTGTTGACTCCGTCTTACATAAATACATAATGATGTATTTATGAAAAGGTATTTTGCTTTTGTGTATAAAAATTTTTTGATTATTATTATAGCATTTATAAAAAAGATTATATATCAATAATATTAATGTAAAACTATTGTCAATTATTTTCGTAGATATATTTATTACTTTATTATATTAGTATATTATTAATATGTATATCCAATTACTTGGTAGTTATCTATTAATTATCTAATGGCTAATACCTATACCTAATACATTTTTGTCGTAATCGTTTTAACTTAAAATATGTCAGCTAAATGTGATTATGAAACAAGAATGATTTTTTAGTTTTTATCTTATTAGGTTCTCAATTTTAAGTTTTTTTTTTTTAGTTTTGAGTATAACTAATATAGGAATTGGCGTAACTTCTAACTCGGGGTAAATTCTTGGGAGGTTGAATTGTATTTAAAAATAACTTATCTAATTTTCCCCAAGTAAAAAACTTAATACAGTACTGTTCTACACTTCCGACCAGAGAATAATAAAATCACATAATCTACTATATTTTATCATAAACGTGTATCCACCTACCCCCTTATTAAATTTGCAAATAGTTAAAATATTAATTTTAAGTCTAATTTTTAGTACTATATAAAACGTATTAGAAGATACTAATAATGTTAATTGATTAAATCTGAAACATAAAATATAATTGAGTGGAAGTATATAATATAAAGTAATGCTAATCTTGATAAAGAGATAGGTCATGACAGTTTTATAAAAACGACATTGTATTTAATGGGAATTGCCAATCAAATTGATATCACTCTTATCGATGTATACGATTTTTTTATTGTACAATAGTTGTTCTTATCGTTCACAACTTAACGAATTATAACTTATAATTTATATTTTAATTTTAAATTATTGTAAACCCTTATAAAGGTATTTGATTATTGGAGTTGATAATTGTTTAATACATAACTACATAAGTCATAAGTACACAACTGTAATACCGTATTAATGTATTATTAAAATAACTTAATAATATATGTAATAAATGGCCACATTAAACAAAAACACAACTATGATTTTGTAATTTTATAATATCTACGTTATTTATCAAAGTGAAATCAGTTAAATGACTATAGTGTAGTATGTTTTATATTAAGTTTTAGATTCTAGAGGAAATACCAAAGTGGGTTTCTATACCTCATAAATTTGTAACGGAAATTTGTAGTAGATACCTACCTATACTACCTACACAACATATTATTTAGTGACCGATAAGATAACTTTTTTTCCCATTAAAAATAATTACAGTGTATTTAAGTTTATGTAACTATGTATAATAAGTAATTAATTAGATAATTTAACATTTTTAGGTTAAAAAATCATAAAATAATTTTATTATGAAGCTCATTTACCTCTTTATATGTATAGTGAGAAACTTAATTCATATTACATTTGGAGAATATACTGTTCTTTAAGTCTCTAACCCACTAGATTTAAATATTATTTAAACTGTACCTACCTAACATTATTGCTTTTTTTTCTCTAAATTTCTAACTTAATATTCTAATGTACTTTATGTCTTTAAGAATATGTTAAATAATACAGTTTAACTTTTTATAATATGATTAGGGTTGCCAGATTTTGAAATCACCAAACCAGGATATCATGGTATTAAATAACCTTTTTTTAGATAAACTTTTAAATAATACAATGCTCAAGTTATTTTCTCTCAGCTTCTGCTTCGATTAACCGGAACAAACTTAATGACCAGCTGGGGAACACCGGGATATGCCGTTAAAATCAGGATGAATGGTCATTCTAGTCAAGCATATTTGTATGCAATAAAGCTAAATTTTCAATGCACAGTTTCAATCGGGACCTTTTGGTCTTTTCACTTTTGTCTACCCTAAATAATACGGATATGATATATTAGCTTTATTGCAATAATTATTAATTAATAATTAGATACTTTTTTTTATTGTGTTTATATTTAAATTATTTAATTTGAATTCAATGTCAATATGCAAAGTTTGCCCTTTTATAATATTCTTATCTAGTTTTATAATATTCTGCGATCGACTGACATGTGTCAATGTGCATAGTCTGTCATATAAAAATACGTCCATAATATTATCTATGTATTTCAATTTTTAACGATTGAAATGTTTGATGCAAATTATGTTGCAGTTTCGTTATCATTGTATAAATAAATATATTTGTGGAATATACGTGGTTACACAAATGCATTAAATATGTAGTTACATGAACACATAAATTAGGTACAGACGGTATAGTAAGTAAAGATATAGTACTCCTAAATTGGTTTATCTATTTAAAGTACTATCAGAACATATATAATAATGCATTATGGGCTTGTAGGTACCTAATAATTATACCTACTGTACAAAGTTCATATTTAGTTTGAATTTCCAATACCTACATAAATAAAATATAAATGTGTTTAGTGTCTGTAGCATCGTTGGTACAAAAGTTTAAAACCGGTATTCTGAAACAAAATAATATTGAGGTATAGTCGATATAGAAGTATATTGATAGTTAGTAGCGTAGGAATCCTTGTTAACGCCCCTGGAAATATTAGAAAAAAGCGCCTTTTTATCAATTAAAAAAAAATTATAAATGTACGCAATGTGCGTGTTAACAACAATAATTAATGAAACAATGATGGAAAAATTTGGGATTTTCATTATGCTATTATCGTAATTGTAGAATCTATTAAGTTTACATGTAATGTATATAAATAAACAAAATCATACACATTTCAAATTGTATAATGAAAAATGTGGTTTTGAAAGAAGAATACTAATATAACTTTCAAAACAGAATTAGCGCCCTTTTACAATTTGTGACTAGCGAATTTAGGGAAAAAACGTCAGGAGTAAAAAAAGATAAAGGAAAAAACGTCAAATGCATTTAACTTTAAAATTCCAAATATTAGAATAAGTATAAACATATTTTTAAGTCAATTGTTAAATTAAATAAGTAAATAATAATAATAACAATAATCATAGATATCATCATATTGAATAATATATGACACGGAAAACTTTTATTATACTTAATAGGTAATATTATAGGTTTTTACGTAGGTACAAAAGGAGAGATCTTTGTTCTTCTTTTATTATTATTATCGTCGGGACTTCGCTCATCGAAACTATGTAGGTACCTAGTTATAAAATACGATTACATTTTTAACGATGAAATTTGGTTTATCGCAGCCCACAGGTATCATTGTATATAACTTACATATTTATTACTTATTTAATATAGGTAATATTGTATTAACATCACTAAATCAAAACCTAAAGTACAAAAAATAATATAAACGTAAAGTTTATTTCAACTAGCGTGCTTTCGATTTTCTACATATTATAATTAAAAATAATTTTTTTTATGACGACAATTATTTTAATAATTTTTACCCTTGTCGTTTATTACCGTGTCATACTTCGCCATAATTCTTGTTACGCTACTGACTATACCTATATTTAATACTTATATAGTACTTTAGTGGTTAGTATTATTTTTTATTATCGTATGTTGTCTATAGACATTTTAATATAAAACATAACATATTTATTCAAATTTTATTTTATAATTTATAATAATAAATGCTAATAGAAATATAAAATAATATACTGGCTAAATAATATTTGTTATTAATTTTATTTTAATAAATATAAAGAACTAATAAACTTATAAACCTATTAAACTATTTATTTCTTAGTACTGTTTTAATTTTTTGATTTTGTTAAAAAAAGATTTAAATAATATACATTTATTTTTATTTTCATAAATAATATTTATGTCTCTTCATTATTATTCTTATTTGTAATTTCTAATAGTTTCCGCAACTCTTTAATTTTCTTTGATTCTTTTTGTTGAAGTATAATTAGTTTTTTTTATTTTAAATATAAATTATTAAATCGTTTTAGTTTCATAGATGCACACGTAAACAATGAATGCAATTTTAAATTAACAACGGTTCCTATTCTTCAAAACACAGTACTGGAATAATTTGATGTACCTACCTCAATGTTACGGAACAGTTAAACGTACACCGTAGAAAAATTATTGCCAGTCCATGTGAAGGTAAGAAAGTTTATTTTACTTTTATATAAGTCTTGGCAGGGTCGGATTGGCTGGACTAGTTATCTAGTAAACTCGATGGGCCGCTCATAATTTGGGTCTCTCAAGTCACGATGAGGAGCCGCTGACCAAAAATATATTACCTAAGTGTTAAAAGTTGAAGAAATGGAGACTAAGAATGTTGGACTTGCGCAAACCATAGTACATGGTTGTAAGCTGTTAATATTATAGAACTTGGGAGATTCGGTGAGGTTATAAAGGTATACATTTTATTATATAATAATATTTATATATCAAGTATAGTTCTAGAATTAGAAAAGTGTTGAATTTAAATAATAGTAATCGGAGGAAGAGAATCATATTTTATGTAAAAAAAACCCACTTAGACAGCGATAGCACCTTACCCACGCTACTCTTAAATCTTATCCGGTTTTAGATGAAAAACTCATAATCAATTTTACCCGGATATTGGACAAAATCCAATAAAAAGGTACCAAACATTTTTTAACCCTTTTTCACTCCCTGAATACGATGTGATTAATAATCCCTCAGCACATTTAGCCTCACTTATTTCTTTAGAAGTTAAGACACGCATTTCAATTCAACACTAGTAATCTGGAAATGGGCGAATACCGTGCTACGACAAAATTAAAATTATAAATTTAAACCAATTATCACACCTTATTAAATGTATAATTCGATATTTATTTGTTTATATTACCTATATATTACGCATTATTTATATTGGTGTATAAGACGCTTTTTATACGCGAGAAATTTCAGTTACTAATTTGGCTACCTATCTATATTTATCAATTATTATAGTCGATCGGTGTTCGCGCGTTTTCGCTTACGATGTGGATTAGGCCTACTGGGGACACCACAATAAAAAAAACGCGCCTTGTGTAATACCTCATAAAGTCTTAAACAATATACGGACGATGTAATTGTATGTCGTTTAACAATAAAGGTGGTGAGGAAAATTGCACAACACTATTATTATTATCTTATAGTATGTTTTATAAAGTTTGTACGCGTGAATTAACAATTAAAACATTATGTATATGAAGAAACGGGAAATATTGAAGTTTTATAAAGTATTATAATATAATAGTTTTGAAAAAAATAAATATTCTTTAACTTGTAATAAAAAGACTCCGAGTAGTCCTTATTTTACCAACAAAGACAAATGAAATCGAGTCAAATTTAATATTGCCAGAAATATATTGTATTAATTAAAACATTGAATTATAATTCAATGTTTATAATATATATATTATTTATTAATAAATTATGATGTACTAATATTAATATATTGTATTAATGCTTTTATTTTTATTTCATGTAAATTTATAACTTCATAGTTCATATTTTACTAATTTACTGAATCATTGGTTACGTTTTTGTGTTTATGTTAAGGTGTATGACCGCAGTAGGCGAATGTTGACAGTCACCGGTGTATGTTGACATTTATCAAAAATCGTAGTGAATATAAACAAATGGTCTTAACGCATTCTTACACTGGTGATTGTTCAAATTTACAATTAGTGTTGGCAAATATTAACCACACGTGAAGCACGATGTAAATCACTATACTAAAAGGTATTTCCTTATTATTTTATAGAATTAAGACGTTATTGTCTAGTCACAATATGTGTTGGAGACGTTTTAACGTTAGTAATGTTATGTAATGATTGGCATGAGATAATCCGAATGATATTATGGATAAACTAATCGTCCCGTTAACAGTAAGTGAAACTAAAATTATTTATTATGTAAAGAACGAAGAACTACTCGAAGCTTATATAAAAACTGGTCATAAGGGGCGAACCAGAATGATGAACGAAATCCAGAATCAATTCAAAAATATATTATAAAAAAATATAATACAAATAAATGTAACTGTATAAGAATGGGGGAATATTTTGTATCAGTAAATGCCACGATAGTTTACCGTGTTGTAATAAATATTCCTCTAAAATCATTTCCTATTCAAAATCATCGGCAATAAAATCTATTAAGAGGGAGTCACACCCGCATGTGTTACAAGTACGTAACATAGCAAATTTACGCTCAGCAGATCACGTTTAGCTTCGTCAGTTTAAAAATTAGAGTGAATCGAGCTACTTATTATGAAACTTGATGGTACGAAAATTATCTGTGTTTGTATATTGGTTTTTTACGATAGTTCAATTTTTTAGCAAGTTATGCGTATGTAACATAACGTAAATTAAAAATACTCATAACTCACTTAAAAACTTAATAATCGTAAAAAACAAACAGACAAACACAGATAATGTTCTTATACCATCAAGTTTAACAATAGGTCGATTCACTCTAATTTTTAAACTAACGGAGCTAAACGTGATCTGGTGAGCATAAATTTGCTATGTTACGTACTTGAAAGATTGAGACAACACATGCGGGTGTTACGGCCTCTTAATATAAGCAGGATCGTATTGAGGTTTGGTGGCGTCTCTGGCGAATCACTACGTTTGCGCCCACCCCCACCAATGGAAAAGTTTTAATTGACAAGCCAAGAGCATTTTGTATAGGTACAGTTATACTATAAATACATAATGTATGCCTAGCTACCTATAATTCTACAAGAATAATATCATACATATCAATCACAGATACGTATAGTATATAGAATATAGATATTAAGATATTAATCTATGCATGATGAATAAAGTTCTTGAAAATGAATTGCTACTGAGTTAGGTTCTCTATAATGAATAAAGTTTTGTTGCTTGGTAATTAATCATTCAACAAAAACACGACAATGTATCAACTTTCAAACCATGATTATTTATAGTATATTATGCACCAAGCAAATTTATTAATGCTTTCCTTATTATTCAATATGATGAAATTTAAATAACTTATAAATTATACCATAATATACAGTTAGATACTTTGATATTTGAGGTTAGCATTTGTTTATCTTTGAACTGTCTAAAATCTAATTAAGTTTTAAACTGCAGCGTAGAAATTTTAACTAGGTACCTATCTATTTTCTTATAATTTTTGATTTATTATACAATAATAACAATTGTGAAGATGCCAGATGGTACTTAAAATTTATAAGATACCTATTCAATAATTATTTCTACATTCGTTCATTATACCTAGATTATTAAATAATAAATTATCATTTTTCTTTTTTTATTATAGGTACCTGTATTATACAAGTTAACAGATAAACAACATTATATACTAAATAGAGCCTCGCCCTTTCGTGTCATCAGTTTAGTAACTACAAAAATATTATTTTAGTTTTATAATTAAGATATAATACTTATCCAACTAGGCTTGTATTAGATATGAATATATGATATATTGTATTTTTTTTACCTATAGTGAAAATTGTGAAGCAACAGTAAATATAATTTTATAATTATTCCATATTTGTTATTACCATTATACTATCATTAATTATAATAATTGTTAACTTAATATTATGTTTACCAAACAAATGAAACAAATGTAAGATTGATGATAGCTATGATTTCTCAACGAAATAGTTTAAATCATTTAAAACTAACAATTTCTAACTAATTGGTATTCTTAGTTTTTTTTAAATATAATGATAGATCCCATAATATTATCTTCGAATTCCTGGATGCACTTAATCTTAACGAGATTTTATAATATGCTTTATTAAATAGAAAATCATTGATCATTTCTCTGGAGGCTTCAACACATACAGTTTCATTATGCATGAGTTAATTAAGTTTTTGGTTAATCGTTTAATCATAAATTAGTTGTATTGATTATATATATACAATACATTAATTTATTTATTATTTACACGATATTAGGCAACTATAAATAGGTTCTGACAAAGTTGTATATAAGTAACTTTTAAAGTAAATTGAAATAAATTCATAATATTATTAATCTGAATATCTTATATTTAAATTAAAAACACACGAATCTGGATTTTCCAAAGTCACCCAAATATTTCCCACGAGAAGTAGCTACTAAGTAACTACTAGTAATGGCGTATTTAGGAATTTGTCATAGGAAGGGTCCAGAAAATTTTCATAATACAGATCCGTGGGGGGCTTTGCCCCCACCCCTCAAATTACTCTTTATTAAATAAATCTACCATATATAGAAAATCAATTAACATTTATATAACAAAATCCAACTTTCTTAGGCTTAATGCCATTTCATTAACATCTAGAATCTAGATGTATGTCCTGATGAATAGACATCATAGCTAGTCCATTTAGCCTCGTCTACATAATATAAATTAAAAATACATTACAAATAAGTTATATTGTTATTTAGTAAATATCAAATATTTTCCAAAATAATTAAAGATTACTTTATTCATTGTTGATCTTAGATATGTTCTCAACCTTTTCAAGGTTGAAAAAGATCTTTCAGGTGTTGCTGTTGACATCGGTAATGTGCAAAATAATTTAATTAAAAAATGTATGTTTGGAAAATCATTCTTTGGGCAGCTCAAAAGTGCAGTTATTCTACAAAACAGAATATTTCAATTTTAACTACTCTGTGGTTGTTTCCCCAAGTAACTTAGTAAGTTAACAGCCGAAGATAATACACCATAGAGTAATATACTCTTATCGATTTCCAACTGGAAAGACGTGTTAACCATGCTAAACAATTTATGATAACATTTTTTTTCCCGACTACGTAAAAAAATAATATTTTACGTGGTTACAAGTTACAACTTATATTTGCATAGAATATAATAATATATTATATATGTATATTAGACTTTAGATACGTATTTATGGAGTCAATGGGGGATCCGGACCCCATGGACCCCCCTGTAAATACGCCACTGACTACTAGCAGCTATACTAAACTCCGTTCACGTTTAGAAGCGACACAGAAAGCCGACTTTTGCACACGAACGTGGTATCGTTTTGTTTTAATTCCTGGTGGTTGATTAACCAGATTACCTAACTAAGGGAAACAGTTATGTGTATGACAGGCACGCAACCGAAGAAAACTAGTTGCCGCAGGGGTCGCTTCCAAACGTACCTACATGGAGTCTAGTAGTGATAAGTTATTAAAAGTCCCTTAGTTAAAGTTTTAAGTCTCTTATAATATTTTTTACAAATCACTACAAACTGACCGGATTTGATTCTCATAATTTCTTAGTGTGGGTTAGGCTAATTTTTATTCGATATATTTAGTTTTTAACATCTCATATATTCTATAATATCTACTTGGAGGGTTCGGATGTTATGTGGTACTTAGGTTAGATAAACGATGAAAATAATAATAATTACTTATAATTTTATAGATGTAATAAGATGTGTTTTACATAATAACGAACATATTTATGTACCTATCTACTTTGACATCATCTGGTGGGGTGAATTTTGTCAAGTGTTATTGTATACAATTACAAATCATGATCACGTGACAAGCAGAACATTGGATCTTTTGACTTTAAATAGATTAGGATACATCAAATTACATATAATACTTACTGTAAATCCGGTACCTAGATATTACTGTATAAACAAGAAAAAATATTTACACATGCATACATACTTATTGTTCTTTTACTTCTCGCCATTAAAAAAATTGTCCAAAACCCAAATAGGTACTTATAAGACTACATATAAAGCTGTACATGATATATTATATTTTTATTGAATGCTAAAAATGTATTAAAAAAAATGTTGAAACTTATATTCATATATTAAATTTATCTAGGTAAAATTATTGAATTCTGTACAACTTTTTTCTAGTTCAAAATTAATCTATAACACGTCATAAAATAGTACCTATACTTGTTTCAGATTTGTATAGAAAAGTTTTAGGTTTCTAAACATTTTTAACTTAAAAACAAAAAATGTTAATACTTGTGTTGTAAAAAAAAATACCGTGATAATTACTCAGCTTAAAAATCTTAATTGCTCAAAATTTTTATATGTTTGTTTAGTTTATTTTATTTTAAAATATGGTCCAGTTATTCGAAACCTTCTTCAATCTAGCTAATTTTAGCTTAAAAATAATTTTAAAAAGTATTCAAAACCGGTTTTTATGGGTACTTGTATATATAAAAAAAAATTTTGATGTGTTAAATCACTCGTAAACGAAAATAAAAAAATTTTTATTGATATTTTTTGACTCTACGCAGGAACATATGCAAAAAAAAGTTTTGGGGTGTTTTGAAAATCAACTATTGAAAAATAGAACTTTTTTAATGAATGTACAAACATTTTTTATGAAAATTAGGTATACTTGAAATACTTTTTTTTAAATATAAACATTGATATGATGAAATTCACATTAAAATTGAATAAGTAAATAACCATACAAAAACCCAAGTATTTCGGGGGGGGGGGTGTTTGAACACTCAAAATATCCCCTGTGTACATGCCTGGCTCTACAAGTTACCTAATTTCCAAAACGACAGTCGTGTTAGTTTTATTAATTTAATACACATGTATCAGTGTCTCACAAAAATATTATATACATCTAAGTTATCTAACGACACCAAAATTAGTCATTTTGTTCCGATTTATAGATTATTTACTACAGGCAATTCACAACAGGTAAAATATATACGTTTTATATATTATACAATAAATAATAATATAATTAATAATTATTAATTATGCTGGGAGGTCTAATCGTTCTATATCAAATTATACATGGATTGTAGCCCAAAAAGTAAAACTACTTTATTCTTTTATATATGTGTTATGTACACATTATATGTGTATTATATATATTATTACGAATAAGAGTGAATATCTACACAAATTCAATACAGAATGTCCCGCAAAGACAGAACTGGGCAAAATAATACCTAGATAATTATTCAAATAAGTATGTATTAAAATAAAAAGTTATTCGAATGATTTTTTTAAATTATTTGAATAATTCGAAAACATAATGCTAATACAAAATACATATATATTCGAATTTTTTACTTTCTAGTTTCTTCTTTAGAAGAAATTAGTAATTTTCTATTTATTTCAAATAAAATAAGATTTACAATCGTGAACTTAAAATAAAATGCTAAATATTGTTCTTTTAATATTTAAATCTTTTAATTACTAAAATACCAACCATAATATGTTAACTAAGATAAAATTACTAACATTTATTTTATTCGGAAAATAAATTACAAATTGGCTATCTTCGATTTTTTTTAAAATAATTAAATAAAAAATTCTTCTTCTATTTTACCAAAGTATTAATTTAAATTAAAATTGAAATACTTGTAATTTTTGTCCCTTTGAGTATTTTAAAAAAAACATTTAAAAATTTAGCTATGATATTTCCATTATTTTAGGAGATATCACAATGGGTAAACATATTATCTGTTAAGAAATGAGGTACAATAAAATAGGGAAATTTGGTTGTGCGATTTACGATCTATAAATGCGTTTAATATTATGAAAAATTGTTTGAAACTTCAACGTAAAATTGTGTGCATTACAATTTATAATAAGAAATTGTAAATAGCAGGCGAACAAACAGGAATAATAACGATAAAAGCATATTGGTTCAATGATGTAATTGTGATATTATTAGTTATTATAGTTTATTAACTATATCAATGAAAATTTAAAACCAGCCGTATTCGAGAACTATTTCATAATTTCTCAAGCAAGACTTACAGCATTATTGAAGTGGTACATTTAGAGTTAAATACACATTTTTTTTATACATTTTAATACAATTTAAGCAGATAAATTGTTCTTTATTTTAGTAAATATATGTAATTTATGTGTATATTTAGTACGTACGTATGGGCCAAGTGTGCTATACGTACACATTTAATAAATGAAAGAAATTTGAAAGTTGGAAGTTGAAAACAGCTTTTGTCGTGTATATAGTATACCTGCAGTCATATACATTACCTCCATATATATATATATATATATATATATATATATTATATTATACGCATTAAGGTTTTCATAATAATATATTTTAAATTTTATACAACGGTTGTCTGAGCGTTTGTACACCTAGACATCCCTTAAATATTAAATGGTACTCTTGGATACTTAGTAACATTTTTTCTATAATTGTGGCTTCATCAGTAATAATTGATTTAAATTTTAAACGAATTAATCAACAATTTGGTTACACAAATAGTATAAAACAATGTATAAACATATTAAATGTTAGAAATTTGTGAAATTTTTGAATAGAATATTAAAAAAAAAAATCAATTGAAGTATTTAGTTACTATCCGTTTATTTTATTAGGTAACAAATCGGTCGTTTATACATATATGCAGCAGGCGCATAGCCAGTAGTTTAGTACCTAAGTGTTCGCTATTATTTTTAGATATTTTTTTTTTTATAAATAAACATTATATAATACTTATTTGTTTTTAACACGAAAACAATTATATAAATCAGTAATAACAATAAAAGTATTAATTTATCACTTTTTTGCTTACAATTACGTAATACCTACCACGCAATCATTACCTGGTATCGAGTGTTTATTTGTATGTACTGTTTATGCAATTTTAATAGCTATTAATAATAGGCCACTTATAACTCATATAACAATAAAATGTTTAATGTGTGTTCAGGGGATGCCATACTCCACAGTGGCACGACTACTTATGGTGTCTATAGCAATACAAATTTCATAGTGCACTATAGTAATACATATTATCATAAATAGAGCTGAGTAATTTTATTTCTCTGCACTATAATAGCTTTGTTGCGGCGAACCCATCTATAGTAGAAACAGATTTCAATGATTTAAATTTTAAGTTTATTGTATTAGAAATTTTCTCTAAGATTGCGTATCTTACGCAGTTGCCTTCAGTAAAATTATAAATTAGCTGAACCTTTCCATAAAAATCAAATGTTATTAGATTTTATCACCCAACAGAATCAATAATGACAAGATTTAGACAATGTCTTTAGCAATGAGCGAAAAATGTATTTTTATTTTTTCTTTAAATTTTAGTTGAACTACTATTGTACACCTATAGTTACCGCCCATCAAAACAGACAGAAATTATATTTTCCCATTTAATAATACATTCGTGAATAATATTACCTACTCATCGATAAACTAAAAAGTGAAAATAGTCTGTGCATCTACTGATTTTATTTATTTTATACAAATAAATTGTTCTACTGAATATACTTTTATGTTTGTTGAAGTAATTAATACAAGGGATAATTTCTCACGATAGCTAATAGTCAATACCATTAGCGTATTTAGGGGGGAGGTTTGGACATCCCCTCCCCAGTATGAATATTAGCACTTCGCCTATTCATTGAAAATTTAATCATACTTATGTTTATGTAAGACTGTAGGAGACATACGATTATTTACTACTTTACATTCTGTATGTCCCCGGATGGATTTACCACCAATACCCATAACATAGAGTAATATTTTTTTCTTGTGGTATTACCTCATGAGGTGAACCGTTTGCACAATACGTATTTACCCCAGAGTAATATATATTAATTATATTAATCAATAGTTTCATTATCTTTCTATGAATTTTTTTCGTATGACTGTGATTATTGTTTTTTAAAATAGTAAAATTACACCAACGACCAATATGTTCGGAATTTAAAAAATGCATCAAAGATGTGAAACTGTTTAAATGATTTTCGGTTTTTTCATGTAAACTGAAATTTGGAGGTAGCGGCTTTCCAATTTTTGTATCCAAATTTTGAGTATAAATACTAATCAGATTAGCCAACATTAAGTCCTGTGGATCTGCTAAACATCCTATACAAAGAAAATAAAACGCTAATACATTTTCTTTCAGGCTATATTTTAACGTCTCTAACTAAGCAAATTGCTGGTATAGTTGGTATATGGTATACTATGACTATTGGAAACTACGTATAGTGCTTTACTAAACATTATTATGTTTCTTGAGAAAATTTCTAGTATAGGCAGAAATGGGACTTTTAAAATTCTTTGTTTGAATACAATCTGATTTTTAAGAATATAATTTTTAGGATTCGGGGGATTTATATCAAAAGAAACATTTATTTTTACCTAATGAAATAGATCAGTTTATTTAAAAGTATATATAACTAAAAAATAATGTAAATAATTATGATAAACAAAAAACTACATACAAACTATAAATGTAAGCTTTAATTTGTGTAAAAATACGTTTTTAACATTTGTACATAATTAAAAAAAATTTTCATGAACCCACTAAATAAAAGCACACAATAATTAAACTAAATAATAAATTAATTAATTTTAAATTTTACTTCTTAACCTATTTACTAATAAGAAGTTAAAGCATATTTATTACTTTTAATTTTTTTTTACAGTGTTGTTAGACAAATAATACAAAGAGATATTACTAACTAAAACAAAAAAAAAATAATAAAAGTTTATTACCTGCTTAATTTAAAATTGTAAACATTACATTTTTACATATACTATATAACTAAGAATATTATATCTAAAAATACCTAAAACACTCCCTGCAGAATCTTACCAAATAAGATGTGTAACATAATTATTCATAACACAAAACACAAACAATCTAAAAGAAACACAATGTTTAAATGTGTAATAAATACGTATACCTATATTACCTATAATGACTTATAGTAAATATTAAATTCTGATGTGCTTTCCTCTTGCATAGGCCATAGGGTCATCTAGGTATATACCAAATTAAACTTTAAATGAAAATTATTGCATGAGCAAACAATAAATAAAAGTTGATTATTGAATAAGACCTTATAATTCCATAGTACAATTTATCAAAGAAATAAAATGTTATTACCTGTACAACACTACACTGTATTCAATTTTTAAACCTTAGGTATAAAAATGTACGATTATATAAATTTTTTAATACAAAATAATATTGTAGTTTGTGCATTTTTGTGATTTTACCGAATTTTGTAAACTTTAAAATAATAAAAACAATAAACAATTTGTGTGTTGTGACTATGTATTTTTAATATTTTTATACAGATTTGAAAATAACTTAGGTGAGAGCTTGTATTATATTTTCAAAAACTGAATCTAGTTAATAAATTTTTGTTTTAAAAAAAAAAAAAAAAAATCAAATGTCAAGTATCTATAAATATCTCAAAAAGAGTCAAAATATAGAGAAACTTATACTATAATATATAGTATGTATAGTAAATATAAACATAAATTTTGTTTAATATTTCAAGTACCTATGGTTGCTTGTTTTTGAATAACAACAAAAAAATAAAAATTGTTGAATGAAAAATAGTTAATATACAGGTGAATATACAATTTCATCAAAATTTAAAATTCGAAGGGTCATAAAAATTAATTTCTTTCCAGTTATAAGTAAAAAAACTAACAACAAATCTTGCATTAAATTCACAAAAATTAGAAAGAAATATAAATTTTTTACGAATTTATAGAAAATGTCGTGACTATAAGTTTTCGAAATGTTTTGATTGATAAATGAACAGTTTACGAATAATCTCCTATTAAAATTTCAAACATTTTTACTCATTGAACATTTTTAATTATATTTATAAAAAAAAAACTAAAATGTTTATAAATGTTGTGATAATAATGTTGTCATAATCCACATATTTTCTATGGAATAATAGGTAATATATGTTAATTTTAAGCATAAAAAATAAAATTCAAATAAAATTATTGTACGAGAAAATTTTAATTATGTGAATTGATTAATATATTTTTGAACATGTGCTTGCATTTTTTTGTCCAACAATAAAAAAAAACGAGTCCAGACTTTATGATCAATTACTTACCTTAAAATTCACAACTTGTAATGTTTAAATTGTTAACCATATGACTACTAAGACTATTAATTATTTATTACCACCACCCCTTAATATTTGATCTAGTCTATGTTAAACCTAGAACCCTTGTTTACTACCACAGCATAGGCGTACGAGTATGATATTATGTGTAACGAGTGATAAATACTTTTTAAATTAAAATAACTCTAAACCTTTGATAATAAATGTAAATATAACCATAATATTATTATGTTCTTGGCACCCCGAGTTTAGGCTCGGTATGAATGTATAGTCATCACGCTCTCTTCAACTATATGACACTTCACAAAGATCACATGCCACGTTCATAATAATGGCTTAGGTATAAAAAAGAGTAATTACCTACAAATAATTATGCGCTAATTACGTATAGAGGTACCTACGTGATATAATATTAAATAATTTAATTGCCCGGTGTATGATATAATATTTATTGGTACATATTAGCCTACTATATCGGCACATATTTATTTATTTATCTAAGCTTACAGTGACATAGTATAGGATCAATGATTATTATTCGCCTATATAAACCCCAAATAGTTGTCGTCAAACGACCATTCTTTAATTGATTCAATACCTACATAGGTTATATATAGTTATTATTTGATTTAAGTAATTTAATACATAATAAAATATTATTATTCCTACTGAATAACAAATCAATAATATTGCATTTATTTATATACGTTAAATAATATATAGTGTATATACATATAATATTGGTAAATAATAAATAAGCAGTCTATATTAATATTAATATTATACTACAAAAATAATGGTTCGATTCAATGATGTCCCGGTAGTGGGCCAGAATGGATACATTGAAGTTGATACTGCTTTCCATAATGACACTTCTCCTCTAAAAGTAGATCTTGTCTTTGGAAGTAAGTAATGTATAACATATTATGTTTAACTTTATAAACCAACCACTTATTAATTTGTCTAAGCATCACACTAATATTTAATTTACTTAAAAAATTTAATTCATTATTCATTTAAAAAATGATATTATTAAATATATAAATGTGTACATTTATAATTATAAGAATAATATATAACCGTTACTAAAGTCTTTATAATGCTAAATTTAATGTTTAAAATTGTATATTTTATGTATGTACAGAATAAACCAATTTATAAATAAAAATGTTCATTTCATTTTCATGAAAAAGTAGGTATTTTTTTTATGAATTTTGCGTTTTGTCATTTTATAATGTCATGATGATTATTACTATCCTTACGTATAATTGTTTCATATTATACAATAAAGTATAAACTAGGTATTTTATAAGTAAGTGATGTATACCTAAATGTATATATAACTTTAACTTTTAAGATTTATTTAAACTACCTAAGTATTTAACAGAAATCTACTATTTAATTATAAATTAAACTTAATTCATTATTTCAGAGCTTAAAAATTGTTTTGACTATAATTGCATTAATTATATTTTATTATTTATAATATAATTCATACAATAATAACTTAGCTCGAAGAAAATAGAAGACTGTGACTAAACTTTTTTACTAACCAATAAATAATAATTCATAATATGTTTATAATAATCGCATATATTTTAGAAACTTAAGGAAATTGTTGACCGATCACCGATGGCCAAGTGTTTTTTTTTAATAAACAATTAATAATTATATTATTTTCGTAATAATATTATTACCTATTGATATAGCTTTCAGATCGGAAGATGGTAGTCTATATTTGTTACCTGTGGTTAAGAAAGCAGAAAACATGGTTGTAAATGATACTTCGAGTCATGATTACTTATCACCTACAGGAATTGAAGGTTTTACAAAATCAGCATGCAGGTTATTGTTAGGTGATATTGAAAAACAGTGGAAAGACGGAATGGTAAAGACGTATATTTTTATTGTTTTTTATTATATTAAAACGTTATTGTAACATTACCGTCATTGACAGATAATTATTGTACATTTGTACTATTATATTATTTAAATCTTTATTAAACTACTATTAACCAGATAATATACAATTTCAATATTTATTAATAAATTTACAAGACTTAATTCGAATGTTAATTTTATGTAGATATTTGGTGTTCAATGTGTTGGTGGAGCTGGAGCCCTAAAAATAGGTGCAGAATTTCTATCGCGACATATGAATTGCACAACTGTTTATTATCCTGATCCATCATATGGTTTGTATTTTTTAACATTTAAAAACATCGTAATTATGAGCTATATAGTCACCTTCCTATCCCTACCAATTACTTATAGCTTTTAAAAGTTAATCTTAATTTTTTTTATAATTAATTTTTCTGTAACTGAACTGTTTCTGATTACATTATTAGGTATAAAAAAAACTGTGTATAAATAATTTATAAATTTAGCCCATATAAGTACATACAAATAACTAACGATAAGTTACATTTTAATAATTTGTTAATAGATTTTGTATATTTATTTGGTGTTTTAATATGTGGTTAAATTGTCTATCCATATTCCATACAGCCTCTTAAGAGGAGGATATTGTTCCATTTGTTAATTAACCTTCTAAATAAAGTACGTAAAATTGCTTCCCCACCATGAATAAACAATTTATTTAAAATTTATGTACACATTTTGCGAATAATTTGCAAATTTAATGTTCAGAAATATGCATTATATTTTTTTTTATTTTTAATATCATACTGAAAGGATCCCTTACAAAATCTGAATATAAAAATATTTATTATTTTAAAATGCCCATAACTTGTTTTAAAATTAAAGTATCCAAAAATTCTACAAGGGGCCAAATATAAAATTCTCACAACTTAAATTCTATTTTTACGATAGATCTATTCATAATAGAATAAAAATATTTTGTAAACGTACAATTTGTGATCTAATACATTAATAAGTAAAAACATAAACTCGTAGGTACATAATATATAGTACATTCGCTAACCAGAATATTAATACATGACGTATAACATAATAGTACCTACATAAGTATCTACATAATTATTAATTATTTTACACATTCTACTCATTATAGTCTTTTTTATGCAAACAATTGGATTATTTGGATTTTAATCTGTATAAGTTAAAGAGTAAAAACGTTTTAAAGAGCAAAGTCCCTCCAGTTTACCCAATGGTTATATAAAATTATAACATTTTTCAAGATGATTTGTATAAGTATTTTACTCGTTAATTGTACAAAAGGGCTTAGGCTAAGTATTCATGATAAAAATAAATAATATTTTTGTATCAATTAGATAGATGCTTATTATAAAATTGTTTAAATATAAAAAAGTAGTTACCTACATTTTTAATATTTAACATTTGAAGTGTACCTAAATATTATTCTAGATAGTAGATACACGTATAACATATACAAGATACATGTACTTATTTAATAAGTATAAATAATAATTTTATTAAAGGCAATTTACCTTTATATATACAATACATAGGTGTTTATTAAACATAAACAATTAATATTAACTTATGCGGAAATTGCCAGATGTCAAGATGTTAGATAATAACTAGCAATTTTTTAGTGTTATATTTATATTCATTGTTTTAATTTCAGAAATACACGGAACCGTGTTCTCGTTTAGTGGATTTCAAAACAAAATTCAATACCGTTATCTGAATAGGGAAACTAAATCTTTGAATTTTCAAGGATTTTGTGAGGACATTTCTAATGCTCCGATCGACTCGGTCGTAATATTGCATGCATGTGGTCATAATCCAACTGGTTTAGACCTTACTAAAGAACAATGGAAAACTATTGCTGAAATAATGAAAGTAAGTTAATGCGGAATTCTTTATATCTATTTACCATCTAGGTAATCTAGGTATTTTTAAATAATTACTGTTTTATGATTATTAAAATTCTTCAGGAACGTCAATTGATACCGTTCTTCGACATCGCGTATCAAGGAATGGCGTCTGGAGATATTGAAGAAGACACCTGGGCTATTCGTCATTTCCATAAAGAAGGGTTTGAATTTCTCTGCGCACAATCATTTTCCAAGATGTTTACTATGTACAGTAAGTTACCAACTATTAATTAAATTACTACAACTTTAAACATAGATGTGTGTATAATATATTATATTATATGCATCTGTATATTATTAATAATAATTTTGTATTAGACGAACGAGTTGGTAATTTGATGGTTACACTAAAATCTGGTCATAACATTGATAGTATTAAAGTCCACTTCGAAAGAATCGTTAGAAGTATCTATTCAAATCCTCCAAACCATGGTGCCACGACCGTTTTCAAAATATTATCCGACCCCGAACTATACGACGAATGGTAAATTATTGTAAATCGTTCTATATAAATTATATGATTAAAAATGTAAATATTATCGTTTGAAAAGGTCAAGCAGTTTCAAAGCTATGGTTAATCAAATTATTGAAATAAGAAAATCTTTTCGAAAAGCACTCGAGGAAGAAGGCGCTCCTGGAAAATGGAACCATATAACAAATCAAAAGGGAATGTTTATAATGTTAAGCTTAACCGGTAGAAAATGCTTAAATTATAATTATAATCGAAATAATCTTATAGCTAGTGTATACTAAATACTAATCTATGCGTTTAATTGCAGACAGTCAAGTGGAATACTTGAGGTATTTTCATCACATTTATATGGTTAATTGTGGCCGTATAAATGCTACTGGACTGAATACGAAAAATATTAGTTATGTTGCTAAAGCAATTAATGATACATTAAGGAAAAATATATAAAATTATACTATGCAGTAGCGTACTATTGGATGGAGTTTTGAAGACAACCCTCAACGAAAAGTTTTATGAAGTATTAATTTCTCATGATATGTATTTTTATTAGTTAATAATAACGGAAAATTAAAATATATTGTACCCATTTGAATTAATCGTATTTTACTTTGGTATAGTACATATTGTCCATCATGATAAAATAAACGGCTTACATTTTGAAATGCTCTTGTAATATTGTTTCATACAATCCTGATTATAAATATTAAATAATACAGTTGAACATTATCTTATGTAGATACCTATGGATATTTGAGTATTTTTAAAAAAATCATTGTTTTCACGTATTACCGCGGCATAGCGTCCCAATAATTGCTATTGCAGCTTATTGTTTTATAAAGACATTTGTGTAGCATAATCTATTATGTTATCTCCAAAGTCCAAACTCTTGTGTGGTCACCTTATTGTGAGTCGTGATTTGAATGAGTTTAGGGAGAGTGTAGTTGGTACTTCGAGCTTCGTGTCCTTTGATTCGCGACTAAAATATAACTTCGAGTGGATCAAACACGAATGAATCAACTACACTCTCGCACGTGCCACACTACCTCTGCCTCTAGCATTTAAACTTTAAAGTGTATGAAATGATTTGTTTAGTTCAGATCATAAAATTTGTTAATTTAAAAATATTACAGATACCTATAAATTAGTAAACATATCGGTAAATGCCTTAAATAAGTTAAACATAGTTGAAATAATGTGCCTATGCAGTATGCAAATGTTATAAGTTTTTACCTCGTGGTGAAAAATTATCTTATATATTTACACATTTTGAATTTTGTTTACAAGGATGAGTACAATTGATATTTAAATTAGGTAGACATTAAATGTAGAATTGTAACATTATTTAAAAAATAAGAGAAAACAATTATTGATTTATATTTGAACATATCTTGGCTGCGGATCTTATTTTTTTATATATAGTTTTAGGTTTTCGCCTGTACTGTGTATCCAGTAACCAGTATACCTATATTTATAGTATCACATCGTCATCGAACGTGTTGCTGAAAAAAGTCTGCCTAATTTATGAAATCATCAATCAAATTTTACCGACTTGCAGTGCCATGATATAGTCTAATTGTTGATTTCGTGATTTCGACTTAAGCAATTTTAACATATAGCCTATACATAACATTAAATAAAACCGGCTAAAGGTAATATACTTGTTAATCGTTTTGTGAATATTATTTTATAGGTACCAATGTACTACACATATTGGTCGTATTTGTAAGACTGTAGAACATACATGGTATTGTATAAAAGCTGTAATTTTTGTTTAACAACAGATATTCGCTGATATTTTGATTATCATTTTTCTTTTTTTTTTGATAAACATAATATTTTTTTTTAATAAACTCAAATATTCAACATGAAAAAAAAATAAAAATCACTTAATTTCTATACAAGTATGTACTTGTTAATTTATCACTTATGTATAATTGCATCATATTTGTACAATTCCGTGTGACAATTGTTTGCCATGTCGAGTGTTTAGTATGTATTGTATGCCTAATATAAGTAATAGGTAACTGTAATAGCTAATAGGTAACTCATAAGTAATTTAAAATAATACAATATTTTATGAGTGTTCGGGGGTTGCCGTGGGCCCATGGCAAGACTCGAATATCATTCCAAAGTAGAGTTCGCTAAGTTCGTCTTAAGGTAAAGTATCAAATACATAGGTAATTGGTTTAATGGTGTTTAACGAACAAACACATTATGTAATAATTATAGTTATATGAACACGATACTATGTGTATCGATTATAAGTAGGTACTTGAAAGTTACTTAACCTATTATTATAAACGGATAATTAAATAATAGTTCAAGCCCGGCCAGGATATAATATCATCATGCTCTCTTCAACATTAATAACACTTTACATAGATCACATGACACGTTCGTATTTATGGTTTACCAAAAAGAGTAAGCCGGTGTGGAAATCGATGAGCGCTAAGTACTATACGTGATATAATAATATAATTTAATTGCCAAATCCATGTTAGAACATTTATGGCCTTATGGTTATAGGCACTATATTGGTGCACGTAGGATCATCGATTGTGGTTCGCCTATATAAACCACATTAGTCGTCGTTAAACAAATATTCTTTAATATGTAGGTACCTGCTAGTAATTCCAATAGTCATTATTATATCCGAGTAATTTTTATAATATTGCAGCTGAATTCACGAATTGTTCTGAACGTTTCTGTATGTCAGTTACTTAGTGACACATTTTATACTGAACTAAACGTCTAAACGGCATTTATTCAGTTAAATTACACAATACATATAGGTAGTATATACGATATATAGTTATTATAGTAGGTATACAGTAAATACTTAAGTAATCAACTTTAGTATTCTATTGCAACAGTTATGGTTCAATTTAATAATGTTCCGTTAGTGAATCAAGTTGGATATATAGAAGTTAATACTGCATTTCAAAACGATATATCTCCTCTAAAAGTAGATCTTATCTATGGAAGTAAGTAATTTTACTACAGTTAACAATACAAACCAATCACATTTTCGCTTATGCACAAAAATATGTACATTTCTCAAAAAAAATAAATCTTATTTAATTTCAAAAATGATTTATAGTTAATGTACTATGTACCTACATTAATATTACATATGAATTTTTATAGAAAAATAATATGTTCCACGTTTAAATAACATTCAAAGCTTAGAATAAAATAAATAAATAAATAATATTTTATGTTCAGAATAAAACAGTTTATAAATAAATAATATAGTTTTAAATTTTGAAATAATGTCCTGAAAAATTAGATTTTTGAGTTGTATTAGTTTATTGTTACTATTCTTGTACACAGGTGTTTCATGAAATTTATAATGTCATAATGACAATTATTAATTATTAAAACTGTGCTTATGTATAATTAATATATAATATTGCTTATTATATAAAAATTATTTAACAGAGGAGAGTAAGTAATTCCAGTAGTTACATCTGTCACTATACACTCAAATTTAAAATAAATTAAATAAGTTTTTAGTATAGTAAAACTACTTAGTCGATCCATTTTAAATCTAATTCTTCCATTAATGTTGTAAAAATAACATTAGCTATCTATATTAATAATACTTTATTGTATTTTTATTTTAGTTTTAGTTTTCTAATAATTAATATAATTCATAATAATTGTATATATTTTAGAAACTTAAGGAAATAGTAGACCGATCACCGATGGAGTGATGGCCAATTTTTTTTTTTTTTTAATAAACTAATATAAAATAAATTAATAATTATAATATTCTCGTAATAATATTATTACCTATTAATATAGCTTTCAGATCGGAAGATGGTAGTTTATATTTGTTACCTGTGGTTAAGAAAGCAAAAAACATGGTTGTAAATGATACTTCGAGTCATGATTACTTATCACCTACAGGAATTGAAGGTTTTACAAAATCAGCATGCAGGTTATTGTTAGGTGATATTGAAAAACAGTGGAAAGACGGAATGGTAAAGACGTATATTTTTATTGTTTTTTATTATATTAAAACGTTATTGTAACATTACCGTCATTATCGTATAATTATTGTACAACTATATTATTTAAATCTGTATGAACCAAACTACCACACTATGATAGTTTCAATATTTATTCATATATTTACAAGGCATAATTTCGAATATTAATTTTATGTAGATATTTGGTGTTCAATGTGTTGGTGGAACAGGTGCTATAAAAATAGGTGCTGAATTTTTATCGCGACATATGAATTGCACAACTCTTTATTATCCTAATCCATCATGGGGTAAGTAATTTAAAAAATTGGAAATATTAACTGCATTAGGTATTTTATAAATGATAAATGGTCATCGGAGAAAATGATCGAAGTTAAAAAATGTAGATTATATTATTAAATAGTATAAAATATTTATTTAATCTTTTATGGTATTTTCCTCATGCTTAGCAAAATAATTTTATCGAATTTGTGAAAGTTAAATTAAATTTATTAGATCTAATAACATATTTTGAATTATACTGTGAATACCTCCCGAAAAGTCACCCAAAATATGTAGTTTATTGATTAAATAGTCTCCTTTGAAAAGGGATACTAATCTTTGGAAACTAAAGGTCAAAATAATACCTCCCTCATCAGCGTCACCGAAGTTAACTACATATTAAGTAAACATTTTCAAAATCAAAGTTGAAAATAATTAATAGAATAAGAGCGGGGATCGGAAGCTTGTCATTATAAATAAAGTAAGTACCTATACTACATAGTGCATACGCCTATATTTATAAAATATTATTATCAATAATTCTCTTTCTATATTTATTATTAATGACTGAATCTGTTTTGAGTCATATTACTCATATTTACATCACTCGTATCTGTATGAATGTTTTGATTAGGCACCTTATAATAAATACTATCATACATTAACTCATGTATGCATAGTACACAATATTAATAAGCATATAATATATGACATATAATAATAATAGGAATCTATAAAATTATTGGTTGGTTATTTAACATATAAGTACATTCTTAATATCCATCAGTTTTTTTCTAAGCAAAAAATTGAATTTTAATCTGGATGAACTAAAGACAAAAAACTAAAAAAACATTTCAAGGAGTAAAGCTTCCCCGGTTTCATCGATAATTATAAAAATATACCATTTTGTCAAAATTATCAATTAAATAGATGCTTATTATAAAACTGTTTAAAAATAAAAAATTCGGTACTTTTTTAATTTAGAACACTTGAAGTGTACCTAAATATAATTCAAAAATTAGTAGATAAACATATAGGTACCAAACTTGTGTAGCTATTACCATTTTTATTTTTTGTGGACTAAATTTGTTAATATTGTACCATTTTTGTGAACTGAAAATAACTTTTTGGAGAACAATATTTGATTGAATCTTTATCAACTTACTTTTAAATTAATCTAAACTAGCCTGGGCGAAACGCGCTATGCCCACACATACTTAACAGGTAACCTATAAATGTTAAATCCTTTTATTAAAGGTAATTTACCTATATATCTAGGTACCTATAGATTACCTACATTATACTTAGGTAGATCACATATGTAATTATTATTATACCTCTTCTATTTTAATTTACATATGACAATTGGATAATAATAATTTTATTATTAAATATTAAAAATATTATACAATTATTAATTAATAACTTATGGGGAAAATACCAGATTTCAAGGTATTAGATAATTACTTGCAACTTTTTAGTTTTATAAACATTAAATATTAATAATCTCTTTTAGAAATGCATGGAACCGTGTTCTCGTTTAGTGGTTTTCAAAACATATTTCAATACCGTTATCTGAATAGGGAAACTAAATTAATTGATTTTGAAGGATTTTGTGAGGATATTTCTAATGCTCCAATCGACTCGGTCGTAATATTGCATGCATGTGGTCATAATCCAACTGGTTTAGACCTTACTAAAGACCAATGGAAAATTATTGCTGAAATAATGAAAGTAAGTTAATGCGAAATTCTTTATATATATTTACCATCTAGGTACTCTAGTATTTTTAAATAATTACTGTTTTATGATTATTAAAATTCTTCAGGAACGTCAATTGATACCGTTCTTCGACATCGCGTATCAAGGAATGGCGTCTGGAGATATTGAAGAAGACACCTGGGCTATTCGTCATTTCCATAAAGAAGGGTTTGAATTTCTCTGCGCACAATCATTTTCCAAGATGTTTACTATGTACAGTAAGTTACCAACTATTAATTAAATTACTACAACTTTAAACATAGATGTGTGTATATCATATAATATTATCTGCATTTGTCTAATATTAACCCGTCGTACGACGCATGGATTTAGATGTCTCATTTACGCGCATGGGGTAAAAATGTACCCCTCAAAGATAGCTAGTTATTATTTTATGGTTAGTATATAACTGTTTTCGGTAATAGTAACAAGTTGTTATGAAAACATTTTATTTTACATTTCTCAGTAGTATATAAAATATGTTGGCGGTATACAAAGAGTTTACATCATACAGAATGATTATAAAAACATTTTTTTTTCAACATAAAACCAATAAAAGTCTATTTTAGATGCAATATTTGAGGCTATTGAGGTGATCAAATATTCACATACCATATTTTATATTTTATAAATATTTTTAAATGTCTGGGGTAATTTTTTACCCCGTGCACCGTACGATGGGTTAATAATAATTTTGTATTAGACGAACGAGTTGGTAATTTGATGGTTACACTAAAATCTGGTCATAACATTGATAGTCTTAAAGTCCACTTCGAAAAAATCGTTAGAAGTATTTACTCAAATCCTCCAAATCATGGTGCTAGGACCGTTTTAAAAATATTATCCGATCCCGAACTATACGACGAATGGTAAATTATTGTACATCATTCTATATAAATTAGATAATTAAAAATGTAAATATTATCGTTTGAAAAGGTCAAGCAGTTTCAAAGCTATGGTTAATCGAAGTATAGAAATAAGAAAAGCTTTCCGAAAAGCTCTCGAGGAAGAAGGCGCTCCTGGAAAATGGAACCATGTAACAGATCAAAAGGGCATGTTTATATTGTTACACTTAACAAGTATATATTTTGAATATAATTTATAAATTAGATAATGAAATCTAAGATAATTTTTATCATAAACAATCTCACAGTGCATACTAATTTAAGTGTTCAATTTCAGATAGTCAAGTGGAATATTTAAGATATTTTCATCACATTTATCTGATAGATTATGGGCGGATAAATGTTACTGGACTGAATTTCACAAATATTAGTTATGTTGCTAAAGCAATTAATGATACATTAAGGAAAAACATATAATTTTCCACTATGTAGTATGCCATTTACCTAATTCACAAGCTACTACTATAATCTACCTGTCTTTTAACTTGTTTTGATTGATAAAATCTTAATATTTTAAATAATGTACATGTAGAATATTTATGACTTGAATTATACAGAAATCTCATTATATGTGTATTTTTTTTTTTGAATCTATATATTATGAAGTTCTAATGGATAAATGTTACATAGATACTTTAGACATAGCTTGTATCACCTTGTATCCAGCCCCTTCACTGGCTTGTATAATGTATCTATGCTTATAGTCTATGAACCACATACAATTTTCCTTTTTAATAATATTTAACTCAATGAGAAATAAAACAATGATATAATTAATTTCTTTAATTTAGATGCAATTAAATCATGATTCATAAAATAAAAACATACTTAAATTCATGAAAAAAATAAGAATTACTCATTGAAATTAAATTTATACATTTCTTACTGTTTTGAAACTTAAACCTCATTTCTATCAATTAAATACATAATATATACACAAATTCATAAACATAAGTATTATTTAAAATATATTTATATAACTAAATGTATATAATTTAACATTTCTTTCTCACATTTTAACTTATAATTTGACTAAAATATAAACATACCATATTTAAACATAAATGTTTAATTAAAAAATTACCACCATTTACAAAAAAAATTTAATCAAATTATTTTTACAACAAATTAAAAAGTATGTTATTTTAAATTTTTGAATTAAAATTTGTCGCAAATAAATTATGGATTTATATAAACTTGGAAAATTGCCAGTTTTAATTTTAAATAAGAAATCTAGTTACATAAACAAAATAGTCACCGTCAATATTACTTATAGTTAACATGAAGATTTGCCAATATGATTTCTTACAACACAATTATTTAACCTTCAATTGATACAATACAATACATGATGTAACTGTTAGAATTTAAAAAAGTGCATACATTACAACCATAAATATTACTTAGGTATATGAATTAATTAAACATTTTTAAACATAAATTAGTTACAATGTATATGATGAGAAAATTTAAAACATTACTAAGCCATTTAGAAATGTATAGTTCGAGCTTCTGATGGAAGTTGTTCTTTAGGACAATATGGACACTTTAATCTACCTGATCGTTCTAATTTATTAAGCGCATCTTTGGATATTACATGACCACATACTAACATCATAGGTGGATTAGATGTTCCACTTCTCGTTCTTAATATTGGACAAGCAAACACTGAATGATAAGCAAAACCAGTGTCAATTTTAATTGGTAATTCATCATTTTCATTCCAAACACCTCCGACATCTCGACAAATTGCTTGTTTAATATCCAACAAAGCTGGTAAAGCTGAGCAACCCACATTCACACACACACTCAACATATCGTCATCACTAAGACAAGAATCTTTTATAAACAAGTCAATAACTTCAGTACGCATTTGTGCAACATTAGGAGGATATAATAACATACCCATTGTGGATTGGATTTCCTTTTGTTTATCAATAAAACGACTAAAGTTTGTGCGAGCATAAACTACTGCTTCATACTGATCACCACGATTAAGAATATCTAAAAACACAATTTGGTGCAATTTAAATTCTAGATCTGATTTTTTGGAATCTAGTTCAATTTTATTTTGATATACCCATTCAAATGCCGGCATAGGATCTTTTTGTCTCAAACTATCAACAATATGATTTAAATTTAAATAACGTTGTTTTTGTTTGTCGTCAACTGTAATACCAGCTTCTTTTAAAAATTCTTCAGCAACTTCCCATTTTGAATCCCTGTACAAATGCATACAAATTATTTTGTTTAGGATTTCTTTTTCATGATCGGTTTTAAACGCTTTTTTATTACTGGCTTCTGTATAGTCGGAAATAAAATTTTTGTCTATAGTTTTGCCTACTCTTGAAACATCACTATGCCATCTTCTATGTTCATTTGAAATATCCTTAATGGCAAGCTTCATTTGTAAAATTGTTGAAGACAGTCCACATTTATCTATTTCAGAACTTTGACTTTCAATTTCTCGTTTGTACCGTTCTAATGTTGAAATAAACCTGTGTAACTGGAATTGCCATTTTGGGCCATATTTATTATATTTAGCAATTAATTTGTCAATATCAGCCTCAACGGCTTGGCAAGATTCCATTTTTTAGTAGATTGATAACGAATGAATGAAAAATCACTAAAAGGTTGTAATATTATAACAATACACTTTCAATCCCATTTGGATTGTCTTTGTTTATATACTTCATGACGGCCATCTTCAGCAACAGCTGGGTAATATCCCATTTTTTCATATTGGTGTCTCATATATACCAGATATCCAAAAGTGAATGATATTGATACAAGTCCTAATGCCATGATCACTTTATTCTGAAAAAAAATTACTATCATATTATACTAAATCTTAAAAGTAATATAAATTTTTATTCAATTTTTCATGCAACTTCTAATACATATTTTAAATTAAATAATAGGTAGGTGTAGACATATATTTGAGAAAATGAGTAATGACCTACCAAAAACTCTATATAGAATCTATCTAACTTTTAATTATAATATAATATAGTTTTATGGTAAGAATAATAGTACCTATGTAGACACTTGGAACATTTTTTTTTAATACCTATGAAATTAATTCTATTAAAAATATTTATCCCCCGAATGCTAGGAATAACTTAATCATATATTATGACATATTATAATACCGGTTTTGAATAGAGTTCAAAGTTGATGATCCGAAACACTCTGGAAGTTTTTAGAGATCTAATACCATCTCCTGGTGCGGTTTGCCGATCTTTCATTACTCGGAACGGATTGTTCACCACCTCGAGATGGAATCGTACGTATTCACAATAGGTCCAGAAGTAAAATTGTGCAGTAGCGATAACCGCTAGGCGTTGTGAGGTTCTTGTTCAGTTTTTGACTTTTTGTTAATCGTCGAACAACAACAGAATACAGAAACGACGTCGTAGTAAAGACAATTTTTTATCAGTGCCTGCCGCCAAGACGGACAATGGACAACGAGGGCAGGAGGCCAATGAGCTACGGAATATGGACTGTGGAAAAATTAAAAAAAAATCATTTAAGATAACAGATGGTTTTTATCAATATCATGGAATAGAAATTTTATATTTGTAAAATCATTCAGTTTATATCTATGTAATCTGTAAAAATGTAAGATATCTGGTCTGTGATGCTCGCTCGATGCTCACTAATAAGCATGACAAAATGTCAAATTGTCATGCTAACAAGTAACAACAACCAACGCATTAAATATATCACTGGCTGCCAAGATTATTTTTTTAAAATTATTTAATATAATTTTTGTTCTAATAATTCAGAAATAAAATTACAGGACGTTATTTAGAAAATATCGTTAATTGTTTTAGTTGTCCCTAAGTCGTACTGATCGTACTGCATAATATGCAACTATCAGTTTTTAAACTGCTTAAAGTAAAACTAAAAAGATGATATTGGTTTAGTATTAATATAAAATATTTTGATTGTTTTTGAAATTAGATATTAAATATTTTGTATGACATTAAAAATCAGTAAAACCTTGATTATTTGTCAATTTCTGTTATGTATCACCCAACGTTTTAGGTTCATTACATTATCAATTATCACGTGTTATTAAAAAAATGTTATAATAATTTTGAAAATGTAAATAACAAATAAATAAAAATCTTGTAAATAAAAGAGCTATATAGAATATAGATTCTAATAATAAACTAAAATAACTAAACTTAGAAATCATTTTATTTTATTATTAATACATTAATAAAATAATATATACATATTATTATAATACTAGAGTAAATAATTGTAAAATATTGATACAATACTGTATTTATAATCAATGAAAATATATAAAAGCATAAGCGCCAATAGCGATTTCGAAAAGGGGTGTATCGTGTATCGCAGGGGCACTGGAAAAATTTTTTTTGCTGTAGGGACAAAATATTTCAAGCTTTTTTCTAGAGGGCATAGGAGCAGAAAAAAGGGTTTTATTTTTTGGGGTTTCATCTCCACCCCCTCCTCAATTTTTACAGCACCTATGCTGAGGAAATGTGTACATAGGTATAATTACATTTTTTTCTTACAAAAATTTTTTTTAAATTCAAATCATGTAGGTATAAAAATTGAAGGCAAAACAAAATTTATTTTTCTGGAATGAGAAATAATAAATAATTAAAGTTCATATTATGTATTTTTCTGCCAATTAATGTGATATTCAGTATTTTAAATTACTAACAGATATAATATATTACTTGCTGAACAAAATTGTAGAATAATATTTAGGTATTGTGGGCTAAATGTAATATGTGAATATAAATAGGCCAAAAAGTCGTGGGGCTCTGCCCGTACAGTATTTATTTTTTGGAGCAATTGCCCCTACTGCCACCATTGTTCCAGCGCCCCTACTGTATCGTACATAGTATACACTGATTTCTAAATAATGTTTAAACTATTTAAATTAAATACATCGAAATATTTTTTTTGACAAGAAGAAGATACCAAATTTATTGAAAATACAATTGAGGAATTTAGAAAAAAACCTAGGCGTCTACAATTATAATTTAAAAATAGGTTTAAATTTTATTTTAATTTAAAATAAAATATTTTCAATACCACTAAATTTTTTAAAGATTTTATTCTTTTTTTTTTTGAAATACCAGGGGAGTGCAAGTGCATCCCCTTACGGCGTCTATGTATAAGAGTTATTTTTACTTGTGTAATTTTGTTTTAATTTTTTGGTTTCATTGTAAAATGCACATGAATAACTAATCAAGATTTTATAGTATATAGTTTAGTTATTATTAATAACTAATAAGCATTCATATATACAAATATACAATTATATTTCATTTACTTTACTTTTACAACTAATAAATTACAAGTTATAGATAACTAACTTTTTTTTTACCAACCACAGATAAATGTAAAATTATTTGAAATATTTAATTTTGATATTTATAATTTATTAGTATTTTAAAATAATAAAAAATAAAATATAAAAATACATTTATAACATAATATTATGGTCTATTCAGAAATATCCTAGCCTACCATGGTAAAGATAAATTCCCCGTAGGGATAATTATCAGTTATAATCTAACAAATGTATGTATACATGTATTGATTTTAGAAATGTTGATCTTAAATTATGTTAAAAACAATAATTAAATTAGTCACTTAAACATATCAAATTACTTTCTAGGGGTAACATTTTGAGCACAATTACTAAAGTATTTTGTATACATAATTTCAAGACAGGATTTTTTTTTCTTTATCAACACTGTATCTATAACATAATACAATTATAATAATGAAAGATTAATCTTTTAAATAGTCTGTCCATGAAATGGAAAAAACAAATTATAATGTTTTAAGAATAATTAATGTTGATTATTGATTTTAAAAAAATTGTAAAAAATAAAATGAAATAATAGTTTATTTAATTATTAAAATAATTACATAGACATTTTTTATAAAGTTCTAAAATTAAATTATAATACTTTGGTACATCAAATTATCAAATTAATACATATATATATATATATATATATATTTGAATACACCAATTGTCTCAATTTGTAAGGATTGACATGGATCATCCACAGTTTTCATATTGAACTCCAGATAATTTACAAATCTAAAATAAGAAAATTGTCTTATACTTTTGTGTTATAAAAATTAGAACTTTAAGAACTTTTTTTCATTAACAATTATTCATTTTTAAAGGTTTGAAAAATAAATCTTAAATTAAAATTACTTAATTAAATACATTTTGTTTTAAGCATTTATACTATTATTAGTTCATTTTACATACATTAAATTATAATCCGATTACATAATTAATCCGATTCTTCATCTGAATTACATTGATGTATTATGTCTGTATTAGCAGCATTAAGTCTTTCAATAATAGCTGTAGCTGGATCAAAAAATCCTCCAGTTTGTTTCTCACAAACGAAACATTTAGTGCTCTTTTTGAAATGAGCTAAAGCACATTTTTCACAGAAATAATGTTTACATTTTGTCATTACAGGATTGACATAAGATCCTCGACAAATCAAACATTTAAAGGGCAGGAAATCATCATCATTTTCTTTGATTTCATACTTTGTGGGATCATCATCATCTGAATCACATTGCTGAGAAGATTCCATTTCTAATTGCCACCCAAATTTATAGTCTGAACGATCATGTAAGAATTTACAACTGTCACCAAAACCACAAAAACCAGTTTCTTTGTAATCTTTACAAATGTCAGGTTGATAATCCCAACGAACAGTGGAACGTAAATTTGCTGGTGCTCTTATAGGTCCTTTGCGTACCATTCCACTAGATGCATTACCTAAAGCTGTATCTTTTTTCTCATAATATTGAGTATAATTTGCTAAACCTCTATAAACTTTGTCATCTTCTTTACCTTTAAGTTCTTTATTTACTTGTAAAGAACGTTCATAGATAGCTTGAGCATCTTTGTCAAGTTCAGTATCAATTTCAATTGTTGCTGTAGCACCCATATCTTTAGGCCCACTCATGTCAGTGTCCATTTTAGAACGATATGAAACACCAACAGCTTCATTATCACTCTCTGAAGAATCATGTATTAATTCAGCTGCTTTAAGCTTTTTGTTTGAGGTACTTTGGATAAATGGATTTGATTTTCTATGACGTTTTTCATTTTGAACAACAGCACTTTCATCATCACTATTTTCACTATCAGATGCAGTACGTCTACGTCGGTTTTGAAGAACTTTACGTTTTTTAAATTCTATTGACATATTTACCTTTTTTCTTAACTGTTTTCACTAGCAATCAAATATGTCTTATACTTCGATGATATTTTTGTCACATTTCTTCTTAAGTCTAAAACCTAATGAGTGAACGGCACTGAACGCAAACAGAAAAATCATAAAACGGAATAACGAATCTCAATACCTGCGTTAGTTTATTAGTAAGCTGTAGACCTGCTAGATAATAAATTGTCAATTGATATTACTACACTGATATTATGTGCCTATTATCATGAACTACTACTACTAGCAGTTTATGCCTATCATGAATTAAGATATTATATCATATAGTCCGTGACCATTGTTTAAGCATTTATCTATATCTTACACAGCATTGTTGATTCATGAAAACTGATAATAATAGATAATACAAATATTCGAAAACGTTCAGTTTACTACACAGTACATTACATGAATTGAAATATTATATACTTAATGCTAAATAATAGTGAATAATGTTAATATATCCTAATTCAAACTCCATTATAATCATCCATTCATTGCTCTCTTTAACTCATTCTGTTTGATTTGTGGATCTCATTAACTGAAGAATCATAATATATTTGTAATCAGTAGCTATTAGATTTTTTTGTACGCTATTTACGTTTTAATAAACATAACTTCTCAGACTAACACACATACACCTCAAGTAAACTTGTGTAGTACCATGGACAACGAAAAAGAAGGTCCTGTGTTCAAAGTGCCAAAATTATTTGGTCCTAGACCTGGCACCAAAAAACCAGTAATATGTGAGGACAACATAAGCAACGACAGTGATGTGGCATCAACAACAAATGTGGCGGTAAATACTCAAGTTAGTGTTGAACAAAAAATAGATCAACCAAAAAAAGTTTCCAAGGCAACTTCTCAAATTCCTATTCCGTATGAAGAACCATCATGGGGCGGAAAACCCGGAGATAAATATTTTTTAGAGGTTTGAAAATTGATAGTTTAGCATTTACGATTTTATTTAAAGCTTTTATTGTTGTTTAATATTTAATTTTAATTTAGGAGTTGAAATCTGGTGTAATGTTAAGTACAATACAACTAGAAAGCCGATCATTTCATTGCTTTGGACGTTTAAATAATTGCCATGTCACAATGGCACATCCAACAATTTCACGTTTTCATGCAGTCCTACAGTATCGTTCAACTTTTTCTACCAGCGATGAAAATAGAGGATTTTATTTATATGACTTGGACAGTACTCATGGAACGTTCTTAAATCGTTTAAGAATTAAGCCTAAAACTTATGTAAAAGTTCATGTAAGTTTTAAAATGTATTTATACATATGTTATGTTTATTAATACTATACAGATTAACTGTTTATTATACAATATATATTTATTTTCAATTATGTTATTTTTAGGTTGGTCATTTGATTAGTTTTGGTGGTAGTACTAGAATGTATTTGTTGCAAGGCCCTACAGACGATGAAGAAAAAGAATCTGAATTAACTGTTACTGAATTAAAAGCTAAACGACAAGCAGAACTTGAACAAAGAGAAAGAGAACAAGAGTTGCAAAGACTAAAAAGGGAAGAAGAAGAGAGAAAAAAAATGGAACAGGGTGTTGATTGGGGAATGGGTTTGTATTTTATAAATATATTGATCATGCCATTGGTTATAAATGAAACATATCTTTTTCTTTCAAAGGATACACGTTTTCATTATACAAAATATAAAAATGTTTTCATCGACAATTATTATTTTTATTACTTTGTTCTAGTTTTTATTTTTATTTTACTTAAATTAAAAATCTTTAAATTAAAATGATCTAATTACCTATTTTAATGTAATGTTTTATTTATATTTTAGGAGAAGATGCAAATGAAGAAGAAGATACCAAAGAAAATCCTTTTGCTCCTAAAGAAAACGAGCAATTATATTTAGATGATCCGAAAAAAACATTGAAAGGTTGGTTTGAAAGAGAAGGGCAAGAATTGGAGTATGATGTATCAGAAAAAGGATTTGGAACATTTACATGTCGTATAGAGTAAGTTATAATATTAATAATAATTTTTTTTTTTTTAAATATTTTGTAATAAATCTATTTTAGATTACCAATAGCAAACATTACAGGAAGGCCACAAATTGCTGAAGCTACAATAAGTGGTAAAAAAAAAGAAGCAATTGCACATTGTGCATTGGAAGCATGTAAAATTTTAGATATGTATGGACTTTTAAGACAATCTACACATGGTAAATATATTTGCTTTAAAAATATATATTTTTTTAATTTTACAATAACCTTTTTGTATTGTAGAAAGTAGAAAACGCAAAGAAAAAAATTGGGAAGAGGAAGACTTTTACGACAGCGATGATGATAATTTCTTAGATCGTACAGGAGATATTGATGCAAAGCGCAAAAAAAGAATGAAAAAATTTGGTAAAACTGCTGAAACCGTTGATACTTATGAAACATTGGTAAGTAAATTGTATAATTAAATGAATTTATGTTGACAATTGTGATATTATAAAATTAATATTTAATTTAGATTGTATTACTACTTTTTTTTAGATGGAGAAACATAAACTTCTAATTGCTGATCTTAAACACAACAAAAATAAATTAAACAGATTAAATAAAAATGTTACTAAAGAGTATGGTGAAACTAATGACGAAGACTCTTTAGAGTCTTATATGTCTGATCTCAGAAATTATAAAACTGTTGATAAAATTGAGATCAAAAGATTGAAAGTACAGTATTCATAGTTATTTGTTATTATTTATATTTTATTCTGTTTTTTGTGTATTTACAGATTAAAATTAACGAACTACAAATAGAAGAAGAAAAATTAAGAAAAATTATTAATATTGTACGACCGACTACTTTACCTAGAACTAACAAAACCTCAGATAGAACTTACACCCAAAGTAGAAGAAGCGGTTAAAGTAAATCCAAAAATTAATAATGGTCCAACGCCTATAACTTCAACAATACCAAAAGAAGTAAAAAAAATTGATACAAAAATAAAACCCAATGTTGAAGAAAAAGTAGAAGTCATAAATAAAGAAAAAAGTGACCTAAATGAAGCAGAAGGTATTATTATTGAATTAAAAAATAATAACCAGTCATAAATACTCAAAATTAGGGTCTGGATTTAAATGCACTTAAAACCATAAAAATATGCTCTAAAAAATAGCCAAAAATGCCCTTAAAAAATATATTTTACCATAAAAATGACCTTAAAATGCCATATATTTTTTTAAATTTAATTTGTAATTTATTTATAAGCTATAATTATTATTTATTATTTTATTAAAAAAAAAAACTGAAAATTTGAAATGAATAATAATGACTTTATATTGACATATATTTTGGCCATTTTGGAGAAATATTATTGATTCTAAATATACCAAAATATACATTAAAATGTATGTAAAATTAAAATTCTAAGTAAGCCTATTGTACTTACTAAATTTTGAGCATTGCTTTCAACAATAATATTTTACAAAATACATGTATGGAAAAACCCGATACACCTACTTAAATATCAAGAAAATAATTTATTTTTAGATTATTTTGAATAGGCTAAATTTTATCGTATTTTGATCAAATATACATTAAAAACCAATAAAATTACCCAATAATGCTAAAAATGAAAAAACATCAAAATATGCAAAAAAAATGCAAAATACAATTTTTAACTTTGAAACCTTAGTTACATGGAATGAGTTATGTACTAAGAAAGCATCGTGTAATATCAACCAAAAAAATATGTACTTTGCATTGAAATCCGGGCCCTACTCATAATCATGTAAAAGAATTGTAGTAATTTGTAGTTAGAAATGAATGAATTTCATCATATTTATCAACATTCTCCTGTGTAATTAGTATTCAGATAGAATGGTATTTTTGTCTATATATTAACTATATAAATTGTTTACACACTTTTCAGTCTCTAATATAATATATTTGATAATCCTTTTTTTTAGAAAAAGTGTTGAAAGAATTGAAAGAAGCAGAGAAGAGACAAAAACAGTTAGAGAAAAAAGATAAAAAAGTATGTAAGATATAATTACTTAAAAATGTTATTAATTTCTAAATTTAAAATATGTTATGCTTTGTTTCATATTATCAAAATATTTACAAAAATTAAATTTGCTATGACTTATTTTTTTTTACCAAGAGGGAATATAGGATATTCCTTTATTTTAAATATTTTTTTGCTCACCAAGAAAATATTTATTCATACGAGTAGATGGATATTTTTATTATGCAGAAAAAACACAAGTCTGTGACAATTAGTCACATGGTTGAAATATATAGGTATATATATATAAGTATATTTCAACCACGATTAGTCATATTTTGTTGATAAATATTAAACATGAAATATTAATAATAATAATAATTAGTGCTCAAATTTTCAATGTCGATTCTGAGAAAATGGCAGGGGATATTCTAAATTTATATATAAATTATTATTATTTTCAATTATGGGCTTGCAGCATACTGATAAAGTTAATTTTTAATAGCTATTGCCCATCAGTTAATTAAACAGATAGCACACAAATAAGAATATAATAAATGGCTTATTAGTATATCACCAGAATATCACAATTGTTTTAAATATTGTCATTGGTTGGTAATTTAAAAGCAAAAGAAATAAATTTTACTATTTTTACTGTGTTCTGATGGTGGACAAATTTGGCCTGCTTAATAATTTGGTTGCTTATAAGTTATAACCGTTAAAATATTTAATCTATTATTAATCATAGTTTTATGTGTTTAGATAATAGCTAAAACTTTGGAAAAAGACAAATTGGAAGATTTTGGAAACATGATTTGGAAACCACCAGCTGATCAAACTGGAGATGGACGAACTAGTCTAAATGAAAAATATGGTTATTGATATTATATTTTAATTGTTCAAAGATGAATTACATGTAAATATTGCTTATGAATAAATACAAATTTAAAATTATTTCTTATGTATATAAATAATTGTATAATAAATTATATTGAGATAGTTTTTACATCATAAATATTACAATGATAATAATGCACGCGTCCAAATTTTAATTATGGAGTCAGAAGTGTAGATATACATAAAGTTCCATCATCTGAACCAGTTACACAAGTACCGCATTGATTTAGAGATGACCAGTCACAAACAACTGGAATGCTTTGATGCTCTTTCAGAGACAAGACAACATTTAATCCAGTACTTGTTATCTATTAAATAAATTACAATTATAAGTAACATTATAAACTGACTTTCCTAAAATATTATGTATACAATCACACAAAAACACATTATATAGCTGAAAGACTAGAAAGAAATTAAAAATGTATCAATATGTTATGTAAAATGTAAGTATAAAAGTAAATTATTACTTTATATATATTTCCGCCATTATTTTGACTATGGCATAGTAGCATATAACCACCAGACTGATCTAATGTAAATGCTTGACTCATAAATGCATTGGGCTGGAGTGGATTGTCTTTCTTAATATTTACTTCCCATACACATGACTGCTTATTACCATTCATACTAGTGCGACAAATCTAAAGGGCAAAATACAATTTATTGTAATAATAAAGTAATGTTAATATTACAAATATAAATTACTTTGTTATCAGCTCCTAATGTGTAACAATCATTATGATCAGGAGATAACTGTAGACGCATCAATCGATCGGTATGTGGGGTCCAACGATCAACAATTTCGCTATGTCTAAGATCAACTGTACGTACTGATCCATCAGCACATCCCGCATACAACAATTGACCATTATGATTATAGGCACAACATGTAACAGCTACATCATCGTTTCCCAGTATAAGTTGTCTCTATAAAAATAGTCATTAGACCATACTTTTTATAAAAATATCTCAAAATAATGAATAATAATATTGAATACACGAGGCCATACTTCAATTTTTTTGGTTTTGACGTCATATAAAAGTAATTTATTGTTGTCTTTAGAAATAAGTGAACAAACAAATGTAGAATCTGAAGGACCACATTTAACACATTGTATTTTCAAATTTGTCGATTGTTTAAATGGATTCAGTTCCCAAGAGCTTTTCATTTCTTTAGCATCATATAAAATTATTGAACAATCGTCACACCCTAGCAATGTATAACGATCATTAGTTTTGAACCAATCCAAGCTGTATACAACTTTTTTCAAGTTAGTTGATCCGATTACTCTATAAATTAATATAATAAAGATTATTATATTAAAATTAGATAATATATTGAATAAGTTAAATTACTTTGGTGATGGGGCAGCTGACCAAATTTTCAAATAACCGTCAGCATCTGTGCTAGATATAAGTGAACCAGACATGTTAAACCAACATTGAGTAATCTTCGTTTTATGTTCATTAAAAGATTCCTGTCAATAATAAAAAACTGTTTGATATGTACATAATAAAACTAAAAATATTATTTTTCTTAATTTTAACTTACTTGACTAAGCAAAAGGAATGGTGGGACTTTGTGTTGTCTTTTGTCTAAATTATCTAAGCTGGCATCCCGAGGACCTCTACTTCTAGTGGAATCACGTTCTAAAGATATTGATCGCTTTGATACAGTTCTACGGCTACTTTCACTGTACAATGAATAAATCAATTTTTATAATTACTTTTAAAATTGATTATTATCCAAATGACTGTTCACAAATAAATATCCTCACCTAGTATTTCCAGGCTTAATCATTATGTAAGATGAGGGAGAAGTTGATAAGCTTGTACTGAGTTTTGAATTAGTTCCTACATGTTTCTTATAACTCATATCTAAAATTAATTTATGATTATTCTGTAACATCCAGATTGTTAATTTAATATGTTTTAATTCAATCACCAGTAGAAATAGTAGCAGTAGCAGTAGCAGTAGGAATTGGTTGAGATATACGCTTCATGTTAACTTGTTTACCAAGAATTGGGCTTGTAGGCAATCCACCGATAGTTCTGATAAGAGATCTCAAGGATTTCATGGATGTATCAGTATTAGTATTCTTTAATGTTTCCCTAGAAAAGAATAGTATATTAACATATAATATAACTAACCAAGTGTAATACAATTTTATTATTTTATTACTGAGACACTGTATAGAAATCATCAATTATATCTAGCGGTTGAGTATGAAGTGATCCACTGACTGTGTTGTATTTAGGTTGAGTAACTCCATCAGTGAGTTTTTGTTTAAGGGTATCAATTTCATCTTGAAGTCTGCGAATTTTGTTTGCGTCATCTTCATAGTTGCATAAACTAGGCCGAGGAATAATCTAAGTAAAAAAAAAAAAATTTGTTATTTTTGGATAAATAATAAATTGGTTGATTTTAAGTAATAATACAATAAACTTCTAATCCAGCATTGTAAATTTAGTAATTCAAAATTTTAACTGTAGATTAAAATATGTTCTTAAGATTATATTTAAGTATAAACAAATAAATTAAAAAATACAAGCAATTCATATAATATACTAAATATTCATTGAACAATAAAAATATTATACATTTTTTTAATTAGGACAGCACTATAGTAAACAAGAAAAATTTAAGTAAATCAATAAATTAATAGAATATTTAATTTGACATTACCTACTGAATTATACAATATATTCAATGTAATTATTCAAAAAGTTAATACATTTTAGCGATGGTTTTTTCTTACATAAATAAAAGCTTGTGTAGTGTATTTACTTACTTGATAGACAATGGAGAGAAAATTATGTAAAGAAATAAAAAATGAATCTTGCCACTGCTTGGTGAAGTAAATAGCAAACAATGGATTATCTTCAATATTTTTCAAGTATGGCAACACTTACATATACAATATAAATCATTATTTTAAAATCATTAATTACATAACTAAATAAAAAAAATTAACTCACTAAACCAATCTTTCCATTCACTTTGTAACTGTAGATCATTGGTCATTTTTGTAAGGAACTCGTTTACTTTGTCTGAACGGTTATTAGTTAATGCATGAATAAGGTAAAATTTGAACAAACTATTTTCCAATTTTTTTACAGCTGAAAATAAAGATATTCTTATAAAAAATCTCAATATAAATTGAAAAAATACAAACCATAAGATATGTCTTGATCTAGTTTCGAAAATAATTTATTTTCAAAATGTGTCCAGAGTTCTCTAATTGTAGACAAATCATAGGAATAAACTAACTGCAATATTTGTTCAACTAGCTTATCCACCTTAAAAAAATTAATAATTGTTTTAATTATTAACGTTTAGGTTAGAATAATGCCTTTAAAATGCTTATGATGTATTAATGCATCATTATACTAAATACATTATCTTATGAGCAGCATAATTAATAATTATTATCGATAAATATCAAATAGGTGTATACACAAATACATCGGTGTATCACTTACTCGAAATCCTTTATCTTTATCAAGTTTCACATCGAAATCAAACCATTTTAATGCGTTTGTAAATCCTCGAAATAAAAAATATTCTCTGATCAACTCATCAATGTGTTGCATGTGAGGCATTTTTGTGTGACTTGTTAAACTACTTAGTATCTATCGAATTGTTAGTTTCGTGTCAATCATTATTTAAACAGGAACAGAAGGAATATAAATTGTAAAAGGTTAATAAAAATTTTTGCTATTTGATATTTTGTAATAAAAAACTAAAATACATTGCCAAAATGTTATGTTTTGAATTTGTTTAATATCTTAAATGTTATCACTAGTTATTGCAAAAAAAAAAAATCATTGATAACATTGTGCAGAAAAGGTATATAATAAATGTATGTAATAAAAAAAAACAGGGTCAATATTTAATGAGATGCCTTGCCGCCTTGGGTTTGGGTTACTCAATCCAAGGAATAGTTTTGGAATGAATAATTTTCAAATATATGTTTATAATGTTAATACACCATTGACCTATAATAATTTATTTTAATAGGTCAATGATATAAACATTGTATTTTTCTCAATAAATTACAAAACATTGTACCAAAGTACAAAGACGCAGGAATGCTTTTGTTTTAGTTTAACCCCAGTTGAAAGCGTTGAAGTAATAAACTATTAATAGATTTTTCAACAAAGTTTAGATTTAATTTAAAATTGATAGGGTAGGCAACAAATTCTTCGATACAAATTTAAGATGTTTTGTATAATTACATGATACGTATCGACTGACGACTACTAATAAATAAAAATAAATTTGGAACGTGATTGTGTATTTTTAAGCTTTCGTTTTTCTAGTAATACAGATTACTCTACTGAATGGGGTTTATTGTTAACAGTAAAAACACCTTACACATATTATAAACATTGAAAGGAGAATTTTATCTAATTTCATCTAATCGTAAGAAGCCTAATCTTTGATTTTATCCTATTTCAATAGTCCAATGTAATATTATGAATTTTATGTTTTTCAGATTCTGAGCGGTATAATTAAAATATTGATTTTACAATTATGTATGTTTTTTACTGTATATCATATGCAGTATATGTACACAAAAGTAGTCCTTAAAATGCCTTAATTATCAACTTTGAGGGTGGTTTTGGATAGCAAATTGGATTTAGAACTTTTAGATCGGAATTAAAAGTTGCTGTACTTTTTTCTTATATTCTAGATAAATAAGAATTTTTATGTCACTCCAATATTTGACAAAATTGATTTTGTTATTTTTAGTTTAACTCTAAACAGTCTAAACAAATTACCTTTGATACTTGCAATGTTCACTATATATTAATATTATCATTTTCGCTGTTTGATTATATTTTTGTAATTAAACTATCTAAAATTATTATTCGACCAATATAGATATTAAAAATTGTCTCAAAAATAACATAAGACAACCTTTAAAAACGTTTATTAAAACTAGCTAAACTATTGTAAATTATCCAAAAATTGCAATGTAGTATTTTCAAAAATATAAACAATTTATTTAACTTATATTTTATTTTTTTGTGAAAAGGAGGTATAGAATCTGTAATGTACCTATTCATTTTCAAAGACCTATAATAGCGACTAAACAATGAAAACATTTAAAAGTGATAGTTAAATAAGATTTTATTTAATACTAAAATACATCATTCTGTATACATTATAACAATATGTTAAATAATTTATGATAATAAAGTATAATTGGTATTTTGCTGATCAATTCTTATAATAAAAACAGATTAACTAATACTAATAATTACAGTGTAATAAATTGTGATTTATTATTTATTTATTTATTTAAATGAGACTATTCAGTATTCTTAAAGTTAAGCAATTAGGTTTCAATACAATAATATAATAATTTAATATTATTTTAAGTACAATTATTAACTGAAATTTTTTTTAATAAATATTTTTTCATATATCTAAAATATATTTTATAAAATTGTCTTAAAAGTATTTAAAACACAAAATTGTAGTGTAACTTTTAAATGTACTTTTAATAGTTCATAAAAAACTTTTCAAATAGTATTTTAATATGCGTTAGTCTAATTACAAAATTTTATATAAATATGTTTTTAAATATTAACTTTAATAAATAATAGTTAATGAAATTACAACATTAAAGGAAGTATTTAAGTTTTCGATAAAATTGTTATCTAGATTTACAATACATTTTTTAAAGTATGTAATCTATATCAATAATACTGTGTATAACTGATAAAAATAAGCTAAAATGAGAAATCAAATTATTATTACAAGAAAATTTAATGTTGAACTCACAAAAATAAGGTAATAATAATAATTTAAACAATAGCTTTTATAACTGCATCAGTAAATTCATGAGTACTGCTTGAACCACCTAAATCCCTCGTTCTTACCTAAAAGTTGTTAAAATTGTTTTTAAACTTTTAATTAAAATGTGATTAAAATTAAAATTTATATAATTAATACAATAATTACATTTTAGTTTAAATTACGAATACAGTATTTTAACGTTACTTACTTTTCCAGCAGCAAGTACTTCTCTAATGGCAGTTCGTATAGATTCACTATAATGTTGTAGATTAACATGTCTTAACATTTTAGATGCACACATCAACATTGCAGTTGGATTAGCAATATTTTTACCAACAGCAGTTTGGAATACGTGTCTTGCACCCTAAGAGTATTATTAAAAGTTAATAAAAATGCATTTACTAATTAAACATGATATTTACTGGTTCAAACACAGCACATTCAGGACTGAAAGATGAGCTAGCAACAACACCTGCTCCACCTACTAAACCGGCCGCCAAGTTATCTAATATGTTTCCATATAAATTGGGCATGACTAGAATATCAAACTGTTGAGGATTGGATACCATCTGCATAGTACAGTTATCAACAATCATAGCTTCAAAGTTGACACTGGGATATAGTCGTTTGATCTTAAAACAAGAAAACACAGTTAACTAAACAATACTTAATTTAAAAAATGTATTATTTTTTATTTTTTAGTATTTAAATAGTTTTTACATTTAATAGATTATCAACTCACCTCTGAACAACTTTTTAAAAACAAACCATCTCCAAGTTTCATAATGTTAGCTTTATGAACACATGTAACACGTTCACGATTATTTCTAATGGCATAATCAAAAGCAAATTTCGCTATTCTTTGAGATTTTGAAGCAGTAACAATTTTTAAACACTCAACTACACCCTAAAAATAATAAAATATTTAATACATAAATAATAAATGAACAAAAAATGTATTACTTACATCAACTGATTCATGTTCAAGGGCTGAATATTCTCCTTCCGTAAGTTCACGAATAATTACCATGTCTATATTTTTATGTCTAGAAGCAACTCCCGGCCATGAAACTACATGAACAACATTAGAATATAAATCTAAACCTTTCCTGAGTTTCATATGTAAATTTTGAAGTTCTCCAGAATAACTAACATCAGGACTCATTAATGCACCCTATATAATAAATTTAACTTGTATAACATTGACTATTTGAAAAAAAAAAATAAAAAAAACAAGAATGACAACATATTAATTACCATCAAACAAATTCTATTGCGATTGATTGATTTGATGACATCTTCAACTTGAGCACTGCTAGAATGTTGTACTTCTGAAAATAATATGGTTTCAAAATCAATAGGGGCTCCAATTGCTTTTAGTACAGTTTGAACAGAATTCATCAATTCAGGATAGACTCCATCACCAGGAATTAATGTGCATGTAATTCGTTCAGCTGGGATGTTAGAAAACTTATCCTGTAAAATAAATAATTTATGTAAAAAAACAAAATACAGATAAACAATTTATTTATTTACTTCATTTGGTTCACCAGAAGCAAATGCCCTAGCAATCGGTGATTTTATGCCAACAGTTTTAGCGGCGTCCTAGAAATGAGTACAAAATGATTTAATAAAAGTTGTAGTTATTCAAATATTAGAAATTAATTGTACCAATGATGACGGAGTGTGGAGACATTTATTTCCCAATGCATTTTGAGCTGACTGTACAAAAAAAATACATACATTATTAAAATATAATAATATGTGTTGGAAAAGTACTACGAATAAGTTACAGAATAAAACAAAAATATAAATATATATTACCATTACTACCTATTATAATTTACGCATTATCGTACTTACTCTGTTCATCAGTAGTTTCATTCCATTTTTAAGAATTGACATTTTGATAAAGTCAATTACTTACAGTTTACACAAAAAAATTTATTTCTACAATTTCGAAGAGTAAAAAACGTACACCTTCGGACCTAGGATTTATAGTTCGCAGTATCAAAGAAAAAGAATCGGTGATCGCTGCGTCCAATGAAATCACGGATTTTAATAATCATCATATTGGTGTCCGCTGTAATTGTACCGTATGTACAGCCTTTAGAGGGTAACAGCTGTAGATAAGATTTGTATTATCACAGAATAATAATACTGTAAAATTACTGTTATACTGGTTATATTTACAGGAAAGGATGAAAACATTAAACATTTATAAGGCATGAACCATTAGTCTTTGAACATAGTCAACATTTAACATTTATTTTTAATTTAGTTCGGTAGTTAGTAGATACATAATTTTTGACTATTTTACATTTATACTATAGTACTATTCGATACTTAAATAGTTCAATGTTTTCGCAGTAAGAAAAAAACGCAGTCTTGTGACTATAAAAATAAAAACATAATGGACAACGGTCGTCGTATTCTCATATTGTATGGTAGTCAAACTGGATGTGCCCAGGAAGTTGCTGAAAGGATCTGGAGAGAATCAAAATGGTATCTAAACTTTATATTAGTTCAAATAATTCAGAAAAAAAAATTAGGACACTTAAGCCTTTAATAATTAAATTAATATAGGAAATAAATTAATAAAACTAACTATATTCTTATTTTATTTGTACTTTTGATATCCACCTATCAATATAATAAATAAGTTTTAAAATTTAATTATATATTTTATTTTGTATTTAGGTTGCATTATAGTGGACCTGTTATTGCAATTGATGACTATCCCATTCATAAATTAATTTTTGAAAAAAAAATAATTTTTGTTTGTTCAACTACTGGACAAGGTGATCAACCAGATAATATGAAAACTACTTGGAAATTTCTATTAAGAAAAAATTTACCTTCTAATTCTTTAACTAATGTTGAGTAAGTAAACTTTCCCATTACTGAAGATTAAAGTTAACACGTTAAATACACACCTGTTTTTTAACGTATACTGCAATCCTAATGTTAGTTGTATGTATTTTAAAATAATATCTAATGAGTTTATACAGTTAGAATTTAAATTTCAGTAAGCAAGCAATATACAATATCAAATAAGGGCTAATTTACTGATAATATATAGAGGTAGGAATTTTTGTGATTTTATATATATTTTCACTTACTATTCGGCAGTAAGATGGTTATGATTCATATTATATTTAATTCAAGAGTAAATATTTTAGGTGTATAAAAATACAAATTTTTAGAATAAAGTTGTTTCTTACTTAATATATCTTATGTTTTAAGAAAATGAATTACTTATTTTTAATGACATAATAACATAGATCTAAGAACTTTAGACTCTAAAGTTTTGAGGAAGTCACACATGTTTATTTTCTTTGTCTTGCAAATGTACATGACAATTTTTTGTTCACAGTATTCTATTTTACTCTATTATTTTTAAAATTAAAGTAAATTGACCTATTATAAAACTTAAAAATAAGATTATTTTTTAGATTTCATAGATATTTTAATTATGAAACAAGTTATGAAAATTTTAAAACTTTTTTTTTTAATTTTAAATTATTGTAACTAGCTTTAAAATTATAATACAAATACCTACACCGTCTGACGCTGTATTTTAATCACCATTCAGAAGTCCAAGTGCTGCACCATATTCTTTTACCACTTATATCAAATGCTTTTCGTTAGCTTGGCGGAACTTCAGAATCACAACCAATTTAATAAAAAGACTGTAAATTAACTTGTGTTGTGATTTAACATAATAACATAACATTTAAACCATGAACATCAGAAATAGATCACAATGACCTGGCTTATCACAATACTGTGCCTGTGTCAGCATCCTCTTAAGAGAATATTATTTTGGCCTACTGTAATGTATATTGTATATAAAATGCCAACTGGCCACTGGCGTATGTGTGCAGTTAATGTGTTAAATAAAAGTATTATTGTATAAACAATTTACTATTATATTTTATTGAATATCATTTTACAAATACTGTAGGTTTGCTGTTTTGGGTTTGGGAGATAGCTCATATATAAAATTCAATCATGTTGCTAAAAAACTATATAGAAGACTTTTACAATTAGGAGGAAGACCAATATGTGATATTGGGTTAGCTGATGACCAACATGATATTGGAGCATTTGCTGTTATTGATCCATGGATAGATAATTTATGGAATGTATTAATTGAAAAACATCCGCTTACAGATGGATTAACGCCTATTGACCGCAATTCATTACCACCACCAAAGTAAATTATAAAATGAGTCAATAGCATATTTTAAACTTTCAACGTTTGCAACTAACAAACAATTATATTTAGGTGGAATGTACAATGTTTAAATTCAAATATTTCTACCCATACAAATGACAAGTTGCCCAATAACAATCACTTAAAACCAAATTCAACAATAGTCACTTGTTTATCAAACACAAGAACAACAGCTGAAAATCATTTTCAAGTAATTTGTTTTTTATGCATTATACATAAAAATAAGTAGTATACTTGAAAATAATATTTATTGGGAGTATTTGACATTTTAATTAAAAATAATTGATTTTTGCTGAATGAGAAACACTACCATAGATATTAACCCTTATTATAAAATATCAGTGTGACAATTATAATATATTTACTTGATTTTTATTGATACTTTATGAATTATAATAGTTATTTAAACTTTAAAGTTCAAATTAAATTATTCATGTTTTCTGATGTCAGCCTTTTAGGCTGTTGCTTACTACTTATTTATTTTATATAGTAGTTTAGTACCATTGATTATAAATAATATTAAATTTATAATCAATTGTAGTTTTATAGTACACCTGACCAAAATTATATATTTAGGTAAATCAATACGTATTACTCTTCTCAACACATGCTTACTAATTATAATTAATTTATCAACAAAAACAAATAATAATTATTAAATTTATTTAATCATTTTTTTAGGATGTACGACTGTTAAAATTTGAGTATTCAGAAAACAGCATTAATTATTCGCCTGGAGATGTTTTAATGGTTCGTCCAGTTAACTCCGAGACATCGGTGAACAAGTTTTTTCAATTGCTTAATGATAACAAGAATATAAAACTAAATCCTGCCACAATACTGAATATAACACAATGTAGTGATGATATGCCTATACCTTATAATTTGAGTAAACAATTTACGTTATATCAATGTGCTAAATACTATTGGGATTTAAATGTAAATATTATTCAGTTCTTATGATATATATATTTTTGATAATAAATACAATTATCTAGATTATACCAAATAGGTATACGTTTCAATTGCTGTCATACTTCACGGACAGTAAATTAGAAAAAGAAAAGCTGAAGGAATTCACCACTCCTGAAGGACAAGAAGAACTATATAGTTATTGTAATCGCCCAAGAAGAACTATCCTAGAAGTATTGGCTGATTTTCCTCATGCAACAGCTAATTTAACTTTAGAATACCTTTTTGAAATTTTTTCTCCAATACGCCCAAGAGCCTTTTCAATTGCATCAGCACCATCTGTGAGTTTTTATTTACTAATAAATTAATAAATACATAGCATTATGATAAACTTTAATATAAATAAGATTAAATTTATGATCAACTGAACTATATGCTTCCAGATATTATTTTTACTATGAAATAGTTTGTGTTTAAAAATACAGATTATGCTCCAGGCTCCTTTCCAAAAGAGAACACATATATTAAAATATACTATATATAATACAACAATATAATTTGTAATTAAACTATTAGTTGCATTCCTTTAAATTTTAAAACCATGGTTCAATTTATCATAATATTTAGTTAATTTTGAATATACATTTTATAAAATTATTTAGTTTTAATTATTTACTAATTGTTTTTCTTTTAGGTACATATAAATGAAATACATTTACTTGTTGCTGTTGTTAAATATAAGACAAAATTGCTGGCTAAACGAATTGGCTTGTGTTCTACATGGCTTGCTAGTTTGAACATTGGTGATAAAATCCCAGTTTGGATTCAGAAAGGAACTTTTCAGTTTCCATATAGTCAAGTAAATATTTAACTAATAAAATATAAATTAGTTTAGACAAAATTAAGTAATATTGTGGTATTTCTAAATCTTTTATTTTTAGTCATGTAATGTTATAATGATTGGACCGGGTACTGGTGTAGCACCATTTCGAAGTTTTGTGCATGAAGCTGTAGCTAAGAAATGTGGCAATGCAAAAACATTACATTTATATTTTGGTGCTAGAAATAAATTGGGTGATTTCCATTGTGTTAATGATTGGGAAAAATTAGTGTCAGATAAAAAACTGTCATTGTATACTGCATTTTCAAGAGATCAAGATCATAAAATGTAATTTTTAAATATTTTTTTATTTTTATTTCATCAAATAAGTACATTTATTTGTTTTTGCAGTTATGTACAGCACATTTTAGAACAAAATGAAGAAGAATTATTTAAATTACTTTCTAGTAAAGAATGTTATGTATTTGTTGCTGGAAATGCAAAAGACATGCCAACTGCAGTTAAAAATGTATTTATAAATATACTTACAAAAAACAAACATTTAAATACTATAGATATGATGGAAACTAAAGGATTTTATCAAACTGAAACTTGGAGTTGATATTTTTATTTTACACCATACATATATCAAATATAATATAAGTACAACGTAATATTTATTATTATATTAATTAAAATAAATAATATGTATTGTATACAATAATATACAATTTAATAAAGATTCATTAATTTACTGAATACAATATCTTATTTGATTAGATGGTTAATTCATTATTAATTACTTATTGTCAAATAATGAATCCTGATCATATGACAATGTGAACTTTAAATATTAATCTAAATATAACACATTTTTGTTGTTATATATTTTTTTATTTTATGTTAAGACTAATGTATAGATTGTATGGTTAAAAAACAAAAATCTATCCAATTTAAATATTTTATAAAGGGTCGCTTTTAGGTGGCTTTTTTTTTCATGTATATCCATGATATATGATATTGTATATTAAAAAAAAAAAAAATTATAAAGATGTCATATCTGTGTGTATTGTTATCAACTTCCTAATGCATAACATAACATTTAGATAATAATATTATCTAGCACCTAATATTTTTTTTTTAAATTTTGTAAAGCAATTTACCTATGTAATCATTTCAATATAATTTTAAATTTCTATTATTATTTATTAGACTAAATTTAATTTTAATGTTATAAATATTTTTTAACGATTAAATTTCAATTGAATTTTTGGACCTTAACCTCCCTTTTGAGAATGTTGTTAAATACATTATATTATGAATGTTTGATATAAGTGGTTTAATTTGGTTTCATATATGTTTTCAGGTGTCTAGATAATTGCACTAAATCATATTAAATATTTTAAAACTAATACTAAATTGGAAAATTATTAAATTAGCATTACCAAATAATTTAATGTAAAAATATATAGACTTATTATAAAGAATATATAAATTAAATCTTTTAATAATAGAAGGGGTTTATAAATAAATCAAGTGCTTAAAGTTTTACCCGTTTACTACAAATACATAGCTTACTTTCAATGTATGCTAGTATCATGCCTGAGAATACCTTTATGACATATAAAATACTTTATATTGATGAGTAATGTCTTTAGTGATACCTATTAATAATTAACACATTGATAAAGTTTAATGTTTCACATTGGCATGTAGCTAGTATAAATTGCATACACTGTTAAAATTGTGTAAATATTTAGTTGAGTCAATTGATTTAAAAACATGGAATTCTAAATATCTTTTAGTATATTTTACTAAAGATATAATTGAAAGTTAATAATTTAGTATGATAAATTATAACACCATATTGTAAAAACTGGTTATAATATTAATGGATTAATAGTATAGTTATATTAACTATATGGTTATATAAATATAATATATAATCATATCAGTATATTATGTATTATAATAATTTATATTATAAAAAACAACAATAAGACAATATGTCTTATACTCGAGGTGCATGTTTATTCAATGTTCACGTGTTTACATTAAATAAGCACAGTGAACAGTTATTTGATTATAACTCAATAGTATTTAGATATAAGCATCATACGTACTTGTTAGTCATTTCCTAAACTCGTGTGTCCTTATCAAATTATCTATGGTTATATAATTAAATCGTGGCATAACGACCACTATAGGGTTTTTAGTTTGTTACTATGTTATACACATATAAAACTTATATTTACGGCTTCATACGAAAGCTCCGTTAAACATGTTCACCCTGCCCCTTTTGGGCTTTTTCTTCTTTAAAATATCTTTATTTGAAGACCATGTTTTAAAATTCTTGACATTTTTTACTACTTAAGGAGTATCACATGAAGAAACAAATTTCTATTTTTTAAATGACAAACCTCCTTCATTTTTTAACAGCAAATTATTTAGCGGATACTTTTTCCGAAAATGTAGATGTTTATTAAATATACCTAAATTAAAATTCAAACGAATGGTAATTATTGCATTATAACTAAGAATAATAGGTCTATTAGGTATTTAGGTAATAAGGTCCATAATAATTAATAATTAATTTGAAAGATATATAGGAGTTATGGTTATTTGAACATTTGAATAATTTATATTACTCTATCAATATTAATAATTATAAAAATGGCCCAAGTATAATACTGTTATTCGGAAAAAAAAGCCCTCAAGTAAAATCCTCGTACAAAATCTGTGTGTCCCAAAACTCCGGTATCTTCCTTGACCCTTGTTATAACCATACTAGTTACTACCATAACAAATCATGCTGTTTTTTTCTACAGTAATTAGTAAGTCAATTCTCATTAAATATGTATATTTTTTTTAACACTCTACAACGTGATATATTCCCAATAAAACTTCACTTTTTAACAAATCTAGATATTTGTTTAAATTTATTTAAATATTACTTATTTTATTGTGTAACTTTATATATTCATAGAATATTTTGTTTTATGATTAATATGATCTATTTATAACCTACGTGTTATTATTATTCGGATTCCAATAAATAAAGAAATATGATGTAAAAGTACAAAAATATTATTATATTAAATTTCTTTAAAGCACGACAATATATTATGTTAATATAAATAATAAACAAAATCAATAATATAGAGCATAATTATATTGGCAAGGGGCTTTTTTTCTTAGATTCGTATAATCAATTTAAGATTTGATATTGTATCTATTTTATGTTTTTGTAAAACTATTTTTAAGGACTTTTATCCTTAAGATTAATGTTTTAAAAATTGAAAAACAGCTGTTTGAATTTTGAATCAGGTTAATCAATATTAAATAATAAAATATATCAATTAAATAATATACAATAAAAAGGGGGGTTTCATTTGAAAAACAGAAGATTGCATCACCAAAAAGTTTAAGGATTTGAAAATAAGATTTTTAACTATATTTAAAACTTCAAAGAATCAGAATTTGAATAAAATCATTTTTGAATAAAAAAAATGGGGGTCATTATGTTTGGTGAATCACTGTATACGTGTATAGCATACAGTGATTTTTTGATAGTGAATTGAGCAACATTTCTGAAAATATAAGGAGTTTTTAAATTTTTAATTTTTAATAATTAAATATATAAATATTTTGTAAGAATTTACCATAATTGATAGAAATTCGATCGAGAATAATATGTAAACTTGGTTAGGTATTATAGCAGGGTAATACAAAATGTCAATCCGTAGGTAGAAATTCCAAAGGTACCTAATCTATCAATGTTAAACACAACCAGTATTAATAATTTACGAAAGTTGTTTATGTTAATGAAATAGAAAAATATAAATTAATGAAAAAATCAGCAAAAAAACTCGGCTTATTACTATTTAAAAAATAATTTTTACTGTGTATTATATATACTACTTATACTTATATGTACTATATTACTAGGTACCTATTTATAATTTACTATAATATTAATAGTCATTATAGGTTGTCCAGTCAGTCCAGGATTAACTATTATTATATATTTTTTAATTGTAGTGTATACATTTTCGTGTATATTTAATAGGTATGTACGTAGTATTGTATGACTATACATACAATGTCTATGTCTTAGGGTGTGGAAAGGGCAAAGCTATAAATATGAAAAGTTGAACACATTTATACATTTTATAATAGGTATAATACGATGAGTTACATATTTTTTAAATTTATATTGCTACCATTATGTGTGTCACGTCTACTGCACAGTGCACATTGTTAAAAAGAGTCTTGTAATTTGTAGGCACCTATATGTAACTAAGAATGTTTATAAATTATTTAATAAAATTAAAAATAAAACATTTTTGGAATGTAATGTGTAATGATCAATAGGAATCTTCACTCATCGCGAGGTTAACCGCCATATTATGGATTATGTTAAAGGATTCTTTAAAATTTAATGATTTGGACTCATTTATTATATGTATACTGTACAACATAGAAGTATAATAATACCCATAATTTAAAAAAAGCTTAAGCTGAGTTTATGAATTAAATTTTTACAATCTTAAAAACAGATTTTACAGTTATACTCGACTAGCCACTATAGGTCATAGGTCTTATAGTATTTCTTAGTTGCACCAATTATTATAATATCGTTTATCGTATTTTTTTGTAGCTTTATACCTTAATTTATATATGTATATATATATATAAATAATGTTATACAGTGACGATTATCGATTTCTGGAAAGAGTAGGTACATGTATAATATATAAATATAAACGTGTATAATTATATTATAACATTATGATTTATAAGTACATAATATTTGATATTATAAACGATTACCGATGGCAATTATAGGATAGCTACTAGCTAAACAACAAACAGAATGGATCCTTCTCAGTAGTTTTTTCTTTGAAACATTGGCGCGCCGAAGTATGGTGGTGGACACTGGTGGCCACAGTGTGGCGCAGGACCGTTTTTTCCGCGATCTCTTTGAAATCTGTCGTCCCAGACATCCTTATTCACCGCCAGTGTCGCTAGAGTCGCGGCGAAATTAATGTCAGACGAGCCAACAACAACAAAGCGATCGGACGTAATCGGAATAATTTTTTTTGTTTTTTTTTGTTTTCGTCGATTTTCTCCAGTCTCGTCGATCGTTATGTGAACATTAGAATAAGTCATCGGCAAACCGAATAGTTTGTATAATATTATCTTCGACACAATATAAGTAACGAGCTGCGCGCGCGCCCGCCCCCCAGGCACATCCGACGCGTCCGTCGATAACCAAATTTGGGAGCTGTGAACCGTCCGGGAAGTCGTACGCAAAATGTCGAATGTCGCCAGTACCTTCAAACACGATTATATAGGCGGTGGAAAGTACCGTGTCGTCCGGAGGCTCGGCAGCGGGTCTTTCGGCGAGATATTTCTGGGGCTCAACGTTATCAACGGCGAGGTAAGAATATGTCAAGCTTAATTTTTTGTTATCCTCATTTTCTCGCCCCGTTTACTCCTGTACCATTCTTGCGTGTGGGCATGACACCGTGTTTGTGTATATGCGCGCGTGTATACTTAAATGTTTGTACGTAAAATGAACATTAAATATGATATTTATAATTTATATTTATATTTATGTCTGTATGTATTTATATAACGTGTTATGTAGCGAATACTTAGGGCTTGAGGACGTCGTACGCAACTCTCCACTCTTGGTTTTGTGGGCTACTTATGATTATCCTGTAGGTACTTTATTGAAATTATTTATCAACTTATTTGTTCCTCGGTAAATGGGCATTGTACGAAATATAGAATTTACTTGGCAACACCTGGTAAACCATACATTTATTAGTACTACATACAGCGTTTGTTCTCATTGAGATGAGATAAATGTAATTAAAATTTTCATTTTGAAGCATTATAGTTTGTATCATTTTGTTAAATGTATATTATCTATATTATATTATTACTATACTGTTATCATTAAGTAGCATTAATAATATAAATTAGAAATTAATTCTGTGTTAGTTAATATTATTAAAAAGTAGAAATAAACTTATTAAGAACATCATGAAGAACATTTTTTAGATTGGATGGTTTAATTAAAATTAAAAATAATTTTTAAATCATTATTGTAGATGAAATTAAATTATTAAATGCATAAGAAGATCACTAGTTGTTTATGAAATATATTGTGACATTTTTTAAATGTGAAAACATTATTAGGATATTTTACTATCTGGTAGTTGTCTACAGTGAATAGAGTAATTAATATGATAAGTAAGTTAATTGTATCTGGTCTTAATTTATATATGTTTCATACATTGCATTTTTAAATAAATTTACTATAGGAAATTCTATCATGGATTGGGACACTCGCAACCTTGTCCTTATCATAATTTTAATTTTATTATTTCCATCACCGTCTTATTGGATTGAATAATATAAATTTTAAAGCAGAAGAGTATCAAAAAACTTTACTTAAATAATTTCTGTATAAATTATTATTTTATAAATTGGATACTATTTTTGATAATCCATCAACACATTTCTTTTTAAAATGTTTGACGTCATGAAGTAGGTATTAATTAGTTCATAAACAAATAAAATAATATTTATAAAGTTTTAGAATAAAATAAAATTACATTAAATAGTAATCTGTAAATATTTGTTTTAAAACAAAAAATTAATTCATGTTTTATTCAAGAATGTATATACATAATTTTTTTTAACTTACTTATTACCAGAGCTCGGATTTTATAGCACTAAAAATAAATTAATTATGAGCTATAATATGCCATAAAAACATGTAGTCAAACAATGTAGTCTGTTCACAACTAAAGATTATTTATGAATTCATTGGTACATTTATAATTAATTAAAAACTAATGTTTGATTACATTTTTTAATTACTAAAATTACTTGAATTAAGCATAGAACTATTCAAAATTATCTGAAAATAAGAATAAAATAAATTAAATTATTATTTATTAATTAAATTATTTTACCTGAGTTATACTGTATGATTTAATGTTTTGCTAAATTTCAAAATACAAAATAAAATGTTAGCAAAAAATAGCACCAAAACTTGAAAAATAGCTAAACACCTAAAATATTTCAAATATGCAAAAAATAGCATTATAAAATTTCATATATGTAGTCCCTGGTGCATAAAACAAATTTATAGCTCACTTAGCTATTTTTATCTGTATCCTATAATAATCAGCAAATGCTATAAAATCCGAGCCCGAATAAGATTTCTGTTCGATTTCACCATTAACTGGATCAACATGTTGAAGTTGATACTGTATCCAAGAAAAATTCACAAACAGGTGTTATAGTCATTTTTTTTATAAAGTTATAATAAACTGAATATACCTAGTTTTAAAACTAATATTTATTAATAATTAATTAAATTACTATTTACTTAAATCTGAACTTAAACCATTTTTAAAATATTTATTAAATTTTTAATACCTTTTTAAAATCAATAAGTATGTAGTCCTAATGTTTATTAGATATTGGAATAATTTATTTTGTGTATTTCTACAAAAAAAAAAAAAAAATTCTATTAAAAAATGTCTTGTAGATAATTATAAATTTAATTTTACCCACTGTTCTACTTAAAAAAAATAATTTAATATTATATTAGAATTTAATACACCTTCCTATAGTTGTGATATCAAACCTTGAAATTTAAGCCTTGGTTATAGTATTCAGGTCCAAGGTGTTAAATATAATAATTATAATATATTCTATCTATGTGATAATTTCCTAATATGCTTATTTATGTATGATTTACTATTCATTTATAAGTACCTATAAAATATGTAAATTTCTTTTGTAGATTTAAAAATAAATTGCCCATTGCACCTACTTTTATTTAATTATACATTATACATTTTTTTAAATGTATGAACTGGTAATCTTAGTATCAGTTTAATGCATAAAACCAATTTAGTGCATGAAATATCTAAAGATTCTACTAAGCTTAATTTCTCACTTAATTTCAGACTTTTAAGATTAAATATTTCTACTTACCATTTGTATGAATTATATAATTATTTTAAAAATATAGAATTGTGAAGGTAATATTTACTAAACATACTATAACATCATATTTATTTATATTTATAAAGTCTAGAATTTAATATTTATTATTGGTGGTTAAAATATAATGGTGTAGTTGTTTAATTTAATACTATAAAACTTGTACATTTTTTAGATAATATGTTTTAAAAATGTATTTTCTTAAATACAATTGATTTTTTTGTAAATACATTCAATTTGAAAAAGATCATTTTTTTTTTTTAGGAGGTGGCAATAAAATTTGAAAGTGCAAAAGCTCGCCATCCCCAGCTGCAATATGAAAGCAGACTTTATAAAGTATTACAAGGAGGAGTTGGAATACCACATATGAGGTAAGTTAATTTATCGTTATTTTATAAAATATTTGTAGACTCAAAACTTAATATCTTTATACCACAAAGGTACTTATATACATATATTATATTAAAATTATACCACGGGACATGCATAGAATTGTCTAGGGATTAACAAATTTGAAAAACAATCAGTTATTTTAATAAGTATGATGAAATATAAAATTATAGAAACCTATAGTTATTTAATAACTCAATGTCTTTACAAAGTGATTATTAATTGTGAATCAGATATTAATATTTATGAAAAATATAAAGAATTAACTTATTTTTAAGTAATATACCTTAAGTGTAAAATATAAGTAGAAATAGTATAATGTTCTTAAACATTAAAAATGTTTTGTGTTTTCAAAGAAAAGAAACCTAACTTTTATTTTAATCCCATGAAAATGAATATTATTTTACTATAATTATCATTTATTAGTTTAAATATGATCATAAAATTACTTGCAATTATTTTGTAAAATCATATAGGGTTAAATTATAGTCTTATGTATATTATAATGTATAATATATTTTTTACCATTTGAGTGAAAATTATTTCATAAATGTTAATTTGTATTTGGCTAAATATTGTTATAATCTTTAAAGACAATTTACCAAAAGATCACAAAACCCACATGATTTTTATCAGTTTTATGTATGAACAATAGTTGATTTGCATTTAGCTAAACCAATTTTTTATTGTTTGGTTTAATATTAGAGTGAGTTAACATATAATTAGACCAACTAGAACACAATATGAATTTCAATATTTTTTTTTTTCATTAATTTTTAGGCAAATTATGAGTATATTTAAATTGCAGTATTGTAAATACTCAGTTCTCACTTTTAAATTGAAATATCGTAAAAAACCATGTACAGATAATGTTGTTACCTTTAATTTACTCAAGTATTAAAGCTAATAGATTAAATTGGTTTTGTTGGAATTCGGTATATTATATGTTTATAACTGGAGACAAAGCTACTACATATGCTGGTATATGTTACAGCTAATAATTTATTTTAAAAGCTATTTTGATGGTATAAATGCCACAAAATATTCTGTTTTTATTTATATTTTATAAATTTTGTGTATAGTGTGCTTTACTGTGCCCAGTATACACATTTATTGGATTATACATTAGAAAAAAAAACATATCATTAAAATTTAAAATATGGCTTCATGTTTTTTTATCCATAAATATAAAACAATACTATTTCTATTTTTATTTATTGAAATATTATTTTAAACGCGTATTGGTATTGTTATACAATCATTGTCTTAATTATTAAGACGTCATACAATATACATACAATCTTAGTTTTAATTTTAGTTTGTATATTTTATTCTCTTTTTAGAATATTTAACGTATCTTTGGCTGTAACAATATTGACCTTACTGTTGGTTTGCCCAATGAATTTCTTTGTTAAACTAAATGATTATTTCTACCTTTTGTCTATCTATAAAACTAATAATATGCATGTTTAAAAAAAAATATATTTTAGTGTGTATATATTGTATTTTACTTTTTGTTAGTTTGTGAATGGAAGGAGGGTAGTTCTACTAAATGTAAATACATAAAGCAACAAGCCTCCCTTAAAATAAAGTGTAGGTAGATTGGCATCATTATATTAAATAAAAGTAAATGTGTTTTAAGTTTATAAACAATCATATGTATTAAGTTTCTGAGTACTAGATTGTATAATCTTGAATATTGTTTCTTCATTGTTCTCGTTTTATGATTTTTGTTTATTACAAGTAATACTTAAAATTATATGTAAAATATGCAAATTATTATTTTAAGATGTGTAGTATTTAATTAATTGAATATATTATGATGTTTGCGTATTCAGGTTTTTTTGATAATTAATATGAATGTGCATTACCTACGGTTATCTAATATATTAATCACGGTGTCTATATTCTATAATACAATTTAAAAAAATCGTTTTTGTTTTTGTCACCGACCAGAATAATGTTTGTCGATAAATGATATTATAAAATATCCATCCCATCGCCCGCCCTATAATAACAGACTATTATTAAATAGTTTATTTCTTAGACGTTTGTTTTGATTGAATTCGCAATATAGACGTCGTCGTGCCTACGTAGTTATGTTATTATCGTTATGACGTTATGTAACAATGTTTTCCCGGCGGCTCTTTCTCCTGGAGTACACCGACGCCACTATAAAATAAGTAATATAATATGTAACTATACACACAAATATACAATATAACATTATTATGTACCACTGCCACGGAATTATACCTATCACGAAACTTTTCTATTCCGTACGAACGATACGGCAACGTTGCTCATACTACGGTACTAGTGTATTACGCCGGGTCTGGTCAACAGCTGGCAACGTCGCTCTAGGGCCATTAAACCTCATCATTGTCTTCGTCTGGGGCCCGTCAGCTGCAGTCATCACTCGCCAGTCCTAGCACTCTGCCGTATGCGGTACGCATAATGCGTGCCGTGTCTAATATACAACAGTTCCAGCGTAGTATTGCTGTGAAACCAACGGCCGTGTTTTTCTTTAAACATTTATTTATTTTTGTTAATAATCGCATTTGGTCATCGACAAGAAAATAAGTCTCGAACTAGATATCGAAACGAATTTAATTTTAGTCGGAAACGTTCTGATCCCTACTCCTCTCCAAATAACAGTAACACGTGCGAAATCAGTACCGTCTATTAGGCAATTATAGACGATAATAAAACAGAATACTGTACTGTGAAAAAAAAATGTTAATTAATAGTACTATAAGTGAACTTCATATTACCGCATATACTGTGTTTATACATTATAATGAAAAAATAATTTTATTGACATTTTACGCTTGGTACAGTAATAATCAATCATCAGATCAATGATCTTTTTATATTTTACCTATTTTTGTACTAATGTGTTGGGATATTTATATAAGTTTTCACTATAAAGACTATAACTGTTATAGGTAAAAAAAAAATTACATATAATATTTGAACTCTATAGGATTGCTGAGAATCGCAAAGCATCCCAGTGTAAGGTGAACTTGGCTAATAATTTTTAAATATCGACCGACATTTCCGATAAAAATTGTGATGTATATTATCTATTTATAATTAAATTTACTGCTGTAAAATTATTAATTTTGTTAAAAGTTATTAAGTGGTTTTGTTTATTATCGTTTGTAAGTAAATTATTACACACATTTCGAATTTCATTAGAAAAATGTATTCAACTCTTTTTTAGCCTACCAATTGTTTACAACTTTTTAAAATATATTATGTTGACATAATATATTACGTTTCTATGTAACAATAAATCGACTTATTAATCCTTTCAAAAACCTTATTTTAGTACTTGAATTGGAAAAAATTAGGAGGGCGATTAAAAAGTTTAAAAAATATGTGCGTGTCTTAATATTTAAATGTATTATTGATTAGGATACAACTAGAAGGGGGGGGTTACTCATTCACATTTTTAATAAATAAGAGGGACTCCGCCCCCATGTTCCCTTTCAATGCAAGCACTGCCTATTATGGTTAGGTTAAATTTGACTTCATATGATAATAGTTATCCCGGACATCTAGATATTCCGTATTTCCGAATTATTGTAATATCAAGGTTATATTTTTAGTTTTAAAATATGACCTATATGGCTATATACATATTTTTTATTAGAATTTCGATGACCATGAATTCTGTTAGTTTAACATTATAATTAATTCCCTAAATAATTGATCTATTAAGCTCATATTATATTTATATTCTCAGTCGTTATATTTGTCTATTTTGCACTGCAAGGTTGAAATGTTATCTTTAACTATACAACTTATAAACAATATTTTAAAATAAAATAATCTTTATGAAAAAAATATATTCAATTTTAATTTTATATTCTACACATTAGGGTTAAGGTTCAGGCTATATTTTGTATTATTGTTTATATTGTAATTTTAGTTTATTATAGTACGATATTGATTAAAAATACAAATTTAGATTCTGAGTAGAGCAATAAATGTATTGATTTTACGATGATGTGTGTGTTTATCATGGGCGGATAGGCTTACCGGGAAACCAGGTATTTCCCGGTGGACCCCTCCCTTCGTATTTCGGTAATGAGGCCCTTTTTTTTAGACTTTTTTTTTTTGTGTGAGGCTCCTTTTTAAAATTTCCCGTTAGGCCAAAAATAACCTATCCGCCCATGGTGTTTATATGAGATAAGTTTTCATATGTCAATAAAATGTTTTGATTTTCAACTTCAAGGATAGTTTTGGATAGAAAGTTGTTATTTTAGAGAGGTTATTTTAAAAATGTACGATATTTTTTTATAATTGGATACACCAAAAACTTAGGAAAAAAGGAATTTTTACGTTATCTAGATTTTGAAATAATGATAATTTTATTTTGTTATACTCGTAATTCGAAAAACAAATAACCACAACATTTTTTTTTTTAGATTTGAAGTTAGAATTTTGACGAAATTCTTTTTTTCACAATGATATATTATCAAGTTCAAATTGAACACTCATAATAGTGACCCGCTCGACACCTAATATGCAGCAGATCGATTCCCACTTAACTACCTTTTTTTTTTATTATAATTCATAAAATATTTGTTTATCGTTAAATTTCTTGAAGATGTTGATTTATGTGCATTATATGGTATTTGTATGATATCAAATAATTACGAACAGTTTTGATTTTTAATGTTATTTGTCTATGAACGTGACATTTAGTATTTTCGTTTTTGTTTTACATTTACCTATGTTGAGTAATGTGTTTACATTATAGTACTATACTGTCTATACACATATAATGGTCTGCACTTTAATATAATTCTTTATAACTTACAAAACAATTGTTTTGATAATACCTTTATCAGAGGGTAAACAAAAATAAAAAAAATCTAAAAAGGTTATTAGATTCTTAGCCAAATAATGAATGTATTTGTTTTACAATGTATTTTTTTTGTTATCTGTCATCACCATTTGTAGTAAAAATATATATTTTTTAATTTTAAGGATGGTTTCTGGGTAGTTAATTGGATTTAGTTGGTACTTTGGTCGTTTCAGTAATTTTAAAATAATTTGGGAATTCATTTGTCAAAGATGTATAGTTAATATCAAGTGTACTTCGTCATTGAGTTGATTACTGTAGTAGATGTGTTAAATTTAAATTAAACGATAAATTAATTAAAAATAATAATTAAATTAAATAATAAAAAATAAATTAAGTTGCATACGAAAAACGATTCTGAGCAGAGATGGTCGTCACCTAAGGATATTATTTATTTAATTTACTACTAGATTATTTTTCTATAAGTAATATCAAATCATAATATAATACATAGTAATAAAGTTATTAGTATAATGTTATTTCATATGAAGATATTACCAGCTGTTATAAACGTATAAGTCAATATCGACGCACTATAGACCAATATAAATAGGTATGTGTTATAAATAATGAAAATGATAATTTAAGTAATTTAAATTGTATTAATTAATATTTTTTGAACAATAAGAAAATAAATAAAATTGTTATAGGATAAATCGTAATTATACGTTTAAACTTAAACCATCTATAAAAAAATTATATAGCTTTATAGTATACTAATTAGAAAATCTGTTATTGAACTTGTTATGAATTTACAAATGTATAAAATAATTTTTTATAATTTTAATGAATTATCTTTTAATTCAATTTTCAATTTTTTTTATTCAAAAATAAAAATTGTATAAAACAAATTGAAAAAAAAGTAGAAATTTTAAAATTTCTATATAGTTTTTGTTTTATTTGTATTTTTAGAAAAGTACTGCTAGTTTTACTTTCGACTACCTTTCATCCCTTAAAGTTTAAATCCAATGTATTTTTACTGATTTTGAGGACGATTAAACTTAAAAAAAAAAACGCTTTTGTAATTAAAAGGTGGTAGGTACATTGTTTAACTCATTGTTAAACCAAAAAAAAAATATTTACGAAAACCCAGTTTTCGTTTTAAATCCAATTATATTGTAATTCAAAATCGTATAATCGTAGAGATTTGAAATTATCACCAAATATTAGCATTTTTAGACTTGATAAATTTAACATTGTATTTTTGTCGAATAAAAAGTCTTAATATGACCTTAAAATTGTAACCTATGTTTTAAAATCGGCGAAATGTTGAAATATGTTCTAAATTTTAGAGTAAAAAAATTCAACGAGAAATCTCGCTTTATTCATGTATCATATTTTATGTTTATTTAGCAAATAATATAATCGACCAGTAAAAATATGCATATGCATATAAATCTTAGAACTTTTAATTAATAATGTATTAATATAATATATCTAATGTTCTTAGCACGATTTAGTTTGACATATCGGACTACTGACAGAGAAATAAATTACCATTAGGTAGTAATATAAATAAATTATATAAAATATCTCTAGAAATAGAGGGCAACTCATCGTCTTCTCTTAAAATCGTATACCGTTATTTGTTCCTATCCAATGATTTATCATTGAATTTAAATTTAACACTTCCATTAAAGTGATTTACTTAATTAAAAGGTGCATTTGAAATTTATGTATAATAGAAGAGCAACTTCCCCAGGTTTTTTTTATAATTGATAAATTTTATAAATTATATGTAAATTATTTACATTTTAGTTGGTAAATGTATTGTTATTAGGTTTTATTGATTATTTTAATATAGATTTCATTATAAATTGTCTATAAGTCTATTTTTAGAGATATTCTGGATAATATATTTAATTATTTGTCAGTTAATACATTTATCAAATTCAATTCATTTTTGTCGTTGCTTATTAAAGTAGTTGACTTTATTATACATTATACCTATACATTTCGAAAGTAGTTTTCATTTTTATTTTAATAACGATTTTGAAAAGATCCGATTTTCCTCAAATTTGATACACGTATTTATTTTGTTATACTTATGGGTATAAATAATTTAAAATCGTAGGCGTCTCATTCATGCTGAATCAGTCATCCGTTTCGGTTGCACAGTGGTGTTTCTATAGTAATATTTGATCTAAATAATGGAAACCTCAAAAGTAAATGTAAAATGTTTAAAACTAATAAATATTATTTATTCAATAGTATATGTACCAGTATATTTACATTTATAAACCAGACAAGGTGAATGATATTGAATGGTATTTATGTTATATAAACAAGTCCCCAACTATAAATCCTTCTTGTGGCTTATTTAGACAAAAGATAATTCTTAAAGTTAAAAAATTGAGATACAATATATTTACGAGTAATAATTAACCTTGCCTACGTTGTTGTTAAACATATAAATGTTCTTCGTTGGCTCTTTATTTGTATGCAATTTTATTCTGCATTTTACTTTTCGAGATCATCATTTTTTTTTAGTTTAAGTTGTAATTGTTGTTTAATTAGTATTAATTATTTCATTTTTATATACAAAGAAATATATTATGTTTGAAAAACCTTGCATAATAAATTGTCACAATATTTAATTACTATTAGTGAAATGGACAAAAAATATATAGTCAAAATGCTATAATCATAATTATTAATTCGTTTAATTTTTAGTCATCTAAATTATATAATTTTCATCAACTATCGGCGTAATATAATATAATAACATATTCTTATATCTAATTATTATAGTATTTTGATAAAATATGATTTTTAATTAATCGGCACGTGAGATTTTTAAGGGTGAACGATTATTTGGGTCCATCTTTATTTTTTGATGATGCAAGTAGGAAATTAGGTTTATAGGTCACCGGGCGGAGTTGCGTATAAAGAGACTCGTGAAAAACATACCACGCCTATAATGCTGGTTTCGTTTTCTATTTTCAGGCGGGTTTTACTTTTTTCGACTTTTGTCATTATAAAATACATCTATGACCTCTATTGATTTAAATATTCCGCCAAATCATTTTTCGAATTTATGAAATTTATTTTAATATTTTATACAATAAAATATTGATGTACTTATCCATAATAGAGTTTGATTAAGTATCCCTTCATATTAAAATTTGTATATTTGCATGTAAATAAAATGTAGATATAGAAATAATTATCATCTATAATTAATAAATGAATAACCCAAATATTATATGTAAATGTATTTAATTCAGGTTTTATAGATATATTTTTTGCTTATACCTGACTTCACCTTTAGGGACAGTCAAAATAATTCAATCTTAAACTTGAGAATGGATTCTACTTTTTGGTACAAATTGGATCTAGTTGGTGCTTTGGGGATAAAACATTTGCAGTATGAAAAATAATAATATGAAAAACAATAATTTTTACGACAAACCAGTTATTGATCATATATATATATTATTTTTTATTGTAAATTGTAATTAAAAAATGAATTACTGCATTAGTAGAAACTTAGAATTTTCCATTAGAAATTTACGTTAAAATTTTCTAAACATAATATAATTGTTGAAATATTTTAACTCTTGTGCTATAGAAATTCAAATATTTATATTGTTTTAGGTTTTTTTTCTATAAATTTAATAAAAAATGGTATGCTTGATAAAAATCTTTATAATTTAATGAAATGTTCTTATAAATTGTATTTACTAGCAGTTTAAAAGTATTAAAAATACATTAACAACATTTTATTTACCAGTTATTAGCTTAAAAATTCTTTAAAACCTTTATCTACCACTTGAATAGATTAGAAATAGAAAGTAAAGTTAACTTTAAGTGATTTTTCAAATTTTTTTAGTAGTTTTTAATAAAATGTTAAGAAGTATCATCCGTATTTAACAAATTCTTGACCATTTATTGATCCTAATCTAGGGAAATAGAAAATATAGTTTCTTAATACATACATTATTTCTTCATTTTATTTGTATAGTAAAATGGGTCAAGGCTCAAAATAAAAGAACAATTTAACATACAAAATTATGAATAATGAAGTAACATCATAATAATTTGAATAAGGGAGTTAAGTGATAAGAAAGATAGGTAGTAATTTAAGAATACAATTACATGATTGCTAATAGAGATAGATTAATAAAAAATTTAATTCAAAAATATATATTTTGTATAATGTAGCTTGAATGTTAAAAAATTATAATTAATATTTTGGTTATAGATGGTTTGGATTAGAAAGAAACTACAACATCTTAGTGATGGACTTACTGGGTCCATCATTGGAAGATCTATTCAATTTTTGTTCACGGCGGTTTACACTTAAAACAGTTCTTATGCTTGCCGATCAAATGATCAGTCGTATTGAGTATGTACACTGTAAAAGCTTTATTCACCGTGATATTAAACCAGACAACTTTCTTATGGGAATTGGACGTCATTGCAATAAAGTAAATCATATTATTCTGTTTTTAATTAAATTAAACATAAATAAATACAAATACAATTCTTTGTTTTTAGTTGTTTCTTATTGATTTTGGATTGGCTAAAAAATATAGAGATATGCGTACCAGAACGCATATTTCATACCGTGAGGATAAAAATCTTACAGGAACAGCCCGTTATGCTTCTATCAATGCTCATTTAGGAATTGAACAGAGGTTATTATAACACATTGATAATTAAATATTTATTTTTATACTCCTTAAATGTTATTAAATCAATACTTCTTTTTTTCTATTTTAGCCGTCGGGATGATATTGAATCCTTGGGATATGTACTTATGTATTTTAATAAAGGATGTTTGCCATGGCAAGGATTAAAGGTATAATAATAATTTTTGAATTGGGCATGTTTACTTAAAAATAAATTATATAATAATAGTGTTTTAAATAAGTTTATAAATAATTATTTACTTATTTTAGGCAGCAACAAAAAGGCAAAAATATGAAAAAATTAGTGAGAAAAAAATGTCAACACCTGTCGAATTCCTATGCAAGGTAATATTAAAAAACTATTAAACTTTTTAATAAGGTTGAATAATAAAATGTATGATTTATTTGCAATGTTATTGTATATATTTTAGAGATATGATATTCAGATAGGTTTTTATTATATACATTTAGTTTATTAATTATTATGCATTATATTTAGCTTAATAAATAGTAAAGATTAAATGTTTATAAAGAAGTCTTTCTTTTATTTTTTAGATGATGATTCTTTAAACATTAAAAATTAACAACTTTTAAAAGTATTAAAATTTAATATTTTTGGAAAATTAAAATTACCCGTTTTGAAATTGTTATACTTTTTGAATGTTCACTTTTAAAAGAATCATACTTTGTATTATTACTCATTGTATTTTGTTTTAATATATTAATATTCAAATATTACATAATAATAGATAGAAATATTTTAATTAATTTCCTTAGTAATATAATTATGTTATAATATTAAACATTTCTGTTTAATAATTGACTTATATACAACTCTCGAAAAAAAATATTTTATGGATTACTTTTAATTTAGGGATTGCCAGCAGAATTCGCCATGTTCCTAAACTACAGCCGAGGTTTAAGATTTGAAGAATCACCAGACTATATGTACTTGAGACAATTATTCCGCATTCTATTTAGAACGTTAAATCACCAATATGATTACATATTTGATTGGACTATGTTGAAACAAAAGGAGTACAGTAATGATGGACAAAATGCTGCTGTACCACAAGGCGGCTCACCTGTGTCCGGCGCAGCTGCAGCTGGAGGACCACAACCATTTCCCCCCCAGACGTCAGCTACCCTAGGTAATCCATGATGAACCAATTAAATGTTAATGGAAAAAAAAATTATGATCTTTGTTTAATAAACAAACTGAAATTTCTTAAAATAATTGTATTTAAAAACAAAAAAAAAACACCTGACAGTATTTCCAGATGTGTTGTCCTTTTTAATGGTTATTGATATAGTAATTCTTTCACAGTTTGTTCAGTTTTCAATCGTAATTTTTTTTTTATTTTAATAATTCTAACATAATATTAGAATAACAAAAAACTTGAAAAACAAAAAACAAATATGTATTAATATTTTTCTAGCTACTGCGAACCAGGCGAGCAAGAACTGAGCCTTCATGTACTTTAATTTTAGCTTTGAATTTATATATTGATATAAATATTTTGAAATTCAGCAACTAATTAAAGCAATGTCAAATCTGAAATTCAAATCTTTTTATTTTTCAATTTTCAAAATTGTGCACAAAAATTTAAAAGAAAATCTCACACGAAGTGTATAATTTTATATATTTTTTTTTTTAGTGTATTACATCATAATGTACAACAATTTTTGTTTCAGGTAATCACTAAAATTAAAACTAAACAATGGATCCCTTATCCTTTAACCCTCCTGGCCCCTCTATCTAAAATGCGATTTTGTATTATTTTTTATTTGCCATCATTATATAGCATTATAAAAAAAAAGTTATATGAATCGCGCCTTCCTCTATTTTGTGGAGTGGAGTGGCCAAAACTGATATACTCCCATCTCTCTTTTTTATTATTATTATTATTATTAATTCCTCTCATTGACTTTTATTATAATGGAAACCAACTATTTTGAAAATACACGCTCTTGTATGTATTGTCAATTCAAATAAGTCGTACTTCATATAATATATATGTATTTATATTTTATTATATGCATACATATAAATATAAATATATATATATGTTTTTTTTCAAAGTTAAGTATTAGGTGATACAGAAACTTACTTTTAAATTAAAATAATTATATATAAATAAATGTCGTTTATGTATTAAATAAAATAAAAAACTATAACTCATTTTTATTATTACTTTAAGTTGCATTTAATGTTATTTTTTTACTTTGTTTCCTACTTTATTGTTTTTGAATTATTCATACATAGATGCATAATAAAATAAAAAGTAAAATAATTTCAGAATTTTGTAAGAGATATTATGTTCAGCATTATTGAACTAATTTATGCCAATTATTATGTTCATAAAACTTAAGAAGTATTAATGAATAATGTTTTTATTGCTTTATTTAATTGCATTTACTAGGGCGATATATATTTATTTTATTCTTGAGTAATATTGTTTTCTTCCGTGTAAATGTTTAAAGATTTAATTTTATTTGTATTTTAGTGTCTTACCTGTATATATATGTGTACGTTATTGTACAATTACCAAAATGTTTTCTAGATCCTATATTATATTTGAAAGAGGCTTCAATGTATGAAAATATCTGGTGAAATATTAAGAATATTAATAACAAATTGGAGATTTAAACAATTGAAATAAACTCGAAATTGATTAATTGAAATTTTCTTCAAACCTCATCATCATCTGAGTTCAGTATCTCAATTTACATAAACCTGAATATATTGTTGAATTATATTTGTTTTCATAATTATATTATCATCTGTTGTGTCGCGTTTGTTCAAAAGTTGAGATATATCACGATACTAATTTATATTTCTGTTTTAAGAAAATATTTTTAAGTGTACTGGAAGTTTCATCATTTAATTATTTAAGTATAAGTTTTTAGCCGCAGACAAAATATTGTTTATAATAAGTCCATAGCTTATGTTAAGACTGTTAATATTAACTTATACCCGTGGTTTAAGATAGTCAAAAGCTTCTTCAATTGTGATAATATCTAAAGGTAAGGTTACAAAAGTATATTACTAGCACCAAACCCTATTTCTAATGCCAAGTTGTATCTATGGACTATGGTAGTATTTAGTTATAGCATGGTGTTGCTATTATAGTATTTAATAACCAATTTTGCATATTTTTTTTATATTTTTACCTTTTATTAAAAGTTACTATTTGACAAAGTTAACACAGTATATAAAAAATGTTAACAATTATTTAAATTTTAAATATTATGATACTTTAAGCTATTATTTTTTCATAATATGAACAAATTATGAAATAAGTAAGTACTGTACTGTTTTACTGTTTTGTATATTTAAATTCAAATTATACTATTAATAAAATAAACATAAAGTATAAATTAAATGAAAATAAGGTTAAAGATAAATAAACTATACAAACTCATTTGTGGCAATGATCAATGATGTTTATTTAAAAATATAAATGACTAGAATGTTTTTTAATGTATTTTTTAGAATTGTTAGATTAATTTTTGCTTAGAAATAGATTAATTCATTAAATTCTTTAATTAATATGACTTAAGTAAATTTTTTTATAAGTTGCAAAACTAGTTATTTTAAATTTTAAGTATGGTTATTAAAATTGTTATAAATTTTTAACCACAAAATGATATGCTAATTTCTCAATTTTTACAAAATTTGGTAAAATTCAAACTTCAGACACTTTTTAAATTTTTTTGTGAATTAAAGCTTTAAAATTGTTCTTATTGGTAATTAAATTTTATTTGTATATAAAGTTTAAACATTTATTCGTTTTTGTATTTTAACAAAAAAAAAAACATTTTTGTCAAAAATTGATTTTGTTTAAACATTTCTGTTTTTCTATTATTTTAAATGTTGAAGTCTGAAAACAGCAATGAATTTATTTTCCAATAATGTGTTTTTTTTGTTATGTACGCGATACTGCGATAGTATTTGATAACATTTTTCACTTTAAAGGTGGCGTTGGATATTAAATTAGACTTAATTTATAATTCAAACTCAAAAATTTCCAGTACTAACTTATTTTTATAAAAAATTAAATATTAATTACGCAAATCCAATTTTTGATAGCATTGATTTTGTTTTTTTGATACAAATTCATCGAATCTAAGACATTTGACACCCAATAATGGGACAATTAATGCCGAATATAAAATTTATAAATACTGAATAATCGGCGTATAATCGTTTAATATAATAGTATAATTCAAAAGTTTATTCTAATAAAATGAAAAGATAAACGATTTTGTAAATATTAATTAATATAAATATAAATAATAGGTAATAAAAATAAAAGATAATATTCAAATTTAATGTTTAATTACGTAGAATACGTTTTTTAAAATAATAAATTCAGTATTTGTTTTGAATTGAGAAGTTTTATATATGTGTTTAAGCCTTTCTTCATTTGATTTAATTTTACAATTTATTTGAATACCTGTATTTATTATTATTTATTATTGCCTAATGCCTATAGGTACTTAACTACTCACGATTATCGTAATCGTTCGGTGTCAATTGTCCGTGTTCTAAAAATATCGGGTGCAAAAAGTCCGATATCGGCAAAACCGTCGGTAGTCAAAAGTCCCGGGTGTCAATTGTCCGAATACCAAATTCATCAAATGTTTAAATTATCATTTGTATTTATGAAGAAATTTTCAAAGTATTTCGTTTATTTTGAGCTATTTATAGGCATAAGAAATTTTCAATTTTTTTTATAAATGTCGACTAAAAATTGTTAGTTTGGTAGAAAAGCTTGAAATTTAATACAGGGTTTATACGTAAACACGTAGTTAATTTCTATAACTGTAAAATTTGAATTTTAACATAATTCATAAAAATCACGAAATTTTTTAAATTGTTTTGTAGTTAGAAGTTCATAAAAATGTAATATATTATCTTTAATCGTGGTCTCAACTTCAGTCTCTAGTCATTATTAGTCAAGCATAGAAATCGTGATTAGAAGCCAAAATATGTCTTATCTTTTATCCATTATCTATTATTATCTAAATACGATTTTAAACACTTGATGATAATAATTGCTCTGTGATAATACTGTTGATTATATATAATAATACAACCACAGATATGTATAATAAACTAGATTGCTAACTGCTGCATCCTATCAATGTGTTTAGTTGAAGCAGACAGCAGCCATTTAATTCGAGGCCTATGGGCTTTATCACGGCCTTAGATTTGTTTGATAAGGAAGCCGATAAAAAAAATAAATAATTAAATTATAAAACAAATTTTTATTGCACGTTATTTTTCTTATTTAAACAAATTTTGTATCTAAATATCAATAACAATTTTTAACATAGTTTATTCAGATAGGTTAACAATTTTTACATGTTATAAAATAAAATGGTTTTACTGAGTTTCTGTCGTTTACTAGCAGTTTTCATAATCGAGGATGTTATTATTTTACTGTAAGAATATAATCTCACGTTAAGATAGGTTCTGGTTACTTTGTTTATAATATCGATTTTGTGAGGTCTTGCCAATAAATCTGTTGAATTCCAGCAAGCATCACATTTTGGAAATAGCGTGGTGTCTGTCGCCAGTGAGTTTTGGACATTTATCATAATTTTTAAATCCATATTTTTAATAAACATTTGTTTTTTATCCACCATAATGGTTTTAAATAATGTTTCTGTCAATTTAACAATTTTGTATACCCCATAAGAAGCATACTTCAAACCGCCTCTGTTTTTCATAATTGTAAAATATTTTGGTGTGGTATTATTTTGATAAACGTGATCATTTTCAATGTATGGATCTGTAATAGCTTCAATACAACCATCACATTTCAAAGTTGGGATTAGTTTTTTAACAATATATCCACTTATGTAATATAATATATTTTCAATAGTGATGCTATTAAAATCTAATTTATTGTACTGTTCTGCTAACAATGAAATATCAAATTCATTTTCTAAATTTTGTTCTGGTGCTTTATATTTCCATTTGATTGAAAAAAGAGAATCTTCATGAGGTGACATCAGTGTACAGTTTCCTGAGCTAAGTCTTATTGAAGTGTGCAATAAAGTACTTTTTAGAGCATGTTTGAATTGCAAACAGGTAGGATTATTATTATGACCCAATCGACCTCTCATAAATCCAAAAAAAATTTCTATTGCATCTTGGCTTAATTTGTATGTCAGAATAAATTTAAAATGTTGATTTATTAACAAATCCTTTGCTATAGCTATAGTAGATTTTATGGATGCAGCAAAACCTAATATGAATGTTTTTCTTTTACTTTTCCACAGATCTTGCCCAGTAGCTGTCTTCAGTGAATACAAATAGTCAATATTATTTTTCATTTTTGTTTCTAAGTATTGAATATTTTGTTTATTAATTGGTTGTTTAAAGCCTTTTGCATATGGGTTTCTGGAATTCAAGAAATCAAAAATCTCATCTACAACCCTGATGAATCTTATTGTTGCATCACAATTTTCAAAATCTTTTGAGGTCTTGGATAGAAATTGTAGAGAGTCTGCGACGGAACTGCTAAGTGTTTGAACTGCTAACTTTACCTTCATACTATTGCTTTTCCAATTTATATGTGAAGAGTTTATCTTGTTTGCCAATTTAAAGCCCATGTCGTTTTGCAGTTCAAATAATTTATGAATATATCTCCATTCAATAAGACTGTTGTTTGAATCTTTAAATACTCCTAGTGTTCCCAAAGCATTCCTAGCTAATTTAACATTATGGCATGCATCAGGTGTGAAATAAACATTAGCTTTAGTTGAAGTTATCGAAAAATCAGACTTGATAAAATCAAAAGGTTGGTCTAGATCACATCCTAGAGTTTTAAAAGTTGAAGAATTAGCATATGCTCCATCACAGGTGACTGCCACAACATTAATCCCAAATTTATCACATTGGGTAATAGCAATCCTAATTAATTGAGCTTGTACATTTGATTTAATTTTATCTACAAACCAATACCCAATTGGCCATTTCCATTTTTGTTTTAAGCTAGACAACATAAAAACTAAAACCTCCGTTGACTCTTTTTCACAGTCTTCAACTGTCAAACTATTACCATAGTCACAATAACCAACAAACCTTAAAAAATTTTAATTTATAAATTTATATCTAGTTATAATATATTCAACTATGAATAATATTTTCTAATAATACATACATATGACTAACTTTATCCCACTGAACTGATTTTTTAATACTCATGGAGTCTAATATCAAACAACAAAATTTGTCTTCTTTGGGAAATTTACCTATTTCTAATAGGACATCTTGTAAAATACCAGTTTCAGCATTTATATTTGATACCCAATTTCGTATAGCACTTGGATTAGGCAAAGAAATTGAAGTCCTTTAAATTACAATTTATTTTTCAAAATTACAATTTCTGTAACTCAAATATATAATTGTTTCAGTTATTGAGGATATATACCTACCTAACATAGTTATATGCTTTTGGAGAATAAAAATAAAGTGTAGTTGCAAACTTTTTTACTTCTTCGCTGTATCGCCTTGCAGTAGGAGCCACATTACCATTATTTATAATATCTTTTAAAAAAACCTCAGTAAAATTTTTTTCAATTATATTAGTAGTTTCTCTATCAGTACAGGATCCAATAGTAGACATCAATTGCTGATAAGAATAATTTTTATTAATAAAAATTACAATATAGTTTATTAATATATAAATATACAGTTAAGTTTCACTCATCCGGTAATCAGTCATCACTAATCACTAGAGGCATTTCACATATTATAATAACTTATTAAGTGTGTACTAAGACTAAGCCAATCTTTCTCAGTTAGCATTTACGTAAATACCTCAAGTGAATTTATTTTTGTGTTCTGCCTTCTAACCGTTTGTTGTAAAAGTTTAATTCGCTTTTTGAGGTTGGCTTTTTTTGGTGTATCAAACAATTTTTTTTTAAATTTTCTTTTAAGTGTTGGTGTATATGTAGGGGTATGAGGTGACTGGCTGGAATCTGCAACAAATTTAATACATGACAAAGCATTATTGTATATAAATTAAAATTGTTAACATATTTAACTTACTAGGTCCAATAAAAGTCAGATCGACAACTTCATAATTACACCCAGCATTTTCAACACCAGAATCAATAGGTAAATTAGGAGAAGTAGTTATTATATTAATTATATTTGATGAAGAAGAAACTGTAGATAAAAATGTAATTTACTTAATATAGGTAAGTAGTAGTAATAGGTAAGTAGTACAAATACAACATTGAATGTAAAGAAGAATTTAATTTTACCTGAAGAACTATAATTGTGATCAAATTTGTTGCTGCTTAAACATTTTATTGCTTTTTTGGAACAATCGAAATTGGATGGTATAGCTGTATTTTTTAATATAAGTTTTTCGGGGGCTTCAACAAATTCACTTTTATTAAAATGGAGACTGCATAAGCGTGAAAATTTTGTTGGAATGAAGTTATCTCTTTGGATAGAGTGCACCCATTTTTGTCTCCTTAACTCATCGATTGGAAATCTATAATTAAAAACAAAATATCAAACACATTATTAAAAGTGTATTTCAGTAGAGCTAATTATTTTTGATAACTTTTTTGTAAAGTATTTAGTTACCTAAATAATTTTGTAGTTGAACCAACAACCCCGTCCTTGCTACTGCATCCATCAGCACAGCACTTATATGGCATAATTGGAAAAATAGCATAAAAATATTAAGTCTCAAAACAATATACCTATTGCAAAAAACAGAACACAACAATACTGTCAACAGTGTCAACTACTCAGTTTTGAGTTTTCACAGTAGTACAGTACACAAGTCAACAGACAACAACAACAATTGATAAGGCAAAATCTACATCGGCCTCGATTAAAATGGCGGATAATAACTTCGCATATTATCATCAGTTAGCAATCTAGTTTATTATACATATCTGTGAATACAACAGATCTAAATATTATGTTTTATGATAATATCAAAAATTCAAAACTAAGTTCAGTTTTTAGTAATTCATATTCTATATACATTGCTATATGATTATTAGAGAATATATTATGCTGATATGTCTTAATTTCGATGTGGTTATCGATGAAAAATTATAGTTTTTCAAAACATTAAAGAGAATTTATTATTTAATGATAATTTTGATAGATAGCTTAATATAAATTTAGATTTATAGGAATATATTGTTATTTTAGTAAATTTTATTGTTTTATCTGTACATTTATTTATTTAATCCTAATTAGTGTGTTAGATATTCTACTTATATTTCAAAATGATAAAAGAATTAAGCACAGTCAGAGAATGTATTGTAAACACAAATGTGACATTAAAGTCTATAATACAGGTAAATTTTCAATGTTACTCAATAGTTTTAAAATATATTCTTACTCGTTTAATATGATTTAAAATGTAGGACATATATTCATGTGATGGACCTATTGAATCTTTAACACAGTTAAATGCAGACGGTAGAAATCAAATTAATGTATTTAGAAATTTAATAGAAAACTTAGAGTTGTATGCACGAGAAGCAGAAAGTCAACAAGAAAGGTCAGAAGTTGTAGAAGAAGCCCGCAATCAGAGAGAATATTTAACTAGGTAATTTATGGTGAAGCTTAACAAATTGACTAAGTATTTTAAATATAAAAACTACCTATATGAGTAAAATCTTAAAATTACATAGTATTTCAACTATTCTATGTTATTTATTGTGTATAATTCATTAGGTCATATATTTCTATTATAATTAATTTTAGTATGAGTAATTTATTTATAATTTTATAAATATTTCATAATTCCTATTTAACATTTTAAAAGTATGAAGTATTTTTCTTAGGACATACAGAGATTACTGATAGTGATATTTTTCTTTGACTAAATATTTAAATATTTGATGGAATATTATAGTTTTAAAATTGAAAAGTAATGAAAACAAAATTTTGTTTTTATTTATGAATAAAGTTAAAATAATTATGGTTATTGATTAATCATATAAGAATTTTAAGAGTAGTATGGCCTATTAGCAACTTAGCCTGAGGTTACCTTAATATATATATTTAAATGATAAATGATTGGGATTGTATTATTTTGCTTCTGTTATTGAAAGATATCCATAAATACTGATTGTATTGTACTTAATATAAACTAAAAAATTTTATTTTTAAAAATATAATTTTATAATTAATATTTATTATTCATTACTGATAATTTAAATTGTATAGTAACATTGCTTCATTCAGAAAAGCCAATGTGGAATGTATGGCGAGGATTCACAAAAAATCTAGTGAACAGTTGTTAGGTACAAGCAAAGAAGAACAAGTGAGACATAAGTAAGTAGTTTTTTTGGATTAGAATAAATGAAACTATTAATTTTATTATTATTATCCTACTTATTTTTAGATAATTTAATACATATCATATTTTAATACTTACCTACTATTATTATAGTTAGAATTCACTTTTATGTTAATTACTCATTGACAATATTGTCTGTTGCTAAATAATTTTTTGTTTAAGGTTGAAAATGGATAAAGAAAATTTATTAAAACAGTCATCAACTGTTACTAATCAACTTTTATCAGTCAGTAGACAACTTGCAAGCACATCTCAACAAAGCTTGGATACTCTTGAAACTCTTTGTTAGATCATAAAATCTTATCTTTTATTTATCAATTATAATTTTAATTTATTTGTATTATTAATTTTCAGTAAAGTCCTCTTCAACTGTATCTAATATAAGCAGTGAGATTAAAAATGCCAAAGGAGCATTAACTCAGTCTGAAAAACTTTTAAACAAATATGGACAACGTGAAACAACTGACAAAATTCTTATTATGTTTGCTTTTGCATTTTTTTTATGTGTTATAGCTTATATTGTTCAAAAACGTCTTTTTTAAAGTTAATTTGGATAAAAAAATTGTAATGGAATTTGATTATGTAAAATATGTATATATATATACATGGATATGGTGTGTTTGTTTTATAATTTACCAAAATGTTATATATTTATTTTTCTGTAATGATTAAATAAATCTAAAAATTGTTTAATATTAAGTTAAATTACAAGATTTTGGTTTTATAATTAATATGTTTAATAAAAATAAAATGGTTATACACAAGGTTTTATTGTTTTTAAGTACTAAATACTAATGTAGTAATATAGAAAGAAATTATATACTTATATGTACCATGTGTTTTACCACTATAGATAGGAAATTTATATGAAATATTGGCGTTGCAATTGGGAACAAATTAGAAGGAGAATGCAATAAAAAAAATGTATTACTGAATATTAAATTTTTTTTCTTTCATTAGGACATACTTAGAAAGGGGATGTAAATGTTTTTTTTAAAGGGACTGTCCCTTTAATCAAGTAATGATGTTGGTCATTTTTTTAATATATTTGTTTTGTCTCAATGGACAATTAAGTCTACTTAGTGCTTAAACTGTTCGACATAATATGTACATATCCTATAAAAAAAACTATTTTTATGTGTTTGTGTCTTTAGATAGGTTAACAATATGTACATTATAAAACAAGACTATGGTATCTTTTGTAAACAATTGTATGAGGTTTTTAATTAAATGGCTAAAAGAATATAACAATTGAAATAATTTTATACTTAACATAACTAAAATTGTGTTGTTTTGTACCGTGTCATTTTCCAAAACAAAATATAGATGACAACATATTTTCAAGTGTAAAAATAATTATTTTAATACCAAAGTTTAATTCTTTAGAAAATATTTAATAAGATAATTAATAGTATTATTATTTAATAAAAAGAATACAAAAAAAAATAAAATAAGATAATTATATTAAAATTTGAATCAACAATTCACTTATCTTCATTACTTCAAGGGGTTTGATAGACTGTATATCAGTGAAACTGTTTCATTAAATTGTGGTTTCTCTATAAAAACATATTAATTAATCATTAATAATCGCCAATAGTTGATTTCAAAAGTTTATTTTTGATGTTCAATAACTACTTACATAATTTAAATTAGTCAAAAATAAAATAGTAACTTGAAATCAGAATAACTTTTATAAATTGTACATAGATTTTGTTTTAAGGTTATAATATTGTTTAGAAATTAATAAGATTACCAAGAAAAATATTTCTATCAAGCAAACGAATAGAAACCCATTCATGTACTTACCAAAATCATCAGTTATTGATGATGGTAAATTGTAATAACTTTCTCCAGCTACAGTTCCTTTATCTTTGACCAAACCATGCACTTCGACCCATCCGTCTAGAGAGCTTTCAACTGGTTCATGAAAATTAACAGTCACCACTTGGTCGTCTGTTGTTTGCATAGTTACAGATTTACCGTCGGGATTCACCTACAACAAAAAACATACATTTGCAATCAACAGTCGTTTTATTGGCGTGTATTTATATATATATGTAGATAAATACAATACCTTCAACACGTTACCGATCAATGTTACGGGCTTGTTTGCGAATTTCTGCAAGAATGAACCGTTAACAAACGCTCGTGTGGGTATAGTTACGGATTCCATATTATTATGTTGTTGGCTGTGGTTATTAAATTTAAAAATGTTTAAAAGTGATGGTGGACAGCGAAAGACTACTGACACGTGAGTACAAGACGACAGACAACTGAACAAATAACAACGCTTTAGGGGACTGGCGTTAAAGCGTTATTGCTATTTGCTTTATGTTTACAATGTTTTCCCGGTTTTTATCTTCTTATCACGATTCACGGCTCTGTGATAGGAACACGGAATATTCTGTGATACGAATCCGACCATAATTGATAAGTACAAAAGCGTCTGTTATGGACGTAATGTGAAGTAGACAGTAGTCAAACAAAACTTTTGAAATTTTGAATATGCGTATAGGTAATGGCGCATAATAATTAAAGTAATGCATTATACATTTTATAGTGCCCTAGTTAGAGTGTAGAAACTCAGTAATAACTAAACGAGTTATAAGTGATTTACTTTTCTTTACTGTAGTATTTAGTTGCTGCATAAAGTATATTGTTTAATTTAATTTCTTCCAGATTCTAATGCACCAAGTGTAGATGTTGACTGAATTTGTCATCAAGGTGAGTATTTGTCTTTAATTTTATTAGTGCAGCTAGTATAATCTCAGGTATGACAATTTAAACTTATCAAGACATGTTTCTCAATAATATTTTAGAACATTCTACAATTTTACATTGACAAATTTATCTAGTTGTATCAAATCGACCCAAGTCCTATGACTTAATTATAATTTATGGAAAAGTTGAATGGATTATTTATAGTATATTTATTTAATTCCCATATCATATTAAAGACATTTGTTCTGCTTATTAATACAGCTTTTGAACCAAAAATTAGATTTCTGAATAATATAAAAAAAAAAAATGATAGTAAATAGATTCATTTACTTTTGTTAAAAATAATTGATGTATTTCATATACTTACATATTAAGATACATTTTCTATGAATAAAAAAAATATTATTTCATATTTTTTTTTAGATATAATACACCTAACTACTAATAACTTCAAGTTTGAAACTATTAAATTTTAATAATGAGTCGTGTTTTCATAATATTCAATTTTGATTTTTGCAGATTTAAAGCAAGCTGTCTTATGGATTTCTCTACTGTTGAATATTATATTATTTTGTGTGTCTTAATTGTTCCAGTCTATTATTTTTTTCAACTTTGGGCATGGCTAGGCTGGGAATTGTTCAAAAATAATTAAACATCAAAAATAAAATGTAAGAGTAAAAAACTAAAATATGATCTAAAAGTTTTTGAATATATATATTTCATACTTATATTAAAATAGTGAAAATATCTTTTTCTAATAATATGATGTATTTATTTTCTATAGATTACCATTTTAATTATTGATTATTGTTGTATCTTTGATCAGTACATTTTATGTAGTTCTTTATTTTTTCTATTAAGTATTAATCAAAAGCCTTGCATTAACCTCAGTATTTCTATAAAACTAACATACTTAAATGCAATTTTTTTCAACAGTAATCTATTACAATTTAAATTTAAGGGCATACATTTCTTATAGATCGATATTGAAAAATTAATTTTTAAATATAGTGCAAATTGGCTACAACAAGTTTTAAGAGCCGGGTGTTCTAATTGTAACATGTAGTTTATATATGGTTAATATGGTATATAATAGATTAGAATGAGCCCTCATTAATAAATAGAAAGCAAGAAGTATAAAAAATAGACAATTTAATTTTAATTTTAATCAACATTAATACTGTATAAATATTATTTAAACATAATTGATATTGAAAATTTAGTTTTTTTAAACACTTGAATTTAATTTCAATCTTACTGATATCATTATCTGGCTCTGTTTATTTGTTAGTTATGACTTATTTAACTAAATCTTCACCAATTCAAATTTCTATTATGAAAACGTCATCAAAGTCTGCTTGTCACTAAGTCACTGTCATCTTGTTGTGCGTTTATTGAAATGTCAAAATTAAACCGACATTTTTCTCACAACTAAAGACAATGGAAAAATATATTGACTTGTTTGTAGTAATTAGAAGGTCGTTAGAATAGTTTGTTTAATTTTACTCATAGCCGATATCTTGTTCTAACTGATATTCGTTGCAGTAATTTATACTCTATATCGATAGCCATAGATCTAATTAGGGTAATATAAGGATAATTAGGATATTAAAAGCTTTTTGGAGACAGTAAATATTTTGTTTGATTTGTGTAGATGCTTACGAGTAATGTGATTAGGATTAATAGTCAAAATTTATATTTTTTTTATACATATAGAAAAAAATCAAACAATGTCTACTATATGCAGTTTCAGAGTTCAAAATATTTCAAATGAAGACAAGTAATATAAGTTTATTCTATTTATAATAAATGATTTTAACATAATTATAATTATAGAGACAATCCTAGTTTAGTTGAAAAAAGAAAATCTGTGGATTACGTTTATAACCGATCAGATGTAGTGGATAGAGAAAAGTAATGTATTGTTGAAAATTTTTAAATATTTGAGTGTATCAAATGATTTTAATTAATTAAATGCAATTTTATTTTTAGAAATATTCCAAACATATTTGTTACACCAGGCTTTAATTGTTTGGATGATGTTTTGTATCCATCAAGTATAATAAAAAGAGAAAAGTATTTAGCTTTAATTAAGTTTGTTTGAATTTGTTATTTATTTAATTTTTTTACAGAGACATACCCAATATTTTCAACTTTAATTTGTTTCAAGCTGGCTCTACAAATACTTTCAACTATACAGATAATTTTTTGTAATTCACTTAATATTATACTAACCTTACATTTTTGTATTTATTTTAATATGCATGTTTTTATTTTTGATTATAGTGATTATCCTAATTTATTTACTTTATACAAAACATGTCCTAAACCACATGGTTGCAAAAGTGATATCTGGGAAAAATATTGGTAAATATTTAATTTATATTCTGAAAAAAATTCATTATCTTTAGATTATTTTCAGTCACATTATTATTTTAAAATTTAGAACATTAATTTATTATTTTATATTAGATATTTATTATGTTTTACCGTATTATATAACTAAAGTGCATGTTTGTATTTTTATGTATATCATTATTATTCGTAAATTATATACAAGTAAAAAACATTAGTATTAATATGTGAGTTTTGGATAGAAAAATTTGAATTTTTGATAAGTTTAATTTTTCTTGTGTTTATGAGCAATTTTTTTTTTTTAAATTATTTTTGTAAATATTTAATTTTGTATAAATACTGAGTTTTTAAGACTTGAATAATAGATTGTAAAGTAAGTATATTTTTATATGGGAACTCAAATCAGGAAGTTTTTCAAAGGTTATGCTTAGATTTGTAGGTCATAAAAAGATACTTTGGGGCACTATCATTGTAACTTGTAAGAATGTTGGGAAAAGTTGTATGCACTTGTTTTATCTCATTAGTCATTTATATTATTTAAATTTATAATTTTAACATTAATGCACTAGTTCTATGTATGATTTTTATTTTTATTTGTTTTTATATTTTATGATTTTGTTTTATAGTAATTATACAAGTGTATTTAGTCTATCAGATTTTCAGCACACTGATTGTGCACAACATTTAGAGATAAATAATAGGTAATTAATTCATGTTTCTGCTATGCATTAGGTATTATTTTATTGAAGTTGTTTATGGTATGTTGTAGTGATAATGCGAAAAAAGAACAACTAATTTCAGATGATAAATTTTCACATGAATCCAAGGTAATAAAAAAGCATTTTAAATGTTTTGATTAAATAAATTTTGTTCACAAAATACTGAAAATAATAAACAATAATATAACTTTTAAAAGAAATAAAATTTTTTTATGTATAATACACACATTTAAATTTTGTAGGAGATTTATGTTGAAACCAATAATTTGGAAAAAAATGAATCAAATAAAACTGATAAACATTCTATCGAAGAAGAAGAAAAGATAAGTTCTGCTCTATGTTTTTGGTATATTTCCACAGGGATAAATGTCAGGGATCATAACATAAAAACATATTTCCCTCAAAGAGAAATTAGTAGTTTATGTATCATGCAAGATATCAAACTAATGTTGATCAATATGGGCACAACTTATTTTCTTGTAGATCAAGTTAGTATCATATTTTTGTATATCTATACTTTGTTTCATATAAAAGTAATCTCAGACAGTGACTGATTTATTTCCGGTTTGATTAGATCAAATTCCCATATTATATCGGTTTTCACTTTTTATTATTAGTTTTTGTTTCTGATTACCGGTTGCAACCTTAATAATACTTTACCATGTTAATCTTAGCAAAATTTAAGCTTAGCAGTTATTAGAATAATAAATTTAAGCTCCCGAGAGCGCTGTATTTGACATGTGTATTCAAATCCAATATGCCCTTCTGATGTAGAAGCTTACTGCTACGAGGTACTTTTTTTATATATTCTATTCAAAATAAAAAAGACATATGGCAGCTGGCTAGTATGTGGGGGTTAAACTACACAGAAAGCATATGAATGGTTGACTCTGTAGGGAGGACACAGAAGTGTTGCTTGAACTCTGCCTGATGAAAACTGATCATTGTCGACTGTCTTTCTTTTTTTTGAATAGAGTATAGCTAGAGTATAAAATATTTTTTTTTATTAATATATTAAGATCATTATCCCATTGTTTTACTTAAGCATTTTCTCAGTCATTATTGTACCAAATAATATAATTATAATCTAATTAACTACTATTAATTTGTTTTTATGAGTTATATGAAAATTACAATTTAGTTAAGACTTCAAGGTTTATAACTATATGACATATTTTTAGGAAACACTTATGTACAAACGGAATGGAAACATTAGTATTAGTGGTTTAACACCAGAAATGTTTGAGTCTGCTACAGATCCAATTTTGAAATGTTCTAATTTATACAAAATTATTAGTAATACAATTAACAAATGGAAGGATATGTGTGACAATAGTATAATTAAAGTATAAATATAAATACAATTTTAAAATTATTAGTGGTTTTAAAAGTTTTAATAAATTATTTATTATTTTCAGGCATTCATATTTTCTGCATCTAATATATTGGATGATTATGAACGAACAATTTATGCTGTATCAAATGAATCTTTGTTATCACTTGTTGATCGTATATCTCTTATAACTCCTCGCTTACAATTGTTAGCAAATATATGTTGTTTAAAAATACAGGATTGTATTGTTATTCCAGAGGATATACCATGTGGTATAAAACTGTTGAATAAAATTCATAGTTATTTGTTTGAATATCAATTCTCGAATGATTTATTTCTGAAGATGTTAATATACATTTTTGAATCATGCTGTTTAGCTTATTTCAAGTAAATTGCTTTAAATTTGTTTTTTGTTTTTTTTTTTTTTAACAAAAAATGTTATTAGAGTTTTATCAAATTGGGCATTAAAAGGAGTGTTAAATAATGAAGAAACTGGCATGTTCATTCAAGTAAAACCAGATATTGAGGATGAAGATACTAGTAGCCGAAGAAATTGGGATCGTTTTACTATAGATGAGAGTATAGAAGTTCCAATATTTTTAAATAAATACAAAAGCGATATTTTGAATTGTGGAAAAACTATTAATTTCATCAAAAAATTTAACGATTTAGTATGTAAAAAAAAAAAATTTGAAATCATCTTAATTTGTAATATTTATAGTTAATTATAATATTTCTTTTTTTCTAGAATGTGTTTTTACCAAATTTAATTTGTTGCTTCGATGCTATTGATACTCAGAAGGCATATGAAAAATTTTCTACTTATTTCAAATATGACTCTGGTTTAAAAGTTCTAAATTGTGTAAAAAGAATGTCAAACTGTTATCTATATGAATCAATTGTTGGGCCTAATGATTTGAAAGACAATAATGGTAATTAATAAAATTTGACCATTATAGTGAATAAATAAATAATTCAATATCATTATTTATTGTACTTTATATAGGTATATAAGTATTAAGTATATATGAATAGTGAATATATTATTTATTTACCTTTCATTATAGTATTTAAATAAATTAGGTATATCTAAAATAATCAGTTTGTATTAGGTATTTTTTTTTTTTTAATTCCATATAACTGTATAATTAATGTATAATTATTGTACCATTATTTAATTTTTTTTTTATTATTCTTGTTTAATAATTATTAATTATTATTTTTACTCTACTCCCAATAATAAAATATTTAAAGCTTTAGATTTTGAGTGGTACTATGAATATATTGGTTTTATAATGAGTGTTTTTTTAAATGTTAAAATATATTATTTTTTTTTGGATCTAACCTTTTGGATCAGTAAAATTACTTTAATGTTCAACTATGAGGGTGGTTTTCATAGTAAAAATTATATCTTGTTGGTATTTTAGGGGGGGGGGGGTTGTTAAAAAATTCCTAATACTTTCCAAAATGTTTTGGAAAAACAAAACAAGAAAAAAAATAATATGATGTGAAAGTAAAATAAAATTATAGTATTATATATTCAATGTTTTTGGTCAAAATACCATATTACAAGTAGAAAAATAAAATACTTATAGTAATATATAAAAATTATAAAATAATCTTCAAAATAGAAGCTATTAAATTATTCTGCTCAGAATAATTTTCTTTTTACAATGATTTATCATTGAATTTATTTAATTTACTACTTATAATTTATTTAATTTTAATTTATTGAATTATGTTTAACACTTCCATAAATAGTGTGATGTACATAATAAAGAGGTACACTCGTAACCTAATATACAGTAGAATAATTTCCCTGGAACTTACTTATTAAGACTAGTTTAATCTATATAATATAAAATAAAATACCTAATAATGTTTTATATTTTTTTTTATTACAGATAGTCATCTTAATGAGAATGTAATCATAACCGATGTTACAAACAATAAAATATATTCAGAAAGTGAGAATTATGAATTGTTTCAAATGCCTGATTGGACTTCAGTTAATAATATTTATGAATTTAATAAGCCTTATGGATTTTTTTCGGATAATAATGATCCATTAACATATAATGGCAATTGTTTTGATGTTGTTAACATGATAGACTATATACCATATTCAATATTAATACCGGCTCGTATACAAAAGAGTGTTTGTGATAAGCAAATATTGGACATGTATTTTGTTCAAGAAAATTTAATGGGACACCTATATTACTTATCACAGTGCTTCTTTTTGATGAATTGGACGTTTTCATCTAAACTATGTACAACATTATTTGATGGTATTGTGATGAACAGACAACAACCTTCAAACATCTTCAATCCAATCAAGTTAAAATCAATTGTGGATGATGCTATTCAAGATAGTTTTACAAACTATGAACTACATGATTTGACATTGGAGATAACTTTTATCCCAAGTTTAAATGGAATTATTGACATTTCAGTAAGTAAAATAATCAATAATCTTATTTTTTTTTCCAAATTAATATTTTAAAATTTTATTAAGGACGTAGAATGTATAGAATTAAGTTATACACCAAAATGGCCAATGAATATGATTTTGTCAAACAAAATATTATTGAAATATAGAAGAATGTTCTTGTTTGCAAATAAATTAGAATTTGTTTCATGGAGTTTATTAAAAGCCAGAGAAATATTAAATGTGTATAAAAATGATACAGGATTACAATTTAGAAAGGTGATTTTAGACATTATATTATCCAACATATTATATATGTAGACATTTTCATTTTTCATTTATAATTTATTAATAAGTGCTTTCCAGTGAATAGTAAGCATTTTTAAATGTATTAAAATAGTATTATTGAATATAAATCATTGTTTTAATCAGTTCTATATTATAAGACTCATTGGCTAATTATTATATCTGTTGCTTTAACAATATTCATAAATAATTTTATGTTATTTGGCAAATTATGTTTATAGATTAATCTTTTTAAACATTGGATGAATCAGTTTGTTTCATCTATTCAGCAGTATTATAAGCAAGTGGTAATCAGCACATGTTGGTCCGAATTAAACGAAAACTTTGAAAATGTAAAAAATTATGATGATTTATTTGCGTGTCACAAACAATACATGCATACAATGTTAAAACGGTTAGTATAATAAACTGTGATTTGAATAACAATTTTTGATTAAATATTCTATTAAAATAAAAATATATTATTGTTAATATTAACTAGTAAGTATGTTGTGTTAACACATGTCACATCATGGCAAACTGTTAGAGAATTTAAAATTTACAAATATAGAATAGATAATAAATGGTTTATACTGAATAAATTTAAATGCATTTTTATAGTTTTTTAAGTCATTTCGGCCTTTTTTTTTGGTCATTAAAATCCCAGCCCTATAAATAATCACTTGTCATTATTTTGACTTTTTTTTATCATTGTTCATTGTCACTACAATATTTTTTAATTTGTAATAAATTTATTTGTTTAAAGGTGTTTGATGGTTGTTGGTTTCAAAGATAAACTTATTCTGTTGAACAAAATATACATAGAAATATTAGCTTATTATCAAGCATTAGCGAGTGGTCAATTTTATATGAAAAATTCTGAAAGGTTACATTCAGAGTTTATCAGTATGGAACAGTCATTTTCTCGGTTTTTAAAGCTAAGAGAAATGTTTTACACAAATATATTAAAAACTGTGCAAACCCAGGGAAATCATCATGCAGTACAGTTGGAAAGTCTAGTAACTATACTTGGGCCATTATATAATAATTTTACATGAGAAGTATTAGTTAATAAACAATATTTTGTATATTTTTAAATTATTACTTATATTAAATGTTATGTTGTTATTTTCTTGATACATGTCCTCATGGTTTTCTGGCAAAGAATTCCTATAACTGCAGTTAACATATTATGTTACTGCATGCACAAGTGTTATACTAAATATTATCACTACTACTATGTTATATATTATTGTTCTTTTAGTACTAGTTTTTTTGTTTTATACTGTGTAATAGATTTAAAAGAAATATATAAATTATTAACTTATATGATTAAATATTAATATATTGATTATGTTATTTTAATTTAATTATTGTAATTTAGAGTATTAGATTTGTATTCTATCTATTTCACATAGGCATTTATTGATGTTTTCATTTTAAAGTGAATTATAGCTATATAGCCTATATAAAATATTAAAACTATGCTCATAACTCATTTTAAAATAAAAATATCAATAAAAGCCTATGTGATTCCCTAGATAATATTCTTATCTTTAAATTTGATAAATTCACTCCAATATTAAGTTAACAATAAAAAATGGGTTCTGCTCTATACAAATTTGCTATGATGTATGTTAGTAAGATGGAGATAGCACGTGGGTATGACGCCCTCTTAATGTTTTTATCTTATTTTGTATGTGATAGTAAATAAAATAACTTTAGTACTAAGTACTATTAACTACTAAGCTATATTGAAACTTGGTACTTCCCCTATTATTAAAAACCATAACAATAGGGTGTGCTGGTTTTCGTTTGCTCATCACTTGTTAATTTTGAACTTTTTTGTAAAACAGTTAAGCATCATTTAATTTTTGGGTTACACATCGTATGTGCGTCGGCTGTTTAAAGGTCGTACTTCATATACGTATCAATATTATTTATATAGAACTAAAAAAAAAGTGTATATCTAAGTGCTAGTTGTTTTCTAACTCTGTGATCTTAAAATCCATACATCTCCAAATTTACTTTCGTAATATTCAATTTTAAAATATTCTATATGTATTTCTGTTTTAAAATACATATATATCATAGTAATATTGTTTACTTAATAAATTTGCAATAATACGACAAGATTAACAACTAAAATGTACCAATGTGGCCAATCAATTTTTATTGCATAAGTTTGGGTGGTAAATTACTGGATAGTAAAACCGACTGATATACCTTAATTCGTGGTTTATAACACTGCAGTAATGTACCTATTTTGCCTATACTATACGCCGGCCAATACTTAATGTTTGCATGAAGGATGTAAAACAATAATAATAAACCTATTGGTTATAAATTATATTTTGTAAACATCTCATTTTATACGTTTTTACTATTTACAACAATTTGTATGAATCTTATTAAATATTTTGCTGTATTTTTTTATATATTGAAACAAAATATAAATTGGTTTATTATCAAGATTAATAGTTAGATTTAGAAGGACAATAAGAACTCAGTAGTCTACAAACTCCGCATTGAACTCGAATACTCAATGAAGATAGACGAATAAAGCTGTTTCTTCGGTGATGCTATACTCATAGTACATCTACAATCTACATAATATGATTAATATGTAGAGCTAAGTTTATCCGGAAAAGTCGATGTTCACATAAATTTCTCTATTTATTTGGAGCATTTTCAATGTTATTTCTTGTATAATATTATTAGCTATTATTAATTTATTAGTAGGGCCCGGATTTAGATGCATTTGTATGTTTTTTTCAAACAGTCCACAGAATAGTTAGATAAGCTACAAGTTTAAATTATAGTCAACTTAGTCAATAGATCTGAAATTTTTTTTGCATATAGACGGTTTTTAAATGCATAATATGTAATATTTTGATTAAACAACGTATTTATAGTAATTACAATTTACGAAGGAAACTTTATCTTATATGATATGTTATTTAATTATTTTAATATATTATAGAAATCTGAAATTCTGACGGGAATAGTTATCTATAGTAATCTGTTATTGAGTAGATTTCCGTGAACCATATTATAGTCGTGTTTGTCGTGATCGTAAACGTGTCCGTAATTTTTTCATTAAATTTTATTTATTTGTATTTAAAATATAATTGGTCATCAAAAATTAATCCCCCTCCCCCCGAGTTTAGGTACACTGTTATTCATAGTTTATTGTAAAATAACAATAATTTGCAAATTTAATTTAATTTATTATAAAAATAAAATGATGATACTATTACAAAATAGTTCAGCATATCTATACCAAATTTTACAAAAAAAAAAAGAATATTTACAATAATTAAAATAATTTATATTTGACGTGTATAATATAATATAATAGTGCATAAAAAACGATAAACCTATGTGGAATTAGAAAAAGTTACATGTTTGGGTTTTTAGAAGGGATACCATAAGCTATAGTACTACAGTCGCTGTTGGTGTCACTGCTGTCACTCGACCAGTAATAAGTTTTACACAAGTTATTAAAATGATTTTTTAAGTATTTATTTTTTCTTTAAAGTGGATGTATATACCATCAATTGTTCTCATTTCTAACATTAGTAAATTTCTCTTTTTTATTTGTTGTTTAGTCTGTCCCTAGTTTATATTTGGTATTTTGGTTTTTATTAACTTAAAAAAAGTTGATTTTGAGTCTTTAAAATATAATGGTAATAACGTTATTTTTTCTGTTTCATCTCAGTAAATTATTGCAGCTAAAAATAAAAGAATCAACGTCTTCTCCAATTTTTCCCGAAAAAGTTTGTGGTAGATGGGTCATTGTCTTAAATTCCATCTTTAATTTTGTTTCGTTTTTATTATTATAATTATTAATTAATTTAGTTCTATGCAGTTTATTTGATATTGTTAATGTATAATGTTTTGTCTAAAATAAATGTATCGTTGAATTTTAGACTACTCTGTTTGTCTTTGTTTTCTAAATTTGTTACGATTTTTAAGTTTTTCGTTAATTTAATTATTTAATTAGTATTTCTGTTTATTCGTTATTTATTTTAATATTTCCTCGTCTAATACTACGTTCTAATTCTCTTAATTGTTCCTGCGTATGAACCGCTGTTACTATACTGAATTGTTCGTGTAAAATCGTTTGCCGTCTATCTTTCTTTATGTAAGGTAATTGTCCTAATTTTTCACTGAAAAATATATCAAATTCTTCTTGTAATAAGGGCGATTCAAAAATATCTAATTTTTTTGTCTTTTAAATTTTTTATATTACCTTCAAAGTGTTCTACTCGAATTGCGTTACTAGCATTAAATAAAAACTGTACTTGTTTTAACGTTAAATTATTGAGAAATTGTATTAATTCTTCCCTATCAGTTTCCTATAAATTAAAATTCTGAGAAACCAATTTAATTTTTTCTGTATTTAAATTTATAGTTAAATTGTTTTCGTTATTTTTTAAATACCACATTCCATTATTTTGACTGTCACTAGTCCACTACTAATAATAATTGGGTCTAAATAGATAAACTATTAACTATGGTTAACTTTTTAAACTTATTTTATGGTTTTTATGTTATAAAAAATGTCTGATATCTCAACAAAAACACTTCGTCGAACTCCGCGTGAAAAATTGCTAAGTTAAAAAAACTGGTCATCTTCAGTATTATAATAAGATCTGATATCATGAATAAATGCTAAGTAAATTAAATTTAAATTAAGTTATTCTATCTCAATAATTTATTTACTTTGCGAGAATTTATTTCGACAAATAAACATGTATGTTCGTAACTGTTTTATTGGTAACATTTGTAATGGAAATTTGTTAAATAGTCATTTAAGTATTTTGAAAATTATATCGTGTGTAGGGCGATAAAATAAACATTTGGTGTAAATTTCAATATTTAATGATACTCTTTCGAATTACAAAAAATGAAAAAGCCAATCGACGAGAAAACGTTAATTTACGTGTGAATGACCAATAATGTAAAAATTTGAATTTAAAACACTCACAAAAATTTGTGACTCCGGTAAAATTTTTTTTAAGATAAAGAGCTTATTAAGAATCTTGTATTAAATTTTACCTATGGCAAGAAAAATTGTAATGAATTTTTCAAGAAATAATTAAATAAATACATTTTTTTACCATTATTTTCTCCCCTTAGTTTTTAAATCATTGTTATTGTTATTTATTAATAAGAACACTGGCCAGCAGATTTTTTTATCATGTGTTTTTAAATTATTTTTATGCCTGGCAATATAAATGTGTAATTTATTTCTGTAACCCGTGAATTTGTTTTATTATAATAGATTATTATTTTTGCTCAGTTCTTTACTATATTTTGTTTTTTCTATCTATTAGTTCAAACTCATAGATACAATTTACTATACTCTGAAATAGTAGCTGTATGCAGTTTGGATTGGAATAATGTTTGCATTTACAACATTCAATGTCGTCCGAAATGGAGTACACAAATTCTTAAAGTAAAAAATATATTTAAAAGTTCATGTTATATAAGGTTTAAGACATTTATAAATGTATAGGTACAGAATCATACTTGGTAATATCTATTTAAACTAATAAATCAATTTTTTCAGGTAATTTGTAATTTTAAAAATAAGATATTTTATAATTACTAAAAAGAAATACCTGTTTGATATTTATTACTTATAAAAGAATATTTAAAAAAAAATAAAATATCACTCACATATTTAGTGGATGCTAATGGGCGATACCATTATATAAAGTATTTATTCAACTTTCAGTTTTTATACTTATAAACCTTATTTCTTGTGATTTTGCTTAAGGCTTGAAAAACTATATTTTATTCTTGGTAAACAACAATTATATTTTTGTTAATTTTTTTTTTATTTTTTTTTATTCCCAATTTGTTTAAGAGGACATCATACACCTACATGTGTTGTCTCTGTCTTGTATAAGTACATAGTACAGTTGGTTCAGTAGAACAAATTTTCTGTTGTAAGCTTTGCTATTACAGTTGATTGACCTAATGATTCTATACCTTGTTATCACTATCAGTATTTGTACGTGGTTTTTTTTTTAAATAATTGCATTTTTAAAACGAGTTAAAACTAAGTATAAGATAATGTTCTTTTACCTTCAAGATAGATTATAAGTCAATTCTCTCTAATATTAAAGCTAAAACTTAAAACTGATTCTGCTGATTGAAAATTTGTAGTAGTTCGTATTTGTAAGATGAAAATAATACATAAAGCTTTTTCTTATTATCGTATTTATCAATAAAATTATCAATATTGGGCTTTTCCCGTCTAAATCGGTCTATTCGATGTATTTCGCATGATATTTTAAACAATCGTTACAAAAACTTAAATTGTTGCTACTTTACAAAAATAGATCAATTCTCCCTGAAAAAAAAATCCTGGCTACGCCACTGGTCCTAGGTCTGTTCTAAAAATGTTGTCGACCAAACGATATACACGGTTTTCCGTCAAAGATCATCCTATAAATTTTAAGTCGATTTACCTAAACGGGTACCCTAACGGATTGTATGCTCAATATCGTTCATATATATTATTATATTATATTAATGGTGGATTATACCTTGTATAGGCGGTTTAATGAGGTTTACGACCACAGACAAGGACTTCTCTCGGAGTCTTACCCGAGACATTCCGTCGACTTCCTGTCCGCTTTCCGCAATGTCCGTCAGAACTGCACCGCAGCGTCATCTCCGTCGCCGTCGTCGCCATCGTGTACGGCTGAACATATGGACGTCGAAGGAAAGTGCGCGTTGGTCGTAGACGGAACCAGCGGCGTAGGCTTTGCGTTCGCAGACGAGCTGTTGAAAATGAAAGCCGCCGTAAGTGTATTTACACATTTTAAACGAACCCGACCGACAATATTACTTTAACGATGATACATTTCTATAGTCTCGTTCTACAGTTCTATTAATTGAGTCCGCATAAATAAAATATAATAAAAACTACCTACACAGTAATATTCACTCAAAAGTCAAAATTAAATGATTTTTTTCATTTGGCCCATTCGGGACATCCAAATATTTTTATTCTTGTGGACACTCTTCTAGGAATAGAGTCTAATACACATATACAATTAAAAAGCGAAGTAAAAAAACCACGTAAAGAAATATTAGAAGAAGAAAAATTCTTACAGGAGCAGACAAACAAATATATAAATAAGCAAATTTGGAGATTCGACTTTTTAAAATCTGTATCATATAAATTTTTACCAGCCACTATTTAATTATTAACATTATTGTATTACACATAATAATTATTTTTATTTATTTTATCAAGTGTGATTCAACACTCTACCGATCAGTTCATCGATTTTTGCATATTGGTTTATACGCTCTCAGTATTCGTATAGCTACTAGTGAACGCTTCGTTTTCTTTCCTTCAAAGATTGAAAACGTATTTACGTAACAAAACTATTATTATTATTTTTATACTTAAAAAAAGTATTGTAAGTAGGTATAGTTAATTTTCAAAAAAAAACGTATGTTTATTAAAAAAAATTCTACTTTTCAATAACTGATTTTCAAAAACACCTCCCCCCCCACAAAAAAAAAAAAAACTTTTTTCTGCGTATGTCCCTGCTGTATAATTTATTGTTTTCCCGCTATCGGTGCGCGTAGTTTTAATATTTATTATTTACTATGCATCAAATACGATAATCATTTGGCAGAAGGTCGTCATCACCGGCTTGGACGAACACAAGGGAGCTGAGACAGCCTGCGAACTAAATGAACGCTACGGCCCGGCTAAGGCGGACTTCTATCAAGCCGACACTACCAGTCCGTTAGATGTCGAAAGTAATATACTCTTCTTATAATGATAAAAAAATAAATCCGTATAAATAACACTGTTGTTTCTGTTACGACGGGTATTAAATGCTTACATGCAGAAATGTTCAAATACACCAAAAACAAATTTGAGACACTGGATATTTTTTTTAACAACGCCGAAACGCACAAAGGCAAAGACGCGATTACGACAAACTTCGTGAGTCATATATATATACACCTATAAAATTATTGGAACAGACATAGATACTAGATACATCGTACATATGACAGAATTGATCATAAATACGCACTTTAATCATTTCTACATAGAAGATATCTCCTATTGGTTCTTATAAACCTTTTATACCTACTAATTTTTTCAAAACATTTTTTTTTATACATGATTTAAAGTTATTATGAAACATCAAAAAAATGTTACTACTTATTTTTTTTTTATTTTTTTAAATAATGTCATATATTTTTAATTGTTCACTCCAAAGCAAAATTATTTCTCGGACCTTTAATATAGATATAAGTTCGAATTTCATGCAAGTATGAGTTCATAGCAATGCTTTCGAAATTTATTTTTTAATGGAATTAAATTTAAAAATAGTTCCAGAATTCAAAAATACATTTTATTACCAAAAACGTCAATACTCACGAGAAAATGAGAATTTATATTTTAAATAATCTAATTGTATTTACAGTAAGTAGGTACTCAAGTGAAGAATAATATTTACATTGCGGTACGGCGTATGGATAACAAATCTATGAAATAAAAAATTCTGAAAACCGTATTATGTATATATATATATATATATATAGGTTTTATATATCCTATACCATTCAATTTTTAATAATATTATTATTAGGAGGTACCTATTAAAAAATATCTTATTATTTATAAGCAATTGACATATTTGTATACCTATTTATATTGGATTTAACTTTCTTTAGCTGTGTTTTTAATAGGTTTAACAAATAACTATACCTAACTACCAAACTGGCTATTTTAAAATAATATTTTGACTGAACCACATAAAATAAGTAGATATATTCGTATGTTTCCTCTTTCGCTGATAAATATCCATGGGTTGCACTGGTTGCAGCATTGTTAGGCCTATTAATAGGTATATATGTATAATACCTACACTATAGATACTTTTCCAAAAGACGTTTTATATTTTAAAATTTAAATATTAAAACCAGAATTTGCGATTTTATAACAGGTTTCTAAAATTCATGGAATCATATTGGCCAGCAAAAATATGAAGGATGGCAGCATCATCGTGAACCACACTTCAGCCCTAGGACTCGATCCTAATTCGGAAATGATCGCCCATGGCGCTGCTTCTGCGGGTTTCTTGGTCGCTTCCATGGCTTTTGGCGTGAGTTTGGCATCGCTTTTATTGTTTTAAATAAGCATCGAAATCAATATCGTACAATCAATGTCGACATGCTTAGTGCTTATACAACACGTTATTATTTATTAAACATCTAATTATACAACCTTTTTAATAATCGACAGAAAAGCAAATATTTCAAAAAAACTCAAATTAGGATGACGACATTGTGTAGCGAGCTGATGGCATCGATGTCTGTTGGAGGTACTGTGCCATTTATACGCGATGGACACGAAGCATATAAAAATATGTAAGCATTAAAAAAATAATATTTCATGTAAAATATCGATTAATAGTAGGTTATGAAAAGTAAAGTGGGTACCTATAGCCCATCTAGGTACCTATTTTCTCATAGTGAGAACGAATATGACAATACTCGTTATTATACTTAGAGTAATAAATTATATCAATTTCGTAAGTCTTTGTGATTTATATGGCTTATTGAACATCTATAAGTTTATTAATAATAATATACAAGATACACCTAAAATAGTAATAAGTACCTACCAAACGATTATCAATAATAAATATTTATAATTTTTTTTTTACAGTCAAATTTCAGTTGCCAAGTCTGCAGCTTATTTGGTCAAATATGGACCTAATAATACACTATGGCTTTGTCAACAAAACGGAATATTGAGTTCAGTGAAGTTATATAAGCTTAATGATTTCACTGTAAAATACGGACCAATTATTTCAAATCGAAAATAGTAATTGGTGATTTAAAAACCAAATTAAACAAAATTGTGTTAATGTTTATTAATATAATATAGGACCTATGTGTCGCCTACGTGCCGTCTACCGGGAAGCTGCCGCCAACCAGGTTGTATTTTTTTGTTACTTATGCACTTTGTTGTACTTGCTTATTTTATTATAAACATAGGTATTAATTATTGTTTTATCAAAGGTTGTAACCGGACACCCATGTAAAGGTGTTCGGATTAATATTATAGCATTTTATATGTGATTAATTATTCCTGAGGCGCCCTATAATGGGTTCATTGTAATTATTTATCATTTTCTATTTATTGAGTTTAATATATCTGTTTGTGTTATTATAATTGACGTGTTATTATATTATATATACATATATTTGGGTAACCCATTCCTCTCCTATCGTAACACATACGCAAATTGTTGTTGATAACCGCCAACAATCGTAGGATCGGTATAGGCGTCAACATATGATAGCAGAGCGTGGTTTCCGACCTTTAGGAGGGGGGTTTGGCGCGTGTGTGTTGTGTGTTTAAGTCATTTTTTTTTTTTGTATATATTTTTGAATTCGCGCGAGTGATCGTTGATTTACGCCGGCCGAGACCATAATTTATAAATAGTATACGTAATAAAGCTTGGTGGTTTTTACCTGTCGTTATGGGTGACGAGGCTAAGCAAGAGATGGACCGTATCACTCGGTTACTGGAACATGCCAAGGTCAAACGTACTAGCATTATTGCGCAAATTGGGTCTATACATGATTTAGGCGTGCGAGTGGCGGATGAACCGAAGATAGGTCCCTCGTTTAGCGTTATTGCGGCCGATCTAGATTCATTATGGACTGAAGATGATGGTGTGTTAGATTATTTAGGGGTATAAGCTCGATGAGTATGACGCGGACCCGGGAAAACGCGTGGCATTTGAATTTAAATGTCATATTACTGCCGCGTCGGCTCTTACCAACCACCAGCTCACGGTAAGGCGACACCAGTGCCCTCGTTGACCACGGCAGGTAACCCAACCGGAGCGGCTCATGGTGATGTACTAGGTTTCACTAGTCCCTGTTCCTCCATGTCATCGATTGTTGATTGTTTTTTGTATGGATAAGGGTATGGTTTAAGTGTTATTGGTGTTTGGTTCTTAAGGAGTATGTCGTGCTCTATCAGTTTAGTACGGTCTACTTTGTCGCTAAATACGTCCGGGTATTTATTTAGTACCTCGGTGAGCTCTGCGCGTGTGTGTGTCGCCGTTGATTGGAAGAGATCTGGTGGTGGTTTTATATTGTTTACGCGACCCTTCCAGCATGCAGTTGTTTTTCGAGCCTAAGTGGATTGTGCATGTGGCGTAGCCCAAGATATTTCATTTTCCACGAGGAAGTCGTGTCCCAGTAGTGCGTCACAAAAAAAGTTTCCAGTACGCCTGCCTTAAATATTACGTCTAGGTCCCCTATTTTGGTTAAGAATGTGAAAGTACCTAGTGTTTGGACGGTATGATCGTCCGCTATGCGTACTGGTGTGGGTAGTCCGATTGTTTGTGACCCGATTTTTTTTGGTAATATTTGGGGTTACATACGATTTTTGTGCCTGTGAGTCTAATAGCGTGGTTACGAAGCCTGACCTAAATTCGAGTTCGACAGCTGGTGTCGGAATTTTGTTGGGGTATATTCGCGTCGCTCTACTCAACGTAGGTAGGCTCGTGGTAACTAGACGGTTGGTTTTCGGCTGTGTGATCGGTGTTCTCGGTAGCGGGTTTAACCGCCATTACCAATTGTTTCGTTTCACCTGTCGCTGTACTACGAGCTTGATCCACGAATATAAGCTGAATTTCCAATGTAGTGATCAGTGTGTGTGATGGTGGTGACCTAATGCTATCGGGAATTGTCTTATGTGTTGCGGGTAATATTTTCGGCACGTCGTTTGTTTTAGGCACGATACGTGTATTTTCCGCGGCGGTAGCTGGTTGATAAGGAATACTCCTTTTTCAGCCTTAGCGGTCGCCACCATTTCAGTGCATGGTACTCTTGGCATGCCTTTGACAACTGATGCGCTTTATAGTATACAACGTCGTCCGTTTTAGTGTTTGTTGGTGTTTGTGGTGTGTGTGTTTTAATTGTGACGTTTTGTTCATGAATTTCTCTGTCCCTATCAGGTTGGTAAATCGGTGCGTATGTTGTCCGTGACAGTGTCCAGTTCCTGGTCGCTTTGTCTCTCTGCCGAGGACCAGCACCGAGGGCGGATAGCCCGTCCGGTCATTACGCCTGTTCCTGATTGCAAACAAGATAGGGGTGAGTTACGAGTCCCATGTGTTGTGCTTACCGTCGATCAATATCACCCGTAGGCCTTTTTTTTTGGTTTTTGGTTACGGCGTTCGACCGGGCTGGCTCGCAGATGATGGTATGCCAGCGTTGTCTATCCCTCGGACATCCAGCGTTCTATTGCGGCGCGCATATTGTTGGATACAAATTGTAGGCCGTTGTCGCTGAGACCCACGCGGGGATATCCGTAGCGCGAGAAAAACTCGTTTTATGTGGGCGTCAAACACGCTGTCCGTGCTGGCAGTAGTGGCGGCCGACAATCATGTAGGTACTCCTATGCTGTTTGAAGCGATTGAAGGGTTGGGTAACAAGGTTTTAGATATCGAGTTGCATCCTGACGGAGATTATTTTTGTTATGCGTTGCGCATTGCACAATCGCCCGTATTTACAAAGCGTGGCATTTTATCGCTCGTAGCTCAGATTTTCGATCCGCTTGGTGTCTTAGGTCCCGTCGTATTCTTGGCTAAATTCATCATGCAGAGTACATGGCAACGCGATATGTCTTGGGATGAGGCTGATACGGTACGCAACTGTCGTCGGTACAAAGTATAGGCACCGCAACGACCACCTTATCAACCGCCTTCACGGGCAAAGGCAAAGGGTGGGACGGGAAGACAAATCGGTCTTTGTTTGTATATTTAAAAATATACGGCTCATATTTTTGTAAGCCGCACCAACGTGCTGTCCATATCCGTGTCTATCGATACTATATGGTGCGAAATGAAATAAATGCCGCTAAACGCCATTCCAAAACTCACCTGCCGTATTCAATTCTTGTCAACCCCGCTGAACATATTTCCTGAACGGCCCATCGTGGACTTGACATATCAAGAAGCCGCCGTGACTGTGTTAGGCCCTCCCTACCGATGTCCTTGATGATTGGGCCTTCGTATCCGATTTGCCGTAATTTTTATTTATTCGTATACCTCGGCATATTAACGTGCGGTTAGGCATAGCGTGCTATTTATTAAGGTTCTGTGATGTGTCACAATTAGGATATGCGGTGGTAGTCTATGTACGAATGGCCGATGGTCCCGCTGACACGTCTGTGTTTCTTATTGGCACAAAAACAAGTTGTGATCGAATTGTCCACGGACGCTTTTTTAGCGCCTTTCGATAGGTTCTTTGCGCGTCGTGGTGTACCTATAGTGACGTGTTTTCCGACTGCGGGACCAATTTTGTCGGAGCTGGCAAACAATTGCGTGCAATTATCCAAAGTCCGGAGGGTCAGGTTGCTATCACCAACTCGCGCACCATGTGCCAGTGGCATTTTAACTCCCTCTCCCCCACCCCTAATGCGCAGCACTTCAGGGGTTTATGGCAGGTCGCCATCCGATCAACAAAAAAATGGTTGTTGATACGCACTATATAGGTACGCACACGGTTACGTACGAAGAATTTTCCACGGCATTAGCACGCGACGAAGCGATATTAAATTCACGCCAATGTCAACGGACCCGCACGATCTTGATTATCTTACGCCCGGGCATTTTCTCGTAGGCTAACCACTACTCGCTATTCCGGCTAGGTCAGTCTCCGAGTCACGTCGTAATTTGGTAAACCGGTGACAATTATTGGACCAATGCCATCAGGCATTTTGGCGCCGATGGTCCGCGGAGTACTTGACCGCATTACAGAAAATGGCAAAATGGACTCAAACTGTTCCCAACATCAAAGTAAATGATATGGACGTGGTTTAGACAGACAAAGTCCCCCGCTCTCATGGCTTCTCGGCCGGGTAACGGGGTTATTGCCCGGAATCGATGGTAACGTCTGTGTTGTCTGAATGCTTACACACGCCGGCGTTGTCACCCTAGCTGTGGTCTAACTCGTACTAATGTCTACCAATTAAAAAAAAGGCAATATTTGCTGGAGGTGTGCGTCTAATTAATGTAGTACTTCGGGGATATCATACTGCACACAACATCTCGCGCCTGCCTTGTTTTTCGTCACTATCACGCCTGTATGCCTTTAAATTTTTTTTCTGTTTTGTTATGTATTAGGCAGGAAAGCGGATCAAGTCCCTAATAAAGCATTGATTGTAAATAAAATATCATATTATTATACGGTTATTTACGAGTATGTGTTATTTGTACAGACCATTAATTGTTTTACTACCTATTTTTTATATGTTATATCTCATTATATTAGGATTGTGTTTGAGTCAATTTATTAACATATTATTTGAAATTATAAAAGCAAATTGTTATTATGTATTTTTTTATTACTTTGTTAAGTTATTATTATTACTACGATGACGAGCCCTGTGTTCACGAACTCGTTATATTTTTGTTCGTATCAAAAAAAAAAAAAAAAAAATATGTAAGACGACGTAGGTTGGATGGTGAGTCTTATTGCAATCAATTCAACTGCAGATAACATTCCAGACGTCCGTTTCCGGCTCAAATCAGTTCTTGTGTAAGATGACTCTCGGGGCGGGGAGGATGTTCGAGCGCAGAACAATTTTGCAGCAATATAAACTTGCACCGGACACCACAGGTGTTTGGGCTTTGTCTTTTTCTAACGGTTAAACCCGACGCACGTATTTATACGACCGATATTGCGCACCGCCCAAAAACCTAGTAGTCAATATTTTTTTATACCGAACGGTTTTATATTTGTGTACGTCAGCACTGTGGTTTATTAACGTCTCAAGCTGACTACAACGGTCGTTAAATCATTTACATATTATTGTGATGTGCATTCTCATGTGCGAGTACCACTTTATCGTCCGTGGATCATCTCGCTGTCCTCCAACTGCGAAGGACCTACGTGTAGCCTACGTGCCGTCTATCAAGGAAGTTGCCGCCAACCAGGTCGTATTTTTTTATTTATGTAATTTGTTGTACTTGCTTATTTTATTATAAACATAGGTATTAATTATTGTTATATCAAAGGTTGTAACCGGACACCCATGTAAAGGTGTTCGGATTAATATTATAGTATTATATATATGATTAATTATTACCGGGGCAGGGTATTATAATTGACGTGCTATTATATATATATATATATATATATATTTGAGTAACTCATTCCGCTCTTGTCGTAACACATACGCAAGTCGCAACCTATTTTCTCACAATGGGAACGAATATGACAATACTCGTTATTATTCTTAGATTAATAAATTATATCAATTTCATGTCTTTGTGAGTTATTGACTTATTAAAAATCTATAAGTATATTAATAATACTACACAAGATACACCTAAAACAGTAATAAGTACCTATCTAACCATTATCAATAATAAATAATATTTATAATTTTTTTTTTACAGTCAAATTTCAGTTGACAAGTCTGTAGCTTATTTGGTCAAATATGGTTCTAATAATACACTATGGCTTTGTCAACAAAACGGAATATCGAGTTCGGTGAAGTTACATAAGATTAATGAATTCACTATAAAATACGAACCAATTATTTCAATCGAAAATTGTAATTGGGGATTTAAAAACCAAATTAAAAAAAAATTGTTTTAATGTTTATGATATAATATAATGATTAATTGTATAATTTATTTATTTTAAATATAAACCGATCAAGATATTATGTTATGAAAATAACTTATATTCAATAAGAAATGCAAGGTTTAGGGCTTAAACTTTAGGCATGAAGTTATATTAAAACTAATTTCAATAACAAGTTGACTATTTTTGTATAAATAAATTTAAACAGATTGAAATCCAATAGCTTTTATTAAGTCTGTAAGTATTATTTGAATAATGTGATTAGTATCATAATCTCTCTTTAACTATTATTCCAATATATTGTAATGTTTTAGGTACCTTAGTATAAGTATACCATTGGCATATACTCATAATTGGACAAATGTGTAATGAACTTGATATGATGTTTATATGATTTTTTAAATGTTATCTATTACAATTAGTGTTATAGAACTAAACCTTATGGAGGAATTCCCTCAAGTCAATTTTAATATTTCCTATGAGTAATAGGTACTTATGAAGGCACAGCACCATATATGTTGTCTTCTTTTTACAAAAGTACAAAAAGGCAAATTTGTGTTCAGTTGTTTTGAATTATAAGCTTTAATAATTTAGTGAATACAATTGGTTAATTATCAAACTTGAGATAAGAATATGATCTATTAATCTGTGTTTCTTAAGATATTTGAATTTCTAAGTGACTTCAAATAAAAAATGATTTGGGTCTATTATTCAAGAAATATACCATTTATTTAAAAGAAAAATACTAAATAAATAACTGTATATCTGCATGAGTAGTTTATTACATTATTAAAATATTATTATTATTAAAAGTTCACACATAATGCAACAATAAAGAAGTCTCAAATAAATTTATGATAATTATGATATTAATAAAAAAAGAAATGTATATTTTATGTTTTTGAATTAAACTATATAAGTAAAAAAAAAAATAACATTTTATAAACATGAACATTATTATAGTCTAAAATATGCTATAGGTTGGTACAGTCAAATTTCAAAATAGTTGCAGGCGAGTAGAAAAGGATAAAAACAAAGTTTAGATTCCTTTACAATTCATTGAATTGCACAGGATTCTGAAACAAAATATGCATTTTATTTTTTAACCAATCACTTACAATCAAATAGAATATAATAATCAAAACTAACTACAAAAACATAACAACGTTCTTAAAACTGATAGTACATTAATTGAATATATTTTTAAAATATTAATATAATTTTTACATTGATTAATCATATTTTAACAATTTAATATGATTATCTGTCTTCTTGATAAAAACACAAAATCAGATAAAAAAAAAACAGATCCTAAGATTAAGGGAATGCAACAATAACTTTTTCTAACTGAGATACATATTATTAATACCACAACTAGTTATTTATATTTTCTGTTCAATATAAAATGAAATATAAAATGTTTTGTATGTAAAAATTTATTTTAAAATTAAAAATTTTATAATTTGCAATACAAGGATTTTAAAGAGGACGAAACAAGGTTAAATTATTCATCAGCTACTCTTTTCATAAAGCATAAAATTTTGAATATTTCACAAGAAATAGTTCCATATGAGTATTAGGATTAAGAGAAAAAATGATCCAGTGAAAAAATATTGTAATAATTTTTATTTCACTTTATGTTTTGAAATAATAATCTATACATCGAACCTCTTAAAATTGTCACTGTTGTATCCTCTTAATTCACAAATGATATTAATTAATTTAATTAAAATAATTTGAAATAAAAACATTTTTCCTTGGTAAGTTCTACATTACACAGATTAATTAGCTATGTTCCTATTGTATAATAGTTCCCAGTTATTCAACTAATAAAAAATAATGTATTTTTATATAGTTATTTACTGCAATATTATAATATTTACGTATTAATTTTCTTTTTGAATCAAACACATAATATATTGCAAATGTTAAATGTTAGTAATACAGTGTTAATATGAATCTTGTGATAGTATTTATTATAGCTACCACTGATTATGTCCAGGAGTATGTTAAATTTCCATATGATTAAATAAATAATAATAATAATCATCAATAAGTTTTAATTTATGGGCTCAATTGTTTATATTATATTATATTATTTATTTGAGTTTACAGATTTTAAATTTTTGAAAAAAATTAATTGTATTTCTATATAATATATTATGTAAAAAAAATTGGTAACTACCTTACTACCTACCTGATAAAATACAATATGTGTATGTATGTAATACTTAGATAATATTTTAAAAGACTGTGCTATAATGTATTTATTAAAATTATATTGATCAGGTATGCGCGTTAATATTTGATTCTTTGAATACATTTTGTGTACTAAAATAGTGTATATTCTATAGTATCTTTCTATACAAAAAAAGCATGACATATTGTGGATAAATATATTAAAAAGACAATTAATAAGAATATCCAAGCTTCATCGGGGTTTTATGCAAAATTACTAATAACTTTCAAGTTTCAAGACCAAAAAATACATTTACAACATAATGTAATAAATTTAATAAATGTACTATGGATTATTTCACTTACTACACTCACAATATTCACATTGTCCGCGATCCAACGCAGTCGGATAGCCATCCTATGCGAATTAATTAATATAAATTATTATATATTAATATATATTAATGAATTAATATAAATCGATTTTCCCAAAAGATAGGACGTTAACACTTCGTTCGACTTAAACTTTTTCTCTTATAATACAACATCAGACTTTCGATGTTAAGAGGTATGATAATTCACCGTAGTCGGATTGCCCTGCCTAGCAACGATTTGCATCAAGTGATGATGACTGTTATCTAGACATTCAATTATAATTACTTTATTTATTTTATTCTTATATAAAAAAAGCACCGGGCAAACGATACGATATGTATCCAATCCGCCGTAGGTGGATTGCTCAGCCAGGTATCAATTTGCAATGGTTGAGGACTGATAGCTAGACGCTCAATTACCATTTTTGGTTACACATTTATCTTTTTGAATTCAAACAAGCACCGGGCAAGCGTCAAGACAAACTTTTACACCGAATGTTAATTGATTACTAATAACTCACAATCATGGTAATCGACTTTATAAAAATTTTTAGTTACCGATTTCGAATCGCGGACGTTTCGTCCTCGTCCAAAAAACGAGTCCACTAACGTTTCGTCCCTGTCTATTATTAAGATATGACATTTGGCTCCCGGGAGTTATATAGATTTTTTTATACCTACCCATAGGACGTTGGGCAGGACCCGTTTGGGCCTATTTTTCTAAAAAACAACTTGTTTGGACCAGCATTTTTCTTCTCATTTTATTTTTAACAGGCATAGGACTGTTTTTGGCATGGTTATAAATGCTGTTTCTTATTTGTATTTTTTTTATTATTATTGTTTTTTTTCTATATAATATGTATGATTACTTCGTCTTAAAGATAAAAATATTAAAAAATAAATAGTTACAATATAAAATGTGTTAAATTATTAATTTTTTAAATAAGAGTTGACTAAATTACGAAAATGGTTTTTTTTTATGAACTATTTAAATTCGAGCTACTTAAAATATTAGTCCATTAATCTTTAAGTACGCCAATAATTGAGATATCTGTATCATTTTTTTTAAACATATTATTTGAAATTTATAATATTTTCAGCATAGTTTGTCTAGTTTGAACTTGGAAATCTTTACAATAAGAACGTACTAAAAAAAAAAAAATTGGCCCAAACAAGTTCACAAAATACTGGTCTAAACGGATTGCATTTTTATTAATGTCCTAAACGTCTCTGACCCAAACGCGCCTCGACCGTTAGGTTAGGTTATTACGTTCTAAATTAATTAACTCAAATTTTTGGTGTACTTTGATTCTACATACGTTATTAGAACATACAAATCTATTCCTACAGAGTACGGTACGATTAGGTTAGTACGACGTCCGCCAATATTTTCTCCGTATATGTAAAACGTGTATAATGCCACAAAAGATTATGGTCGAACCAACATCGTGTTTGAAGGATAGCCGCTATTAATTATATAAAACAGTTAGTCTTATGCTAGTAAAATCGTGTAAAATAACACAATTTTGAAAAATATGAATATAAAAAAATGAAACAAATATAAAAATAAAAATTAAATATAAAAATTTTATTTTAGCATTCAAGCAGTGCAACGGTTTACGTACTAATTCGTAGATGTTATAGCATAAACACGGATAATATATATTTATATTAGCATGAGACTCTTAATCTCGGGGTCGTGGGTTTGAGCTCCAAGTCGGGCGCCTGCAATTTGTAATGAATAAAAAATAAGCTCGTAAGTTGCTATTGATGAAACTTTACCTTATAATATCTAGATGTTGTGGTCAAGTACTTTTAACGAATAATAATCGATGGGGCTAGGAGTAGCTATAATCCTGAATTTACTTTTATTATAAGCCTGTACATATATTATTACGATTTGTGAGGATCGTGAATACAGATTTATAAATATATTATTTATTTTACACTTTTTTATATTGCAGTATTACACCAGAGTCTGTGTTGTCTTACTCAATAATGATCTCATTACTCTCGATATATAATTATATATTAATATGATTTCTTATCTGATAATCGTTGTTGATAAGATGACAAATAGAATCTAAATGATTACGTTGGTATTGAAAAATATGTTGAAATAAAATCAAAACAATTGTAGTTCGGATTTGAATATTAATTTATAACTTCACAACATTAGAAAATAGTCATAGGCGTGCGCAGACCTGAATTTCGGGGGGTGTCTACAATTTTTTCGGGCCCTCTCTTAACAAGATATGTTCATATTTTAATAAATTATAATGCATGAATAAACATTACTTACATTATACCACATATTAATCAGTAGTATTACTACTATTACTAGTTCCAAGTTATATAATATTTCATTAGATAGTTGGATCTAAAATTTATTTTCTAGAAAATCGCAATATATTTTATTTATTATTTTTACTTTTGTAGTAAATAAAATCTAGCTGTTATAATCATAATAAGTTTTACCACGCAAATTAAAAATATTTTAAATTGTATTGTTTTTTTTTTATCCCAAAACATAATTTTTTACAACATATTTTAGAAAAAATATTATTTTTATTCTAGTAACATAAGTTAAAATACGGACCCATAAATATGCTATAGGATCTACATTTTAGGGCCCCAATTACATGTCGGGGGGTGCTCTAATCACAGGCCACGCTGATATTCCAACAGGTGTAGCAAATCTGTGTCCCATAAGAACCCGTGCTAAATTCAAAAAGTGTCCCTTCTGGTTACTCCATAGAGTAATTACATTAATTGTATGATTAGTAAATATATAAATTGATTATTTTTATAGTATGATTAAATAGTTGGGGTTTTTTTTTATATAATATGAATATAATTGATTAAATAGTTTTATATAATATAAATAATATTAATATAATTGATTAAATATTTCCATATAATATAAATAAAATTGATTTAAGTAGTTTTTTTTTTTTTTTGGTTATTAGATTTAACATATTGTTTGTAAATCAATGATAAAAGAAAAAAAGAAAAGTGAAATTATTTGAAGTGATTGTTAGTTTAGTAAATCATAAAACTATTTATTAAGTAATTTGGGTAAATATTAATTAGTAATTTGCAATTCCAAGTATCATCAAGTATTGGAAGAATTGCTAACCAAACTTTCAACCTATTGTCGGGGTTAATCGCGTCCACCAAAAAGCTCACAAGTACATCCAGTGTACATCAATTTATAACACCCAGCATTAATCCAGTATTTCACGTGGTTATCTACTATTATGGCGTTACCTGTCAAAATACCAACTTTCTGAGCCATCAGGAAACATCCAACAAACGGTATTGCTGATAGCGCCTCAAATGTCATTAGAGTCGACTGCATAACTGCCGTCGTATCCATAATAGTTCCCATAGTTGAAGCACAATACTTAATCGTCCCTTCGGTGGTATTAGGACAATATTCACATCTGTATATGTATGACTTATCAGAGTGTTCAGCATTGTGCTGCAAGCATCCAGCTACGTTAATTGTGTGTGTAAACTTGATGGCGGCGGCGGAAGCAGCCAAAACCGCTGACACGATGTTAACTCCTGGTACACAACTAGTAACCGAGGAAACCATCCCGACGACATATGTAATAATAGATCCAACCTCCAGTGTATTTGCATAGTGTTCATCTGAACAGTCGCACAATGTTAAGACACAAATGGCCAGTACCATTGAAACAATTGAAAGAACCCGGACACCGTTCATGCTTGTGATTTATATTTGAAGAAAATAAAATAAAATAAAACAGCTGATCTTGTACTGGTATCTTTGGCAGAAAGCCGTCAATTGAAAATTAGATTTGTCCCCGGCTTTACGTTATCGCGCTCTCTTGACGTCGACGTTTTCTGATTACTGTATATGCCGTTTTTTTTTCGAAAATTTCGGCGAGTTTTCGACTTTTAAAGCCTATTTCGGCGATTGTTGTGGCGTTTTTCGGCCCCGCGCGCGATCGTGTTTTTCGCGTACTCCGTGTTTTTACGGCCGGCAGAGTGCCCGTTTATTACTTATTTGTTTCCTTGGGGCCGCAATCGGGCTAACCGTGACAGGCAGCCGACCGACGTTCTTGCCGATTTTATTTCGACTTCTTCCGTCTCCGACGATCCGTTTCGCGTTTTTCGACCCGGAGGTGATGTTTTTCGCGTAACGCGTGTCTTTTAAACGCCGCGAGTGTACCGTTTATGCGTTAAATCCGATCGTGTGATTAGACCGCATGATCGGAATCGCCGACGTGGAAGGGAACGTACGAGGTATGCATATCGATTATATTAATTATTTTGCTTGGATTGCACTGTTTGTTGTATGTTATATCTCAGTGCGTGTTGTAGGCCCTCTGTTCGTCGATTTGTGTCGAATACAAGTCGTTTTCGTAGCCTTCGTACACTGTCGTTCTAGACCGTTGACGATACTGAATCAGCACTACAGATTATTAAGCTATTGCATAGCTTTTATAGTTATATCGCGGGCCTGGTGTGGTGTCTGAAAAATAATTTTTGGAACAAAAAAGCGTGACTGTAAGCGTAAGCGCTAAGATCCTCCTCTCTGTCAACTGCGCGGCGAATCGAACGCCGTGACGGTGTGTATTTCTTTAAACATCAAATGTGTATATACTAGCTATATTAGTATTTATTATCATGTGTTGCAGATGTATGGTCAATTGTCGTGGAGCGTTGTTTGCGCAATGTTGATTTACTCATATACTACATGATATAGCTTTGTATGCATAAATTTATTAAATTATTTTGTTTAATTTAGTAGCTATTGTGTATGTTTTTAATATTATACAATTGATTATATTTACTATTCATAAATGATATAAACTCTTTAAATAAATTTAATTTAGTATACTTTTATGCTATAATAGTTTCCTACTTAATATCAAATATAGTATCTAATATAAAAAAAACCATATATGTGTATTGATGTATATCTAAATATTTTATTTTTTGAACCGAGCACAAATATACAATTTATATTTTTCTATTAGGTTTAGGATAATTATTTGTATAGATATTATATTGAATATTTAAGTATAATTTTACAGGATTTGAATGATTGAACAAATTATATTTTGTGTTTATTGACGATGAAGGTCAATTCGCATAGTACTGTACATTTATAGAGAGTTGTATATTAGTGGATTAACTGATACTATTAACACGGTACGCAAAGTATACAAACTCGCGCGAAACTTACCAAAATATCAAATAAATATGCGGTAGCATTCAGTGTAAAAGTAGGAAGTACCAAATTAATTGAACACGAAATTTTGCTTAAAGACCCATCACCTATCGCGCTCTAACCATATCCTTGTCCACAACAGAAACAAACTGCTATCGATGATATGGTGCGCGATATAGAACTCCAGGGGCTCGTTGAACCTAGCACCTCACCGTGGGCTGCTCCGATAGTATTGGCAAAGAAAAAGTACGGATCATTCCGTCTATGTGTCGACTACAGGCGGCTTAACGACGTAACCGAATCCGACGCGTACCGGCGTACCCCATGACAAATTTAAACAAAATGATTAGGCAAATGTGGGGCGCGAAAATTTTCTGTATATTTGATCTGCAAAGTGGTTACTGGCAAGTTTCGCTGCACGGAAAAGCATGAGAATACACGGCATTCCGGACGCGTAAAGGCCTATTCCAATTTAGAATCCTCTCTTTCGGTCTAAAAAATAGTCCGTTGATCTTATCGTGAGTTCGTATAAGTTTACCTAGACAATATAGTAGTATTTTAAAGGAACGAGTACGAACACCAGGCCCACTTAGATAAAGTTCTAGAGCGACTAAAGAGGTTTGGACTAACGTGCAACACAAAAAAATGGAAAATCGGGTTACGCGAAATTTAATTTTTGGGCACATTGTAGACGCGGAAGGGATACAAAAACAACCGGAAAAATTGGTCTGCATCGACAATTTTCCGGTCCCGCGTAAAGTAAAGGATGTACAGAAATTTTTGGGAGTGTGCAACTGGTACAATCAGTTCGTAGATAACTACGTGGACACCATAGCACCCCTAACAAATTTATTAAAGCAGGGAATTAGGTGGAGATGGACAGATGTCGAACAACGCGCGTTCAAATCAATAAAAAACGCGCTAGTCACACCACCGAATTGTTCTCACCCGATACAGCAAATCGTTTTGTCTACAAACCGATGCAAGTGAGATAGACGCGGATGCAGTTCTTTTCCAACAATGTCCTACGCAATCAAAAAGTTTAGCGAAACACAAAAACGGTATGCCGCGGTCGAACGCAAATGCCTAGCTGTAATACGGGCGACCGACAAATTTTGCCCCCACCTAGAGACCCGACGTTATGAACTCCTTACCGACAACTCAGCGCTGATGTGGATAGGGCTAAAGACAAAAATTAAAAATTAACACGTTGGTCACTAAAACTAGCTAATTTAAATTTTAGTACAGTACACGTCCCGGGAATACATAATGAAGCACCAGATTTGTTATCCTGCGACTCGGTACCTGGCTCATTCGTAGACGAGGAGCGACTCGAAGAAAAATTGGTCGGAGCATCTACATCTCCGACGACCAATGTTGACCCCGAGGCCGATCGCATCTTCTCTATGTTCGAAAACTAAAACAGTGACGCCCTCCTACCGCAACCACACTAGAACAGTGGCAGTCCGATGACACCTCGAAACGCGACGTCATTGCAGGTCTCAAGTTAGACGGTCTAGCGCGTAACACGAGGAACGCCAAAATGGGAACCGACACATGTCTTTTCCGACAGGCTTTTGCGCGTAAACATCGGCCCTAACCCACTCATTGTGATACCAAAGTCCAAAGCACAGCTCATGATTTGGAGGTGTCACGATCACGTCTTATCCAACCACCCCGGCTGGAAAGAGACGTACCGGGCAGTTCGACAACGGTATTATTTTATTATTTTATCATTTTATTATTAAAATAAAAAACTTAAAAAATATAAGGATAAAAAATATTTTAAAATATAATTTTTTAATAAAAACGTTGTTTTTAACAACTTGAAACTATGTAAAAAATATTTTCAAAAGCATGAATACCTTTTGAAATAATGAGTGTTTTATGATAAAAGAATCACCCTGTACATACTATTCAAACGATAAGTAAACATTTTGCTATCAATGTTAGGAAAAAGGAAACCTATGTAGTTTTGTACAATGTTAGATATATTTATTAAATATTTCAATTAGTTCTAAAATATAATTTTTTTTGTAGAAACATGGACCAACCATAACTATAAGTAAAAAAAAATCTATTTGTCAAAATTGATCAGGTTACTTTGTTAAAAGGTTGCACTGAGATTGTCATGGTAAATGGCCGTCCATTTACCATCTTCAACGATTCTGGTTTTCAGAAAATTTTAAAGCCTTTAACTGAAGCTATCGGTGAAAATATGTAACTAATTTTAAATTAAATTGGGTATCGGATCAAGTTTTAAAATAATTTTTAATAAACATTTTAGACTACCATACATTCACATATTGTCTGCTTGAAATAAAATAGTTTCACGTATAAAAACTGATGTAAAAAATCAGCTTATCAGCTTAAAAATTGATTGTGTGAAGCGTCATCGTTCCATATTAGGTAAATATTCAGTATACGAAAAATGGAAAAATATGTTTGTCAACTCTGGCCATGATCGAAATGCATGAAAAGCATAAATGAATAGAATATCCTAACCGTTAAATATTTATTAATTATTATAAAGTTTAATATAAAAATAAAAAATTACATAAATATATTTCTTATTAAATTATATTTTATTAATACATTTTATAAGCCTGATAATAATTGTAATATTATTCTCTACTTTCTAGCTTCTTGAAATACTTGGAAAATACAACATTAAAAAAGGAACAATTGTATTTTATAACTTGTGATAATGCTACAAACATGGTGAAATTGGCTAGAATTATGAATAATGAAACGGATCAGGTTCAAGATAGTACTGTAATACCAATTGAAAATGACAATAATAGCGAACGCGACGATGAAGATTTATGCGGCAGTATGACAATGAAGGAATACTACTTGCTACTGATGACATTGAAAATAAACTTTTCAGTCGTGTAAGTATTAACATTTAAAAAAAAATTTATAAATGAATTAATAAATATATCATATATATATATATATATATGATTAACATATTCTATGTTCATTTATTGATATTATTTTTTAATAATTTGATTAAATATAAATGTTTTATAGTTGAAGTTGATGAGGGTGATGCAGTGTTCTGTAAGCTTTACTGCAGGGTGGTGGTAGGTTTAAATATTCATATAATATATATAAAATATGTAATATATATATATTACATACACTAGTGATGACTATGAAATGATAACTATTGAATATTGATAACTATTTTATGCCTTAAAAATTGTATGACATGCTAAACGTAATAACACGTTTATAAATAAATAAATGTATTAAATAATAAAGTATAAATATACTTAGTAGTAGGCAAGGCCGTATCTGGGGGGGTGTCCAGGGTGTCTGGACCCCCCCCCCCGAAATTTCTTCAATATTTTACAAATGTTTAAAATAATTATTTATTTTTAACACCAACGTAAAAATATTTTCAGTCAAAAATCACTTAAGCTCCAATTAATCATTGACTGTTTTTAGTTTTATATTATAATATCATATGAAAATATTATAGCGTCTAATAATAATAATCACAGACTTCTATACCAATGCGCGTATTACATAGAAATCTGACGTCTACGCTAATAATAGATTGTTTATTATTGATGGACAACGATCACTGTCGATGCCGGTCGGGGGTCAGCGACGATTAACAACAACAATATTAGTAAGTCGTTCAACAAATAGAATAAATGTGGATACCAACATTCCTGAAGATTATTTTCGTATTGCAATTGCGATTCCATTCTATGATGATTTTATTAGTCAACTTAAAGAACGGTTTCCAAACACAAGACGATTTTATCGTCTTTGTATTTATTAATACCAAAAATGTGTTTGAAATCTCCAATTTTAGAATCAGATTTTAGTATATATTCAGATTTTATAAATGTTGACACATTACCTTCAGAACTGAAATTGTGGAAAAGAAAATGGATTGCTTTCAAAGATGTAGATCGTCCACATACAACTGTAGAAGCATTAAATTATTGTAATCCTGAACTTTTTCCAAATATCCATTTTTTATTAAAAGTACTAGCTACACTACCGGTTTCTACAGCAACTCCCGAACGAACTTTTTCGACATTAAAACGCGTCAAGACATTTTTACGGAACTCTACGGGACAAGAAAGACTAACTGGACTAGCTCTATTAAGTGTCCATAGAGATGTTACGGTTAATCCCGATGAAGTGTTAAACCAGTTTGCTCTTCAAAAAGATAGGAACATATTATTAGTTTAAAATAATATGATTTGTATTTGTGAATTTTTTATTTCTTAATTTTATACTTCATATTTGTATAGTGTAAGGTGACAAGATGTCAAAGTAATTTTGTTTATTTGATTTTATTATATTTTAATAAAAGGAGATTAAATCTTTTTTTGTCTTATTTTTAACCAAATAACAAAAATTAAAATCTAAATTCAATAAAATTACAATATACATGTTTTGGACCCCCCCCCCGAAAAAAATTTTTAGATACGGCCTTGGTAGTAGGTACAATTATACGTAAAAGTAAATACCGGCTTTTAAAACCGGAAAAGTTAAAAAGCGATTTTAAAAACAAAAAACAGTATTTAAATTCAAATGAAAACTGAAAAAAATGTAAACCGTTTTATGAAAATGAAATTGAAACCAGAAAATCTGAAAACCGATATTTAAAAGTGAAATAGAAACCGATAAAATCAAAAACCTGAAAATGAAATTAAAATTTATCATTTCCGTTTCAAGTCTTGTTAAAAAGACAATTTATAAGAACCTAACCGAGTCGAATATACGAATATACGAATCGCATAAGTGTATAGTTATGGACACAAAATTCGTCGCAGTTCAGAAACGGTTTAAGTGCTTGAGATTCGGCACTGTAAATGCAGTCACACTTAACTATCATTAATCATAATATTATAATATGTACGATATGTACGATATGTTAAATAATCTAACAGTTCTTTGAATAGGAAATTTATACTATTCGAAGTTCGAGTTTATACAAATTTTGATTTCACTTGCTACGCGTACTTCATCCGCAATCCAACATAGTAGTAGGATTGTCTACCTGGAAGGTTTAGTTTCTTTTAAATGGATTTTCCCCAATGATATCTAACAACTTAATTTAAGCTTTAACACGTAATTCGACTAACTTTTTTTCCTACAAAACAGCATCAGACTTTCGACGTCAGGAGGTATAACAATCCGCCGCAAGTAGATTGCCCAGCACAGGTATCGATTTGCATCGGTTAAGGACTGATAGCTATAGACACTCAATTACCATTTTTAGAAATATTTTTGTTTTGTTTATCCAAAAAATAACCGGGTACTTATGCTGTATAATATGTAATAGAAATACAATTTCATCCGTGCAGTACCCACATCGTCCGCGATCCGACGCAGTCTTTTTGCCTACCTGTTAGGTTTAGATGCATGTAAATTGAACTTCCCCGATGATTATGGATTACTTAATACTCAAACATGGCATATCGACTTTAAAATGTTCTCCTACAAAATAGCTTCCGACTTTCGATGTCAGGAGTGCAGGTATCGATTTGCATCTGCTGAGGTCTGAGATCCCTAATTACCATTTTTCATATTTATATTTTTTATATAAAAAAAAAAAAAAAACCGGGTATGCGACGGGGCACGGTATTACACCGATTGATGACTGATAGCTAGACACTCGATTACAATTTTTGACATGTTTTTATTATTTTTGAATTAAAAAAAGAACCAGGCATGCGATGGGACAAACTTTTACACAGAATGATAACTGATATGTTATAGAAAAACTGTTAACTCACATGTACGGTAATTGACACATTTTTAGTGACCAATTTCTAGACACCTGATCACCATCCCTACCAAATTTCCTTTGAAACGATTTTCACTTAACCACCTCGAAGGCGGCTTCTACACATTGGAATCGTGTTTTACCAGCCCCTTATTATAATATTTTACCATCCTGAATTTTACATTGAAGATTGTCGAACACAGAGAGTACTCTAGTGGTGGTGACCGAAAGCAAGACTACTGTTCTGTGTTAGTATTTACGTAATGGACCTTATTCCTTATTACGTAGTTTATTTTTAAATTACGTTTTCATGATAAGATAAGATTAGAGCATTTAAATGATAAGCGAATCACAAATGATAATAGAAGTTTTGAAAAAGGTTTAATTTTTGTTCCTGTACTCTAATTTCTGTCATTTGTGTATCTTTTTAAAATAATATATAATGGATTTGTGGCAATTAACTGAGAATTTATAGTTTCAATGTCATCGAAATCGCATCTCCATCGGTTCGGGTTTTTGCAATAATCGCGATCAACACTGCGGTTATAAAAATGGGCAACCAACTGGTGGGTATAGCACCCTCCGAAATATTTCCAGTCGAACACTATCTGACTGATCACTCTCAACTGCAGTTTGATGCAAGGTAATTCCAATTCCAGTACCATTATGTTAATGGTTTTGTGAATAATGTTTTCTGTTTTTGTTTCACAGCTTGGGGAGTACTAGGTTTTTTAAAGTGGCCCGTGCCAAGTCCCAAGAAGGAATGATTGTTGTCAAAGTGTTTGCTCTGCACGATCCGATGTTACCGTTAGTTAAACATCGTGTGCACATTGAAGAGATTAAATCCAAACTACAGTCGGCTGTCAATTGCTTATGTTTTCAAAAAGTTATTGTATGTTTACTAAATCTTAAAGGTATTGTTATTGATAATTTGGTTTCACATGTTAAATTTCTTTACAGATGACTGACAAAGCTGTTTTCTTGATGCGAGAATATGTCAAGTATAGTTTGTATGATCGCATCAGTACCAGACCTTTCTTGACCATGATAGAGAAAAAATTTATTGCTTTTCAAATATTGTTTGCTTTACGACAATGTCATACATTAGGCGTATGTGTTTTTTGTATCACTAATTAATAAAATTCTAGTTATTGCATGATTTTTGTAAATGTTTGTACATACAGGTATGCCATGGTGATATAAAGTTAGAAAATATTATGATTACGTCTTGGAATTGGGTGTTACTCACAGATATTGCCTCCTACAAACCTACATATTTACCTGATGATAACCCTGCTGATTATTCATTCTTTTTTGATACTTCCCGTAGAAGGCTATGTTACATAGCTCCAGAACGGTAAATAATATTATTAGTAAAATGTTTCTTAAATAGTGTTAAAAGAGCATTGAATTGAATTATGTAGTTTTGTAAAGACATCTGCTGAACTTAGCAATCAGTTGTTACCATCTGAAGATCATATTAAAAAAGGAGAATTAACTCCAGCTATGGACATTTTTTCCACTGGGTAAAAGAAAATACATTATTAATAAATAATAAATATTTAAACATTTTTTTTCACAAATATACTATGATAATATTATTTTCATTTTACAGATGTGCATTAGCAGAAATGTTCACCGATGGTCGTCCACCTTTTGATTTATCACAATTGTTGGCATATAGAAATGGAGAGTATGATCCAAACCCTCACATTGATACTATTGATGATGAAGCAATTAGAGTGTGTATAACAAATCTAGTTATAATTTAAAAACATTTGAAATATTTTATTACATTTATAATTTTAGGATCTCATTAAATCTATGATACAATTAAATCCAGCTGACCGTTGTTCTGCTGAATTATATTTGGATGAAGAGAAAAATAAAATATTTCCAGATTATTTTTATTCTTTTCTTCAACCATATTTACAAATGTTTTCGGCTACAAATCCTATAATTTCACCTGATGAAAAAATTGACAGGTGAGCGAATAAAAACACAAGTATGTTTAAACAAAAATGAAATTATTCTACTTTGATGTTATTATTGTTATAGATTGAAAAGTGATATTAATGGAATAATTAATATGTTACTTCCATCTAATGATTCAGAAGAATGCACCGATGGTCTAGTATTGATTGTTCAATTAGTTACTTCTTGTATTAGGTAATAGTTTTATTTTTAAATATATAGTTTATTCAGAATAAAAGCGGTACCCGGTGGTTGATTTGTGTGCATGGGTGTAGCTTTGTACCAAAGGCCAGAATGGTGGGAGAAGCATCTGACCGCCACCGATAAAAATTGGTTGCCAGCTGGTACCATTTTTATTCTGAATAGACTATACCTATAGTCTATAAGTAATTTTTTTATAAATTATACTTCTTATAACAATTAAGTTTATTGGATGTATTGTTATTCCTTTTTTATTTGTAAATTTATATATTTTTCAGAGGTTTGCATTTGTCTACAACTAAAATACAAGCATTAGATGTTTTACTTGAATTATCAACATATTGTTCTGCAGAAACTGTCTTAGATCGAATTGTACCATATATTGTAAGTAAAATTTTTATAATCAAACATTTTACCAATGTAAATTTTGGAATGTAGTCTATATTTTTAATTTAATAAGCTTTTTATTAGGATGTTATGTACATAATAAATAATGAAATACTAAAATACAGTTAATTATCAATATTTTAAAATATTAAGATAATGTTATGATATTCTTATTATTACGCTACAAAATTTCATAACTTAAAATGATAATGATAACATCAAATATATCACTCTTAAACACAATAAAATAACTGTGTGTGATATTAAGTTATGAAGTATTGTAGTTTATTAATGCCATTATCATTACAACAATTACTGTAAATAAGTTCAATATATTTAAATTAAACATTTTTAAGTTTAAAAAAAAATAATATTTTTTCAATAAAATAGTTTTTAATTTTTTTTTTATTTATAATAATTAAATTAAAATAATGAGATCATGTTTTGTGTTCAAGTTTCATATGATTCAAGATGTTTCCCCTGGTGTAAGAAAATCTGCATTGCACGGTTTAAATAATACGCTTTCAACTGTTAAAAATTTGAAGCCTAGTGATGCAAACACATTTCCAGAGTACATTTTTCCAGGCTTAATAAATGTAATTATCAAATTTATTTGTAACATTGAACATTTTTTTAGTGTTTAATAAAATTGATCATTTTAGGTGGCCCATGATGATGCAGTTATTGTAAGGACAACTTTTGCTCAGATTATTTCACAATTAGCACAAACTGGTTTAAGGTTTCTGAAGTGTTGTCAGAATGTGCAAGATGATGAACCAACTTCTAGTGCGTTTGAGACTGAGCTTGCTACATTGCATGAAATGGTACAACAATCAGTATCATCACTTCTTACTGATTCTCATAATATTGTAAAACAAACTTTAGTGAATAGTAATATAATTGAGCTATGCGAGTTTTTTGGAACCCAAAGAGGTAAATTTTTGTTATAAATTTTATTTTATTATTTATTATAAATTTTTTTTGCTTTCCAGCTAATGATGTGATATTATCTCATATGGTAACTTTCTTGAATGATAAAACTGATAAACACTTGCGTGCATCATTTTTTGATAACTTTGTCAATGTTGCTGCATTTGTTGACCAACAGTGTTCACCTATATTATGTCCACTATTGCAGCAAGTAAGTGTATATCATTATGTAAGTAGATATAATATATTTTATTTTGTTATTGAATTTATTATTTCTAGGGGTTTACAGATAGTGAAGAGTTTGTAGCAAAAAAAGCACTTAATGCAATGTCACATCTAATTGAAAAACGCTTACTTCAAAAAACTGCACTTTACCAATTAATTAGGGATATTTCTTGTTTTCTCATACATCCAAATTTATGGATAAGACAGGTATGTTTAGATGGGTTCTTATTAATTATTTATTTATACTTTTATGCTTATTAATATAATTTTTATTTTAGCAATTCCTACATATATTTTAATTGGATGTTAATTTTTATTTGTTTTAGGCTACTGTTGGCTGTTTTAGTGCTACAGCACGAATGTTAGATGATGTAGATGTTCAGTGTAAAATATTGCCTGTAATGAAACCTTATTTGAAGCATTCAATCATATTAGTAGATAGAGAAGAATTAGTAATGAATACTTTAAAAGACCCTTTACCACGAAATATTTATGATACAGTTGTTAAGTGTTCAATTCTTGAAACATTAGTAGATATATTGGGAGAACGAAAAAAAGCCAGAACTATTGCTAACACTGGTCATATACCTTTAACAAGTGTTACTCAATCAATGCATCAAAATAGTGCACTAAGAAATGTAATATATATATATATTATTTATTATTGTTAATTTTAAAATATTATTTTAATTTTTATATTTTAGTTGATTAGGAAACTGGAATCTGAAGGGATGACTGAAATTGTAGAAGATCAATTGTTAGCACTATCTAAACATATTTTAAAAGTCCACAAGCAATTAGCATTTGACAACAAGTATAATACTAAAGGAAAGGTAAATCATTTTATTAAAACAATGTTTTTATTTTTTATATCATTTTCTAATTTTTTTTTAGATAAATATTGGAGACACAAAACTCAATGTGCATTGCTATTCTATAGCATTGGCACGATCACAACATTCAAAACTTCAAGATCCTATTCCATTAGCAAATAGGCGAAGAGGCATAGATGATCATCATCAGTCAGTTTCTAACATGAATGATGAGTGGAAATGTATGTTTGGTAGTCCAGAGTTGTCGTCTTCAAAGCAAATGCATTCTTCTCAAAATCCGTAATAGACTAAATTTAATCTTATCAATATTAAATTTACTGTAATGATACTTTTTATTTAGATCACCTATTGGGGGCTCATACACATCTGATGTTCAACCATCTCCATCTCATAGTATTGAAGGGCCTACTGATATGTCTTATATACACTGTAAGAATTTGTAATAAAAAAGGAAATTTAGAAAATTATAATTTTCATTGTTGTATTTATTATGGTAGATCGTTATGCACCATGTAAACTAGAATTGCGTAAACTGATATCTCATCGTCAAGAGTGTTATGAAATGACAATGAGACGTCATGAATGGGCTGAACAAGAAGTGTGGAAACCAAGATTACCTCCACCTGGTTGGCGACTTCGTTCTCAGTTGGTAGCCCATCTGCATGAACATAAGTCTGGAGTAAACAGGTTATATAATAAGAAATAAATTAATGTCCTAAAATAACAATTTTATATAAAACAGTTCCTACTTAAATTTAGAAGTTATGTTAAGTTGTGTAAACTAATTTTCCTCAATATGTTATTCTCAGGTTGGTGACAATTCCAAATACATCATTATTTGCAAGTTGTTCCTCTGACAGTTACGTTCGTATATGGGACTGTGTAAAAATGGAAGGCAAGAATATTGCTAATCGGTCCAAACAAGTATATAATCATCAAAATGGAGCTTTATATGGCATGACCACGTGTAGAAATAATCAGTCATTAGCTACTGTTAGCCATTCTGGTTCAGTTGTTGTATTGAAGTGCGTAAACATTATTCAAATTATATTTTATTATGTTTATTAAATTATAATTAATTTGTTTATTTTGCAGTTTAGAGTCAAATAGTAATAAGTTGAGCGTGATACAAATGAAACAATTAGATCTGCAAGAAGACGGCTGTGCTGTTGATATATCTTATTTAGATTCTGGATCTCAAATGGTACTCGTGTATGCGACAGTGTATGGCTCTCTTATTGGATGGGATCTTCGTGCTCCAAAATTAGCTTGGAAAGTTAATAATGATATAAAACAAGGTAAGTTCAAAGTAATATTAAATAATAAATTTATATTAAAATCATCATGTTATCAATAGTTGAATATACTTATATGATTTGAATAGGTATTATAACAGCTATGTGTTTGGATACAAGACAAAGTTGTCTCACGTTAGGTACAAGTAGTGGTTATCATACATGTTGGGATTTGCGCTTTAGATTACCAATTGCCACTATTGCTCATTCCAAAGGTAATAAACAATAATTAACATTTCAAACATGATTTATATAATTATAATAATTATAATGAGTTGTTAAATTATGTTAATCAATATTAGCTGTAAGAGTGAGGAGGTTAATAAAACATCCGTCTGAACCATCATGGATTATATCAGCCATGCAAGATAATAATGAAGTAACTGTGTGGAATTTGGAAAGCGGGTCAAAACAACAAACTCTTTGGGCTAGCAGTGCTCCACCACTGTCAAACAGTCAAGTATAGTGATTGACTTGAGTTATTACCAGAAGTCTTATAATAAGACTCTTATTTATTATTGGTACTAAGCTACTAATTACTATTGTATATTATTATAGACTAATAATCACAGTGTATGCGCATTGTATACAATGAATACAGATCATGGTCCAGAATTGTTGACTGGTGGCACAGATCAGAGAGTACGAAAATGGAACTTGAGATCTCCAAGTGATTCCTACATAGCTATACCAGCTGCAAGTGATGTTATGGGTCATTCATTGTATTGTTATGAGTATGTTTAATACGTAAAATTATTTTATTAAATACTTATTTTAAAACAATTTTAATGGATTAGGTGTAGATTAGTTGATGGTACAAATGTTGTGCAAGAGGTTTGCACAAAATCTAGCAGTACAGTAATGACTGGTGATGAGGAACCACCATGTGCCACTGACCAACCGGCACCAGGACATGTAGGATCGATATTGGATATCACATCATGTATGGCGTCTCAGTGTTTTCTAGTCACTGCATCTTGTGATGGAATCATCAAAGTGTGGAAATGAAACATTTTGATTTTAATAACTTTAGCTATTACTGATTGATTGAATTCAATTGTGTTCTATCTTTCCAAATATTATGGTATAAATGTAATGTGATAGTGTATGTAACTGTATTATTGAAGTTACACACGTTAAAATGTTTGTATAATAAAGTTATATATTTTTTTATATTTTACTTGATTTATTAGTGAATAGTAATTTACATCAAATGATTCGATAAAATTACTTGACTTAATAAAACATCACATTTTTAGATTCCTTGTGAGGCATTAAAACAGGTTTATGTTTTATAACAATTGAATAATTTTGTATTAGATTCTAGTCTAAGTTAACGATAAAATACTTTGATTTTCAAGTATAGGATTGGTTTTGGATATTAAAATGGATCTAGTTTGTAATTCAGAGAGGCAAACTTAAAAATTTCAGTATTTAATTTTGCAGTCAAAGAAAAATAAACATAAAATTAAGGAACACGAGGATTTTTATGCAAATCCAATTTTTGTTTTGTTTTTTTTTTTTTTATGTAATTCGAAAACAAATAATTGTGGAAACTTGAAATTTTCAATAGATATTTAAATTATTGTTTTCTATTTATGAAAATATATTCAAAATATCTTGATTATTTTTGAGATATTTAGAGGCATAAGAAGTTTTCAATTTTTTTAGTATTGTTTTATAAATGTTGATTAAAAATTATTTGTTGTGTAGAAATGCTTAAAAATTTAATATATAAAGTTCCTCGTAAAATGTTAATTACTTGATTAAAAAATGTCGAAAATCTAGTCACCAAATTAGTTTTTATTTTAAGTTCAAATGTTTATGACGTTTGATATTTATCTGTAAAATAATTATTTATCCTCAAACAATTTTTAGTTTTTTTTTCTATAAATGTCGATAATATTATTCGTTAGGTAAAAATTCTTGAAAATATAATACAAGATCCCACAAAAGTTATTCTTATGTATTTTGTACAAAAATATTGAAAATTTATAGGCACAACTTTTTTTTATGCGTATTTAAAGTTAGAATTTTAATCAAAATCGCAAAAAATGCAAACTATTTTTTAATTTGATAGATATTCATAAAAACTATTTTATCTCTTAATCTCTTTTTGTATCTATGTTTTCAAAATTTAATACAAGAATTCAAGATTCATCTTGTGTAACTAAATATGAAACTATAAAATATAAAAAATGTATAAAGACAGTTATTTTTATAGACATTTGGATGAAATTACTTATTTAATATAAATCAAAAATGTCATTGTGTAAAGTAAAATTTATAAATATATAATAGACTTTAGACATATTTTTAAGTCTTAGCAAATAATGTTTTTGAATTATAACAAAATAATAATATTGTTATTTATCGTTTAAATAAACCATTGAAAAATATAAATTGTTCAAAAAACAGTAAAAAGGAAAAAAATTCGCAATAATTTTCTTGATAATCAGATGATAGGTAAGTGAGTACCTAACCTCTGTTGTAAATTAAATATTGTGTGGGTCACTGTTATATATTATAGGTCTTTTAAGTCAAATTCAATGATATATCGTTAACCCATTTCTAGACATGATATAATTTTTTTTAATTTAATTATTTATGTGTTATTTATAGACATTTGGAATTTGGAATATTTGAAATGTTATTGATTTTTTGATTTATATTGATAACATTTTTTTTTTGGTGGGTTAGGGTTGGAAATTAAATGCAACATTCCTCAGTTCCTCAGTACAAAATATATATTTTCATTACCTATCGGGTAAATTACTGTATAATATTTGAATTTCATATTCTATAGGTAGTATATTTTAATGTACAGTTATTTTATAGTCAATCATTATGATTATATTAATTATTACCTATAATAGGTAAACTAATAACTATTTATAATATTTATTTAAAAGTTGAATTTTACTATTTTTAATTTTGACATATTCGTCAACAATCTATATAGGATATTGTAATAATTCCGAATTGAACTCCCTTTTGATTGACATCGACGCTAAATTACGAAAACAAGCAGAAGTCATAGATGTCGTAAATGTGTCTCGATTATTTTAAACGTGGAAAAACTTTTTTCGGCTGATGCGGAACTTACTAATAGAATTTGCACTTCTGCAGTAATAAATAATATTGGTTCAGAATAATTTTATTTCGTTAACTCGTATCGTTTTATATAATATTAATAAACTAGGTTAACTAAAAGGTTCTTTGAAAATTAGTTTATGATGAAAAATATATATTAAGACAGAAGTTTAATTTATTTAGACATTTAGTTATTACAATTTAATAGTTCAAAATCTGAGTAGATTAAATAGGTTTACATGCTGGGTACATCGCTGTGATAATAATGAATTAATCAAATAATTTAAATATATTTAAATGTTCTTTAAATATTTTTACTCAAATAAAATCATGACTGCTCTATGATTGCTGTAGCAGACGGGACTGTTATAATGTTATAGGTATTATGTTTAGCAATTCTATGATCGTTAATTTGAAAGTATGCTAGTATAACTTGCGTCAATTAACTGTTTTTTATATTATTTGTAAATTGTAGGTACTTAAGGTATTCGAGGCATTGAAATATTCTCGATTTATATCTACACAAGTAGGAACGACTATTATTAAGGTTAATAAATATTTTACCTATTGGTATGTATAGTAGCTTTATACTTCATCCTTTACACATATAAATGTAAGATTTATGTATTTGACAGTAATTATAACCGACAGTATATTGAAATTATAGCGAGGAGCGAGGTATCCAACTCGTGTAAAAAACTAGAAGGGTGGGGTAAAAATAATTTCGAAATCATAAAATCAAATTGTTTGTTTTTTTACATATGACAAGTGTTAAAACTCATTTTATTGTTTGGAAACAAATCATAGATAACCATATCATTAAATAACATAGTAGGTACATTAGAGTTCGTAAAAGGGGTGCTATAATACTTGTTTGAAAAACATTATGTGTTGATAATCTTGTATTCGTAATATTGATGAAATAATATTATTGGTTTATTTTAAATGACAAGCGCTTTACCCTCACAATTACGCCACTAGAAATAGACGTAGATACATTCACAAATTTATTCAAAATTCAGAATAAAAATTTTTTTAGAATATTTAATTTTCAAATGTTATTAATTTTATTTAATTATTATGAATCCATACTTGGAAGTTGTAATGAATTACTTGGTGACAATTAAGATTAAACGTTTAACACTCATTAATAAATAAATTAAAAAAAAATAATAAAACAATGTTATTCAAGACTTTATTCATAATATATATGATATAATATAAATCGATTTTAGATAAGGGTTTTTCGGTAGCTGAAATTGAAGTAGAGCTATTTCAATGATACAATTTGAAAAAAAAATGGTGTGATATATTTATTTATTTATTATTTTTTTAATGGTTTGTATTATATTTTATATACATATTCACAATTTTTAAGTTATTTAATTAAAAGCAGTAAGCTTATATATAAATATTTAAAATGCCCTAAGGTACCTTTATTTAAACAATTAAGATGTGCGTATGTATTCACAATAATCAATAAATATATAATAGTAAATAGTAATAATATAATCACATATAGTATATACAAAATACAAATGTGTATAATGCATTTTGTATATACATGAAATTGTTTGGGGTCATGAAAAGGTTATCTCCGAAAGGTAGTTCTTTTTCTTAGCTAAAGTCACTTAATTTAAGTTTTATGGTTTCAAGAGTTTGAGTTGTGAAGTAGTTGTTCAGAAGTTGGTGTGCAGCTCTAGTTCTTTCACACGATTGTTGGCAAAATTTTTAAGTTCGTTTTGGATGTATGATATCTTCAAATCTCGATAGATTACTTCATTCCTATTGAATCTGTATGCTGCGACAATTGTACGAAGGCAAATATTTTGATAACAAATAACAATGATGAATGACTTCGATATTGGATTTGTTGGCACTTCTCTATAATTGTTTTATTTAAATGCCATTAATACAAATTGATAATAGTTTTAGGTACATATAGACACGGAAGCCGTTCGTCTGCTAGGTATAGTGTGGAATGTCATCAAACTAGCCAGTATAATTTGTGTATTTTTTCTTTGAATTGCAATTTTTTCTGACGGACTCCGCTAATTCAGACGGGAATCAATGTGTATACACAATACACTATACCTATAGTTGAATTAATATTTTTAAACATGTTGTTAAGTGTGTAAAATATATAGTAAAAGTTGTTAATATGTATTATATTTACATAGGTAAATTTAATTACTTAACAGTATTTGAATAATCATAATAATAACAATTATATATTATGGATTTTGAATTTTTCGAAGACTTGATAATATATTATCCGTATTGTTTTCAAAATGGAATATGTGTACTGTATGTACTTATAGTTTATACGGTTATACAATAAACATATAATATTTGTAGTTATAGAGCAATAAATAGCAATCATATGAATTATAGTCGGAATCTCTAAAACTATCAAGTAATCAAATAAACAATTTAAAAACAAAACAAGAGAAACATAGAGGATCGACAAGTTAATATGAAGTATATGAAGCTACAATTGACGACAATTTTGCGTAAAATTTAAGACATTGCTATCCTTCTATATTTTCTTATAAATATTATAGCTGAATATAATTTACTAAAATAAGCAAAAACATACATTGATATTTACTTATAATTAACGATTTATTATACAACTATTAACTTATACATTTGATTTTTAAAATATTTTAACTATACATTTTTTTACTTCAGTAATTATTATGCCATATCGCCCATATCTTGATAATTTAGAAATCCATCTATACTTATTATTTTATTAATAAGTACATTATAATAATATTTTTGTTAAATTACATCTTTAATTTTGTTTCGAAAAAATGTTGGAAAAAAACTTTATCTCATAACGAACTTTTAAGAGTGATAACTGAGAAAAATACTTTGATATAGTAGGTCAACACTGACTACAGTATGCATTACTTAAAAGCTTAATCCAAACATTATTTTGCCCTAAGTAATGAAGACATTTTGAGTTTATTTAGGAGAAACTTGATTGGTACATATGGATCATGGATAATTATCGTAAGTTACAACATTATGCTATATATGTGTTCAGTGTTGATTAATTGTTCATTCTTACATTCTCGTGTATGAGAATATAGTATGTTTTATTATATATTTATTTTTGTTTACAGTGTTTACTCTACCTATGTGTATAAATAGTAGGTAGCTACTTTATTTTTAATTTTCTTGTAAAAAAAAAAAAATATTTTTATTTTTATTTTTCTTCTACTTATACGAATATACGATATTTTTGTATGTAAATAAAGTTGTAATTGTGTTTAATTCAATCGTGAACACTATTTAGATGGTTCGATGCTTATTGAGTTTATATTGTATGCATAATCAAATATTTATTACAATAATCGTAGTAAATAATTGTAAGCTGTAGTACATATGCTTGAATATTATATTTTATAATAAACTATACAATTTTTTAATTTAAATATTGACTAATTTGACCATCCACATATTATGTTGTTTCCGGTTCTTCGTCTTATAAACGTATAATATGCCATGATTTTAGTTCAGTAGTTTTAATTTGTGTTATAAATTTCAATATTAGAGTGAATTGATTTATTATCAAACTTAAAGGTAAAAATATTAACTGTTTTTATGTATTTTTAATGTTTTAATGGTATTTTAATTTTTAAACAAGTTATTAGTATATAAAATATTATAATTTATAGTTAACATTTTTTTTAACTCGTTTGAAAATTAAAATATCGTTAAAACCTCAAAAGGAAATACTTATAATGTTCTTAACTTTTAGTTTGATAATAGATCAATTAACTCTAATATTAAAGCACATCATACACTGGAACTGCTGAACACAAATTTGTTATGTTGGAGGTTTGCAATTTTGTAAGACGGAGATAATACATGCGATAATGCTGGGTACGATGGTCTTCGTTAAAACTAGTATTATTTTCAATAACATCTGACTTAATATTTTTTTTTTAAATGTAATATAACTGACTAAAAATGTAGGAATTATCGTAATATATATGCACAGTTGATTCTCAGTTACCCCGAACCTTGATAACTCGAAATTCTCGATATATCGAATAAATAAAATTCCCCTTCAAATAACAAAAACACTTAACACCAGGCATGTCAAGTTCAAAATATCAAGTGGACCAAATATATTGAATAGTTTACTACGCGGGTCATATATAAACTTTAACGAAAAAAAAATGTATACCAAATATACAATTCTCTAAGAATCTAAGATAGTGTTGTGACACGACAGTAATATTTTATTATTATTTTATTTTTGTCTATTAACATTAATAGTCGCAGGCTGCAAAAAAAAAAAAAATGAAATGAGGGCCGCGTGTTTGACTTAACATTTAAAAATAATATTGTTTTTATATATGTACTACCTCAATTTTTTCTCATCCACAGTTAGTATAAAAAACAGTTTATTACCACGATTATTTTTTGCTTATGATTTGATTTGTAAAATCCTACCGGTTGACGAAAAAAGGTAAAAATTACTTTTCATCGATTATTGTACACAATTTAACTTCGACATTTAATGTTATTCAAGACTCAACTGTAATGTTTCCTTCAAAAACTGCGTTTGTATTACAATCATCGAATAAAGCATAATTAATAATTTTAAAATATTTTACCGAGAAGAAATGGTAAAAAAATGTTCTATCGTCTATAATTATTAATGATAGCAATATTATAATATAATTGTTTTACAAAATCAGGGTTTAGAACTTTGACAGAAAATAAACCTTACGAACCAAACATTTTGAATGATAATAGCAATAAACGGGATCAACAATATATGAGGCAATAAAACCTTACGAAGTACACACTTTTAAATCACACATTAATTTCGATGAATATTTGGATATATGAGGATAATGCGGGCTGAAGATATTATCTCTGATACTAGAATTCGAAGACCCATAAATACAGTCTACCTTAACGAGTACCGAATCGAAACTTGTATAAAAAACATTACTTAAATAGTCAAACATATTGATAGAAATGGAGGTATGGAAAATTAATTTAAACCACTCGGTTGTTTAGAGAACATAATATCGATACAACGATGACAATGTATTAAGTAAACAAATACAATTATTCTTATACAGATTTTTAAATAAAATAGGTACTATGAAAAATATTTAATAATAATAAAGTATTTATGTACGATTACGTATTTTTTTTAATGAATTTTAACAGTTCGAAATTTTTTATCATCCCTGTGAACTTCGAGTTACTGAGAGTCGACTGTACATAAATAATGTTTAGTACTCTTCTATTTTATAATATTGCTCACGAAGTAATGAACGCTTCTCATGAAAAAAAAGAAAAACTTAATTTAAAAATGACAGATTTAGACATTGTAAAGCTTATTATAGATTTAATATAGAAAAATATAAATAAAACTAATAATTGAGTGTCTTTTTAATAAAACAAGATAATTACGTACATATTAAAAAAGTACCTATTAAATATTATTAGCTTTGTATATTAATAAATAGGTAATATTATAAGGTCTATGGTTAAAATTTAGAGACCGCGAATCGCGATTCACATTATAGGTTGTGGATATATTCTCGAGCATGTATATTTTAACCTCGATATTTTCTGTCGTGCGTCGTCGTCTATAGCCAATCTGAAACGCGGTCGATGTCGAGCCTTTTATTTGTGTCTGTCATGCCAGTGGTGTATTTAGACAGAGTTTTTTTTGTTGATTGGGATGGTTTTTAAATAAACAATTTGGATGACCAAAAATATACATCTCATAAGACACTATAATTCTTCCTAAAAATTTTGGCGAGGGTATCCCCCCTCCGTTAGTACACCACTGCGTTATGCCGTTTTATGATCGTTCAAGTTCAAACTGTTATCGTTCCGTCGTCCGCGAGCGTGTATTAAGCGATGCAACGTAATTTTAGTGGAACGAACCTTGTACGTATATTTGAGAGCCTCATCATTTCCGGTCTGACAAAACGCATCGCCCGTTTCCCGATTACGAGCTGAGAGCTGCGCGTCAAGACAAGATGTACATCTGACACCAATATTATTCACAGATCCCTTGCAGGAGTTATTACAACCGTTGTTTTCATATACGCATCTGCTACGACCGTTATTAGTGTTTTTTAGAATTGATTGTACTTACTACGTAGTACAATATAAAATTGAGTGAGCATAAGTATCCGGGTAAATTTGTTACATTTAAGTAAAATTTTGGTAAAATAGTATACGCTTTATGATGATTTCAAAGATTATGTGTAAACGTAAAGTATTGTTATTTGTCGTGGTTTATCGTCGATTCGTTTATTGCATTTAATAGGTACCTTTATGGTACATAACAGCGCTGGGTATATCGTATAAAATAGGATTTAATACATTTTTAATTTAAGTACAAAAAGTACACAATAACTCCGTTTTTATGTAAAAAGGTATTATTATTATTACAGAAACCTTGATGAATTAAACGTTTAGAAAAATATATCGGTACTCACATTAACGTCCGCCGTTATCATAAAAAAAATAACACTATAACGACCAACGGTTATGTCACTATACCTGACTGTACTTACTGTGTAGTATGCACTTACTGCAGTATTCCAGTGTGTAGTTAAGCTTTAGGTGAACGATGGCCTTTGTCATACGTCAATTCTAACAGTGCAATCAATGCGTTATTGTCATTAATGAATACATATAATTTCGAAAGTATAGAAATAATTAAATTTAAATAAATTCATGGTCCAATAAGTATGTATATTCATAACTTATTATTTCTAACGCTTCGAAAATTATTTAAGATGATTGGGGATTAAAACAATAACTATATTATGTTAAATAGTATTTTACTATAATATTTATAGTTTTAATAATTTATTATTAGACAAGTCTAAATATGTTAAAATTAAAAAATAACGATCGTGGCGATCACCACTCCTTACACACCCTTTAAATACGCTTCTGGTTATTGCGATGGTGACACACGTCGTCGTCGTGATTAATTCGTATACATTACCTGTTTAATAAAATTAAGAAGAGCGAGAAATATCGTTTTTTCCCCATCGCTTAGTCGAGCCCTTATATATATATGATTCAGTAGGTAATCATAATATGTCACACACTCACACAGTAATCGCGTTTCGCGTAGTTCGTTTTGCATTCACATCGATACCAATAGCAATTGGTTAGGTTAGGTTGGCTAACTTTGGTTTTTTGACTATAACAGTATATCGAAAAACAAATAAATAAAACGCGAGACGTTTAATATCAAAGTTATATACTTGGGGGTGGTGATGGGCCGTTTGCAGCGGAAAAATCTCTTCCGAGGCGGCAATTGTATTCGTAAAAAAAAAAAAAAAAACTCCAACGGAAAAGCAATAAATACGAATTCCATCGTGAGGTCATGTGCTATGGGAACGTTATAATAACAATATTTCGACTGCGGCTGGAACAGCGAAAGGCCGTCGCAAGAAACAGGCGGTATGCGCATCACACGACTCGCGTTGATTTTTCGATCGCGTCAAGAATATTACCAGTACACTGTACTGTAATGAATTCTAGAAGGAAAAAAGTAGGAATAACATTTTGTAGAACTGAAACTAGTAATACAACACAAAAACGTATTGTTGTTCGTGTTATGCGCATACAGGGTTACTCGGAGGCTGAAATGACGCTGTTCGGAAAATATATAAAAATAGACTTTTAACAAAAAAAAAGCTTATTAAAATTGTTTATATTATGTATACAGAAAAAGCGATAAGTCTTCTAATGAAACGAAAAAAAAAATCCCGGTAACAAAAAAAATTAAAATTTTACCCGTTATTTTGCAGCGCACATAATAATTGATTATATACGAAAAATAAAGGGTGGTGGGGGGGTGCTCGTCGTGGATGTATAGACGCGCGCGAACGATGAGAAAATAGTTGATTTCCAATTTTTCAAAACGTGTCGTGTTACCTCGAAAAGCGTTTCATTAATTTCCCTCGGCTCGGCAACCCACCGCACTGGCCGCCGATAACAATAAACCAACGGGGGGAAAAATGGTTACTGTCCATACCCCCAGAATTCAAATTCGTTGGATCGCGGTGCGCCGGAGGAGGGGTGCGCGCGTGTGCCCGCAACGGAACGACGCCGCCGCCAGATCGTCTACCGGTCCGCCACCGACGCCGACGCCGCCGCCGACGACGACGACGACGACGACGACGACAACGACGCCGCGGCCGCCGCAGAAGCACGACAGTGAAGCACAAAGTTTCGGGCCGCGTACAAGGCGTGCACGTTGCCGTCATTCGCTGCCGCTGCCGCCGCCGCCGCCGCCGCCGCCGCTGCCGTAATCACCGTCGTCACCGGCCACTTGCTCCGTCGTCGTATTTTCGCGCCCGCCGACGCTGTTTCCGGCGGTCCGCTGCACCCGTCACACCGCACAACGGTCTCGCCGCCACGCACCGTCTCCGGCACCGCCGTCACGCCATTTCTTAGCGCCCCGCAACAGGTATCCGTCGCGCGCCAAACATACCCATCGCCGCCGCCGCCGCCTAGTCCGTTTCCGCGCCCGCACATGGTACGCCGCTCGACCGTCCAGCACCCGACGGGTCACGTGCACGCGCGCCGACGATGACGTGCTAATGACTGGATGTCACGCGAATCGCTCAGCACGCCGCCGTCGCGTTCAACCCCGTCCGACTAAATGGAAGTGTACGTCTTGTTACAGGTACGAATATACATGTATATAGTGACGGACACAGTATATATATATACCGCGATGACTGTGAGCTGTGATGTAATATTAATATATTATAACGCAGCGCTTTCGTTTCGTCATCGCGTATATATACGACCGGTCGAGTACCGTCGTAATTGGCGGATTTATGATTTTATTAGTTTTTTTTTTTTTTTTTGGGGGGGGGCACGATGAAAATCTCCCTTCGGACTGTGCCTTGATGAGATTTGCCAAATATCACCTCTACTTAAAGTGGTCATCTAGCGAATAAACGGAACGGGGATTCTTCGGGAAAAAATATTTCCATAAAAACGTTAAAAAAAAATACTAAAAAATAATGTCAAAATGTATTTATTTATTTTTTTAATTATTATTAAAAACTATTGATAGTGCATCAGGTATTACAAAAATATCAATACTTAAAATTAAAAAGGGTCTGGAGGAATGATCTATCATCCTGGTTACGCTTCGTAATCACCCCACTGCCTGCCGGTAGAGAACATACATCAAAATATTATCACGATGACAACTCACTGCGGTGGTCGACGGTCGTTTCACGATGTCCGCGAAGACGTGTATTATTGGGTTATTGTAATATTTGATCGCAAGCGGGCGAGACCGACCGACCGTATCACGTATTCCAAGAGTTGTGTCAATAATAATAATAATAATAATAATAATAATAGCCCGACCCTCATTCGCGTGTTGCATCTATGTGGTAAATATATAATATATATAATATCTCAGTAGCGGAGATTGGTTCACGTCTGGTTGTCGTCAATATAGAGCGGCGTTTGGGTAACTATATTCCAAGTTTTTGTTTAGCAATGTATACATATTATGCACCTATATTATAACAGTGGGATATATTTTAATAATACGTTATAAAAAAATAATAAAATAATCTCAATTATGTTCTAAATATTGTTTTTACTAAATTGATTTAGGTAGGCGTCCAATCATTATAAAACCGATTTGCTTAGTTATACTAAAATCGAAATATTATGGTGTTTGACAACAACGAGTATAATAACAGAAATAAAATGCAGTTTTTCATAGGATTATAAATGTTTTTATCATGTCGTTTAAAAAATTAATGTTTACATACATAATATAATTGAGATACCTGTAATAGCTATAAGAAGTAAACGATAGTATTTACTATATAATCTTAATGATACTTTGTAAGTTGCACTTTTAGAAACACATTTCAGAAAGCTTGAGTAAAGTTTTTCGACGTGTTTGATGTGTGTAATTTGTTATTAAAGTGTACAGTAATATAACACTAAATTATTTCCACATATTTTTATTTAAAATTAACAACAACAAAAACAAAAATTAATGTATATAATAATTAATTAATTATTTTCTACCGATACTTATTATTATAATTTATAATTACGTATACATGGCATACTATATTCTACGCATCTATTTAATAATAACACTAATAACTTTTCGTCAATATTGAACCTATAGAATTAAACTGTTTAGTATTTTATCGACCAAATTATTAAAATTAGAATAAAGAAGTTTTTAACGTTAAATTAATCAATGAATGGATTCCTATAAAAAATTAACTTTTTATTATTTTTCATAATATATTTTTTGTTTATATCGGATAGCATGCAATAAAATTGATTATTGTAGAACAATTTATTTTGAACAGTTTTAGGAGCATTTAAAATTATTATAATATTATTGTTTGTAATTTGTAACCATCACTGGTGATTTATAAGTATTTTTCCAATTAATTTAAAAGTAGATAGATAAGTATACTTCAATCAAATTGAATTATAAAAAAAAATCAATTAATGCAATTTTACTTTATACCTATTTATGCATAATATCAAGTTGGTATATAAAAGCAATTTTTGTTTTTGAAACACTACAAACTAATAAATATTTATTAATAGTATCTCTAGAATGACTGAAAAACAATTAAGATAAAATATTTTAGTATACCGTGTGTATATGTTTACGGTTTAGTGCTCCGTTGTGTTTTTCACTATATGTTCATTTTGTATTTGGTGTAGGGCGGCGAGTAATGTGTTAAATACTTGATTCTCCACATAAATATAAATATATCAAGGAAAACCGCTGCATAGAACATAGTATTAAAGCGTAACGCCTGAAACAACACATAACTACGAAAAGAAAAAAAATAGTATAGATGTCAGAATATAGTTTTGAAAATTTACACTGACGATCTATAATAAAATTCCACATCAAAATTTATCGTTATTCGCCGGAGCAGACAAGGGTTATTTTTTTCTACCACCAGTGTTTGTACATGTATGCATGTATTGTTATTATCGAAAAAGCGCGTCATAACGATTTATGAACTCTACGCCGTTCAGTGTATTATTTTTTTTTTGGATCTGTACATTTTTAGGGTAGAAAAAAAATATTAAAACCACGAATTCATAATAATATACTCCACTAGTAATCTATACAAGATTAAAATGTAAAGAATTCGCGGGAATGCCGAATTACCTCAATAAGGACAAGACGAAAACCAAACAAAATATTTCGCCCTCGTAAATGTCAATTTCAAACCCAAGTTTTATTGCGTTTGTAAGACATTCAGTTTGTATGTAACATAAAAAAAAAAAATCGAATCTATTCTATTCGTGTGCAAATTATTTTTTCGCACGTCTACCGACGCGCGACGTGGAACTATACGGTAATGGATCACATTATCAAAAACGACGTTGTACATTAGAGCCACACAGACATGAACTTTGTGTTATAGAAGAGTGAGTAAGGAAAAATATTATTTACGAATCCCATTTCAAAATATTCGTTTTACTCTGATCATATAATAATAATAATAATATTATCATGGTTTGAAAAATCAGTTAAAAAAACAAATTCATTCGAATTTTTAAATTTTAATAAAACACTGTCATTAGTGTCCAATATCTTAGTGGTTAACATATTGTTGTAACGTTAATTTATCGAATAACCTGGTTAATTTGATATTTTAAAAATACAATTTAAATTATAGAATTTAGTAAAAAAAAATATTTTTTAACAATGTGTCTTCAACTTATTTTTGGTACATTATTGTTTTATTGGTACTAACAGAACTGAATTAAAAATTAAAATGTCGGAGGTGTAAATAATAATGTGAGTACTAAAAATCTCGACTTTCATAATATTTTAGTTCAAGTTCTTAATCTTACTTGTTGGAAAAATGTTAAGTGTAATAATTAAAAAAAAACAAATTTTTAAGTATAACTGAAAAAATTGTCAGGTATAATTTAACAAAACATTAATATTAGAGATGGATAGTCTTTTATATTATCAATATTTCTTTTTCACCTTAAGTTTAATCTTATTTTTAAAATCATTTTTAGAAATTAAACATTATTGTTCAGGGTGTAAGTTTTTTTTAAAAACTCTATTGGAGAGATGTCAGTATGTGTTTTTAAAAATAAAAATATGATCGTTGTCGAACATTATAATAATAGGGAAAACATTTAATAGCCAATTATATGAATCTGGAATTGAAAAAAATTGTATTGTAAAAGTATACACTAACATTAACTGTAAAATACAAAAAAACCTACATTTTTTTTTACTTTACGTATAGTATCTAAATTGTAAAAAAATTGCCAAATTTTAACTATCTATTAAATTAATTTTGAATACACAAAAAAGTTGGTTAGTCGTTATTCAATAGCTTTAATAATTTTAAAATACAAACCAATTAATCATGAATTTATAAGTTTGTGGAATAGTATTTTTTAATTTATATAAATTAATAAAATTATGATAATTATGTATTTCAATACATTCAAAACAATTTCAACTATAATTTTACATAGTTATAATTTATAATACTTACATAAACATCCTAAAATAAAACTGTGCTAATAAAATATCTTAAGATTGTTATTTGTTAAATACAATTTTGGGACATAAGCAAGCAATTGAATAATCTAATATTATAGTTGTTTTTAAACGATTTGTCACAACTTTTACTTTTAGTATTAAATGCAAATGATTAATGAACATTAGTTTAATCAAATATATATCATGCGTATAACTACATCAAATGTACAAACGTGACTTGTTAAGGCGAATTTATCACTGTGGCAAACAATCATAGTTTTGATTAAATTATTTAGATCAGCTATCTCTGTGTAATATCTATTTTGTTATTAATTACAACTTATAATAAATTTCAATATACCAAGTTACTTTAAAAAGTTTAAAAATTATGGTTGATGATGGATCGATTAAAATATTATTAAGTATTATTTATTCAAACAAGACAGTATAATATTTTAAATTTTATTCGTTTTTAAATTCAATTATCTGCTTTTGGTTTTCATTTTTAGAAATATTTTAGAATTTATGATATATTTTAACTACAAAAGAAAAATATGTAATAAAATACAAAACTAAATTTTTTTTTGTTTCGAACTCAATGGTTTTTATTTTTTTATTTTTGATAGATTATTTTAGGTATTATTCAAATAAATACAATTGTATATCTATGACAGATTAAGAATATTTAACAATAATTCGATAACAAAATATAGATTGAATGATCTTTGAGCTTTTATTAATTTTCATGTAATAGGTATTTTATGATTATGTTTATATATTAAGTTTTATTGTTTTATTATTATTATTATTTCTCTATAATTGTTTATATTTTATTTCTAATGTTAAAAAATGTATTTATCTATTATTGTATACTAACTCTAAATTTGTTGACTAAGACAGGAAAAATGTTTAGTATGATATATATATAAAAAAAAAAAAAATTAAAGTTTTAAAACAATTGTATTAATTGGGTAGGCAGGTATACCTACTATAATATGTAAAATTAGGATAGGACAGTTAGTACAATTAGGACTGAATCATTAATTAATTAAAGACATCGAGTAAAGTTTACTGTTAAAATATCTGCTAAGTTATATTCCACGTTGATGATAACAAAACGACTATTGATAATAGCTAGTTATGTTGTATTAAAATGCAAATTTTTCTAGGTAGGTAAATGTAAGTTGTTTCTTAAAATAAAAAGTAAATTTGATTAGTTGTAATAAAAATCAATCGTTTATAAGATTTTTTAATAGCAGCGATTATGTCTGAAATAATGCAAAATCCACAATGGAAAAAGAAAATATTTTTTCAAGTTTAGTCTTTCATTAATTTAGTTGCAAATCTTAATTTTACGTCTAGGTTTATACTTTTATTTGTCGTATATTGAAATTATCATATAATTCTAAAAATAATACGACTAGATTCTAAAATCATATTTTTTTACGTTAAAATTGTTTAATCATTTATTCAAATATGTATACTACGATATGTGTTTAGCCAAATTCAACTTAAAAATAAGTAGGAATTGATTAAAACTTTGGCAAATTCAAGTCTTTATATCAATAATTCAAACACTATAAAATGTTCTGTAGAAAATTAAATGAAGATATTCGTTGACATTTCCCATAGCTCACTTACTTTGTTTAATTTATTCATTATCTGATCCCAATTCTTAGAGTATAGTATCTGTCGAAATCGATTAATGGCCATTATTTGGATTTCAATATAATTTTGACGATTTTTTCTCAATAGCACTTAAAAATGATATTAAATGTATAAGATTATTTATAATCGTTACATATTCTAATATGATCAAATGAATGTAAAACTATGTACTTTTGTATAAACTATCGAACGAAAATTATATTTTACCCAACTAACTATAGTTAATTTTTTTCTTTTTAATAATATAATATATAAAGCATACAATTATATATTTATTGTCTTATATTTGCTTATAATAACATTAAATAAATAAAAATATAAACTGAAATAATCGTTAACACATATTTGTATTATACATGTTATAATAATAACCTAGAACAGTAATTTCTATAATAGTTAATCATGGATCATGAATTACTACACAGAGTTCGATTTTATGTAATCCTTGAAAAACGGATATTGGAAATACACATTTATGCATTCCATATAACAGTTGTGTTGATAAATAATTAGACTTTAACAGATAGGATAGAAAATAACATCGAATTCAGTACTGTAAATTGAAAGCTTTTTGAAATGTAGTTTCATTGTTAATTTGAATAAAAATCACTGTCGATATATTGGTTCACGAAATTAAATTAAATTTCAATAGTTCGTATATATTGGGGGAGTAGGTAAATTAATTTAGATTACATGAATGTGTTGAATAAACTAAAAATTATATTTACTGATTAGAAAATGGTCATTATTAAATATTTTATTTAGAATCTACAAATTGTATTATAATAATTAACAACTAATATAGGGGTTCTTTCAATTTAGTTGAACACAGAAAACTGGATAAAGATTTTTAGAAAACTCACCCTTATCAACCTTCTTTCAAATATTCTTTTTTCCACGTTATGTGTCCAGGGTGGAACCACCGATAGAGACTCTGCTGACTCCCTACATAAGAATTGTGGACATTTAAGAGTCCATGGATAATAGTTTAAGAACCATTGAACTAATTAACAATAAAAAATATAAATTGTTGTACACTGATATTTACATATTTATTTTAGCATTATATATTTAAAAAAAATTTAGTTGAATTAATTAGATACTAAGTATTCAAAAAATGTTTTCATAATATGCCCTTCATTATCCAATAAATTACCTAAAGCCATTCTTGAACAATATTTTTGTTTTATTTCGGTACTTTTATTTTGTACCACCATTGATTCATCCATTTTTCCAGTATCTCTTAAGATGTACAATGTTCTTATGTTTTTATAAAGTATAATATATTATATTTATTTTCATAATTAAAATGACGATTGCACGGCGATCTGGATAGGCAATTTAGCTACACCACTATACGTTACTTATTTTATTACATTAAATAGTTATACTGTGTTTATTATTAACAGTATCAAAGTACACTCAATTTCAATAACCAGGCTAGCCTCTAGCATAAAAAAAAAAAAAATGCCACGCACTCGAATCGAGGTACGTCTAAACCATAGTGTTCCGGGACTTGTTTAGTATAATATCATTAAGTGCACGGTATGGATGTTTAATGTATATAATGAATATCATACTACAGAGACCTATAGCTAGTGTTCGGCACACTCCATCCGTCTTCCTTCACTCGATTCATCACAGGGCAGTGGTATATATACAAACACATTAATGATGAAACGTTGACGATTTTGAAGAAACGATTCCGAGGGGAGACAAGCAATTATATAGCCATTAAAAACATTATAATATATCACGCATAATAAAAATAATTTAAGATAAATACGTAAAATTTATCGAATATATTATAATATGTAGTTCGTTCATAAAATACGTTTGTTTAATTCATTACAAAATATTAAAAATAACTAACGCATTTTAAATATTGTACAGTATTTAATCACTCAGCTGTAAATTTTACTGTTTAAGACACGTCTTAACCATTACGGCCTTACTACTTTTTAATGCACCATGTTTAAAGTCTCTAATTTAAGTTTTGTGAGTAGATACGCTACGCATTTGTTTGTATTGTTTTACGTCATAAAATCGTTGACCTGTGAGATCAGTAGTAAATTTAAGAAAATAATCACACGATTCAATACCAAACGAATGAGAGACGACGAGGAATAACGACGATGATGATTCGTTTTTCGGCGAAAAATCTCATAAATTGAACGGAACATTGTCGTGATGTAGTCACAACGTTCAAGCTTGGAACTTTTCGGGACATTTTCTTCCAATTTAATTTATCAACATGATTAAAACTTTTTCGTCATAAGATTGATTAACAGTTTGACCTGTTGGAACAAATTTATTATAAACTAAGCTTTTAATATCAAACAAACGAAAAAGTATTGTTTTCACGTTTGAAACCAACTTTCTCGAGTTTTTCGGATTTTGGTGAAGTTATCGATTTCAATTGCGATTACCATTGTTTAAATGTCATTACCATTGTCCCAAGTTTCATTAATCGTAATAAGAATAACATATTATTTAGTCAAAGTATTTTTTGCATATATATATATTTTAATGTTAAAAACTAATTATCAATGTGTCTTCTGTCCTTCATTCAACAATTTTATAATTATTTTCTCACAGATTTTTGTCTAGAACTCTATTTAAATAATTATTTGTTTTCAAAATAAAAAATGATTACATTCCCTATAGTTAGATCCCTAATTGTCATTGTTGTATCGAATACAGTGATATATCATGAATGTGCGAGGAAAGTTGAACTAAAAATTGTATGCTACTTTCAACATCATACTATACTGTACAGTATCCGTGCAATCGTGAATATTAAATTGCATTAAAAATTTAAAATTCAAGTCTAAAACTAACTCAGATAAAATTAATTCAACAAGTTATTAAGGTTAGGTGCTTTTAAATGTATGTAATAAAAAAATGAAAAAATAAATAATAATAACAATTTATTAAACACCTAAGTAATTATAAGTAATATGCTTGTATAACTATTATTAACAATATATGTATATAATATAATGTTACATGAAAATCAACAAGCTATAATAAATAATTTGAAGTGGATTTTATTTATTTTTAAATAAAAAAAAAGGGACGTTTAAAGTGTAAACGTCGCATTCGTATTATGTTATTATTAGTTATTACAAACTTTGTATCCATTTAACAAAATAGAATCTTCTTCGTGTAGTTACACAATACATTAAAATATACAATTTAATTTAAATGTATGCATGGGAAGTTATATTAAAATATTTTACTTTTTATGAATTATTTTTTTTATTTTCTCGCATAATATTGTTTAAATCAATTCTTCGAGCCAACTATCTATATTTTTAGTTATTTACGAGCAAAAACTAAGTACCATCTTACTAAAATATAACTAATAACTACAGAATTAGGTAAATTATATGTATACATAATAGGTATTGTCGATTCTATGTGATATCAATTTTACCATTAAACTAAAAATGAATTATTCATTGGTATACATTATAAAGTTTTGTTAAGTCAATATCATTATTCCATCTTCACATGAAGTATTTCCTCTATTCTGTTCACTTTTTCAATTTAATGAAAATTCCAACTCACGAGAATTCAAATTTACCGCACACCTTTCGGAAGTGAATTGGTGTATTTCTGAATTCAAACAGAGGCATTTTATTAAACGTCGTATACGATTACTATGCGAAATGTAGTTGAACACATAATTTAGTATTTTAATATTATGCCGGCTGCAAGTAACGCCTTCAGAACCACCTACCGAAAGAATTAACGACCAATTTTAAATATTCTCAATTTCTTATACGTTGAAAATCGCTACTAATAAAATAACATTAGTATAGCTCATAAGATTTTATTGTTATTATCTTTATGTATGTTTTAAAATTATTATCAAATTTTGCAATAGTTTAACGAGATTAAAAAAAAAATGATGTTTGAACTATGTACCATTCTGTTTTAAAAAAAATAGTATAAATGTTTTTTAGTTGAAAAAACATGTTGATTTTATTGAAGAGGATTTTTTTTAATAACATTAGTAAAATTCAATTAAAATATGTTTTTGTTGGTATTTCCATCGGAGTAACTATTTTTTTTTTTTATACATATAGGTGAAAAAAAAATGCTAAATGAACCTTTTATGAACCGAATATGTATCATATTCAATGAAGTATAGAATTATAAGATTATAATAATATAATATATTGATAATCATTTTATGTTCACGTATTTTAATAATACATACTTAGGTTTATATTTGTGTGACAGTATTATTTTTCTATTATTTTCCAATTTAGTTGAGGTATTTAACGATTTATTTTATAAATTATCTTTTTACAGTTGATTACTTTTAAGCATAATATTTGACGTGATTAAAAAAAAAATAATTGAGACTATTAGAGAAAAGTTTTATTCAAATACAATATGCTTAAAATCGTTAACCTTTCGTTAGGCATTTTGATTTGCTTTTTACAAGTACTCTAGATAAAATTTCAAGTTTATGTTTTGTTTCATTGTAGCAGTTAAATGGTATTCTATTGACACTTTAATGGTTATATATCTAGTATGCTGATATATACCTCATTATATACCTTCATTCTTTCATTTACATATTCATTGATCTTTCCTATTGTTTTATCTCAGTTACAAATGGAATTGTATCGCAAAAGTAATTTATTTTTAACATCTTAATTTACCTTTCTATAATTCGACACATTAAAAAATATTTAAAAAGTTTTTTCATGACTCAAAAGTAAAGCTAAAAAATTATTGATAGAAAGTATCAAAAATATATTTGATTATAATCTTATACAATTTATATACTTAATTGTATAAAAATAAATATACTTATTCTTCACAAACCACTTCATTATTGTCTGCGTAGGTATTATATTATTATACATTATTTTATTATGTATTCCATGCTCTTAGAGAATGATTTTAGAGAATGTCTTAAGAAAAATACATGATGAGCAAAATCAGAATTTGTACCATTTTCATATTTATTGGTAAAATTATAAAATAATTTATGCACTAATTCTTCCAAAACTGTTGTCATATTGTTTATGGTATTAATATATTGAAATTCCTATAAATATAATGCATATCTATAAATTTCTGTCTGAGCTTTAATAATGACTAATGTGACAGATACTTATAAATATTTAGAATAAAATAAGATATAGTCACCTTAAAATTATTTTTAGTTTTAGTTACTGTTAAACGATTGTTGACTTTTAATATAACACCTTCAAAGAGCTTACTAGTAAATCGTTGGCTCTTTTGAAGAAATTAAAAGGTATTTCCTATATTTTACATATTGATTGAGCATTTTTCTTTATACTATAATCAGATGCCCAGGTTTCATTGGAAAACATATAATTATTATTGTAGAATTTGCTATATGTCCATAAATAATTGTACTATATTATAGATACCTACATAAATTATCTCAATAACATTTATTTAAACATTTTTACTATCTGTTACGTACTGCATACGATCTTAATGGGTTCATCTGATTTATAAAAACAAGCCACTCTTTAGTAAATTTATAAGGCAACAAGATAAGATTTAACAAGCAATAAATGTTAAAAGTGTAGTTTGGACTGGATATAAGTTGTCATTACGTAGGTACCTACCGCCACGGTGGGCGTATATCAAACGTCTACCGCAATTTTTGCCTCAAATTATTCTTTATAGCCTTTATCTCACCATAATTGAAATTGTGTGTCAACCTGGTTGTTTTTAAATTTATTTCTTAAGAATAGATTTGAACCATTTATATTTTTGTTTATTTTAAATTTATTTTAAGTCTATACATTCTTATTTATACTCGGCATATTTTCACTTTGGACTCAGAAAAGTATTTTCATTTTAATTATTTAAAATATAAATCGATAACTAATTCATAACATTAAAGTTAAAGGAAAGGCAATCAGCTATAATGAATTGTAAGCTTAACGTCAATAATATTAAAAGCTATCAAACAAATAAAATATAATTTAGATATATTTTTAGAATATTTTTTCTTAAAAATTATATTTATGACAATATAGTAATAAAATTAAACAATATTTTTATTTTTATGCAATAGTATAATATTTATTTTTTGTTTCAAAAAGAAGATAATAAAAATTTGGTTTTTAAATATTTCATATTTTGTACTTCATTTTAAATAAAGTTTATGTCCACATAAATAATAATACTACGTATCAACGTTCACACGAAAGTAAACTTTGCTGGGCTAATATATAATAGTTTAAATTATTACATTTGGAAATTGTTCATATAATTAAATTACAGTATTATTATTATTTTTTTTAAATGAAGGTAGTATGATGAAATTACCTTTAGGTAGTAGAACGTGGTATATCATGTGATAGATGATGTGATCATGATGACGGTAGATTACTTCATGGTTCAACAGTAAAAATAAATAAATATTTAGTATATTTTATATTTTTTATTTTTGTACGTATTAACTTAAATCATTATTATGAATTAATTTCTTTTTTAGTTATCTATTTAAACTTCATCGAGTAAAAATATATATATACCAAAATTTAAGTTAATTATGAATTATAATATTATATTTTATATATTACAATTCATAAATTATAGTTTTATCTTAAGTATTTTCAAGATTAATTATATATAAAAACAATTTATGAATATAAAAAAAATACTATTATAACAATTCAAGTTTGTTATCAAATAGAATTTGGAATTTAAACTGATGGTAATATGTTGTAATGACATAATCTATCAAAAAATACTTCACAATTTCACATTATATCGTCTTAACTGTTTAATAGTCATTCGACCATTCGAGGCCATTAATCTAAAAAAAGTCATCTTTCAACCAGTTTGACGATGTTCTTTATTATCTAATAAAAATCTAGACTTGAAATAGGCCTTAAAAATAGATAAATGAAAAATGCAAAAATAAATTGTATTAGAAAACTAATTCCATTTAAAAACCACACTCAAAAATATGTTGTTTATTTACTTACAATAATATGAATCTTTCTTTAATTTTTAACTTGTTATCTGATTTCTTTTGACAAAATAAATTGTCTTAGTTGCATTTACTTTATTTTAAGAGATACAAAAAACAATGGGCTATAAAACGTAATTTACAGTGTAATTATTTCAAATAAAGCTCTTTTCGTACACGTCTTTCATAAGTATTGTGTTTGTTTTTACAAAATAGTCTTATACAGTGGCTAAAAACAATTTTATGTGAAAAAATGTCTTCCCGAAGAATCCACTATTTAGAAAAATAGAACATAGCACTTTAACTTTCAAGTAGTTTGTAATTTAAGTTCAAATTCTATAACTATAATTTTAAATATAATGTTCTTTTTAATTTATAATACAATAAAATCTTAATGTGACCTCACATAATATTTAGTTTAAAGTTCCTGGTTAATATTTCGTAAAGTACCTAATCATGAAATGATCATATATTAAAAAGTTTTAACACAAAAGAGCTGCATAAAATATGCAAAATAAAAAAAAAAATGTATTGATAATATATGTCATTTACAAAAATAATTGTCTGCATCATCTTTAAGCGATTAATCTGGGTTATGATGTTCGATCAGTTAAATTATATAGTATAGTGCAAGCACTCTGATGATTCGAAGCTATATTATATTGCCTTAATAAATTGTCTCCATTATATAAATGTTATAGCCATTGTGTTCCATTAATTAAACGATTTTAGTTGGCCCTTAAATTTATCAGAAAGATCTTCAGTTATTACATTCACATTTATTTCTACAGTTTCACACATACACCTGTTTAGATAGATCAAAAATCAAACACACCGATATTATTATAATGAGCCTAGTAGAAAAATCGTTAATTTTAAAATTCTTCGTGTATTTTTTTTAAAATTATTTAAATTACGGATATGCATAATCTGCACTGTACAGTAGCAATTTATAATTTATTTATGTTAGAGTATATAATATATATTTAATAATTATAATATTTTTTTACGTGTTTCGTTGTACGGAACCATATAACGATATATTTTTTTTATAAAATTAATTAAAAAAATAAAATAAATCAATTTATTATAAATACGTCTAGAAAATGATTTTAGCACTGTAGCAATATGTAGGTGATGCAGGTTAAAATGTTAAAAGGATCATCTTGTGTATATAGTGTATAATAAGAACATTTTGTTTGAGTTTCATGTTATAACTTGTAAATTAATATACAGGTATACTATAGATTAAAAAAGAAGAGTTTAAAGAATATATTATTATTATAATAAAAAAGTTTGTACTTTCAACTTTCGTATTACTTAATTTATAATAACATACATTATTGTTTCAATAAACGTAACACATTTTATAGTTGAAGTATTATTAAATTAATTAATGATATGATTAGGGTAAAATTAAATTAAAAGGATTTTTATGTTTAATTATTTGATAAACTAAAAAAAATTTCTGCATCAGCCGGGAATCGAACCCGGGCCGCCCGCGTGGCAGGCGAGCATTCTACCACTGAACCACTGATGCTTGTGTGAATAACGTATATCAAGAAGTATATTTAACTGTGTTTATTATTACATTAAAAATCATTTTTATGTGTTCGTAAAATTAAATTAAAAATTATTTGTATAATAAAAAAAATAATTTTTAGGACAGAATATAGAGAATTGACGTTGACTATTTATTTTAATTCATAATTCGGATGAGGTTAATATAATATTATATACTTGCTATAAATAGATATAGGTAAGCACCTACCTGGTACCTATAGTAACTATACTACATTACTGCCTATTATATCTATCTTTATAATATTCAATTATATATTCCAAATTATTAGAGTCAAGTTTTTTGTGTTTATATTTAATTATTATGCAGAACGTGGGTAGGTTTCTATTCAACTACTGTGTATTTTAAGCCATTTTAACTACTTACTTACTGTTTATTTTAAATGAATACTTAATTATAAATAGTTAGAAACAAAGATTATTCATTGAATCATAAATTAAATAATAATAATGTATTAGTGGCCATAAAAACATATAAATATAAAAAGAACGCAACAATAATAATGCGGTAGAAAGTGTATTTTTAAATCTAAAATTTAAAGTACTTACGAAATAAAAATCACTTTTTAATACTTTGTGCGATTATAACATTACTTACCTATAGAAATACTTTAGTACCTATCTTTTTACTTTAAATTAACCTTTTCAAATATTAACCGTTTTAGTTTATAAACAAAGAACATGATAATTACTAAAATAAGTATTAAAGTAGTTATTATATTCATAATATTATTAAGGTTTAAAATATAATTAAAACAGATTAAATTAAGTGAATAATTTAAAAGCATAGTCAAAATTACTTTACTCTCACCGATAAAACGGCCTAGGTAATCTATTGGTATATTTTAATATTTCTCGGTGTCTAATTTAGGGTAATGACTAAGTATAAAATATATCTGCGGTGGTTATGTAGATATTTTTTTTTTGATGAGACAACTTATTGATTATCCATCCCCTACACATCAGTAAAAATTAATAACCGCATCTCAATATTAATATATTATCAGTAGATTTTGTATGAAGCCGAACGGATACGAAGCGTATTCTATTCTTCCTATCTTTCTTTCTTCGTTAATTTCATGTGGCCATTTTCACTACCTCTCCAGAATCACTTATCCTCATAATATTTCCAAATCAATTAAATCTATTCTCTCTACTTTGTCTATAGTTGGTTCATAAATTAATACATTTCTTTTTCTATCCTTCCTATAGTCATTCCACACATCCATCTTACCATTCTATTCTTTGCTACACGATTTAAGATAGAAGTGAAATGCCATTTTATCGAGGAAGAATGCTAGTGAAATATACCTCCAATGCGTCTAAATGCGTGGCTAATAGTGCTCTTAAGAGGACGTAGTACCAACATGTGTTGTCTCCGTCTTACACACATAGGACATACTGTTTAAAAAAGATCATAATCCTACTTAAAAGAATAATATCAATAAAAGGCTACACGGGACTCTAGATAATAGTCTTACATTTAGATTTTATTATAATATTATGTAAATTCACTCTAACATAAATACTAACAGTACACCATTGGAACTGATGAACGAAGTTTGCTATGTTGTACGTGTGCAAGACGGAGACAACACATGCGTGTACTACGTGTCTACGTCTTATTAAATCGATTTATTGTGCTAACACTTGAATTTTATTTGCATATGTTTTATTTAATTAATGATACACAAATTAAACAAAATAATTGAAATCGTGTGAGAAACTCTATTATATGTGATACGTACTTTTTACTTAGTGAATAACATGTGCAAATATAATGAATATGAGTAATTTGACGTATTATATAAACATGTATAATATTATGTAATTGCATTTAAATAAATTCGGTTATATTTAATGTTTAGAGTAGAAAATTTAAAAATAATTCTTAGATAGAACCATTTTAGAACTATAGTTAAGACTAAATATACAAAAGTTAAATATATTATTTAATTCCTTTGATTGAATGGTCTTATCAAGAATGAAAGAATACTTTTTTATTATTTAGAACCTATTATATATTTAAGACCAACTAAAATCTAATAAACGTAAGTATGTTTATAGAAATAATATAAAATTAATTATTATTTAAGGCATATCAATATTTTATAATGGGGCGCTGTGACGCAACTATACGTACTCATAAAAAGAAAAATGTAATACGCATGGTAATAATTTTTTATTGTATTATAGTAGATTTCTCATAATAATAATAATAATTTCATACTTACTACTAATACGCAGTACTACAAATTCTATAGAAATATTTAAAAGTTAATATTGTAAATTTCAATGTAGGTAAGTAAGAGGTCATCCACTTCATTTGTAATATTTTTAGGTTAATTTAGTTTGAACAAAGTAAAATAAATCTTATACTAAAATGTAAATTATTTGAAACTAAAATCAAAAATGTATAAAAAATATAAGTTGTGTAAATATAATTAATAGATGTCTAACGCTTATAAAAAATCGAGGGACGATGTTGGACCCGATGGAGGTTTTTTTATTACAGTTAATATATTATTCAAACAATCTTATAATAGATTTTCACGCCTTAATAATTTAAACTATCAATTTAAAAATAGAAATTACAACTGATGTACCTACTTATTGAATATTCAGAATATTCTTGAATATATTTCGCTCCAGAAATGTCTAATATTTGTTTAATATTGTGTTGTTCTTAAAGTAATACTTAATACTTAGATAATTATGGTAAAAGTGTCGTGTCCAGGAATATTATTTTATAATTTACTGGATATAATAAACCGATAAGTATGTGAAATTCTCACTCAGATATCCTACGGTTCTCCGTAGAATCATGTTAACTGTTAATAGAAGAATATTTTTTTCCATCTATTTACTTAAATTTATAAATATTAATAATAGTTTAAATTATTTGTAAATAATATGATTTATCTCCAATATACTATTAATAATATTTTACTGAAAATTACAATTTTACCTGTTATTTTAAATCGTAAAAGTTTTTCTTTAAATATATATCAATCTAAGTGTTATAAAGGATTTTTGTTTAAAAAGTGAGAATGGCAATTAAAATTAAAAACCAAATTACAAGAGAGTCGATTTAGAAGAAAGAGGTAAAATATGAGTAGAGTCATTCTTCTGGAACTTAATTTCATTTAAATGAATTAAAAATGATGTAAGACTGTTTTTCGTAATTAAAGATTAAAATTAATCGCAAATGCAGAAAATAAGTGGACCGAGGACTGGTGGGTCGAGAAACATACACAGGAACGAAAAAAAATTATGGTCGTTATTTCAGGTACCTACATATTATAAAATATAAAACCTTTTATAAAAAAAATGACGCCAGAATAAGTCAGATAATATGTGTATATTATGTATAATCAAAAAGTATGTACAATATTTTAAATCGCTACGATTTTATCACGTGAATATGATTGTCGTATAATTTCGTACACAGTGCAGTCAGCATATTAACGTTCAACTACAACTGTTCAAATCGTTTCCGTATAATTATGGTTACGGACGAAAAGGGCCGTGTCACTGATTGTTCCTGTTTGCCACAGATCTAAATCACTAGTTGATTAGATGGGAACAATAATATCATATAGGTATAATATATTTCTAATTCGCACCGCTCGTCAGGACCTTTGGGACATTTCCAACATTCGCTTGTACGAGTAGCTGTCACGTCTAGTAAACAATAGGACCACGGAATTATTATTATAATCGGATGTACCTATAATATAATCATGGTTTTTGTTATATCAATAAAATATATTATTTAATCGTTCTAAACGTTTTAATGAATTAAAGAATAAGATAGATTTAAAAGTATTCTAAATAGGTATACATTATGTCTACACTATAATATTTAACTATTAGTCGTGTAGAAGTATACGGTTTTTGGTAATTCATTATAATGGAGTAGTTATTAAACATAAAAAAACTAAATAATAATTATTAGGTAATTTTTTTTTGTTTGAAAAATGCATTCGTGGCGTTTATGATAAAAAAACAACAATGATATTTTTGCAATAGGTTACATAACATTGTTTACTACATTATAAACAATATAAGCAATGCGACTTTTTATTTCATATTTATTTATGTCAAAACAACATATTTCATTTTTGTAGCGGAACTAATATTTATTTGTTTTTCAATTTATTGGGTTTTATCGAAAAATTTACTGTTAATTAATTAAAATTTAAAGTTATGTAGTAATTTTTAAAACTATTATTTGAAAATAATGTACGTACACGTAAAGGCGACCTTAGTGAGCGCTGCTGAGACTTTTTATTGAATCGTTTATTCGATGGTAGTTAGTAGTACAGTACCCTAGCGGAAATGTATATTTATGATGGTTACTAGTTACCCTAGGGCCTCAGAGATCTGACAAGAAAACGAGATTGGTTTGGGGGAATTATTGTTAGGGGCTATACTATATATGCTATTTATACCTTCGTAATAGGACGGTGATTGTAAAACCCATTGTGCAAATATACAATATACACATTGATAAAATCTAGTAACCCATCTATCGACTGGTTTAACCTGATAGGTGAATCAACCTTGTGCTAAACCAAATGTTTTATCGATATTAAAAAAAAACATTAAATAAAATGGAAAATTTTAAATGCCTATAAATAGCACAAAAAGAATAAAAATATTTTGAAAACTATTTTTCGTGTAGAAAATGACAACATAAACATTTGATGAAAATTTTAAGTATCTATTTTAAATAAATAGAGTATTCGTTTTTAAATTATAATCAAAAAATAAAAACTGATTTTTATAAAATAGTTATATTAAACGGGTGAAAGAATATGCATCATTCTATAATACAAAATTACAAATTAAATGTTTTTGAATTAAAATCAAAAAACAAAATTCGATTTTGTCAAAAACTGGTTTTGCATAAAAATTCCCGTTTTTCCTTTTTTATTTTTATTTCTATTCTATACACATTTCGACAATATATTTTTGTGCTCAGTCAAAAAGTTTGAAAATACAAGATAAGATTCTTCATAAGTTTTTATTATAGTTATTTTGAAAACATTAAAGATATATAGGCACATTTTTGTAGCTAAAAAAGTACAAAATATACAATTTTAGCAATGAATTGAAAATGTAATACAAAGTTTCTCTAATGTAACTAGTATGCTGTAACAAAAAAAAAAAAAAAATCTTAATAAATATATAAACAGTTTTTTATAAACATTTTTAAATTTAAATTTGGACAAAATTAGGTAATTTAAACAAAGAATAACGATTTTAGTTATTTTGTTGTAATTTAAAAATATTATTTGTTGTTATGCTAAATTATATTCTATACTTAAAATAACTTTTTTTTTCGTTTTCACCTTTTGTAATCGTTGAGCTATTATAGTTTATGCTAATAGCTATAAAAAAATAAAATTTTAAATGCAAAATGTAATTCAACTTATTGTATAGCTAATAATCAAATAAATTACTGTAATAGCAATATATAATAAATATATCCCGGACGGATAGACTTTCGCTATAATTGTTTTTAGTATACAATTATTTACTACATACATTACTGTGACTAATTTTTCATTGAAAATACACATTACACATCTAATATACAATAACGCGGCGAATATTATATACAAAAATAAAAACAAATGAGAAATCTTAATAAAGTGACAACAAAATTATGTGCTGGTTAAGTTAAAGGATATAATATTTATACTTTACAGTTGCTTTTGTTTGTGTTTTACTAATTAATTTGATGAAATCTTGTGTTTAATATTAGTATCAATAATAATATTTGGGAAATAAATTATTACCATTTTTTTCCAAAGAATACCTATAAAAAGGTAGTTGGTGCTTCGTATTCGTATATAATATGAGGTCCATATATTTTATTTATTATAGTGTTTGTTGCGTCATATATTAAATAAGAACCCAAGTATCCAATCTTGTAGTAAACGTTTATTAAGCTCAAAATAAAAAGTTTAAAGTGTAAAAAACCAAAATTATTCCCTAGAGATATACAAAGATCTAAAATTCTGGTTGAGAAAGTGTCTAATATATTTATTTAACAAACCAAAGTAAATCTTCTCATATAAAGTGCTTTTAATGTGATTTAATTAATCATGGCTGTTTGTAAGTAAAACACCATACAAATTTAATATTAAGTATCTTGAGTGTTTCTCATGTTTCCTTAACAATTTTGTTAATGATCAAAGTTAAGAAAAAAAAAATTATTCTTATACCATCATTTAAAACATTTAACGACGCGAAAAAGTTATTGCTGGGTTTGTGGCGAGTGGTCTTTTTGATCACGTGAGTAAAAGTGCTCTAAAATCTTCATATTATGTTCCTCACTAGTGAAATATTTTCCTAAGGTAGTTAGTGTAACTTGTCCCAGTTGTAGTTGAAATAGTATTATATTTAAAAAACATAATTTAGTTTTAAGAAATTAGTGGAAGCGCTCTGATATATACTTTAATTTAACGTTACAATACAAATTAACTGATTTTTTGATTGTTTTGCGAAAAACAATCAAATTAAAGTTTTTAATTGCTATAAATTAGAAAAAATATTATACCTACAATAAGTAAAAGGTGTATAATTTAAGTTTATTTCAATTGTATAATACATTTATAAAGTGGTTTTTCTATCAATAAACCCACAGCAAAAAATTAATTAGGATTTATGTATTTATTTTTTACCATACCAAACGACAGCAGTTTAAAGATTAAACAAGTATTTTGAATTTTAATTATTGAAAAAAAGACGTGTTTCTGTTATACACAGATGATCAGTGAGTAGTATTAAAAAGAAAAAAATGATTTACAAGTATACGAAATGGATTCATCAATCTTAAAGATTAAAATCTCATGCAGTTTCCAATCTTTCAACAATAAAACCAATGAATAGCACACAATATTTTAAAAACTTTTGAAACGTGTGATTAGAGTTGCAGCAACAGACGAGTAAGCCTCTTCGGGGGGATCAGCGTTACATATACCTACCTATCTAAAACCGCGGGGGGAGAAAAAAAAATAAGAGGACAACTCTAAACCGACTTTTGGTCGTATTCCCTCTCCGGCGCCACGAGAGGTTTAATTTTAGTAACTGCGGTACGGGCGCACAACGACCGTATCAAACCGTATTATATTATATAGTTTTTAGTAGATAGGAATCGCGTAATCCGCATGTGTCTTATACCTAATAGGTCAATATATATATATATATATATATATAAAGGGCTTCTCCGATGTTTACGCTGTCCGCCACTTCTTTCGGCTTCTTTTATACGGAGATAGAGACGTCAACGTTAAGTGAGTCATTTGTTCGAGTATTTTGTTCTGTCTCACTGTTGTACACACGGACCACGGCCGCCACCGAGATACGCCGACGACGGAGAAAAAAACACACACACACCATACTACGTATTTTGTCGAGCGCACGCGTTAAGAGTGTGCGTTAAAATTCTATCGTTCTCACGACGGTTGCTGCGGCGCCTTTGTGAAAGCTGCCACTTCCGCCCCGTCGGTAATGTTTGGAAATAGGGACAGCTGCCCGGCGCATTATTATATATAAGATGTAATCGAGGACCAGCCGCGTCGTTGTAGGTGACGCGCTATACGGTTAGTGCAGTTGACCCGGCAGATATCGCGGCGAGTAGTAGACTACTATATAATATACACGACGCGATAAGCAACAACGCCAACAGCACTAAGTGCTCGCCACTACACCGATTAATAACACTGTTTGAAATTTGAATAATGCAAGTTCTTATTATTATCTATTTGTCTATCTATTGTGTGGCGCGAAAACGGCTTTGTGGGCATAGTATATCTTAAATCGTCTACGCCGTGACTACACTTTTTATGATGGAAATAATGTCGGCACTGGACGTCGCGTTTGGTCTGTTCGTTTTTTTTTCGTTTTATCTTCTTGCCGCCGATCATGTGTGATTAGCATTTAACTGCAGCTGTATCACATAAAATTTCACCGATTAATAATAATAATAAACAAACTGAGGCGCATCCACTTCAAAGTGGAATATCTCATCATAATAATCATTAATACAAATAAATGTGTCAAAATAACTGAAAAAATATATTGATTACATTTTGATTGAAAAATGAAAAGAGTCGAAATATAATTATGTTATATTTATTGGTACGACCACTGACCATGAGTCTGATGTCAGATTCATTAGAAATTAATTAATGATTAAAATATTAATTACAAATATTTAATAAGTCTTAAAAACCTGTTGAGTTAATAACAGGTAAAATAATTATAAACAAAATGTCAATGTACAATTTACTTATTCTCCATCGTATTATAACAATATTATAATATTAACAATATATGTACATTGTACTTACATAAGTTATTCGCTAGATAACCCGTTTGTTAAATAATAATTTGATTCATCAAGAAGACGTGCTAAGCTCTGTATAACTGTACAAGTATAAACCAATTGATTGAATAAATAGATTAATGTTTAAATATTTTTTATAGCTATATAGGTGTGGATTAAAATCTTCGTGTAATTTTATATAGGAGGATAAAATGAACGAAATAAATAAATATAGGGATTAATTTATTTGCTACGTATAAGTTACATTATACGAATTATTAAAATAATGATTTTATTTCAATAAACTATAATATTATGTATTATATTTGTAATATATTTTGTTATTAAAGTGATGCAATTAAAAATATATTTCATAAATAATGTTATGCATCAATGTTATGACCGATTGTCATAATTGTATATAATGAATAAAAGAACATATTATTATATTGTATTACGTATTACGCTGTTGAAGTATAGAGAAGTCGCAATTATTGCTAAAACCTAAAGAGATTTATTATAAAGCCATATTGAATACTTTCTGAAATTTTAAGAAATTTTATCAAAAATGAAAAATTGTGAAATACGTTATGATTTATTATTAGTTGGTAAAATAATTTAGTTATTTGTCAATAAAGTAAATTAAGTACAATAAAAATCCAACACGTATGTAATCAATTCAAAGGTTCTATACCCATATTCTCAGACATTATTTTCGTTTAAACTAAATAATTAATAATAATGTCTAATGCAAATTCAATTGAAAACAATCGAGTACATAAGAGGTTATTTATTATCTTAATAAGATGAGTGCAGAAAGTCATTACTGACTTATTCACTGTTGAACAATATCTGCAGTCGGAAGTGGATTTTCAAATTGTTATTTTAGATTTTATCAACAAAATGCATTAGGTGGTTTAAATATTTATATTCCTTATACTAAGAGGAAGAATGCTTCCTTCGATAATATTACCACAAACAGGATTAAAATAAACATTTTAGGAAATCACTAAGACGTATCAAATTAAAATTAAAACTTTTCATTAGAATTTCAAAATCTACTACAAAATTACTTTATAATTTAGGACATAAAAAATTCATTTTTTATTTGAGAATAAAATATTTAAGGCTTAATCGATAATATATCATAAGTCTATTAGTCTATAAATAACAATATAAAATAATAAAAAAAAAAATTATTAGGCGTTATCATATTATTATGTGAGTATTTTGTTTGATTTATTATTAAAATTAAGTATTAACTATTACTCTAATAAATTTATTTACCGAACAACAAAATCAAAATATGATTTAAATAATCAAATATTTAGTATTAAATTTACATACTTACATAGAATCTCCGTAAAAATTAGATTTTATTTATTTATTTTCTTTTTTTGAAAATATAGGTTCATGTTAGTTATAATTGTTGGATCATACATTATTATTTTGATTTATGGTAGTACAACTAATAAGTACAACATATGTGAATTAATGAGTTGATAATAGTACTATACCAATAAAAAATATAAACCCAAATAAGGATTATAATAATAATTTATTGTATTTGATAATTTGTACAAATATTAAATTAAATTTTCAACTCTAACAATAATTGCCCTTAATAATATAGATACATTTATTTTATTTTGACAATGAATATTTCTGTAGTTTGTCAAGATGAAGGAAATGAAATGTCTCCTTTTTTACAAATATCATAAATGTGAATTATTAGGTAGTGTGTAAAATACTGGAATTCAATGGATGCATCTAAAAACGTTGTCAGTGTTACCTATTGAAACTGATGGTATCAAATTAAAGGACATATCCTCCACAGAAATAGTTAACCAAGGTTTTTGACAAGGGTCAATGTTATGATACGGGTCAAACAATTATTTGTTCTTGACTCATGTCTGTCACTAAAATTATAAGAGGACAATAATTTACTGAATGTTTAATAATTATAATTTTTTTAGTTTCAACAAGGAACAATTTTACTTTTAATTTTTTGAAAATGAAGAATACATTATGGATTCATTCTTAAATCTATGTTTTTAATTAATTACGGTCGTATAATTGGACCTAAAACCTATAATTGTTTTGATATTTTAATTAAACAATAATCGTATATTCGTATTATTACATATATTATAAAAATAATTTTTGTATTAAACTTTTTATTTGTTGAATGGTATTATTTTTATTAACATATATCCGATTTTCTTACTATAGAACAAAGATCATTGTATAGAAATTATCAACTGATGAATTTAAATCTTGACATTTATTGTTTAACAATTATTTAGTAAATATAAAAATAATAATAAGTGTCAAATACCAATAATATTTGACACTTATAATTATTGTGAAAAATATAAAACCATATTTGTATTTAAATTCTATAATATTTCGATAATCAAATAATTATAATAAGCTTAAATAAAATGGGTATTAGAAAAATGTTACAGTGTTACACCAATAACAGTAAATATTTATGAGCTTGAAGGGAAATGTCAAGTGGTTACGGATAGGGAGTATAGAGAGTGTAGAGATGATTATAAATGTATAGAAAATAGTAGAGAAAAACTGTGGAACTTATTTATTTATTCAAAACACTACGAGCAAAGTCCAATTACATATTATAAATACTATAAAGTACATTTTAATAGGCATTAAAATTATGCTCGAAATAGCAATGTAGGTGAATACTAAGTTAACTAATATTATTAAAATAATCTTTAAAAAGTCTAAGAACGTATCATTTTAATTGGTATTTAACTGTAATTTAATTGAATGATGTAAAATCGCAAGAATTGTGTTGATAGGTTAATATTTAGAAACATGATATTATTTTATGGTCTCTCAAATTGTCAAAGATATTTTAATTTTAATTTTATTTCAAACATTTATTTAAATAGCTAATACTTAATAAATATTAGGTGATTACTGCAGATATTATATAAAAATTGTGTGTTGAATACAAATAGTTATACATAGCTCAGTATAATATATTTAATAAATAACGCCGAGCAGATTTCACTTTAAAATTGCATTGCCTGAATTTCACCATACACATTAAATTTGTTTTTACTATAAAAATATATAAAAAAAGTTTCTGTGCTCAAGCATAAAATCCATTTGAGAAAATTTACTCAAACATTTGACCCGATTCGAATGTTTTCCACTTTTCAAAGGTATCTAAACTTACAACAGTTTTATAACTCTAACATTTATTTTTATTCTAATATTAATTTTTAGATTTAACTTAACATGCTAAGTATACTGATTGCACGTCGCTAAAATCTGCAGTGGAAAAAATACAAAAAATAAAAATAATAATAATTCGTGAATTACAAAGTTGAAATATAAAATTTAACAATTCAGCATATTTCAATCATTAAAACTTTATTTAAAATACTAAGAACATCGGGTCTGCATAAAATAATGAAATATATTTTTTATGGTTATCATAGAATAATAATTTATATTGCGAGATCACAGAAAGTTCATTATCCTTCTATATAGAAAATGAAATGCCAAAGTTATAGGATAATTTTATGCAACGAAATTAGGGAAGTTCAAATTATGCATAAGTATCATTATTATTTATGTCACCAATTAATAAAGGTTTATATTTTTTATATATTTTTAAAGCAGGTTGGTCAAACACTGTAGTGATATAAAATAATTAAGAAAGTAAACCTAATTCTATAATAATTATGAAATTATCATTTTATATACAAAGACACTAAATACGATCTATGCTCTAAAAATGTAATATAAAAGTAAGATAGAACATAGAACGAAAGGGAAATTATGTTTTTTTGAGAAATACATTATTTTATAATGTATATTTATTTTTAAAAATCAAACATCTATTCAGAAGTAACAAACAATTTGATAAAAAAATTCAATGATAAATGCTTTAACATTTATTTTTTAAAAGTAACATAAATTGTTGGTATAGTTGTGAACAACGTTATAATATTTATCTGAGCTTATGTTCATTTTAATCTATCGGTAATTTGAATAATAACAATAAATGTTAATTATGTTGAGAATAATAAAACTTTATTTATCAACTATCTTTCACAACGATGTAAATAAATATAAAACAAATTATTCAATACATTTTTGAATTGTTAGATAACAAATAATAAATATGAAAAAATAATCTTAATTATTATAAAATATTTTCATATATACATAATACAGAACGCTTTGTTTAATATCCCTAAGAATTATTTTGGTATTTGATTGATGTATAATATAATATAATAATCTTTAAATAGATTCGGTTTTACAGTTAAAGCGATGTTAATGAAATTCGATCACAATTCAAATTTATTCTATTCATTTGGATTTGTATATTAATATGTTTATATATTATAATATTATTTTAAGATTTTAATAACTTTACTTATAATTTAATTTAGAAACTTATTAATTACGACATAATTATAATTTCAGTCTTAATTGATTATTTTAAAGAAGACTTATGAATTAGTTCACTCTGTATTATAACCCTTCGTAGCGTTATCATTTTAACTCGCCCATAACCCGTTTTGTGTATGTATATATATATATTTTTTATCACATCTTTCTCTTTTTGTCCCCCTATCCTCACACCTATTGTTTCTTTCGTGATCATCCCAGTTCACTACCTCTTTTGTAAAATATCCTTTGTACTTTCACCCTACATCCCGATATAACAGTTTCATTAATTTTACCTTTAATCGAAACTGCTCCCAATCATCTCACTCATTTTAAATTATGAATTTTAGTATGAAAATGGAAGTATATTTTCAGGTTTTACAGATTAAAAAGGTGGGCAAAATGTGTTTTTAATTATAAAAGTTACGTTAAAAATATTTCCTTGTAATTGTGTGTATATACAGAATACATATACTATTCACAGTAGACAGTTTACACACATACACGCATTTTATAATATTTTAATATCAATAATACAAAATAAAGGTGACTGTTGTAGTTGCTATTATTATACGTTATATGTAGTGTGTACAATGTGAAAAAAATCGTTTAAATATTTTCAAAAGATTTTTATATTTATGAAAAACTCGATCAACTGCTGTTATATAACTCGTATATATTTCGTGTTTATTTTTATTGTCGAGTGGCAAGGAGACTTTGATTAAACGTTAGCGGTAAAAAACAATTTTTTTCTTAACAGTTATGTAGCCAATGAGGGCACGGGACATGGGGATCCTCCATCAGCTGCATTATGTATAAAAATATATTGATATATTTTTTTTGACTATATTAGTTTTGTTTTATTGTCAACATTTTGAAAAATATAATATTATTATCATCTTTATTCTGTGAGGTCAATATACATTTTTGATAAACACCTTAGGGGGCAGCTGACGTATGGTTGAAAAGGAGAATAGTTATAAGTTTAAAACCATAAAAAAAAATATAGGTAAATAATAAATATATATATATATATATATATATATAGGTTCTTGTTGGTTGAACTACGCTACCTCTTTGCCATCGAGATTCGCGATTGCCAAATTATAAATATAAGATAGAATAGTTAAAACTGTACTAATTTCATAATTGATATGGTTATTCGATAAAAATAGAAATATATGATGTGTATATAAATTTTTTTTTTGAGTGTTAGAAGTTTAAGTAATAAATTAAGTAGGTTACCTAATGATTAATTATAATTTGGAAGTATTGTAAAAAATAGGTATTGTAATGATTAAACTATTAAGTGTTTAGTATTTAATATTTTATTTATCAACGATGACTTACATGCAGAATTATGTTAGTCAATATTTATTATTTTTTTTAAAAATGTTGCTGTTACTTTTTACTGACGAAAGGCGTATTAAAACGTGACGTTCAATACATTCATTAAATTTCACGTTAAAAATTTATAGTTGAACACTTTGTTAATTATTTATTGAACCTTATTATAATAGTATAAATGACTACCAATAACTTACAAGTCTGACATACGAATTATTTATTCAGAATTATCAATGTTATAAAATTGATTTTAACTATGTTCTCGTTTATTTATATTATAAATGTATAATATTATTAAGATATAATGCTTACGTGCAGTGAATTATTTTATGGAAGCAGTGGAACTATTCTACGATCAGATTTACAGTTTTGTTATTTATTTTGAAATTATTATTTTTTATACGCAATACTTATCAATTACATATAATATTTACTACAAAATAATTTTCCATTACAGTTGGAAAACATTTTTTATTTTTAATGTTCTTTGTCATTAATAACTATTTGTATTACACTGTGTTGAATATTTTATTAGTATACCTTATTTATAACATTATACATGTTTTTATTAAAACGATATCATAGTTAATTAATACGTTTTATTCGTATATTTAATTAGATATTAAATTAAGTTAACTAATGTACCTGACGTTTATATTTGAAAACGTATTATTCTATCTATTATTGTATATTCAAAGTTCTTTGAAATTGTGTCATGGTTTAAAGATCAAACAATAACATTTATGAAGATATCTGAAATAATAAATGTTCGATATTATACGGATAACCGTTGTTTTCTTTAAATGACATAATTTTATTTTTAGTAGGTGCATATTATTAAATGTTTCAAAGTTTTTGGTAATAAATAATTAACACTTAACAGAGTATTAGGTTGAAATTTCTGAATAAATAATTCATATTAATCTAAACATTTCATAATATGTATGGTCGTGCGGGATGTGAGTCGTAAATATGTGATACAGATAAATAAATATTTAAATTTTAAGTGTCAGTTATGTAATTATGTAAAATTAACATTAAAATATGAATACAAGTATAAATTTAGCATGGACATGTTTAAGAGAGTATTAAAAGCAAAGCAAAGGTTTTCATTAACTCCTTATACATTTACACATGTATGAAAAATAAAGTTGAAAAAATTTCTTAAAAATATGATAATTGTTATTTTTAAATAATTGTATGTTATAATATAATAATTAATTATACTAAAAAATATTTTATCCTAATTATAAATAAAAGTTTGTAACTTAGGTATTCTACTTTAAAGTATGATTTTTTTTAAGTTTCAAAAGTAGGAAAGTAAAGAAATTAATGATTGACAAAGATTAATTATATTTTTCCTTTTTCACTTAAATACGTTTTGTTGGAATAATTTATAATGAGTCGAATAACTTGTATTGTTTATATTATATTCTAAGATCACATTGTTTGCACTTAATTACAACCTTACTTGTTGCTTATTATTTTAAAACGTATTATGACAATAACAATTATTAAATATAAGATTAACCTTTAAGATATTAAATTATAAATGTTGTGTATTTGCTGTATATCAGAATAATAATAAAAATTAGAAAAAAAATTTAAAAAAAAAATAAGAAAATATGCGATGAAAAGCATAAAATATAATATTATAATTTAGATAAAAAAAATGGACCTTTCTGGTCATATAGCCTACACATTTGGAAAACAATTAAATCCTTAAATATTCAAGCTATTCAATGATTTTAAACTACAACGCTATACGTATTATTATTTGTAGACCCCTAGTATATGGTTAATCAAGCTTTTTACAAAGACATAAAAACTCATATCGTTACTTAACTTACAATATTTTATTATAAACGATTCCAAAAACTAACCTAAATAACACACTCTAACTATATTAATGCCAGCTAGTTCTAAAGATTCAAAAGAAACTTAAAGTATGACTTCTTCTTATTAATTAATTAATTATTATTATTATTATTACAAAAAAAAAAAAATCCATTGCTAAATATATAAATATATAATCTTGAGAGATATTACCAATGGATAACTTTTTCTATCACAAAACTTATGTTATTATTGTAAATATTGTTACTAAAATAACTTATTCTATAAATGTGTGTATGAACAGATTGTTTTATTTCTTTTTAACAACAAAAATAATAATAATAATAAATTGAACTGCCTACCTGATACTATGATCAATCAGCGTAAAAAAAAATAAAAAAATAACAATAATAATATAAAATAATAAATTCACTCGTGACTATCAAATATAATTAAATTTAGGATTTATGAAAATGTAATGTGCTGTTCATTATGAAATTAATACAACTAATAGGAATTTAAAACTGCAGTGAAAATAAGCATTGATTATTTACATAGGTAAATAACCTATATTATTTATGTTATTATCGGTATAAATATTATTAATCGAATACAAACAAAAATAAAAAGTTTGTGATCTTGTACTATATTGACCTCAATCTTTGGCTGATAGTGTTTTTCAACAATAATAAATTGAATATTAGTTGTTCGCAATGGATTTACGAAATATCGTAATCACTGTGCCGTCTATAGAATATTGCTTTTCTGTGTATCACGAGCCAATAGATTGCATTTTGTACCGATTAATTTATTGTATTAATTTTCGAACCGATAAGACGTGTGTACGCCTATATATCGTTGTCCCAATAAATTGCCAAAATCCTTTCATCCCTATTTCGGTAAGAAATGGTATTGTCATTGTGTGTAGGAAGAAATACGATATATGAAAACAATACAACACCCCACGGAATATTGCCTATTGGCTATAGAATTTCGTAACAGGTGGTCCTTGTAATAATATAATATATATTATTTTTTTTTATTGGTGTACCTGTGTCATTCCATTGCCATGAGACAGCTTTAATTGTTCAAGCTTTCGTGTTCTTTATTCATTATTACCTTCGAAACAAAACAACAATGGTCCCTGTCAGGCGCAAATGTTAATTAACTTTTAAAATTGGTTGGTGGCAAATGAGAACAAAGCAAAACAATAAAAAATGACAAGGTGAAACGGGGTAAAAATTAGATCCTATAGCATTTTAAGGTAGAAAATCTGTGTTTCTCTCCTCCGCCCTCCCATCGTATCCTATAGGGCACACTTTGGCTCTCAACCAGATCGATTCGATAAGTTAATTAATGTGTGCTGGTTTTTAGGCGATATGGATTTATTCTATGATACAGACCGGTCGCGCACCCTCGTAAATTAGGTAGATATAATATAAAAGCAAGTGAAACAGATAGATGCCGAGCGGCAGTCGTACAAAATTAAAATTAATTACTTTGATTTATTTTCGACATTTCCATATTGATTAATTGTCATCTAACACGAGCTGCAATTAATAATGACCGCACACGATTAAGAGGATTTGTTTAACAAATCAAATATTATGTCAACCAGCAGTGTATTTTGATCCAAAACGGTATACCTACATTATTTTCCAAAATCTTTTCATTTCCTCTTTCTAAGATATCTAATAAGTTATAATTTAGTTCAATTTTTATACATATGTACCAATGTAAATGTGTATATTAATACAATGTATTATAATACTGTAATAACTATGGGATTAAATTAATATTAAACTTTATTATTTGTATTCTATGAGCTATAAAACGATGACCATATGTTTTGTTAAATTACTTTTCTGTATGAAGTACGAAGTACGAGTACTAAGTATCCTAAACTATACATATCTATTTGTTCTATGAATTTTCTATAAATCTTTATATATTTATGCATGTATGATGTATACGTTATTAATGACAATATAGTAATTGTAAAACAATTTGTATACGTTAAAGTTATATTTAGTAAGTTATATACTTACTTAATTGTGTGTGTCATCATTACTCAAATAAATAGATGTACTATATTAGGCATAATGTTTGTAGAAAATTAGATTTATCCATACTATTGTTATATCAATTATTCGTTGTCTTATTTATTTCGTAAAAAATTATCTCGATTTTTATTATTAGTTAAAATTAGTTTTGATAATGTAAAACATACCTTCGAATTAAAAAAAAAATGATGTACATGAATCTTATACTGAAATTATCTATTGGGTATTAGTTCTATAAAAATTTGTTTAAACAAAAAATGTTAGATAAGTTAAAATTTTACTTAAATAAGTGCTTAAGAAAGCCTATGGTTATTAATAGTTGAAAGTTTCAAAAACTATAATGTAAATAGAATGGTGGTTCTAAATATCCACACAACATTTAACGTTAAGGTAGCGTAAAAACCGATTTCGAACTTTTGTTAAAATAATTTTACAGTTTATCAGATAAATAGATAAAATAATAATACCTTAATTCTATAAAAACCGGGTCATCATGCATTAAATACATATTAAATCCTTGAGGTTTAAAAGTTACTATTATTAAGTTCCTTTGTACACGGTACATAAATATAATATATTTATATAGACATACAGCAGAAAGATATTATAGGTTTATATGAACTTAAATCGACCTACAGGTAGATTTAGGTAAATTATTTATACCATTTATTTTTACTTAAAGGGAAATTTCAGGTTAATAAATCTTACGTGTTTTTCAAAACATTTTATTTAAAAAAATATTCAATCTATAATTCTAATTTATACATATTACAATATATAATATGAAAGTATTACTATATAGGTGATGTAAATATAACGTACATACAACAATGCAACTTAATACACATTGTAAGCACCATTACTGTTATTCTAAATTGTATATGTGGATTATTGTCTTTCACCAGTTTCACCTATAGGCTAAAACACATATTGTATTACATATAATATTATTTACAACGTATAAGTACATTAGTATATAAACTATATATGTATATCATATTTTTGAAAACCTTTTATCCAATTTATTCATGTATAGCCAAGAGATAAAATTCAATATATGAATTGTGCATTGAGGCTACCGAAATTGTAAAATCCCTATTATTTTTCGAGACAACCGTGAAAAGAGCAAAGAAACTATAATATGCAATAAACGACAAAACCAATAAAACTCGTTGGTTATATTTCGTTAAAAAAAGTTTTTTATTCTAGTAAAATAATATTAATGTACAAACGTTTAAAATATTATTATGGATTTGGTACTACTGTAGGGTTCTGTTATGACCTTGTTTGCGATCATACTGAAATTGAAATGGAATACAATTTATATTATTATTTGAAAAATCAACATAATAATTTATTTACCTATTTGAAAAAAAAATAAAATGTTGTAATAGTAGTATATTATAATTATTGTTTATTTTTTTCTAACATTTTAATAATTCTTGAAATGATTATGTTTCAGTGTGCGGTACATATCCAAAGTATTAACATTAATTTTTATTCATTGTTAACAAAATCATTAAGAAAAATTGTGATAAATAAAATTTATGGTTGAAAATAAATTAAGTATACCTATAAATTATTTTACTATTATACGTATATGTATTATATTGTATATATTTATTAAAATAAAGTTTTCCTGACGTTGTCATGTTAACTTGATGTTATTAAAACACAATCTTTTTGACGTTATTTAATAATATATATTATATATTATGTATACATAAAATTCCCTTATTATGATTATTTACGTTCAATGCAATTTAAAACTTAATCGTATAATATAAATTATAATTCATGTTAATTACATATTTTTGTTATTGTAAAATTACAAAGAAATCGTTAACTTTTATATAACTAAATAATAAAATTCATATAATAATTTAAGTATTTTAAATTTCATCCTATTAAACTGGCCTGACAAAAATAGTAGTTGTACGATCTTGCATCTTGCTCCAGGTGACAGATTAAATGTATTTTGTATTATTTTATATTGGAAGTATTATTTATTTTATTTACGAAAATACTACTCAGATTCCAGAGTTCGTGCGAAAAAATGCGAGAATATTTGACCAATTTGATGCATATAATATTACTGGTATTTATAATTACTTGTGATAGTATGTGCTAGCGTGTAGAGATTAAATTTAAAAAATGTATACCGCTGCGATAAAAAAGATAGTAAATTTTTTGTAGTGGTAGTTTATTTTTTCTAAGGAATTGCGGAAGTCATTAAGCAAAGATTTTTTTTATATTATATATAAAAATATCAACTTATACGTTGTGAAAATCCCTTACAGTTCGTATTTGTCGGTACATAATTGCCAACGAGGAAATATGCTCTTATTGCTTCAAATAGGTTCAACACTTACTTCACTTATTATATTGTTGTCTGTATGTAATTAAAAAATAATAATGAACCTTTTCAATTATTTTTTTTATACGCTATTATTGAATCGTGATTTATGACAATCGAACATCCTCGATTAATAAATTCAGATTTGGCACGGGTACGTAGTATAATATGTATTTATCGCATGTACCTATTTTTATGAAATCTGAGAACTATGAACTTTATTTTTGGGTTATATTGTAATATAATCTTATAATCTTAAATTGTCACACAAGCGTTTTTTTTTTAACTAAAATATTTCATTGTTGGTAAAAAAAGGCAATATCACAAGTATATACCTATACTAGTTGAAAATATCTACCAGATGTCCGGAGATAAAATAGTAAAATATCGGTAAGATATAGTGGATTGCTTACAAGTAATAACATCTAATTTAACAACTAATATTCTTGTACTATCATAGCCATAGTCTATAATGGCCGTAATATAATTATATTATGTATTGTTTTGGGTGTTACGCTACTAATCAGAATATCGAATCCGTGGCTGCAGGCGGGTTAGGTTAGCGGTTCGGAGTTTAAACCAGTGTTGAGTGGTATTCTCAGGAATTTGTTTTGGAGAATTTGAAATTTTTTTAAATTTTCGTTGAGAAAATGGCTACCTATATCTTATATATATTTGGCATATTATTTAGTATTTCAATAAAAATATATAAAGGTATTATAAAAAAACCATTTTAGAAATATTTAAAAGTTCTTTACTTATGAGTGTATCACCTATTTTTATACACTTACTACAATATGTGACACACCAACTTTTATAAAAACTTTTTGTAAAGAAAACACATTTATTTATCATTATTATTTAACAGCTGAAAAGTAGTGTTAGTGCAACATATTTTATTTAGTATGTGTTGCACATAGCAATTGCTGAATCGTATCTTTTTGTTATCAAAAGATCAAAAAAAAAAAAAAAATCGTTTATATATTTCTTATTGTACACGTATCTTTTGATATATATTCTTTTTCAATAAAGTTAAATATGCTTGTATAACATTGTAAACTGTCGTAAAGAACAGTTGTAAATTTTCAATATTTGAAGTAGGTAACTATAATATGTAATTATTAATGGATTTACAACCAATTAATTAGTGTGTAATATTGAGTATAATAATTGCTATAATTCTGGGAAAAGTTGTTTCAAGGAAACTGTTCTTTGCCACCCAGACAAACTTTTTGGTGGAAATACTTTATACAGTTTCAATATTTACATGACCGGCTGTATTCTCGCTAAGTGTGGTATGTGAAAGTAATTTAAACCTAAACATTGATTAAAACAAGTTTTTATTGTATATATTAAATTTGTAAAAGTTCAAAACAATGTTTTCGGTATTTTAAGCTTACAAAAATGTGAAAAATGTACTAGGAAATAAGGTGAAATGTATTTGTAAAAATTGATTTATACAAGTACATTACATTATCGATATAATATTTTTTTACTTTTGTGTAAAAATAAAAATAAAATTACATAAAAAGTATTCAATAGAAATGTTTGATACTTTTAATCGACGAGTTTTTGTTTTATTATTATTATTTTTTTTTTTTTTTTTATATTTCATCTAGCTGAATACGATATATTGTCGGTGAAGTCAAAGATATAATATTGAAAAATGTGCCAATGGCTTAGCGGACTGAAGTGAGTTCAGTAAAGAGGAAACTGTATTATGTATTATGAGCATAATTTTAGTATACGATAAATAGTAAAAGTTGAGTAATTTTGTTTATTTCCACATAGGTTTTCATAATTTTATACTTCACTATAAAAAAAAACACGCCCCACGACCAGCGCGCATCCGAAACGACTTTCTCCATCGCGCGCCGCTCGTCATGGTAGGCGGTGGACGGGAGTTTGGAAAACCAATAAGAAGCCTGCAACTCCGTGTAACGGACGCGAAATCCGCCGCCGACCAGTCATGCTCTTAACGCGCGGCGAATATAATATTTTAATAAAATGGACGGCTCGGATATGTGCGCATTAACGGACATGTTCACGGAACAAAAAATTATTGCATATGTACCTTGGCGCCGGCTTGGCAGGACGTAATAACTGATGTCCTAGTGCAATACTGTGATGACATATTATACGATAACCGTTTCGGTACGTTAGCCGTTCATTAAAATAACGTGTTCAGTCGGTTATTTAACGTTAAAACCAAACGTATTCTCAAATGGAAATCATGATTATAAATACGTACTTCGATAATAATAATTATAGAACAGCGATCGGCGGATGTTAAATCAACGAAACTGGTTGATACCTAACACCGGCGATGGTTACGTCTGAGATGATAACGTATGTATATATATATAAAAATAAAAAAATCGGTAGGTATTTCTCGAATACCGGAAAACAATATTGTGTCGAGCATAATAATAATAATAATAATATACTAATTGCGCGTGTCGGTCAAGCGAAATGGTTTCGCGCATTCCGGTCTGAGATTCGTGTCCACGTCGCACCCCCTCCCACCACTTCAGCCCCATCCGCCCCACCACTAAACCGGGACGAAGACTGCAGTGTTATATTAGTATATACTACGCTATTTGAACGCCACAGCTGACTCGTTGCACAACACGCGGCGCGCACCGCGTAGCGACGTCGACTATGACCGACTCGATGGATTTCCGCCGGCGTTCGGTTTTTCGGAAATCCCGTCGGGACCATTTATTATATTATTCTCGGGCACGCCGTTCCCGGCGGACTTCCCGCGCCGCCGCCTCTGCCGCGGGTTCGTGTGGGTCGGACAATGTGTACAAATGTCGTGTGTACCGAGAGCGTGCACGCGTATTATATCATCGTGTGTGCGCGTATATATATATATATATATATATATATACATATACATACATAGGGTACCGGCTGTAAAACAATACATACATTACAATAAATAGCGCGGGATATGTATATACACTGCAGCGGATACGGCGCAATAATAAGTCACGCGAGTCCGGAGCAGACGCGGTGTCGCGATCGCGCAACGATTATATATACCTACCACTGCACCGTATATAATGTACCTATAGCGGTGGCGTTAGAACGTAGCCGAACACGATTTACCGTCGGCTGTGCGTGCGGACCTGCTTGTCGTGTGTTTTTGTGAGCCGTCGCGGATGTATTATACCGCAGACCTTGCCCGCCCGCCAGTACGGTACGACAATAATATTATCGTGGTCATCGTTGTGTTGTTCATAATAAGGTTTTGATATAGGTAATTGGCACTAGGTCGAATTCGAAAAGATTCAATAAACCGAGCTAGGGGTAGGTAGTAACCAAAATGCCACTATGTATAATATTGCTGCATTCAATAAAATACTGAGTACTTTTAACGGATGTTATGTTATCGTATGGGCATATATTGCGCCGAAAAATGCAGGCAACGAAGGAAAAATTATGGAATCGGAAAAAGGTATATAATACATCGATAATCGCGCCGATCGATATGCGAATGTAATATACTTACATTGTCGTAGGTCAGTTTGAACCGGTCGATCCCTAAAAATATATATTATTAATATGTATATTACTATTGTTTATTACCATTGTTTTAGAACTTACAGATAAATTACAGCACGTTGATCATATTTTGAAAAATTTGTAATTTACAAATATGTTTAGTGACTTTAGATTTTGATAACTACGAATCTTAAATCTAAATAATCTAAATCGTTTTTACGTGTTTAATTTCCTATTTTTTTTCTCAAGTGTGATAATCTAATGACTAATCTACGGCGTTGTGTTCGTAGGTACCTTTGAAAACCATTATTTTTATTATTTGAATTAATATGCCTTTTTAGTATTATGTCAAAAAGGCACAATTGATGTATACCCTTTTGTACCGGCGCTATATTATATAAGTAGTGTCCAAAGTTCAACGTAGTTGACGAATACTGTATTATATTATTATCAGATGTTTGAGTCTCAGCATATTATGTACTTGCATAATAATATTATATTTACAACAAATATTATTTAAATATGGTAATAGTCATCGAAAGTAATATCGGTAGGTATATATTATTATGTTTATCATTGCTTATCAAATATACTTTTAAATTGTGTGTATTATCTCATGGGGCATAATGCACAACGTTATCAGTCAACGTGAAGTTTGGGGTAAAACAATCCATCAACAATATTACTTTATAGTCTATATACAAACGCGTTTAGGTAAAATAGTACATATAATATATACATACACTGTGTACGATGTACTCGACACTCGTACATCATTTTAAATGAATACAAACTATATGAATGTAGGCTCTTAATGAAAAAAAAAATTAAGTCTCCAGATATACTTACAATAGTATTGCAAAATAGAAAATGGTAATTTTTGTTTTTATTAATATATTTATTAGATAGCATTTATTATACGTACTAGCATAAGGACGATGTTAAGTTGTGTATTTTCATTTTTGTAGACCACTCGTATATTAATTAGTACGGACATAGCTTTTCGATTCATCTTTTAGATCATTTATTTTCGGCTGAAATACTGTTAAAGTTATTCATTCAATACAACTTTGACCTATTTTCTTGTTTACTATATTGTAGATACAATTTTCCTTTGATTTATTTAACTTAAAGAGTTATTGGTTTTGACTAAATTCTTGCCTTCTTGGATACCCAATTAAGTGTAAAAGTAATTGAGGATACTGCATTTCAGTTATAATTATTTTAGTAAATGTATTTTGTCTTACTTGATTCTCTTCGATATATTTATTTCAAAATAAATTATCATCATCATCAAAAATATAATATTATTGTATACACAATTTAAGATATAAAAAAAATAACATATTTTCTACATTAAAAGAGTACGAAATTTGAAAATAAACGACAATTATATACATTTTCCGATTGTGCGAGCTATGGTGATATTTTTCATATTCGTTTTAAACGCGCTATATAAGTATGCAACTAAGACGATAACATTTGCTTTACACGTCATTGTATAGTAAAAAAGAAAGAAAAAAAACTATATACCTACCTAATACTTATATTATATATATTATATTTCTTGTAAATGTCTTATTCTTGGTACCTTTCATCATTTTTTCTACTCTATTAAATCTTATCAAAAGTTCTCATCTCTTGAATTTCCATTATCGTTAATACTGAGGTGTTAGAATTTTTATTCTTGGTAAAATGCGTGTTTATAAATGGTTAGTTTTTAATTATAGTTTACACACACTTTTATAAAAGCATATTTAAAATTGTCTTGTTCGACTCTAACTTTTAAATTATTTATCGTAAGTTGTATATTTTATAAACTACACAATTTTCTTCCGTATGTTGTAATATTATGGTTTTAAATAATTTAGTAAACAAACATTACGAATACTTTATAATCATATTACATGCTTAAAATTGTATATATTATACATATTATATCAAAACTAATTGTACTAATGTTCGTACACAAAATATTTAGTGGCACGAATTTATGTTATCTTGGGTATGTATTTTATATTTTAGTCGGATGTACCGACCATTATGGTTTATACCGGATTATATTATGTCTGTCGCAGGAGTTGTTTTTCATCAAGGATTCACTTTATTGATTTTAAATGATGATTGATGAAATTATAATAGAACACTTAAAGACCATAATATTATGTTGTATATTAAGTATACTTAATTTGTAGTATACAAACAAATAAACAAATGTATAGACAGATGAATAATTTTTTTTTTTTAGAAATCAGTATAATTAAACAATCTACTTTTAATTTTGTCATGTTTAATAATCACCTAGGTATAATAGTATTGATTATATATTATTATATGATATGTATAACCAATGGTAATTAATATTTATGACTATAATTTATATGTAATCCAATAAAAATACAAGTAAACGTTAATATGACAGTTCTCCATTTTATATATTACCAATACATTTTGAGCGATCATTTTTATAGACATTTATATGAATTTGCATTTTATGACGAAGAAGTATCCAAAAGTATATATAGGTAAGCTCGGGGAGGGTTTTGTTTAGGGAATGAAATGTCAATATACTTCTATGCATTTGAACGTATAGTGGACAAATCGAAGGCACGTACCGGACATTTAGGAAAACCGTTCACGACACCTTAACCAAACGTTTTAGGCGGGTCAGTTGGGTCAAAACCCTGTCGGCGCGAGTATAGGAAAGCATGCCACGTCAGCCACTGTCCTCCAGGTGTTTTCTGTAATTTATGATGGTCACAGCGAAAATAAAGTTTTTTTGTAAACGTAAAAGTTACCGACAACCACAGAACAGCACGTCCGGGGATATTATGATATTAAAACGTTAGGTTAGTTAGGTAGGTACTAAACAATTTTCAAAAACTGGACATGACATATTTTATATGACGAATTATTGTGTGGATTGAAATTATAGTGTTGTAATGAGTATCATTGTTAGCGTTTATTCTAAAACGTATATCGCACTAGTATTCATTATGAATATAAATCATAAACAATTAACATATGTAATGTCTTTTAGAAAAGTCTAAAGAGTTGAATACTTAGTTTTTCGTACAAACTTATCGATATTTAAAATGTTTCTAAATTAATATTATTCTCTACTCATACTAAACTTATAATAAATTTAAAATGTAGATGTTAAGTATGTTGCATTTTTACTACTAGTTTAAACGAAATACGGCAAATCTATAAATGTACTATACTCCAATTTGAAATTCAAAGAGTGACGATACCTACACTTACATAATACTATATAATACTATATACACGCGATTACCTGTTGCTCATCATTTCTTTGACTATATTTTAATATCGTGATTTGACACGATAGATTTAATTTTGTAGTTTAGACGAATTAATTCGTTTGTAACTTTTTTCTATTTATTAAGTTGACTGATAAAAATACACAATATAAACTTTTATACTTTCAGTATTCTCAGCTACGATAACATAGAAGTCTATATTTAATACGTGTATATTAAATATTCCAAGTAACTGAAGTAACTACTATACTTGAAATCGTATTTTATACTTAAAAATTATGTATCATAACAATAGAAATAAATATTTATACATGATTTATTACTATTTGTTGAAACTTTTAAGCTTAATTAAAGTTTTTTTTTAAATTTTCCATTCATATGTACAATATTTTAGCAATATAAATATGTAATTATAATAATGAAAATTTATGTAACGCTAATGGCCAAGTTGTCAAACCGAAATAAAGACCAATTAAAATAAAAAAAAACTTTTTCACTAATTAAGCGATTTAACATTTAACATTTTTATTATGATATTATATTGTGTATTGTTATATTGTTATATGTATATTACGTTTTTTTATTTCATATAAATATCTGTAACCGTTTTAAATGAATTTTTAATTTTATTTTTCATTATTAATAATTTTTATAACCTTTATATTTATTTAAAAAAATATAAACATATCATGCAATTAATATATACATATAGCATGATAAATTATTTTTGTCTACAGATAATCTGTTTTTATTTATGTACGAGTATATATTTATATTATATACGTATTATGTATATTGTATAACAAAAATCAAAATGTTGTACAAATATAATATTGACACAAATGTATTATCAGTTATTTATAATTGTTATAGTAATATTTATTTAAACAATATTGCATGACCCATATTTGTCATGAATTACTAAATTTTTTATCTTAAGCCAATACATATATTTTTTTGGTATAAACCTATTTAATAACAAAAATAAGAAATAGATCGTCAGCATTTGGCATACATGTCAATACATTACATTAATTTATTCACATGTTTCTTGTGTTATGTAAGTAAATTTAATTAAATAAGGTTTGGAGGATCTTACTGCTAATAAAGAATGTCTAGTATCTACTCCAATCATCTTATAGACGGTCTTTAAAGATCGTAATATCTTTATTAGGTAGACTTTATATCGCTTCAAACTCAATGTTATTAATTTGTATTATATTAAAATATTGGTTTTTGTAATAGAAATTGTAACTTTAATTATACATTTCCTTAAATTACTAATTAATTATATAAGTTATACTTAAAAATATTATTGATGGAGTATAAGGTATATTATTTTTTAATAGATTTAGCGTAGTTCTTAGAACTATTTAATGATTTATCCGGAAACAATAACATTTTAAACATCACAAAGACGATTAATTCAGAATTTTAATTAAAAAGGTATACTAAAAATTTGGTTAAGTAATTTTAATTTTGAAATTACAACAAATATATTTTGATTACTAGCTTATATTATTTATTAATTATTGAGTCCTAACTTAAATACAATTAAATAAACATTAAGTTATGATTTAGATTTCATACTTGAAATAACTTACGCATTAAGCGCTAATAGCATCTGATTACCAAAAGTTAAATGTCGAGCTTTGCGATTGATGATTTTTTAGCATTTGAATAGATATAAGTGTCATTAATAATATATTCACAAATATTAACCAATATTATATAGTTAAATAAAATTAAATAATCTTTAGTTAACTATCATTTAGGAAACTCAAGACTACACAAACATAAAAAAAAACGTTGGACAGTAAAATGCTGAAGATACGGCTAAAAGATTAGTGTATCATCTAATAAATATAAAAACACCAATGCATTTTGATTTTTAAGTTTTCAAACGTGTATATTAATATGTATTATTATTGTTAAATATATTTGTCTGCTAATAATGTAACTATGAAAAATGTTTAATTAATGAAGTCATCAAATACTTTACAGCTATTATTTCATATTTTGATACTTTTATTTCAAAAGTTTAGTGTTCAGTTTTGGCGTCATTCATTTTTACTATTTAGTTTGTTGTATCTGCTAAGATTCAAAATCTACACGCTCACCAATGTTTAAAAATTGACTCTTCCTTTTTAAAATTTTTAGAAATCTATGGTTATTAAACTACTGCACGTATGTTTAATAAATATAAAATAATTCTCTTGGAAAAAATATTGAACTATAAACAATTATAAAATACCAGTATACAAATACATTTTTTGTTGGTATATTATATTTTATTAGATGATTTAAATTAACGAAGCGCTGTTGTCAATTTATGTATTTAAAAAACTTAAATATTGTGTTCAAAATTCATCAAGTAAATTGCATTGTTATTGTAATATTGTATATTTGATTTTAAACCAAAGCATTAATATCTCTCTTAACCATTAGTTTTGGACAAAAGCCGTGTGTGACTACCGGAATGAATCCATTTTACGATCGTCGATCAAGCAATTAATTACAGTACATTTATATTCATATCATTAGTTTTGAATATTTTACGAAAACAAACTGTGATACGATAATTAATGATTTTTGTAAAAGTCTTCGGAAAACAAAAGCTTGAAGTGGCTAAAAAAAAAACAAAAACTATTTCTTCATCCTGCATTTTATAAATTTTACTACTATTAAAAGTTATAATAAATATTATACAATTTTAAATTTTAGTAATTTATTTTTTAATTTTAATTTTCCAATCAAAATATAAATTAGCTAACTTGTTTATTAGGTGTGATACATTTTGATTGTGATATTAATTACCCATATATTATATTAGTTATTAAATAACAACGAAGATTTAAATAATAATAGATTTACTATTATGAAAATGTTTTATTATTACAATAAATCAGTTTTGAAAGTACATGTAAAATTTCATATTTGTGGAAACATGTTTATTTAGAAGTTAAAAATATTTACACTGAAACAACTATAATACCTATAATCATAGCTATAAATACCTTTTTTATTTTTACACTGCTGTTATATTCTTTAAGTTAAAAGTATAGTTTAGTTTTGTTTATTATTTATAAAAATAATTTGAAAGATATTTTTACGTTTTTATAATTTACGCCATAATAATAAGCTTTGAATATTGTATAATACAACATTTTTACTATTTGTCTTGTGGTTTGTAATTTTATATAAATATTAATTAGTTTTATACATTAATGAGAATAAATAAAATTCACATTTTAAAACAAAATACTTGATACAACTAATCATAACACAGTTTAAATATAAAAATACATAATTATATTTAAACCAAAAAATTTCATAAGTGATATATTTTTGACCAAAATTAATTTGAGTATAATATATTTCACATCTAAAGAGTGTAGCAAAAAGGTTATGGCTTAAAGTATATTCATATATTATATATTATTATATATGTATACCATATAAGCTAATAATATTATAATGTACTCGAGATTTTTGAATATCAAAGTGTGTGTATCTTGAGTAACAAGATAGCAAGATGACAGCATTATGACAAGATGACATTATTATTACGGTTAGCAGCAAACCTTTTTTTTCGCTATCACATTATCTTTTCATAACGTGAGAATTCGTAAGAAAAAAAAAATATTTATTGTGAAAGATATTTCATGCCATAAAGGTGTAATATTATTGTATATATATTTGTTAACAATATCACAATAACGAATTATACAATTGTATGATTGTATTATTATATATACTCATACAAGTCGTACCACTAAGTATGAATTTTTTCATAAAAAAATATCTAATTTTCTTAATAGTGCAATATTTCAGACGATTTCAATTCTGGTATGCAACTATATACTATATACATTTGTGATATTATTATGCGGGCGCGCGCGTGTGCAGAGTGTAAGATTTAACGTTTTGCCGGGGGATCTTCTTGTCCCCGAAATAGGGCTCGGGGATAGTATGTAGTCCGACGACGTTTGTTCGGGTATCGAGGGGGGGGGAGTAAAACGGGACAGCGGGAAGACGATATTGAAAACGGGGTTTATAGACATTTTCCCATTTCCGATGCATTCAACACTCGAGGGTTGCTCACAGTGTATACATGCGCGTAGTTATAATACGATAATTTAAATATGAATGGAACCTTCAATGATCGGGGTGTCTTGGTGAGTAGGATAGGGATCGGAGTGGTAAGAAATTGGATAAAAAAATAAAATAAAATAAAAAATATGACTAGACCGCTGTGACGAAAAAACGGGGCCATCGTGTTGTCAAAATATGAAAAATAAACATACATTTTAAGGGCATTTATCTCTGTACTGGAAAATGTTTGTCTCCCTTGTTTAACGTCTGCATACCTACTACATACCGAAAAATACACTTATAGTTATTAATATAGCTATATTTGTTTATGTATAAAATATTTCGTTTCGTATTTTGCACGACCGTTTAAACATTTAACCAATATAACTAGAATTGACATCATACTTTACGTATAATTTGTTGTTAAAATTATTTTGTTAACCTATGTCGGTAGCCTGTATACTTGTAATGATAAGTAATTTACTGGATTGTGTATAGAGCAGCTGCTCTCAAATATTAGTTTTTGTAAAGCCTTAAAGCTGCTAAAAATTTTTTATTATTTATTGAATAGTTAATACATTTATCACATCATCAATTTATTTTTTACTAAATAGATGGGATTTAATTTTAGATAAAAATGAAATATCCAAACTTACATATACCGTTAAATAATTATATAGTTTAATTATTGATAGCAGAGTATTATTTTTATGAAGGAGATTAGATTGTGCGAATAATGCGGAAAAACAATTATAAATGAAAAAAATATTTAATGTGATGTCTACGACTAGAAAATGAAAACAAAACTTAAAAGAACGTTATGTAAAAAGCTTTTATTTATAAGGAATATTATTAATGATATTGGACTATATTAAATGTTGTAAAATCGATAGAATATATAAACTCTATAGAAGTTTAAAGATTAGAATTCAGCATAATTAGTTAGTGTTGAATTATTATTTATCAATATTAGTAGTATACATTTTTTGTGAGACTTTCTATCGAATGTTTATTGACAAATTATGATTAATACACAAAACCAAAGTACGTAAAACCATTAAGAATTAATTTTACCTAATTTAAAAATTAACTTTCTATTCATCTCATTTTGAATAATAACGGAGTTGGTCGTTAACTACATTTCCCCTACATTATAATCAAATTCAAGAATTTTATTAACAATATTTTAGATAATATTGGACTTTTTTCCAAGAATCCTGCACAATAATTTTATTTAAAAAATATAAAACCAAACTACGCGTTTTTTTATTATAAATATTATTATTTCAATTATTTAATAACACTTGAGGTATTTTTCTAATTACTTTAAAGTAAGTATTTTATGTTATATTAGATTTCTTTTTAATTTTTTAACACTTAAAAAATATTCATATTATGTGAATATTATTTATTTTTATTAGCCAAACGGTCATACGTAATCAGTTTTTATAATTAAATGTTGAAACTTTATTTGATTTATTTATTAATGACGACTAGCTTATTACTGAATACAAAGGAAAGGTGATACATATTCCTTCGATATTGTCAATTTTTAAACTAATATTTCACTACATTAAGAGTATCAATAATTGTTTTTGTCAATAATTAGGTACTTATCTTGATAAAAAGAATTAAAAAAGTATCAATATAAATAAACATTGTAAATCAAAACAAATGGAATCTATTTCAAAGAAAATGTACTACAACTATAAAATTGTATGTTATAAATAAATTTTCTAATTTTAAAATGATGAAAATTATTATTACTGTTTATTAAATCATTGTATATAAGTATACGGAAATAATAAAAATTAATAAGTCACAATTGTATAAAGGTCACTACAATTTCTAAATGACATATTTAAGTGTGGAATGGTCAGGGTTGAATAATATTTAAAAACGCTAAAATTGTTTCTTTTTTAAGAGCTATTTTTTTTTTTTTTAATGTAAAATCGATTATGGATTATAATAAAATACTTGAAGTATAAAAATCGTATAAGATTCCTTGTAAACGTGCCCATACATATATTTCACTATAATATTATACAATAGTTTCAATATATTATGTTCTTATCCTTATTGATTCATCATTTTCGTTTACATTTTCATACATGGGCAATGTTCACTATTTTTTTGTAAATATATTTTACGAGAGCGTACATTTTATGCGCCTTTGATTTTAATAACTGTTTTGTTTTCTTACAGCTGATATACGGTATTAATGCCATACAGTGACAATACATAATACGAAAGTTGACATATGACACATATTGGATAAAGTTTTAGGTTTGGACGTATTATATTTTCAAAGAAACATGAATAAGTACACAGTAAAATTGTGAATATACAAACTCTATTCAAATAAAATGAAATAAAATACGAACTATATGAGACAAGAGGAGATGAACTATTTTGGCTGTTTAATATCGTTAGTTATAAATTTATATTAAAAATTTAATTATTTTCTTTAGTTAAGATTTTATAATACCGACGAATGCGGAATAGAAACAGTTAGGTAATAGCATTATTTTTTTCTATTAAGTGTTGAGATTAAATCATGTAAATTGAATACTTTATTTACTTCAGAATATTAATGTTATTTATTTCTGTTTTAGTTTACTGTATAACCAATAGATATTTTATCGAGATAAGAAGTGGTTTTTAATTAAAATTACATTTCGAAATTGGATTTATTTATTTTTATAAAAAAAACATTTAATACGTTGGCCGCTGTTGGTAATTTGATAATGTATTTTTGTCTACCTTAAAAAGATATATGGGGGTATTTCTTAAAATGTTATCACTTATCAATTATATCTAAAGTGCAATTCAACGGAAACATATAATTCTAAAAACCGTGTTTTTATTTTTATCTTGCAAACAATGATATTGTATTTATAAACATTATTGTAACTCTGAAGAGCTCGTGGACGTGTCGTTTTGATTATGTCAGCTTAGTCAGCATTATTCATAGCAGTACGTCATTTAGATACTGGTAGTCACGCGTAATGTAATTAATTCCTACATTTTTTTTTTATTATATGTTAATCGCGGGTTTTCGTAAAATATTTAAATGATGTGATGATTTTAGAAATCACACTCATGACGAAAAATCAGATGAATATTGTTATTATTATTATTATTATTATAGAATAGTTTATAAAGTAATAATAGTCTTAACTATGTAATTTATTTTTATTGTTTCATAAATCAAATTTTTATCATACATTTATAAAAAAAACTGCGGTAAAATACATCAGTTAAAACCATTTTTTAAACTTTATAAAATTGTCTAATCCTGCATCAAAATATTATACCATAGTTGACTCAACAATTACTTCTACACAACGCCATGGTGTAATTATATATACCAATATACCTTTTGTAAAACGCTGTAAAAAAAAAAAAAAATCAAACTACATTAAAAAAAAATATAATTTAGAAATGTGGCAGCTCACTGCAACTTGGCGGACACATATTGTTGTGTGACAGCTAGCAACTACAAATTAATTGAAATATCGTAGGCTTTATGACCGTTTGTGGTTGTATAGTGGCAAACATGTTGGTTAAACAAATCCTATAAATAATAAAAGAAAGGGTTCAGAAAAAAATAATAAGCCAGTTAGATTTTGATTCATTATTTAAAATTGAAGGGATACAGATTTTATGTATATTATTATTGTCAAAATATTAAAACAAATATATGAATTGGCTTTAAATTTATGAAAAAAATCTAGCCATATAAAAATAGATTGTGTATTTAATTCAAAATATTCTTAATTATATTATACACGATAAATGTTTTAAATTAGTAGCATAATGAAAATTTTTTTTATTTTTTTAGTATAATAATATAAATCATATAAAATGATATAATTATTATAGAAGTGATATTTGATGTAATACTATCATACCTATAATACTACTTTTAAATCACAATTATTTTATTACAATTTCTAATCTTAAACATAGATCCAACAAAAGTAATCGTAATATCTTGCATTTGTAGCAATAATAAATTTAATATTGATCATTTATTTCACATCATAAGTGTTAAACTTTAACTTCTAACGCATCGTTTATTATACATAGAGACCCCGCGAAGATATATTTTTGAGACAATTGACCCAAAAAATTTTACGTGGGTGACTAATTATTTTGTTAGGGTTAAGACATATATTTTTAATTTATTAACTATAATTGTTGAGTAAGTAATATGTTAATTTCATTTCAGTGTTATTGATTAGCAATACAAAATAAATATATTTTACTGATTTAATTTAGGTTTCGGCACATACGTAACCAAACGCATGTTATTGTTGTATACAAAAGTCCCCTATTATTGGGGAGGTAATATTATATTGTATTTATTATTAGATTAGAAGTTTTAGATTAAGTAATAAAACATATAACAACCTGTTACATTAATATGTAAATTGATATCGTGAAATAATATCAATATTATTAAATAATAATAAAAAATAATTCTAAATAGATAAATAAATAAATGTATATGTGGAGTTTGGGTATCTTCATAATATTTGCTCTATGGATAAAATGTCCATGTCGCTATCGATGGCACACTCTATATTATTAAACATATAGAATTGTAATCTGACTCTTATGTACTATAATACTTCAGCGATTTAATGAAATGTAATTCTTATCAACAATGGTTAAGTGAGCGAAAATAAATATGTATAATAGCTAGTATGACTTAAAAGCTTAAAAGATATTACTTTAAATATATTTAATATTTGACTGTAAACATTTTTAATGTAATTAATAATATACCTTTTTTAAGCTGTTCGTTATTTTTATTTTATTTAAATATCAGCAGGTTATTATTTATTTTGAAAATTAATAACGGTTTGGTGGTTACAACGTTTAACATGTGAAAACCGCGATACGTATATTTTTTAGTATTGTTAATGGTTACAATTTAACAGTAAGTTACATATTTAATGAATGCTATTAAAATTAAATTAGAAAAAATATACTTATAGTATATAGCGTTTGTAATTATAAATATGTGTTTATGAATAACAATTGAGTAAAATCACAGCCGATAGAGATTTAAAGTTTTTTTTTTTAAATTACTATACAGAAATATTTGTCAATCTTTTTATTTGAGGCAATTACGGGTCCTAAATTCAACAATAGAACACAGTACAAATAATCAGTCATCAGCTTTTACGTGGGATAAAACTAAAGGTTCCCGTAGGGCCAATGAAATTGCATCAGTATTTTTGGATTAGAAAGAAGAAGAAATGCCAGAAAACACAAAATAAGTTGTTTTATGGATAAGTAATAAATTGTGTAGGTCAGAATAGGAATTTCACAATATTATAATATAACATTATAATTATAAACACGATATCTATGGATGAAAAGCATACATTTGTATTTAGAGGGCTTACTTATCTTGAAGTGAATAATGTACAGTTAGTAATAGAAAGAAATTAAAAATAATCTCGTTTATTATTAATATAAGTATTAAATAACATGAAATAAATTTTCAAAATAATACGTTTACAAAATCCTATTCATGTATACTCTATAAACATACATTACGTTAAAGATTTTGTTCAACTTCAAAGAAATTAACACGGTAAATTTTATGAGGTAAATAAGAAAAAGTGAAGCTAATATTCCTAATGATGTTTCATTAGTAAGGTCGTCATTAAACCAGATAAATTCCTTCAAATATGCAAAAGTTACTGTCCAGTATTCCGCCTTTATATCCTGATTCCTGATTATTTTAGAATTTTTCCTTATTAATGAAACTTTAAGTATGGATTTAGAATGTAATATATAATATTAATCACTTAACTCATTTTTTTTTTTTTTTAATTTAAATCGAAAAGTAAATTTTACATAATTATTATGACTTGATAATAATTTCCATCGATTAATCTTCTTTTTTAAACATATTGTAAATAAAAAAATAAGGTACATTTATTAATTTAAATATTTATATTTTAGTTGGAGCGTAGTTCTAATTAAGTTTTTACACAATTCTGATACTTTATGGGAAAGAAAGAGAAAAAAAATAATAATAAATTAGATACAAAATATATTTTATACAAATTTAAATAAAAACCATGAATATAATATAAAGGTATTAATATTAATCATTTAAAATATTTTTCTAAATTTAATTGTAATCATATATTTGCACATTGTACCTCGTATTTATATATTTTACTGTAGAGTTTTATTCTGTAATTATTTTTATTTTCTCTTTATCCTTTATTATTATATCAAATATGAATATTTTTATACTATTACTATTTTTTAGTTTGTACTATAATAGCACTATTATTAAAATAAATTACTATAATAATTAATAACAATATATTCAAATGATAATAGGCTGACAGACCGTTTCCGTTTAAAATCGTTTTTCGTGTGCAAATGATTTATTATTGAATTCAAATATTTTTTATACATTACAGGGACATTTTCAATGACAAGGTACTCAATTCCAACTATACAGCAGAGCGGTTACTTACTTTTAGATTTTTTTTTAAATGGAAGTCCAATGCGACAAGCATACATGATCAATATCTAACTATTTAACGAGGCGTGAAAGTTTTTTCTGCGAGGAAAGTTTGTGTTCACAAAAGCCAAAACGGTTCGGTTCAAATACCCAGTAAATTTTAAACTTTGTATTGAATTTCATATATCTTTAACATTCAAATTAAGCTGGCAAAATATTGTTCAGAATAAATGTATGTACAATAACTACAACCAGATATCCTTTAATTTTTTACGTTATCCTAAAAAGGCCGTAAACTATGTTCATCGCAGTAATTCATGTTTATTATTCTATGTATTTGTAATCTTCTTCACTTTTCGAAAAAAAGTAATTTTAAAAAGTGTTAATAAATGAACAAATAAAATGAATAATAAATACGTATTTTTCCAGTGTGTTCATTTTTTTTTTTAAATTACTTATAAAAAAATTCATTTTAATGTTTTTTGGTCGGGAATAAAATTAAAGTAGTTTTATTAATTGCTACACTGAAATGGTTTTACGTATGTTGTAGTATAGTATTTTATTAAATATTAATACAAAATATATGAATGATAAAACCTGAATTATTATTAGTCATAATAAAAAAAAAATGTAAAAAATGAAATACTTTGATTTTAGTATACTATGTTAACTGTCAAGTTCACAGATTTTTTTTTAAAAAATGTTATTAATGTTTATTTTATTTTGTTTATTGTATGTTTTTCAAATATCCTTATATTTGTTGCTTATAGACTGCAAAATGACTCGACTAATTTTGATGAAGGATTCGAAGGTTGTTCTTAAAGATATCAGGAAAGTTTAGAGATTAGTTTGAACTACATTCGAAAATGAAAATATACCATGTACTATATCCAATCTGCCACAGACGAATTGCCTATATCGGTCGAATTAGTTCACAAAGAGGTATACCGATGCCTATTTTCCAGTAACATAGCACCGTATTTTATGTTCGTTTATTTTTTTCCGAGCGAAGTTGAGTTATACGGCTAGTATATTTTTATAAACATACATTATTTATTATTTTATTTAAAACAAAGATTCCCAAACATGGTTTATTTGCGTACCCCTCATTTTTATCAGGGATCAGCCATGCACCACTAATCATGACAAAAAATAGAACTGTCAAATTGTTATTTAAACAATTGATGTTAATTAAAAAATCGATAAGGCAGTAAAATTTACCTAAATTACTATATTATAAGTTATAAATTCCCCGTATGTGTGGAGGTGTGTGTCAACAATTTTGGCTTATTGACGTATTATTTGTGATTTGAGATAGAAATTAATAATAATATACAATAAAAATTATAATTTAGTTAAAATATAATATAATATAAGATCCATTGCAAAAATCAATAAATATATTTATTTTTCGTACTATCATGCGATATTTGGTAAACCATATAATAATTATATTTCGCGTAACGTAGTTTGGAGATTTTCGATTTAGAATAAACCATTTAAAAACAAATTAACTTTTTTTTCTATTAACAATGAAGTTAATCAATTTTAATTTAATAAAAGTTATTAGGTTAGGATCGGTTTTTTCTACGAAATATATATTATTGAATATTAGAAGAGCAATATATATGGTATAGAAAAATTATTGTAAATACACAAAAGTTCGCCATTAAGAGTTGATAAGCTAAGGAAAAGTAAGGCGATGAAAAGATACGATGGGAAATGAGAAGAGAATAACATTAAAACTATTAAAAATGAATCCAAAGACAAAGTCCCGGCTTATATTTTGAAAAAAAAAACATTTAAATGAAACTGTTGTGAGCAAAAGCCACCAACTAACGTGAATTACTAAGAGAGAAAAAAAATATTACAAAAAAAGCTCAATAGGTAATTAAATGATATCTTACTGTGGAGTTTTTGAACCAAACCAAAGGATAGTACTATGACTATTATTAATTGTTTAAAAACAACGGCTTGAGGTAAAAAAAAATACTGAAGAATTTCTACGAATGATTTCGAATTACAGAGATGTAGAAAAATATTATGTATGTTTGGCGAAAAGAAGTCGTATCAAAATTATGACATATCTCACTATTGTATCCAATATGCAAGAAAATACTTTAATCTCACAATAGAAATGATACAAATAAGTCTGTGCTTTTTCTTCTTGTATAAAATATTATAGAATATTTTACACAAAGATTTTGTGTAGGATTTTTCTAGAGAATATTATGACAACTCAAATTCAATGAAAAATCTACAATGTAGACTATATATTTTGCGAAAAACAAGTTTTTTCAATCAACTAATGAAAAATAATTAGGAATTTCACAAATGGTATATTTTTATCACTACACTGTTTGGTGACGATTCAAGAATGAAGAAAACTTTGTTTTATTCTACGATAAAATATTCGAGTGAGAAATTCAAGCTTGATATACCTATATAATTGATAGAAAGGTTGAAAGTTGAAGAGATTTGTGTAGAAATAGGCATGAAAGAGGTTGCTACTTTATATTCTGTGTGATGCGTATAGCGACAGATCTTCTAGTAAAACAAGTTCCAGAGATAGAAAAATAATTAATTAAAATATATTCGGTATGATTCTATAGATAACATTGAGTACATAATAATATGCCCCAATGATGCGATTATATTAATCCAAATCAGAAACCAACCACCAACTTACTGAAATTGAACTGATATGGTTAAGAGAAATTCCATGGTTCTAAAAACTAATTAAGAAGTAACAAAGTACATAGTATTACACCGTAGAGAACAGTTGAGTACAAATATCACGCACGTTGTCGTGGCCAATGGGCATGATTAGCTTTGAGGGCGGAGGGTAGAATATAAATAAAGTGAAATCACGGAAACCCAATGTTGTCCAAAACAATTGTTAACAAATATTACGATGTATTGTTTAGAGAAATAGGGGTTTCTAATAATAATATGATCAATGTGATAGCTTTAAATTTTTGTTGTTTTTATTTTTATTATTAAATAAAGATGAAAGAAACCATATTTTAATATAATTATTACGTATTGTGCATTATTTATTATTTAAAGCCATGTGTTATAGTTAATGTAAAACGTGTTTTTGATCAACTATATTCGTATATAATAATAATATCACCTATATTATATTATATATCTTTTTTTTTGAAATTTTATAAACATTGCTTAATTATTTAAAAAATATTCGTATTATAGTGTTGCTCGTTTGTTATTGATAATGTGTTACAGGACTTTTATTTAGTAAATTAATTTCATTCATTTACTAAATACGGTAGCATCCGGTTTGCATGTGTTATCGCAATTTATTTCATTGTTCTCCATCGAACGTTGGTTATAAATAATTAAAAAACTACCGCCACCCTTAAACCCACGATCGATGTCGTAAATTTACCATCCTCTATTCATTAAAAAAAAAAAAAAAACATCTAAACGATCTAAGCGTAATAAAAAATTATAGCACACGATATTTTAATGAATTACCTTCTTCTTTATTCCCATTATTTTTTAAACTTTTGATAACTTAATGGTCCAGTAACAATTATGTCTAATATGCTGTATGAAAACCAAATAATTGGATGTTCTATTTTAGTTTATAATGTCGAGTAATCTCTAGTTTTTCACACAGAAAAATATAATAATATAATAATAAATAAATACAAAAATGATTTAAACTAGATACAAATAAATGTAGGTACCAAGGTACCAGTATTAAGTTTTGAAACCGAATGAGATGAATATATATATATATCAGTTTATTAAATAAAAATGTAATGTGCGGTATATATCAAAAATTAAAAACTTCCCTTGATGGATTGTGTGACTTTTCGTGTAGAAACTCATTTCAGCAATATTATTATTGGTTTATGAACATTAATTTGTATTTCATTAAAAGAATATTACATCTACACATATTTAAATAGGTGCATATGTGCAGTGTCTTGCAGTTTGGATGTTGCATTGTTAGTGATGCCTAGATTTGTATACAATATTTTAAATCGAATATGTTAATATATTAATAGTATTATTTTCATTAAAAATCATAAATTATATATCTGAGTTGCACAACTTTAACTTTTTTTAAATTTGTCTTTTATTAGGTACTATTATTATTATTATTATTATTATTAATTTTACATGATATAGAATACATTTAAAAAAAATTTTCAATTTACAAAAAATAGAATGATGCTGCACTAAGAATTAAGCTTGTAGTAGGGTTTAGCGATTTAGTTATAATAAGTAATAATTGTGGTTTACAATATAAATTTTAATGTTTCAAAATATTTATCTATAAGTAAACATTTTAAATAAGAATTAAATATAAAAATTCCCGTTTTTATACTTAAAAATTTAAAATGTTTATCTAACATTATGCTTACTACGAACAACAGCCAAAATATTATCCTTATTCAATAAATAACACTTACGATGTAACGGTTATTTTTAGTTCTTATTATAAATGTATTTGCTTTCTAGGTTAGGTAAGTTATTGTGTCTGATGTAGTCTTACTCGTGTGAGTGTTTGGTATTGTCGTGGAAAATGGACAGCAGTGCCTCAAATGGCCAATAGGTATATTATAATCCTTAACAATTTCTTAACTTGACTGACTTCTAATAGTGTTAGTGGTTTTGGTGTATTTTTTATTTTAATTATATTACCCATATTAAAGTATATATCACATAAAAAACAAACTCAATACGCTTTCATGTCACATGCGAAAAACAAAATTTGTAGATAATTGATTGGAAATTGCCTTATTCGTAAAAATATTTTAAATCCACCTCTGGATTGAAGTAGCAAAATATAACACAAAAAAATGTTGGGTAACTTTTAACTTGTCAAAAAGCGATAACATGTTTTGAATTTGTAAATTTAGTTTCCAGTCCTTTGACTCTGAGTCGGGTCTAATTGGATGGATTGAACAAATATACGTTAAGGTTCACTGTTAAGATGTGACCGTATAAAATAATATTTACTTAAACACTAAATGGCAAAAAGCCCGACAGTGTTAGTTTATTCATGGCTATGCGTAAGATTGTTGTGTTTAGTTTAGATAAATTAATTATTATACTGTTTGGTGTGTTCAGGTTTCAACAAAATCAAACTGTTTGAAAAAATGTAACATTCAGTTATTGATTACTGAAATACAATAAAAATATGTGATTTTTTTTATGGTACAATAAAATCGCGAATTTAGAAAACTAATACGGCAATTTGAGATGAAATATTCATCACGGTAACTACTTTATATTAATATTTATACATTTTTGATACCGAGGAAATCCAAAGTCGGTCATTTCTCAATTTATGTCATCGAGAAAATCTTTTCTTTAAAATAGCTTATGTAAGATATAAAAAATAAATTATCCACTTCAACAGACGTTGAATTATGACATTTTGAATTACACATCAAATATAATATTGTGAATTTTTTGTTTTCTCAGTACCTATTGAGATTTACGATCACTTTATATTTTTGGCATTATTTCGATTTTTGATATCCATTTAATGTAATGATTAGGTATTTCAAATATTGAACAACTAAATTGATTGGACTGTATCCAATAGTTTAAAATTACATACAGCGAATGCAGACATATTATATGATATGTGTACAAATGTCAATATTATATATTCTCATCAATTTTAGTTTTTACCCAGAACACGTCATTTATCACTTTAAACAATCATATTTAAAGTTTTTTGAAACTCTGGCTTCTATATACACATTATGTATAGATACACTCAATTTATAATTGAAATATATTATATCTAATTTATTAAATTATACTTATTGATTGTGTACTTAATTCAAAAATAAATTTATCTATGATGAATGCAATAATTCAAGAGAATTTACGGTATACATTTTATTTTATAAAATTTAAAACTAAATAATTACAATAGTTACTTAAAAACTAAGATAATTTATAATATATGACTAGTAATATACCAATAGAATAAACCTGTAATAAAATCTAAATCATAATATTTCAGTTATATAAAATGTATTTTCTTGTAATTGTTGTGTAATATTTCAAGTTAATTATGATTTGTGAATTTGTGATAAAAATAAAAAGTCGCACTCTTAAAAAAAAAAAAAAAAATAAAGAACGAGTAATTGCAAAATTGTATGGATTATTAATTATTTTATATAATTGAAATGTTTAGTTGTAAATTTAAATTAAATTATATCAATACATCGTTAGACCACAAAAATTCACAAAACGTGGAATATATTTTTATGCTTTTATATCTAATGCTGTATTATTTGTTACATTCCTAACGACCAAACCATATAATAGCAGAGTAGGAACATAAGTTATAGCATGTAAAGTTTCTTTTCAACGATTAAGTGATATTTTATGTTTGGTTCCATAATGTGATTAAACTTATTTAACTTGCTACTGCCAACTAGCATAAAAAAAAAAGCCAAATAAGTATACAATTAAATGTTGTATATGCTTTTAAATTATTAATAAAAAAGTAAAAAAAATATGTCTTAAATTTGCTAATAATTTTATATTATATCAATAATGTATTATTCGTTACATTTCTAACAACCAAACCATATAATAGCAGAGTAGGAACATAAGTTAAAGCATGTAAAGTTTCTTTTCAAAGATTAAGTGATATTTTATGTTCGGTTCCACAATGTGATTAAACTTATATTTAACTCGCTACTGCCAACTAGTATACTTAAAAAAAAAATAATAATAATAAAGCAAATAAGTATACAATTACATGTTGTGTGTATTTTTAAATTTGCTAATAATTGTATAATATCATTTGATTTTAATTTTCTTATTTGTATTGATAAATTGATTTATTATTCTTTAGTATAAAATAATAACACCGACATTTTGTAGTACTTAACTAAAAATACATTTTTTTTTATAGTTGCATAATTTTTAATTTTGAACGACCGACGTTAAAAGATCTATATTGCTATCATTAAACCCAATCTATTTGCTTTCGCTCAGTATGGCTACGAGATCTCATTAAACTGATGGAACATAATTTTACGAAACTACGCGATCGCTCATCATGATAGAATAAGACAGAATGTAATCGAAAAATAATCGTTACAGAACCAAGTCCCATCAGAATCAGCGTTGGTTTATTTTTTTACACAGATCCATAAAAATAAACATAATATTAATATAATGGTGCTTTAAATTGATTTTTAATAATCTAATTTCAAACCAATCATATGAAAGTGTTAAATAGGTAATGCAAAATCGGGGAAGTCGATATGTTGTACGATATTAGTCAAATTTAACTCGTCACTGTAATAGATGTGATAAATATTAATTTAACGATGAATCGATTGTCTACGACGAAAAACGATTATGAGCTTTATTTCTTAGAATATGTATGTATTTATATTGCTGTTAAAAATTCATTTTTGTATTAATAATATACAATATTTTTGGACTAATTTTCATCAAAAGCAAATTACATATATTAAGTAGTAATTACTATTATAATATTATTAGTCATTGTTAAAATCAGTCAATTTACAGACAAATAATAAAATGGTGGCGTGATAGGTTCGAGGTAAAAATAGGTTAAAAATAATTAAAATAAAATATTATAATATATGTTTGATGAAATTTTGTTGAAAGTTGTATTATTGCGTGCGTAAATCTACTGGTTTTTTATCATTTTTTTTTTTTGTTTTAGTTGTTCCTGATAATTTAGAAAACTATGAAGAAATTACTTCTTACCACCTTAAGTATAAACTAGATCAAATTTGATACGAAATACCACTATTGATATCAATGATCGGGCATTTTCCCACTATAAAAAAAATATTTAGGTATTAAAAAAAAATTTAAAAAACACACATTGCAAAATCAATACATCATCGTTTCACTTAAAATCTAAGATATAAATTTAAAAAAAAATAAGTTGACAATAATAATATAATATGAAAAGAGATTTGCGAGACACTAAAAAATGTTATCCTTATTTTTGTACTAAAGCAGATACGAAAAAAATGGAAAAGTTGCGAAAAACCGTATAGTGTGTACATAAGTCGGTGTCATGGAATTCAGTGTTTTATTTATAAATAAGCTTAGATATTTACGTAAATAATAATAGTTTCATTAATATTATGGTATATAAACAATATGTACACTATACATATTGAAAGAGTATATTATGTGACTTTAAATTACATTTAAGTACTAATGCTTGAATATATTATACTGTATTATAAAGTTTATAATTAAATTTTATTAATAATAATTATTTATTTTTATTTCAGGTAAACAATGAGTGACATATTGATGAAAGAATAGAACAAAATTGAAGAGTACGTTGTATGTATTTCATTGTATTAACTACACATTGGATAATTAGGACATACAAATTATAAATGAGTAATAAACACATATTAAACGTAGGTATTTAAAGACTAATGCAATATTTTTAATGAAATAGTAAATAATATGGTTTACAGTAACGGTATTCAAATTAAAAACATTTTAAGGAGAAATAATGAAATCTTGATTTATTATTTTAATGTTGGACATACCGGGAAGTATTTGAATGTAATAACAACTTTAGGGAATACCGCAAGATGAAATAAGATGGACGAGAATTTACGTTGAGTGGCAGGATCAGGATAATGGTTAGGATGAGATAAATCTACTTAAAACAAAATATAAGTCTTATTATTATTTAAGACAAAGATATTTGAGATAAATAATTTTCAAACAAATTTTGACTAGCGCGGAGGTTGTTGTAAATTGTAAGCCTTTCAAGAAATAAGTACATTTAATTACGTATATGAAATATTAATATTGTCAAATCAAGGGGTTTTTAAAACATTGCAATAGACAAAGTAGTAAAATGGAGAGAACGTGATAAATTGCATCAATTATGATACCAAAGACGTAATCTTAAGGCAAAGAATATAATGAAATCGGAGATTTTTAATGGTACAAAAATATATAAATTATTTGGATATGAGAAAATAAGGCATATTTTTGACTGATATAATAACGCGATAAAGTATAAAAACAATATATTTTTTTATATTTCTATACTTTAAATATATATATATTTTTTAAATCACTATTTTATTATTAGAGATTATAAATAATATAAATATCATATTATATTATATATTTTAAGGTTATTTATGTGTTGGAATATTATTTCAAACCATTTAAATGATTTAAAAATAATTCTTGTTTAACAAATTTACTAAACAATATTGATATTTAAATGAATAATTATAATATTTGCGAAAAATAAAGAATTAATTGTTATGTAATAGCTTACACTTAATTATATTGTAATTTTTCACATAAGAACTTTCAATTTTTTTAAATTTCTATTTTAAAATATCATAATTTGACGTTAATTATGAATGAATATAAAGTAACTAATAACTGAAAAAAAAAATTGAAACAAATGAAGAATATAATATTATAACCTATAAACATATTAAACTAATTCACTTGGAGGATACTTTTTGATTAATGTTATGTTTGTATTTGTAAATATTTCATACAATATTATAATCCTAATCGTGTTTGTATGTTTTAATTAAGTTTTAGAAGAATATGAAAAGCCCTATAATACGTATTTTAAACAATTAGCCACCGTAGTTTATAATATCAGTGTAGCATTGACTAAATTATTTAGTTGTTTGAAAATACCAAGTTTTTTAAACATCTTGTATAATTGAGGATTAATGTTTTTTTTTTTTTTTAAATTAACGAATGTTAAATAAATAACATAGAAAACACTTTTAAATGTTGTAAATTAATTTTAAAAATGTTTTTAAAGTCGTTAATTATTACTAACTGTAACATTTTACTGTGTGTAATTTAATTTACAATAACCAGAATTTAAGGTATTTTTATTCATTTCAAATTTGTATTCATATTGTTATAAATAAATACATGTATGAATATTCGATTTATTTTTTGGTGAAGTTTATTATTGAAAATATTAATAATGAAAAAAATATGCCCAATTGTACTTCAAAATAGAAAAAAAAATTAAGTTTTAATCTTCGTTTAGTATATTTTGTGGAGAACGTCATTTAAAACGCCACGTATTTTTCGAAAAAATTAATATTAACATTAAACTCTCTCTCATAGAATTATAAAAACAATACAAATATCATTGATCTTCGGTACACTAATACTTTGGTGAGGGGCTTAGTCCTGGTATTTTTTTTTTTAATTATTTTTTTTTTTTAGTTAAAATTCTCGTGAGTCGATTAACAAAACCGGTATACCTGTAATATTTTAATCATGCACGTATAATATGCGTTACTAAAATACCTATTTTAAGTATACTGAGTGATTCTTTTATTAAACAACACTCATTATTTCAAAGTGTTGAAAAATACATTTAATTATATATTATTATTATAATAAATATTAAACATAATGTTATAAAACAAAATGAAAATTGTATAATTTGTAATCTTCTTCTTCTTTTTCTTCTTTGGTTTTAAAAGCTATTATCAAAACACGCGCCTTCTTTTGTATTTATCCCTATGTATACTTGCTGTATTCCATTGGATCCTTTTTGACTCTTCAAATATTTTTTACCTAGGGCAAGTCTCAATTAAAGTCAAGGATTTCAGTTGTTCTAGAATTCGCTATTTTTTCTGAGTGAATATATGGTTAAACTCACACCAAACCCCCATTAATGGAGAACCCAACAGGTTGGTAAATGTTTTCCGTCTTTTTGCTGAAATCGTTCACTCGGAACTTTCCACCAGTAATGGAATATTGTGATAAATTTGTATCGGGCAATAGGCGAGACTATTTTCTCTATGTTACTACCACTATACCTACGTTATACAACTTATAAAAAAAAATTATAACTTTCAAATTATTCTTATTTAGACATTGTAATACAATACAGAGATATGTTTTTAAAAATACAGTTTTCAACATAAAGTTCACATGTAGTTGTTTAATAATTATAGTGACCTACTACTACTATTGGCTATCATATAGAATTCTCTCAAAAATCGTCTGAAAAAATTTTATGTTACTCGCTAACATTTAATTTTTAATAACTTAAATAAATAAAATCCATTAAATTTATATTCATCTCACCTCGCTTATCAATTGTATTGCCTAAATATTATTGTAAGATAATTAATTAACGACATATAACTGTTAGTACGTCGAAGTCATCATTATATTGTTACCACTGTAAAGTAAATGATTGACATTCTCTGCATTTCGAAGTCATTAATTCTGTTGTTGTATAGAGTTTTTTTTTTTTTTTAACGAAGAGTTTAATAAATGTATACCTTACAGCGTATGATGGTAGTAGTGCTAATAGATTTATATAAATGCATAATATTATAATCAAAAAAAGTAAATCGTTGGAAAATGGTCACTGTATGGTTTTTGTACAAATATAATTTAAAAATAAAATAAAGTAATATATTTTTTTTAATTTTTATCATAAACTATGTTTAAATTAGTATTATTTTTTTTTATGTTTGTTGAGATAATTCTACATGAGTACCAGCATTAAAAACAATACAACAAAAATAAAAACACTTAATTGCAACGATATAATCCACGTAACAGAATTTATAAGGTTACTTTTTTTTTCATGCTCACAATAATTTATTGTATATTAAGTTTTGTTCACCAATTGTAGTAATTTTCGTCTAGGTAAAACAATAAACAACATGTACAAGTTCTTACCAAGAAACATAATATTATTGTCTTACGTCATGCCTATATATAGTACATAAGAAACCACTGCATATTGTTTTCAGTTTTGATAATGAACGTTTTGAACAACCATAGCTTTAGTTTATGCGCGGACTGTTATAATATTATAATGGTAGGAGGAGACTATTCTACATTATCGTTCACCAATAGAACTACGAGTACGTAAGAAAGTGAAATAATCACACCCATATTATAATGTTATGTGTATTTGTTTTCGTTTTTAATTAAAATTTGTATGTTGCCAATAATAACAACTGTATAGTTGTTAATACGATTTTAGTTTAAAACCGTTCTAACTTATATTACCAATTACCGTATGTGTTTTAATTTTTAAACAAGATAATGGCTTCAAATTATGTTTCTAATGCGGAGAAAGTAATAATAATAATAATAATAATATATTTGCAAACAAACAACAACATAGTTTTCATATAACTTAATAAGTTTGCTCATCCCCTATAAGCAGAAGCTTGTGTTGGTGGTGAGAAACTGTTAAATTAGACAATATATTATACAGGGTGTCCCGTGGGGATTTACACATTGCAATATCTCTTAAAATAATGGAGATATCATAATTCTGGTTTTTAATAAGATTCACAGGAACAAGAACTACAAATATTTCATGTTTTTATTTATTTTAATGTTTTGGTAAAAAAGTTAAAAGTTAAAATACATATTTTTGTATTTAATTATTTAAAAAAAATATTGAAAATAGCCATTTTTAGAGTTCATTTTTTTGAAAATATTGACGTATCAACATTTTAATTTAATTTATCTCCTGATTTTCAATACTTTTTCTAATTTCGAAAATTAAAGTAAACACCTTTATGTTATGGTAAATACGATAACTATATAAACTAAACAAATAATAATTTAATTATACTTAACATGTAACGTTTAGATAGATTAAAGTTAGAGAAATTATAAATATTTGTTTCATAATTTCTACTAAGTCTGTTTATTTTTAAAGGATTTAAGTATATATTACTATTTTGAAACAATATTGTATGTAAATCACACGTGTACACATCATATAATAGGTACCATATTATAAGCATAATAAAATAAACACTGCTAGTCGACTGTAAGAATAATCGAAAATTTTCCTATTACTACATAATAATAGAATAAGTAAAACACAAGTATGGCGAAATCGTATACATATTATGTATCTATACATCATAAATATATATACGTATAGCTTTAGAATAAAGTACCTAACTGTATATTGGATAACATATTTTTTTGAATATTGAATAAAAAAGTGTTATTTTTTATCTTTAATTATTTATGGTCTAGAGCGACGAAGACAGAGATGTATTATAATTATCTCAATATGCAATTGGTTAAGTCATCTGTTGTCGTAATTGTAAATATTCTGACACGTGGGATAAAATAATAAATGTAGGTTCTTTTCCTACATAAATTATGAAAACCTTTCTCCCCTAACTCAATATTTGCTTATAACATTTAGACCATTGTTTGCAGTTTATTCGTTATCGTAAAATGTTATGCATTCATTTATGGAGACTATTGGGTTATTTTGGATTTAAGAATTATGTTGACTTAGACAATGTGATTGAAAACATTAAACGATAAACTATAAAAACAATATATGAGTTGCAATGCTAAATAAATTACATTTTTATTTTATTTTTTTCTTATGAACGTTTAAAGAATATTCATAAAACTAGTTTGTTGGATAACTGCATCATCTGCTGTTGGAAATCAAAATGTTAACAATTGCTTAAGCGCAGACGTCTGAAAGTTTCAAAAAGGTGGCATACTATATTATATTGTAATATACGATGAATTAAAGTTTACGTGAATAGAAATGTGGCAACTGTTTCTATGTTTGATGACAGTCTTAACACAGTTATGATTTCTTACATACAAATACATAACACAGTTCTTGATATTTCCATATCGTTGAAATTGTTATAATCGTTTCACGTCATTTGCAAAATTGTATTTTCTCATATACATTTTTATACTTACAATACTTTAAATTTCATATTACGTCAAATGTCTATCAAATTGTATGTTGTTATTTTTATTAACTAATTTTTTTATTACTATTATTGGAAATCATAGAACTGCCTTGTGATGGTTCATTTAAAGTTGAATTAAATAAATAATTTAATTTTAATTTTTTATACCCATCAAAAATTAGTTGTTTTACTATTTTCATACTGACCTTATATTACACTTACCGTCTAAGTTTATTATTTCTGTTATTTATTATTAGTTAATGACTTTTTTTTTTATTAAATTTAAGACATTTTAACTAAATGCTATTACTTTATTAAAATTATACAATGTATTTATTAATTATATTAATTTTCAAATTTTAGATATTTTTTCCCTATTAAATAATATGTTAATCGTATATAATTTTGTATAAATTGAATATTTTTTCTTTGAAATAATAAAAATAATAAATAAATATACAAACAAACAAATAATTGTATTAACAATTAAATTGAAATGGTTGATTGTAAAAGTATAATTAAGCGTTACAATATAATATAATATGATAATAATTGTAAACTACTATGCTCAATGAGTAAAATGTTAATTCAAACGTCAACCTTTCACACATTATTTCCATAGATTTTATTCTTTTCATATGATTTATATATATCTAATATCTAAATGTAAAGTTTTTTTTTGTATAAAACAATTATAATATTGTAAATAAAAATAAGTACGTCACTATGGCACAATTTTTCATTCACTAAGCATATTAGGACGTAACACAAAGTACAAGTACTGTCCTAGTAAATAAGTATAGGAACATTAGGAACTAAATTATACATTGTTATCATAAAAATAAAACATGTAATAACTATTAACCTATATAATATCTAGACAATTCGAATATGATAATACATATTATCATAAAAATTCAAATAATAATAGTTCTTCAATTTATTGAAAAAATGGATACATGATTTATGATAGGTATTGAATAAACTTGTTTAAAGATAAATATCCAATTTAATACTATATTAGGTATGTAATATGTATCCATATGTACTGATCGATATTAATTTAAATAGTCACTTGATAATATAACTTTAGTTTGATGTCGGGTAACATCTTATCAAACATATAATTAAATCTATCTTCAATATTAATATTAAAGTCTTCGAACAATATGTTTTTGTTTATGTAAAAATTAAAGTCGGCAATGGATATACTTGAATAAAGACCTTCATTTTATGTTTTACTTGTACACTAATGTTTCTTATCAACATTTTCAAAGTAAACACTGTACTTATTTTATCTTTAAGTAAATAACTTTTAGATTATATTACTCAATGCTGATTATATATTTTGATAATATATATGTTTATTTTTTATTCTAAAACAATATAAACTACACATTGTACACTAGATGTAATATAAATATAAATAAGTATAAGGAATATAAATTCACGATAAGAAAGATTTGAAAAGAAGTATAATTTATTTAGTTTTTGATTCTTAATAGTCTAAAATGTCATTTTAGTGGCATTGTATAATGATATTATGCGTCCTTATTCCAATTGAATTCGTTTCAGTCGCTCAAAATTAAATTGCACCTAAAATTCTTAGATTGTCATCAATATGACGGCGTTTAAGCGTGTTTTTTATAAGAATATATCATATTTAATTAAACAAATCATTATATATTGAAATCATTATAATAAGTGACATTTTAAATAAAAAGTAAAAATAACTTAACACGGGTGAATAGAAATATTTAATTAGAGTAATACTTTTTTTTTATTCTTCGAGTATGATTTATGAACATACACAAATAAAAGTTCAAAATGTTGGCTATTTCCTTGATGCGAACTGTTTTGAATATAAAACAAATTATGGTATTTCTTTGTTGTCATTCGAAGGCATGAGAAACGGCAGTAGTATGCCGGATTATAAGCGTAGGCACAGGTAACCCTTTTCCACTCGTATATAAAGACGGCGTATAAAACGGTGGTGGTGGTATAACCACGCATATACCCTAAAAGTGCAGAGAGGAAATCCTTTAGACATCAGGTCCATAATAAATATGTCAAGAAGATTTATGGCCGATCAGCACCATAGTGTGAGCCATTTTGTCCTCTTGCGACGGCTCGCCGGCTATGTGGTAAAACTTTTCGAAAAAAATCACATTGTATTTGCCAATATTTGCTGTAATAGTCATAATTCGCACAGAGAGCAACGTAATAAAATGTACACATATTTATAAAATATGCACAGAGTTACGGTTATATCCTTATAAATGCATTATAATATTATAATTAAAAACAAGATTGAATTGATTTTGATTAAATTTTAGTTTTTAAAAAACATTTTTGCGTATTTTCTACCATCGTTTGAGGTGAATCGTGGGGAAAAGGACTTAAAACTGAAAGACACTTGTCATTTTAATCCATATCCACCACCAATCCAACAATTTTACCCTTCGTTCACGTGAAATCCCCGTTCGGATGCGACTGTGATGCGTTCTATCACGAACCAACGGTCTGTGAGTAATTGGAATAACTTTGTGCACAAGTATAAAAACTAACCTTTTCTGATAGCATCGATGAAGTTAAAACATAATGACTTTTTGGTTTAAAACGATTATTTCAAAGAAATCGTCCGAGTAATTCAATGAATGGTATAGAAGTAAGGTGAACGAGAGGAAATCGTTTTAGGACACAGTTATACATTTTGGAATATGTCCAACAAAATATGTAATATCTTTAGTTCAGTATTTAAAGTTGTACAAAAATTGTGTTTCTTTGTCTTCATCGCGGTTAACTTCTAATTTTTGACGAATATTTTTATTGTTTTCTCACAAAAAACACAAATAATGAAAAACTGTTTAACATTAGATTACCAAAAAAAAATCAGCCAGTCGTTGTCATTTGTTTGATCTATAGAGTAAATATTACTTAAATATAAATAATAATAATAATAATAATAATATAAAACTAATAAACTTTTTCGGGGAGAAAAATAAAAATAATAAGAATGTATTGTTATTGCAGATGTTTTTAGAAAGTTTGATATTCAAATCAAAATACTTTCAAACTAAAATATATTAATTAAAATACATTGAAATTAATTAATTATTAATATTGGTTATCTTAAAAGATGAATTATTTTTATTTCATTATATATTTTTTTTTATTGTTTAATTAATTATTTATTGTGTAAATGTTTTAATATCACTTAATATAAGATGAATAATACTTTGTAGAAATAATAAAATACTATTAATTAATAGTTCTTATTATATTCATTATAATTTATTATTATAAATTGTATAGAATGTATCATTTAATAGTAATAATTAGTTATTGAACATGTATTAATCTATTTTAATTTTTAACTTTTCAAGTCATAACGTTTAAAATATTTTTGATATCATAAAAAATATTATAAGTTATTTAATAGTAATAGGAAACAATTATAATATGAAAAATATTTAATTCAAAAATGTGATATTATTAAAGTATCATAATATTGATACCAATACCAAGCATTATATAACACAAATATTAACATCACAATTACTTCTTAAATTGAAAATTTTTTTATATACATATAAGCAATTAAAATACTTACAATTTTTTCAATAATTGTTGATAAATAGAAGATAATTAGTATTTAATTTTTAATTTGATATTTTTTTTTCTTGGTATAATAGTGAAATACAAAAATATATTCAATAGTAATTATTTAATTATTATAAGTATAATATGGTATACATTCTCACGTAATATTTGAAAACGGTTTACTAATACTTTTTAAAAAGGAATTTTCCCTTTTCGTGGTCAGCATGATAATTTTTCGATTTCAGACATATTTTCATCATTCTAACTGAACGTGAAGAAAATAATATAATGAGTTTTTACAATCTGTCAATTTTTTTTTTTTTTTGATCTGGAATTTTTGATGTATGGCATTTTTTTAACTGAAAATTAGTTTGATTACCTTTTTGAAACTTAATAATTATAAATCAAGACAAATCTTATGTAAATGCACATAAATACGTCATTGTGTTTAAATTTTAAAGAATAAACATATTTTTTTTTAAATTTACACCTCAACAAATTTACTGTATACAATTATCTAAGAATTTAGATATATATCTAAGTTTCAATAAAAATACTTTAAATTATTATCATTTATTACCTATCTAACTATTTTAATTTTAGAATTAAGCGATTTAATGATAAATGTTTATTGAATTATTCATAACTGTTGTTATTATTATTTTTTAATATTTAATACAAATATTGGTTTTTGATAAATGATAATATGGTGGTTGCTTTTCTTGGTTTGATACCGTTTTTATGGATAGTGCATCTCAATTAGTATTATCATTGTATTAAGATCATTGGTAAATTATGTTAATGAAAATATTTAAATATTATAACATATACATATAACACAACGTACATCTCAGATCAATCTCTTTAAACATTGTTGATACTTGATTTAATTTCTTAACAAAGTTAATTAAAACATAAATATTGTACTTAAATAAAAACTTAAGTAAAAAGTGCAGCAGACTTATGTTTTTTTATTTTCAAGAAGAAATTGGATCGGGAAGTATAGAAGAGGGCATAAATGAGTTTTGCAGCAGTGACGTTCATTTTCATTTAAAGTGCGAATGTAGTTTGCTTATAAAGAACACAGCGATTCACGGAAGTTTCAATTTTGAATTTCCATATGTAAATTGGTTTAAAAAAAAAAATAAATATTTTAGACTGAGAGTTTTCGACGAACTTGAGAAAAACTATAGTTGGTTGTAATATTAAAATTATTTGTGTTGATTAAATATCAAATCTCTTAGAACGTTGAGTAAAATTAATAATAAAAATAATATACATATATATGTATACGAAATATTTATAAAAAAAAGTAGTAAATTGTGAAGTATTTATTTTTGAAATTCACATTTTAAAGGTGAATACATGAAGTATTAACTGTCACATCAGAATGAGAAACACGTACAAAAAAAAAAGGTGAAGCTTATATATATATATATATATAACAAATGTGTCCTATTTTTGGAAGCTATTTGAACAAAATAACACTGAATACAATAATATTAAAAATATAATAAAAATAAACACAGAACCAACATCGACCTCTCAATTTTAAAACCTAAGATATATCTGAGAAAAAAAAATAACGTTGCATACACGAGTGACGGGTGTTAGCTTAGGATAACCTAACATATTAAAATATTATTAAAAAACCTACTTATTTATTTTTATTAAAAAAACATCTATCATCTTAACATAACCGTTCGTTTGAAATATAAGAGATAAAAATATTTTTAAGAACCATTGAAAATTTTTTTTTCGTCAAATCGTTTGATCTTCAGACCCCCTTGTCTTTTTAGTTTGAACGACAGTTACAACAATAATGTCTGTCTAAATAGAAACTGCTTTTAGAAATATTCGTACCGTTATAAATTTTGTTGAAAAGACTTAATCCACTTTTATAACTGAAAAAAATGTATTAGCGAGTTCAGTTATGTGGGAGCATTTAAGGTTTGGTGTAAAGCATAACCATCTTTGTCTAGCAGCCAGCTTAGTAATCTAGTTGTTACTCGTTAATGCAATAATATTATATCTTTGGAGACTTTATAAAGGATAATTCACCAAGCATGATCACTTTTCATGTTTTCCTTTAATAATTAATTTATTAAAATGTTGATACTTGGAATTCGTATGTACCAGTATATATATATATATAGATATTTAAAAGACATATTTTCATATATATTTAGATTTTGTATGCATCGTAAAGGAGTGTCGGTTTATAAACTCATTTTTTCCAAACGAGAACCATAATTTATTCACTGTAATTTATTAAAACGATTTTTTTTTTAAATTTTATACAAACAGCCTGTTTTTCAAATATTCTTAAACACACACAGAAACGTATACCTACCGGTGAGAAAACAATCGTTTATATAGTGATAAAACGATCAATTTATCGTGCACGCGTATAGTGTCGTATTGTATTATTATAAAACGCAAAACGGAATATATTATTGTCATCATATGTACGGCGATAAAATATTACACCGCAAATGGGCCGGAAAACGACGGCGTTCAAATGAGTTGCGTATAGTACGCGCGCACACCTAATATACGTGTCGTCGGTGTGATGGCCGAGGACGGTTCGAAAACGGCTGCGCGCAAACGATTTGCCGATCACCCACCCGCGACCGGCAAGAAAACACTGCCGCACCGCACACACACGTCACGCGCACGACGAACGTCTCGCGCGTTGACAATATTATATTATATAATATATTATTATTATAACGCCGTCGCACGCGAGAGGTGAGCGCCCGCGAGCGGTGGTGGGGGGGAGAGACGTTTACCAATCTCCTCCATCGCAACAAGCGCCGCGCACATACGGTGTGTTTAACAAGCAACACCGCGCGATAATCACCTCGTGTAATGGGATTTCTTCTTCGACTGTTTCGACGCGGCGGCGGCCGCATATATCGGTGTGTACAGTCGGAAGAGGCCGCCGCGCCTCGCTGAGTTTTATGAAATATTTAATCAATGGGCAGCTTTTATTTGGACGTCGTCGTCGTCGTCGTCGTCGTCGGGTATAAGCCCCGCGATGTTGTACGACCGTACCGAAGCAGTACACCATCAATCATTGTAGCGCGAGCGAGCGCCCGTTGGATTGCTAATACGTCGTCATCGTCATCGTCGTCGTCGTCACTGCCTCCGCCGCCGTTATTTTATTATTATTATTATTATTATTATTATTAGCTCTTTCGCCGGTTTAATTTTCACCGTTTTTATTTCCTCGTTTTATTAATCAGCCACTACCCGATAAAACCATGTTGCCGCTGCTGAAATCTTTCTCGCCCTCTCCACCTCCTCCTCCTCCTCCCACTCCTTCTCCTCCGTAGATCGCTCTACCACTCAAATTCTACGATAATAAATAGCTGAAGAGTACGAAACGAGAATTAAAAAAAATGTTTAGTGGCTATAATGTTATGACGATAAGGAGCGACGTATTTAAAGGCCCCCGGGGTAAGGATGGCTTTCGCATCTGCTCCTATAATTTCTATAATATTTCTATAAATATTTATAACACAATAATCATTTAACTCTTACGATCCGAGATCACGGTAATATTATCACGATTATTAGAAATTATTTTTTTTTTTAACGTGTGCCTACATTGAACATGTAATTTATTTCCACACGCTAGGTAGATATTCATTTCTATTCCTTATTGTGATTTAGTAAAAACGCTATTTATTTTGTTCGTGAATTTGTTTTTCTTATTTAATCATATAACAAACACAAAATATATTTTTTCTAACAACAATTAAAATTTATAAAGAAAGAGTTGCGTAAAAAAAAATAAATAACAATAGGAGACGAAGTTCTGAATAGTTGCTTTGAACTTTGAGTATTTAGGTGTATACTTGCATAATATGGTATACCGTTTGGTGTACTATTCTCGAGCGTTTCTTTTTTTTTTTTTTTTTTGTAAAAGGTAATATTAATTAATTAATATATTTATTTATTATAAATTCACGGGACAGGTCGCGTGTGTAATATTATACTATTATAAGCAGCTACAGGTATAAACAATTAATAACAATAATTTATTGATTTTACTGACAAAATTGGCGCGTGCGATGTGATGGAAATATCTATAATATATGATCCAATATACGGAATTCAATATATCATTAATTCTACTAACGATGTTGATACTAAATTTTTCCAAAAGTAATTAAACATATTAAATAAAGTTATTTGATAATAATAAATATAACAATATTAAAATATGAATTATCTCTACAAGTACAAGTTAATCTACCCGGTTCCTTCGATTACTTTGTTTAATTTTTGTAAAAAACGAATCAACATTAAATTACAATTTAAGTATTTGATAATGACGAAGTAATATCAAAACCTACTATACAGCAAAAGCTAGATGTCCAGTTTTTATTTATTTTATTTTTTAATTTATAGTTGCAGACAAAAGTATTATTATTAGATTTGGGTTGGACTTTGAAAACCGAGAAAGTGTCGATACCGATAGGGAAAGTAGATTCCAAAACTGATGTCATCTGTTCTCGATTTTTTATATACAATTAAAATAAAGGAACATTTTATTATGATTTATAACATACACAGATTTGATATTATATTACTACGGACTTGCCATGAAATTAACCCTGCGTAGGTCGCGTACCTGGACGTCGGTAGTCGCGTGGATTACAATTGTAATCCATTTTTTTTTTTTGGTTTTTTTTTTTTAGGTTCTTAGTTTTTATTGAAAATTTGAATTATAGTTAAATACTAAGTACATACTGACAAATATAGTGAGATAAAGAAAACAATTATATTTTAATTTTTTACTTTAGAATATGAATTTTAACTTAATGAGAAAAAATAATAGTTTATTAGAATTTGTTTTCTTAAATTGTAATGCTATTCAATGTAATTAAATTCTTATAATATTCCTGTATAAACATATTAATATTTAAGTATTTTACATATACTTTAGCTCTCTATAAAAAAAATTTACAAATAAACAAGAGTACCTTATAACTTTTTACATTTTAAATCTTTTAATCATAAAAAAATACATTTTTATTGAATTGGATTATTTTAAGTTGATTCTTCGCTATGTTCTTGATCACAACACCCAATGCAAATGTATTTCAAATGATCTAGACACACTCATATAAAACAACATACTCATGATTTCCTCGTACTTTTGTTTTTTTTAATAATAATGATTAAAAAATAACCTAAAAAAAAACCGTGCGTGAAAGATCGCGCGGCATACAATGGTAATCCAACAAACTTTGAACTCTGATAACAACGACAACTTCTGCGACCCTTATTTGAAAACGAACTAATTATATTAGGCAATATGTCATTCGAAAGTATTGAAAAGATGAAATAATTCCATTGGTTTTCAAAATACGAAAAAAAAAATTATTTTTACATGTATTACAATAGTAATCCGCGTGACCTATACAGGGTTAAAAATAAGAAAAATAAGAAAAATAAAAAAAATTAATACAAATCTATAATTATTCATAATACTCATAGATTGTACAAATATAAGCAAATAACATATATAATTAAATTTTTAATTAAAATTTATAAAATTATGATATTGAAATAATTTATTTGTAATAAAACTAATAACTTATAGCGTTTCATTTATTATGATTCATTAATAAATAAAATCATTAACCATAAAGTACCTATTTTCAAAACTAAAATATAATAACTGGCCATTTTCGGTTTATGTAAAATATAAGTTTTTACTATAAAAAACAATAATATTTTCATCTTGAACAGATTCGGTTTATTTAGTGTAAAAATTAGAATCAATGCCGATAAAAATTACATTAGATTCAATATCCAATGGTATACCTAAAGACGATTTTTATAAACTAACCTAATAGAAAACCTTAAAATCGAAACCAATTCATCCCAATTATTTTATTAAGCAATATGATAGTATCATTTTGTTCTAATAAACAATATAGGTATGTTTTGTGTTGTAGTGTTTTATGTTATCATTTTGTTAAGGATATAATGTAAATTATAATATCAATATAATAATAGAACTAAAGGATTTGTCTGTGAGGTGGTCGTGTCAGTTTTTATTTTATTTTTTAACCCCGTCATGCCCGGTCATGGAATTGATCAAGTATATTTTACTTCACTGACGAGTATTAATCGCTGTTATGAAAAAAATAAATAAGTATAAATAACGTTCTCGATAAGAAATAGGTAATTTGTATTATACGTTTAATACTTAATACGTATTATATTTTTGTCTGTCTAACCTTTAGCCATGTACAATAAATAACATTTATTCTCATAATATTATTATAAAATACACGCGTGGTGGTGGTACATTATTTATAGTTTTAGAATTATTCGATCAACACATTTTTTAAGTAAAATATAGTAATTTATCAATAAAACAATTGATGTTATTTTACATTACTAAAGCACAAAGAAGAATTTATTATCGGTATTTGTTGTTAAAAATTAAAAGCGATGATTAATATTGACGGTATTGGCATACCTATGGATAATATCATATAGACATAACAGTATAATTGATACACTTATTTACAATATTATTATGAAGGTTTTGCGAAAATAAATCACACAATATTCAATTGGAATTTGAATGGATATACATTGGAATATTAAGTTTATACGATTATCAGATTTATAATTTAAATAACCTACTAAAAAGTTACAGAATATCATGAGTGTGCAATTGGAATTGTAATAAAATATTTTTTTGAAATTAAAACAGAACATTGATTTCTGTTTTTGAACTAGTTACTGAAACCGCTGGTATTTCGTAATGTCAACTTGTATTTAGCTGATTAGTTCAACTTAAAATACTTAAAATACTTTTATTTAGATTCAGTTACTTGTAATATAAAAATTATGATTGAATACATAATGTGCATATCTATACGACAAAACATGTTAACACATATTTCAGACATAATGATGTTTAATGTAAATAAAGGAATTACCCAAATCTATTTAACACTGAACACTTAAAATACTTAAAGATATTGAAGGATGTTCTCAAAAACTTGTTTTTACTAATTAGTATAGATACAATTAATAAATAATAACCTCAAAGAAATTATTAGTTTAATTTTATTTTTTACCATTTATATTATTGTAGAAAATACGTATTTGAACATCAACATTATTTATTTAATTTAATTATTTAAAAATAATTTTGTTTCATGTATCAATTTATCTACTTATATATCATAGTAAGCTATCGTGAAATTTTGAATTTGCACAATTTTTTTTACAATTGTGCACAAATTAAAGGTTTTATTCCGATTATGATAACAATGAATCCATTTATATATATGTGTGTGTGTGTGTATTTAATCATGTACGGCTATGATTCATTAGTTGTTCATAATAATTAATATAAAATTAAAAATCTTACTTGATTTAATGGCATAGTTTTTGTTTTTTTTTTAAATTGACTTTTAATACATTTATCTTTTTAACACAAGTCTTAAAAAAACAGTTTATACAACTACATGAATAAAGGTGTTGAATACGTGGAATTATGATAAAAAAATGATAATTAAACATTGATATTCATAAATGTATGACTGTATGTCAACCAACACCTTGGATAATATTTGATACTGTTAAGATATTAATCAAAAAATAGGGATGTTTGTTACAAACGCTGAAAAAAATATCACAAACATATTTTTTCCCCTAATATTATTTTTTCCTATAATACAGTTTACAGTCGATTGCTTGAAGTTTAAGGTGAGGGGGAGGAATTCAAGCGAATAAAAATCAAAAACCAATGAAATGTTTGGAGTTTGAAGTAGAATTTTAAATATTGAAAATATTGAGAATTTCGACGTATCAATATGGTCCGAGAGTCAAATTTATTGCCGTGTTATTATTATTATTTGTAATTGGTTTTTAAGGTTTCAGTTTTTCCTTATAAATTGTTCGGTTATTTCCGTAAGTTGTTTTTTTTTTAACCTTTATTGTTAACTTTGGCGTATTTTACATTGTGTACAAGCGAATTAATAAAGTTTACAGTTATGAAGTTAAAAGTTCATGAAAAGTAGTAGTTCATACATTTAATCATTTTTAAAATGACATCTAATATGAAAATCGTATTTATAAGATATGTTTTTAAAAAAATAATTTGATGTAATTGCTGGTATGAAGGTTAAATTTAGCCACTATTGAAAATTTTTTTGAAAGGAGTAAGCGATCAATAGTTTTAAGTATAAATCTTAATCTTAAAATCAAAAGGAAAAATGATGAAATTGTATTTTGATCTTATAAAATTAAAATATCAAAATATCAACGAAAATTTTTTGTTTTTACATTCTTTAATAATTATAGAATAATTTATTAAAATAGTTTCATATATTTAAGAATGTATTTTATGAAATAAAATACAAAAATAGAAATATTTTACCTACAAAGATTTTAAAAGAACAGCTGTTCTTCGAAGAAAATGTCTTTTCAAATATAGTACAAAACTCATTCTTATATTATTAAATAAGACGGTCCAATAAATCCTGATTAAGGTCAACCGGTCTTTGTATAGAGACCCTTTTAAGTTTTACCATTAAATAATAAAGTATTATACTCTATTGTGCGTAGTATTAAACCATGTGCATTTTTAAACTATAAAATGTCAATGAATTAAAGTAAGTGTTGCAGTAAAGTAAGTATTAATATATTTGTATTAGCTTTTATTTTGGAGAAAATATATTAAGTCGTTTTACTCCCCCAAATTCTTAAATGTGTGAGTGTTTTTTTTTTTTTTTTTTTTTTTTTTTTTTTAATAAAAACTATCACTTAATAATGTCAAGTTAAAGAAAAATAAATTACGAAAATAATAATATTGCAGTTATTGGTTTCGCGCTGTCGATTTTCGATGAGTACATAATATATAATTTATTATAATTTATAACAAAAAAAAAAAAAACACACACAATATATTATAACTCATTGTTTTTTTTTTTTTTTTTGTTAAAAGCATTGATAAATCATTGCATTAAAACACATTAACACATCAAATACCTATATTCAATTTCCGCCGATAAAGTAGAATACGTTTTATATCAATCAGAAAATTTATTTCCAATGCCCATGTTTAAAAATAAAAATGTTTAAATATCTTTAATTTTAATAATTTAGACAAACGATGTATTGTTTATTAACATTTGATTTTTTTCTTCTTTTTGATTTTGCTTGTGCACAATGCGTTAAACAGAACTAAAATCATTATTTTTAAATGGAACAATTCAACAATATTATTTGTCAAGTAAGTAATTGTCTAACGACTAGCACCATCAGAACCATTTCATAATATTTCGAGGCCAGGATAAAATTAATTCTGGACTCTTTCATACGATATGTTAAAAAAAAATACTCTCAGGGATTCGAAAAATGTTAAAGAATGTGACTAAGGTCATTCGAATTCATGATGTTAGTTTAATGTAACTGTTATAGTCGTCAGTATTAAAATAACAATATTAGTCGTGTGACACCAAACAATGAATAAATAATAACATACATTTAAGTATTAAACATTGAATGAGTCCATAAGCAATCTACTAATAAATAAATTATAACCATATTATTGAATATTTACTGCTCAACTCTGCTGAGTCGATATTTGTAATACCGAATTTATGTAAAGAATTTTGGTTATTTTTATTAATATTACGTGCATTCCAATATCGTGACAATAATAAATTAAAATTACATTCAAATAATTAGTATTACCGAAAACGTAATTTACTTTTTAATTACATACTACAAAAACGAAATATAATTAAATTATTGATATTTCATGAAGAAACATATTTTATAAATAATGTACATTAATATGAAAGTTCATTAAGAATATAATAAGCTTAACTATAAATACTTAATTAACTACACGCGCTTTATTTCGAACATTATATACTGTTTCTCATCATACCTTTTTAGATTTGGGAAAACAGAATACTTAACCTACCAGTTCAGTAGAGTCAGAAACATCGATGTTTAACACATTTTTCTAATGTGATGCATGTACACGCAGATGTGAAAAACGAATTCAAAAGTTCGATCAGCTTTTGAGTCAAGCAACATGGTCGACCTAATGCTGCTATCTCCAATAAATAATTGGAAGATCAGTGGTTAAATCATAACGGACATGATAAAGAGAAATAAGGAAAAGGAATAAGATCGTTAGAAAGCAAAAAAAAAGACATGAAGAACTACAACATTTAATAAAGTTACTTGTTATGTACTTAAGGAAAAATTTGAAGAGCTATGAGATAGAACCTTCATAATTATATTAATAAATTGTACATTTAATATGATGAATTAATAGTGTGAATGCAGTTTTTGATAAATGACGGGACTGGGGAGTGAAATGACTAACATCAGTAAAACTTATCGACCATCTAGATTTCAAATTTTAAAAATATTCGAAAGATACTAATGTAAACAACTATTGTCGACTTGCAAGACATTGGGTGCTTCAAACACTTGAAACCATACGAGTTAGTTTATGTCACTTATTAGGCATTTATATATACATATTATATTTTAAATAATTTATTGATTATTATGCATACTCGTACGTTTAAAGACTTTTGATATTTTATTGATTCAATTTTGTAGTTACACTATATTTGTTGTGTGTTTAACATACGATTATTCCATATACGTATAAAATAACTACAATGTAAAGTTAAACGTTGTAAATGAGCATTTAATGTAAAGTATAAATTTTATAGACGTCATATTGATCATATATATATCAGATCGTCATATACGATGAAAACTTTTAATTTAAACCTCTATAATATTTACATACTTATGAGAAATTTCTCGTTTTAAGTTAATATTGTTTGAGAAGTACTTAAAACTGTGTTCGCTAATTGCGATACATTACAGTTATCTGACCTCCAATCTTTCTAAAAATACCACTATATCAATAATTGTAAAACAATGTTATATGATACACTTGCCGTTTTTGAAAACACATCCAATTATAAAAGTTAGTTCGACATTTTCAAGATCAATACAATTGTTTTTATTTTATAGTGTATAAAGACGATAATTTTGTATTCAAGTTACTCACTTTGAGTACATTTTGTTGGAAAAACAGGTAGGTAATATATTATTTAAAAATAGCAATTTAACTTGTTTAATGCAAATATATATTTGAAAATGTAAATTAAAGACTAGGATACAAATACTAACAGTATTTGATATTCAAAAATCGTACAAAAAATACTTTTAAAAGGTGAAATTAATAAGTTTTGAAAATAATAAAATATTATTTAAATGTAAGATCGTATTTAACTGTTTCTATAAATTTATAGTTGTTTTTTTTATCTGTAACAACTACTAATAGAACGGTTAGATTTTGTAAGGCTGATTGGAAAACAAATTTATAAATGCCTTTGGATGTTTTTTTTCCAAGTCCCAGTTATTTATTTTTAAATTAAAATTTTGGTAAATCAACAAAAACGACGACGGTGTATTTAATATAGTTATGTGCATATTTAAGCATCTGCAGGACTTGATTAAACGAAACCACAATATTGTACGCAAGTGCTGTACTTACCATGTACACACTTAGAATGGAATGTGAGTGCATTTTGGGTCGGATTCCTGTACATTTGGTTAAAACTTTTATTATACACATTGTACGTGCATATTAAACAGATACGAGTGAAAATAAACACTGCGATTTTAAGATTTTAATGGCCATTGTGTGGCGGCAATGGCATAGTTTGACATTAGTTTGAATGCGAGCCTTTTGCAGTAGGTACATATTTAGTGTGCCGTGACCTCGGTTGATATGATGATAATATTTTGTCGTTCGATAAATAATAATAGTAGTAGGTACATAATAATATAATAATAATATGTGGACCTGCGTTTGACGCGTCTGCCATCGCCTTTGCGATTTTCTGTGGGTTACCGCGCCCCGTGTTAATACATTAACTAAACTTGCGTGGTTTTGAATTTTCGAATGCCCGTGACAAGTAACAACAAGTGATAGTAATTGTTGGCACGTTATTGTTCCCCGGGGGTTGTCGGCGAGAGAGTGATGAAATCGAAGCTACGCACAGCTATGCGCTATTTAGGAGTGCGGTTGACGATATATTATAGTATTATTTCTATGAATGTGGTTGAAATTTTGTAACGAAGGTCCGGAAATAAGTGTGCTTTTACGGTGTAGTGTAGATATGAGCACAGAGTACATTCCATTTTGTAATAGTTTTATTTTATGGTAGCGACACGATAATTATAATGCACAGAAGTCAATTTCCAATTGATGGACATAGGGCGTATATTATGTTTGGTTAGTGGTTATTTGCCTTTATTGCTTAACCTAATGTATTTTAATATAGGTATGTATAATAGATATATCTTTATTTTCTACATTCATATTTACTTATTAAACTTCATATCGTTAATAAACATAAATACAATAAAAATTACTTTAAATATAAGCTTAATACATACTAAAATACATTATATTATTAACTTAGAATTATAAATAATATAATTATATTTTGTTCGAATTAATAAAATTAATATGTTTTACGTAGGTGATATATTTTACCACGTATAGTTTATTTATAATAAAATATCATATTCTTAAATACAAAATATACATAATCAATTTTCCATATTTTTTTTTTAATTTTTAATTTCTTTTTATTTACACACAATATATTATCTATTATAGTAGTTTTTAAATCAATAAAAAATATCAATCAACGGTTTTGTTTTTTTAATCATATATTATATATACATATATTATTTTACTAATTGTATTGTGTTACGCGTGTATTATTTATTTAATTTTTATTAAAAACATTATGCATTCGCCAACCCTATTTCTAGATACTAAATTTTATTTTATCTATAAATAATTAGTGCTATGTTCTTAGTGTGAATTTCTGAAAAATGTTCGAAATGTGTATGTACCACTTGTTTTACTGGGAAAATTAAACCTTAATCAGAAATTCAGGAACTATTTCTTATAATATTTCCTTCGTGTTAATGGTGAATTCATAAAATATAATTTTAATATTATATTGAATATACTAGATAAATAATAAAGGGTTGGTATTACATAAATTAATGATTAGGCATATTACAAAATGTGTTTAACATTATATATATTTAAAACATAATGTTAAACACATTTTGTATCATTAACAAGAACTACGGTTTTTTTATTGTTTAGTAGCGTGTTTTGTAACACGTGATATTTATATTATTTGGAAGTTTAGCGTGTCTAGTAGTTTTTTTTAAAGTTGATTATAAAATATATAGATAAACATTGTTAAACCACTATATTTTAAGCAAAAAAATAGCAAACAATAATTATTATTTATTTTATGCAATGAATTGTAATTATCTTTATGCTAGTTTATTTAGTATGTAACTTTTGTTAACATAAAAAACTTTCAAAACAACTATTATTATTTAGGTTTTTGAAAAAATATATATTTATATTTACACATATAATTTTCACTTTTAAGGACGCAGACATTTTATCAAGAATATTTATAATTTAAGCAAAATATTTTATCACCGTTTTAGAAGTAAAATATTTTTTTGTATATTTTGAATGGCGTGTAAAAAATAAAATATAAAATATTTAATTAATTTGTTATTATTCATAAGAATTTAAAGTTTAAATTACCTAATGGAAACGAGATTCAAGAATTCGTGGTTAATTGTTGTGGTTAGTAATATTATATTATGTTATTTTTCCTTCAGACATAATGCATATTTTATGCTTTGCAATTTGTATTTACCATTTATATATTCATCAAGTACCTACTCTATTAACTTAACAATGACATTGTTTACTTTAGGTTTATTTAATATGATGCCAACAGAACATTTTGTTATTATCTGTATTATAACATAAGACACATTACAGCAAAGCTGTTCTTTTTATTAATCAGTTATTAGTAAATTAAAACCAAATTGATAACATATAATAGTTTATAAATTTATAATAAATAATTTAAATTTTCAGTATTTGATATAATTTTCAAAATATTTATTTATTTTGTACTGTAACAACCAAAAATTGGCCGGTTCTAGTTTTCTACAACTCACACGAAATCACCACCCGATCGACAACCCTACCCAACCACTCAAGAATTATGTAAAATCACTTGGTTTGTGATTTTAAGAATGCGTGTAGTCCTTCCCTCAATATCCTAATCGTAATTTGTCATTAGTAGGATATGATTTGGATACGGTATCAAACTGCGTCTTTCTGATTTTTAGTTCTAAGGTAAAAGATGAACCAACAAATGCCAAATTTACAACACTGAATACTCCGGAGACATGGCTAATTTCGGATTAATTGTTGGACGTTGGACAGTCATTTTTACTGTATATTTGAGCTCGAATTCTTGCTTCATCAAGAAAGTGTTCCACCGATCGGTGACCGAGGAGGGGGTACTTCGTCGTTCGTTGAATATTACCATCTCGGGTAGAGACTTTTTATTATGACTGTTAAATTCTCAGCTAGAAAGACGACCTTTACGAGTTGTCCGCAATTAGAGGAGACGATCATATAGGAATATGCAGTTGTCCACGACTTAGTATTTAAAATAATCTTCAGAAAACCTTTCGCTACAAAAGGACACTGTCTATCCGCAACCTGTAGAAGCGACCTATACCGTGTATTTTGCAGCTGTACAACCATAGCTCAATGTTTTTGCGCTTAGGCTATAGTTTCAATAGATTTTACCACTTTCTATTCGTTAACTATGTTTTTAATTTCCCTTAGCTTAGTTTTTTTCACTTTACACTTTTAACAGCATTAATTCATCGTCGACTTAAAATAATTATATATTATAGTTTAACAAGAAATTAAAATTGTAAAAAAGTCAATTTATGAGACAAAACTACACTTTTTTAGTAATTTTAATAATATAAATTCAGCTTACTCAACTTTAGAAAATAAAGTCAGCGATGAGAATTTATGGTCTGTTTGTGATAGACACAAATAACAGATGTTTCGCCAACACCCTGATAGAAACGATGAAAACACGTCTTATCTAATGCTTGTATCACTGCAGATGAAGACGCAAGTGTATTATATTGCGTTGGTATATATTATATTATTACTACTTGTAATACGACGTGTTAACATTTTGCTTGAATACAAAGTGTAATAATATTTTACGAGTATATTGTTAAAAACATTAAATAAATACTTTAATAATTTATAATTCAAGTTGATTATTATCAAATATTATAACATTTAAATTCATTTTTAGATAATAAAAAAATCTATATAATTTATTTAACTATACTACATAGTCGAACATTCATGTTAGGTATTTAATAATGGAAACTCTAATAATTTAATTTTTAAATAAATTTGAGAATGTAAGTCATCAAGTAATTTTAATTTTTTAGCGAATCAATATCATACTTGATTCTTTATGTTAAATTTGTTATGTTCAAAGTTTGAAATAAAAACAATATTATGGGGTTTTTTTTTTTAAATTTATTTTACAAATGATAAAATGCAAAACCTGCCCATATTTTATTTTGGAAAGTATTAAAAATATAATATGGTACGTAAAATCATAAATAATCTAAAGTTATTATTTTGTGAAGACTACTTTTAATAGACATTCAAGAATTGGTTTTATGATTTATGGTTTTAATCTTAAAGTTTTTTTATGAGAAATTATTAATATTAACTAAAATCTTGAGACTGTACATTACTAGGGACACTTTTAATTCGCTAAATATATATATACATATTTTGCTACCTAATTTGTTCTTTTTTCGTAATATTATATAGTAAATTGTTTAGAAGAACACACGCACAATTCATGATATACACTACAACACATTGCAATGATTACTTTGAATATGTGTGGTAAAGTACTTTTTCAAGGGATTCAAAAACTCAACAATGCAATTTACGGAAGCACGTTTTAATTGCGGTCTCCTGTGTATTTTAAAATACCCCTTTTTCTCTCATTGTTATATTACCTTATTAAAAAAAAAAAAACACTACCATTTCCACTACCGGGTGGAAGTGACGAATAATGGACGCCTCCCTCCTAATGATCCCCTGCACCATTCATCCACCACAACGACGCCTACTTGTCTTTGTCCACGATGCGAGACAAATTGATTGCCAACAATATACCATCTTGGGCGATTAACATTGTTTGCTACTACATTTATACTACCAAAATTTTTCTCCGCATGTTTATAAATATGTTAACATGAAATGCATCAAAGTACGAACGTAATATGATTACTAATTATTAAAATTATCCACCGCCATGTGCAATTGTACACAAAAATATTGTCTTATACATAATTATGTATGTATAAACATTAAATTACTTTGAATATAATTCTCGTTAGGTAAAATAACACGTTTCGGTTTTGTGTTTCTTTTTTTACCGTTAACAACGATGGTTCTTATGTTTTCAGTGTTTATAAATATTGTATAGAAATTGGATCATATTATACATTATTATAGAAATGCAGACATCACACTGTTATCTAAACTACTTGATTACTAAGTAAACAATTTATTAAATTTAATGAAACGTTAAACTTAATGTTGGACTATATTAATCTAAAATAATTTCCTAAAAATTTTATAAATCACATTTTAGATTATACCTTCAGTATTTTACAGTTAATTATGCAAATTATAAACATTAAATCATATTTGAGTAATTTAATTATCACATGGATACACGATTTAATGTACAGAAAAGATAAAGTCAAATAATTTTTAACAAAAGTTAGGATTTATGAAAAATTATTATATTTACTTTTAGTTTATAATCTAAGATAAATTAATTTGTTGTAACTTATAGGCATAGATATATGATATAATATTTTTGTGTAATAAATAATAATACATTATTTTTTTAAAATTTTAGGTAATGATATAAAGTTATGGAGCATTACAATATTTTATAACGAAAAACTTTTTTTTCTTAGGTCATTATTTAAAAAAATCATTTAAAATAGTTATCTTACCTATTTAAATAATAATTTGATTCTTCCGAGTATAATGTAAGGAGTATAAGGATGCATAATATTATTTTATAGTCTACAAATTGTATCTACACAATATTATTTTGTACACAAACTAAGAGCCTCAGTGGTATAATTTCAAATTGTGTATTGTGTATTATGTTGAATAGTAATATTGATAATAGTGTTAAGTACACTCTTATAACTTATTGACTATAGCTTACCTAACTTGTCACTAACCAGCTATAATTGTATTTAATATATTAATACCTAATGCTCTATATTAATAATGTATTGATATACCAATTTAATGAAGATAATATTTTATTTACAATAGTTACTCTTGTATTACCATATAGTACGTAGTTATATGGACACATTGGACACTACTGAGACATAACTATGCAATGGTCAACATAATGCGCTGATTTGAATGTGGTACTCGTATACATTCAAAGTATTTTTGAACACAAATCTTGTGTGAATCAAAACCAACATTTCAAATATCACTGTTCACAGTTAATAAAGAAGAATATTATGTGTGCTATACATTTTTTGAAAGTTTGACAATCTAATTCACTCATTTTAAATAATTTATGGCAAAATACAAAAGAAATCTAAACTTTAAAAGTAATTTGATCTAACTAAAATAGCCACGCATAAGCGATTATAATATTCTCTTCCATTTTGCTATGAATATTTAATGAACTAATAGTTAAGTACTGACATACTTTCTACAGTATTCATTTACGTAAATCCTGTTTTTACACTTTAAATTATGGATGGAATAAAATTACGGATAAGATATTATCCTTTTAAAAATCTAAAATTTTGAATTTTCTACTTTATAGTGTAATTCTTACTATTATTATATTAGTTATACTTTTTTAACACTAGTTAACACATAGTAATTTTTTATGTTTATACACAATACATTGTGTTTTATGTTTTTTATTTTATATTTTTAAATCTATTTATCATTTCATATTTTAAATTTAATATGTAGGTAACCATTTTACTCAAGTCTATTTGGGAAGTCTATACAAAATTAACTATACTTTAGCATTGCTATTTATATTAGTAGCGGTCATGTTATGTCATATTGTCATGTGGAGGGTGAGGGTGATTAAGTAAAGTGGCTGATAGTAACGATACTTGAAAAAAATTTTTAAGACTAAAACCACTTCCTATGTGGTCTCTAGGATAGTAAATGAGTAATAAGGACACCTGATGACGACGTGAGTGGTGCAAAAAAAAACAAATATCTGTCATGTGCCCATGTTTACCCCACAAGTCTTAGATATGCCTTCAACCCCTGTTTAATGGTTAGTTTTAAATGAACTAATTATCAAAACTGTTTAAGTAATTAGTGATAAAGCACTGAAATACAACGCCCTTTAAATATATTTAAAATATTTAAAAATATACTTTAAATATACTGTCATGTCTGATTAGATCCATTTGCATTTTTGTACAGTATATTATCTTTGTATTATAGTAAATGTTTTTCTTTTCACATTACGGTATGCTTTCAAATGATTTATTTATATTTCTCGGAATGTTATAATATATAATAAGTATCTACATGCGGTGCGTTGTATGCGATTTTGATATTAATTTTTTGTCTACGTTTCATATATATCTTCGTATCGTAAATTTCAAGCGTAATTGATTATGACGATAAATCGTTATGTTACCCTACATTTTATAATATTTTTTATTGGTTTTGATTTTAATTTAGGTCGTTTTTTTGTATAATATATCGACGAGATAACTTTTACGCTATGTGAAGATATTTTAATGTTTACATCGGTTTTTTTCCTAACAAACATCGTTAGTGTTATACTGGGTCCGATACGGTGTAACAAAATTATATGGATAGATGAAAAATATGTACACATTAAGTATCGATTGATTTTATTCAAGTTAAATAATAATACAAACACAATTTCACATTGATATTATTATTATGTATTCTTTACTCTGTTTAACTGGATAAATTCTTAGAGTTTTCTAGATCAAAAAAAACGCGTTATAAAAAAAATAAATTATACGTGGCATAAATACGCGGTATTTAATAACATGTTTATGCTGAACTATTCGGGAATTTATCATCATAGGGATTTATAATAGTAAATGGATTACGTAAGATTTTATGTCAGGTGACCGGGCATTGTATACAGTATACACATTGTGCGCCGATTATTTGACGTTCGCCGTTCCGGAAGAGTAACCTTCTTTTTTGCTACGTCGTTTTTTATATCGCATATGCATTTCTGTACCCTATGGCCTATGCCCATGTATTCAAGGGATGTTTTATCCATATCCTTGTTTCCATACACGCTTAGTTATAATATTAAAACAACAGACGCATAAATGGATTCTGCTTCACACACCTATAGCTACAAAAATAACATGGAATAGCAATCGAATTCTATAAAAAAAAACAAAAACATAATATTATCATAAATGCCATTATTTATGAATAACTATATACATATAATAATTCAATTATATTTATATGTATTCATTGCTTGTTAAACTTATATTTTTTTTTACTATCAGTTGCTAACTTAGTATATTTTAATTTCGGACTTAATTTTGTGTGATAAATCTGTAAAATAAAAATTAAACTTTATTTGATTTTTAACCACTATTATTTTTGTTATTAAATTGTTTCAATAAAATAATATCGATTTAATACACAGTGATTAAAGCATTATTACCTTTATTTTTAATTCAATAATGTAATTATTTTAAATATGGTTATTGGATTTTTTAAATATACTTAAAGATCATTATATAAATTCTTGAATTTTTTTTTTTTACTTTAAGACTGTTTTTGTTTTTTAAACGAGAATTTTTTTTCTCCTTTAAATTATTTAGCAGATAGTATTTCTGATCATTTTGACGCATCAAATTCAAAATTCAATCTAGTAATTTTTGAGTTGTGTTATTTAACTTTGTGTATTAAAGATAATAGGTGCACGATAACAGGCTTAGAAGAAAAAGAAAAAAAAATTATCAAACATTTAAGTGATTAATATAAATTTATCAAAATGTATAGTTTGTGTGATTGCCCAAGTATAAAAAACACTAGATCTAATTATAATTTTTAATATTTATTTTATATTTTTGTAAAACCAATGATAAAAACTTAAATGTATTTATAAATCTTTAACATAAAGATTTTAAAAATTTAAGATCACTAGTTTAAATTTTGAATTAGGCATATGATATTTTTTTTTTTTAAAATATGCTCTTAATAATTCATTGTAAAACAGTTATGTTTTTATTTTAAAAGCAGAGGTTTATATCGCTACAAAATACTTTTTATAAGTATTATAAAAAATTTTAACTGTTTTCAAATATGGCTTTAGGGTTTATGCATTTCAAAATTTCAAAATTAAGTTGAGTGGTGAATCACTCTGTATTAGATTCTTATATAATATTTTAATTAAAATAATTATAAAAAGTTTATATTTACAATTTAGTATACAAAATAAACCATCCCAAAACAATCTGTATTTATTCTTTTACAATTTATATTTATTAATTGTGTATTTAATTACAAGCCATGCATTAATTGTGTATAAACTATTTTCCTCAATGTATTTAAGTTATTTAAGTATAATATAATGACATGATTAAATTACTTATAAAAAAAAGTTTTTATTTTTTTTAAGAAAACTGGATTTTATTTTAGTAATAATAAATTTAAGATTATAATATACTTGTTATTTACTAATTTATTAAATTTTAAATATATTTTATGACATTTGTTAGTATACGTGTGTTAATAAAATCTATTGTTAATTATTATTATTTATATTTTTGGATATTTATACTTTTACAAATTTGATTTGATAAAATTAAAATTAAATATCATTTTTTATGATAACTTCAACTTTTCCTTTTTTTACCATTCTTAAATACTTTAACCTAACTTCTAACCTAAAATATTAAGTTCGAAAATAAATAAATATGTTATTTATATAATAAATTATAATTCATACAAATAAACGTAATATTAACTTGTAAACCAAAATATTAAATTTTATTCTATGAATTATTTATTTATTTCATTATAGATAGATCAGTTATTTAATATAAACACATACTCTAAATGCTTAAATGGAAAAGTAATTATAAATACTTTAAAAAAATACAGTCACTTCACCCCATGTGTTGTATTAATTAACTAGGAGATGAAGAATATAAATGTTTATAATATTTTAATTTAATTATAATTATGTGATGCCTGCATATACCTTTTTCCTTCCATATGATTTTCCATCCTAATTTATTTATATCGCATTTGTTATAACACGAAATCATATAAATTAAATTTAAATTAAATAATTACATTTATTTTTTTTATTAGGTATAAACATGTTTAATTATTTTACGAATGAATTAACGGCGGTCGTATAATTATACTAAAAACTACACGGAAGTTACATATCAAGCATATAAATGATTAATACACATGCACTTCTTCCGCTGCAATCTGTTTTAACTTGTCGGCGTATGTAGGTAATTTAATTATTATTTGTGATGATTTATAGTATTTCATTAAGATTTATATGGTAGGTAATGAAAATGCTTGAACACTATTACTCTAAGTGTAATAAATAGAGTTTAAAACATCAATAAAGACATAATACGTTAATAATTCAAAAACATATAACAAAAACAAACATAAATAAATAAAAAACATTTTAATTTAATTTATTTTTATTGTAAATACAATTATTAATTTTAAAATTGTTTTCATTATCTAATAATATTATATTAATTGAATTAAAGAAAATTTATTATTAAATGTATTTGAATTGTTACTTATTAAAATATTGACTGTATGCTTTAATATATACATTATATATATCGTTGAGTACAAATTATGAAAGTTAGTTTAGTCAATAATAAATCGTTATTATTATTTTTTTTTTTTTTGTGCATAATATCCATATCTAAGTATTATATAAGTTTGCAGTGGAGATATTAAGTTTAAAAAAAATAATCAAATACAATTTATATCAAACTTCTAAAACATGTCTGATTTTTACAATTCATTAGTATACAGTTATAATGCAGTTTTAATGAACAAACAAAAAATGTAATATTCACGAACAAAAATAAATGTCAAGTGGTGGTCATTTAAATGTTTTCCATGTACCTCATGTGTGATCTCACATAATCCTTCTGATTTATTTCAGAATTAAACCTAAAAGGGCATCAAGTGTACAGCATTTATTGCCAAAAAATGTATGCACTAAGTTAGTCATGTAAAAATAACTGTATGATAACAATCGAAATCAGATTTCAAGTCATTATGCAACGAAATAATTCTGTCCAGGAAATGGTCGCTCAAAAAAAATGACGGATGCACATGTCCTAGTGTATAGCACGTATTCCCAATTGAAATTTAATTCGGCCCAAATTAACTTCAATCTAATCCCACCTAAAACTGGATTATTTGCCAAGTGTAAACAAACCTTTCCGAAAAGTTACTTCCCATCCTCTAAGTTACGGTTAATCAGAAAACATCACAAAAAAACAAATAAATATATATCGGTTAAATAATTTAAATTTATACTGTATACTACGTTAATATAATATTATATTCCTAATTTTGTAATTCATATCAATAAAATACCTTATTTTCTTCAATTTTTTACACTATAGAGACTTAGTTTTTGGAAAAAGTCCAATTCAGTTGCACCGTTTTATTTATTTACTTCATTTAACCCCCTCTTTATAATGCATTACATCTTTATCTGAATGTTACACACTTACACACATCATATTATGATGTTATATAATCATATTTTTCAATCGCTTATCTCAGCTTAAGCAGTATCAGTTATCAGATAGTACACTTGGCGTTGCACGTAACGATTACAGAAATTTATTTTTATTTTTTATGGAAAAATCTTGATAATATAATATATATTTCTCATAAGTTGTTTTTATAGTAATTGAAATTTTTTTAAATACATATCAATTATTTTTTATCAGAATTTGGAGTTTAAATTGTTGTAAAATTACGTTGGACTGGATCGCAGTAGAAAAATAATTTTCTACAGTTTCTTGCCTTTAACTTTTTTTATGGTTATCATATTAATATATTGTTAAGTTGTGAATATTTAAATATGCGCTCTTTGTGAATGTCGTTTTTTGGAATTAAAACGTAAGTGCTATGGGTAATTTGATGTACTTGAATAACACGATAATTTGAAAAAACGCCGTAAAAGGCTTTAACGTTACGAACCAGTAGAGCGATAGCGAAGAAAGTATAATATGTTGTCCATGTTATTTGAATAAAAATAATCCATATTTTCCATATTGTTATCATGTTACAATCCTTTTATACTCATTCGGTTATAAAATAATTATGAATATATTTTACAAGAGATTTACATTTACTTAAAAAATAAACTTCAAAAGCAAGACACCTATAAAAAAAAACCGTACTGTAAAATTCGTTTTTATAATTATGTATTAGGTAAAGATTTTTATGTGGTAGTGAAGTAATATAAATAATTTTGGAAAAATGTAATGTACTTATTGGTACCTATACGATTACATATTATGTGATTATATTTTTTTTTAATTTATCCTATACTTTTTAACTTTTTTATGTATACTCGGTGTATACTAGGTGATGCAGTTAAAAGATAAATGCCATTTTTTTTTTTTGTAAAAATTCGGTTCCGTAGTCTAACATGGAAATTACAGTAATATTGTTTAAACTCTACTAGATGAAAATAATTTTGAACTGAAAGTTACTTTTTCAGAGTGATTTAGTCTATGTTTTAATCAAGTTAATATAATTAATAAATGTTTAATGATTATATTACGTTATAAGAGTAATGTAATAACTAATACCTCTAAACTTTTTTAATGTGAACATTTAATTTTGTTTTTCTATTATATTTTATTTTTTTTTCTTGAAGATAAAATTATTAATTTCAACGATCGGGAATCTCTTTTATATCGATGGTATTGTGTTTGCTAGATAAAACAAAAGCTCAAACACATTATTTAAAAGTATTTTAAATTTTAATATATAATGTAAGGGTGATAATTATAAGAATAAATACACGCATTTTTTTCTGGCCAAATAATATACTTCTATCAATATCAAAGGATTCATGCTACTTTAAAGCATTTAAGTGTCATGTGAAAAATCCTGTCACACACACGCAGCTGTATCAATATCAGAGGAACCAGTAATGAAAATTCAATGGTGTTTTTCGGAATATAGTATGAGTCGTGAGAGGACCACCGCTGTTGATTAAATTGCTTTATATTTTATTATGTCTTTATACCCTCATCCTAAGATTGTCCATGCGTGATACTACGTGGTACTTGCAGCGGAAGAGTATCGACTTAGTTATACGAAATGGGAAAAGGTCGTGGAAATAATTTTTGGTCCCCAGAGAAAATAAATTGGAAGGACGTTTGAGCGAACACATTTTTGCAGTAACAATTTGTTGAGTTTTTATAAGTGAAACTAATATAAGATACCCAGGTAGGTAATCCAAAAATGTTCTAAAAAAAAAATTTAAAACATTAATACCAGTAAAATAGGGTAATTTTATAAACCAGGTTAAATTCATATTTTGAAATTTATGTTGGATTTAATATAAATTTGAAGAACCGTTTTATGTCACAGATTTATTAACATGATAAGCGTTTACGTGATTTGTTAACTAATAGATAACTTTGTATACAGGTAAATGCAAAGTTATAAGTTCATATAACAATTCCAATCAGAACTTTAAAAACTTTAAATCGCTAAAGAAGATTAATATTAACTTTTAATATCATATATATCATATCAATAAATTATATTTCAAAAGAAACATTTGAATTCTTATATTTTTAAATGAATATGATATATCATATTTATTATTTTAACTTTATAATTCAATATTACTAAAAAAACTAATTTTATTTAAATAAACATACACTTTTTGTCGTTTTAAATTATTATTTCTTAAAATGAATTTTATAAAAGCTAAATGAAAACGTAAATTGATTATTTATGCATAAACAGTAACGTTTAATGCTAATCAAGTATAATAAGTTGAAAAAAAATAAATTTAATAATAAAAAAATAGTACCTAAAAATAGTAGTTTATAGTATAGTTCCATCTAAAGTTTAGATTTTTGCTACCTTCATAAGAGCCCAAAAAAGTTCTTAATCAAAATATTTATAAAATAGTATCTTTTTATGATAATATTACATATTATTATAATGATATAATAACAGTATGAAACTACGCAGGTGTGTATAATTTGACATCGATATATTAATATTAATATTTTTAACCTAATTAATAACCTTTACCTTTAACCGAAGAACATATTTTTAATCTATAATAAATGGAAATAAGTAATAGAAATATTAGAAACATAATTTTAGTTGAGTTGAAATTTATGTAAATTAAATATAATTTTATAAAACATATAATAGTTTGTCGGTATAGGTTAGTATTAAAATTTAACTTCTTAAATTTATAACTTGATAACAATTAGTTGATTTAAAAACTACCGAATATCTTTGTAATTGTTTGGTTTCGCAGGATTACTGGAGCTTACATATACTGGAAAAAAGTTTATAACTTATAAATATTTAGTATTAATGTACGCATAGGTAATTAAATGTTTAGTGGTATATTAATATTTCAATGAAAACCACACTGAAAAATACAATATCATTTATCATGGATCTTTAAATAGCTAAAATTTAATAATTAAGTTGTTTATATTAAAATATTACTTAAAATAAATATACAAAACGATACGTCCAATTGTCTTAGATGTCTTGAATAGAATTCAAAAACTATATGTTATAATAATAATTTATGCATTCACCTTGTTGTAAGAAGAACTTATAATCTTTCTTTTGAAATATCTATCAAAACCATTAAATAAAAAATTTAAGATTTTTCATAAATGTGGGAAGATTAAAATTTTTTAAGCTTTCAAAATAATTAAAACAATTTCTATCGGCTTAGGTATAAAATCTATATTTAACCGTAACAATGTCGTTCACACTTTATTAATGATAGTTTGTTCTACCTTTAATGTTATTTCGAGAAATGATAGACAGTTAGAGATGAATGAAATTCATTAACTACGTCTAATTAAAAACAAAAGTTACTACACCACTCCCGCTGTCATTTCATTTTTCGAATGCATTCCTTCATTTCAATTACTCCCTTTTCATTATTTTTGAATTGTTATTTAATATTAATTGATTGATCATTCTAAATATGAAGGTAATAATTAATTGATGGTCACAGGATAAGTTATTTTCAAATTAAAGTTGATAAAAATTACGACATTTTGGATTTGTCTACAAGACAAATAACTCAAAAAAAAATTAAATACGTATAATGAATGAAAAAAAAAATCATTAAATCATTTTAAGTACCTACTTTTGTTTTCTTTGTAATAAATAGTTCAACCAATTAAAAAGAAAGTATGTTTTTGAAAATGTGATTTTGTTTTTAGAAGTTTTAGAATTTTTTTTATTTGTCTTAAAATAATAGTACCTATATTTTATCTGTTATAGTCGATTACTTACACACAATATATTATTATTATATTTTATTCTTATAATATAAAATTATAGTCTATAATCTAAAGATATAATAAATTATTTTTAATAATATAACACTAATTATTTCGAAAAGTATAAAATATATTTTTGAAAATAATTTATTTATATAATGTGGGCATTATAAAAATAACTTGCTTTATTAGCAATTTTTTTTTGAAAACGAAATAAAAAATGCATAGTTTCATTAAAAAAAAACCATTATTATTATGTTTAAAGTTTTTACTTTTTTAAATGAATCCATACATTTTTTATTTCATTTTTTAAAGTAAGATATTTTTATGACAGTTTCAATATGTATGAATCAAATTTCAAACGAATAGTATTTAATATTTATATCTCATAGGTATTTTCAGTTAAATTAACGTAGCAGAAGGTCACATTAGTACTTACCAACTTAACTCAAAAAATGTTGGTCTACTATTTCGCTCATCTAATATACTCTTATCTTTAAATTATTTCTATAAGATAATTAAAAATAAAAAATAATTAAAAATTTAAATATACTTTTTAAGAAGGTGAGTGCTTAATCTTTAAATTATTAATAATAATATATTTATAATAATCTCTCTCTCTATATATATATAGGTATGTATGTATATTTATATATTTAAATGCATTAATTCTGGTACATGACGCCAAAATTGTGTACATAAATATTTTTGCAATTTTTTTTTTTTATATAATCAAAATCTAACAATAATTAAACCAACCTACTGTTTGAAAATGATTCAATTAATTAATATAATTTTGTACAGAACATATTCAAAACATATAAAATAAATATACAGATTTGCTGCATTTCCATATTATTAATATGTTTGAAAATATTCATAAGGTAGGTCATACAAAAATGTAATTTATGAAAAATAAAGTAAAAAATATAACCTTATTGTATTAAAATCTAAAGATCATCGTTACTCTACCGATACATTCTAGGGGGACCACATACCATTATACTAGAACTAGACAATACAAAATTATTAATTAATTACGGTAGAAGTAGCTTACGTGATCACCTCTGACAACGGCGGACTAATAATACATAAAATATCGCTACACGATTGACAAAGAACTTAAATACCTATTATGAAAGTTTAAATTTTGTAGTCGCTACATAATATTATTATATTACACTTGTTTAAATTTAAAACCTTTGCTTATAAATTCTCGTATGATTAAAGTATACACCTTAGAAACGTATAATATAGCAAATTTTACGTTCACAATAATAATCCATTTCCTTATAGATATTTTTAAAATGAATTGATTTTGTATACAATTTAAAGTTAAGATTATTACGAGTATCTAGGGAACCACTGAGACTTTGATAGATTAATAATTAATTACAAAATAAAATATGAGCATTTTAAAATCATCATAACTTGGTTTAAAATTAAAATATCAATACAAGTCTACGATACGCCTTAAATAATAATTTTATCTTTACATTTAATAAAAACTCACTTCACATTAATTTTAAAAACAAAATTGTAAAATTAATTATTATGAACGTACTATTTGGTATGTTGTACGTTCGTAAGATAGATACAATATGCGCGGGTATTGTCCTCTTTATAGTGTAAAAAATAGTTAATTAGAAGCCACTCTGTACTTATTATTTTACTAATAGTTATATTGTTTGTCTCGAGTATATTTTTATTAAAACTTTATTTAATTTAAACTTTTATAATCTGTTATTATTAATGATAGGATTTCATAGAACTATTATAATGTAGAACATACTTCAAACCAATTTTATCTGAATAATTAAATATTATCGAGATCAAGTTTAACCTTGTAATAGGCCTATGAAGCATTATAATAAACAATGTCCTAATTACTTAGTATTTCTTTTTTTTTTTTTTTGAGAGTAAAAGACCTAATAATGTTTAGATTATAGAGATAAAAAAATAATAGTATCACATATTGATATAAAAGAAAACACAACTTATTTTTCTTAAATAATAGATATTTTTGATATAGAAGATATTTGTATTTTATTAATAACGGTAATAAAAAAATAAGATTATTTAAAAATTAATTAAAAATCTTTGATATTAATAAAAAATGTCTAAACAAGTATTTAGTATACTTATAAATATATAGGTTGATTACTTTAACGAACAAAATTCATTATTTTTAAATCTGTATCTCTGTTTTTAAAAATATTTACTTTTACATAATTTTAAGTCTAAATAAAACATACGTTTTTTATTTTATATTCTACAGCAGAATATTTTTTGAGTATTTATAAAAAAAATGTATATTTATATAAATCGAAATGTTTAGTTTTAGTATTTAAAGTATAGGTGAGCGGAGTTGAAAGGTACAGAAAAACTCTTCAAAATGTTGCTTTACTACTCTGCTTATCTAAATTTAAACTCCTGTAAAGTTATAACTTATAGCTCATAAACTACTTGACTGAATTTTAATTTCAATTTAACGAAATAAGAAACTCCTAAGAATAAAAGTAATCAATTAAAAAAATATTAAATAATATCATTTTTTTTAAATATTGTTTTACTTTGACTGGGAATAAGACAAACAATTTTTTTTCCAAAAATGTTTATATAGTTTGAAATAATGAGTGTTGTTCAATAAATGAATCACTAAGTACTTATATACTCGTAATATTATATATCTTCGTAAACCTGAATTGCTAAATTATTAAATACACTGACGTATGGCAGGGTGAGGTTTCAACATAAGTGTGCTTCGTACTTCCGGTCATGACCGGGTACACATTGCCATATACATAGAGATTCCCCCACTTGATGACACGCATTTTCCTCACATAACTGAGGGATTTATCGATCTGTGATGACGGTGGAGATAGAGTAAAAGTGTATCGGTGGATCCTCCCAAAAACTATAACTCATATTTTAACAAACAAAAAAAATATACCCTAAAGTAATAAATAAAGGGTGTGCGCTTGTGAAAATAATACATGCGGAAATGGTTTTTGAAATGTGAAAGATACCAAGTGGAAAATATTTTAATAAAAAGTATTTGGCAATTCAAGATCATTTTAAATGTGATTTAAGGAAATGGGGTGTCTTAAAGTCAATTTTGATGTCTTTTATTCACCACGATTAAATAATAATAATATATATTCATTTCCTACTAAATGAAATGATTTAAAAATTTAAATGTTTGATATACATACGTGAAGAATTTTTATATTTTTGAAATTCACTTACAAACTTTCACACGTTCAACTTTTTTTATATGTATAACATGTATTTTTCTTAAGCATTTAGTATAACAATACAAACGTATCTAATGAAATAAAATAAAAAAAAAACAAATAGTGGTATTTATACTGTATAAGTACTTGTTTTGCTTCATTAACTTTTATCTAGAGTAGTCATGTTTTAAATTTTAACACAACAATTGTAGTTATAATACCTATATAATAATAGTATAACTATAACTTATAATTTATATTGACTTATAACATTTTGAAAAAAATGTTCTGATAGTAAAAAAAAATGCTATTTTATTTACGGCATCATGCAGAAAACTAATAAATCAATGATTTAATGTTAAGATATAGATACCATACATAATAATATGCATTATTTACCTATTGATCATTTATAAAATTGAAAAATTTTATTCATTAAAATAAATTTTTGAGTTTATAATAACTATGTTTCAATATTTTTAATTAAAATAATTCTATTTTCATAATATTAGGAGTCTATAAATCAATGAATAATTTTTATTTTGCTAGCATCTTTTAAAACAGTTATTTTTGTCGATTTTAAATATGAATACATTAAACATTTAAACGTCAACGAAGAATGATGAATAATTTTTTACGTCATATATAACTCATATTTCATACACGTTTTCGTGACAAATATTTGTTTTTATTTAAATTGTGTGACTTATAAACAAGTCTTAAATCAAAACCAATGAAAACATTTGTTGAAGCATTTTTCTTTTAACATACGTTTACTAAGAAGTTGTTTCTACGAAGTTGTTTACATAATATTATAGTATTCTACGGTGATATATTTTATCATTTTATTAATCCATACGATATAGAAATATGGACGGATAATGTTGGGTGTTAAAAAGAAGAATAGAAAAATATTACAGAAAACTTCTTGTATATATTTTATTTACAATAAAAGTGAATTTATTTTATTTGTCGAAGCAGAGAACGAAAAATATTTATTTATTAAGACAATACATTTCGTAAAAAAATAAAAATAGTTAAACTTTATCGAAAACGTATCTACATAATTTGTATTTAATAGTTTGATCATTTAAAATGGAAGGGATGAGTATAATTTGATGTATAAACAGTATAAAACTAATCAAGCTTAATGTGATTAAATAGACATTAGTATTTAATTTATTCTAAGAAATTCCACAGACATGTCCTAGGTAATTACATTTTTATTTATGCACGAAAAGTTTGAAATATTGATTTTTTATGGATGAATTTATCACACAACTAATTAACAAATACTAATTAGTCATACTTAAATTAAAATACGATTTATTCATTTTTTTTTTATTTATATTGCATTTCTATTGATTATTACTTATTACTAAACTTGTTATTAACTATAATTTCTTTAAAATACATAAATTTACAAGAAAGTTTTTTCTTAATTTAATTTAAGAAAAAACTGCTTTTTAGAACTCGAAAATATTTAAGATTATACCTATTCAATAAACGAATAAAATATTCTTAGTTTTGAAATTATTTTAATTATGGATTTATGAAACACTAAATATCTAAATTCATAGAATCAGTTATTTAAATCAAAAATAGAAGTATAAGGTTGTAATAAGAATGTTTATTAAAATTATTTTATAAAAATAAAATCTCAAAACGTACATTTTAACATTATTATTTGGAAATTAAATTTTTAACTATCTTAATTATATCTGTTTTATACATTATTTTAATTTAATTGTGCTTTTTCATAGTTTAAGCATAACTATAAAATAATAAATGAAAAAAGTTTAGGATTATACTTACATTATATGAATTTAAAGAATTATTATTGAAAACTGTAATAATTTATATCAAAACAATTTAAAATATATTTTCAATTTGATCATATTAGATAAATATTTTTACACAAAATAAACTTAAATACAATAAATATTTTAAAATTTATATTTGGAAAAGAAAAATTAAATGATTCATACTTCACAATGTAGGTACTATTATAATAACGTAAAAAATATAATTATTCTAGTGTAAAAGGTTCATAAAATTCTGATATTAATCATTTGAACAAATAATAAAATGTATTCTTAAAAATTATATGAGTGGTTATATTTTTTTTTGTTATTAAAAATAATTAAGACATTACATTTATAAATACAAAGTAAATAAATATTTTATTTTGTCTTTTAAAATGCATTAAAAATATAATATTAAGTTAGCAAGAAATTCGAATTTATCAATAGAAGGTCCACGATAATTAAATTTGTCGAAATCAAAGTTCTAAAAACTCCGAGAAAAAACAATTATTTTAGTATCAAAACAAATATCTAATTTAGACATTTTCATTTTATACATTTCGTCATGATGTTAATCAGTGAGTGTCGAAAAATTGTAACTATGTGATCTGTAGTTTATTAATTATTTCTTTTATATACAGCATAAGGTCGTAACACACAGTAGATGATATTACGAGTATATTTAATGGAGCATACATAAAAATCTACATTCCTTTCTAGATCACATTTTTCATACCTATTGGAATTTGGGAGGCATACGTATATTGAAGGTAAGAAATAATAATACCATTTTAATAATTGTTGAGAAAACTGTGAAATAAGGAAATCAATAAATCGTTTTGGGTTCAACCGCATAAGTCTCCGAATTCTTTCATACCGGTACTTGTAAACTTAAAAAAATAAAAATAATAATACAATTTGTATAATAGGTATCATTAATTAAGTAAATTACTATTATTTAAAAAAAAATCACATAAAAAAAACAAAAAATTAAATTTTATATTTATAAATACCTATAAGTAAAATACTTAGGTGCATAATAAGTATGTTAGTCACTTAAAATAATTTTTAAGTTTGAACTTTATAATAAAAAAAAATAGTGTAAACAAATATATAGAAAAAAATTTATTTTATTATATTTATAATTTATTTTATGTTTTAGTGTAGGAGGCTTAATGATTATTTGCAGTAGTTGTCGAGTCTATTCAATGTTTAACGTACATTAAAAAAATATATAAATAAATACATTTTAAATCTCTCTTCCTACATTTGCGTAATCCAGTAAAATATATCTCGGATAATTATACTTAATGGAGTATTGATAACATCCATAATGAAACTGAAAGTTGTAATATCTTATAATTAAACCTTGCATTTTTAATTGATTGAAAAACAAATCTAAATCACAGTGAATCAATAGAATTAAAAGTAGATTAGCTAACTCAAACATATCAATACATACTAATAGTTGAAATGATAAACTGCCTGTGTATAACAGTTTAATTCATAGTTGTGTATGTACAATGGTAATGTTAGAACCTTTGTATTTACCTCGAAACTTTTCCGATCATACCAAGTCCTAACCTCACGAAGAGCTTGGAATATATTTATTTTAATATATTATTTAATTCATATTTCATTCATTTTTTATTGATGATCACTAAACTATATTATACTCGTAGGTAGGAATTTAACTATAATGCTGTATAATACGAGTGTATAATTTATGCGATGATCATTTGTCATGTATATTATACAATAATAAATGCTGCATGTTATTTCGTATTGGTTGTTTCCAAAAAGAGTTATATATGAAAAGTTAAATTGGCTTGTGTATATTCTTATTTCGGCTATGCAAATAGTTTAACTGTTATCATTTTTCATAAAAAAAGGTCAACTTACGCAAAGTTTCTTAAAAACACATACAACTTAACTAGATAAATAAAAATGTGTATGGTGAATTGGCAATTTTTATAGTACTCGGGGAAAAGTAAAAATGTTGAGTCACGTAATTATAACTCATGCAGTGGTTAATATTTTTTATACAAATAGTATATTTAACTGAATATATTTAAATAATATAATATAAATTTTAAGTAGTTAAGCAAAAAAAAAAACTGACAAGATTCAAACCATAGTACATATTTATTAACATTTTCACTATACCTACGATATTCACTGTACCCTTAGACAGAAAAACCATTTACTGAATTTTATGAAATTGTATTTTACAATTTTAACAAATCGAGTAAAAGTTGAAAAATAGGTGTTTCAAAAAGTGCTCTAAAACCAAAAATAAAAAAGTAATTTTTATTACATTGCCAACAAATAATGGCGCTGTAACAATAATGTCTTTTTTTGATTCTGAAGAATGTTTTTTATTTTACGATCTTTAAAACTTTCCTTATAGCGTATGATTATAAGAGACATAACAAAAGTTAACAGCTAATTTATGGCGAGAAAGTTTTTTGAACTAGTTTAATCTAATATAACATCAAATAGTACAATACATTTTTGTTAAAATTAAATAGAAATTATATTATATCTATATGATTTATTACCTAGTAGGTACTTCAATAGCGTGAAGGTGATATTTTTGTTTTTGATGTGCTGAGGTTTATTACTCCCTATGATTTTAATTAACTTAAAATCTTGAATAAAATAAAAAATAATGTTGAACCTTTATTAAATTAAATTTTATTACAACTTGTTTGCATAAGAATTAAGTATAAAATAAAAAAAATTGATTTTAAACTTATTAATAATTAAACATAGAAAAAAAAAATATTAAAACCATAATGAATAATGTGTTGGGGTTTGAAGTATCCATAAATCAATATCACTAAACCAAGATGGATATATATACTTTGGGTTAAACATAATAAAACCATTTATTAACAAAAACTTTTTAATCATAAAACACTAGATAAAGAATGATTTTACAGAACAAAAAATTTGATCAAATTTAACATCAAGTATTATCGTGTTGCTTTTTATAAGCCCTTTAAATTTACGAAATGTTGGCCGTGTAGTATTATTTCATAGTTATAGAATATTTTCATTGTTTTTTATTTAGGTATTCGAGTATAACATTGAAATAAATTTACCCATAACAAATACAAAATAAATTGAAATTAATAATAATCATTTGGTTTCATTATAATTAATTATTGAATGCAATAATATTTAATAAAGACATAGATACGTATACAGAGTGTCCCGCAAGGATTTACCCATTGCAATATTTCCTGAAATAATGGATATATCATAATTCTGGTTTTTTAATAAGACTCACAGGGACAAGAACTACAAATATTTCATGTTTTAATTTATTTTTATGTTTTGGTAAAAAATTTAAAAAAAAATGTATTTTTTTATTTAATTATTTAAAAAAAATTGAAGATAGCCATTTTTTAGAGTTTTTCTGAAAATATCGACGTTTTAACATTTTAATTTCATCAATTTCCTGATTTTTAATATTTTTTCTAGTTACGAAAAAACTGTGAATTATTTAATACGATAGTGCCATAGTGATATCATTGTATCAAACATGTGGCCCGCGTGCTCGTACGGCTGGCGAACGGGTTTCAGTGTAGGTTCGCAATAAACGTCATATTTTATTTCTTCACATTGTTAAATTTTTCAAATAAAGTTAATGACTAATGTACAAAATATCAATATGTACATTTTTGTTATACTTAGTATTAAATACGGTTATATAATAATAATTATAATAAATAGATAAATAGATAAAACAAAAGTATTTTGTTTACTTTGAATTTAGTAAAAATTGTCCGCCAACGTATAAATGCGCAATAGTTTATATTTTATGGCTTGCTGGTAATTTGAGTATGGCATATTCCATAATTTAAATACCTAATTTAATGTTTTGATATTTATTATCTTGTCCCATTTTTTGGCAAGACATAAACATAATAATAATTTCGCAGTTTTTTCGAAATTAGAATAAATATTTAAAATCAGGAAATCGATGAAATTAAAATGTTAAAACGTCGATATTTTCAGAAAAATGAACTCTAAAAAATGGCTTTCTTCGATTTTTTTTAAATAATTAAATAAAAAATACATTTTTTAACTTTTTTACCAAAACATAAAAATATATTAAAACATGAAATATTTGTAGTTCTTGTCCCTGTGAATCTTATTAAGAAACCAGAATTATGATATCTCCATTATTTTAGGAGATATCGCAATGGGTAAATCCTCGCGGGACACCTTGTATAGGAGCATTAATATTGGACCATTACAATTTTATTAGTGTGGGCTATCACTCGCATTTTGTTTAATGGCTCAACATGTTCATAAGTAAGTCATTTATGGGTGATAATAATTTAATCATCACTAACAATTGTTGTTTGATTATTTTTATGGCATTGTTTTCAATTTATTTATTTATCTTACTCAAACGTTTGTATTTTTCAATTCATTTTTCTTATTAAATTATTTAATAATTATCAAATTTTAATATATAATATTATAATATTAAATTCATTTTAATTAATTTTTATTTCTAAAGAGTATTGAAGAATGTATACGGATAACTCGATTCTTAATAGTAGTAAGAACTTTTCATCACCATCACCACTTACGTTTAATTATTATACTTATGTCGTGTATTATGTCTTATAGTCATCATTATATACAAGCTATATCTAACAATATTTTAAATGGTAATTGTATTTTATAAATGATTGCCGCACAACTGTATTAGTACTAGTATATTAACTCGTTAACTATACTTACTTAAATACAATAATTTCGATATAACATTTTTAAATTACAATTTATAAATATGATAAATATGACGTTGTGTATTGTAAACATTGGAATTGATTACTAAGAATTTCTTAGATAAATAATAGTATTCGTGAAATATAACTAAAAACTATTTTACCAAAAGTCAAACAAGTTTTTACAATTTAAATTTTAAGAGAAAATTTATTTAAACTACCCAGATTCTTAGTATTTAAAAAATTATGAATAAATAAATTATAATATTCTTGTAAACGTTTTCAATCAGTGAATTATCTCAGAAATATGTATAGATATAACGTTTTTGTAGTTATTTGTTATTTGTAGTTAATTGGATGAGTTTTATCATAAATTAAATAATTTTATTATTTTTATAAACATAATACAACATTAAAATATATTGTACAAACAAAAATATTTGCGTAGTAGGTGTATTTATTGTTGAAACAAAAATGTTATTGTGATGTATCGACATTACAATTGTACATAAACTTCCTAAAACATAATTTTGTTATTTGCATAAGTTTATATATAAATTGCACAACAAGCTTATATACTAAGAACAAGTGTAGGGGTTACTATAATTAAGTGAAAATTAATTTGATCAAATCTATTTTTTTATTTGTTTTATATAAATTTATACTTTTTTTTTAATTTTTAGTTTATTTTTTATATGATTATATATATTTGTAACTTGTCACCAGGTAACAGGACGCTTCCTTTTTAACACATTACAAGAATATTTGCTAGTGTTAAGATGGAAAGATCCCTTAAAAGGGGATTGGAATAACTTCTAAGTCTCTTATGGAAGATAAGTGCTTTTTACCAATAGTTTTCATAAAAAAATCAGTATGCAGTTAGGTTTGAGATGGAGCATTGAAGTGTCATTAATGTGCTATATTTTGGAATGCTTGGATTTTATTTGTATTTGATTTTTCTGCAATGCCCTTAATTCCATACGTCCAAATAGCTTAAAGAAAGCTTTATAAATTAGTAATTTAGTTTTTAAATTATTAGTATTTATTTTAGATTAAAGAGGACTAAGCATACGTATATGATTATTAAAAGTCAGTATTTTCGTTTAAATATAGTTATTTCATATCAGTCGTTTATCTAAATTGGATTCCAAATATCTGACTGTATTGAAATAGAAATCGGGACGTTATTTAATGAAACAAGTATACACTCTGTTTGAGTGTGAATTTATTTAATTCTATAAATCTATACCGTTTGAATATGAGGTTTAGATAAGAGATTGAGATAAAATTGTACTGCAGTATTTTTTTAGTTTCTTTCCATAAACTTTCGTCTAATGAAGAAAATTTAGTCAGTTTTTGTTCTAACATATCAGATTTATTCTTTGCAGAAATTTATTTTAATGAATTTGTTATAATATTTTATGTGCTTTTATGAGTGGGAAGTCAAATGAGTAAGTTGATAACGTACTTTTGCTATTCGTTTTTCAACTGCTAGTGGGCGTAGTTGCTCGAGAAGAAAAGACTGCTTATGAGCTGAGTTCTTAGCAAAGTTTAAGGTGTTAGACGTCATACAAACCATCGATTGGAAGATTTGTGAAATTATTAATTACTTCATTAATTATATGATCTGGCTTTTTAGTTATGACATTTAAATTGATCTGTCGATGTCTAAAAAAGTATATTATTATTGACTTATATTGCAGTATTAATGATGAATATTACAGACGAATGGTTTTTGTTTAGATTAAGAATATCATTTGTTGAGTAATATAAGTTGTTATGATTTTTCGCGATATAAATATCCAGAGTGTCGGTTTCATTTCTAAGTGAAGTTGACAAATATATTGGTTAAGATGGTGACAATATTTTCAATTTTTTTTTGAATTAATACAATTTATAAACAAGAATTTTCATAAAGGTAACCGATGACAAAATAACTCGAAATGTTTAAATAAACAATGTAATCTAAATAATATTCATACATTTTTATAAAAAAAAAAATGTTCATAGATATTTTTTTTATATTCTCTAATGATGGTAATTTGTAAGGATAACTTGTAAAATCTTGTATTATATTTTAAAACTTTTTGACCGATCATTAACATTTTTTATCAACACTTATAAAATTACTTGGTTACGTAAATATAATTTATGAAAACATTTTTAACAAAACTATCTATATTATTAATATAGATAGTTATACTACCTATATTATTAATATGTATTATAAATGTAAAGAATTTAACATTAACTATTAAATATCAAAGTACTATGCAAATGATCTAATATTTCTAACACTTAATTTTTAACACCATATCTATTATCTTACCAGCTTTTGTCTTAACTTAAAACGTTTAATCATAGTTAAACAACTTATCAATTAAAATAATTTGAAATGTTGAGAAAATTAAATTTCTGGATTAGGGTCATCAATTATTTTAAACAATTTTGACGATTAAAGTTACGCGAAACTCTCAGTATTAAAATCCCTCTGTAATTTGTTGTGACTTGCATGGATGATACCCACAGGAAAAACAAAACTCCATTCTAAAGTATAATATATCAATTTATATATAACAATTATAGATATAACTCAATAGACGTATAATATGTTGTAAATAATGTTTATGAAAACGTAGTCTATAAGTAGTATGTATAGTTTCAATTAATTTATCTTATTACTCATTTTTCTGTATTGGACGTATACTGAGAAAATAATATAATTTTTAAAAATATTTTCGATAATAAGTGTGTATTTTAAAGTTTGAAAATAAATAATAATTTATCATATTATATTACGTAATAGTATTTTAACATACAGAATGTCTCACGGGTATTAAGTAATATTTAAATTTGTGGGAATCGATTTTGCATTAAATTTAGTACTTTAAAATAGAAAATCTTCGTGAGATATTATGCTGTATCGGGAGATATTCAAGTTATATTTTGTTGAGTTTGTTAAGATTTTTTAGTTATTTTTTTTAAATTATTATAAAATAACTTACCTATCCTATATACATTATAACTATGCGTTTTCTATTCCTAATATTTAGCTTGTGTATATTTTATATTATTCTTTTATAGTTTAAGAATTTCCACCAATTCAAAGTAGTGCCTACCTGCAGCCTTGTAGTGTATTACTATGACCACACCATAACCGTGGGTTAGAAGACGATCGAAACGCAATAATTAAAATGATATAGTTTTAGAATATATTTTTAGACGAGGTGCGTGGAAAATGAATGAACTAATGATACAACCCCAACGCCAGAGCAAGGAGAAATTTTATCTCGCCTCGTGTACAGTATTATGTTCACGGGACACTTGTCTTTTAGCCTATTCATCAATCATGTTTGACACAACTTTTCCTTGCGTTACTACACGGCCTACAATGCTATCTGACGCGAATGGTCGGCTGATGTCTGTACACATTGTGTATACTGTGTGACAACCATTGAATATTCTCAATTTCTTATAACTATGTTTCTAAGCTCAATAAGATATGTATTTATGGCAGTAATATGAATTCAATTTATTTCTTAGTAATATACGAACATTATAATAAACGTTTGGGTTTTGGCTTGTCAAGGTGTATAAACTTTATTCTAAGATTTAATTATTTTATACATTTATATAATAATAGAGTATAGTTATTATGTATAATATAGTGTGAGTTAATAAATTATGTCTTTTGTACACAACGTGAAATATTATACAGCGTTGTTGTACAGAATAGATGAAAATAATAATGTATACTAGCGTTCAAAAAATTAAAACCTTAAAGAAATGAAAACAATACAAATATTTTTAAATTTATTATTTAAAAAATCGTTACTTTGTTCACGATAATGAGTGTTGATTATTAAAAAAATCACCTAATACAAATTAATAAAGTTTTTAAAAACGTGTATTATATTTTTTTATATGTAAAACAGTAGTAATCGTTTTCCGTTATTCCGGTCTACTTCATCATACCAGATAAATATTACAAAAATATTTTATTCATATAAAATATATTATGAATTGTAAAAACAATTTCAATTTTAATGCTACAGAAAAAATGCAATTCAATATAGATGTAATTTTGTTGTTAAATAATACGCAGAACCAAGGTTTAGTTGTACTTTTACAGTCGAATAGCTGCAGCATTACAATTATTTTATATTTTTGGAAATTAAATTATAAATATGCTGCAGATAAAATAAATTTTAAAGTACATATAATTTATAAATTTAACAATTATTGATTATTATTTATAACGTAAAAATATATAGATTTATTTTTTAATTTCTGTTTCCGACCTAATTTTAAATCATTTTTTTGGTTATTTTATGATAAATTTCAAAAATATATTAACAACGACAAAAAATAATATTTTAAGAGCTAAACTGTTTACAAATGTATTTTATAATTTTATATAAATCTAAAAAATCGAAATACTAATCAATACGATGTACACGTTCTTTATAAAAATTATTTTACTTAACGAAAATCATCAGAATCAAGTAATTTGTTCATTAACGTTATAAATATTATTATAATCATAATTAATAATTTCAGTTGAGTTCGAACATTAATTAAATCGTAACAGCACTGTCCTCTTTTGTATGTAATTTAAAAGAGTTTGAAAAAGAGTTTCAAGTTTCATTCATTATTATTTACAATTTATTGTTAAAAATTGTGTATATTTTTATTTACAATTTAAAATTATACCACCATTAGCTGATATATGTGCTCCACTTTGATACCTAGTTAAATAAAAACTAGGTACCTAGTCCATAAATAGAAAATTACATATCAGAAAAATAATTTTATGTTTTAAATTGTCACATAATAAAATAAAATTACATCACTTGAAAATAGAAAGTTATTATTAATTAATTAACAAGTAAAAATATAGTTTATATATGTTTAATATTTTCTATATGAGACACTATAATGACATTTATAATTTATACATTTGGATAATTACGCTGGTCTACTTTAACTTTTAAATTATTTTTGTTTTATCAAAATAATGAATACCAATTTTTAATATCTAAAATGAATTTACTATTGATACAGAACATAAATCATGTTCCGTCGTCGATTTTTAAGGCAGTATCTCGCGTACTGTAGTCGGTAATTTGGATGATCAAATATTTAGATAATTTCGAAAAAATCTATTTTGTTTTTTTAGTAAGTATGGCTAAATATTCGTAAATACTTATAATTTTATTGTTATCAAATATTTATATTAGCATTTTCTATACATCATATAATTTTGAAAATATATGAACTCCTTTTGAGCTATTTATAGACATTTAAAATCATTTTTTTTTTATATTTATGAAAAAAATTTGTTCAGTAAAAAGCTCAAATATTATATACAAGGTTTCTAATAAGTTGATCATATTATACAAATTAAAAAAAAAATCAAAAATCTACATAATTAGACTTTTTCATATACATTTTTAGGTTAAATTTGATTAAAATTAGATATTAAAATGAATAATAACGATTTAAATTCCTTTGTTATTGTTCAAATAAATTATTCCTGTTTGAAACTTTTTAGTATATTATTATATTTTATTCACATAATAAAATTCTCGCGACTAACAATGGTATTGATAAAAAATAATTCAATCTATCGCATTACTAGTAGGTAAAATACTACTTAAATAGCAATATAAATATATCATAAAATATACTTACTTCTTGGTATTATAGGCTGACAGTCTGCCTTTACTGAAAATCGTTTTTTGTATGCAATGATTTATCATTGAATTCAAATTGAACACGATCCAGGTTCATAAATTCTATCGAGGTGTTTGGGTTTACTTGACAGTAATATAGGACAAAAATTTTGAATAATATTATTACAAGTGATAAATATAATTCTATCAATGATTTCTTACTGTAATAATTATCATAATTTATCAATCAATGTAAAATCGTACCAATCTGATGATCATCTAGATTTAATAATAATAATAAAGATGTAAGTATAAAATATAATATTATATTGCATTAGTCTTACGACATTATATTACTTCCATACACAGTATTGTACCACATTTGCCTATACGATGCGCCGTCATAGAAATTGGATATATTTTATAATTTGCTATTATAATAGATGATATATTTTTAAATAGTTAAAACTGCTTAATATAATTACGCTGAATTTATAATTTTACATACTACTCCTAATGAGAATTTTTGTAATGAATTAGTGTTTATAAATAAGGTATAATTATTAGTATAATATAATATGCATTATATTTTATAAATCAACATCACGGGAAAACATGTAAAATTTAAAATATTTATCACAGTCAAAAATAAATCATAATGTAAATAATTTGAGAATTGTATATAAACCAGATTTATTATATACACTTTACAAAATAATAAATTAATCTCTCCAGAAATTCATGACAGATGCCATTGAAAAGTGTTTAACTTGAATGGACCACTTTAAACTTAAATAAAAGAAATGCAGTTTGCTTTATCCAACATAATTTCTTCAAATTAACAATTATTATCATTATTTTGATAGAGATGGTAAAATATAATGTATAGTATTCATATTATTTATTGGTAAGATACCAGTTTAATGATTAATCCATTATTTGAAAGTTTAATAATTAGTTATGAACAAAATGTAGAAATAAATAATAAAAGAAGTTGTTGGTATTATTCGTGCTTTAAACGGTGTTTTTCATAATTGAAAATAAAGTGAGTATATAATTATATTTAATAATATAATTGTATATTAGTTAATTAAAGAAAAAAATTGTGTCACTTTTAAAATCTTCGTGGGAAATGTGTATTGTTTTATTCAATATAAATGTTTAGTTTCCTTAGTGAAAACATATGGTTTTGAAATAAGCAATTATAAATAAATTGAGTAAACTACTCCATAGAGGTAAAATTAACTTGATGTTCTTGAATATTCCTAAAAATGTTGCTAGTTTCTAGTACCTGTCTTACTGTATTAATAAATATATTTTATCTATAGGTAAATGACATCTTTGAAAAGGATGGTAAAATAATATATTTAATTCAAAATTATACTGAATTTTCAGATATCATTACAAAAAAATTTAAAATTACTAAGAAATACTCTAATATTATGTTAATAGTTTTGATAAATTTACTAATTTAATTAATTTTAAGTGTAATTTAATAGAATTTTGAGCAAAAAAAAAAATCAACTATATAAAATGTTTATTAAAAGATATCAATAATAATTGAAGACAAACAAAATTTCATAGTTTATATTTTAATATTTTAATTTGAATAGTTTAAACTAACCTGTTCTGAGTTGCATTCATTTGTTTATATAATTACTAAAATTGTGTATAGGTATCTACTTAGTAAATTATAAATAAAAAAAAACATTCTATACGTTGTATTTTAAAATAATTTAAAAAAAACCTCAATCAATTATAATGTATTACTGCTAATAATTTGAATATTATGTCTAAGTTAAAAAAAAAATAACTTTTATGTAAACCATTTATTTAATAGTATTTATTTAATTGTAAAAACTACTTTAAGTTTAGTTTCTGTTTATGATATGACAGGATTTGGTTTTGTATGCTTTAAATTATTTTTGTATTTTGTTGAAGTTTCAGAATATTTTAAGAAATAATATATTCTGAACATAATATTTTCACGAAAGCCTTAAAAATAAATAATAAATAATGTTGACTAGTAGTGGACGCGCATTTTGTGGCAGTTCTCTTCATTTAGCTCATCTAAGTTGAAATGAAACGAATAAACTACTTTTTCAAAATTCTGATAAAGAACTTTTTTTCTGTAATAATTAATTAAAAATATATGATCATTTAAAAAAAATTAAAAAATAAAAACAAAAAAAGTCTATAAATATAATCTATTTTTAGCTGATACTTCGATTTGATGTTGCACAAAAAAAAAAAAATTAAAAAAATAGTATATGCATATTAAATGTTTGTATTTACTTATTGAACTGTTTTCCAGTTGGTCATCAATGAAGTCTTTAAGTATTATATTAATTAAAGATATATAAAAGTGATACAATGATTTCATATATGCATGTAAGTAACATAATACATACATGTATATCATCATTATTATTTTTAAACGGAATTAATTTAATTAAAATTAATTGTATAATGCACAGTATACTTTATCGACATATTGTGTTTTATTCAGTTTAATTAAAAATTATCCAAATACATTTTACCTTTGTAATAATTTTGGAATATAAATCTTAATTTGCTACCCATAAATTAATCGTTAACATGCTTATTAACTATTCGATGTATTAATCAAGTTTCATTAAAATTTCATTGAATACTTTCATTTCGTTAGGAATACTGTGGTTTTTATTTTAATTCTTCAGTTTGTAAGACCGGTATTTTGCCCATTTTACGATGAAATTTCATCCGGGAAACCTTGTTGTTTGTCTTCCCTCCCATCGTTTTCAGGACGTGCGTTTACATTTCCACTCCATTTCATGCTCTTTAAATAAATCTACGCTATTTCTCACGGTGTTCCTGCCCTCTCTGCAATACCTTTATACCACCCCGCATGTTTTCAGAGAAATCGCCATTTTATAATAATGTTTCTGTTTCACTACCGTCCAAGATTCTATTTCACCACATGCTGATAATGAAATCTAGTGATTTACCCTGTAGCCTATAACATTGTATTAGACATATATGTAGAGAATACATACTTTTTTCAAATAAAATGAGTTCTTTTTTTTATAATCCTATGGTGAAAAAAATATTTGAAAATTTAGTTTTCTAAAATTTGATAGAAATCATTTTACTCAACATTATAATTATACGTTTATATATTATCCTCCATTTACAAATAGCAATTTAAGATTATTTTATAAAAACTTTTAAGGATGATTTATATAAAAATATGCATGGAAAAGTACGAACTATCTTTAAAATAAAAAATAAAAAACTAAATGGTATACAGACATACATAATAGAATTTGTCTCCATAAAATTTTAAATAGGATATTTCAAAAATATATTTTTGACAAATGAACGTTTAGATACGCAATGCCAAAGAAAATGAAAAATTCATTTTGATAAATGTCTATACAAAATGTTATTTTTTACTTATATAATAATGTTAATTAATAGTTAATTATATATTATAATTATTTAAATAATTTACTCAGTTAAGGAAAATTCTAAGAATTTGTTTGTAAATGTAATAGGCTTCACTCGATTGAGTCAAAACTATATAGCACGATATATTATATAGAATACATTGTATTATGAATTCATCTGTCGTAGTCGACAGTATTTATACATTTTAATTCATATAATATGTTGGTTTTATGAATAATAACCTGTAATACATTCAACTAAATAACACGAATTGCATAAATATTCATGAACTATCATAAAAATTATTTCCAACAAACATTTAATTCATGACAGCGTGTTTAATTCCATTACAGTTACCACAAAAGTATAATATACTTATATACTTAAGTTCAAGTTAAACAATTGATTTAATCAAAAATATATTCATAAATAAACATAAAGTTTTTAATATTTATTTAAGTCATAAGATTAGTGGTTTTTTTAAAAAAAAGTTTGGTTAGTTTAATATAAATTATTATACTTCTGTAAGGATTTCAGATATAATTATAATGCTTTTAAATTATATATCCACCCTCTTCTTTATATTGCATAATAACTCGGTGAACTATCATATTATTAAAATAATATAAAAATAACAAAATTAAATATTATATATTTTTTAGTATTTGATATTGATATATTAAGATTAACAAAAGAGTATTCAGTAATTATTATTATGAATATTATTATTATTATTATTATTACTTCTATACATATACTTGTATAACATAAATATTTTTTATAAAAATATTTCTAAGGTTACTACTTATCGTAGTAATAGCAGTTGACATAAAATTTCTTAGGAACTATTCAATGCATTAATAACTTTATAAGAAAGGGTGAATATTTTAAAAGTATCAAGAAATATGTAATATTAAAAAAATCAATACATGTTCTCCAAATAATGAGTGGTTTGTTATATAGGTACACATAAAAAAAAAACAGCACTTGAAAGATAATTGAGTTCTTGTTGCTTGCTCTTTATTTAAAAATAAAAAATACATAAAATCATGGAACATTGTATACTCTTTATCTTGCAATGATTGTTTTGGTTTTAAAAATGTATTATTTCTTTTTTTAAGTTATTTATATATACTTTCATTTTAAAAAGGGTTAATGTTTATAAATAATATTATCTTCTTTTTGTATCAATTAAATATTGTTTAAAAATTTTAATTTAACATCAAATATAAATGATATTTTACCAAAAGGAAAATATTTTAACTAGAAACTGCTCTATAAAATAAAAAATTATAATAAAATATTTGAGATTTCGTAAAAATACATTTATCTATAAGTTTATTTTATTTTATTCAATTAAATTATACCGATGGTTTTATCACTTAATGGCATAAAGATTTCAACGAATTGCTAGACAACATAATATTCACAAAAACTAAATCAACTGAATTAGTAACAGTTATAAATTATTTTTGAAATAAAATAAATGTTTAATACATTTAGATTAGAATAAAATGTATCATTCATATTTAAAAATGTTTAATAGTTGTGTTTGTAGTAAAACATTCAATGGATATTGAGTTGATGACAATTATATCATTTAAACTCAGTTAATTAACATTTTATAATATTGTTCAATTGTATTATACTTTAATGCTATAATATTATAGCTTGTAACTTTTTGGACAATATTAATAAACCACTTTAACAACTTAAACTCTCTTTTTAAATATTCCTATTCAAAGAAATTATTTGTACTAAAGTTCCGGGTAAATTGTAATGTTAAGTCTTACTTAATAAAAATTTTGATATCGACAGTTTTAATCTAAACACTCATATTATATTATTTATATATACATATATATATAATCATTTAGTTGAATTGTTAGCGTTTACTCTTATCGTGATGGAGATAAAAAGGATAAATTATTCTAAAATCTTTTCTACAACTTTTATATCTAAGGAATCCCCAGGGGCTTTTTTTTAAATCAATTTAATCTATTTTATTTCTCAGTACCAATTTGTTGTTAAATCGTTTTATTTGAAATTGTTACTCCTTATCAAAAACATCAAAAAATAAATAATAATATAAATCTAAGTGATTAAACTTAAAATTCAGTTAATTTGTTACAGTAAAAATGTATCGCAATAGAATAGGTAAGTATAAATGTATGATTGAGTAAAATTTTCCACAACAGTAATGGGAGACGCCATATTATGTCATTAACACAAATATCAAATTAATAATTTTCATTAATTAACTATTTAATACTTCTGTTATTTGATATTTAATTTATAAATGCTATGGATACATTGAGTGACCACCACTCATTATAAACACCTGCATGGACGTTGATTCCGTTAGATCGTAAAAAAAAATCAATAATAATAATAACTGTGACTTACCGTGATTCGTAGTGACTGCAACACCGTACGCTTATATATATATATATTTTTAAAGGTTTTAATTTCTTCAAAATTAATTGACGAAGATGTTGACTGAAAATTCGATACTCGTGTTGATTTCTACAGACCAATATTATAATAATATTATATTTAATCACAGGTTTAGATACCTACTGAGGCAACTATGTATTTTGTCCACATCGAATTTTACCTATGGCGGCGAAGAGGGGTATATATCACTCATATAAATGTTGTGGTTACAACGGTGTCCCGATTATTATTATTATTATTATTATAGCATGATTATTGTATAATTATTTATATATATTATTTATGTTTATTATTACTCGATGCCTATTTGATGAGGTGTTTTATGCTAGCTACGAAGGTTTTTTCATGCCTAAATTAACTAAATTGTATTTCAAAATAAATTATAATTATTACTTGAAAATAAATATTATATTTATGATATTCTGGCTTAAAACATAAAAATCCTGGTTTCCTAGACTATTACCACATATGGTGATCAGTGATCAAACGTGATTTTTCTTTTATTCTTCAATCTTATACATATTTTATAAGTTATAACTCTGATGTTTGAGTGTTTATGTAGCAATGTAAATATATCGTGGAATTATTCTGAATTGTATTTTTGTTATTTGTATTATTGTATTTTTACTATAAGGAAATCATCATCAGATTTATCATCAGTACGATGATGTCTGGGTGATATGTCTATTTTTAAATTTACAGAAAAAAAATTTATTTATTTGTTTTTTATAATAATTAAAAATAAAAAGTATTCCAAAACATGTTTAATTTATAGATTGGAAAAAATAATTTTTAAGACACCATTTTTTAAGTTTTTCACTATTTTCATCATTTTAATATGAGAACAATTGTACCATAAACCAAAACATTTTTTAACGACTCAGCAAACTCAGTTTTTTCATAAGATATCTTGTTACATTCAAATAGTTCAAATATGTCCTGTTCGAGATAAAATTAGTGAGTAGAGTAACCAACAACTGAAGTACTGAATCAATTCTGTATAGCCTGCAAACCTTTTAAAAAATATTTTTATAGCATTATTTTTATAACTATTCATTGTCTACAATGCCCAATAAGAATCGTGTGTAATAAAACATCTGCGTCAATTCATTTACTAGTTTACAATTGAAAATTAAATAGACATTATTAAAGTAAAGATTAATATCCAATTGGAAAATCTAAAAAACAATAAAAATAAATTCGAAATAGAGCAACATCTGACGGAAAGCGAAAATTTCAATGACGTTAAGTAAATGGGTTCCAGTTTCAAAAATGGATGGCAATAAAATAAATAAATAAAAATCAGAGATGTTTGGACGATGTGAATGCTTAGACATTTTGCATGCATTCAATCCTGTTAGATAGATTTGACTACAATATTCGTACTTCGAGAAGATATAGAAATGATCCAAGATAAACGAAAAAAGCTAAATGTACTTTAAAATGGTGTATGAGCAAAACCTTTTATTACATTTTTTTTTAAATTAAAATTAGTGAAACTAAAAAAAAACCTATTTAAAAATATATTTTCTACCATCTTTGAAATAATCTTAAAGATTAAGCTATAAACTAATTAATTCTAGTGTATTGAAAACTATTATCTTAATTTGAATGTATTTTAATACATTTTATACATGTTCGTATAATCCACAGTACACTTCTTTCAGTTAAATCTTGTTATATTACATGCTTACAAACTGGAAATATGTTTTAATCATCACTGACAAAACTAGATTAAATGTTATATTATCATGATTTATAGTAACTTCTTAGAGTTTAAATTATTTTTTTTTTCAATAAAAAAGATCACATTTTTGAAATTATAAAAAAATATACAGGTATTTTAAATATTTCGTAGAATTCAAATATGGGATTTTTAAATAAACAAATATCAAGGCTAATGATTATAATTTAATGTATACTTATACAATTGAATTTAGTTAATAGAATATGAAGAATATTATCAAATTTTTAAATTAGAAAACGATTTTTTTTATTTGACATGTATTTATTTATTTAGAGTTAAACAAATTTAAAGTAGTTTTGTAACTTGGAAGAATTTCAAAAAAGAATTTTACTGAGAAAAATTATTATTTCTTGAAAAAAAGTTAAATTACAAGTATATATTTTGATTTATTATTATGAATTTTTAACTTGTCCAGATTAAATGTAATTAATGTTTATATCTAAAGTGTCTTGTACACCATTACAAAAGTACTGCACATTATTAATAGTAAATTTAACCGTTGGATAAACATAAAAACATAAAATATTAAACTAATTTGAAAATTTGAAACTTTAAATGTTAAAAAAAAGTATTTGTTTAGTTTATATATAGTACTATATTGCTGTATACAAATCTGTGAAAATAATTTTACTCGTAATGCAGATGTTTTTAAATTATATTTTAATTACAAACAATTCATTCGCGAATTCGTCAAAAAAAAAAAAAAAAATCTAGTCAAATAACATTCATTGGATATCTGCTATTGAATAATTGATAAAGCATTGTTGTTAATAATGAGGACCCGAGTAATTTTACGCGTATAGTGCAGTTATCTCGGTGTTTGCTCGACGGTGGTTTTGGTGGTTTCCTAACGGGATTACAGACGTTTCTAGATTGCTTAAAGTTGTGGTAGACATTGCTATACAATATAATTATTGTGTGAACAAAATCATACTGATGTTGTAGACGAAGTTGTGGACGTATATGATAAACTGGGTTCCACGCTTAACTATTTGAGGCACATTCTGTTGACTTGGCGCAGTGAGAGCGATGGCTGTAGTACACGCTAGAAGTGAGTAATTGAAAAAGCCATTAATACTTAGTACCTGATGATAATGGAAAACGTCAATTATTATTTCCCTTTTGCGCTCTACTTTCATCCTAACAATTTAAAACGATTATCGTGATGCATGTGTACAAGAAGTAGAAATGTAGAACAAGGACAACACATATAATAATATTATTATTATGTAAACAGATAAACTATAATCTCGGCTGATCGAATATAAAATACCCGCGACGTACATGATATATAAACGCAATTTGAATATGTAATTCATATAGTGTATGGTGTACATAAACCATTACCGCAATAAGTTTATAAAAGACACAAATATAGAAAAACAAAATACGTTTTTTAACCGCAAACAATTGTTTCTGTGTTGTGAATACGACATATAATGGAAATACGCGCGAATAATCTCTAGTCGAATATAATAAAAACAATACGAATTATTATTATGGCTTTATGGTTGGTAACGTTAGGTAACGTACTGATACCGGATACATTTCGTTATAATATTATGTGCCCGTTTTACTTACGGAGTTGCAAATAATATTCAAACACATTCAAATGTTGTGTTGATTTATTATTGACCTTGTCGCTTTTTATCTTCTCTTCACAGTTATCCGGTACAAAATATTTAGCATTTTCATATAAGTAATTTGTTCTTCACTTTATGCATTACTCTTGTCTCTATCATTTTATTTGATTAATAACATATTGTCATCTCCCATTTATTTATTTGTTTTATAATAAAAATGTGTGTTTCTCTGCAATGGTCTTGTCGTTTAGTGTATATTATATAATATTTTATATTACGCGATATTGTTGAGTTTATCAAAAAAAAAAAAAAATACATAATAAAAACAACAATAAAGTTGACGTCGTATGTATAAGTTTTGTTATCGAACACGGAACAACTACGGTGAGCATAAAGTTAAATATGAGGGTAAAATAGTTTCGTAGTGCCTATACCCACTGTAATAATTTTAATCGCAACATGTGTTAGTTAAGGGTAAACATAATCAATTACTATGGGCGTTGATCTGTATAACACAAAGTGTTCCTTTTTGACAAACCGTGTTTCATTATTAAACTTGTGTATTATAACGAGTTGTAGTTTAATCAATTGATTGGCATTTATCTTTATCTCCGATTTCGTCTATCACGAGTAGAATCGACCATCTCGCTGCATTATCTATAATATATTATTATATCGATTTTACAAGATTCTATTGCAGTTAGTATTTTTCAGGATACCTACAAATCGGTCTGTGTAAAACCGTATCGTATATTTTGTGTTCCGATAATCATATCGAATCAACCAAAATTAAATAAACATATTGAGTACAATAAATTTCAAATATTAATTTATGAAGAATTTCACCTCAGAATTCTATATTAATAACTTAGACCACTGGTAAATTACTATGTCTCTAGACGATAATAATAATTTAAATTTTATAAAAAATCTATCGTACAAAAATTTAAAATTACTTATATTTATGTACTTAACTCAAATCGAGTAAAACCAATAACATGATTAATTTTATAATATTCTTATTTTACATGGTGTTTAAGAATGCTTTAAAATTTTAAAAATAAGAATTTTAATAAAAGTTTTTTTATTTATTTTTTGTAAAACAAATAATATATTTTAATTTTAATGTAACTATTAAAATCAGTTTTTTAAATATTTTATCACTGCAATTAATCACACAGTATTAATATATTAGTAATAATTCAAAGATAATATTATGATTTATATTTTTTATTTATCCACTCGATTGTTTAAATTTTACTTCAATTTTAGTATAAACATTCTTACTTTGTTATTTTTTTTATTCTCAAGTTACAAAACCAATTGCGTACATTTTTATATACGCCTTTATAGATTGTTATTATTTTTTTAACACGATATTTTTTAGCAAACAATTTTAGTACCTATCTAAATTGAAATAACATGTAGGAAATAATATTATCGACACTGAAGTGGTGTTCACATCTTTCAAAATGGATTAACCTTCTCATATAATACACAGTAAACCCTATTCGGGACTTTGAGAGGAATATTCGATTATTTTTCCAGATAATACCTTGTGAATGGATTTTGTTTTTACTTTCACAATAACGTATTAAACTAAGTTAACTAAGATAATTTATTATTTAAGTGGTTATATTATATTTTTTTTTTCATAATCAAGATATTTTCCACAAAAGATTGATGGGAATTATTTTACATGACGTGTTTAACTTCTGTGTTAATACAATATTTCGCTTAAAAATATATATATTACTGAAAAACAATAAAGAAATGATCTGGTAGATATTATTTTATTTCCAGCAATACAAAAGAATTATTATTTTTTTATTTGCATAAAAGCTAATAAAATCAGGCGAGCGTTAAATTTTGTATACGCGTCACCTGTCATTTCTTGGGTATAAATTCTCATTTTGTTTGTCGTCACGTAATCCAATCAGTTTGATACGCATTCGATCAGGTTTTTTGAATCGAATCAAAAAGGTTTGATGTAGAAAAACATTAAATGTATTTAAGTTAAATGCGTGTGTGTCGTAAAATTGATCGAATAACCAAATGAGCTATATTAAAATGCTTAAACACCGACACCATACGAGTAGGGCGAGTAGGACGTAGTATATAAGTTATTAGTGTTGACGGAACGCTTTTTTTTTTATACTCGCTTTCTATAAACTAAATCCCTAATTTTTTATTAAAATAATGATGTAATCAGTAAATTTATATTTGTAATGCTTAGGTACTGTACCTCACTCCTCAGTAATAGTCTTATTCTACAGTAGAAACTCGATTATTCGAACCTCCGTTATACGAACCCTCTATTATCGCAATCAACATATCCGAACATTAAAACTCGTATCCGCAACTTGGCTGCAGAAAAGCGCGTTGCAGCTCATCGTCAAATAAAAATCGATAATGTTGTCAAAAAAATATAAAAAACATTATCTTATATGTATGTAATGTATTTAAAATAATGGAATGTATGTAATTCTAATAAAATATTAATAATAAGTATGTACATATTATAAAATAATTAACTGTTTTAAAATATTATTTTTTTTTTAAATTTCCAATATCCGAACTAGGTGCGGTCGCAATTAGTTCGGATAATCGATGTTCTACTGTACATAATTTCTCATAAATAAAAATGGGAAATCATAATGCTAGTGTATATTATTCTTAGGTAAATCGATAGATACGTGTAATATGCGAGTTAACATTTATATTTATTCTAGATAACGAATTCAATAATTTGTGTTATTCTAGTATTCCATACTTCCATAGCCAAAAAAGTACATGTTCTCATAATTCATGTCCAAAATTAACATAATAGGTATTAAATGTTGCAATGATTTTTTATCCTTCGATTTATTTATAAAAACAAAACCTCGGTATAAAGGTGTGTTTTTTATCATTATTATAGGTTTCAACGTTTAAGGTTAGTAGCCTTGTGTAAATTATACAAAAATCAAAGTAATCTATAAAAGTGTTTTTTTTTTAACATTGACAGATTAATAAATAATATATAAGGGTTTATTTTATTAAATATGAATTTTTATTTTTATTAACTATCTATAGGTACTTCAATACTTCAAGCATTAATGTATGTTAGTTGACATATTATTTTTTTTTATGCTAGAAAACCGAAACTAAGGCTAGACATTCTCTTGAAAATTATTATTTAAAAAAATAAGATGAACTTAGAATTTAAAAAAAAAAAACACATTTTAGATAATACAGACATAATTCAATTGTATTTTAAGTAACCACTCTGCTGTGCATTAGATGTCGACTGTCGAGTATTTAAGATGTATCGATGTATAAATTATAAATTGTTGCATACATAATACGATTCTCAGCAGAGGCCGTCTGTTGGTCTATATTAATAAATATATTTTATTATATATTTATATTGCTATTAAAATAATTTACTATTAATAATAGGGTATATTTTTTACCAAAAACGTTGCGTTTATTTTATTATATTATTGTAATAATTTATATCATATTATAACTATTAATGTTTGAGTCGATACCGAATGACCGTATAACTGTAAATAAGTTCATGTTTTAAACCATAGTTTAAAATAATTCTAAATATTTTGAAAATATTATTGTAAATAGTAAAATAAAATAACTAATGCAAAAGCTGTAAGTTCTCACTGATAATATTTTTGAATTATACCAAAATAACTAAACTTTTTTGATGAGAAATCGTTGTTTTATGCATGAATATCCAATTGTGTCAAAATTTAACTTAATACGCTCAACTTGTTTATAATACCAATATTAACCACTTATGTCAGACACAAAAAAATAAAACATCCACTTTGTTGACTTCTATATAATCAATACATTTTCAATGATCTACTTAAAATATAAAATACGATAAAACGAAAATATTAACGTAATATTTACGCAAAACCAGTTTGACAAAATCGATTTTGTTTTTTTATTTTAATAACTAAATAACCATAGAAACTTGAATTTTTCTCCAGACATTTAAATTAGCAATTTCTAACGTTGATAAAATTTAAAAATTATTTTGATTTATTTCGAGTGATTTATAGACACTATCCCGACATCATACGACACATGTGATGTGTTAATATTTATTTTTGTATGTACGTATTTGTTGATGTTTTTATTTTATAGTAAGTTTTTATCGTGTTCATAATATGAAAATGAGATAATTTTAAATGTAATTATAAAATATAATCAATTTGATTTTTATATTTAATATTAATTAATTTAAAGATAAAAATATATTGTCATTGCATTTTAATATTAATAATTTGTAAATAGAAAGAAAATAAATTCATGACAAAATCAGTCGGTTTTTTCAAGAAACGTTAACTAATAATTGTAAAAAAGTCGAATGCGTATATATTATATTGAGGCTTAAAAAAAATGTAAAATATCAGTGAAATTTATATAAAAATGTATTGCAGGATTGGGATCAATAAACATTAAATTAAAATATTAAATTGTGATACTTGTGATGCACGATACAGTACATTTGAAATGAAGAACTACTTTTTCTCAAAGCAAACTGTCATTTAAATACACAGAGTAAAATATTTTGTTATATTGTTTATTTAAGTATTTAATCTTTAAACATGAAATCAATTAATATATCTGTATTATTTGTGCAATTAATTATTATAATTATCACAATAATAATATTATGTCCAGTTAAATGCACCGGTATAATTACATTTACACAAAATATATTATTATATACTGATTAAATTTTTAATTAAGAATGATTGATCTTTGAAATATTTTAAACTTCATTTATAAAACCCTTGCTTGCTCGATCACTTGACATTTCTAGGTTTGGGGTACCATTTACAAGACGACAAGTCGGTTGTGACATTACAGGCTATATGATACATTGTAGGGCTCCGCCACTGCCACCGCTACTATCGGTGATAGATGGTCTGTCAGCCTTCTCTTCCTTTTTGCTGGCAAATTGTCCACCAGCATCATTTGCATGTAATTCCGACTCAGATTTCTTTCGTCTACACTTCCCCGCCACCTGACTCATTGACGAATCATCTAAATGTACAGGCTGTAGGTTTAGAAAAACTATTATCACTTTAGACACCCCTTATCGTGCCACACCTATCCGATATTATGTTTCACCCTTAGCCTCCGACCTGATGCAACCGCAACCACTAAAAGCTATCGCACAAATGAACCCAACACACCATACCCACACCATTCAGAACACATGATACTCCTAACGGGAAATCTAAACTTTTCAACCGCCCAAAAATGATGTGCAGTCATACAATGACAACAATTATAAAACGATCATATGTCTATGGATATTGATAAAAGATAGCTGAACAAACAATATTAATGTATAATGTATACATTACATTATGATAATGCTTATACAATCAAATATAATGTAATATTGAATAACATTTAATATTCATGACATTTTAGTAGACGCAAAAATATAATAAGCATTTTTTTTTTACTTAGATTTAATGGTTGAAGTATTACAGTACAATAAAAACATACATACTATAGGGTCGTAGGGACCTACATAATATTTCACGAAACAAAAAGAAATCATAAATTTCAAACTGGTATAAAGTAAAAAAAAATAACCAAAAATGTTTGTAGATACGTATATGTAATTGTTTTTAATTAGACTTCCACTTTTCATTATTCTAATTTTTATCTATCAGCATAGAATTTATCATTTAAAGTAATACAAAACAATGTTTAATATTGTATAATTATTGCGTATAGGATTGCAAATATTAATATAAGTTAATATTTTAAAAAAAGGGGGAAAGTAGGTATCTGCTCTGCTGTATAATTGTAGTAGAAAAGTTAACTTACTCGTAATTTAATAGGTGCTATAATGGTTGTGTTAAATTTGAATTCATTGGTAAATAAAAGAATACGGTAAAAACTAATTCAGAAGAAAGTCGGTCCAATGTATTGATAACCATGGATACCAAACATTTATTTAAAAAAAAAATATTACAATTGTATTAAATGTTCATATTTTTTTTTTTTTTTTTATTATTCCAATTATATAAAGTACTGACCATTTTCAATATTGCCCTCTTAAAAGTAAACTCTATTGAAATTTATGAGCACTTTTTCTATTAGAAATGAAAAATGAAAAAACATACATAATTTTGAATTATTAAAGATAACATTAATTTTATAATATAATAATTTGTATTGATAAATGTTAACTTATTGCAATGTAATCAGAACCTACTTGGAACAGCCTACACTTAATTTTTTTAAGTTTAAAAATTTATCTTATTTTCAAAATATTTTTCAATATATGATAATACATATTTATATTTATTAGCTAAATATATTTGGTTATCTACAATAGATATCCAGAGAAAATAATAAAATGTATTTTTTTTAAATCTATACACATACATTATACCTATCAATTTATTGTAATGAAAAAAATAAAACAATCCTCATGTTTTAAATACGTTTTTATTTTGAATCTAATAGATACTGTAAGTATTTTACCCAGCTAAATTCATTTTTATATTTTACAACTTTAATAAATTAAAGCCTGAAATAAGTTTTTCAAAACATAGTGCTGAATTAAATGTGTAGTTTTTTTATCCATTTTATCGTTACATAATTATACTTCATACTTATTTTGTGATTTTTAAGTCTATTTAATATATTGTATAAAACTGAATAAGTTATTTTTATTGTTGTAAAAAATAAATAAACCGTGTAACAAATTTACTTCTTTAGTATTTTTAATGTTGGTATTTAATTAATTCTTTTTTTTTAAATGATTTTTAAAGCATGTGTGTTAGTTATTAATATTATTTTGTTTTACGCTTGATATTAAATATTATTAAAAATTAAAATTAATTTTAATTTTACTTAATTGATTTCTTAGAAGAAACAATATAATATTTGTTAAGAGAAATAAACTAGTACCAAATTTTAAAAGTTTTCCTAAAGTATGACAACCATTATAAGAACACAAACAAAATCCCAAACTTACTTAATTTGTTCATGAGCAGAACCTGGCACGTATATAGTAAGTTTCTGTTTTAGATAGACCACTTACTTGAACAAGTGTTAAAGTGTTTGTCACTTATGAGTTCGTGTTGATAAATCATTTTGTTTAAAAGAAAATTTAGAATGATATAATAATATACTTACTAGAAATCAACAATATTTAATATTTATAATTAATATTAATATTGACTTATAAATTATAAGTATAAAATTAACATTATCGTTTAAAACCAATTAAAAAATAAAATGTATAATATCAATTTACCATGTAGTATTTATTGTATTTGGGTTGATTATGAATAATTAATTTGTGTGTATAAATTTTTTTTTAGAAATCCGTAGTAAAAATATAAATACATTTTGAAAAAATAAAGTGAATATTATTTTATTAATTTTAAAAGTAAATAAAATATACAGTATTTTATATTAAAGTTATTTTGTATCAAAGTTGTTATCAAAAAAAAAAAAAAAAATAGCATCGAAGGAAAAGAAAAACTTTCGAATTTCATCGTAAGCAAGTGTTACAAATATATATAACTGTAATTGTAACAGAAATTAAAGTACATGTGTATGATAATAGTGAGTATTTAAATCATTGCTAAGTAAAATTGTACGGTAGAAAATAAAAGTACAAAAATAATAAGAATGAATAATATTAATTCAACACCACCTTATGTGCGGACAAATATTTTTAAAAAAAGTTCAGAGAAACAAAAACTAAAAAAAAAAAGAACTATTCTATTATGATTATTAGCATTGTTAAAAATGACCAATGTATGTACCTATACTATTGTCTAACAAATCCATAAATTACTATTAATTACATCAATAAAATAACTTTATGAAGAATTCTTGGGAATTACACAAAGAAAAAGTCTTAAAGTTTTAAAAACATCTCAGAAGTACTACCTACTAATTTGTTTTTTTTTTTATTGTAAAACATATAATTTGTATAGAATTTTTGTAATTATTTAGTGAATGTCAATAGAAGTTTTTTGTATAGTTCAACTTAAGTTTCACTTGTTTAGTTTTTATAGACTATGAACATGGCTGTGTATACACACTAGGTATTTCCGGTGTTATTAAGGTCATCTCAGGCTTTATAAAATGTAGGTAATCTATAAAATGTCTTTAAATCTACAACACCATAAAATAGTATGCATTTAACGGATGACTATCAGTTATTAAGCCAATACGATTAGTTGAAATCAATGAATATTATTTATAATTGAAACTACATTGGCTTTCAATATTTTTATGCTTTTATAGACTAATATACGTATTAAAATTGTACATGAAATATCCAAATATCGTTAATTTTGGTAAATTCCGACAAGTAAAAGCCTTTTTTATTAATTAAAAAATCTTTTATAGTAACTTTTTGTTAGCTAAATAAAAAACAGATATATTTAATGTATTTACATTTATTTACTAAAATACTTAAAATAAAAAATAAATAATTATTATAATTTACATAAATTATACATACACGTTGTTATGATTAAAAATTATACAGTATTTTAACAAGTTAATTTAAATGGATATTCCATGATGCAAATTAATGCATTCAAATTGAATTTTCACTAATCTAATTATTACAACAATACATATCCCTCGAAAGGTATAATACCACAAGCAAAGGAATGTAATATCAACTATAAGTATATTATAAAAATCGTCACGTAAAAACACTTAATAATAACTGTAATAATACTAATAAAGTGTAAATGGAAAACAAAGCATGTATAAAGAATAAAGATAAAAATTTAAAAAAGCATTTTAAACTATAAAATTAAATCAGATAATGCAAAATAAATAATTATAAAAAAGAATATAATATATATATATATAATGTTTAATATGCGTATGATAACATTTTGAAAGACTAAATCGTATCATGTACACGTGAATAATTAAAATCATATTACGTCGTACGAGGTACGAACTACTATATATAACAGTTCGTTGAGATTACGCGGAAACGCATTTATCGATAAACCTTATTTACTGCCAGAGGCGATTGTTATTACATTTTTTTTTTTTTTTCGAATTTCATGAATAAATACCTACACCGATGTAAATCGTGTAATGTGTATGGGTAGACCGTTATAGCTGATACCGTGAACTGAAGAGGTTTGACGGACGAAAATCAAAAAGTACACCGATATTTATTGCTCGCATAAATGTGTGCGACAGAAATGTCATCGAGTGGCTGCGGTAAACAAATCGTTTTTTGATTAATACGGTGCTATCAATTGTATGCGCCACCGGTCTCCACGGGAAACACGTTATATGTATATGTGTACACGGTTAATCGAAATGTCGAGGTGTTTTCGAGGGGGGATTAGTAATAGCACGTCATTTCAGGACTTACTAGGAGATTTGTTTTGTCACGTCGTCAACGGTATATATTGACGACCAAATGTAAATTACACGGCTGATTGGATTCGATAAAAAAAAAAAATAATAATAATAATAATAATAATAAAACAGTAATGTTACACGACGTAATATATTATACGAATAAAGATAACAAAAAAATATAAACAAATATAAAATAATAATATCATTCGACGCGAGACCTTTTTCGATGTACGCGCCCCACTTTGCGCCGCTCCCTCCCCCGGCCGCACGTGCAATAGTGATTTCTAAACCGATGGGGAGGAAAAAATGTGTGACCGACGCGCGAAATCGGGTAAGACCCGAGAGCGCGGTGACTCGATGCTGCAGAGGATGAGGTATATACGCTCTGTTGTCGGGTTGATGAATAATATGGATCTGCTGTCGCTATATACCATGGTCGTGTGTGTGTGTGTGTTTGTGTATGTGTGTGTGTGTGTGTGTATGTGTGTGCGTGTAATGTGTGTGCGTGTGTGTATATATATATATATATATGCACTACACTCACACCGCCCGAGGGCGCCTACACCAAAACGCGAAAACCCCAACAAGTGGCGTGTGTGGTGACGGCTGCTGATTTATCGTGTATTGTTTATAAAACGCGAACACTGGGACGTTTGCGAAATGTACCTATTTAGACGTTGTAAATAATGTACCTGTGTGCATACTTTTGGCAGTCGGCCGTGAGTGGGAAGCACGAGTGATGGCGAGGGGGGGGGGGTTCGTGCCCGGGGTATGCCACCAATATTATTCGGTCGAGGGTTTCAGGCGTGCTGCAGGTTATTATTATTATCGCGAGTGAAAAATCTTCTTTCTTTTTTTTTTTCTTTTGGCGAAAAAAAAAATCAATCTCATAGTCTGTTACACCGTTTTATGGAACTTGGACCGTTTTTTGATCGCGCGTTTGTCCGTAACGCCCGAATATCTATCGACGATTCGCGGCTAGAGGTTTTTAAATTAAAAAAAAAAAAAAAAAATACAGTACGTTGTATATATTATGCCGTGCGAGTGTTTAAAACACTGTATAATACGCTGGACTCGACTATAACTGTAACGTTATTTCCATAAGTGGTTGTATATGTTACAACTTTACAAGTTCGAGAAGTTTGAAAAATATGTTTGTATTTCTTGAACTCGTTACGTGTCGCTTTACATTCACATTTCATACGTGCATGATGGCAATACAATGCTATTCGATCGACTTATCAGTAATTGGACGAATGATTTTACACAAGGTAAAACACGTACAATAGAAGAGAATGTCGCTGTTTGATATTAAATAAAAACTTTATTATATTCGTGAAGTTTATATAAAATAAATTAGCTGTTTTTATCTTGTCGTAAACGTTTGCAATGTTCAACGAACACATTTTTTTCTTGGTAATTGTTGTGATGTTTGTGAAACTTTTAAAATTAATTTTGTTATTATATTAATTATTATCTAAACGGTAAAAATAATAATAATAATAATATACAACTTTGGGAATAGGACAATAAATGGAAATAAAAATGTAATATTAATATTAAATGTCGAATATATTCAATAATATTCCAAATTAAATTAATTGTATGGTATAGTTATGCCAATAATTTAATATACAAAAGAATTTGGTTATCATTGCTTATAATTTTAAGAAATTTAAATTTTTGAATCCAAAATTCAATATTAAGAATACTTTTCACAAATTACATTTTATTAAAAAATATTAAAAATAATATTGTTCATATTGAAAATGTCTAAAGGAAACGGATGAATGAAATCATAATTAAAAATATTTTTATAAAAGTTTACAATATTCCTATTTCTTCGAAAGGACAAATACTCATAATTAGTCAAATGGCCGAAAAAAAATTAAATTAAATATTTGATAAGATGATTCACTAGAGTAGTATTTCCTGACCTTTTTGTAATGGTGAGCCACAGATTTACTGTTTGTTGGGTACGTGACCCCCCCCCCCCCGCTAAAAAAATATTGCCTAGGTGTTTTTTAAATATTATTACCATTATAGTTGACTAATTCATAATTATTTTATGAACACCGTGAGTCGTGACCCACACGTTTGGAAACACTGCACTAGAGACTACTTAACCAAATTTTTGAATCAAGTAAGTCATAAATCGATTTTTATTTGAAATATATTTATGTATATTTTTTAACGAGTCTTGATCAAATACGAATATTGCACTTTGTCGAATACTTATTTAAACCTATAGTCCCCGTTTGGTATCATTGTTTTTCATTATGTTTGACAATGGTATGGTACAATTAATCGTTATCTCTTGTTGTAATTAAATACTTGAATAAATAAAATTCCCAGCATTCAAATAACTTTGGAAAACGTACAGTTCGCGAATAAAATCAATAAAGAAGGATAAAAATAAATTATAAAAATGATACAGTTATGGTATAATTTTGTATACTCTTTTGTTTCATAGCTTGCGGCATGTAAAATAAATTACATTATCGTACTGATTACTCACTTCTTCTAACCAAAGCGATGGGGCTCTTCTAGTATTCTATATTTTGTTTGTTGGTTCGCTCAATTAGTGACGACTAACGTTTATTGGATTACACAACGATAAAGTGAAAAAATTGCATAAATTATAATTGTTCTTTGACACAAATCTAATATGTGTATAGTTGTATATAATACATCAAAGTTATAATCTATATACTTTAATATATATACATATATATTAAACTGTTGAAACACATTAATTTATTGCCAACATGTTGATGTGAATAATGTTTATTAATCATTTTTAAGGATGAATGTGGATTATCGATGTTTAAATCAATTATGCTATTTATGAGCTGTTTAATATACAGCAGGTACAATAATATAACTTATATTAAAAAATTAACTCAAATTATATTGGATTCATTTAAAAAAGCGATTAATGAAATTCAATAAATGGCATTGTATTTAAATGTAAAATGCATAATAAATTTATTTTCTAATCCGTAGCTAATTCTTTGTTTCCCAATTTATATAATAGCATATGCGATATGTACTTGTAATCTGTAGATAGTAAGTAAAATGTTCATTAAATAGGACTGTTATTACTGCTGTCTTTCAGATAGAAAAATAATTAAGTGCATTGAATCACTTAGACTACCTATAAAATAAAGTACATAGACACATAATTAATAGTGCAATATACACAGCTAAACGGTAATGATGTTATATTTACTTTTACAGGAGGCTTATTTAAAAGGATCAACTTAGTTTACGGTTTAACACTAAGACGTGTGCTGAATGCGTACATATTGTAGGTCGGGATAGGATTGATTTTTCCAATGATTTATTGCCGTATGATAAGTATACACTCGTACAACGGATCGTTCAGCACTACGACGTAGTATACTTGGAATCAATTCCAATTGTTCATGATATACCATTATAATAGTACTGCTGTAGTCACTTTCCTTCAATAATATAGATAATAGATATATTTTTAAGTCATATTGCATTAACCAAAAAAAAAAATAAATAATATGTTTGTAAGAATTATCAGTTATTATTTTTTTTTAATAATTATAGGACATTTCAACAAAAAATAAAAACGTATATGAAAGATATATTAGGAAGATGAATAAATATTTTACTTTTTGAAATTATCTGAAATTTCTTCGTTTAACCGCAGGTCATCGACCAAAATGGAATCGACAACCGATAAAACACTGATCTTAGCCTAATACTAATATCAATAAAATATTTTGCCATTTAAAAAAAATAGATATAATTTTATAGAAAAAAATGTTTGTGGAAAATGGAACTAACCTTTTTTTTTTGCAGAGGAAAATAAACAAGCCTATATATAAGTATATATAACATACTAGGCTATGTCTATAGTGTTTCCTAATCTTTTTATTATGGTAGCCCATAAAAAAAATTGTGCTTATAAAATTAATTTATTATTTTACTGTAACCGGTTCTTTAGTACAATTACATAATTTAATTTTTAAACACTATAATAATACGATTTTGGTCCACCAAAAGAGTTTTATGACCCGAAATTGGGTCGTGATTCATATGTTGTGAAACAATGGGCTATACTCTACTTAAGTCCAAAGGCCTACGTAGCGTTCCGTTAATCAGCGTTGCATTATAGCCGGTTTAAAGATAGATTGGATTAAGTTGAGAGGATTATAGGAGGACGATGAGGGTTTCATTATTCTGCAGCGGCTGTAACGAGCGGACATCAAAATGAAAACGGGTCTGTCGTGTAACGCAACGCCTGTGCAGCTTTCTGCAACAACATCCATTGTCCTTTATTATTGTTATAATTATTGCCTGTCGGTTGTACGCTAATTAACGTGATTCTTGTATTCTTACGGTGCGTATAATATTGTGACTGATGATTGTAGTCGGTTGCCTAAAAATAATTTAAATAATTTTGAATAAAATGTGACCGACCGTAACGAGAATTATAATATTTAATAATTTTGTCGAGACGTACAGATTAATATTTTAGTAACTGTAATTTGTAAGCGTCCATATTTTATTCAATTGGAATTCATTCATGAAAAAAATTACAAACAATATTTTTACATTAGCACCTATTGATTGTGTACATTTATTAAATAACACATTTTTTTTATTATTATTAATTTAATGAAAATAATGCTTACATTATTAGGACGGCGACTAAATGTAATGTACTAATGTGTGTTGATTTACTCTTATTGATCATCATTATCTACTATTTAAATCACAGTTATAATTTTAATAGATGATAAACTATGGATTTCAAAACAATTTTAATTAACACCTTTAGAAAAATTCAAAATATATTTTGGTAGTTGCACACAAATTATTTTTCTTTTTTTTCAATTCAGGATATCTACGAATAAGTGAATTATACTTACAATGAGTATACATAAATACACATTTTTAAGTTTATGGGCTGAACTTTATAATACAAAAATATAAAGAAAATTGATTATTGAATAATACGCGTAGTAATATATTTGAGTAGGTGTTTGATAATAATGAAATTTATGTGATATAAAAGTATAAAAGAAATCACATTATAGCTCAATAAAAATATTAAATTCGATTTAAAAAAAAAAAGAATCCACACAAACCGTCTAATAAATAAGATATTGATATGTCATTATTAAATTTACAGTAGTTGTAATCAATTTAGTTATAGTTTATGCATTAGGAAACTTTAATTAATATTATGCGGAAAGAACTGATATATTCTTAAAATCCTATTTTCATGTGATTTTTTTTTAATATTAAATTTTAATGTTAATATTAACGAGAATTATTTTCAGTTATTTGTATTGCTGAAATTCCAAACCTACTGGCTTTGAGTATGACTAATGACTTTTTATTGTGTGTTTCATGTCTCAAACCATCACAAATCACCTTCCACATTTGAGCTTAGTGACCGGAAATTAATATTTTTGAACGCAGTCTTTTTTATGTCAAAAATATGCTATAGTTCTCAATATTTTTATTTTACTTTTATTCTTATTTAATCTTTAAAATATAATGGACCTCACTGAATATTTTTGTTTGAGTACCACGTTTACATTTTACAATATAAATTTAATAAATAGATAGTACCTATAACTAATAAAACAATAATTACAATACATTTTTCTAATACAATAACTAAAACATTAATACAATTAAATACATATTACATTTTATTATCTATACTTAATATAACATTAAATGTAAAATCGCACAATAAAAGTATACGATATAAAGCAATTCAACAATTAAAATTTACTAAAATATATTTCATCTATTATGATAATTCAGTAATGCTGCAAACCTGTTATACATCTATATTTTGTTCTTGGAAATGTAATTGTTTTTTTTTTTTTAAGAATTTTGAATGAATTTCTGTGTTTAATTTCCAATGGTTGTTTGTTGTAAATTGTTGGACTAATATATAAGTAAGTGGATTATGTTAATTTTAATAAAGCCGTGTATTCCGGAAAAACCACCCTTAGTAGTCAAACTAGACTTTTGAATCTTCTTTATTTTACGCACACTAACTAAGTAATTTCTGTTTTGATGTTTGAAGATTAAAATAACCCTTTTTTACTTTTCCCCTTACGCTATTCAAAAGACAATATTTTAGCGCACCCATCGTTTATCCGAGTATCGAGCGAGTCCTACGTATACACATATTGACATACAATATATTATGTGAATACGTAAATATACATTAGCAGATATACAAAATAAGACGAGTACCAATCACGATAAACCATTTGCATACAAAAGTTTAGTTGTGGAATTAATTTTTGATTGCACGGAGAGTTATATTGGTAGGTACATAAATTGTATACAACATATTTATTTATATTATATACATACATAAATATTTGTGTAAATTGAAACCAAAAATCATGATTGCAAACGTCTTTCAACTACTGATTTCCTGTTGAGTAAACAGAAAAAAAATAAAACGGTAAAAAGCAAAAATGTTTTGCGAAATTTGACGATTGTTTAAGTTACGGTATACACAAAAAAATAAATACAGACCGACATATTTTTGTAAATAGATAGCTTATGCTAAATGAATAAATACAAATATGTGATATTATGTTTTGATATACGTATATCTACTATCTTATCATTTTGGGACTATCAGTAAATATTTAATATTAAGGATTAAAAATTCCTGAGATAACTTTATAATATTAATATAGAATGAAATAGCAGGGATAACAACTATACTTGTATAATTATATGATTATATGAAATAAGATATAAATAAAATGTTAGATAAAATACGTATTGTGAAAATGTTTTTCAAATTATGTTTAACCGATAATTTTTTTTTTTTTTTTTTTGTCAACTAATAATAATTAAAGTCGATCAGAATTATTCAAATAATATATGGTGTATTAAATTTGAATACATCAAATTCAGAATACTAATAATTTATTAACTAATATAATGCAGAATTGAAACAAAATCATGACAAATTCTCTATAGTTAATACAGAATAAATTAGGAACTGAGGGGACTAAAATATTGAGTGAACTTAATTTAACTGTAAACTATTTTAACTTGATGAATTCAAATTGAAAGTTTACTATAACCCATAGAATACTAAGAAGGAAAATGTTATTGCTTATTGTACTGTTAAAATATTAACTAATAATTGTATTCTAAGAGTTGTTTGATACAAAAATTACGCATAAAGAAATATTTTAATATTAGCTAAAAATTAATTAATGAATTCAATACAATAGTATAATAGACTATAACTGAGTTTAATACATTTATAGATAGTTATATTTACTACAGACAACTGGGAAGTAACATAATAAAATTCTATCCAAAGTGTTAGTGCGTATATTAAATATATATTATTGAAATAATAAAAATCCTAAAATATTATAAATGTTATTGCATTAAGGAAGTAAATTATCACTACCTATTCAATATGACATTATAAATTTAAATTCATTCTTAAAAATGGTTCATAGTTTTAAAAGGATAAAGTATTGAATTCGACATATATTTAAATATAAATGATAATATTGATTACCATATGCATTTTAAACCTCAGGGTACTTTGATCTTTTATTTTTAACAGAATATTAAATCAAATAGGTAGTTAAAATATAAATAATAAATAATATGAATATTATTATATGAATATTTGCTTTTTAATGGCGATAATACCTGATATAAAAATAAAATGTATTAATGCGTATGAGTATAATGTACGTTTTAATGTACTTATCTGTATCGAGTAAATTATTAATATACACAAGGACGTAGCTGATAACACGGTTTTCGGAGGATTTAAATTTTTTTATGTAATGCTAACAACACCCAACGCTTGATGGAATATGATTTTAAAAAAATATGCAAAAAATGTAATATTTAGAAGAGGAATGGATAGACCCATAAAACCCTTAAAACTCTACCTAAAATCGTCATTAAACACTAGATTTTTTTTATTAAAGGTATTGATTTTCGATCACTTTCTAAAACTTTGTCCCTTTTCTTGAACATAAATATTGTGCGTTTGAAATAAATTGAAGACTTTATGTAGTGTCACAACATGCGATTTCCCACACATGCAGGCACGCAATACAACGTAAAAAGCCATCTCTCATACACTATTGAAATATTGTTTGTGGCCCGGTGAATTTTGGAGTTTTGAGTGAAAAGTGTCAACGTTCTCTAGACGCGACTACAGGAAGACTTTTGATCGAGCGAAAGCGTGCGGACCATTTTTCGCTACCCGTATCATATAATTTTTAGCTAAAGAAACGGTGTGATATCTACACGGGACGGTCGAAAAGCTTCGACAAATTTTTCAATTCTGTTAAAGTAACGAGTAAACGGCGCCACGGTCGTAAATAACACGGTCACACGGATACACACTGCAGTGTACAATATATACATACGCTAATTATATTATGTCATGTATTCGGGAAATTTTCAGTATGAGATTAAAGTATGGATTAACTGGCTAAGATGTGAAAATAAAGTACAAAACTAATTGTTATTAAGCAACAAAGCGTATACAATTTAAGGAAATTATGTCGAGACGAATCATATTATTGTTTACATAAACGCGTTGGTATTTACGTTTTAGTGGATAATTGGAAAATATAACCGTTTATACCTGTAATACAGGTACGGTACACGTTTGAAGGACAGCGAAAAAAAAAAAAATTGGTGAAAAAATATATTCAACGAAATACATAGTATAACTTGTGTACACGACAAACTAAACGTTTAATACGACGTTATGTCGTTTGTGTAAATGGTCACATATTCGGGCCGTTCAAATACGCGAGTGTATGACCCGTTCGCGTGTTATACGTTTATTTCCAAAACTAACAAAACACGAATACTCGAATACTGAGACAAACGTATTATTGTAAACATACAAGTCACGTCTTCCCTTTATCTTTATCGCGCAAACAATAACATTAATGCACATAGCTATCCGTTCGCTAATACGAAAAAAAAAAGTTATTGATGATAACAAAACTGTGAAATTACTTATTGTTCTTTTTATACAAAAAAATGTAGGCGCTTTGGTTTTTTTTTTCTCGAGCGTGTTGGACCATTAAATTCGCACGACAAAAAAATGTTATATTCATTTGAAATACAACGATGAGTTTATCTCGATTGTAAAAATGTCGTATATTTTTGTGTTTTTACTTGACTTTTACCTTATATCTTATTATACTACAATATAAACGGAGAAGGGTTTCATTTTGTTATTTTCAGTATTTTCACTCTCCGCTAGTCGATCCATTGTTTCATCCTCGTCATATATGTTATATGTAATCGAATTAAATCCATCCGTCATATTCTTTAAGGATTACCGATTACCTATATAGATTTACTGCATATAAATTATTACATTTAGAAATTAGAAGGAGAGGAGTGTTTTTTCGTCAATTCATTCATCTAAGTTACCTTTGTCGTATATATATTATATATTTCCTTAATTTCGTGGTACCTATCAATTCTAATAAGAAATATGTTATCTTTAAAATTAACTAAACCTAATTAATTATTAAACGCTAATTAATATGTTGTTATTGCGGGGAACAAACATAAACTAATGTTATAATATCGATGTGAATATCGTATAATTTTTGACCATAAAAATATAATAAAACGATTCATTTCGACTCTTCTAAAAAATGATAAAAAATTTAAAAGTTGCTTATAAAATTGAAATCTGTGTAAAATTACCAACATACAGGTGACCCTAAAACTATAGCTGTTAATCACTAAATCTATCACTTGTGCATTAACCTAAATAGTTAATAATACACGAAAGCAACTTTTAATCATACACAAGCGGATCGCACTTGCTATTTTCTAGAATCATAGTATAATACTTAAAAGTCAGTCTACATACATCAATATTAAAAACTAAATAATAATTTTCAATATCAAATATATCACACATTATGTTTTATCTACTCAATACTCATGAAAGCTCTTTAATTTTTTTTTACTATTTAAATATGATGTGTCTACGATAATAACATACATCATAGTCAAAATATAATGTCCATTATTCAGTTATTATTATTTTTATATCATATAATATGACTCATAACTTAAAAAAAAAATTATACACAGTTCTTGTATAATGTGTATACTTAAAAAAAATTGTTTTTTATTCAACCTACGAGTATGTATTAAAATGTGAAACAATATAATCCTTTAATGATGTTTGTGTGTATATATAATTTATCATAAATTTAAAATAGCATTTAAAAAACCAAAGCGTTTGTACAACGTTTTAAATAAATAAAAGAGCAAGCGCTTGCGGATACATTGGTAGAAAGTTTTTAAAGTCAGCCAGAAAAGAAAACTTTACAAACAACTTTAATTGGTTTTCAGAGATTTTTTGATTGCTCTAAAGAATAGTATGTGTTTGATAAACGGAAATAAAAAAAAAAGTTTTCAAATATTTATAGGAGTAAACAATTTTTTCATTGTAACACCTTTAATGATCACACTTTTTTTGTGAATTAAGTATACATTTTTATTTTGAAAAGAAAAAAAAAATTATACTTACATTAATATTTTTACCACTTACCATTTTTATACGGTATACTTACACTTGATTATTATACTATTTAAATACTTTTAAGTTGTAGGTATACATTTCCTGTCCATCCAATAATCAACATTATTTTATAGCACAATATATAATTTATTTTTTTATAATAATTGCTTGTTCAATGATTCACTGTAGACAAAATATCGTTTTTAAATTTTAAAATCGAATTGTATTGATATGATATTACATACCTAACCATTTTAGACATTTTAAATATTTGTAGAAAAAATATTAATAATAATTAATTGTATGTTTTTTAAAAATAAATATTAATAAATAATATTTGATCAAACAGTTTAAATAAAAAAAAAAAGTGGTTACGAAAATGTTCGAAAATATTAATATGGTTTATAATTTGTATTGAACACAATATTTCGTTAAGTTTTTCTAATATATAATATTAATATACCCCTGTAAATACCCTCATATTATATTCGTAAAAAATTCGATTTATTTAACACTATATTATTACATTTGTCCAATACTTAATCTATTTAAAATTATATATTATTTTTATATTTTACTGTATTTCACCACGCGTTTAATAAAATATTAATTGTTTGTATTGTATGATATTTTAATTTATTTCCGTTTATTAGTAACTTTATTGAATAGAAAATTATAAGACTGTTCATTGTGTGAGTTGCTAATTAGATATAGTTTACAATTAGGTACATTATATATAGTTATTTGTAGGAGAATACATATTTAATCGTGACAGAATATTAATAGTATTATTATTATTATTTTATGTATAATGTCATAAATATAGAAAACGAATTCATAAAATACATATTTTAGTGCAGAAATAAAACAATACATTTTTAGTAAACAATCATAATACTATAAATAAAAAAATTAGACCAGACTGAAGAAAATAAAGTTTAAATTGGAACCCAATGGGTCTTTTCCAACGAGAGAAATGTTGAATTATTCATAGGGTCAAAGATTGCAAATGGTTGAAAACAATGTAGGGACGAAACAATTGTAATAATATTAATTTAATAGGCTTATACATGTGATCCTGATTATTAATTGAGTTTGTATTTATTTGTTTCAGGTTAATATGCATTTTGTTATTTAAATGTTAAGTATTATCGAATAACTTAATATGATGATGAATGTCAGAGAAAAAATACATATAGTATACTTAATCTGGGTAAGTCTGTATTATTAATTTTATTATTTTATAAATGCCTCGTAGAAATACAAATTCTAATTTATCTCATGAGAACCCCTCTATTCTTCAGTAAATTATTTCACGGAGAATTAATCTGAAAATGTTGATATATATAAGAATCAAAATTCAAACGAGTAGTTATTGTGTTATTTATCTTAGTATATTTTATTTTTAAAGGAAAAAAATGATATAGTTAATGGCCCACAAGTTTTGTGAGTCTTCCTACACTGAGTGTATTATTGTTAATTTAGAAATCTCCTAACAAAATTAATCCACCCAAAATCTTTTCATGAAAAAATAATTTAATATTGAAACAGTATCTTTCGAGAAAAAATATTTTTAGTACAGAATTCATCTACATTGAAATCACGTAAATAAAACCGGGAAATTTTTTTTACCTTGTATTCTACACTACTATAACGTACAGTCACATGTGTCCACTCAGACAGTTTAAATGGAAAATGTCCGTACAGATTTGCTATTTAAGTCACGCCAGCTAATGGGCAACGGACCGAAAAAAAAACGAAAATATTTTACGTGCTTAATAATTTTGAACAACTATTAACATTACATTACACTTTCCTTTTTTATATTTAGTTACTAGAATTCATCATGATTTGTTTCGATAGGTTTATCAATAATAGATAAATTTAAGGACCTATGGATATATATATAATACTGAATTGTACTTGGCTAGGTTTATTTATCTTACATTTTACATTTTAGATCATTTTTTGTTTTCATCAAGTAAGATAGATATTTTACAAAGCAATCTTCAGACATGTATGGTCATATTTGGAACCCAAATAATCGAACATACATCCTATATTATTATTATTATTACTAAGCCTTGTTAACCAATCAATTTGTCGCCTTAAGACGATAATGTAGGTGCTCTATGGTACTTGTATAATAAACGCTGCCTTAGTGCCTTCCACAGTTATTTAACATTTTTAAAATTCAATGAACTTGAAAAAAATAATTAAAAATTCCACTCAAAGTTATTAAACTATTTTAACCCACTTATTAATTACATCCACGCATCGGTATCCCTCTTATAGCCTGAAAACATCCGCCGTCAATTTATCAGAAATTAAACCAAACACCTGTAATTAAAAAGTCTTATAAATTTATTATAAGCTTGTACTCTGAGATACAGCTAGCGGGATTGACTGGGGGTGCTCAGCACCACCAAGGGGACTCAGTTTATAATAAATTGAGGACCCGAAATTTATAGAAGTCTTAAGTGTAAATTTTAAAGTAGGTGGTAAACTGCAATATAAACTAAAATGTAAATAAAATTCTAATATTTTATAAAAAAGAATATAAAATAATATTATAAGGTATTATTATTATATTATGTTTGAATTCAATTTTTTAATTACCTGACTGGGTGCTATAGTGTACCTAATAAATAAGGACCATCTGAATAGGTAAAGTAAATATATTATATAGTATTCAAATCATAAGGTATCAAAAACAAGTTCAGTTATAAAGGTTGATTTCTACTTTCTAGGAGCTATATAGTATGTAGAAACAATTTACAATAGTGTTAACAAAGATTTTATCTATGAACACATTATACAAGTACAGAGGCCCCATAACGTTTTTTGCACCAGGGTCTTACAAAACCTAGTTGCGGCACTTGGAGGTATTTTTTTAAATTTTCAAATTATCGCAAACATATTTTTTTAAATCAAATTTCACTTATTGTTTGTGTATTATGTCTAAAAAACTATAATATATTCAATAAAGAAAACAAAAAAATAAATATTTCTTACATAGGTATTAGAAAGCAGTTAACATAATTTAAAATGTTTATTTTTTATTTGTTTAATTTTCAAGTACATTAATACATACAATGGACATTAAACAATTATATTATGTCAAATTGGTGTGTGAAATTTTCCTATTATGTTTTTAATAAGTTTTCCGGATAGTTGAATCTTTCTTTGCAAATTAATTTTATACAAGCTTAAATAAATAAACATACGTAAGTCTTTATATTAAATTTATTACATAAAAATCAAAAAAATTATATTATGGTAAAAAATATAAACTCCGTAATCTATCATTTTAGGTACCGTAGCCAAATGAGTGACTACGTAAAATATGTCTCTGTCGGTAATCGAAAAACGAAATTTTCAACGATTGTTAATGAAATAATTTAACAAGTTTACAAATTATTAAAAAGTACTGGAAATAATAATAATTTGTTATAGTACTATCAATTCTATTAATAATTATTAATTTTAATTCATTTATTTATCCTCGTTGTAATTAAAGAAGCATTTTAAAGTAATTGAATACAAACCTGGTTCAATAAACTGACTAATTAAATCTTTTTTCTAAAATATTTACGGCTAAGGTTGTATTATAGAACATTAAAACGTGTACAACGAATGAATGTATGAATGGGTGAATGAATGAATGCGAATGCATTAGGGGATTTAGGGATAACATCATATATATTTTGTGATCACACAAATGGCGTGTGATCTTCGGGAAGAAATAAAATGAAATATAGCGTATGTGTTCACTGTATATACAATGATTTTCAGTTGAATTTTCTGATTTTTTTTTTTTTTTTTAATCTGTATATCTATTGAAGTAGTAGTCTTTATTGATAGCTTTTGTCGTATGTGTGTGTGAACACGCAAGGTGGTTAAGCCGTATCAGTGGAGGAAAAACTTTTAAAGATAAGCGAGTGTAAAAACCACAAAGAGTATATTTCGAAATGCATAACGGGAGAAAATAAAAAAATCAAGAGACAAATTTTTGATTATCAACAACATCAAAAGAAACGTTGGTGGAAAATCCTTTGACGACGTGTGTTTTTAAAAAGACCCACGTGGTCCACCGCTGTACAATTGTCACCATTATAAAGCGTTTCAGTGGGTTATTAACGACCGAGCACAAGTTGCAACCATCAATTAACGTGACACTTCGCCTTACGCCGGCGCCGTATCACCGTATCCATCATTCAGGTGATGGCTGCGATTGTCCTAAGCCGCGGTGTTTTACTCGAACATTTTTCGAAAAACTCTTGGCAATAAAAACGTCGTTACATCTGAAACCGTAGGTTCGAGTACACAACACAATGGTGCATGACGTACCTATATATACTGTACACGGAATTAATAAGATTTATAATAATAACGATGTCGAGCAGAATTCAAAGGTCAAAATCAATGAAACTCTACTGTTCGACTCGTTTGAACACACACACACGGTACACACATATTATATATATTTCTGTCAGTGCCACATGGAACATTCCCGAGGGACGCGTTGGGACGGGGCTGGTGTAGACGGCAGTGGAAACTTTCATTCGTAATGAACCGTCTAATCGAAAGCGCCGGAAGGGAATTCATTTGGGCCTCGACGAATTCGTCTACAAATGATATTATTATATCTATCCTACGAGCGCACAATTGTACGAGATAATATTATATACACGGCCGTGTGTATAGCGTGTGTACGTGAAGAAAAATCCGAAACATTAAGTTTATACACTATAGTTGACGGCCGGAGGTGAACGGCGTCGCGGCACAGTGCCTTAAAGAATTTCGACAAGTCGTTTTTGTTGAAACCATTCGAACAGATAACACAAAGTTTATTGTACAGATATGTATTACCTGTGTATATAGATGTTTTTTGATGGCTATTCCCAGCTGTCCCTACTCGAGCGGATCGTATACGTTATATTATTGCTGAATGGTTGTGCTATCTCAACGGTATACCAACAATAAGGATTTTCTAATATCATCGTGACTAAACTTTTAAATCGAATAAATCACTCGAAGTGTTTGCTTTTTAATTATAACAGCACAACCAAAATTCGGTTTCGTAATGCTATGCGATCGATTTTTTGATTATAGCTGCAAGAAATATTTATAACTTTATGAATGTATAATATATTATAATGTCATTTCAATTTAACGGATAATACGTAATTATTAAAAAAAAAATGAGAAGATTTAACATATTTTTATCCAATTACGTTAAGTGTTCAGATAGTTATAACAAATTCTTTTGAAAATGTATTGAAGTTGTATACAACGTCTGAATTATTAAATTCAATAATTTCATTAATTAATTGCAGTTCACTGAATATTATTTGTTCCAACACTCGTGTATATTATTATCGATAATAAAAAATTTAAATATTAAATTATTCTATAAAAAAAAATCAATATTTTTTAAAACATTGATAAGTTTTGTTATTCGTAAGTATAAATATTGAAATGTTATATTTGGATTTAAATGAGTAACGAGTAACGACACACGTTGATTTCTATGAAAATTACATTGGTCCAATAAAAAACTGTGCATAAATTATTTCATGGTATTGTAGTTGCAAATTATTATAATTATCAGTTTACTGATGTCTTTATAAAATAAACATGTTTAACTAATTTAAAACAATAATAATGTATAATATATTTTATTTTAATTGGTAAAATCAAATCAATTTATCACAATATTTGTTGAAAAAATATGAAAAATTATTCTAATTTGTGGTTTCAACGTGTAAATATGCAATAAAGTTCATTTAAACTTCATTAATCTATTAATTAATACTTTTAAAAACAATATGTTCATATGTTATATATTACGTATACAATTCGCTAACAATTATAACAAAAATTTATATGGTTTAATAGAAATAGTTAAAGTTACAACATTGAATTCTAATAAAATGTTTGGAAATTTAAAACCGGAAAACCGTCGTTATTTCAAAAATAAAAAAAATACATACATACATAAATTGTACACCGTATTAGCGTGTAAAATCAACAGCGTTGTATAAAGTATAAACCTAGTCGTCGTGAGTCTGGATTCTAGGTTGATACGTCATCTTTCAATTAAAATGATATCAATTAAATGAAATTCTTGCTATAGGACATTCAACCTCTTTGTATCTTAGATGTTTCGTATAAGTGGTAGTCACGCTATTGTTAATTTAGGTAGGTACGGTAAATACACGGTATCATAATATATTAATTTCGTTGAGTGCTGATGCAAAACTCGATTAGTCGCGCATCGTGTACGGTTGTCATTATCGTTGACTAGAACTTTTTTAACCAAGTTTGAATTTTTCAAGCCTAAACTAGTTGTAGTATTATTGTATTTTCAAGATTTGTTATATCTAATAATTTGTCACGAATACAATTGTATTAGAAAAATGTATCACATACCTTAAAAACCAATCGAAAGTATCCAACTGATCGTCATCAGATGCAAAGTAATGTGAGCTCAATTATATAAAACTTTCCTTAAAAAAATACTGTTTACAAAAAAAAAACAAGATAATGTAGCCAATTTAGGTAATCGTTTTGCAGTACATTAGATGTCAATTGTGTCTCGTCATTGATTAATTAATTATTGCAATATATGTGTTAAATACGAATTCAATGATTCTGAACAAAGGTGGTCTATCAACCTACGTCAATAATTATATTTTATGATATATTTATATTGCTATTACAGTAATTTATTTTACTCGTAGAAATGTAAGTTAATGAATTGTTTTGGTAAACATTGGACTATTATTGTTATTTAATTGTTAGAATAATAAACGACTATATTTTATTCCGCATCATAATATATTAATATGTTATTAACTTTTGAGTTAATACTGACTTACCGTAAAATAGTGTGAATAGATTCTACTTAGAACTATTTATGACATAATAGAAAATACCATTAAATTAATTTAAATGTTTTTGTGTACATAAAATATAAGAATAAACGGTAAAGGTATCAAATCCTTACGTAAAATATTTTATAATTTTAAATAAATAACTAAAATTGTTATTCATAATTTAAATATTTAACTTAATACAAATTTAAACATACAATGAAAAAATTGGAATTTTAAATTTTAACCTCCTAATAGTATCAACTAAACTTTTCTGTCACAAAAAGTTTTGAAGATGAAATTTAAAGCATTTTTCTTTAATAAATCATGTATACATACATAAAAAAAAATACATACCTATTGTAAAATCAATACATTTATCGCACCACTAAGAATCTGAAATATTAAATATTGAGTATTGTCAGTATTTTTATATTTTTTAATTATAGTATTGTAGTATATTGTATTCAGTTAGCTATCAATTGTATAGATTAGTAGTTAACAAAACCAATATTTAATTAATTATAAATAAGTAGGGTATATACTTGTACGTGTCGACGAAATTCAAAACACGTATTGAACAATTCAATAACTTACTTTTCAATTACGAAAATATAATAAGTAATTAACCTACCTTTAGTTTAAAGAATTTTGTCTAAAGAAAGTCCATTATTTATTACATAAATAAAATGAGACCCCGTGCATATTAAAATGCATATATACTTTCAGTTTTGTACTTCTATGAAATTAAAATAAAAGGGTTTCTATTGGTCTATCAAAATTTACAAACTTAACCAAAACAATACTTAAAGTTCAAAAATAGATTAAAAACACAATCATTTATTATGTTTAATAAAGATAACACGTATAAACAATGAAGGTAATTCATTATCAATTATAACATAACTATCATTTTTTTTAAATTATATTGCATATTGCACTATGTTGATTGTAGGTACTCACTACTCGGACCATAAGCATAAGTTTTATTACTTAAGGGGTCGCTACACCAGCATTTGTTTTCTCTGTCTATCTCCCACGATTGACACCATTGAGTACCATTTTAGGCGATTATAAATAATATATTGTTTAATAAGTATTAGTTCTTATCCTTACCTGTCGATCTCTATGTACATGTACATACTACATTCGATTTTTCATTGAAAAATAAATTAAATCACAATAATTTGTTTTTAACGAAATCAGTAATTATTTATGTTCAACTACTAGTAATTATCTTAATTTCAGTTAGTTTTAAACTTGTAATTAAAAAAAGAATCAATAATTATTATTTGTGGTTTTCATCATTACACATTGGTAATATTCTAATAAAATTATGAAATTTATTTTTTATTTTTATTTCTATAATTAAAAAAAATATATATATTCATAATTCATAAATAATTAATAAATCATCTATCGAGTGTTATCTCAATTGCTAATAAAATTCACCAGCTAGGCAGGTCAATTAGTAAAATTGCACTTTTCATTTAGCTTAACTTTAACAATAATTATTAGAACAGTTTTATTCGATGTGTTTCGATTATTTTGAATATTTTCTATTTCTCATTTTTAAAACAACTCGTAGGGTTCAAATTATCGATAGTGTAAAATTATTATTTAAAATATAATACTATTAAAATACTTAATGCATATTTTTGTGTTGTGTAAAATGTAAAAATTGTTTTGTTATTGGCTCAATTAAATTATAATATGTTATTTCTACTGATGCCTACATTACTATCTTTTATAAATTTAAAAATGGTATACATAATGTATATTATATATTTTGTTGTCAATTATTTGATTGTTGCATATTTTTTAATTTTTTATTTTAGAGTTTCAAATGTTATCTTTTTACTTACATGCAGAACTACCAACACATACCTAGGCTTCTCTGATACTGATTTGGAGAGAGAATAGGTGTGAGAAACGTGTATAAAGTTATTAATAACTCAGTGTCTTGGCCATCAATCGTGTAGAAAACCTCTACGTCCCCAGCCCCATTTATACTACACGCAACGACTCAGATCCAATTTTTCTCTACATACATGTATGTAAACCCAGCCCGAGTACGTCCACGGGGGGTGATGGTTCTTTATATTTAACGATTTGTCAGATTCCGATGCCACCAACGATAACCTTCAAAAAACACTTGCTGTGAATACTAATAGTCATGTGATATGTTTCAAGTTTAAATTATTGGTTTCGTGTTTTCATTATTTATACAATAATTCATAGCTGCAGTGAGCACCTACTCCAAAGTATTAATATCGTTAATTACAGTTTTCTTCTTCTAAGATTTTATTTCATTATTTTAAAATCCACGTTTTAAAAATTAATTAATAATACTATGATTGTTTAAACTCGTAAAACTTAAATTTAATTGTTTGATATATTGTAACAGTTAATATAATGTGTATTTTAATTGTATATAATTTCTAGATTTATTGTAAACATAAACATTATGCATAATACACTCTACAATAATTTTAAATAACATCTCTTGAATCTATTTAACTTGTTCGTAATAGCCACCGTAGGCATAAGTATAACTATTAAATTGTATATTAAAATATGTTATGCAACTAGAATATGAAAATAGGAGGAATATTGTTGGTAGTACATAATAAAGCTATTTTTCAAAGTTGAAACGCCTTCAGATGAAAATGAATTTGACATACAAAAATAAAATATATGCCTCTTTTCAGTATCAAACAATTCAAAGCAGTTGAATGTATAGAAATTGCGAAGGAAATCGAAATTTGTTGTATGATTACACTATCAGTATCCCCGGATATACATACCTGTCCGGACAATAAATTTCACATTATCAAAATGCAATTCGCGATATATCACTATGTTTTATCGGTCCCAAGTGTAACATAGAAATAAAATCGACAGATCAATTTTAATTCAATACGAACATCACTACGTATTTTCATCAATGATTTGAATACTCAAATTGAGACATTCTCAATAATTCTCATTATTTTTATATATATATATATTCTTGCATATCTGAAAAAGTCAACTATCTATACTTACTAATTAATAGTATATTTCATGTTCTCCAACGTGCGAGTAAGGTAATATTTTTCTTATAATGAATAGTATGTATTTTAATGCATATTATATAAATCCAAATATAATATTAAATATATATGATTTACAAAGTTTTCATGATTTTCGAAGTGAGTTAATTGTAACTTTTTTGTATCAATAACAAATGATAATAATAATAATAATAATAATAATAATAATAATAATAAAGATAAAATGGTATTAGCTGCACAACTGTTATTGAGGTTTCTGATAATTTTTGAATGAAAAATGAGTGAAAATATATTTGTTGTGTTCGCTGAATTTAGCAATCATCTTGCCATGATGCTTTTATCAACATGAAAGTTCTTTATAGAGCTCCATATTAAAACTTTATTTTTAGCTCAATGCCCATGAATAATTTTCAAGTCAAATCAAGAACTTCCAAAAAGGAGTTTGGGTTTTCCTGTAAACAAAAAAAGTTTTTTTAGCTAAAATTATCTACAGTTCCTTTTGAAGTTCCGTGTGTTCTAAGAGGTAAACCGAAAACAATATGGCATTGTACATTTTTTTTAGTTTTATCAGTACAGTGATGTGTGGTGAGTAGTCTAATGTACATTTGAATACATACGTTTGTGTTTTTTACTTTTGTGTATAAAGTATATAAACTATGGCCTTGCATAGGAATTTTAAAATATCTAAATTCTGATCCCTTTTCTCAGCAGCATTTATAGTCTATACGAATCTATAATATTCTGTATATTGCTATATACATATTCTGATGTTATGAATAATTTAGTATACTTCCAGAACTATCAACCTAAAGTAAATATCTTGCCAAGCTATAATAACAATATTTGCCACCCTAGGCCTAGCCAAACCTACCTGAAACGTGGTGTTACAAACGCCGGGAGGTGTTTCTGGAAATATCGGTGACCTATGTTGATGGGAAGGAAGAATAGTATACGAGCGTGTTATTTTTAAGGTTAAGAGAAGGGTGAAAATGTCTAATGATTAATTGCAACTCAGTTTATAGTGGGTGGTGGTCCATGTGGAGTATCCTGCCTGCAGGTAACGACACAACCAATATTTGTTAGAACTTAAAAATAACATTGCACAGAATAACAAAATATAATATTTTTTTAAATTTCTTTTTAGTAAAATCTACATAGGAAAAGGAAATGTAAATCATTTTAATGATGAAAGTTAAAATTTTTATAATTAATTTTTTTCTGATTATTAGATTTACTTTTAAAAATTGTTTACTGTTTTGATATCCAAAAATATCTAATAGATCTAATTTTCAATCAAAAACCAAACATATTTTTTAAAGCATTTTTACTGCCACAAAATGAGTTCATAGACACACACACAAAAAACACATCATTGTAAAATCAATAAACTCATCTCCTTGCCCAGAATATAAAATAATAATAGCAATGTAATATAATTTAAAGAAATAATATAATATAATAAATAATACCAATATAATATGTTGCGTTTTTAATTTGATGCTTACGTCACGTTAAATTTGAAGTAACTTAAGCCAGACGTGTCTAAATCCTCACTAAACGTCCGTTAGTAATTTTTTTTAAGTGTCTGTTTTATGTTTTTTTTTATTTTCATTTTTTTCTTTCACTTTTTCACATTAAATTCATAATCTATGCTTAACAAATGAGTACATTATTACGAGATTTTGATAAAAATATTCTTAAACGTGACATTATAATATAAAATATTTTGGTTTTTATAATAGGTAATGTATAATTTGTTTTATATTTATTTAGAGTAAATGTTTTATATTTTATTTTATGATTTAAGTAAATAGTACACTTTTAATAGGTGTTTAGATGATATAGTATTTAATTTAACTATCGGCAACTGGCCCAGTGCCAGATATTAACGATCGTTGCCGTATTGGATTTACTATTCAACAGAAACAATTTACGCATCGTGAAAATGTTCACCGTAAATGCTGAATAATTGTTATTGACTGCACTCATAAAAACACACCTTCATAGACTATAGGTATAATGATAATAATAATATGTTTATTGTCATATTTAGTTCATACTATGCGGCGATATTAATGTGTGTTCATGAGTATTAAAAATAATTTGATTTAGCGCAGCGGTGCAGCTAATAATTATTTAAATTTGTTACGGTTATTATCACTCATGTCATGTAAAAAACGTATTATTTTCTACGTCAGAATTCGAAAATATATAATCCGCTTCAGATGGTTTTTTTTTTTTATATTATTTTAATATGTAACCGTCAATAATATCAATTAATGAATATAACAACAACAACAAAAAATAAATAAATAAATAAAACTAAATAATCAAAGCGAAATACAGCTGTAAATTGCTTATATTCATTAATATTTACGAGTTTATTATTTATTAAATATAATTCATATAATATGTTTATTAATTATTGTACCGAACAATTAATAATAAACCGCATAAAATTTCGATTGTGATGATTTCCATTTGTTTAAGGTACGGAGCATACCGTCGACACAGCGTTAAATATAAGTGACTCTGAGATAAATGTAGGGTAGTGTGTACACGACACGGGTAATTTAAAACAATGCTTAATTCGTCAACGGTGTTTTTTATATAGCCTACTTGAATTAAATAGGTTTGTAAATGAACGGAATAAATAATGCACTGTGAACTGGAAAATTAATTAAAACAAAAAACTGATTTTCAAAATGTAAAGCGTTTCAAATAGGTTGTGTGATAATATGATACTATTTATACCAAATTAAGAACAAAATATTTAATTTGAATATAAAATATTCCAAAATATTTATAAAAATTGATTAGTTATTTTTTTTTTAGAAAAATTAAAAATGCGAGAAAAAAAGGTACAGCATATTTAATAACAAATTTGAAATTTAAATAAAATATTTTATTTTATTCTCGTCTACTAAATGGTTAAATTCTAAAGCTATATAAATACATTTTAAGTTAAACATAATAATAAGACAAAAAAAATATAATTTAGATAATTATTTATTCATACAGTTGTATCAAATCCACAAATAGAGACAATAGAGACAAATAATAAACACGTATTTTATGAAATTTTTTTTTTTAATTAAATTAAGATCTAAATCCTGTGCGTGTATAAAAAATATTAAATTATATAATGGTTTATAGTATTTTAAATTCCTTATCCAATTGAAAGCAAGTGACCATAGTTGTAATATTTATTATACATAAATAAATATAATATACAATAATTATATTTAATATTTACGTTTACAATTTTTTTTTTTTTAAGGTAGACAAGTGTTACCTATTCTTCTGTTGTATTGCTACATATTACCACCCTAAAAGTGATTACTGAAGCATTTTATTGACTATTTGTTATAAAAATACAGATTATTATAAAATCTATACATTCATCACTTCGAATATCATCAAAAAATATAAATATATTTACTACATAATTTGTGTAATCATTAGAACAAAATTTAATTGCATAAAAATATTTGGGAACTTTGGTGAATGATTAATTTTGTAAATTAATTTTGTCAACAAAGAACTTTGGAAACTTCCTACCAACAACTATTAAATAATCTATACATTGATAATAAATTAGTTTCAGAGTTTTTTTGTTTTTGAAATAGTTTTTAAATTTAGTAGGCAAGTCACAAGTATCTATCAACTTCAAATATTAAAACATTTAAGCCAATTTATAAAAACACTTCAATGTAAAACAGGTGCTTTTGAATATCTATTCAGTAATAAAATGGTTGAGTATTTTATGCTTTCGCTTTTATTAGAAAACTCAATTAAATTAAAATCACAATTAAATCGCAGTTTTTCATTTCAAATTAAAATTGTATGATGAACAAGGTTATCAAAATTTAAGACTTTTTTAAATTGTCAAAAAATCTATTATTTTTAGAAATGATTTAATATTTTCATTATTCAATGTACTATATAAAGATTTCTTAAAATATTATAAATTTATAGTTGAGGTTATGATACATATTTTTATATAGACAGCTAGTTTTTATTTACTAATACCGTGTTAGTGAAAAATAATTATTTTAAATAAATTATAGTGGCAGATGGAGTTAAAGTAGTACCTACAACTAAGTATTTTATACCATATTTAATACATACATTCACAATTTAATTCAATTTTATGCAATATGTTTAATTAGAATTTTGAAACCAATGTAAACCTTAAAACATTATAGTAAACCATATCATATTTGATAATGCGGTATGTCACTCATCCCGTGATTTATCTTGTAGTATATGTATGTAAATGTAGTGATATGTGTATATATGTAGGAAGTTGCATTAATACCTATATATTTGAATTCAGTAGATGAAATACATAACAATACGGTATAAGTTTTCGGCAAAATCTCTTCTGAAATAATGTGTTACTTCATTTTAATAACAAAAATTTAAAAAAAAAAATAAAAATATTAACCAATACTGTTATAATTATTTTACTCGAAACCCGTAACCCCTTATTAATACCGTTTCAATTCCACGAACTGGTTCTGTAGTAAAGTAATAGTTGAAGATATTAACAACAACAATTTGCGTTGAATTAAATTAAAGTTAAAACATTTATATATAGTGTCTAGAAAGTTTTGAAATATTTTATGCGAGCATACTATTTACACACTTAAATGTTTTTAAACTTTCTAGACACCCGCTCTCTCTTTCTCTCTTGTTCTCTCTCTCTTTATATATAACTTACTCCTAATTGTAGCTTTCTTTATATATAAAAAGTAAGGTATAAAATCTGTAATTGAGGGTTGAGCTACATAAACCATAATCAACTATAGAGAGAATTAGGCATATAAATGATATTATAATATCGTTTGAGTCATTCGTTATTGATCACTTTCATGAAACTCATCCTTATAATATACCTAATCGTCATACCGTGTATATTTAAATCTTAAAAATACTCTTTTTATAATTCTATAGCTGATTAAATATAGTTTTATAATAACACTACGATCATTTTTAACAAGATGTATGATTAAATATTTTGTATATCATATAAATTAGTTTTGAATATCTTATCATAATGATTGTTACTTGTTAGTGTCTATAGTATTGATGCATTTATATTTGTAACGTACAGTGTTTTATTATTATTATTATTTTACAGTTATTATCTTGAAAAGTCTTTGAAAATATTTTTTGAAATAATTCAACCATAAGGAATTGTAAAATATATTTATAGTGACATTGTGCATAATATAAGTGATAATACAATTTTTGTAAGACAAATGTAATGTAGTATAAAATGTAGACAGCATAGAAAATACAATTCAAGATAAAAAAAATAAAAATAAAATCAACTGTATGTATAAAACAATACAAGTTTTTTAATAACACGATATATTGATGAAGCTGATAAAAGACCTATTAAGAAAATACATTATTAAACATCTTCTTTTTTTTGAATTTCGTTAAACATTGAAATGTAAAAAACTTACAAAGATGCATTTTAAAATTATAATTGTCTATAAATATATTTTGTTTATTTATAATAATGCGTATTCAGACGAAAAAGTCACAAAAAATAACTCAAATGGTGGTCATGACTTTTTATCTCACTACATTCTATAGTACGCAATAAATACTTCCAAAATCCCTTTTAACAATGAAATATATTTGAATATAGCAGTTGCGATTACATACAAAATGTGTAATGTAAAATTTATCTTTTTAGATTTGAAATAAAATAAATGTAACACTAACGTTGCAATTTTGGTTAGCAATGACATTTACGTATATTTACTTTAATAATCTTCAGTTTAGTCTAACTGATCTTTAGAAATATATTTATATTTTCGTGGATATGTAATAATAATATTATAATAAGGAAGTACATAGCTATTTAATTTACTTAACTTTTTTTTGTATAATGTACTTTAGAAATTTGATAAAAAAAAAAAAAATGACCAAATAAAATATTTTAATATACGATCATATTATTCTTCGGACATTGTTCATCCATGTTGTTTTCTACAATAAAAAAAAATCTTAAATCATATCAAATCGTTAATATACAAGTATAGATTAAATATATGTTTCTAATGTTGTGTTTCTTTCGGTGCATAATACATCAAACTATATACAATTTTCCAGATCGTATCTGTAATCTATATACATTGTTTTCACTCTCTCTCTCTCCTCCATCTCTCATATTATCTATTTATTTTCGAGCCATATTTTTTTTTTTTTTTGTCAAGAAAAACGTCAAAAACGTTGGTGTTGTATGGATAACAAACGCATACGATGTCGAGATAACAGTTATCATAATCAGTATCTCGTGAAATATGATTAACGACATATTTACGTGTATGTCAAGGACCGCGATGGTTAGAAATTTCATAAACGACCTACGGTGGTGATGACGGTGAAGGACGGCTGAGACAAACATATAATAAAGCCACATTTCAGATTAGGAGCTCGTCGCCAAACACTTAAATAAATTGCGCGTTCTCGTTGGTCAAAACAAACACAGTTATAATACTACTGCATAGTCCTAGCCCATAAATTCAACCACTTGATTAATGTGTAGAATGTGGATACACTGTTTGTGGCATAAATATTGCGCGTAGGTAGCCGCGTAGGTCAGTGTGCGCTCGTGGATGTAATTATTATATCAGCTGTTTACCAAAATTCGACCAATTGCTCGTCTGATTTATTGCGAAACAGATATTTATAAAAACCCGTGATGTAGGTAATAAAAAAAAATGTATAATCAACGATCAATTTATACATTATTTCGGAAGTGTTAATAATCCCTGATTTTTATTTATTTTCTCTTCCCGTTTTTCAATTAAATTTTCACACGCATAATATTCCATTTGAATAGATGTGTAAACAATAGTTTAGAATAATTAACATTATTACTGGAATACGGTATCCGTCAGTTATTGTGGCTACTGGATGTTAATACTGCATTATATTATCTTAAAATAATTGTGCGATACTCTGATATAAAGAAAATGTATAGAAGAAAATCTGCACAACAAAAACTAAACTATATAACATGTAGAAGCGGTGTACGGATGCCAACAAACCAATTTCCTGTAACACGCATTTCTACCCTAAACGTCTGGGGTTTTCCACGAAAATAAAAATCACTGTGATTTTTCCAAAGAATATTGACCATACTATATTACCGAAAAGACGAATATGAGGTCGTGAATTCAAATTATGATTAGGAAATAGGTATATTAAAATGTTTTGAAAAATCTTACAAAAAATAAATAAATAACATAACTTAACCTAACCTATGCATATTTTAGAGAATTGATCTTTAATCATATGTTTTAGTATATAAGTCTTATTTGACTTCTTATATTATTTTATCAATAGATAAATATAGATTTTAAAATTGTCTTAAAATAATATAACGTACAAACGTAGTTTTTATCTGTGATACCTGTAATACCGTAATTGAATTTTTTGGAAAATCGTTTAGGGAACAAAGTAGTTACAATTACTGAAAAGTACCTTGTACACAAATAATTTGTTTGTATACATTTAACAAAAATTACATTCAAAGTTTCAAGTGGCTTATTTTATTATAAAAAAATCAACAGCGGACGTTTTTGTTATGAATACTATGAACACAGCATACACAAGTATAACAACAACTAGTGCGTAGTGAATACGAATATCATAATATTATTCTATCCGTCTGCCGTATACGTATATATTAAACGTAATACATTCGATTCTACACATTACCAATTAACTAGTTTTCCATTATTCGGAACTGTTGAACTGAATCATAATACTGATTTTAATACAAATTAATCTATTTTCCGTTTATTTCGATAATCGTGGTCGTAAAATTACTATAATAATATGTGTCTATGTTCGGCGAAAATAAAATAGATTGATCACAAAAACGTATCAATTATTAAGCTCAATAATACATTAGTAATACGTTTTTGACAGTCGATAGCACTGTGGGCTACACACCGTACTTTAAATTGCGTCATTGATCATACATTTTATCAAGGCCGATTTCAAAAGATATATTTCATTTACATATTAGCACGAATTTGAGCTTTAAACTACTTTTAGTTCTCAACTACCTATTTTAAATAATTTTAACTAAAAAATTAACTAGTCATTTATCTAAATTAAAATTTATCAATGACCACTGGCCATTAAAAAGAGACAACATTCGATAACAATTGTTTCATTTAAAAATGTACCTATTATTTGATCTTATACTCATATATATACCAATACTGAAGGTTATGTATTATGAAAAAATATTGATTTATAAATGTAATATTCCTCATGCATTAGCCCCTCACCATAAAATATATTGATGATACAGCTGTATAATTACATCTACTGAGTATTGAGATAATAAATATTATTAAATAATCATAACGTATAAATATATATTATCTATTTCGATGGTGTGTACAGTATCATATAAAAAAAAAAAAATCAGTTCATCATCTAAAAATATGTTTTCTTCGTATTTTATCAATTAATTAATTCATATTTTATATAGGTAGCAATTGTATCTCTCATAAGCTATGTAATTTAAAATTAAAAGAACATAATAGTATAATAATAATGTATAACATATAGTAAAGATACATAGACTAGGAGAAGTGGAGGGTAAATTAAATCCGTGTAGTGACGCCACGTAGTAGTATTAGTGACACGATTTACAATGCCCTTATTCTGACTCAACATTCTAGGAATATTTAATATGTAAACTTTCAACAGCCGCTCATTTATCTCCTTTGCAATCAGAGTTTTGAAAACTCCCAGACTGGTCAAGTCATTATTTCAGATTAAACCTACCAAAATTAATGGTTCAAAAAAGTTTTATCCTTCAAGTCGAAACCACCCCTTCCACGGGCGTTCGATAAATCAAGTCTGCAAATGGCTATTTCCTCCCTTTCTGGCAACCGAGTACCATCCTCGCGCCCATTATGAACAAATCGCCAAGACAGTAATATACTGCTAGGTGAAAGTGGATATGAATTATTACTAAGTGTAGGACAACCGAATTGTTCGAAAATTAACCTAATACACTAATACAATTAATACAACTGACCCTTAAAGTTGACTTAATAATGAACATTAGTAACAATAAAACAAAATTTACTTAATAAATAACACTTTACTGTAATAGAGAATAGTATTATTATCAACTACTCGTACATATTATGTAAAAAAATATCCAATATTCGACAAAAAGTATTTCAGTTCATATAGATACAATAGTACAAAAATATATTTAGTTAACTTGTAATGGATGCTTAATTTATGTATTTAAATAAATATACATTATTTTACAATTCAAAATAGGTATTCAAATATTTTTTAAATAATGTAACCAGAGTGGTTATATTTATTTAAATTATAAAAATAATAAATAAAAGTAATTTGCATAAAATTTTATTGTATCAATTTTGGTAATAATACTGAAACTTAAAAAAAAAACAATCGATATTTTCATCAAATTATGTTTTCAAACGTCTTATTCTCATTTTAAACAAGTAGTTTCAAAAACGAATAACAAAAAATTCACCGTTATATTCTGAATACATAATTATCAAAAAACGATCAGAATATATATATATATATATACATCAAAATAGAATTCCTGTCACTAAAGTGTTTTGCAAAAGTGATGATAGTACTTACCTTTAGTGCTATAAACATTCGTTTTGGGCTGGTACAAAACTTTTGTCATTACCAAAATTGTAATACTTGCATTTACGGTGTCTCGTGAATATTTTAACTCTAATAGATTTTTGTGAAACTCCTTTGACATGATTTCCCCTGTGAACTTTATATGTACCAGAATTTAAGTTAACGAGTAAACTGATAAAATTTAAATATTATAATATATATTATCTTTGTATTTGATATGTATAGTTAAAATATTAATGATTTAAGAAATAAGTTATTGACTTACAATAATAAATATTTAAGTAGTAAATGGTCAGTAAACTATAGCGCTAAATCTTAATTATATTTGATTATATGAATGCTTAAACAGATTATTTTAATCAAGACAAGTCAATCTTTCTTCTTTTCAATTTTCATATAATGTATGAACTTATTTAAAAATAATAGTTCAACATACTACATATAACCATAGGTGTGTGCACAGGGCGAGCCGGACGAGCCCCGGCTCGACTGGAATCTTTTTAGGGGTACATAGTAAAATTTCAAATTTGTGTATATTATATTTTACTTAATCGTTATATTCGTGGAGATCATGAAAATTGTATTTGTTGTAATAGTGAAATAAAATAAAAATATTTGTGTACAACCACATAATTTTTATTGATTTATTTATTTGACTAAAACATTGTGCATTAAATGTCAAAATATGTACCTAGTATGACTGAAGAAGTACTAAAGAGTATATACTCCATAGTATAGACCAGGGATGTGCAACTGGCGGCCCGCGTACCTTTTTTATCTGGCCCGTGCTACATTTTCAAATTACTTCATATAATTTCATATCATATAATAGAAGTGGATTTTACTAAATTGTCTATTGAAAAACCTCATCCTCGAGTATCACATTAAATAATAATTGTAAATATAAATAAATAAAGATAAAAAATAAAATTTTTTGCTTTCTCCTATGCACTGCGGCCCGCTAGATTTTAAAGTATTTAAAAGTGGCCCGCTAGTTACTTTGAGTTGCCCATCCCTGGTATAGACAATGACCTATCGCCTATGGGAAATAAGAAAATTAATTTATCAATTATTACATAATTACACATTTTCATATTACCTACTAAGTTTATATGTATTATAAATAGATATAAAAAATGCATTGGTATGTATTAATATAATATGTAATTTTATTTTTAACTTAAAAAAAATACAAGTACTTATGCCTAGCACATTAATGTCGTATGCACATTGCACATACAACTTGATTCTATTTGCATAGGTATATACATGTACACAATTTTAAATTTACAATTATTACAATTATGTTGTAATATATTATATTACAGTATGTTAATGTGTCAAAAAAAATTAGGGACACTGTTCAAGTGTTGGGGCATTAATTCTTCCAGGCTGGACCGGAAATTAAAGTCTGCGCACGCCTATGCATATAACTCATCATACAGTTTTTGTTTGAGTTTGGAAAATCACAATTAAATTCAAGGGTTTGATATAAATACATTTTTAAACCTTACAGTTTCCAAAACCTATATACGATTTAAAAAAAAAAAATATATATATATATACATAATTTCATTGTACAACAATTTTAATAAAAATAAATACCAGTTAATAATTTGTTAGTGATATCAAATATCTACCTTATTATAAATTTAAACCAAAAAACTACCAGAAAAAAAGTCTATTTTTCTAATGTCAATATACAAGTTCTATAGAAATAACTTATACAAACAATTTCAGCCCTTTAAATATAAAATTTACCTCCGATAAAAATGCATTAATGCTACATTGACCTTTTAGTTTAATTCATAACAAATGTGTCTCATTTTCTATAGGAAGTTTAATTTTATTGGAATTGTATAGTTTATAGCAGATACATTATTTATAAATTAAAAAGGATACAAAATAAATGTTATTATGTTAAATTTAAAAACAAACTTAATTTTAATTGCATATAAATAAAATTAAGATTTCATTAAAATGTGTGCACTGTATAATTAAAAATATAAACTGTCTATTGTTAAATACTCAACAATAAATGGTGTAAAATATTGTACTTAAATAATTTAAACTTTATGCTCAGAATAACACCTAATACAGTAAAACCTACTCTAAATTTTTTCGTTAAATCAATTAATCGAGTTTACTATAGGTATAAAAGTTGTCATTTTACATCAGAAAACGATTAATCATCACATCTCAAAAAAATTATAAGCAAAGCTCATTAATTGATAAATAAATCACATTTTATACTAAAAATGTTGAGTAACGATTATTACATATTTTTTAGTTACAATATGGCTACTTACTACTACTTCTGATTATTTCCGTGAGTTTAAAATTATATAATTTCAAATTTTCAGCAATGTAAAATCATAAATAAAATTACTAAATATTTTTTGCCATATAGGTAGTTTGCAATTTAAGTTTTAATTTGATAATTTCAAAGTGATGATTGATAGCTGTAGTCGTAAATATATTAACAAAATAACTCAAGATTTTAATAATATTACCTAATGATATCTTGACTTTAAAGTATTAAAAAATATATATATAACATTAGTTATTAAAATCACGTTATTAATAATGTCAATCTTAATTACAAACGCTTCAAATTACAATTGAATTAGCTATTTAGATCTTTTGTATTTTTTTTTTATTTCATATCAATTTTTCGAAGTTCAATATTATTACCTTACACAATCAACTCGAGTTATGCTTCTCGTTAAAAATCCAAAGACATGCTGCTAATAGGCAGCTGAACAAAAATATTCGTTAATTAACTCCATTTAAAATTAATTTTAATCGTTGTGACCTATTGATTTTATGTTATAAAATGTTGAAAATAGTACAAGTAAAATTTATAATAAGCAATTTAGTTTTTGTTTATTTAACACTTGACACACTGGTGTTAATATTTTTGAAAATTATTATAGCTTTCAAAATAAAATCAAAACTTAATAAATAATCAACGGTTAAACTTCCCAAGTTCATAAATGTACGACACCCTACGTATTATGGCACATACGCTATGAGAAAGTCGCTCATGTCTTTTTTTCATGCTTAATGGATTAAATTTGAAACTTTTCCCAGTAAAAGACCGTAGGCCACATTTCTCTTTTGGGACGTCGATCCGATAACAAGTATTGTTATATACGCGTATATACCGTTTTATTGTTGTACAATATACCTCCGGCTAACATCCATACAATTCCCAATAACTGTTGTCAGGCGGGGAGTCAAAAACTAAGCGGAAATGTAAAAGGGCGTTTTATAAAAGTCCAACTTTCTTAATTTACTTTTATAAGTCAAGTTTTTTGGATTGAAGTTATTGCCATATTTTTTTATTTTTACTTTAATTTTCTAGTTGCGAAAAAAACATATTGCTAATGATAACTGTTGTTTCGAATAAATTGTATTTCACCCACTTTGAAATTTTAGTATTAGTATATGATTTTTTTTTTATCTAGGTTTTAAAATATATATGTATCATGGCTATTTATATTATATTTTAGAATATGTTAATCGACGTCACACGGGGAAAAAATTGATTTGAGTATTTCAATGTGTGAATAAAAGTCTTCGTTTAAGTAACAAGGACCGTTGTTGGTTGATAATTATCCAAATAAATGGAACACTTTTTTTGTCACTGTGTAATTTTCAATGTATTATAAAAACCAACATTATTTACAGTTTTAAGGGTGGTCATTTGTTTTTTCATTCATTGCAGTAAACTAATTGACCATGGTATATTACGTCTATATTTCATTTTTTTTTTCCTATGACCGGTTTAATACTGGCAGGCAGGTAAGTTAATAATCGTTTCGTAGATGTGAGTTGTATTAGCTTCCGGTGAGGGGGAAAAGGTGCAAAAAATAATTGTCATCATTGTTGATCGGTGGGACATTGAACACCCAATATGTTTGTATTCTATAAATTTTTTTTAAATAGTTATAGAACCGTATAAAATCGTTGTAAAAATAATTGTTCAAACGGTGTATTTAATATTTATTGATTCTCTACTTTTTTAGAATTGTATAGTATCACAAACAGTGAAGAATAAAAAAAAAAAATCAACATTTTACAACTACTCTAGTTGAAATGGTTATTCGAACAAATTTGTTCAAATGACTGTTAAACCAGGTTGTATTGGTTATCGTTCACATTAAATGTAATTTATCCGGTTAAAGGGGAATTAAACACGACGGCCGCGTCTTCGACATTGTAGGGCCAGTTATGAAATAAACCCCTGGCTTTTGTTCCTCAATTTGCTATTTCCATTTCGATTTATAGTTAATGCTTATTAAAACCCTTATGCCCTCATCCCCTCCGTTTATTTTATTCATCCATATTCATAATAATTACACCCGACAGGTTCGACAACCAATTTTCAGAACGTTAATTCCTTACGGTCCACAAACCCGGGTTTTCTCTTCCAAAAAAAAAAAAACGCTAAATTCAAAATTATGGAACAATTTTTAATTATTCACGAATATTACATAACGTTGATGGTTAAATACGTTTCTTGATACTTATCGCTTAAATTGATGCTAATTAGTATATGTTTTTTTTTTTTTTTTTTACTATTATGTATATTATATAATGAAGTACCTAATATAATAAATTGGTAATTTACACACGTTCGCCAACACTAATACAACTATGAGGAGATTAATTTGTAAATAAACTTCAAAAGTGCTAACGTGTTGTAACACAATTTTAAAATTAATAATTACTTTTATAAATGTATATGTTTCTTACTAAATATTTATTGGTATACCAACAAAATGTGGTCGGTAAAATATCGCGTAACCAAAATAGCGCAACTAAATTATCACGAAACCAATAAATTGCAAGTCACTGTAATGTCAGTAAAATATTGTATGAACAAAATTTTGTCAGTATAAAATATAGCAGCAATATAAGTATAAATTATAATATGTGGAATATATATTATATATATATATATGGAATTAAAGTATAATTAATATTTAATAGTTATAACATATTAAAATATTGTAATTATTAATAAGTAATACTGTAAAAATATTAAAATAAATAATGTTATTTGTAGAGTTAAAAATTGAAAATTATTTATGTGTAAGTAGTCATTAAATATGAATTTTAATTAAAATTCGAATTATTAAATAATTAAAAAATTATTAAATCATAATTATATTAATGAACTATATTTTATATTGAAGACATATTATTTTACAAGCGATTTTGTCGGTGATTCATCCACATCTGTTAACAATACGCTTGGAAAATTCAAATGAATAAATATGATACATTTGATTAAACAAGCATTAATCAGTACCAAATCTTGAATAGGCATCGACATTTTTTGCTTGAGCTGTAGAAATATATTATACCGTTAAGATGTCAAGTACATATTTTGTATTTTGTCATGAATTTATTAAAAACCATTTAAAACGCAACATTTTTCAATAATAATTCGGAAAGAAACAATATTTTGTTAAAATAAAATTCAATAAATCTCAAATTTTAAATGAAATAATACTCTGTCAACAAAATTTTAACACAACATACATACACGTCAAATTATGTAAACATAGTAAAGATTTGTGAACATAGTACAATTGCATCGCTAATATAAGTCAATAAACAACTGGCAACATTTCAACCTTCAGTTTACCAAAATATCCAATAAGGGCAAATCGGACATGATTTGATCAATGAATGTCTTAAAAATACTAACAGACAGTTATGACTTTTTTTAATCAAAATCTTTCTACTGCCAATTAAAGAAAAATAATCTTCTTCAAATAATTAAATTAATAAAAATTATAGATAATTTCTATGCATAAAGAGGCCAAACAGCGACAAAATAATTGTATACCATATTATCTTTACTGCCTTTACATTTTATTTCATAGAATTAATTATAGTCCTTAAAACAAGATGTCTCAGAATAACTGAAAAATAATGTTACTGTATAAATATAAGATAGAAATACAACGATACATCTTATTTTAACTTTAAATAAATATGGTGTGAATATTTTTTTGCTGTTTTTAAATTATTTATTAATTTACGAACTCGGCCATCTCGGTTATTCTTTTTTACTATAAAAATCGATTTTATTTCACAATTAAATGCTCTGAAAAAAAAAATGTTTTACTGAACTCAGATACTGTAGCTAACGCTTTTATGCGCATTAATAATTTCAAATGCTAATGCAGTCCCATTATTTAAAATGCAACGTTCGGTCATACGTTACTAACGTGCAATTTAATTTTAAAATCCAGTATTCATAAAATGTTCTTTTAATGAAAAATTAGAATGCATTAGAGATGCTTAAATTTAGAAGAGGATATAATATTTATGTGTTAATATAAGAATTCTTGTTAGATATTTACCTTTCTCTCAATTCTTAATTGGCGCCTGATCGATTTAGAAGTCGGCTACATACAAATTCGTTCGCACGCTTAATGATCGCCATGATATTATACATAATATTTATGTATTGAAACTTATAAGTATATTACGCACTAGTTTGTAAGCATAGTGTTATTTTCTATTCATGCTTTATGATTGTATCGATTAAGGACACTCAACTCCTTACCGAAAATTGCTATCTCAATCATGGGGTAAGGTTTTATTCAAATACAATATAAGTATTTCTTTATTACGCACACGCTTTACATTTACAAAGAAAACATTGATGGATGTCTTTGAAATATGTTATTCGAACACTATTTTGAATACCTTGTTAAACCTAAAAAGCGCTTCACATATATTTTAGTTAAATTGAATGGATACATGTATGACTACGAGTCGATATTTTGTACATTTTGTACATTTTTAGTCGATAAAAGTTCAAGAGTTCAATAGTCAATTATAATTTTTATAACATCCCTTACGTCCATCAAATATATACGACATAGAACCTTTATATTAACATTTAATTGAAAACTGTAAGGGCTGTTGGTTGATGTTAGAACGTATATGTGTATATGTATCTACATTAAATTCCAACTTAATGTAAGAGTATTGTAAAAAAAAATATACGCACAATTATTTGGTACCTAACACATATTTTATTTGTTTATTTATCCTCAGTTCAAATAAAAAAATATACATTCAGCTTATATGTTTTTTTTCCAAGATTATAGCCTTTTCAAATGCTTTTATTCTTTATTATTTTTATTTTTTGAATAAACGCAATCATGTCCGTTTTTTTTAAGACCACTGTCTAAGCGAAAGATAAAAATAATACAAACGAGAAAGCCTTTAAAATCCTTTTGGTTTTTGTGAAATACGAATTTTACTGCCATTTCAAATCTCAGCGGCGCCGCGCGGTAGCGGAAGCAATTCGCCTAGGATTAAACGTTTTGCCTGTGTTTGACACGCACGGCTAACATTCGTATATACTTAAACATAATATATTCACGTTTGTATTATATATGTATGCATATTATATATAAATAGTGTAATACATACAGGACGATCCTCGATGTTTTCCCCGATGTCCCATAAATAGCTAACACCAAATTATGAGGGAAATACTATGATCCACTCCGTATTTATATATATATAAATATATACTAAGTGTATATGCATTCTATGAAGACACATATTATCATACTAATATGTATAAGTGTTGTACGTGCGTCTGTGTGTATTTATACGTATGTTAACGAGGCTGCTGTCGCCATGCGCTGTTTAATAATAATATCATCCTTCTAACCACTTCGCGAACGTTTGCAATGAAAATACTTTTAAACGCCGTCGGTATAGCCGCAAGATGGTTTATTCCCTTCTCATCCACCCGCCACCACATCAAAGTGACGTCTTAATTTAAACCGCATTTCCATAGTAATTGTTATGAAAACAAACCATCAACTCCACTTTTGCCACTATACCTACAGACACCAACAGCGACGACGACAAACACCTCGGTATTACCCCTATATAATATAATATGCCTATATACTACTAATATTAGTACTACGACGACGGTACCTAACCTAACACGGCTAAATAAGTAATTTAAAACTTAATTAATTTTTCATCGTGAACTAAATAGGTAATAATATGATCTATTCAGTATTTGCCAATATCATCTGTTCCTATGACGGTGATATAATTATTTTAAATTATAATTACTGCACAAAGAATTAATTTACCAAACATGTTCACCACGCCTATTTTTCGATAATACGGTTATTCGAAATTTGATTTTTCGATTATATTTGAAAATCATATTTTCCAATTCTTGACGTTATTTTACTACTTAAAGACGAGATCGAATTGATAGAAAATGCTATTTTTCAAACGAGAACACCCTTTTTTACTGTAAATTAATTTGTAAAATGTTAACGTAATATAATTAAAATTCCAACGAGTAGTTTTTAAGTTATTTAAAATTTAACTGTGTGCACTAAGTATAATATATATATGTCCATAATAATAGGTTTGGAAGGTATGAAGGCTCTATCGTAGTGAATCAATGATTAATATTAATATATTAAAATTTATAATTTATAAAAGTAATTCAAGCATAATAAATACTGAATCTAATATTACGAGTACATATATTTTATATTTATTTTAAATCAATTTTAAGGAATATCTTATTATATTTTAAGGAAATTCCTTAGTATAAACATTTTAATAACTAAAACCTCGACTTGGAAAAATTTTAAATAAAACACATCAACATTTTAAAAAAAAACTTATCCTGTAAATTTAATAATTTACAGTAAATAAAAGAAGATTTTCATTTAAAAAAAAAAAAACCGAAAGTTTGCATTGCCACAGGACACTCTGCAAGTAGTTTACAAAATCTTTAAAAGTTGAAAATACGAGTATGGTCTTTAAGTATATTTAAAAATCTAAAAACCAGGAATTGAATAAATTTATTATCAAATGAAAAAATTAGGATCATCATACTTGGTGAATCTCTTACTAAAACATAATATATTTTCTAGTATTGTAAAATATTCTTTCCGTTCTATTTTGAAATGCAAATTTTTACTAATGTCATAAACAAATATATAAATATCACAAAATGCAAGACGATAAAAAACACATTAAATAACTTCTTTGATAAATATTTATAATTGTGTATTACAATATAAATAAAATGATAATATATTTTTTTATCAATGATATAATCAACACATATAATTTATAATACTTACAATATTATATTGCTATAACTGGTAGTCTGGCACCGCTCATAATATAATATAGCCGCATAAGGTATTATAGGTTCGTACATATTATATCATAATATATTATATGCTTGATTATACCGTTTTTGCGGATTTTAAAAAGTTTATGATATATAGATACATAGTCTGTTACTATATATGATGTTTAACAGTTTAAAGTTGGCTACCTAATACATATTACCTAGATAAAATTAACTATATATTTAGAGCACAGCGAACACAAGAAAGTTAACATAGAAAATAATAACCTATGTTTTTTCATTTAATATTACAATTTATATTTTGCATGCGTACATTTAAACCACCGACAGCAATGTTTTAATTATGATTGGTTACTAATATTATGAACTACATTAAAACTATTTGAGCCACTACCATTTGATTTAACTATATATAGATACTTTGAAGTTGTTACGGAAATTGAACAACCGCCGTGTGTCTTAATTCTACTGTATCAATTACGACCGATTAGCATAGTATGGTAAATAATCCTTCATACTTTGCGAAGTCCACAACATATACAACATGATACATACACTATTAAACGCTTTTGCTGTGCATTTAGTATATCGAAGGGATTTAAACAGTTGCGAGTGTTCGGCCGTCAAGATTAGCGCGTGTTAATCAGTTTGAAAGTTATCAAGACAATACCGGAGGGTTTGATATTGTTCCGTAGTCACATCTAAGTTGTCCATCATACAACGTAATATCGGACAATCGATAAGCGCCGACCGTTCAAACGTGTTATGTATTCTACCATTTGTTAACAGTATATCGTTTTTGGTATGCTACCGGTCTATCAAATAGTGCATAACTGCGTGTTTCGGGAGTGCGTAGTCGGCACAGAAGTGGTGTTGGGTGCATATTTTAACAATACACAATAAACTATACAGGTATCTATGTATGTATAGCGTATAATGTTAGCCGCGAATTGCAGACAAACAAACGCATTTAGGTGCGATGCACCTATGTTATACATTACTGGGTATGTAAGCAAGTATGTTACTGGTTAAGTCTGTGCGTCGCGTAATAAATCTAACTGACGTGAAAGAAACACGTCAGTTTAATATGTCAGACTGTATTTTAACGCGAGAGCGTTGGCATAGAAAGAAAAAAATCATAATAAATGACCGTTGTGCCGCACGTATTGATCTCATATTCGTATCTGTTGTACGTGAAATTGGTTATTCGAAAATGTTTACAGCTCGCTAGCAAATATGAAATAATAAATAATAGCAAAAAATAATACCGGTGAAATAACGGTTTTACATCACACGCATATACATAATATAATTATTAGGTATCTAAAAATAATATAACATTATACATTTTCTAAGAATGAGGAAGACAGCATTACACCTTTATTGTATAAACAAAGATTGAAAAAACAAATAAAATCAATAATAGTAGTGGTCGTCTAATCAAATACGTATTTTTTACGGATTGCGTTTCTTATCTTATTGATAGGGAGGTACGTCTAGAATGAGTAGAGGTACAATACCATTGAAAACGCATTTATTTTTTCAATTTGCTATGTTTAATATTTTTTTTTATAGTGCGATTGAGCATGGTATTAGTACTGGTCAGATAAATGGCAAAAAAAAAAACATCAAAAACGCATATAAAAAATCTGATTCACAGAGAATCTAAAGATGCATTTTTAGAGCTGATGAGCGAGAGAAAACAAATTAAGCAAAATATAAATTTATAAGGATTATAGAGAATTACAAAGAATTTAATTTATTAAAATATTTGAAATACTTAGTATACGAGTATTTTAGCTTATGCTATCCAATAATATAACTTATTACAATTTATAATTTATTAACCTATTCTATTATTTTATATACCAATATTTTTTTTATTAGATTATAATTTATATATAAATTTGACTTAAAACATTTTTACTAGGTACAAATATTATAACTTATTTTGACAATATACTCGCATATTATTATTTTTCGCTATTCTTAGTTTTAATGCAAAAAAATAAAACGCGCTGAATCGTTTGATAACCAATCAATAAAAAAGACAACATTGCACATAAATCTGTTCTCAGTCGTATTAGTTTATGAAGTCAGTGGTGAATTCTTACGTCATTGGGAATCTCAAGTGTCCTCAATCATTCGGCCAAAAATATATAATATTCTCAATTGTTTGATAGTCCCTATAAGATTGCCGTGCAAAGGTATACTCGCCTCATACTATATTTACTTGTAATTTGTTATCACAAAGTATTAAAAACGTCCATCAGCCTACAGAAAGATACAATTCTTCAATATAATTAACTATAAACTTTTAATTTTGTTATTAAAATATTTATTTCTTTTTATTTTAACAGCTAAAAAAATATTAAATTTCACCAATCGTGATATCCCATAATTTAGTGAACAGAAAAATGTATGTTTAAATGGTTCTAAGAAGAACGCGGCCAAAATAGCGTACGAGTGTATTATTCCCTCGCGGGCGTCCGTTTCACTCCCGATGTAAATTCAAACGAACCGAGCACGTTTACAGTGCAGTGAATTTAGTTTCAGAATTTCGGCCGTGACACAATAATATTTGTGTAAGAAGTACTCGCCGGCGAAACTAAAACAGTCGACGGCAAAACGTATTAATCCGTGGTCGTCATCAACGTGACCATTGTCTCGTGCGCCACTGCAGACTCCCCAAAGAAGAGTCCGGCAAATTAATTTCTAGCCGCAACGACTACGCGTGTATAGCCGGCGACGGCTCACGTCGGTTGGTCGCATTGCGTGCCGTATCGCACACTTTTTGTCGATGAATCTGGAAAAAGGGTTTTAATTAAAATCGTGATCCGCTTACCAAAAAACTATTTATGATCCGAAATACACATACATTAACGGTGTCCCGTTGCGCGTTCATAGCGGTGTTGCACTTACGGCGGCGGTGACTATTCGAACGCGAAATGCGCGCATATTGATTATAATATAACATACATTATTTCAACACCGCGATCGACTGCAGTATAACATAATTTCTTTTTCGTTTTTTGTTTCAGAAACACTAGTTTAATCAATTCAAACGTATAATATTCTGCTTCCAACAACACGGTTGTTCCGCGCGCGTCCATTAAACATTTTAAGATACCGGATACCGTAGTTAAACTGTTTGTATACATATAACGGATATATTTTAGCCTTTTCATTATGCGCCGTATACTCATTATGTATATAAGAAGAAAATCCATAATTTATAAACTAATCCTAATAACTGTTTTGTACTAAATGATTTTATCGTGTTAAAACATTAATTAATAGTTCGCGATAAAACGTAATTAATATATCAAGTATAATATATACGCCTCGATAAGAGTAATCACATTTTCAGTGTACATATTATATTCGCTTGCATTTAAATACATTCATGTAAATATTGTATGCCAACTACAGATAGTTAAACCATTGTATAGCCGACATTTACGAAAATGTATATATATGCGCAATATTCCCCAGACGTTTATATAAGCATTTTTTAGCAGGTGAAATATTTAAATATTATACGACAGTCACGATATATCTACCGTCGCCGCATTGTAATCATTACGTTTTAAATGTTCCCAATAACCATCGTAAGTTATAACTAAATAAATAAATAATGACATGTATTATAATGTTTTGATATTTTTTTTTTTCATTAAAAAACATTATTACAACTACCTATTGACTATCGGTGATACAGTATGAAACACTCTATAATATAATATTGTTCAGTAATATTATTAGCAAATAAACAATTTTTATTATTTTTTATTATTATTTATTTAGCGGTAACGGAAAAAATAATCTTTACATATTTTGAATTTTACACTGTACTGTGAACTTACCTATTGTTGTTTTAATATAATACCGTCCCAATTATATACGTTAACAATTTCTGTAAGTAAATAATATTTTCATGAACATTTTGACGGTTGATTTATTAATTTACGTTAAACAGCTAATGCATAATTAATTAATTAATCTACAACGTTTTAGAAAAATTAATGATGTTTTGCTTTGAAGGTTGCAAACGCGTGTATTTTATGACAGTTTTAAGTATAGATATCTCGTCGAAGTTAAATATAATTAGTTCATAAAACTTTAAAAGTGTTTATCAAGACACGTTTTGTAAACAAAAAAATATTACTCCATTTAACCACTATTGTTTTTAAAAATCATTATCTATTGAATTTATGAACATTAAACGAGTGAACAATAAGTTTTGGAAGTAAATTAAAAATGTATATTATATATTATAGTAGTGTCGAATGAGGGGGGGGGGAAGAGTTATAAAATGATCGCTATTTCTCTTTGTCCTTGGACTCGTGTTTTTTTGACGTAATTATAATATTTTATAATTGTTTATATTGCTGCAATGTTATTGTATGCTAGTCATATTACCGGCAATAGAATTTCACATGATACAAAACCCTCATAAATATGATATAATATAATGTATAATATATCATATAAGTTTATTTTGAAAAAGCTGAGGGGCCCCTCTTTTACAATTACTAGATCCACTATACCGTATTATAATAACACAAAATGGTTAAGAAAAACAATTATGCTAATTACGTCTATATACTCTATTATTAGTATTTCACCACTATGTGTGCAAATATAAATACATTGTTGATGTACATTTTTCATAAACAGCGCCTTAGGTTAAAGTACATGGCTCCTTTTATTGTTTGTTTTCTTCAAAACCATTTTCGATATGTTGTGTGTGAAGTAAAGATACTCTACTTGGTAATATTTTCCAAATCTGAACCCAAGCCTGTTCTTTTGACAAGTTTTCATCTATTTTTGGCATGATTTTGTTTAATAATATGAGTTGAATAATTTTTAAACGTTGCATACATAATAGTAATACCTATGGTCCTATAATATTTTACTTCAGTAGGTGATTTTCCTGGCTTCAAAGTAACGATGATGTGTGTTTTACGCCATATCTTTCGTACACTCATCTGTTTTTTCTCCATTCGTCGAAAAGCGTAACGACTTAAAAAGATGTAAAAGAAATGATTTCAAAAACATTAGTATTTTTTTAAATAATACCTTACTTTAAAAGGATCACCCCGTATACGGCAATGTTTATATAATTACCACGCTGTATTAAATCAGCTTGAAATTATCTCCTTAGCAGATAGACGAGTGACAGCTAACTTTGTATTCTTACGAATGTTGAAAGATGAACAAATAATTCTTCTTCTCTCTTTTCTCAAATCAACTTTAGATTTTTTGCTCATTGCTCAATATTATATCATTTCTTTATCATCTCTTTCCATACTAACACTAATTATGATAAAAATAATCAAATTTATGGGACGTTGCGTCTGGTCAATGAGCACCTTACTTTATTCAGTTTGCTATAAACAATTATTAAAAAGTATATTTAACATTTAATACGTTTATATTTGTGCGATGTGTATAATTATTTTATTTTTAATTGTCAAGTATATTAAGTTTAATCTGTATGTAAGCTAATATATATTTTTTCCTAAATAAATTGTAGTATTGGGCATCACGTCTGTTTATTTATGAAATAAGTAAACTAAAATAAGTTTCTAATGAAACCCACTTTTGAAAAATATCTTTTTACATAAATGCACTTACCCAATTTGTCTTAAATTGCTTTATAAGATTTATAATATTATAATTGTATAATTGTATGTATACAAAAAAAAAAAAAACTTAAATTACCTACCATAAAACAACGATAGAACTAGAGTGATGCGTTTAGGGAATCATCTGTATCCGTTCATAACAAATCAGAATATTTCATTTTAGTATAATATTACAACTGCCGAAGACTAAGCTGTTCATCATGCACGGTGACAAAACTGATTGTGTTCATTGGCCACATTATACGAAATAATAAGCACCGAAATTGTTGATGTGCAATGGTGTGTGTTAAGATCCTGATTCAACTGTTAAACTAGTACACTGTAAATTCACGAATGAACACTTATATTATGAGAATGCATAAAGTTAGTTCCTAAACATTACTACGCATTGTCAGAATATTACATACCACATTAACTATACTCGTGCGAACTTCTAGGACTATTAAAAAACTTCTTGTAACTTCGTGAAACGATTAGTGAGTCGGTGTATAACGATAAATATATAGATGAGATCATACAGTATGTAGATGAGCTAACCGATCGCGACCAGTGAGATAACTAGTCATTTTGGGCTTTGAATACAAAAAAAACGGAGTTATCTTTACGTTAGCTATGTGCAACTTTAGTGCATCTGAAGTCTGGAGATCGATCGATGTTGGAGAGGAGAAGGGATGATTACAATGTTAATAATATACAACTATCGATATGACGCCACGGAGGGCTCGCATCGATGTCTCATATTAATCAATTATTCGACCTTTTAACCATAAATAAATAAATGTCAAGACCCAACTCTCGAGGGGGAGTGGCGATCCATCCACTTTTAAAATATACAATAACGTGTATAACCGCAAAAATTCGTTTGGTACACACGACATACCTGCTATACGCAGTTGATACTATTATGAATATCACATCGACGATAAAACTCGGTTCTTGAGCTGTTAATAATAATTTAGTCTTATATAGGCATGATGGTTTGGAGCATGAACGACAAATTTGAGATCTTTATTATAATGATTTAATTGCGGTCCGGTTAGTACGTCATTTGAACGCATATGATATCACTATCGGACGCGTGTAATTCTCTTAAATATAACACATATACAATTATGTGGGGAATGAAGTGGATCGCCAGCCGATGGCGATTTAAAAAGTCAAACTTTGAGTTCAAAACAATATACATTGTTATTTATGTCGTTTCTTCTGCACAGTCATTATACGGTATGCGAAACCCGACTCTAACAAAGTATAATACTCGTATATAAAACCGTGGCATAAACTAATTACATAATTAAATGACATCGGGACAACCGAGGCTACTTAATATAATTCAGCTAATAAGTCTGAGTTTTAAAATTAAAGCGTAGGCTTAATTGCGTTACTTAAAGTTATAAAATCTAATTTCTATTATATATACATATATACCATAAAAAACATTAACTCGATTTGGGCGTTTTATTAGCGGCAACAAAAACACGTCGCGCGGTCGGTTTTACGGGCCGGAAAATACATACCAAAAAAGCGTTCGATCGCGCGGTACGCTGGTCGTACTATATAATATATTTAGTCAAAGATATATGTGTAATGTGTATACCTATTGGTTCGGATCAAAAAGTCACGTCGTACCGGTGAGTATACAGTATAATACGTACGTACATGCCCACAGCGAGCGACCGATTGGCGGACTATTTTTTTTCTGCGCTGAAAAACTGAAAACTTTTCAATTTTTTTTTTTCATCAAACAAGTCAATACCTGTACAGGATACAGGATGGGTCGCCGAGCTTTCGCATTTTGCCGCAATAATCGCACGGCAAGACCAGACCACAGGAACGCGGTGGCCCACATCGTATATCGTGTGCGTGCGTGTGTGTGTGTGTGTGTAGTGTATAGCGCCGTGAAAGTATTTTTGCCCGGAAAAGTTGCGGGCGCACCGTGTGTAAACACGACTAGCCGCCGCCGCTGTCCCTCTCTCATTATATAAATAATAATATTATACCTGCCCTTCGTAGATATAGAAAAACTCCACGAGTAAACAATAACAGTGTAGTGCAGCGCACGCACTTATTTCGATCGGTAAGCCTAGTTCGTTTGGTGTAGGTGTGTATATACTGTATGGATATAATGAGGCGTACTACGCGTTTTAGTTTGAAATTTGCCCATCAAAAACAGACGACGGGAATGGTTCGTCATCATTCCGCATCCGCGGGCTCGTTTTAGTGTTATCTACCTACGTGAAAATAAAAATAATAATAAAAATAGCGCTCGCGAAATAAATGCGAGCAATGCATTATATATTATGCGTTTTTATTATCCGTGGCGCTAAAATCCGTAACGGACGGCGAAAAAAAATAAACGCGTGTTTCGTCGTAGACCCGAAAAAAAAACTTTTCATTTTGCTATATATAATATGGCATAGTAATATATCGTATACGAGTGTATATAATATATATATTTTTTTTTAAAGCTCGAAACCGCCAAACACCTTCGTCACACACGAGGCAACATGTCACGCATACACCACCCTCGTTATATCATATTATTTAACAAGTTTAGTCCCACCGACCTCGTCCGACTGCAATACACGAAAAAAAAAAACCTTTTTGCCCAACCGAACTCCAACTCGGCTGAACGTGTGTGATTTAGAACATTATATTATAATGTAAACATCCAACAGTGCCAAACAATAGTACTATGCATACAAACACGACGGGTAGACGAATATTGCGTAAAATATATATATATGTATAGGTAATATAAACTCCAACAAGATTGTTCACCGTGCACACCGTCAATATCCTCCAATAATCCTCAACCCTTTATTAATGAATTTTTACCCATTTTTATAATTGAATTTTTTAAGTATACTTATTAAGGGTAATATTTTCAAATACTAGGCCAGGCCTGTTTTATAATATCTAAGGATAATCCTGTAGCACCACCATTTTCCTGTACATTTTTGATCAGATATTTTTTTTTTTTTCATGAAAGCGTAACTAAATCGAAATTTAAGCGAGTAATTTCTAGTGTATTACACTTAATGTGCTAAAAATATTATAGTTTTTCATTTAAAAAATGATAAAATGTAAAATAGATGGCAGACTATCATTTAATCTAGTACATCGACAATGTTTACAAATTATACAATTTTAATAAATTAATATTTATTTATTACTTCTTCTTCTTCTTCGTCTGACTTCTACTATTCACTAAAAATGTTTGCTACCAACACAATTTTTCACCACATTTCCCGATTTTAAATTATCTTGAATTATATTTCTCTAGTTTTTCACTCCTAAACTTTTCAGGCCGCTCTTTTAATCCAAATTCTACCAACTTTTTTCTGGGTCACCTTTGGTGTCTCTTCCCTGTTTGTTGCCGTGTTATTACCGGTTTAATTATATTATCGTCGTTTTAATCTATTACATGACCGAGCCATTGTATTTTTTGAACTTATATAAAGTTTTTAACTGGTGCGCTTCTATTTCCTCTAGTTACCCCTTATTAAACTTTTTCTTTTACACTGTACTATTCAATTCTGGTCCAAATAATACTCGCCAAATTTTATTTTCAAAAGTTCTTAGTCTTAGTTCTATCATAATGGTATTAGCCCATGCTTCACATCCGTAGGCAAGTGAAATAAATGTGGTTCATATCATCTAACTACAACGCAAATCTATTTTTCTTTAATTTTTGTTTGAATTTATTCACGTTAACTATGTTGGTCTACTTTTATTCCATTTGTTATTTTGCATCTTTCCGATCTCTTTTTCCAACGTTATCTTAATAATTAGTAATAAGAATAACGTATCGCCCTATTTCAATTGTTTGTCCACTACAAATATTTCATATAGTATATAATTCACCATAATTTGGTATTATGTTTCTTGTCAACTCGTCGATTTATTTGGTATTCAAAATTCAACAGTTATATTATGTAAGCTATTCCGATGTATCTACACTGTCATACAATTTTTTAAATCAACAAATATTATGCCAAAGGTTTTTACGAAACTTATATTTAATTTTTCTACGATTTAACTAATAATTAAGTCAACCTAATGTTGATCCTTCTTAAAAAAAAAAAAAACAGCATTATTAGTACTTAGGAGCGGACTCAATGGTGGGAGGGAAAATGGGCTTTAGCCCCTCCCACTCACTTTTTACATATCATATTATTGTGTATAAAATAAATATTTAATGTATCTTAACACCTATACATTGTCTTTATGTAAATAAATATTAGCCTCTCCCCCCCCTTTCGTAATTCTAGATCCACAGTCGTTGGTACTCGCCCAGATTCTCTATACTAAGAGTTTCATATCGATTCTACAACAACTGTGAGAACACTTTTGTCATCGTTGAGCCAACATTATAAATTATAATTAAATAATATTATGCACACTCCTATCCACCAGCACTACTGAACCGCGATTTCAGTCGCGGTCGCTTATCGCGTACGGTAACCGACCAAACACACATACAAACTACACATTATCTGTCTCCGTGAATCATTTTTGTTTTATTATACTGTTGTAATTATTTTCTCATATACTATTAATTAGTATTTCCATGATTGCCGAATCGTGCGGTTTTATTATAGCATATACTCGTAGTCGCAAAACTCCACATTTTTTTTATTACTTTATTCGTGGGCCCCAAACGGCCCCAAATGATTTAAGTTTTCAATTATTATTCACGCGTGGCGCTAATTTCTGTGTCTCTTTTATTATTATATTTTTTAGACGCTTTTAATCACCGTGTACATACAACCGTATGATAAATAATAATATCCACGTGCGTTTATCGCAACTGCAGTATTTTTGTATATCTCATTTTACGACACATTGTTTTTTATTATTCACAGTTTTGGTTCATACAGTCACAGTAGTGAGTTAATATTACTATAGACAATATTTTTTAGGCCATACGGCTACAATCCCTTTAATTCGCTGTCAATAAATTTCAAGGGAGTATTTTTACTATTTTATTCCGTGTTAGGCGCCATTTATCGGTAGTTATTATTATTATCATATTTTACACAGGTGTCACATTTTTTAATCATATTATAATATTTATTTGTGTTTTCTATACATATCGGTATTTTACATACGAATCCACTAATCGCAATAGTTGTTTTAATTTATATACATATAGGTATTATTGCGAATTAGATGTACTTAGTAATATCATTAAATTTAGAATTAACTAGAGAAGATATTCTAACATTAATGGTATTATATTAGCCCTTAAAGCCACTATTGACTTTTGTAAAATACAATTATTATAATAGGTTCAGACAGCGGTTGGCCAGCACCGATAAATTGTTAGGTTCTTATTATTTATTTATTTATTATTATTATTATTTATGTATATATCGATGGTTTTATTAAACAAGGAATTTGTTATTTTTTATAACGAGTATACATTTTTAGTTATTGAGCCAACAAGGCCATAATGTATTATTATTATATTATACATTTGTAAACAACACATAATATTTCATTACCGTATTTACCATTCGAGTTACCATTAATACCATTCATTATTAAATTATCTTCTTGGTTTTAATTATAACACCCTCGCACATCAGCGGTATACTAGCACTCAAAAGATTTACTCGATGTACTTGTCCACTTTTTGTTGAGTGCTACACACATATAATACCTACACACAAATTACATAGGTCGGGCGATATGTCGTTTGTGCGTAACGAAGTATTTTGGTGACCAGGTGTGCATATTATTATTTATTTTCTGAAAATGCCGATTAAAAATTATTCATTGGGTACAAATACTTGAAATATTAATGTTAAGCCCATTAGTTTTTTATGCATCAACTAAAATATTCGAAAATCTATAGTCATAATATTTTTTATAAGCGTTTAAAGTTAAAATTTAAACTAAATACTTAAAAACCTTGAAAATAACAAATAATTTTGTAGTTAGAAATTCATAAAAAACATGTCTATCAATACCTAAGATTTAAATATTTATCACAAGGTTTTTTATATCTTTTTTAACCTACATTAAGAAAACAATTTCTACTGAAAGATAAACTAATTTATTATGGCCGTTTAAATTTAAATTTTTAAGACATTAGATATTAACCCGTAAAATAATTATTGCTCCTCAAACAATTTTTGATATTTGTATTTGATAGTTGTGTTTCAAAAAATAATAACAGTATGCAATTTTCACAAAATATAATATAAATTAATATTTTAAATACGTGATAAAAATGATTTACTTTTTTTGAGCTATTTTTGTTTTATAAGCGTGAAAATATTTTTTGATATTTGAGAAAACTTAAACTTTCACGTAAATTATTAATTTAATTTTAGTTAAATTCATATTCTTATTTAAAATATTAATATATTTTTTTTGATTTTTATGAACTGTTAACTGACATTTATTATCAAGTACAATGAAACCTCTAAATACCAAAAACTCTCAGTTACCAAAATTGTGTTTACTATTTCGATGTTTCCGATAATTAGACTGTGGGGAGAAAATTAGAAAATAAACGATATCAAAACATATCAAAAAAATGATACACATATGTATATTTATATTATTTGTAAATTATGTATAATAATACTTGTATGTATTATTATTTAAAACCAAATCACTAACCGGATGAGGTCGCCATTTTTTTACGACGGATAAGAAATATTATAATAGTGTAATAATGTGTAAAATGAACATTTTAATAAAAATAATTACTTTGATAAGATTTACCATAAAAATCATCAAAATCTAATCATAAGATTATAAAAATGTTCATTATTTAAATGCCTCGTGTTTAAAGGTTTTTCTATAGATAAATAGTGAAATGTTGTCATTTTAGAAAAATTCCTGCTATTTGGAAGTGTTCATTAAGAAAGGTTTCTACATAACGTATTTGTCTAAATTTGAATTTTTTTATCAAATCTAATAATATTTACTAAATATGTTACTTGTATTTTGCACGAAACAGTTCAACAGAAAAACTACGCACACACAACTCATATTCAATTTTACATGAATAAAGTTGTATAAAAAAACCATTTGAAAATTAAATTTATTTATTTGCCTTTCATTGTGATAAAATCGTGAGATACTTTTATGATATAAATTAAATCAAACTTAAATAAGCTAACTCACCGGGAAAACGATGAATTGAATACGCGTAAATAATACATATACTTACATGTAAGGTTATAAGTACAAACAACTTAATAAATATCTACGATTGTCTTACACTTATTTGATACCTAACATACTAAATCAAAATTGTTATGTTTATGTCAGCATTTTAGAAAATTAATACAAGATTCAACATAACTAGTTCATACTGAAAGATTAAAATCTAAAAAATGTATAGAGGAAATCATTCTTTATAAACATTTTAAATTCAAATTTGGACAACATTACTTATTTAAACGATGAATAACGATGTTAATTATTCTGTTATTATTTAAAAACATTATTTATGGGAACTTAAAAATTTTAGGTACATTATAATGAATTTTATTATACGCAATGATGTTTTTGATTTATTTCAAGATACTCGTATCTTAAAGTATACTTTTACTGTTTTACGATATTTACAGAAAGAAATATTGCATTGTATAAGTCATTATAATAATTAAATATAAAATACTACTAATATAATAAATGCAATATTTTTGGTAAAAATTATATAAATCTACCATAGATAATACTAAAAGTAAAATTAATGACTTTAATAGCTATACACGTATATCAAAAAACCTACCATGAAATATACTTTGTGATTTAGGTTGAAACTCTGACAGAGTTTCTGTCACTGCTCTTAACCGTGTTTCGTATATAATGATATGTTTGTTCATTATTAATATTGGTTAATTCAATTTTCTCAAAGTCATGTGAACTAAATCATTATAATTGGACATTTAAGCTCAATTTTTAACTATGTGGCTTTAAATTATGTATGGTTTATACACAGTCATATTAAGAATATTTGCACCTTGTTAGGCGATCCGTTTATATAGTAATCTTTCTGATATAGTAATAGTTTTCATCAAATTATCACCAACATGTCGTTACACAAAATTATGCAAGTTCAGTTTAAGGAACTCAGTTGTATCACACTTTTTATGTAGGTATATAATTATTAATTACTCCTTCTTTCCAAATGTTGAGTATTTTCAGCTCTCGTCTTTCCGAATCTTCTGACACATCCTGAATATAAATGTGCGCACTTCTTCAGTATCTTATTTTATTAGTATAAATAAAGTATGCCATCTGATCCGAGTACTTTCCAATTATTCAGGCTTTTAATAGGCTATAATATTAAATAAATCGAAATACTAAAAATCGAATGACATCGTGTTTTAATTTTTTGTCTTTCCCTTCCTCTTTATCACTATATTTATTTTATTACTAATACTCAATTAACATTTTGTGGGTCAATGGATCATGTTAAAAAATACAAAAGACGTTTGGTAACATTGAAGGCATTTGTGGCTGTAAAACTAATTACGAGAGTATTATAATTTTTAAACTTAAAAATACCTTTTTTTTACCAACCAGAGTTAATTTGCTACAACATTTAAGGTAGATAAATTAACTGACTCGCGCATTATTTATTAATACGTAGAAAATTCAAATAAAAATAATTGATGCAGTGTATTTTCTACGTCGAAAAATAAAATAAAAATGAAATGTAAAATATATTTAATCCTTAATAATTATTCAAAATAAAAAAAAAAATAAGGAAATCTTAATTTGATATTTTATGAACATTTGTAACTTTTAGACAATGAAGAATTTAAAACATCTGTCATTGCTCCTGTTTTTATAAATTATAAGATTTGCAAGCAGTAGCCATAAAATATCATGATAAATATTATATTGTATGGATATATAATTATTATTAAAAACTGAATAATTGTTATACTAAATTGTATCCTCCACTCCTCCATATGCACCGCAAAACAATATACATTATCAAATTCAGCGATATTATATTATACATCTCAGTCATGATATTGTTCACCAAAATATACACGACCCGAAATCGGAGGAACTAAAGTGCCGTTAAACACCGTGCGTCTTACCGTCCGTAAATCGTGTTATACGAATTTAAACAATAGCAGTTTAAGCTAATAAAGTTGTAGGTATGTAAATCCAATTGTATCTCTTCATAAGGCCCGTTACAAATTGCACGATGGTTTACGAAAATAATAGAAACTGTTGTGCGCGTATTTCGAGAGAGATGTAGTCGTCGACATTTCGCGTACCGTCGACGAATGTATATTATTGTGCTTCAAAACGTATTGGTACTAATAATTTACGTTTCCTTTGTTTTCAGGATACCAATTCGATATCAAATTCGACAAACAACGGGACCCCGGAAAATGACGAGTACGAGGACAGCGGAGAGGTGGCTTTGACAGCGCTGCCACTCTTCTGCATAGGTAAGTCTAACGCAGAACAAATCACGACGCCGGTCTACGGTAAAATGATATTGTAACATCACTAACATCGGTGTACGGAAAACTTAATAGTATAGAATATGTCATACCGAAATACCGTGAATTTTAATTATTATTTGCATCTGACGATGGATTTTCGACGAATCGTTCGTAAAAACCGACGTTATTGAAAATTACTTAAGTCATTGTACCTAATATATACTCCGCTCGGAGACATTCTCGCTGGAATAGACGAATGTACTTATATAATAGTTATTTCACGTGCCCCCACCCGTACATTATATTTTCATATATAAACGAAAATCGACGAGTATCAAAATTGCGTGTAATCCGTAATCGTGAATAGACGCAGTAGCGGCAATAAGAACATATTATTTTGCTGAAATTGTTGTACTTACTTTAACGGTGTTTCTATGTAGTTTGCAGGTATACAATTGACCGTGTTTCAAATATTTATAATCCGTTATTTGACTCGGAGCTAATTTTTGTTTATTTCGCATAGAGTTACACGGTCCATTTAATTTCATTAGATATGTAAGTCTATGGTTCTTTGCCATATCAAAAGTTGTATAAAATATTCACTTCATCTCCGTCATACTGCTTCGCTAAAAGTGATTAAAGAGCCGTTCTCGGTTCTTACAGAGCTCTCACCAGAATATTATATTTTATAATCTTTACTCGGCGCGTTTATTTTTCTATATAGATTTCTTGTGTTGTTTTGCATAACTTTGTTCTGTTTCCATTGCTATTATTTTACATATATTTCCTGTCCTCGTTTCTCGACTTTCAGCATATACTTGCTTACTAGCGCATCCCTTCGCCTGGTCCTGTATATCGACTATTGCGTCATATTTTGCTTATAATAATATACTCTGTTTTACCCATATGGCTATTCACTTCTATCAAGTTTTTTTCTTTGGAGATCACGTTGAACCATGACTTATTTGTTTAACTTTTTCGATCTGCTATTTTCTCCACTACATTTTAAATCACATTATTTGGATTTTTCCACATTTTTTCAATCTCAGCATGTCCTCAAAAAAGTTATTTTTTGAAAGATTTCCCTGGTGAGTCTCGCTTAACATAAATATCAAAACATTCTATAGTTTTTGTTATCTTATTGAGTCTAATCTTTTTTTAAGACTTTGGTTTTTAATTTTCGACAGCTAAGATATGATCTGTATCATCAACTTCTACGCTTTTTACGTCCAGAAATAAGTTGAAAAAGTAATATATCTATAAATAGCTCAAAATATACGTAATTTTTTTAAAAATTTAAAGTTTTTACGGTTATTATGTTTTAAATTACAACTAAAAAATAATCTCTGTCGAAACTGGTGTAAAAATCTTCGTTTTATTTGTAATGTTTTTTTTTTTTTTTTAATTATTTTAAAAAATAATTAAAAGTTGTTTGATTCAGACTCAACTTAGTACAAAATAAATTCAAATTAGTACCAGAGTACAGCGTCCAGAGTCCTCTCTCGAAGTTGATGATCAATCTTTTCTATTTTTTATCTAAAGTGTTTTCCGACACAAAACCAAAAAAATAAAATAAAATAACTCGCATCGTTATAAAACCAATACATTGTCGATTTAGGTACTTGGAATCTAATATTACTTTTTTATTTTATTTGCATGTTACGTTCATAAAAATACTAGGTTTCAACGAATTCACTTTTAGCATGATATTTCCGAATAACTTGTATTGATTGATCCAGATAAACCCTAGGAAATAAAAAAAGTTAAAATAAACATCCAAAGTATATTTATTTTATTATATTTTAAATATCACCTTTAGTAGCTAAAACCTAATAATGTTTAATATAAAAACCATACTTTATGCATGATGACATTTTCCAGGATCGTTTCTGATCGTTGTTATATTCTTGTCGATCGCTGGCAACGTGCTGGTGTGCATGGCCATCTACACCGACAGGGGCCTGCGAAGGATCGGCAACCTGTTCTTGGCCTCGCTGGCGATCGCCTGACCTTTTTGTCGGAGCATTGGTCATGACGTTTGCGCTAGTAAACGACCTGCAGGGCTACTGGATGTTCGGCGCCAAATTCTGTGACATATGGACTGCCATAGACGTGATGTGCTCCACCGCATCCATACTCAACCTATGTGCCATATCACTCGACAGATACATTCACATCAAAGACCCACTGAGGCAAGTGGTAACTTTAATACCGGAATTTTACCTATTTTATTTTTTTTTTAAAGATGCGACAAAATCTAATAACATTACTGTTTTCGTCATTTCCAGCAAAAATAAATTTACATAAAATCATAATATATTTTGATTATAAAAAAAAATATACCTATTATATTACAATAATATTAATTTTTTACAATTCAAAAAAAAATATTAGATTATTAATACGTCTTAAAAAACAAGTCAGTTCTTGAATATTTGATAACTATGATGACTCCTAATTGTTTTTTTTTTTTGTTTTTAAAAATACGTTTGTTCGTTTACATTACCCCTCCTCCTACAACAGAAAATAACTTAATAGGCATACTTGATTTATACTACAGTTTTACCCCAATAATCATTCGTTTTAAACGTCACTCTTATAATATCCCAAATTGTAAAACCGGTAACGGTGCATCATTGATATCGTGAATCCGCGCACATATATAAATCCCATATAAATTGGCTCACGCCAAATAGAATACGCCTCGGAACGTGGCATAGCTATCTAAATCTCTTCAAGCGTATCCGTTTTACGGCAAAGCCGATACAGGTTTTGATTTTCTAAAATCCTTATACAACTACTCGGGTATGACTGGGGTATAAAATACTTACAATATTATTATTGTCTCGGAAGTTAAGACGTCAAAGTACGTCATTGTATTTTGCTTATTGGATGAGCTAGCAACTATTGTTTTTTGACATAATATATTATTTGTATATTTTGTTTTTTACTATAAACATTATTATTATTATATTTTAAAGCTATCTACAATATAATGTATTTATATTTTATATATTGAATACAGTTTGATCATTTTATCGTAGAAGCAAGGTAGAAAAAATACGAGAAGTAATAATAGAAAAATAGAAAAAAGTAAATTTATGTTCCTAAATGTTTTAAATAAACTGTTGCGTATTTCCTTAGGTATTCCTTCGTTTACAATATAAAAATCAGTCTGTAATATACACATCCCGTTTCAGCGATTTGTACAGTTTATTTTTCCATTACAACAAATTCGAAGAACCCTAAACATACAATTTATAATAATTTATAAAATTAAAGTGATGCAATTTTTACTGGTCCGTATTCGTATTAACAACATATTTGAATATACAATATTAAAATTGAATGCCAAGTGAATTTACTTTAATAAAGTACGTAACGTTATAGTGATAATACAATTGAGTATACTGGAATGAGATGTTGTAAATTTATTATTTAACTAATTTTAATTTAAAACCATGTAACCTCAATAATTATAACTTAATGAGATGTGGAAAAACCACTCAAATTTCGCTAAATTATATAAAATGTAATAAAAACTTTTTAATCTATACATTACTTAGTACAATACGTCGTATAAGTATTTATATATAAATTAACAATATTTTACAAAAAAAAAAAAAACAGCCGTGTGGGCTTGACTGAAGGGGTGAAATAGCGAGAGCGTTTTCGTGAATAATAGTAATATGCAAAAATATATATACGTATGATTTTTCTTTTATATAAACTGACGTAGGTAACAAAAATAATTAATAGATTTCGGGTGAGAAAAATCTACAAAAAAAAAAAATACATTAACTTCCACCTAAAAAAGCTGTTAAAATATTCTAAAACTTTTTTAACAACCTGCATATACCGGTAAATTGAACGTACGATGTCAGATCAAACTTTAAGATGAACTTAAAGATCTTGCTAAGCTCAAGTTAAGGAAAAATTATCTCAAAAGTTATTTTTATACTTTATGACTAGCCCATGGGCTTGAGTATAAAGTAATTCAACTTATATACTTATATTTAATTTTAAAACGATTAAAGTATATATTATAAGTAAGGTATCTAACATTTTAATCCGTCCGCAATACATTAAAATAAATGAGAAAAATATGTTTAATTTAATCTAAGACCCTGACATCATAGCCATATCGATAATTTTCTACTGCATATTAGTATATAGTAGTTTTAAGTTTTTTCAACATTTTATATACTATAATATATCAGATTTAAACTATAAACTCAGGTTTATAATATTATCATTTGTGCGTTGTGATAAAGAGCCCATATTACATTTTTATCCATAAAACAAAAAAAGTGCGATAAAGACATTTTTAACCCCGATATAATTAAAATAAACTTTATTTAATTTCAATCAAACTCGTTATTTAATTATGCGGATTATTTTTTAATACTTAGTTTTCAGCTATAAAAATCGGTTTAACCAACGCGTAAAATGTAGCGAAATGTTCATATACCGTTTTACGGGCGGATTTCAGAATAAAAGTGTACATAAAAGTTATACGATCGTTAAATTTGATTGACGACTGGTAGCAGCATGTAACATAATCGAAAGCCACAGGTTCACTCATGACTTGCTTAATCATATTGACGTGTTAAAATTCCCTGCCGGTATCCAAGTATCGGGGGCCACACGGTTGGGCGAAGCATAGGTGTATAACATTGATTTGAACCCAATTACGCGGGAAAGTTGATGAACGAACGTGACGGGAATAGTAACCCCCTGTGTTCGCGTCAGAGATAGTGAAATTAAATTGGAAAAAGTGGTTGCCATTTTGACCTCAAATTTATTTTTTTACTTTATCCTTGGAGCGAATTACTGTGGGCACAATGCACGTTGTATAGAAAACAATAATAACGTCTATAAACTTCCAGCGGAATTCGTCGTGCAATGTAAATGCTTTCATCGTGTCGAATTGATTACTCCTAATGATAATAATAATAATAATAAAAAGTTTTTAACGACAATTATTATTGTTGTTCGTGTCGATTCGATTCCAAAAATATTTTCAATCGGGTCAGGCATGTCAAACTCGTGCCGTACTCCAATTCTTAGCTATATCTTTTTATTGATTCGCTTAAAATTAATAGTTAATAAAAAATATAATAAATCATAATAATGCATTATCAATAAGTTATATATTTTATATTACATTATATTACATGCATTACATACGAATCGTGTGTATTTTGTTTTATTATTGTATGCGTTTGATGTTTAAACAATATTATTGTATACTGTATAGGTACGAATACACCTTAAAATCGTGGTTCTATCAATAGATAGGTTTTCCCTCGTCGTGTAAATATTTCAAAAGCAAAAAAAATGTATTTTATGATCAAATGTTTATAATATATTATTTACCTATTCGATGCATTATATATTAAACGCACGTTTTAAAAAAGAAAAAAATGTATTTTCTTTTATTCAGATTTTTTGAACCAGATAATATTTTGAAATCGACACGACTGGATATTAGGTAAACCGCACATTACTCTTATATAAATATATAATCATTGGCAGTATTATTGTGATCCCAAAATGTAAATGTTATACGTACACACTCCATTGGCGATAACATTATATTATGTAAATCTGAAATCGAACACTATACGATAAATTTTTTAAACGAGATTACACCACGGTGCCGTAACATTAAAAATTTAAAATGAAATATTACTTTATCAAACGCGGCGGTGTATTTTTTGACTTACACGCTGACGTCGATAATTATTGTATCACATGCGCGTGTTTTAGATAAAAAGTATATTATTCTATTTATCACAATATATTCCTGTCCCGAAAATGCAGTTGCCGCAGTTCGCCAACCGAATTCAAAAGTTCACTTGTTCCGAATGACCGCTATAATTTTGTTTGTCGTAATTTAAAATATATACCGCTCGTCGCCCGGGCCGGCCCTTTGCCCGGTAAATGACCCCGCGCCACAAAACCCCTACTTTGCGGTCGCCGTACACAAGCATGTGTAAATGCATATATAATATAATAATAATACAATATTAAGCCGACGCCGGCCTTTGCGCGTACGAAATGTCGTAATTGCTTATTATCGTTGTCGGCCGCCGCGGCATTTTTTCACCCCCGAGCTCGGTAAATGCGATGTCGATTTAGACGTTGTATAGTTTACACGCCATTTGACACGGGATTGTCGTAACGCGAGAAGATTCGGGTAAACCGCGCGGAGGCGGCTGTACATATTATAATAATATACACCGGTATAACTACTACTCATGCCCACCCGCCTATTACACAGCCGACCGTAGTTATTATTATAGTTAGGTGTGTCTGACCGCCCGGGACTAAGTATCGTCTCTAGAGTAAACCGTGCAATTCGTACAACACCATTTGCATTTTAAAGACGTCCCCGCAATACCTCCCTTATAATCCTCGAAATTGCAAAACGTTCTCCCGACCCTCCCGCCGAATAAGCTCGAGGCTTAAGAATTTCTGTGTTCGTTTTCAATCGACTGCATTTTTCGGTTCTTCGGAACCGTCAATCGCGCGGGCTCTTTGAACGTTGATATATTATTTTTTTCGCAGATTTCAGTGTGCTGACCAGTTGACCTACCCCGTGTAATATGCGAATTTATTAATGATATACATAACGTAGTTTTATATATATATATATATATATATATTTTTTTTTTTTTCGTTAGTACAAAAAATCACTAGACGGCCGTCGGACGTGCGCACTTTTAACGCATCATATTTATCTACATAATATCATATTATTATGTTAATTACCAAACATTACGGTTTCCCGCGAGAGCGCAATTTACTAATGTACACGCGTTTATATGTAACAATATTATACACTCGTCAAATGAACAGCGTTCAACTCTCTGAATTTTATGGAGGTGTACTATACACTATTATTATGATTATGTAGTTATTAGACGTGCGGTGTGTGTGTGTGTTTGTGAGTGCCATTTACATATGTATATACACGTTTGACGGTATAAAGGGACTCTCTGCTGTGGCAACGATAGATTGTACAGACTTCAAAGGGTCGTGTACGTTTTAAATGTATACGCTTCAATCGTATTCCACTACGCCGTACCGCAATCTGAATTATACGATACTCGAATGTATACTTACATCGTAGTAGATAGCTTTTATTCGTTTAAATTCTGCTGTTATACAATAACGATAACAATATTATGTAGAGGTAGGTACTTGTATCACAATATTAATAACAACTGCAAGTTGACGGTTGAAACTTCGAGTCGTTAGTCCATGGTTACCCGTCTCCTCCTTCGACTATCATGCTTATTCCGCGGATAAATACTTACTTCCCTCTCCCCCCTCAGGGGTGTATTTTAATTTCTACAATTTTTTTATTTTCGGACACACTGCAGTACAATGTATACGTGACGAGAGTATGTCGTGCTTTGAATAGCTGCGCTGATATAATATAAGTATCAGGGATAATTTTATTATTTAAGCAGATAATGAATACGATTTATCATAATATGATACATTAACGTGTTATGACTAATGTTTCGTGGAAACATACAAAGTATACGTGTATATGCCATACGGTACCTAACCTGGAAAAATTATAGTGGTCATGTTGTAGAAAAATGTCTACATTGTCTGAGAATCGGGCGTAATGAATAAAGGTCAGAGTAGAACATTATTCAAATTTACTGGGATTAACATTTTTTATACTAAAAATGTATGACAATAGTGGAACTAACAATAAATTTAACTATACAAAATGTTATGAGATTTGTACATTTTAGTTGTGTTATTTTGATTTGTTTTTTTTTTTTTTTTTTGAAAACTCATCGACTACCCACGTAGGTTTTCAATCTATCTTTAAATATAAACCAGAATTTATATTTCAGTTGTCTTCTTACACCATTTATATAATTTTTTTCCACCCTAACTTACTAAATTACAGACTTGTCTGTTTTTACAATTAATCATTTGTTGATTATATAATAGGTATTTTATAAGACTCGTCGTCAATCGACTGCGTTGTGTATAATATGCATATATTTTCGAAACAACATTTCCCGAATTTCCTAATTTTCCCTTGCCATCCTATAAAACGCTGAATAGCAAACGATCATATACGTTTAATAGTATATCTACAGATACTTATATTATACAAATATATTATAATTATATGTAAATACCTTCATATTAACTAATAATTTCAAATCACGTTTTTAGGCGGCAGTCCATTGGCATTGAAAAACACCAATCAAAACTATTTTGATTTAAAATACAATTTAAGGATTATCAAAAGAAAACTCTTATATGATCGAAAAAATATTTTCATAAAAATCATCGAATTTTACAACCAAAACTCGACAATATATATATATATATATATAAAGTTATATTTATTACAATAATTTTCCAATTCAAGTAAAATAATGTAAAATAATACATTCAGAAAAGCCTAAAGACCTTTGTATTCCACTTCCTAGTCATAGTTTTAACTTGCGTTTCGGATATGTAGTACCGTCAATCGATATTGGTATATCAATTGCTATGGAATTTTCGGCGTAATTTAAATACTACGCACTCGCCACTACACTATTAATTTTTCTACTACTTAAAAATGGACAATTATTCTAAAATTTATTAATTTAGAATCAATTACAATAAACAGTAAAAACTGGATATTCTTAGACACTTGTAAACTTTGATTTATAATAAGCTTCAAAATTATTTTCGTATTTATCTTAAGAACAGCTCTATATGTGCACCACACAGCACTGTTTGTAGTTTATAATATGTCCCATATCGATGCGATTAAAATACAATAACCATCGCCATATATATTTTAAGATGATATATTAGCAGTTATATATTATAATTTATAAGGTATACAGTATCACAAACAGGAAGTATGATTTTCACTGCCCATTGTTAATATGTCAATATAAGAAATATTTAACTAATTGTAGATTTCAGCGCATTCATAGGTGATTGTATACGTTCAGCGCTATAATTTGATTTATATGTGAAACGTTTATGTTATAATAGCAGTAATGCAGTATATTTTAAAACACGACGGATATTTGGCTCCGTCGATTTATACCATTAGAAATTTCGTAATATTTTACACCTTCAACAGCTATTATTATTATTTATTACAGTGGTATTACTGCCACGCCATCTGTTTGTTCAACATAATATAACCTTCGTGGTAAACGTTATTTTTATAATATTTAACTAAAATAAATGTGTCACTAAGCCGTCACCAATGAATTTTTATACAATTTCCAGTATTTCTATACATTATAATACTACGTGGAAACGAAAGATCATCCGTGTCTATATAATTCAAAGAATAAAACAAAATTAGAATGGTTTTATTAGGTTTTTTAAAATATTTTTTAGTGTTTTTCTTAGAATTTAGGATCGTTGGTATTTTTTTTTAGATTTATTTTAAGTGTGTTTTTTTTTTTTTGTGCTTTATAGAGCTACAAAATCTCAACTCTATATAAAGTATACTACGATAAGGTTGCGTTAACTGGGAGATAATTCACTAAAATTTTTACGACAAAACGTCGCATATACGATAACAAGGATCATCGAATGGTGGAAGTTGGGTTACATCATTTCATAATATATTAGCACATCCATTAATTTTCTAGTTCAATAAACCTCAAAAAAAAAAAAAACTACAAGTATATATATTCAAATTCTGAATAATTAATACTTTAAATGGTACTGAACAATATCAAAATAATAGATCAAGCGTAAATTTAACGGATTTCTATCTCTTTGAACCTTATTTCCTGCAAATTTCACTGATACATTTTTTCATCAAAAAAAAATGTAAGTTCTATTCGTATGTTTTTTTATACATAAAGATAAATGTAATTTTCATTAATTAGTGGGTACCTAGATTTGATAGCAATTAAGTTAAATTCGAAAAACATTTAGAATAATTCGACAGTGAGGCAGTTAAATGGACTTCTATTTTTCTACCGTGATCTATGAACGGGTTTATATAACCTACCCATATGTGCCTACATATTTCTAGGCGAGTTGTGCAAGAAAGCTTTACTGTGGTGAATTTCACTATCGGTGAAATTTATATTAATTTCGTGTCTACAAACTCAGAGTCGTGTATCAGCAGATTACAGTATAATATAAGGTCATTGTATACAAATGTTTTGATTGGGTTATGAAATATTTATCTGACTTAAAACAACACTATTTTAATGATTATACATAACTGTATTTTATTAACAGATTTATTGAACTCCGAAATACGGTCTCGAACCGAATTTTTTAATCGTACAATAAACCACGTGCTCATATATGCACGTACAACTTCCAGATTAACTTAATGCACGTTGAGATAATGCGCATTAACCAATGCATATAAACGCGGTACATAATGCAATTAGACTGAACATTCGGCTCTCCAGATTGAACAAAATTTACATAAATAAAATAAACTGATATATAGTACATCTGGTATACTGGCATATAGTATAATATAATACGTCATATACTTTATGACAATAAGGATAAGCAACGATGAGTAAAAAGTTTAATAAAAATGTATTATTTAATATTTTAACAATAGACACTGGGACTTGAGAGAACATTATTATTGGTTCGAAACTTTTGATGTTGGAATAATTTCTTTGGATTTCGAACTAATTATAGAATTTCAAACTCTCTGTTCGAGTTTAATTTTTCTAGAGCTTAGTTCGACTTTTGAACTCGAATCGAACACTTAGTATGATTCTATTTTGCAAACTTCAAACAGTTCGACCCACCTATAATATTAGTCAACTAACGTTTTGAAGTTTGTATAAAATGCGCGAATACTCGTGTAATACCTGTGTAAGTCACAACATTGATAAGTAAAAGACTTAATTTTAAATCTATTTCCTTTACTACCAAAAAGGACTGATAATTAAAATATGAATATACTATGTTTTAATAATCAAAAACTATTCGTTCTAATTTCCATACAAGTCAAAATATTGTAAAAAATAATCTCCCCAACAAATAATGGTATAAAATATGGCGAGTAGTTCGGTTTTGAAAAGAAAACATGTTTTATATCGGCGCAGTTCACTTCTACTTCTAATAAATTATAAAAAAAAAAAAAAACGACATTTGATCCAATCAGCAGTCAGTGTGTAATAATATCATCTGGCCAAAAATTCGAAAAAAAAATTAGAATTCAAAGGAGCGCATCGCGAAAGGACGAGACGCGCGCGGGCGGGCGATTCGGGGCGATGGTGGGCTGATGACGATGCCGTACTCAAGCACGTTATACAATATTTCAGGTGGTCTTAATATCGTTAAACCGTACGACAACGATATTTATGGTGCACTGTACACGTGCGGACAATATTAATGACCTACACTGGTTTTTTTTTCTGTATTAGGTACACGACGTACTTGAACCGGAGGAACGCGCTGCTCGGGATCGCCGGAGTGTGGGCGCTGGCGGCGTTCGTGTCGGTGGTGCCCATCTGCATACTGAGCATCCACCGGCCGCCCAAGCCGGTGGTGTTCCACGCGGGCGACACCGAGTACATGCGGTGCGCGCTCGACCTGACGCCCGAGTACGCCATCATATCGTCGTGCATCAGCTTCTACATACCGTGCGTGGTGATGATCGGCATCTACTGCCGGCTGTACCGGTACGCGCAGAAGCACGTGCAGAGCATCCGGGCGGTCACCCGGCCGCTGACCACGACCACGACCACGACGACCGCGGCGGCCGCGGCGTCGTCGGCCACGCTGACCGCGGTGCACCACCACACGTCGCCGTACCACGTGAGCGACCACAAGGCGGCAATCACGGTGGGCGTGATCATGGGCACGTTCCTGCTGTGCTGGGTGCCGTTCTTCTGCGTCAACATCATCGCGGCGTTCTGCAAGACGTGCATACCCGAGGCCGCGTTCAAGGTGCTCACGTGGCTCGGCTACTCCAACTCGGCGTTCAACCCCATCATCTACTCGATATTCAACACCGAGTTCCGGGACGCGTTCCGCCGCATACTCACCACCCACTACCCGGACTGGTGTTTCTGCAAGGGTTACCGGACGGTGGTGCTCAGCTCGGACGCGTCGTTCCGGCACCACCAGCGGCGGAAGACCACCGGCGGCGGCGGCGGCGGCGGCGGTTGCGATTTCGTGTCGTCCGCCTCGGCCACGGCCGTCGTCGCCGCGTCCACCGTCGTCAAGCACAACGGCAAGGCGGCCGCCGCGTCCACGGCGTCCGTGCAGCAGTCGTGCGGCGGCGGGGGCGGGGGCGGCGTGTGCGGCCCGCAGGTCGCCAGCCCGAGATCGTCGGTGGCGTCGCTCCGCCAGTCGCGGCTCAACTCGTCCGAAAAGATCATCATCGAAGCCGACGAGGAGATCTGACCGCCCCGCGGTGTCCGGCCGCCGCGCGCCACCCACGACATGCCTCGTTTCGCCGTCGAATATCTCGTCTGAACGACAGCGCTCCCCGCAGAATCACGCGATAATAATAATAATAATGTTCCGTGACGACGTGATTTCTGTACATTATTGGCCCATAAATTATTACGTACGCTGTTATAAATATGTGTATAGTATTGCAGTAATGGTGCGGGGACAGGGGCCGCCGTACCGCCTACGCAGAACAGCGACCGTTTATTTTAAATATATTATGTCTCGAGGTATATGCGTTTTCTCTGCACCGTCAAACGGCGGAACTGCAGCACTTTGCAGCGTCCGCGGTGTCCGGACCGGTAGTCGACGCTACAGACGCCGAGTCCAGACGCTGAAGGGAAAACGAGTGTACCTGCAGATACCGATGTGTTGTGGCTAAATAGTGTGTTAAAATCGTTTTCCCTAGTTGAAAGCTTTAGAGAAAAATCTAATCCTCGTCGCTGCACGCATTTCCCGTCCGCGAGTCTCACGCACGCATCGTAATAAAACGCGTCCTTTATCGATTTTCCGTCGCACATTGCTATGTTGCAGTCCATCCCGCTCGGTACTTACAATAGGTACTATCGCAATAACTATAATAATATCGCTCACGCATAACCAATGATAACGTATACACGAGTCCCACTCCCCCGCCTAAATCGCTGCGGAAATCACCTCTGCGCGCGGTAAACGGTTTAATAAAATCTGTTATTATATATTTATTTTTTTATGATACGTTTCCTACAGAAAAAAAAACGAAATTCAAAGCGTAAACGTACGACAAGTTATGGCTGTTTACAACTTTTCGTATGGATTTTCAAACCAAAAGTTTAAATCCATAAGCTACCGACATTAATATTATAATTCTAGGGACCGGATGTTGATCATTTTTCATTTTTTTTTTTTTCGAACATTTTAGACGACGCTTTTATAGTTATAATTGTATTTATAAACATTATAATAAACCATATAAATTCTAAATAATATATTTTCATTCTGCAATTGTTGTCATGCAAGGTCTGATTTTTTAATATTATCTGTACAGGCCATTTTCAAATATTTTAACCAAGAAAAGAGATACGAATAAATGAAACGTTATACAAATAAAATAACTAGCGAAACTAAATAAAAAAAAACAATGTCCGTCTTTAAAACTTAACTCCAGTAGAGGTATATAGGTGTAAAACAAACTTTTATTTTCTCGTAAACATAATACTTTTTGTCATTTAAGACAATACAAATTGTTACCACTAATGAATATCAAATTTAATTTAAATCGTATAAATCATCTACTTTTTCTTTTCGAGCGTTTTGCTATGTTATTCCAGATGCCAACATTTAATCGTGACAATTTTTTATAGACGAAATTCTGTTTTTAAATTTAAATCAAAATAAGTATAGAGTATTTTAATGTTTTAACAAAACTTTACTGTAATTATAAATTTAAAAATAATAAACAGTTAAAATAATTTTAAAAATGTTTAATTTATTTTTGTCGATTGAATAATTTTTTTTAATTAATTTTTGAAGTGGTTTTAATGATGGGCAAACCAAGACCAAGGCAGTCTCGGTATTCGTATTGGTCTTGCAGAAAGACCAAGACCAAAACTGCAAGACCAAAATAATTTTGCCCATCACTAAGTGGTTTTAGGGCATTGACATCCGGGCCCTAATTGTTAATATTGTCATAATAATAATAATATAAAATAATATGATCGAGAATATCGCTTATTAAATTTAACCACTAGTACATATCTTAACGTAGTGTTGTTGATTATTACTTGTCCAATATATCCACACGTTGGATATTACATTTTCACCCAATCGGTCCTGCACGAGAAATAACATTTTATCTTATGATGCCTATAACGATTGTTACAATGGCTACTGCCGTCGGCTAACCACGCTTGACTGGCCATCCACATTTGCAATACCTTCTGATATATTAGTAGATAATATTATAATGTCTACATATTATAACGTTTAAATTTCACTACACGAATTTATAATACCTAATTATACACAGATTAAAATACGCTATATGTCAATAAATGATTTCACTGTATACTAACACATTTCGGTCATGACGATTGTATTCCAACGTTCTAAAATCCATAATATATCCATATATACATGTCCTAAATACTCGTACATTTAAGATATGAATAATAGTCTGTATTCTTTTTTTTTACAATTGTTTAATACTGTATTATAAGTATATACTATGTGCCAAATTTTTTCTCGTATTTTACGTTGTTAATATTTTGTATCATAACTGTATTTCTAAAATGAGTAGTTCCTATTGTAGTCGATATGTACGTGCATACTTTACATTTGCACCTTTTGTCATGTATTCCATGGTAATTATAACAGTATTGCCTAAATAGTACTCGAGAGAGCATCGATGTCTCTCTTCTCCCGTTCATCAAACGCTTTTAGGTATCGAAATTCACAAGCAATCGTTTATACGTGCGTGATAAAAAAAAATAGGTTAAACATTTTAATAATACGAACAATCGGTCTTTTCGTGTCATAACAAAATGCTCAATAAATTACGTTATCCAAAATCCCAACAATAAAATAAAATAAAACACAGAGCTAAAAATACAAAATTTTAAATCGAAATCTGTGATCTCTTTAAGTTTTTGTTTCAAAAAAATATAAAGAATTCTATCTATGAACATATATATTAAACCATGTATATATGTATGTACCTATATATACACTCAACGGAAAATGCTGCCCATAAAAAACGGCTTACGGTTGACGATTTGGTTTACGTACGCGTATGACATAAAACTACGCACTAAATTATATAATCTTAGTATAAAAACAATAAAATGATCCGAAAATAAAGTGAAGAAGGACAGCTAAAATCAAAATATAAAATATCAGCCACGTTAACGAACTATATATTATTATTATACTATATAGAGCCTGCATGATGTAATGAACGAACGTTTACGTGACTTAGCACAGTAGATACTCCAAAACGATGACGAGGTCTCGGAGTTACTTAAAATAATAATGCCTGTAAGTACCTAGTATTAAACATTGTTATGTACGAATAGGTGTGTAAAATATAAAATAAAATTAGACAACCGAAGTGCGTATAATATACGTAATAATAACGTTATTATATTATTATAACGTTGGGTAACTCTATCCTTCTTAACTAGTTACGTACATGCGCATATACATACACATACGCGTATTGCTTTCGAATAAATGTATTTTCATAATCAATTGTATGTACATGCCTATGTATGTGTATACTGCAGAATGAATCTTCAAATGTCATTCAGCCCATCAGGCGAAATTAACCAAAGATGACTTATTGTCGGCGCACGACAATAATGATATCGTACACCTACCTACCTATTACCTTTATATAATAACACCTACACCTTGGTTTGAAATAGTAATGATATATATTTTGGTCTAAAACGTTGTATTCATTATAATATCCTAAGGGAGCGAACGCGTTTAAAATATTGTTTAAAAAAAAAACAAAAATCAATTTTTTGTTATTACATAAACACGATTTGTATAACGGTGGGTTTGGATAACGAACAACCGCTTTTTAAGAGATTTGATATAGGCGAGTTTAATTAATAGGTATTTAAGAAAAATAAAAATTTTAAAAGTAACCCACACTTTATTTTATTTCGATAACACTGTTGATTTTTGAGTAATAATAATAATATTATGAGATCATAAAAAAAAAGTTTAAAAAACCACTTCACGTGATGAATAATCAAACGATCTAAAATTATATAAACTATAAGTTATAATTTATGGCTTATGATTAACCTAATTTTCACCATTAAAAAAAGACAACTTAGTCAGTGCAATATTGTTTCAGTCTTACGGCGTATACTGTACAGATAAAGCGGTCTTCTTTTCTTTATGAAAACGCGATTTCTTTTATGCTATTATAATGTATAGCCCACGTGAAACATTTTTTAACAGACAAATTAAGGACCTATAGCGTCCTCTTAATAGGTGCACCTGTACCGACTTACCCGTTAAAGTTTAAAACTATACGCATAAGTGTTATTTTTAGTTTAACCACGAGTTATTGTCAGACCGTTTATAAAACAATATTAAGTTTTTGCTTTGTTCGTAGATCCTATCCAATGTGATATGTAGGTTGTATTGATTCTTCTACCAATCGTACTATACCTACTATTAAATTATTATTTAATTTTATTGATAAAATATTATTGTATGTAAACCTATTATTATCATCAGCATTAATATTGTTGTTTTTATTACTGTTTGAAACGCCCTTATATAAAAATGTTTTTATTTGTACTATTATATATTTATATTGTTTAATGTTGTAATAATATTATTCTACTTATACGTTTTGATTATGTTATTAAAATAAATTTCGTAATAAGCAATTAAATCTAAAACTTTTTTTTTTTTTTGTTCTTTGTTTGTTTTTTTTTATCGAAGTAACGAGGGAGACATTATTTTTATTTTTATTAGAATTTTTTACAAAAATAATATTTGAATATGAAACTTAAATGAGTAAATATATTAAAAATTAATTAAGCACAACCTACTTACACAAAAAAGCACATTTTCCGATTTCATCATCCAAAGATATATTTTTAATTTTACTTTTAAAATGTTTAATATTGATGTGTTCAAAATTGTTTATTATTAGCATTTGAGTATATTGTATCCTTAATTTATTCCCTAACGTGATTTATTTATATATATAAAATAAAATAATATTAATTTAATACATTTATCAGAAAAAAGTACATTCATCGCTTTTGTGATGATAAGAATAATCTTGATGAGAACGAAAATACATTTTTATTTGTCTAATATACAATATTATCAATATATTATCATAATATTATAGTCAATCTTCATTGTTACCATTAAATTAGTAATAAGACAACATAAAATGTAGATGTATTAATATATTGTTATGTTTAAGATATTAAATAATAATGAAAATAATGCAATAATAACTGCGTCGACTATTTATTTAACTACCTATATTATATGAAATTATGTATTTTTCCGTCTAACTTATAGTATCTAAATGTTCCACAGTTGATTGTAATATTTAAATTTGCATAATAATATTATTAATATTCATCCGTGTCATAATATTTATTCTTTCAGCTATAATATTATAACTAAGTGGTATCAGCGCCGTTGCTACGTTCACGGTACACCATATTCTGCATATTCCACACTACTATAATAGTTAATTAGTTTTTTAATTGCAGATTAAATATTAAATTAAAATAACTATTTGTTTTAATTTATTATAATGTAAAAACTAATGACAAACACCGGAATAAGATGTCTGTTCCATGAAAACATGATTCTATAGTGGTTCTATACATCCGATAGATAGAAGACGTAACTTAATAACATCAGCGTTTTACTCAAAGTCGAGGGACGGAGGAAAATTGTATTAATTTCCAATATCGATTATCATAGATTTCTATCAATTTATGTTATTTAGAATTGGCTACAATATCAACATATTATTCTGATAATTCTATACATTTTGTAGGCATATTAAAATCGGGTATCTTTTAATTTAGTAATAAATTAATTTAACACGAATTAAGCTTAGGGATTAAAATGTGCAATATATCTTTGCTCTACAATTTATGGGATTATGATGCCCTTAATATTATATTATTATAACATACTCCTTACAATTCATTAGCTGCTTATTGTTTTCGTTTGTTTTTGATTTGTAAAAACAGTCAACAAACTTGGTGTGTACCATATTCAGTAGCGTAGTCATAATATTGCTTAAAGAAGGAAGAGAGACTAATCATTTTTTATAAAAGGGGGGGATTAACTAGGATGTCTTATTCCTTTTTTCCTATTTCCCTTTAAGGAAATCCCTTATATCTTAGACTTTTATTTACTAATGTAGTTATGTCATGGGTAAAAATATAAAATTTTAGATCTTATTGTAACAATTTTCTTACAAACTAAAAATTTTCATGCATGGTTTACATCTTATAATATGTTCACAGAACAATGATAGCATTTTAAATTTTCCCGAAATATCGGAGAGGACTGCAAATCCTCAGCCATCAGGCTACAAAAATTGCCCAGTGACCAATGACCATACCTAGTCTAGGCTGGACAGACTGTTCTTCATCTTATTTATTTTTTTTTTCGTGTTGAGTTAACCTGCAGACTAATGTTCAGTTTTTATACTGACATATTTAACAGCAATTATTTGATAATATGCTTACAAATATATCGTTGTGGACTTAAATTATGATACAATAGTTGCTAATTAAATCATAAAATACAAAAATAATAGAACTATTCTTTCTTTACAATCCTGATTTATTTCCTGTAATCTCAAATTTGTTTCAAATAATAATAATTACACTACCAGTCACAACAACTACTGGAGAGAGGTATTTTTCCACTTAGCGTCTAAATAAAATAAACCTTCGAAATACCACTGAGTACTGGGTCAAGTGAGACTTAATGGTTTGGCAGTCCTCAATATACTCTGGCCACTCTGGGTTATTAATATTGTTCCAATGATGGTTATTGATGAAATGGTGAAAACCTCAAAACGAAAACTCAATATTAGTCTTTTAAGTAGTTTTGTTTGTTGTTTTATAATAAGTATGACGTTACGTTTGCCTCTTATCATTTTTTTAAAAATAAATTATTAATTTCTTACATATGTGTTAATACATATTAAAGCATGTAGAATACAACATACTGAGCATGATATGAGTATACACTAATACACTATACAGTGTGTTTATTAATATTAAATATGTATATACCTACCTAATTAATATGGGTAGGTAACATTTTCGTATTCGTACGACAATCCTTTCCCTGTACAATTATATAAAATGAAAAATACATGAAAACGGCTAGCAACAGGTACCAACAGCCCCTGTCGATAATAAAAACTAACTTTTTCGAAATTTGGTTTTTGTAAATAATATTAAGCACGCCTGTGAACACGCAAGCTCAGTTTGTAAGTTCGTAAAGGTATAAAAATCATTCCTCTGTAAAATTACATGAAATGGAAAATACAAGGAAACGGTTGGCAAAAGTCTAGCCAAAAAATTTACTTACTTAAATTTTGGCATCTCTAAAAGAACTCAAACAACGCCATTGACCAAAGTGAGGAGGAGTAGGTTTTTATTTAGTTGAAAGCATATTATGGTGATACGAGAATAATATTTATTTATTTAATATTTTAACTTGCAAGTAAAATACTAAATTACTGCAGATTAAGATTTTGTACTTGCGTAATAGTTTTAAAATATCATAATACGAGTATGTTGATATTTGTTAACTATTTGCCTCAAAAAAGTTCACGTTTAGATGCAATTTTGTTAACTGTGAGCCGTCTACCTGTCTCACAGTTTACCACACGTCACCCTACTAAACCACCAGATAGCAGGCACATATATGTTCCACAGAATTTTCTCATTTTTATTGTTTTTCATTATCCTAAGTGATATATTTCTGTCGTGTTATAAGAAAAATAAATAATTACTATTATTATATTTAAACAAAATTTTAAATGCTAAATTTTTAAACCAAAATAAATCTAAATTCTATAAGTTATATGAAAAGCCAGATTACCAACCAATAGTATTTATTTAATTATACGTAAAAAACGAAAATTGTTGGATAAATAAAAAATTATAATATATAATGAATTATGAACTATTAAGCTGTAATAATAGCTATTAATTTTAAGATTTTTTCCTAATTGTTTACTGGATATTATAAAGCGTCTATAAATTGTATAAGTATGTTGTAGAAAATTGTATTTGCATCCCTTGACTTGTTTTAACAAAAAAAAAAAAAATGCGTTTCCTCTTAAAAAATAAACGTGTTATAATAGTTTTTATCAAAACAGTCTTATAACTTTTATCTCTTTTATTAAAAATTTATACCTACATTTTATTATGATTTAAAGTTATTGAAAAACCTTTTAAAGTAAATTTCTAATATTTCTGAATAAATTTGAATAAAAATCGTTTGTAACACAAACCCACAAAGATAATTAATAATTTTGAATTAGTTTTTAGATTCATTTTAAACATTTTAATTTTAATAATGTTATTTATTAAATAATATTCTTTAGCTGAAAATTTAAAATTCAAAAATAAATTTTAATTGTAAGCATAGAAAATATACATTATCAAAATCAATTATTAAATAGTGCAGTGTTTTAAAATAATTCGATAATATATAATATATTTGTTTTAACTTTATTGTAAACTATTTTTTTAACAACCAAACCTTTATTATAATGTACTTACTTAATTATACGGGTGTGAGTGATCTAGTCGAAAATTTAGTGATCGAAACGTCTGGTGGAATACATTCTTAATTGAAAAATATAATATTGAAAACTCAAGTGATCAAAATGTTTTACATGTAATTGAAATAATATATTTTAGTCGACAATTGTATAAAAGTTCAAAATAAATACAAAAAAATGCTTAGTTTAATGTTTAAATACAAGTTGATACAATTTTTATTGTCATTAAAAAGAATTTAAAATTTAAATTTTAAGCTACTATTCCTCAGTAAATCATAACCAGGGACGTATTTATGGGGAGGAGGACTGAAAAGATCGGGCCCTCCGAAATCCAGGAAAATTTTTTTAAGTCTGTTTATTATGTCCTTTCATACGTAAATCGTAGAAGTTCAATATAATTTATTAAAAATACCTCCCGAAAAAATTTCTAAATACGCCCCACAGTGCTTATTTATGAATCTCATAAATTGTCTTAATTTACTGCTTCAGGATGTGAAAATTGCTATAGAACCTAAATTAACTTTTCATTAACTTTTTTATAATATTTGCTTAAAGCTTAAATATTCAAGTATAAATAGTATAATATAGAATTAAGATGTTCGTGCTATTAAAATTGTACAGCAAGACAAAAATATTTATGGATATAGAAACTAAACTTCAAGTTTCAGACATTGTAAACAAATATATTTAAAAATATGTAGATTTACCATTATTATTTTTTCCTTTAAAGTCATTAAAAGTACAACATAAATAGTAATATATATGCAAAATACAAAAAAATCGTGTTGAGCTTATGAATCAATTTTATACCACAATCAGATTCGCTTGATCAGATAGATCTCTATGAGTAGGTAGTGGACAATACTGAAATTCCCAAAACATAAGAAAAATAACAAAGTACCTTTAAATTGACAAAATTTCATAAATATGGAAATAATTAAATAAATAATTTTTATTTGATTTAATGACGTGGAATTAGGGTATACGACTATTTTTTTTATTTTATTACTCACGAGGTTTTACTGACTGGTTGGAAAATTGTATTTATAATATACCAAGTAAAAAATAAGTAATTTAAACATATTAATGTGAAATAATTATGTATATTTTATATTAAATATTAATTTATTATAATGGTACCTACCTAACCTTATAAATTGAATAGTTAATAATTCTTGGCCTGTAAAAGGTATTTACTGAATAATTTCTAAACTTATCGTTAATGTAAAAATAATACTAATAAATTCTAAAATTTGGCTTAAAAATATTTTTAGTTATTTATTAGTTAAAAATTAAAATATAATAAACAATAAACATGTTGTATTATTACAATCTATTACTTTCAATTCTGCTGATGATGTTATTGTTTTAGGAGATATGTGCAAGATCATCACTTTAAGCATCACTATAATTTAATGAATCTTTAGCAGATCCTTCAGGTGTTAATAATTCAATTATCGAAGTACTAGGTTCCCAGTATATAAAAATAATATGCGTCTAATTCTAACAAAATATGACAGTAGCTGATTTGATTTGTCTTCTAGGAGGAGGGGGGCAAATATCGCCAATATCTTATTGATCCAAAAATATACTCTATATTTAATTATTAACTTTAGATAAAATTTGATTTTTGACACTTTTACGTCTTGACGGCGCTATCCGCCTTTTTTTAGAATTACGCAAGTTATCCGTTTAAAAAAAATTAAATAACTTTATAAAATTGAAAAAAACTACACTGCCTTGACACTGACAAAAAGGCTTAGAGACTTATAGTAAACTAAAGATTTTTGGTTGCACATTATAGAAGCTAGCTTATCAAAACTAATTTAATTCAAAAATAGATTTTTTTCTATTCTTCTTAAGTCGATTTCTCGATAATTTAATATACATATCGACATATATAAACATGGGTAGTTCCTACAAACTGTAGTATTTATGTAACTATGTTACTATGATGTTGCCATGTTGGTAATAACTAATCAGTAATAACTAATTAGTTACATATTATTAGACTTATCATCACTTATAATAAAATATGACACTGAACGGTGGTAGACGACATCCGATAGTAAATATGTATATAATAATATAATTACTATAGTATGCTAAAATTCTAAATTTCAAATAAAAATTATAGCGTAAAATTAAAACATCTCATTATCGAGTATAGGATCTATTATAATTTATAGATAAAATATATTTTTCTGTGTTTTTTGTCGGTAACAGTTTTCTGATGATAGTAACAAGTGAGAGTTATGGCATCACAAAAGAGTGTCTCATAAATATTAAATTGTATATAATTTAAAATATCTGATTCCAACAAAACATAGCGAAAATATTATCACCTTTCAAACAGTGTAATTACTCAAGTGTCTACAATTATTATAATGAATTCGTAGCTCTTGAAATACGAACACACTGTTTTTAATACAATTAGACGGGTGTTGCGTCCTCTCTTAATGTATATAACTTATTCCTGTGATATTATCATGATTTAAGATCGTACTATCTTAAATCGTGGATATTATTAACAATATTGTTTACTTATTTGTTATACCAGCAGCCTGCAGATATTCTCCTTTAACGTCTGAAGTCAATATAACATTTTTCTTGTCCAAACCGTTTTCATCAGATTCGCCACTCCGTGTATATCCTTTAAGCAATATTATGATTGAATTATTTTTAGGTATTGTAGGTTTATTTACCAGAGTCCCTCGATTGACAGAATTAATCTTTTTTTAAGAAAGGATTCCCCTTAATTGCTCTATCTTATTATTCTTATTTATGTTACATGGCGTGTTACCGCAAATCTATATTATATTGCTTTTACACAATCATGATACTAAATAATGATAAATATTATCGTGCATTATATTTTATAAATGTTGAGTGTTACATCGTAAAAAAAATCATTAATTTATAGATCAACTATAAACATACATTTTATGTAAGAAAACCCTGAGATAGGGACATATGAATCATGAGTTTATCTGCAATATATTAACAACTAAGCTAATGTTTTGTACTTGATTCATTAGATTTTGGTCATTTTCTCTAAATTCCAAATCCAAACGGTCTCCTTTTTCTTCTATAGTTTTATGCCACATGGAACTTTGAATGACTGCAATTGCATCTGATTTTTCCACTTGCATGTATATCTCATGGCATTTTTTGTGACATATTGTGTTACATGAATATTTATAAAGCTTTTTAAACAATTTGATCTTTTGACAATATAGACATTTTTTTATCCAAAGCAAATTAATTATGTAATTCAATACTACTATACGGATGCTCTAATAGAACAGACATAAATATATTACATAAAATCCAATAAATTATATACCATGCGCCCGGGGCGCATGCCCCCCTAGCCCCCCTCACGGCATGGCTCTGATTATAAGAATTATAATTTATAAGAACTCCGTATACCAGATACGAGCTTAGCTCAGTTAGTATACGGTATACGTATCAGCTATTATTAATGTATTCTGAATGTAATAATCTACTTATTGTTATCATATAATTGTAGTTAATTTTTGGATGAAATAAATAAATAAATTGTTTTGATATATGTGTGTCCTTTATCCGTTGTTTAACGATTGTATTACCACGAACGAACTCTATGTAAACTTAACCAATGAATTTATAACAATCAATAATAGTTTTAGAACAAACACGGGTTGTCAATAGTTTCACGCAAATAACGTAACTAATTATTCTTAATTCGGCTCGAAAATATTTTTATTTTTAATTTTATAAAACGAACTCCATCTTATTATTCCACTTTTTAATTGTTAATTATTCTGAGCTGTATTGTACGATCAACTGGAAACATAATTTTGTAATTAATTAATATTAGATATTATAATTTAATAATATTCTCGTATAAATTCCCCAACTACAATACAAAATAAACAGTCTGCCATCAATTAAAAACCAAAATAATAGTTAAACCCAGATGTTCTCAGTATTCGTAATTTTGAAATTATAAACTTAAAAATTAGGACTTACTTATGGGCTATGATCTATAGATAAATAGATTTTTAAAACGGTAATTTATTAACTCGAGAAATATGTTATGAAGAAATAAGTTTATATTGTTTGGAATTTGTTGTAAAAAATTTGTCTGTAGTTGATAACGCAATATTTTATTATGTATATAATACCCAATCTCAATGGCATATCCAACATTTCTTTTAAGACGTTATCTGCACATGGCTGCCAGCAATTCAAGTAATTTCAGAGCGTGGAAAGCCACACTATTCTAACACAATTAGTATTTTAATCGTTTTTTTTTTTTTTCAAAACAATCTACTTTTTGTTGTTTACGCCACGGTAAAAACTATATTTTTCTATCTCCAAGCCGTATTAAAATAAAGCGATAATTGACGGACTGTCGAATGAGTTCTGTCCATTCGATCATTCCTAACGTAAAACAAACCGTTACTGAAAAAATTCCGGCACATACCCCATAATATAAAAATAAGAAAAAAGAATAAGAATAAATGAAGAAGTAGGTTTTGAATTTTGAAATAACGGTAAGGTGTGTTACTGAAACATTATACGCATATAAAACGTAAAAATCACATTTTTTTTTATTTTATGGCCCACGGTCACCTGTTTACGGTTTTTTAAAAAAAAATTGACAGCCCTATTTTAAAACATTGATGCCCCTGGAACAAGAGTTAAAACCAGAAATTTTATAAAATTAAAATCGATATTTTTAAGTAAATTTTTCGACATCTAACAAGTTATTTTTGATTTCAATACATTCTATAACTACCAAAAAAAATTTATAAATTATATAATATATTGATTGCTTTCTCAAAATCTCAAAGGAATTTTATAATATATAATAAATAGACAATTCGATCTTAATCTAAACACCTCTTAATATTAAATATAAATATATTATATATTTTTCTGAAAGTAAATATGGATGCATCATGTATAAGTAAATTGTATTCTAATTTTATTAAATAACATTCTCATAATATCTATTAAAATTTTTAATTCTAGTTGTTTATAACATAACATAAATTTAAACAAGACATTTAAAAGTATACAAGGTGAAGCAATTAAAAGTCTAATAATTAGTTTAAAAAGTTAAAACTTTTCTAATAACAAGTTATACCAACATAATTTAAGAAAAAAAAAATTATTTAATAACTAAAATTAAAATTAAATTAATGCTAAACTAAACATTATTATTTCAATAATTTTAATTTTTAGAAAAGTTGACGGCTAAAACAAAATTAATTAATTGCCAATATTTTAAACAGTTTAAACGTAATATTATAAAATTCTCATTGGTAATATTAAAAGATGCGGGAAGACAAAAAAAAAAACAATAATATTTTATTACTAATTTTAAATTAAATTGTAATACATCCAATTGCTGACGTATATCGTCATGTATTAAGGAACTTTTTCATATGTTTTTGATGTGATGAAAAGCGTGTGGATACACACCGTAATTTATCTATCCATCTTTCAGCCAAGAGCTATTTATGCCGCAACGTAATTTAAGGAAAAAATGGTAAAATGGTTTGGACCAGCAGAGTCGTAATATAATATATTATGTATTATACACAGAAATACAATATTTAAATTATATTAAATTACAAAATAATATAATATTGATAATAAATAAGAATATCTTTATTTGATCGTTATTGTATTCAATATAAAATAATTGGAAAACAACTTTGTTTATCGAAAAAATATGTCATATATAGTGTTAAATCGAAAGAAATATATTATATTTAAAAAAAGATCCACCTATAAGTATAGGTATAGTACAGAAATCAAAATTCTCGTTAAAATATTATGGCAACTATACTTAAATGGGTAACATTAAATAATTAACATTTTAACTATATAATAATGGTCTTTGGAAAAATAACGGACATACGGGACTCGTCACTGGCTAGTAATAAACAATACTGTACCCGTCGTCTGGGAGTTTTTCAATTTTTTCGTTACCTAGCGTAAAATATTTTAAAGACTCACTTACAATAAACTCTCCGGACATACTACACGTTTATTTTCATTCATAGTTCATACGACAAAATATTTATTAGTGTAACAATGTCACGAAATATAGATCAATTTATTGAAGAACTGCGGTCATTCAATAATGCAAATGTTCGAGCAATACAGAATGATCTAGTCTTGCTACCGTTATTGTCTAGCGGAGATCGCTCTCTAGTTAATGACGACGACGACGACCATGAAACTTCTACCGGAGTTGTGCACACGGAATTAAAAGGTTCATCGCCCGAAGATGACTTTGCTGGTGCTAGTAAAGATCAGCCAATAACAACGTCCGTGATGGTACCAGAAATAGTGGAATCTTTGTCGACCGATAAATCACTAGATGATGGTGATGGTAAGGCGACAGCGGCAATCAATACAGACGTCGTGGAGATAGAATTAAAAATTTCGTCGCCCGAAGATGACTTGGCTGATACTAGTAACTAGTACTCTCTTTTTCGTCCCGCGGCGATTCCGTCTGCTGTCACCGATCCGTGCGTTTTGGTCTCCACTGTGCGCTACCCGTCGCCAGATCTGCACCACATCGCGCACAAGCCGCTACCGAAACCGAAGCTAGACAGTTAGACGGACTGGTCTGCTACAATGATGGTGCCGGGCAAACGCCTCAGCCACACACTCGACCGCCCGCGAAGTCTGTGGCGAGAACGCTGCACAGGTGACTGCAGAAGCCTTTATCTTATACGCTTACACGCCTCCCCTTTTTTTATCTGATTTTATTTTTCCTTTTTTAAAAGGCTAATTATTTTTGTTCATGTTAACACGATTTGTTTTTATTATTGTTTACAATGTTTCACACATTTATTTACACTTTTTATCGATTATTTATTCAATATTACAATATTTAATTTAATATGCTGTTTAAGCCCTTTAGCACAATTTATTTTGATTTTTTTCAAAAATTGTTGTTGTTAAAAATAGTTAATAAAATTAAAAATTGTTAAAATATTGTATTTTTTTCGTATTATTAAGTATATAAATCAACTATTACAAAATTGACAACTTAATATCATGAAATAGCAGGGCCGTCCCTAAGGGGGGTTTTGGGGGGTGTCCCATCACCAAGTATACAATATGTATATATCAGTTGGCAGATTGGTACATTAAGTATTTGAGTAGGCACTTGCTAAATTATAATTTTTTTTATACAATTTATAAATAATTTTGTAAATACTACAAAGTACAAATATGATGGCATAATAATTAATTAATAGGTTTATTATAATTTATAATAATGATAAAGGTATATGAGTTAATTTTCCGATTACCATCTGTCCAACACAAATACTATAATACAATTTAATTACTAAAATATAGTTCGTTAAATAATTTAAAACACTTGAATTTTGATTTTTCAAATAGAAAAATTAAATTTTTTAAGTAAGTTCAATTATTATTTTAATTAAATTTTAACTTATGTTCAAATAGTTAAGTTTTAATTAAAACCAGTAACCTATTTTTTAAATTATTATTTTCTATTTGTTAAATATAACATTATCGTAAAAAATTAGTTCCTAAACGATATAATTCTAATGCCACAACTCAAGCTGAATTCACAATGCATCTATTTTATAGAAAATAATTTAAAATAGTTCTCGATACTCTGTTGAAACTAACAAATGAAAATTGAAAATCATGTATTTCTTCTATTCAACTATTATTTACTTTATTGTTTCAACCATTTAATAAAAGCAATATTATATTATGTTACCAAATGGCAAATTATAATAGTTTTGTAAATACACAACAGTGTTATACATTTTGTTATTGAAAATATTTTATTGTAGTATACTTGTGAAGTTGTGAAGATATTATCAAAATATATTAATATATATATAAAAGATAGTAAAATGGAGAACATAGTGAAATATCTAAGAATTTGTAATATTGTGTAAAATATGTTTATTGACTACTATATGTATGTAATCTGTAGGTAGCAAATAGTTGTCAAGCGAAGCGATAAAAATTTTTTTGAGTTGGCACATTAATGCATCTCACCTCTCCCCCCCTAATTATTTTGTTCGGGACGGCCCTGTGAAATAGTGAAAATATTATACACCACTCTAATACTAACCTAATAATTTTTTCAAAAATGGTAACAATAATTAAATCATTTGATATAATAGAAATAGATTATGCCTTTAAATAGAACTAACTAGTTTGAATAAAATATATTTTAATTGTTGTACTTACTTACATGTTTTATTAATCGAATTAAAATTTTTGAAACCCAACAAAAATACATGGAAATTATCGTTTTACTGTACCTACAACAGTAAATGTCGAGTTTAGTAATACAGCGGACAAGATTTGGCTATACAATAGATGTGTGACTTGAATCAAGTCGTCTTTTTTTGTTAAATTAAAGTAATAAGTAATCTTCGTAGTTTATAATATTATTATAGTGTTTAATAATTAAAATAATATATAAATGTATAGGTAGGTACAATATTATATTCAGGTTATTAACATTTGAGTTAATACAGAGTCACAGGGGCATTATTTCAACTTTTTGAAAGGTAATGCTAATAAAGTAATAATATAACAATGCAGGCCAAAAAAATTTCCAGCGAACCAATATATACACTAGTTATTACAAAAAATTCTTCATCAAAATAATGATTTAATATAATATCAATACATACCTAATAATCCCAAGTTAATACCTATCTCCTATCTACACTATTTTATTTTAAATTTAATTATTTATATTTTATAGACAGTATGGAAAATAAAACAAAACCTGAAATTTTTAATCACATAAGTTATTTAATATAAACAAAACATTTATTTTTTAATTATTTTATTTAAACAATACATATTAACAAAAATAATTTATTTATGTTTACTACTGGTATAGTGGGTTACCAGTAGTAGGTACCTTATTCTGTTTTTCATTTTTGCAAAACCCCCAACTGCATCATTCAAATTTATTTGTTTTGCTTCTTCAATTTAAGCTCCAAGAACTATTAAATCGTTTAATCTTTTATCGCCAATTGATGTTCTTAAAATATTTGCAGTCGAAAAAAGAAGCGCTCATTTGATGCAGACATGCAGTTGTCACTGATAATGTTAACATAATTATAGACAATATTTTTATTGTTTAAGGAAATTCAAATGGTTGATTTAAAAAATATGTAATATTAATTCTTATTTTAGTTAGGACTTGTTTTTTAGTTCTAGTGTTGCCTTAATTGAAGAAAATTCTGATAGCAGGCTTAAAGAATTAATTTGAAAACTTCTGTCGACTGTAGTGGTCTAAGAACTTATTAAGAGTAACACATTCTTCATGAAAAAAGTCAGCATTTGTATAGTCAAATACATTAAATATGTCAAAAATGTATTGATTTTTTGAAAAACGTTCATTTAATTGCGTTATAATCTTAAAAAATAACACATACTACAACTTATGGCCTGCATAGATGATAGATGATAGATGTCGATGCTTGAGATTAATTATATATAAAAAAGAATAATTTTTGCCCGGCACAGAAAAATTAGGCCGAATTTTATCTTGATATATTTTAGGCATACCCTGCAATACCCCAAATGACGCCCCTGAGTTAATAACGTGTTACTATAAATACCGCAGAACTGTGCAAATAAATATGTTCATATTATAAATAAATAATCTCTTAAAATTAATCAATTATAAAAATTTCGTTACGTATAGTAAAATTTATAATTTAGGTACGTACAAAATACATAAGTCTCCACGAATGTTTTTTAATTATAAAATATATATTAAAAATTGTTATTCATCTACAAATTTCTTTAAAAATAATTGTGTTTGTATAGTTTTTAATTTTTTAGTTCCAGTATGAACTACGTAAGTGAAATATTGTACTACATTTTCAAATCTTAAAAATTGAAGATTTTATAAAGTATTTACAGAAAAATACTTGTCGTTTGTTAATTGTCATGACTTTGGTCTTTGACCAATTTCATAAACATATTATTTTATAATTTAAATTTTTAAACATTTTGACCCGTCTATTGAGGTACCTCAATTTAAAAAAAAAACTATTTTATATTTCAATCAATTATTATTATTTATTAGTAAGTTTAAAAAATATATACCTATATGACAAAAATGAAAAAAAATGTGGTTTATTACACATAGTAGTAGTACAGTACCTATTTAAAATATAGAACATAATTAATGTTTATAATACTTATGTGATTATGTGAATTAAATTTTAAATGTTTTCAATAATTGTACTAGGTACATTGTAAATTGTCGTTTTTTGGCATTAATAAAAAACTTAATATAGGTATGCAGGATATTTTGAAGTGTGCTCTTTTCTTATATTTTTTTTAATAAAACATTGATTGGTAATATTCTAAATTATTTAAGATTTTTTTTATACATACTATTAAATTGTATATACCAAGGATGAGTCCTTTAAATATAAAATAAAATATTATATTTAATCTGGCACATATTATAGTAATTTAGATAAGTAATTTTAATGAACTATTATGTTAAAATGCATTAATATAATTTTCAAATCTTCATAATCCCATCAGCCAAACCTACATTAACCTTAATACTGTTGATTAACTCAATATAATATACTTGTTCAAGTTCTAAGTTAGATATCTACAATATTTTAAAAAATATGCTTAACAATTTACAGGATAAGTTACTAACAAAGAATGGTTCCAATTTGAAAAAATATTTTACTGCCAGAGGTATGTCAATGAACAATCTCCTCTTAACTTGATTTGAATTAAACCTTATTTTCCCAGTCTCACTTTTAACTGTTTTAATTTTAAAAGTTTTCACACAAATAATAAAATATAGTAGCAAGTATATTTAATCACCACCTGGATAATATACTTCCATTCGGCCACTTGCCGGTTATTTAAATTTTCTTTTTAACCCCAGTACATTTATTAGTTTTTCATCTGCATCAATAAAGGTGTTTAATCAGCTATTATACCATTTCAAGAACAAGTAAACAATGATAAAATGTGTTTATTAGACAAAAAGTAGGACAACTGCGGTTATCAAACAAAAGTCTAGTAAAACAGATTAAAATATAAAATAACCTAGTAAATAAATAAATAAAAAATATATATATTATATAATATATACGAAGAAAAAAATTCAAATTTAGTACACTAATGCGCGTCAAACTAACAATTATTATAATACTGCAGGCGCAGGATGATGGTGAAGAGATAATGGAAAAAGCTCAAGTCGGTAAATGGCAGCAATCATCCGGTACACATGGCAATTCTGTACTGGTGTTCTCTCTCATCTGAACATGTTTCTCCATTATAGATGAAGACGTTTTATTTTAAACGAAACAAATAAATGTCGACATACACCATGCACCGCAGAAACATATATTAATAAATAATTTTATTTCAAATACATTAGGTATTTATGTATAAAAAAAATTAAAGTTATTCACGTCCGACACCACAAAATATTATGATATACCATTGACTTTCAACAATTACACAAAGGTTAAGGCGAAACAAAACTGCATACATGTATACAGTATTATCTCAAGAAATGGTATAGTAACAATAAAATATATTAGGTGTATTCATATATATATATTATAATATATATACCAATACAGTGTATTCTTTGCATATTACATTTAACCGAATGGATGTGGGTGTTTATGCGTGTGTGGCAGACGTGCATATTGTAATGTTACCATAAAACTTGAAAATAATTAAGGATTAAATAAAAAAATTTCAATTCTCTTTTTACAAGTGAAGAAATAAAACGTTTAATGTGTGTCTTTTTGTATACTTTTTAAAAATTATAATAATCATAAAAAAAAAATTACAATTATTTGTAATAGGCTAATAAATATTATCATGCCAAAATAGTATGTAAAATGTTTTGAATATTGTTGATTGATTTATTATAGCTCATTTAAAAAAAAAAAATTTGTAACTTTATCGGTGAGTGAGGAATGTGAAAACGTCCCTAATATTTAATAATTAATATTTATATAATAATAATAATAATAATAATAATAATAATAAATTACTAAAACACTGGAGATTATAATTAATCGTAAAAATTACAAGATTTTAAAATTATGTTTTAAAGTGTAAAACAACAAATTATTTATAATATAATTTTTCATACTTAAGATTATTATTATTATTTTTATATCATATTACCATAATTGTATATATAATAATATAATATGTTAAGATGAAAACATTGCTAGCAAAAACTGAAAAGAAAAAATTGTAATATTTAAAAAAGAAAAAACACGTTGCCGTCGGATAGTTGTTTTTTTTTTTTTACAAAATTTACACGGCAGATTTACTGCCAAACAAAAGAACTGATTTTGGTGAAATTGAAAAAAAATTAACCATATAGATGATAGTATAACGAATATCTCAACACAAAAAAAAGTTCACAGAGTTCCACATGTGGTAAAAAGATAATTAATCTTTGTTTACTTTTCGATAATCACATTATCTTTTTAAAGCTTACTCGAACAAAAAAAAAAAAATGCAGGTTAATTTCTTCCTTTTTTTTTGAAAAAAAAAATATGATAAAAAATTACATAATAATAATTAATATTGAAACACATTTCACTTAGAAGTCATCATGGTCACGAACTCTGAAACAAAATACAAAAAATTGCATAAGTTATATAAAACAAATATTAAATTATTATTTATCAATAATATAGTTGGTTACATTCGTTTACAAATTCTACCTAATAACTTAGAAACAAAGAAAGTTTTGTAAAATATTTAACTGCCAAAGTACAGGAAGTGGGGTGCATGGATGGTTTTAAGTGTTCTTTTTTCCTTTTGATTTCTTTTGTGGTGTTTTTTTCAGAAGGTACTTTTGCATTCGGGTTTTCACCGATAAAATGTATGCTAAAATCAAATAAACACAACCAAGGAACAATGGAAAATAAACAAAGATAAAAAGGAAATATCTATTTAAACAGAAATGACACTCATGCGTAAACACACAACAACATCTAAATTCTCACTTCAATCAATTATTTTACATGCATAATATATCTAGAAATGAAATCATTGAGTAAACAATAAAAATATTGATCATACATTTTATATAATAGGTTGGGTTTCATAGGTTGATGATGTGAATCAAATACTGATAACACATTAATGATGGTACATCACAATTCAATAATTTGAGATATCATATGTAATTATGATGAAATTAAAAAAAAAAAAAAAAAAACTAAACACAAATATAGATATGAGCACTGACCACAGTCACAGTACGTACAAAAATGGTCCGAGCTAAAGTATGGAAATCTGCAAAGTTAAAAAAGAGAAAAAACTAAAATACCTAACTATCTGTGTCAGTTAAATAATAAGTGCTAATGGCTACATATTTCAAAAATTTCTAAACAATAACTAATGAAGTTAATATTTCACTCAATCAAATATTTTATTTAATGCTTTACCTATTACTAAATATTATGAAATTTAATTTGTCAATTATCAAAACTAAATTATGTTTATGTATTTATAAATGATTGAAAACAATCTAATAAGCTAAATTAATAATAAATTTAATTAAATTAATTAAAATTTAATAGATACTATTAAGAAAGCATATTAATCAATACTATGAGTAAATTACTATTTCTATGAACATTTTGTCTACTATAGTAGGCATTTTATGTCAACTTAATTGAAAATAATTTATTAATTAAATGATGTATAAATATTTGATTGAGTTGATGTCTTCTATTAAAATCCTAACTATCTAAACCAATTAATATACAAAAATAATAAGAAACTCAGACATAATTTTATTACTAAGTACCATTTTAATTTTAGTCAAATATCCAAAAATTGTTGATACCATTAACACAGATTATAAATGTCTATAAAAAATATTTTGAATAGTTTTAATTATAAAAGTAGTTTTTTAAGAAATTATTTTAACAGCAACACATTTCACACAAAATATGTTTAATTCTGAATACTGATTCAATAAAATTAATAGCACATTTTGTATACATAATTAACTCAGAAAAGTTATTTAATAAAAAATTATTACAAAATACTTTATTTATATAATATAAATCAATTTTTTTATGGTAATGTATATTTAATTATTATAAGACAATTTGATGCAGGTACCACCTAATAGAGATTATTACTATAAATTATATTAAGTTTTTGAAACAACAAGTAGAAGAAATCATATTTTAAACATCCAACAATTTATGTAAATATACGTCTTTTTCAAAATAAATAAATGAAATATCCAAACTATTATTATTCTCGGAAAACAATAAAAAATAACATTGATATAAAGAGTATATTGTTTACATATTATATTCTAACCCTCAAAAGTAAGAACCCTTATTTCAACAAAAACGTGTTCTAATGTTTCTGCCCAATAGTGTTAGGGAACTATAGGAATAACATTTGTTTTTAACTTGTAACCAAAAATATATTTAAAATCATCCAAAATCAATCTTCTTACCCCCTTTACTTTTGATAAATTCCATTATCCATTATAGTTAATTATCGCTATATATTATTGTAGTCTTTGCAAATTTACTGATATGGAATTATATACCTCTATATACATTGCCTACAAATTAAAACAGTTGATTTCCAAATTGTTTATGGTAGAAACAGGTAACATCCACTTGTGCATTGTTGCTTTTCAGCAACACTGTTTAAACATGCTAAACATGTTAGCACATTAACCAGTGTTTGAGTAATGGAACGTGGAAAACAGGAAACAGGAACATTCACAGACAGTCAATTTAATGAAAAAATGAGTTCCTTTTTTATGTGGGCCAGAATATAGTATGAATAAATTAAATGTATTAATACTGATGTAGTGATGTTTATACTGATCTACTATATACTATTCAACAATAGTGTTTAACACTTCTCTTTCTATCCAGTAGTCTCTTTCACCATTATATGCTTCACATACTCAATCTATAGCCTATTTTATTAACATATTTTGTAATAAAAATGTATATTATATGTAATTATTCTACTTCCCGTTTATTACCTTCATAGTTGACTTGACCATCACCATCAATGTCAGCTTCCCTGATCATCTCATCAACCTCCTCATCGGTGAGCTTTTCTCCAAGGTTAGTCATAACGTGACGCAGCTCAGCTGCACTAATAAAGCCGTTACCATCCTTATCAAATACACGGAAAGCCTCTCTGATTTCTTCCTCACTATCGGTATCCTTCATTTTGCGGGCCATCATAGTCAAGAACTCTGGGAAATCTATCGTGCCGTTGCCTATAGAAATATGTAAACAAATTGTTAAGTTAAAAAATACACTTACAATAAAAGAATTAATTAAAATAATAATGTCATATTTATTACCATCAGCATCGACCTCGTTAATCATATCTTGGAGTTCAGCTTCAGTCGGATTTTGGCCTAAAGACCTCATTACGGTTCCAAGTTCTTTGGTGGTAATGGTACCATCTCCATCCTTGTCGAATAGCGAAAACGCCTCTTTGAATTCGGCAATCTGTTCTTCTGTTAGTTGATCAGCCTACATTATATACAATTTAAAGTTAGCAATGTACTTAAAAAATATATTTATTTAAACCTTCAAACTATATTTTCTTGCTTTTTTTTTTTTAGCAATACAACATAGTTATTGAGATTAATTGTTAACAATGTACAATTTTAATTAGAAATAAGATATAATACTTAATGCTTAATAATTCAAAATGTATGATTGTCATAAGCTTGAGCTATAAAATAAAATAACAAATTTCTAAAATACATAGGTACCTAGATTAGATATAATTTATGAAAACTATATAACATAAATTAAATAGAACTTAGAACATAAATGTTTTTCTTTTTTAAGTTAAATATCTCATTAAATATGATAGTATCAACTATTAAATAATTTGATACCTACCCAAATTTATTACATATCAATCAAACAAAACTTAAGATATGTTATTTATTTTAATGTAAAAAGAGTATCTATCCAAATATTTTTATATAAATTAACATTACTATTTTGAGATAGGCATATAAATTTTATAAATTATGTATATACCCACAACATTCAACTGATAAGTAAAAGGAAGTAAAGAAAACTAAAAACATTTTTATCCCTGGAAATCAAGAAAAAAATATCATTTAATTAAAACAATGTATTTTAACATTTTATTTGTGCTCTTCTACCTATGTAAAAATTATATTATTATAATGTATTATATGTAACAGTAAATAGCAATAATAATATCCAATAATTTGCTTTATACAGATAATTATGAAAAAACTAATAAGATATTATTATTATCATATTATTAAAATATATCTAGTAATTATAGGTAGGTCTTCATAAACTAGGCCACACTATAATAAAGACAGATTAGTCTGTTAATAGACAATAGCTTGATTTGCATTAATAATATCAATGTAAATTTAGATTAGCTTACCTCTATAACAATATAATGTTATTATAAATATGCGAAAAGAGCTAAATAACATTCCTAAAATATTCCTGGCACTATCACAATAAAACTAATGAAAAAAACAAACAAGTACATACAATGTTAATTGGGATTTATTTAACTGATAGCTTGGTCAATTATTATTATATTTATTGAAATACAATTTAAGTGTCAGTAATAAAATTATCATAAAGACTTGAATAATTTGTTTTGTTTTAATTCACGAGGGTATTAAGATAATGGTTTAAGATAACTAATAACTTTAGGTTCTATTTTAGAATTTCACAAACAAATTTCATACATTGGGACAATACAACAAAATGTATGAAATATTTTTATATACCTATCTCTGATGATAATTTATTAACATACTCAAAAAATAAAATTAAAACTTATGAACGGATAAAAAGGTAAATTTTTAATTAAGGGTATGTAAATTATGTATGAAAAAAGAAAATAACCAAGCGCATGTTTATAGATTAATATTTTAAAAGTAGGTACCTATGAACTTATGTTGAGCTTTAAGATAAATGAAAACTTTAGTCAACAAAAACAAAACACAAGAGATTGAAAATATCTATGAGGTGAAAAGGCCAAGGTCATAACCTTTAAGAGGTAAAACATCCCAATCATCATAGGAGATAATTTTAAATAAGGAGATCAGTGTTATATTTTTAGCCAGACAGTTGTTTCTTAAGGCCTAAGCAAAAATATCAATCTGAGTATCAAATATAAATTAAAGTTGGATAAGTAACATAGAGCATAATATTATTTACAAGGCTTATAAATAAAATTAACCACAGTAAAAATACTTCGGAGTTGTGTTATAGAACTAGTGATAAAGAAATTGTATCAAAGAATACATTAATAGTTGCCGGCTGTTCAAAATTAAAAAATATATATGTTGTTTTAAAAAAAAATAAACATTCTATATTATCACAACCTTTCAAAAATCGGGTGTGCGATAATCATTTACGAAAGCTCGTCTACATATTGGTTAAAACAAAAAACGCTTTTCCAAAAGCTATGACATGATTTAGTCACCAAATAGAATTATTTTGGAAAACAAAAACAATTAAACTAGTTGGGGGAGGGGGCATAAGAAACGCCCTAGGGACGAGCATAAAATCCTAAGGAAGGTTTATCGGGAGGTAAAAATGGGGACCGCTCAACGATCAGGTGACAGGATGAAGAGGAGGTGGGCTGACAACGTGCAAACGTTAGGCGATAGATAGCGTTCGAGAGCCTTTGACGGTGGACTACATAACTACTACTACTACTACTACAACACATTAACGCGAGCACTCGCGCAACGCGACGATGGTGTGGGTGCGGGAACAGACCAGCGAAAAAAATAAGAAAAAAAAAACTCAAGCCGCCGCCAAGTACCTTATTGCTGACTAATAACTGTTATATTATTTTTTTTCTTCTTTTGCTACACTCGTAAACGACGACCGGGCAAACCATTAATATAAATATTGTACATGCAAGTAATCGGCGACCCGATCCGGTACCACATTCTGGGAATGTCCACAGCCGCTGCACAAGACAGAGGGGCCCCGTCACCAGAATGCCTCTTCCCCCCACCAAAACCGTCCCGTGTGTGTACCGTGGTCACCGGTCGGCCGACGGCTGCGGAATTAATACACTACACATACGTCGCGTCGCCGCGCGACAAATAATAAAAATGCACGACGACGATGAAACGTACGTTTTGTGTGGTTGGAAAATTAATAGAACGATATCGGACGACGAGAATTTTTTGATTAGCGCCGTGCGGCACACTGTACAGAAAACCTCATCGTCATCGGTGTTAAATTAAAACGAATGAAAAAAAACCCAACCACGATAAATACCTACGCGAGAACAAGATCTTCGCGGCGCGCAAAGGTCAAGGCCACCGCCAACGACGAGAATCGTACGAATATCAAAAATAGTCGTCGTTTTGGCCGTTTTGGGCCCAACGACGGGTTGTCGGATAAAACGTAGAAAATGTTTTCGAAACGGCCGGTGACGCTGCCACCGACGAGGTACGCATTACTACGGCGGCGGCGCCATGTTGGACAGACACCTTGGCGACGGCAGTCGGGACCGTCTCGACGACCACAAACGGCACGAACCCCGATAACGAGAAAACCGGAAAAAAAAAATCATAACGGTCGGTCTAAAAATAAACGGTCTGGGCAACAACAACCGCGACCGCCGCCGCCACCTTCGAATAATTATTTTTTTTTAACGGACACCGACTGACCGCATACGCGGCCGCCCAATTCTTATCGTGACGTGTATAATACTAATAATAATAATAATAACAATAATAATAATAATAATAATAAAAACTGTATTGATGTCACTCACCATTTTAGTTATGTTGTCGGTGTTACGTCGACGAGAAATTCAATAACGGACACGTTTGGCGTGGTATACGACGCGTTGCTCCTGACGCGGCGAGTGTATGTGTGTGCGTGAGTGCGTGTGCGGTGCGTATGTCACCCGGACAAGCGGCGGTGGTTACTCTGTAGTAACGCGCGCGCGCTTCCGACGGATACCGCGATAACCGCGTTTCCAATGAAATGCTCAGGTCTGCCGGCCGGGATACTTGCCGCCGAACACCGCTCAGTTACCTCTCACTCACTCGGTCGCTGGCTGGCTGGCTGACTGTTTCTGTTACTCGTGTCGCAACGTTAAACGCGGGGTGCCGTCGGCGGTCTTGCGGACGCGACGGAATGAATACTGTTTTGGTCGGGAAAAAAAAAAATGACGAGCGACGGTCTGCGTGTCGTTCGGCGACGGAAAACAACTGAAAACGATGCGACCCGGCGCGCGCGCGCGTGTGTGTGTGAGAGAGAAAATATAACCACTGTAGCAGTACCTACAACACGGCTGCGTTGTATGTGTAGTCTGTAGTCGCACTGGTGTCGTAGTGGGATAGTGCGCGAAAGATAGACTGTGTAGTACCAGTAACCGCGTTCAGTGTAAAACTGGTGTCGGCCGTGGTGGTGGGTGTGTGGAAGAAGTGTGTGTGCGACCGGGGCGATACCGACGGCGGCCGTGACGTCACCGGCGGCGCGCGCGCGCTCTCGTACGCCCCGGATATGTGTACGGGCTCTGCGCAGGAGAATAAATACGAGATACACTCATACACACACACACCGAACCAATACTACTACTACTACTACTACTACTACTACTACTACTACTACTACGACTACTACGACTACTACGACTACTACTACTACGACGACTACTACTACTACTATATGCTACACAACACACACACGTACATGTAATATTGTATATTATGCTACCTGCCTTCCGACAAACTACTACTACCACTACTACTACCACCACAGTGTCCACACTACTCGGCGACGACATCACATATGAATTAATTTACGGCTCATTGTTTCGCCTTTTTCGACTGTACAGTTTTACGTCGTGTCGGCGGCAATCGATGGTCGTGCACAATTTTATACATCGTTTGCCCGGTCCGGCCACATGGATGATATACGATATTATTATACCCACGACACAATCGCATTGTGTATATCATTATTTTTTATTTTTTTTTTTGTTCCGTCAGATATACAATATATTAGTGGTATGGTATTATTGTCCGTCGGCGGCAGTTAGGTAACCTCTCCGCCGCCCGTCCGGAATATTTTCGGGTAGACGCGTTGCGCGCCACGGTGTATCGGATTTTTGCGGGCAAACGGACCTTGGCAGCCAGCCATTGGCCCGCCGGCACCTGCAATGCGCCAAGCGGCGCGATTACACGCGGGGCGACGCCGGGTTTTACCCAGAGCTACGGTGAGCGTTGGCCGCCGCACGCTAATGATTTCGAAAATCTTCCCGCACTCGCCAACACATTGCTGACACTGTATAGTAACACTCGCACGACGTTTTATTGTCTGATAGGTGCACATCGTACCTACCTGTATAATATATACTGTCCAACGAGAGAATACTGGCGATATACGGCGCGATTTGAGTCTAAAACCCCTAAGAATATATCGAAATTACATATACGTTATCCACTATTACACTTACTGTCCATAAGCTATTCATGATTTTTATTTTCGAGACTGACCCAATTTATTCTGTTCAGTGCTCGGTATCCATGTCAAACGAGGACCAGTTATTATAAAATAATCAGATTTTCCACTGTTGAACACTGCCTGTCTATATTTCTATGCAAAGTTAAGGTTATAACGATGTAGGTAGTTATATAATACGTAAAAAATATTTAAGTACATAATAAATATTTGAAGCGAAGAATCTTCAAGACTCTAAAACATACTTAGACCTATTTTTTTTTTTTTTTTTTTATGAGTGGTGGGTGGTTGGGAAAGGGGATTAACAAAAAAAAGCATTTAAAAAAAAAAAAAACTGGAACAACCAAAAAATTTCAATCTCAAACTATACACTCACAAGTACACCACTTTCAAACTACTTTCTTTTATGGAAAAACTATTTTAATGTATAAGAAAATGAATAAGTACGTAGTTAATAAGCGAAAATTAAAATTAGTTTTTTTATCCAAGTTTTACCAAGTTTTAAACCTAAGTTTATCAAACTTTATCAGTTTGACGACATTTTTAATACGATAAACGAGAGTAGCAATTTTTGTTATAATAGTTTAATATATTTTTTTTTTTTTAAACGCGTAACTCCGCCACGTATTCAATTTTTCGGAACCGTTTTCATTATAATATTACCCGTTTAAACATCTTGTTTTGGTATTAGATAAAATTACATTATACAGTACTACAATATGTCGGATGTCGATATGAACATGTTATCATAAAATATATTGTTGTTATTATATTATGCATAGGTATAAATGATTAAAGAGAAAGTGTTTAGTTAAAATTTAAAAAGAGAGTAAACGTGTAGGTACCTTCTATAGATACATACATACCTGTTGCCCTAGACAATATTAAACTTAGAAAGTTGACTTGCCATGCTCGTCTTCAGTTGAGGACGACGGAACATTTTAAATTAAATAATTATACATAAAATATAAATTTGTTTATAGTATAAATATTTTGTACAGAGAAAAGTAAAATTTGTTATCGAGTTATTTTTTGATAAGTAGGTACAAGAGAACAAAACAAAATATGATGAAATTAAATAATTCAATTATGGGCATTTAGTGCCATTTACTATTTAGGAGTCCCTGCACTTTCAACTGTCAGGTGAAAGAGAGAACGCAAAATATTACGTGTCCAGAATAAAATAAACACTAAGCAAAATTTTAACCATAAAAATATTAATGGTTTGAAAAAAATTATTGTTGTTTCAAAACTAAAAATTATAATAATTCACACATAAAACGATTAAACAATTTTAAATACATAAATGTAGAGTAGGACGTTATATGAATAAAATTGCATTTAGATGATTATTTCAGTAACATTTTATTCGAATGATTTTTTTACAATTATTAGAATAATTTGAAATATTATTCGATTTAAATCGATTTAAATAATTGTTCAATCATACAATAATTCGAATAATTATCCGTTATTATGTTTGATTAAAGACTAAACATATTGTAATTTGTAATTTTATACACACAAATATTAAAAATAATACCAAGTTAGTTCTGTATTTTAAGTCATACTAGTGAATTTTATTTTATTCTGAATAAATTCAAAAATATTATAAACAAATAGCATACATAGAATATTTAAATATACTATAGTATTTATAATCAATGATAGAACTATAGAAGAAATTATATTATAATTTATAATATTCTTATAATCATTTTGTAATAGGTAGTTACAACAATAATAAATAATAGTAAATATTAAATATTAAAAAATAATAACAAATCTTAATATACTAGAATTTCTAATTAAATTTCAAAATAATCTAAAATAGCAAGAAACATACATTATATGTAGATATTTACTATAAAATAAAAAATTTAATAATTTTTTACTATAATATTATAATCACTATAAGTTATACAATATAAAATTTTTAATCGAATTATAAAAAAAATCATTTGAATAATTATCTGGATAAAATTTTGCCTAACACTACCTACATGATGGCATACAAGAAAATGTATATTAGTTAGGTATATGTTTTAAATTTTAATACAATAACTAATATGTATATATATATATATATTATAGGTATATATATGGACTTACCTAGGTACACTATTATTTAATTTTAGTGCAAAAATAAATACGTTTCATTTGAGTCGATATTAGAAAAATTGAATTAAATTATTTTTAAAAATTTTGAGGTAATACTGATATCTTATTTATTGTCTATATTTCAGAGTGGTTTATTATATAAACCATTATTATATTTTTTTTTAAATCATAATGATATTTAAAATATTTATAATTTATTTAATTGATAAAATTTTGTTACAAAAAGAATCAATAAATGTATTGTAGGCAAAGTAATAGCCAATAGGTATAGGTATAGATACGTTTGAATTATAGGATTGTTCGTAATTTTTTTATTAAATTATCAATTTGTATGCATATTGCATCCGCCACCTTTATTCGCATTGAAAATGATTGAAGTGCAAATAATCATAATAAAATGAGAATTAATATTTATTACAAAATTATTTAATTAAATTTAAAAATACATTAGGAAGAAAAAACTAAGTTCGCTTTTTACAATGATTTTTAATTATAGGTATTATCATAAATTTATAAAAACTGAATCTAGGTACAATTTAATTTTGAGTTTTTTACACTGAATTGTTTTCATATTTAACAAGTAATCATAAGACAATTATTTTAAAATGATAAATTGCTTTTTTAAAACGACCATCTGTGCAATTGGAAGTATACCATATGGTTAACTTGAATAATATAATATTTATTTAAAATGGAATAAACAGTTATAACAATGTAAAATATTTATTATACCTACCTCATACTTGTAGACCATATGCACTATTGTCACAGAACATGGTTAACTATGAATAGATACAGTTACTATTTGTTGCAGTGTAAGGCAGTGATTCATCTAATTATTATTATAAATTTTAATTTGCAATATCTAATATAACCAATATATATTGATATGCCGCGCGTACATTTAATAATTTTCAGTCATTTTTGGTAGTTTTTACTTATACGTTTATTGCTTAGGAAAATAAAATTAAAAACTAAGATGATAAATTATAAAGTAGATAAAACACCCAAACCAAAGATAAAGTCTCAGGTCTCATCATATTGTCGAACATTCCTTCTTTACTATAAATAATGATCTCAATAAAAAAAATCTCATTTTATTAGGCCAAATAACTGATAAAAATGCATTAAAATAACAATATTATAATATAATAACAAAACTGATTTAAAAATTATAAATACTTCTTAGTTCTTGATGTTAATAGTAACAGGTACTTTGTATATTACTCAAATAGTAGCAGAGTCGAATAATTAATTAATTAAATTTAACACTAATGTTCTTTGGCGTGTGGTAATTAATTGTTATATTTCCTTTAAATAAACCGTGCTTTGGTTGACTTTTCTATAAATGAAAAGACTGAAAACAGTTTTGGACATAAAATTATGAATTTTACCCACGGCCTTAAATTAATATCTATCTATACTTTTTATTTTTTAACTAACTTTTTGTATTTAACTTGATGTATTTTTTGTGTCACTGACGTAGTAACGTTACATTTCAGAATAATAAAATTGCTCGTATTTTAAACTTTGAGAGTGGTTTATATAGTAGACCACTATAACAGTAATTGTATCAAGTCAGTACTTAAAAGAGTTAAAAGTAAAAAACTTGGTATATTTTTCAAAATAATCGGGAAAACAATATTAAATTTTATTTTTTTTTTTGTGAATAACTGTTGACTTTAACACATAAGGTTTGAAATATACTACAAGATTTGTCATGATTTTTTTTTTTACTGAACTTTGAAAATTAAAGAATTTTTAGCGTAACACAACATACTTTTTTTTGAATGATTCAAATTCAAATTTTAATGATATTTGATATCCACACGTAAAATTACGACATACCGCCACTATTTATACTCGTATTATTTTTTACTATATAATGTAATACCATTTTAAAAACATATCAATTATTAATCTTTCATGGTAATGAAGTTATTTATTGTAATAATATAATTTCTAGCTTTATTTCTAGGAAACTTTATAATTTATAATTCTGCTTATATATCAAAAAAAAAAATAATATATATCATGCTATAAATTTATTTATTAAATATCCTGTATCAAATCGTGTCATGACTTGAAAAAGTATAATTATTGTTCATAAATTAAATAACAATAAATTAATGTAGAAATTTCAAATTAAAATATATTATAACATTATCAAAAAATAAAATTTAAATTAAAAAATGTTATATATATATTACATTTTTAAAATGTTATTTATTTTTAACAAAATATCATAAGTATTAGGTATGACATTTAATAAATTATTCAAAATCTGTAGTATGATATGAATTAATATGTATGCGTATAACTATAATAAATATAATCATAAGATACCTAACTCAAATTTCGGAAATAGGATTTCTGTAAAACAGTACAATTGTACTTAAATTTGTTTGGCTATATCATAATTGTTTTAAAGTGTTTTTTTAAAAAAAAACACAGAAATTAAACATTTTATTTAATAATTTAAGTTAAATTCCGTATTTAAATTATTTTCCACGAATTAATTAGTAGGTACCTATATATTTCAAGTTTCATAACAAGCAGTATATTTTAGATACCTGCGATATATTTTTTTTATATAATGAAATGCTTTTAATAGTCCTTGTAAAATGCATATTTAATTATAAAAGTTGCCATTTTTAATAATATTTAAATTAGACACTTCTACCAGTCATATTTCCACAATAAATTATAATGGTAGGTCGTAGGTACCAATTTGTTACATATACTTATACCTGCAGTATATCTTTATAAAACAATAAAACTTTGAAATTATTAAACTACGCCTCTGTAATTAGTTTTAATACACATAATAAATATTATTATATTTTTATAATATAAATATTTTACCGAACAAATTTGGTTTTATTGGGTTATTATAACGAAACAATTTGTATTCTGATTTCGATAAAATAAATATATAAATATAAACTTCAAATACTTGTTTCATTATTGAGTCTTTATATAGGTACACATTTAAAATAAAATACTTAAACTTTATTATTATTTTTATTGGTAGGTATCTATACAACAAAATTGTATATATATATAAAATGTCAATATAGGTACTCAATATGCTTCAATGATACTCCATTTTAATAATTGGAATATTTAATATAGATAGGTATAATTTGTTCTGTATAACAAGGGTTTTATAGATAACAAGTAATAATAATTAATAACTTGTAATAACAATTGTAGATTTTTTTTGTTTTTAAATAAAAAAAAAGAATCATTATGACTAATAAAACTCAATTCAATTCACGGAAATAAATATTTAAAAACTATACTAAAATATAAGATAAATTATTTTTAAAAAAAGGGTTATATTATTACTTTTGAACGAAAAAATACCACAATAAATAAGTTGTTTTTTCAATAACTATAATATGTTGTAGATACATTTATACCTATAGGGTTGCATAAGAAATTATTAATTTAATGGTTCACCAAAATGTAATGGACCAATCATGCGCCACTAAATTATATTTAAGCAACCATTAACTCATTATTAAATATTGTTTGATTAAATGTTTAGTAATTACCAATTCATGCAACTCGACATTAGTATATTAGCACATTATATTGTATACTCAACAAAAAAAAATGTGCTTAACATATTACTGATCTAATAAAAAATCGGATATAGATTGATATTAACAAAAATCTATACAGCTTCTAGTAAAATATTAGGCCTTTGTATACTCCTAATAAATGCTTCAAACATTTTTTCATCCAGCTGGTACCCATGCTAAATATGTAAAAATCGAAAAAGCTTACACTGTCATGTCATATCATGTGTTCCTAATGCATTATGCATATACGCTGATATACGAGCATCGCGGCCTAATCTGTATAATATCAGTAAAATATGATACATTGTATTATTACATATATAATGTTTAAACGTGGATTTTAAAATATTATAGGTATACTGTAGAATCTGGTCTGATACGATCATACCCGGGTGTGAAGTAAATCATACATTCTATAGTACTGTGATACATTTCAAAGTAAGTTTACTTTATCACATTTTAGTATAACGTAACTACGTAACCAATACAATCATTGGGGACATAAATATCAAATTATTGCCCAAATACAATATAACAACACAAAATTCAAAAAATAAATTGATTGTTACAATATATTATGTAAGTACAAATTCTTGAAATTACTATTTTTATTTTAAATAGTATTTTATACAAATAATATACCGAATAACGATATATTGTATAATTTATATACATATTAATTATTAATTATTATAGAGTTATTATTTACTAAGCAATATTACTTATTAAAATAACTTATTGATAATACATGGTAGTCGAAGCACTTGTTGTTAACAATCGAAAATTGGTAAAACTTTAATGCATGGAAATAAAATGTTTTCTATTATTATTGTAATTTGTAATACTGTAGATATCACTATATCAGTGTTCATAGCCACGATAATAATCGATTTCGAAAAATATTATTAATTATAATGTTTATATTAAATTTAAACATAATATTATGTAATAATAATTTTAGTATATTACTATCGACCGCAAGTTGACACTCGTCAGTCGTCGAACGAAAAAACAATCCAAAAATAACTCGGAACATAAATACCTATTCAAATATCCATAAATAACCATATTCATTAATGACGATATTTATTTTATAATAATTAATGATAATATATCATAAAACATACTTTAAAAAAATAGCTGTTTAGTCCTAAGAAGAAAGGGGGCTACTGCCCTCTTAATCATCCCCTTACCTTACGGCTTACACTCACCACTGGATAGACCTGGGTTGTTTAAAATATAAGAAACCATTGTATATTATAAAAGTTAAAATGAATCTCAAATTACCAATAAAAGATAATTCGAAAAACATTAAAAAAAAAAAAAATAATAACGTATGATAATGTTTTGTTTCTTCTATATTATAATTTAAAGCATTACACTCTTAATCAAGCGCAATTTTGGGAAGGAAGGCTTAGCATAACGTTCTGATCTTTGAAAGAGTTATCAGTTTTAATATTAGAACGAATTTATCTATAGTTAAACTTATGGTTAAAAACATTATCTATGTTAAAATTTAAATTAGTATAATACATGTTATGAGTCTGTAAGATATTACAAATGAATTAATGAACATTACACCATTGAACGATTTATACGTCGTAAAAAGTGAACGTATAAATTCTATAAACATAGATTATGTTAACTTTAGGTTTGTTAATTGGTAAAATCACTCTCATATTAAAGTTAGTTTAGTTACAATGGAAATTTGCTATGAAATGCGCGTGGGCCATAAAGAGAAAACAAAATTTAATGCATGCATATCAGTGTACTGATAAAATAATGTCTTAAGCCATACCATTAACGGTTATTTCCTTTTTGATTTTATTTAGCACTATTTCACTAACGTTTTTTATTTGATATTATTATATTTATTTTGTCGTAGATGTGTATGTAGAGTGACAACCCTTTTATTTACTCTTTAAACATATGTGAGTAATAATGGCTATTTATCAATAAAACGCGCAGTAAAATTTTTTAAATTGTAAAATGTAAAAATTGCTAGAGCCATTCAAGGTTATAATTAAATAGTGGGATAGTTATTGGGCTCTCCCCCATTGCTTTATTTAGAATAAATTTGTTCAGCCAGCCCAACAAAAAAAAAAAAAATTAAATTGAGCAAAAATCCAGCAGCAATTGTACATAACATTGTTGTGGATACTATGAGAAACAATATAGCGTAAATCAAGTCAGAAAATTGATTAACCTTACTAATAACCTTATTTTTTACTAATACTATAAATTATAATATACCTACTAAACATTTTATTTTTGTTATTTTTTATGTAGCAGTTGAGATTTGAAATTTCTGTGATACCTAAACGAAAATGTAAAATAATTCTATAACGTATCACTTGATATTTATAATTATAAAACTAAAATATTAATTTTTATGTATACACATTGTATCTAACATAATATGTTTGTCGTGAATTGTGAAGTGTCTTGTTAGTTTCGCTAAGAGCAACTCGTATAGTAGGTACATTTGTTGCTATGTCAGTGTTCAGTGTCATTACTATTTATAAACCAGTGTCGCTATAATATTTCAGTTGTTGAGCAGTGTCTGGAGAATGGACATTAATAACATACATTGCATGTTAGAACTAATGATAACTCGCGCAGTCCCTTCCACAAACTCTAAATAAATATAATAATAAGTAATCATTCAGAGAATACATTTTATTTTCAAGGGTTCTCTTTCTCATTGTATATCGCTATAAATGTGCATTCAGTATTATTACTATTATAGTGTATGTTGTTTTAAATAACAACAAGCAGCTAGCTATTAATGTTCGAGAACCCTTTGAAATAGCAGGAAGTGTCTGCCGGAAATCTCTACTCGGTAATATTTCGAATACTTAGTGCATACTAATATATACAATATACAATATACATATTACATATTATATATTATATTGATTTCCTCTGTTGGTGAATGGTGATGTCTTTTTGACCTCGTAAGTCGTATTTCTCTTTTTCGTTGTATATTATTAAGTATATACGCACATTATATTATAATACTATTTTTACTTTACATTTTAATTAAAGAATCAAATATTTTTTAATCATAACTAATTATTCGAGCACACATTTTCCATTTTCGCACTATCCGCGATGACTATTTCAATGTTGTGGACTGTTCAACTGCCGTCTACAGATGACACCTGGATTTTTAATTCAATATTCTTATCTCAAATTAATATTTTCTTAATAAATAACCACGAAACTCTAAATTTAAAATAATACTAAACAATTAAAATAGTACCTACTTAGAATATTTATAATTAACCAACAGTACCTATATAGGCATATCATTATTCCATACATTTTCAAGCACTAGAACATTGAATAAAAACAATATGATTAGCTTATTAACTTTGTTTTTAAGTATCCACTTACATATCGCATAGTCGCATAAAGATATACGTAATTAAAAATTCAAATAATTTTGTCTCTTTTTTATGATAAGGGGTGGTAGTCGTTGGTACGGTATGATACAAATGGTTAACCCTTATGGATCGATTGCGTGTAAATGGTCTATTTGGATCGCTTGTGGCCTTGCTCTACATGTGCCGTAATATTCTCGTATTTGCACTCGATAATATAATTATTTTGATTTTCATTTGATGTAGGTAATGCTCTACACTTTTACTTCCGTATACATTTATATAATATAATATTATTATTTAAAAGACGTCAATGTTTTAAACATGAAACAGTAACTAATTTATTAATTTTTGTGTTTATTGGATCTATTCATTATATAATTATATAATATTTATTTATAGTATATTATGTTTTTATACTAAAATAAATAAATCAATCAATCAAAAACGCTATGCAGTGTAAATATGTTTTTGATACTTATTTGTTTTTTAGATTTGACTATTTACATAGTGCTACTACATTAATAAGTAATAACTAGTAATTAGTATAGAATTAAAAACAAATTTGATATTTTTGTAAATAACTTATTATTAATTTAATTAATTCTAACACTATACTCTATACTATAGTCAAAATGTACACAAGTACCAAGATAATTTGAAATCGTTTAAAAATTACTGATATTTCTTGTACCATCACCAAACTTACATTATAGTCTTAATTCCTTACAGTTGAAGCCTTCAAGGTTATTCTAAGTATGTAATTTCGAAAAAATATTTTAATTTAATTAGTTGTTCTTAGACTTTAGGCGTAGTAAGATATTCATGTATTACTTCGTAATTTAATTTAAAAATTTGATAACAAGTTTGTTTAATATTTATGATTATGTTCTACTCGAAGAGTTCTTTCGAACATTATAGATACATAATTTATAATATCAACTTTAAATGTTTATTATTACGAACGAACAAATAAAATCCCCAAATACACGGCTTATGTAAAATAATATATGTAAAAATGTATACATATAAAAACTAAATTTACTCATTATCTTTTTCCTGTAATTAGTTCATAATTATTATGAATAGGAAAATAATTATCAAATACAATTTGTAAATTCCAGAAAAGAAAACATAGGTAATCAAAACACCAATTTATATTCTATACATAGGTCATGAATCATGATCAAAGCAATATGATCAATTATCAAAATATCAATATTTTTAAATTCTTAGAACACTCAAAATGAAAAAAAATTTATAATTATCCTCTAAATTTATGTGTTTTTAAGTAATTAATTATAATGTAAACTAAATGTAATATAGCAAATATAATAATTGTGGTTTTAATAATGCATTAGGTAATACTAATCATAAAACACTTATAGGTATTTAAGTAAAATAGCTCAAATTAAAACTGACACACTATAACGACTGTTAAGTACGCACCATAAATATGAAATGATGAAATTCATCGTTATGCACGAAAAAGTAATATCAGATAAAATAAATTTAATGATACAATTATCACGTATTATTAAGTTTGACAATTTTATACAAACTTCTCCAAAAGTTATTTATAAAGCAATTAAAAAATAATAAAAATAAACAGTCACATTGCTTAAAGTCTTTGAATCGTTTTAAGTACAAAATTTGTTAAAATGTATATTATTATGGACAATTTTTATACCGATAAAATTTTTAATCTTAATAAAACTTGAAAATTGATTTCAAGATTTCTCATAAATTTTTCTTACAAAAATTTAAAAAAAGTTTTATATTTAGTTATATATATTGTTTATGAAAATTAAAAGTTTAAATTTTGGTTACATTGTATTTGGATAACATTCTAAGGTATAGCGATTTCTCCAAAAACGATTTTGGTTATTTGTTACAAATTGTTGTATTATTGTCTATATTTGTACTTAAGATAATTTTGTATAATTAAATCGTGGTTAAATAATTACTCATTTCAAATTTATAGTAAATTTTAAGAAGAAAATGTTAATAGTTATTATACTGACCAATTTGTTAAACATAAAATATAAGCCATTTTTTGTACAAAATATGCTAATCTTTAAGGGCTTCAAAACTAAAACTAGATACACTTCAACACCTGCTGAAGTCTTTATATCCAAAAGAAAAAAGGACATCTAAATAAAACAGATGTTCAGTTTTGTTCAACATTTCTCGTAGTGATTATAACTCTGGGCTTAAAAAAAAATGCATGTAAATTATTTTTCGTTCCAGTTGTAATTTGGAAGTAATGGGAACTGTGCCAAAATGTGTTGAGTCAAAATATAAAAATTACCGATGTAATAAACTAATAACAACCCGTTTTAATAGTAAAATAATAAAATTTGATAAACATAAATAATTGTTGAAACTAATGGTTTAATTTTAATGTATAGGGTAATCTGAATGTTATAAAAATAAATAAATAACGTCATAGTATTTTATCTCATAAATTATAATACTATATTATACAGTACGTTTTTAGAGAATAAAAATTAATGATAGGTTTAAATACTTAGATTATATTCCATCTTAATTAGATAAATAAAAATGTATAGCTATTACAACTTCAAATGGATAACAAATAATAATAATATGATTTATAGTAAAAAAAAGTGATTTTATTACATTACGAACAAAAACCAATACATTTATTCACATATAAAATATGTTTAAAAGTCATCATTCGTTATATATTGTAATAATCTAAAATTGTATTAAATTATAATATATTATGTAAATATTTGAAATATACCAATAAGTAGATATATTGTACCTTCATGGCTACATATATATATATATATTATATATAACATGACGTAATTATGACTGGACTCAGAATTTATCACACTACAATAACACACAACTAAACTTAATGGCCAAAGAAGATGCCCCTATATGTATTTCCTGCGGGGTTCATAACAACATCTAACATACTTTTAAAGAACGCAGTGGCATATAGGCATATAGCCAGGACAGAAAAAATTCTAAGCTTCCGGAATCACTGACCGAATCATTCAAACATTCAATAAATTTTCTATCTTCACTACCATCAAAATTATTATTATCATCTATCTATTCAACTAAATATAATATAATATGTAAATTTCTATTCCAATGGTCCCCGTTGCCGAGAGTTTTGTTGAAAAAAATAAAAAATATATATAAATAACTTTTACTAGGTATAAACTATAAACGTTATTATAAAATAATGTTTATAATTCATATTTTTAAGATTTCAACGTAGAATATTGTATGGAGTAGGGATATTAGAATTTAAAATGTGCAAATTCCGTCAAAAAATTATGTAGCTAATAATGTTGACGGTAAATCAAGATATCATTTGTGCCAAGTTATTAAGTATAGCCATGATAGCTATGATATTGAAATAAACGCGTGTATAAACGTTTGAAATAATTTAAAATTTATTTCTGTTTCATGAAAATGTTCTCAGTTATTTTGTTGAAAATTTAATAATTTAGGTCATACACGTAAAACTAACGAGTAACAGGTTTAACAAAACATATGTACATCTAACTTTTGTAACAATCAAAACACTCGTTTTAACCTAAAAAAATGTATTAAAATTCCTATACAAACAATAGACAACGACTGAGCATTTTTTCACTTGGTTAGCAGAGAAACTTTAAAGTATCGTTTTGGTATATTAGTGAAATTTCCTTGCACAATCTATTTAAAACATATTAGACTAACAATATGTGGTTGTACTTTTATTTGCATTTTTGAGAATAAATTTTCTTTTATAAAATATTCTTTATTGGAGTTAATAAATTATATATGTATTAATAAATTGTTCATGTGTTTTTTATTTCACCATCAATCTTTTCTAATATATTACTCTTTTAGAAATAATGAAAATAGTATTTTTATTTTTACATTTAAATTTAAGAGTATTATGTTTAAAAAAAAACAATTACCTAGGTTGGTACTTACATTTTTTCTCAACTACAGGTGTTATTTAATTTGTTGGTATAGGTATGTACAGTAAACTAGCAAGCCTATATCGTGACTAAAACTCATTTATTCTTTTGATTATAACTTTAAACAAAAACTTAAAGCTTATGAATACTAAGACATGGCCAATGAACATTAAACATGTTATGAATTTGAAAATATTTTAAGTTATATTACATAAGTTCCTTAAATGTAAAACCATACGACCTGATTAAATTTACCTATATAAAATTTCAGTAATCTATTTTGCAATATTTTGATATTTTTAAACTTAATTTGTTTTTATTGTAGACCAATTTAACGTTTCCGAAATCTTATGATTTTAAACATTATAAATATCTGATTAATATTTTTTTTTTTAGTCTAGTTATTTTACACGAGGTTTGATGGAAAAAATTAAAGTTTGTGGTATAAAAACAAGATAATAGGTATAGGTACATTCGTCGAGAAAAATGTGTGTACCATTTATTGCGATTTAAGAATTAACGCCTATCAATAGTAATATACAGATTCATTTTTAAGGTACTTTATAGCCCCCGTGGCATTTTTCTGGTACGGATTTTTAATGGGTTTCGGTAAAAGACATTTATATTCATGAAACATTAAAACAATCCATTTAGTTTTGACGATAATAATATTAAGCCGTATCAAAATATAAAATATTTTACACGCACTCGTTTGAGATCGTTATTTAAAAAAAATATTGTATGACTTTAATTATTGTAAGAATTTTTGGTTAGAATTAACTTAGAATGGTAATACATGCAATGTGTATGTTTCAAGGTTTAAAAGCACTAGTTTTGGTGTCATTTTAAAGCATTATGCAACTCATAAAACATAATGGGTTTTACCCATATATCATACCCGAGAAGTAAGAGGTATGCGTGTCGTACCGTTAAATTATGAATAAAATCGGGTCTAAAACGAAAATAATTATAATTCATACCGGTCATGTATGATGTATATACGTGTATATTTCTAATGCAACAGCTTATGACTTATATATATATTTATATATGAAATATGAACAATAAAACTCGACGGCTCGATAGCGATATCGCCATAAAACGGAAACTTTAATTTGTCAGAACGGCGGATGGCTGCAGTGCGCGTATACGGGGACACCGCGCGGTACGGTGTAATGGATGCGGAGCAGTGAAACGACAACGGAAAATATGAATCCTCAAAACATAGCAACTCTCTCGGCGACTGTATCGACGTACGCCGATGGAAAGTTAATCGTCCGAGACGAAAAAACCGTGACGAAAAGGGATTAGAAAAACGACGAATAAGACGGCCGCCGCGTATAATATTACACCATGACATACGCGTATTCCGTTGCACGCGCATATTATATGGGTTTACCGTATTATACGGAACACACTCTGCACGCGCGTATATAATGTTTGTGTGCGTACACATATACATATAGGTTTGTAAATAACATAATATTATTACGGCGGTGCAGATGCGATTATTGGGGATGAGACGCAGACAACACCGCTTGACGGCGGCGAGAAGTGGTGCACACACACACACGCGCGCGCATATCGCATGACATACTCTTCGAAAACACCGCGCCGCGGACACGATACGATACGCGCGCGTATGTAATAATAATGTGCCCGCGGGCGGTACACACGATAATAGTAGTATACGCGCGCGATACATGTCATGTGTGTACAGTGTATGCACTATGTATTGATATAGAGGGCCGATGCAAATTATTCCGGGAAAAAAATAATAAAATTATCGGGCGGACCACGCCCCCTCTGCTCGCGCGTATATTATAGCGGTGTCGCACTATTATATTATTATTATCATCACGAACACACGAGGAAGACGTACGTACAATACACGGAGAGAAGAAGAGAGACGCGCCGAGTGCGAGGGAAGGCGGAAAGAGTGAGAGAGAACTATAGTGAAATCATCTTCGTCCGCCGCCGAAGCCATTGGCGTGTTTTTGATTGGAATGATATATGTGTGCACACACACGCGCACACGCATTACGTATATGCGTTTCTGTGTGTACTGCGTCGGCGGGGTGAGCGTTATGTGCGTCTCTCGCTGCGCGCGTGTGACATATACCTATATACGCATACCGAGCGGGTAAGTTGCCGCTTGCGTGTCGATGACACGGGGATGGCGTCGCGTATAATGGGTAGGTAGCTCTGGCGCGTGTGTGCGTGCGCGTGTGTGTATATATGTAAATATATATATATATATATGGGTATATGGGTATATGGGTAGACGAGGGGGTGGTCGGTGGTCCGGGGAAGACTATGTAATGGTGTGTAAGGGTTCTAAACGCGGGCGGTCGGGGGGTGTATAGCCGTAGAACGTTACGACGGGGGTGCGCCGACGAGGGTCGCGGTGGGGGAAAAAGCGCTATGTACGTTTTGCGTGTATATATAATATGTATATGTGAAACGCCTCTCATTCGCGGCACGTAACGAGGCCAAAAAGCGTCGGCGAACCGGGCAGAGCTCTATATGGAGCTATATACACTGTGTATAGCGTGCGTGTGCGCGTGTGTGTGCGCGCGCGATCGTGCGGCGTTGGAGCTTTTGGACCGCGTCCCCGGGACTGGGGCACTATCGATCTCGTTTCGCCGTCGTCCCCGTTTTTACGAACCCTTCTCGACCCGTGCCGCGCCCGACAGCGCGACCCATTCGCCGCTTCCTCGCGCCACCCTCCCCGGGGCGGACGGCGCGGACGACCGCGGCGGTGAAGCTTTACCGCGCGCGCGCGCGCGTATTTCTCTCTCTCACCCTCTCTGTTCTTCCTCACACCGACAAACGCTCGCTACCCCCCGCCCCCTCTTCCTCGCCGCCGAGCGCGCGCACACACACACACGTACTCACAATTTCTCGGTTTCTCGTACACAGCGGCGGTGGTCTTTGCTTTATGCCTATATATATATACTCTTGTACACTACAACACGTCGAATGGGGATGCACGCGCGAAGAGAGTTTTAAGAACAAGGCAGCGGTGCGTTAAGTGCGGAGAAGCGGCGGCGGCGGCGGCGGCGGCTGCTGGTGCTGCTGTTCTGTATCTGCCACTGCCGCCGTCACCTCTATTATATTATACACTAAAATACATATATATATATATATATATATATACAATCCGACCGTAGCGAGGAACAGTGGCGGCGGCGGCGGCGGTGATGGTGGTGGTTTGCAAATAGGCCAAGTGAAAAGAAACGTCGCCCGGCCCAAGCGCACTTCCCTTCCCATCTCCAATCACCCACCCGACGACGTCCCATCGCTACCACCCTCCTCCTCAAAAATAATCCAAAACGTTTATGTGGCCTCACCACCGCCGCCGCCGAGCCAACAGCATGTACACTCGTACACGAAGTATATATAAAGCCCAACGATAAGTGTACGACACCGCGCCGCGATCCATATGTGTTCATTCGGACACCTAAAAAGCTAAAATTATATTATTCTATTACATAATATGCGTCATAATTCGACAGGGATATGTTTACATTTTACCGGTTGAAATGTCAAGTTCCACGATGTTTGCTCACATCTGGCCGTCGATATTATGTATTTTACTGTATACAGCGTAATGGACTTGCATGTATACGGACTCCGTGATAAACCGCGCGTGCAAATTTAAAAACAAAAATATTTCGATAAAAAAAATATGTAAACGAATTTATTGATATAAATTTAAAAACTACAAAAGAAAAATTATACGATTCATCGGTAGTTAGTACTTCACACACGCGTATATGATATATTTTATATAAAAATATATTATGATCGTCGGTGTATTCAATAAATATTTTTGTAAATAATTTTTTATTTTTTCTATACTTCACTTATACTTTTGTAAAAAAACATATTTACAGATTGTATAATAAATTATAAAAAAATTAATTTTATTATGGTAAATGTGTATCATTAATATTTTTAATTTACATCGGGTGTAGGTTTTTAGCGTTTATTATAGAGTTAAATATTTCTAAAGACTGGAAAAAAATCTCATTGTATGCACGCATAGTACTCTATGGTATACTCGTACAACGAAATAACGGTATTGTGCTACATAACTCGAAGCATAAAGCCATAAAGTTATGGATCTCAGATTTTAATATTATATAACGTCCGTAAAAAAAAAGTAATTATTATTTACAAATGTATTCAGGCTAAACGTGGTAAGTATAAAATATATTATATTATACTATTTATTTTTGAAGTGGACGCTATAGTTCTCGAAAGAAATTAAGTAGGGTAAAAAAATATTTCAATAGAAAAATTTGGAGGGATGAAATCCCATCATATTATTCTCCTACTTTACTGGGCTTTAACTTTTAATGTTTGTATAGGGTACACACACAAATATATTTATTTTTCAAGCTTTGTATAAAACAATTTGTATCTGCAAGAGTTACATAACATTAACTAGAATTATATAAAAAAAATAAAATATCGTACGGTTTTTAGTCAAATCGGCTATTCGGGCCTATTCCATTACTTATTAATTGAAATGATAATATGAAACTACAAAATATAATATACAAGTTCTATATAAAAAAAAGATATTGTTTAAAATGACAATGTATATTTTTAAATTGGTCGTATTAAATAAAATATTATAACAAACAAAATATAAATAATCATAACAATAATTTTGTACACATCATCACACAATTACAATTTAATTTAAATAAGTTAAAAATAATGATAGAATTTATATTATGTAAAATATTTTAAAAATGTAGATAACCGTTGATCTTTTTTCATAATTCTGGATTCTGAGCGGAGCAAAAATTTACGATAATGTGTGTGTGTTTTATGTTATAACATTTTACGATAGTAAAAATTCTTCAATTTTCAAATTTGGGGGTTAGGTTAAATTACAATTCTAGTATGAAATTGGATATAATTGGTACTTTGTGGAAAAAGGTCAAAAGTAAAATTAAAATTAAAGAAAAGCGAAAATTATTACGCAAAACCAATGTTTGACAAAATCGATTTTGTTTTTTTTTTATCTAAATTAATAAACTTAAATATTTACTTGAAATTTAAATCATACATTTACATAAAACATTTTCATTACTTAATACAAAATTGCGAAAATTTGCAAACAATTTTGTATTCAAAAATGTATTATAAAATTATTTATATTTATACCTAATGTTTACAAATTATATACACAGTACTACTATATTAAGTACTTCATAAATTACTGTGAAATTAAAGAAAAAAAAATGTTAAACGTAAATTCATAAATATTTTTTATGAACGTTTGAAGTTTAAATATTTACAAAACTGAATATTGATGCATTAAATAGCGATTTCTCATCAAAAGATTTTTTTATTTTTTTGGAATTTAAAAACAATTAACAAACAATCGTAAATATTTGAAATTATTACCAAATATTTATAATTTATCATTCCTACACTTGGCATAATTTTCTAAATATCCTTAGTTCTTTAATGACATTTCGAATTTTTTAGTTTTTTTTTTAAACGTCGATTATTAAGTTTTAGCTGGGTCAAAAACGTTGAAAACTTTATATATTTTTAAAATAGTACTCATGATATACCTCGCTTCATTCATCCAAACTGTCAACTGGCGATGTTTATGGACAATACAAAAATAATAACTCAAAGTAACTCCCAGGAATCTTCAATTCGAAATTTCCAAACATCTCTAAACACAGTGACTACCTGATTCAAAAAATGGAAACTAAACCTGAACAAAAAGTACAGCAAAAATCTTTACTCTTAAGATCCTCATCTCATTTTCAGAGATAACCAAGCGATATATCATAGAATAATTAAGATGGCTCTATGTCTCTGTCAAGTATTTTATTAGTATGTCTTAGACGAAAAATTAACGCGAAAAATTCATTTAGATAAAAAATTCATGCAATAGTATTCAAGAATGAATACACTTTAACCCTAAGTTAACTATAAGTTATACTCTTCATATATAATCTTCTATCTTACTATACACTTCGATAATCCGACCGCTTTATCACTTATGTCGGATCACTGTGGGCAGCAACCTCTTCAACTAAAATTAACAAAATCCAAATCCACTAAATCAAATTTTTTTAAATATGTGTGAAAACCATATATTAACAGTTTATGAGAAATAAATAAATTCATAACGACACAAAAATACCTCTCCTCAAGACTGGATAAAACCTAACCTAGTTTTAAAATTTTCACACCAATTTCAAAACCCTTGATGGAGCACGACACTACAACACAGGAACCAAAACAAAAAACTGTCGTTTAAAACCACGATTATCTCAAGACCTTCTATCAGAAGTCAGCGCACACGAAAATCAAATTTCAAATTTTAAACATTGATAAAAATACTTATAATAGTAATAACTTAATATAGCATGTAAATATCATTATCCTTGTAATTAGATTTTAAGAATTGTAATAGTATGTGTTTATTTTGATACATTTTCAATTTAATTAATAAATAAATAAAAAAAAAAAATACTAATATAGTACCTACCTAATAGAAAATATAAATTATCAAATATCCTTAGTAAGAGAGGCTGAAAAGAATTGTATTTCGTATGCAATCATTTATTATTAAATTCAAATTTAACACATTCATAACAGTGACTTTCTCAACGACGAAGTACACTAGAAATCTACTATACGATTTCGTATAGTATGTTTGTTGTAACAGCAAAAAGTTTTCCCGGTTCTAATATTGAATCTATTGCTTATTGTGTACTTTATGTATACAAAGAGTGCTTCAATGATTTCACATAACCTGTCTATAGATTGAAAATTTGACATAAGTTGAAATTTAAAAAAAAACCATTTTTCAAATGTTAGTAGTTTAATAAAATGTTGTAAACATACCCATTATTAATGAAATCTTATAACTATTTGTACCTATTCGCGTATAATAATGGCTCCACCGCAATGCCGCATGATTTGTTAAATTATGTTACTGCTTTCAAATATTTAATAGTAATATAACATTGGTTGGAAACGAACTGACCAAAGTTTTTAAGTTGAGTTCGTGGTATTACACATTGTTAAATGGTTAATATTCTATTATTTTTATTTTTATTTTTTTTATTACTTACCCAAATTTGTTCTCATAATTTTATATTTAGCATGTGATAATTATATTTTATACAGTGGGTTTTTTGACATAAAATTATGATTTAAAACATAGTTTATTTTTAATGTATAAGTAGATAAATTCATTATTATTTTATATTAGTTGAAATATTTAACTATTACTTATCTACTATGTACTGTAATTTTACGTTTAGAAGAATAATAATTTCTCCGCGTGATCATTATCACTCCACAACTCACGCTCTGCAAGCTTTAAATTAATAATTTAAAATAATTATGTGTAGATGGTAACTAGGTACTTAAACACTAATCCAATAATATTAATACGTGAAAATTCCTGATGAATATTTTGTGTCTTCATTTATTTAAAATGTCTTCTCTATAATTGTACCAAAGAAAGATAAACGTTAAAAATTAGTTATAAATAGAAATATCTATAAACATTCAGAAAAGGGATATTAAAAAAAAAAGTAAAAATCTAGAAAGAAAATTACTGATTTATTCTGACGTAATGCTAAATATAATCACGAATCATCTTTTATCTTTCGCATATATTGTGCATGGTGATAAAATTATAAATGTTGTACATTTGTTTTAATAACCAATGTACATGGTAATTGATAGATCTTCAAATTTTAATTATATTATTAATATACCTACCACTGTTTAGAGAAGGATCGAGATAAAAATTTAGTATTTTGTTTTAGTACAACATATTATATATTAAATCTTAGACTTCCGAGCTATTCTCGCAGTATTCTTATCTATACGAGATATACTTTAAAGTTAGATTTAAGCCGTTTTGGGGTTCGAGTTTAATCCGACGTATCATAGAAATAACAATAACGACTTATAAAACTGTTTTCTTGTCTTAAATTCTGCTCAGACAGGATCATTTTATAATGCTAGATATATAGTTAATAGTATATTTTATATTTATATAAGTGTAATTTATTTTTTGTTGCAAAAAAATAACTAATAATTAATTAAATAATAGTTTATAGTTTTTATACGGTATGTGAATAATATATAAAATAAATAATGTTATAATTTACAATAATGAAAAAAAAAATACCTATACAAAGTGTTAGGTTTATATCAAACGTAGACATATTAATCATTTCACAATAACGATATCATAAGAAATATAAAAGAAATGTGTATACGCATATATTAAATAAAATATTTTATGGCTACTTATTACAGTAGTGCATGTATTTTATGATAAATTTTTCAGACAATAGCGAATAATAATTGATAACTGACTGCTGCTATACAATAACATAAGATGAATAATAATTTTTGACTGCTGCACAAATGCATTGTGATTTAATAAGCAGCCAAGCATTTTAAAGTTATGTAGTAATGTGAATTTTTTTATAGTTTTTAGAAGGATATTAAATAAATATTAAGAAATTCGAATTTTTGAGAGAATCGAGAAGAATATATTTTTGGTAGGTTATTTTGAAATTGATTTTGAGTGGGTGTAGTATTACACCAGCCAGTATTGGCCAATATTTTACACCAGAGCTATAAATCTTCTCACCGCGTTTTCATAGATATTTATAGGTTTTTTTTAAACTCTTTAATTTAAAACTCTCAACATTGCATTATCTGTATATAAGTATATTTATGCATTCTATAATGTTATAAATTATAATAGGTACATAAAACATAGTACTTACACATCTATCAAACTGACCATCATAAATTATATGATATGTAGTGATGATATACGCTATACCATTGATTAAATACCTTAATTGTATATTTATCAATGGTTATACGAAGGTATGTACATTACATATAATAATATTACGAAAGTGATACAATATAATTACTCTAAATTTTAAATCAAACTATAAAGTAATGAACTTTATAGTTATGTATGTTAGTATGTTATTTTATAATTTTTACTAAAATATTATAGCACAAATGTTTTTTTTTTAATTTTAAATATATTCAATAAAATTAATTTTAAGGTTTAATTTCCAATAACCTTAATTTAGTAATTTTAGTTAGGATAGTTAGACAGTACTAGATAAGTAACTGAAATATCATCTATTCTATCTCCACCCCCAATAATAGATATGTTGATTATTATTTAAAGTTATTTTATTACATACCTCATTTATAATTTTTGACTTGAAACATTTGTATCTCAAAACCGTTATAGTTGGAAAAATAATTTTAAGAGATGTACTGTGTGTACGGGTAATATGTATGTTGTTTAGCATTTATTAAAATATTATGCTGTTTGTTTGTATGTTCTCAGTCGTTTTTCCGTATACAAAGCTATAGCCCCATCGGGATAGGATATACAAAGTCATGTATATCACATTAATTTGAGGATAAAACCACAATTACAAAACCATGTTAAATCTTATAAAAAAGTCTTACCTTTTTCCATATTCTTTTCAAGTCACTTGGAAAAAAGTTTCTAGCAACACCAAAGCAACCTATTGATCTTCTTTTGTGGCGAGACCTGGTCTTGTCGTTTTCCAACCATATTTTTCCCGGAAATCAAAGGGAGAGAGAACACTCTTAAATTTATAGCACAGATTGGTATCCCCAATAATAACGAGCTCGATAAATTTTCATGGTTCATTTGAGAGTAACTGGTAACTGCATCAAACGGATAACTGTGTCAAATAATAACGAACGAGTATTACTTTTTGAAATGAGCCATTATATGATTAGATCAATGTATTACGCGGTTTAGAGGTATTAGACGACATATAGATACTGGTATTATATATTTTTTTTAAAAAAATGTTTTTTGAGAGTAACAAAAAATACATTTTAAAATTGATAAATAATCACAGGGCTGGATTGGATAAATTCGGCTCACCGATACATTCATAATAGTATTATTAGACATATCCAAATAAATTAAAAAATAATTTCCAACAAGATTAAGAATCTGAAATATTTCACAAATACGTTATTATAATATATTATTATTATTAAATAACTTTAAACTCAATAATACATTTATTGTGTATTGTATAATATTTATTTATTATTGACAAGATCCATCAATACTATTATATTAAAATATTTGGAGTTTTAATAAATAACCTCTATAGTCTATAATGTAAGACTATAACAACAGTTATAGATAAGCTCAAGAATATATTAATAATAATATTCACTATGACGATACTGTGATATTATAGGAATACCTTTTTTTACGAATTCTATACGATATGCACGTGAAAGGTAAAGGTAAAGGTTTTCCGTTTACTGTACATTCGTAATACAAATTGTGCGGTGGCATATAGTTCATTAACATCGAAACTTTATTTTATTAACACACAAACCACGCACCCATATCCATTATTCATGATGTTAACTTTTCGAAAAATCTTGAGCTATAATTTCTTTGACAATCAAAACATTGTCGTGTGAGTGATTGGTGTATAATAATATATTATGCATTATTTATTCTTATGTAATTTACTTGGTACGCACATCAAAAATGTTAGAATTTCTTAACAGCGGAGAAATTAATTGAGTAATTTAAATTTAATAGACCCTGTAATGAGAAATATTTTCTTGCGAATATAATACATATACATATCGGTTAATTATACAAATAATTGTACGCATTTGAAATATTTCTAAAAATATATTTTAATTTTATTCGACAAGCATTTTTACATCTGATATATTTCCGTTTTTAAACAACAAACTCATCGTTTTTAAACAGCAAAATAATTTGATATTTTAAAACAAGTTTTTATTTTTTTATTCAGAATTTCGAGGGCTTTTGTGAATTTTTAAAAAGGTTCCCTGATATCTGTTCCCTATTGTTTATTTCAGCACTTTAAAATGGAATCTTTTTATTTTAACTCCACTATAAAAATCTGAATTTTCAAAATATCCGACGTAATATAATGGATATATAGAAGAGTGTTGCTGATCCTTGAGATTTGCAGAAGTTATATGTAATTTACACAAGTTACACAAGAATAAAAAAAAGTTTTAAAAGTGAATAGAATAATTTTATTTTGAAATAAAATATCAATTACAAATAATTTTAATTTCACATCAGAGTAAATAGTAATATTATGTAACGTTTTATGTTTTTGATTTAATACGGTTATATTATACTTAAATTCTATTAGTGACATTTTTTGTTTTTATTTATTAGTGTGCAGCAGTCATACATACATATACTATTGATATATATACACACACATGCGGATCAATACACAATATACATAATTATAGTGACAGAAATTACCAAAAACTTTTTAAAATCTGAAAGTAACGGGTTTTGTGAACACACAGAAGGGATTTTCAATTTTGTTTAGTATTTATATAATTGGTTTTTAACTGCTTAGTCTATTTTTCCAACCATAACGAGAATTAAATCCTTTTAAGTGAGGATTTCGCAAATACAACTGTGGTACCTATATATTATGTGAATAGCAAGTAAGCTGCTATTACAGCGTAGTGAGTAAAATGCGTTATATTCTTATTTAAATCAACTCATAATCTAGTGTATTATATCTATTTATGAAAAAAGAACTAAAAATCTGTTGAATATTATTTTACAAAATTATATTAAAATAAAACAATGATAATAATAACAACAACAATAATAACTACATATTAACATTAAGAGCCAAGAGGTGCTCACTTGATCAGTTAATATTTTTCTTTATCCTACGACTTACATTCATAAAATATAGTAAATACTCCTCTTCATATTCCATTAATTATGATTACATTATTTAAATTGAGGTATCATAACCTATAATATCAATCATAAAGAATAATACCTACCATTTGTATTTTGTCGGACATTTTTATTTATATTTTTATTTTTAAGAAATTAATTGCCTAGTATTTATTATTTTTTTATAATACTATTAACTTATTTTTAAATAAAAATATTAAACAAAGTTTCTAATAACAAACAACCAATATTATTCTAATATACGTTAACATTAATCTTTATTAATATTAAACAGAAATCCTCTTTAATAATAGGTTAGATAACTATATATTTAATAATAATGGTTAAAACAACCATATTTTATCTGTGTAAGTCGTGTACAAAAATTGTACTCTTATGCCTCTTAAGGATATAACATTTATAAGGATTATAGTACTACTACTTGATAACGATTCACGAAGACACTAATTAATAATACATCATTATTTAAATTGGTGAATCTGTATTTAATAAATATATTTATTTTATTAATTAGTTAAATAAGAAATAACTGTTAATTAAATAGACATATTTTATAACTAACTTTCAATTAACTGATACAATTTATAAAAACACAAAAGTTCGTTAATATTTATTTTACTATGCGTTGTATGTTTAATATGAATATAAAACATACTAGAGACTTAATTAAAAGATCACATATAATTAGTATTCAGATTTATAATTACACATAATATATTTTAAATATATAAAAAACATTACTTCTATAGTATTTGCATAATATACAATCTTTAAAATCGCCATCTATAATTATTGGAGTAGATTGAAAACTTACCTGTCGTATATTTAAATTATAGTTAAAAGTAAAATAAATCAATACAAACTGCCAAATCACATAAGTAAAATCAATTAATTTCGCGTTATCATTATGTGCCCACTGCCCATACTGTTGTCACATAAATTATAGCCGATTTGACAATATCGTCAGATATAAAGATAACGAAAAATAATATTGTACTAAAAATACTACAGGCCGTCTGTAACATATACTATTATACTAATATTTAATACTATATAACTACGATTCAAATAAAGGTTGTGAAATTTAAAGTATTTCAATCGGCATAGTATAGGTTTGGTTTTCATTTATTACCAATCTACCAATTTTGTTTTGAAGTAAACGGTAAATTTATTAAAAATTTAGAACAATTAAGTCTGTACACTTGTTTTGCTGTAGTATACCATGTGCCATGTACGACTCTCATATCTCTAATTCCCACTGCACGTATCCATCCATATTTTACAACGATACATTGATATGACAGTTTTCGTGTTGCGATACGAAGACACAATAGTACCTATATATGTACCTACCTACAACCTACGTACGAAAGAAAAATAGCTCTAATACAATTCCAATTGAAAAGTTCAATATTATTCGTCACGATCTACTCTCTATCGATAATTCAAATTGCGATTACAAATGAACAACCTATACAGAGTGTAACATAAACATCGAACAACTGCGACCATCATAACTTAAGTTGTTATTTTTGTCGAACCTAACTATTTGGTTAGTTAATTACATCAGTCTACTATTTCTGTTACGGGAATTATTGAATTAAATTAAAACAAATTTATCGATTTATACTCGGATTCTAAAAATGTAGGAATTGTTGGAATTGTATCACTCTATCCGATCATTATTAATTTTAGTTGAAAATCGCATGTGTGTGTATGTCGATCGATTTATTATCACAATCACGCTATTACACGACCTAATTCATTTAGGAATAAACGTTATGAATACAGATATACATATATTATTATTTTGAAATTGTGGCTGTTTACTAAATTTGAAAGAAGAAATAAGAACTCGTTTTTATAAATAAATGCAGACAAAATAAGTGCAATTCAACATTACCCTCTGTTACACACTGTATAGTGTATACCATCGAATTGTAATGCAGGCCACAGGCGTTTAGCTGGTAACAAGGGAAACGACAGGGCTTTACAAAATGACGATGTCTCTTGTAACATCGCAAAAAATATATAGTGTTTTGAGTAATGATTTCTCAGTTACTAATTACTATATCGTATATCTACTGAATGAATTAGTTTGCCCACGTCTCATCGCTGGATAATTTTAAACAGTGGGGCGTTCTCGTTGTAGGTATAATATATATATGGTATATGAAATATGGTTTTGGTAATTACAGACGTAGGAACTAGTCAATCTCTTTTTTTTTTTGTTGGCTAAAACGTATTTGAAAAATTATGGTTCGAGAACTCGCGGCTGTGCATACCGCGCAATACCGTGTTATTAAAACCCATCGCGATAATATATTAATACGACACCGCCGTATGGAATACCTAATATTATATCGTTAGTCATTGTAGTGGTACGAAACAATATTACGTATTTATCTGGCCGTACCGATACTAAATTGTATGGAATCAACGAAATTCTAATGTTTAATCGGCACACGTATTATATTATTACGTACGCATGCGGTGTATTATAATAATGTGTGTATAATACCGCAACCACGCATGGGAATGTACATACGGCAAAATGTTTATCGACTCAACCAGTATGATATTTGTTGAACATTACAACGTATAATAAGTAACAATAATAATAACACGCGTACGCTGTGAATATTACCGCCGTATACACATTATACATAATACATTGTATATACGTGTATATAGTGGAATTATATATACGTTCGGTGTGTACACACTCGTGAGAAATGCATATTATAGGCGTTCAAATATGCGTATTTGCATTTGATTTATTTATTTTTTCCGATTACGATGTGGTTATACTATGCGCGATCAGTGTTAAGCCCGTCTGTGTTATTAAATCGATTAAATGCCCGGTGATGTAGTAATATCGTTTAAATGCGATTTGCCGTGAACAACGAACGGCGTGCGCCCATCACAATCTGCAGATAAGTCGATATTAATACTGCGGCATTGGTCCTATTGCCGATAGAGGGAACTCCGAATTAACGTGTGATACTCCACTTGCCGATGTATCACTTCCTAACTTATTAGTTATTATTTTGTATGGCCGTCCACCCGCGGGACAATAATCTCGAATACCATCACATTCGTTATAGCCTAAATATAGGTAGGTATATTGGCATAGGTACGTGTTTTTTTGGTTCGATTTTTGAAAAAAGAAACAATTGAAAATCGACTAAAATGCATACATCGATCGTATTATTCGCGTAGCCGTGATATAGTAACCGGATAGCTCCTCTAACACAGTTAAACACTAATTGTTTTTAGACTATTAACGACTTTGAAATATATCAGCTGAGAGATATAAAAAAAACAGAATGTCGATAAACGGCCAACGGATAGGTAGGTACGAATAAAACGAATAACAGATAGATTATAAAGCACTCTGTACCCTTCTCTTCCTGAATGTTTTATTATTACAATGTTAAACAGATTAATCTGCACAATGGATGAGCATAATGAATTTATATTACAATAAGACTATCGAGAGGCGAGAATGGCGCGAACAACCCGTTTGTTATATACCTAATACCTCGTTTAATAATTTATTTATTAGATAATTTAATAAATCACTAATCCTGCAATTGCGTTTTGTCAGGAGTAGAAATCGGAAAGAGATGACATTATCGTTTTTCCATAAAAGGGTTAGTGTAAGAGAATAGAGATTAATAGAGATATAGGACGATACGGTGAAGATTTGCGTGTTCATCCGAGTATCTGTCTATATTGAACTACTTGGACGTCTTCGGTGCCGTGTTACGGACGAAACGAAAACACTCCTGGGAAATAATTTAGCATGGGCGTGACGTTTATTTTTAGTTATCGCCTAGACGCAACGAGACGAAAGCTGTCATAAGCCGTCTAATATCGTTATTTACTAACGAATACACGTTTCAACATTTACGTGGATAAATGTCGCTTATCGCCGCTATCGGTAGTAATGATGATGATGAAGATGATGACGATGATAAGCTGTAATATTAATAATAATACTGTGCTTATTATTTTGTTTTTTTTTTCATTCAAAACGTTGTTCCGCTCGTCTTTTTCTATGGACCGGGAGGAAGACTGTTTAGACGTGCCTATACCATAGTATTAATCATTCATGAATTGCCTACGTTTAAGTATTTATACGTCACACAATAATTGTACGCAGCCAAAAAACACAACTGCAGTTTAATGATATGTTATGAAAAAATACATAATTTAACATTAAAAACAGACTAAACTACTGCACATATGGCCAAACGAGTTTGTTGTATAAAAACCCCAATCAACAACCATAAAATGTTATTATTCATACAGAAACTATTTTTTCGGAAAATTCGATATGTACTTTCTTGGAATATCTAATTATTTATTACTATTTACTGCGCATTTGCATTTTCAAAATATAGCACACAAAAACACAGCTAAGACGGGGGTGATGTGCCAGCTGACGACTACAACAACGCTGCCTGCTGTCGTATAGTATATTATAATATTAAATACGCGTCAGATCTAGGACAAAGTTAATGAAAAACATTTCATTAAAAGATGGTGTAATGTCTCTTCTCGTGTAATAAATCAAAAATTCAAAAATTAATTTATCAATAGCACTTTTTAGTTTTCGTCAATAATAATAATATTGAATTCCCAAAAAAAGTAATTTTTTTTTGTTCATTGTGCTTAATATTATAAATTTAGTTACAAAAATAATATAAATTGTTATAAGTTTTTTTTATTCTATGATCGCTATAATTAACGACATAACAATTTAATTTCCTTAGACTTTTGTACAGCGTATTGGAAATTTTTATACGCAACTTTCATGCTTTTTATTTAAACTGCTAATTAATAAAACGAAATATTGACCTAAGTTAAATTATTACCAACCCAGTTAAATGTATCGACTCACATAAACATCATAAATATTTTTCGATATATTAATGCGAGCCCATTATTTGCTAGTCAACCCTTAGCTATACCGAAAACCTAAATTTAAACATTGTGCTAAAACTATTAAATAGCCAAATAGGAACCTAACAATATATACGAGTACGCCATTACATGTATACGAAAGACTAATTAATAGTATACGCATAGAAGGTAACGCAACGTCCTAGAATCGTAATATTAGAAGATAATGGAATCTACAGAATATCTAAAATATGTAAGACGACGAACGTGGAATTTTAAACCAAATTAAAAAAAAATGTCATTGGACCAATTGGTATACTCGATAACTGATGAGTTGTATATTTGATCAATGGACGTTTTTATGAATTGTAATTTTTTATCAACTATTTCATCGAGACACAATATATTTATAAACTAAAATTATTTTACATGTTACAGGCACTCGGCAACAAACCATCACGTTATCTTATACACTCATAAGACAATAATAATGTGATACAAAGACCACGATGACGTCAGCGGTTTATCATTCCTTCTCTTTCTTGTGTCTCGTTTGACTTATTATTATTACTATACCTAACCAACCCCTGTCGCCTAACCGAGACGGGTATTGTATTTACACTATATACTATATATTATATATACATAATTTAACCGTGCAACGCGTAAACGGCGATAGTAATTTGCAGACTCGATTAATTTGCCCGTTAAACTTGTCGTTTCTCGTAGTCGTATTCAAAACACAATATTATTATGATATATTAATATTGGCGGTCGACTGTGTAGATGAGGTACGAGGAACACCTATCTTCTGTAGGTAATCACGCGTGGTGGTGTGTATTTTATCTAACGACTAAATGTTACTATTACAAACTCTCTCTAACCCTGACAAATATTTAATACACGGGTAAGTCATAAGTGTACGACCGAATGGTAAATATTTATACGATTTCAATACTATGGTAGGTTTACTGACACCTTTAGTTTATACTAAAATATGATGAGAACGATTATCAATATTATTACATTATACATTTTAATGTTATTAATATATGTTAATTTTGTTACAGGCTACCTGTTTCATAGTTATTTTATAAACACTAGCTTCCTTTAATTGTATTAATATAATGCATCGCTACAATTCAACGTATCAGTATTGTTATTAGCATAAAAAAAGGTTAGGAACTTGTAAGTTGTAACACTATAAAAGAAGTTTAAAATATACACTTATTATTTTAAAGAGCTTGTAAAAACGACTTTTGATGTGATAAAATGTATGTTCAATGTCTGAAAGCACTAGGTATTTAATCGTTCTAATTTATCGATGAAATTTTAAATTATTTAATTTAAAATATGTATACATCATGTGTAGGACATGAAAAAAAATCATGGTAATAAAATCCTAAAAGTATAAGAAATCCATAAAAATATGAAAATAATTAAAATTTTATACTGGATATATTTATACTTTAAAATTAATTTGTTTATAATTACTCTACTATATTTTACCACATTTAATACAGATATAAGATTGCTATAAATCCCAAATCCTGGTTTTTAGTTATGTACATTGTACGATAAACATACAAATTAACTGGACCGTTTTAGAATATAAAAATAGCAGTTTACATTTAGTGACATTAAATGTAACAGAAAAGTTTCCGGTCTTTTGATGTGGTATTTTGTTTTTGGGACAGTTAAAACCTCAAAACCTTCTATGCATATTACGGAACGAAACCAATAGACTTTACTCGTTTACGCCAGAGAGATTATTCTTCTAATATTTTAAACCTAAAAAATGGGTCAAATAAAGGGAATAAAATATGTGAGCAATAGTGTACTTATATACTTTGGCTTCTTTCAACAAAATATCAATCATTCACGTTTGTGAATCAAGTGAGTTCTGCTTAGAATTTATGAATGTGATAGATGTCGGTTAAAATCTACATATAGGTACTGAATAGATGGTAGGTATCTACAATTCATTAGTTGATGGTCTGCACTATTGTGAGTAGTATGGCAGGGCGATGACAAGTGCCTAACTTTTGTAGTATATCCTTAATATGACAATGACTTTTGATAAAATTAATTTTCAAGTCTTTTATTATAATACTTAAAAAGACGTCACACCCGCACGTTTATTGTCTTCGTCTTACAATCAGAAAACATAGAAACATTTTGTTCAACAGTTATAATAATTCTGTGTTGTAAGTTTTAACATTAGAGTGGATTGGCCTTTTACAAAACTTAAAGGTAAGCATATTACGTCTTCTATTCTCTAGATAGTTCTTTGTAATTAAGTGAGATTTGAGAATTTTCAAATTTTAATATTTTACACACTGATAACTCGTTTAAATTTAATATGGTAAACAAAAACAAAATAACACTGATATTGTTTTTAACTTTAAATTTGATAATCATTAAATTTACTCTTTTATAAAACTAACAACACAAATTTACCATTTACATATGTAAGACGGATACGACACGCATGTGTGTGGCGTCCTTTTAGTTAAATTATTTTCATGAGTTATACCAATTGATTTAATTATAAATCATATAATATGCTACTTAAAAAGTATATTGAGTATTAATTTAACTATGTATAATTGAATTTAAGTTTAAGTTTTGAATCTTTAGCAACTATAGCAATATACATTTTAAAATGATTACAAGTTTTTGGTAGTATAATTTAAATATTAGAAAATAAATTATCTAATATGAATAAGCTCTATGAAATTCGTAAAATATTAACTCTTTTTGTTTTTAAAAGAAAAATTTAGAATTTTATATATTTTTACCTACACTAATAAAAATACTGGGTTAATCGTATTATTATATTATACTTTTACCATTATTTTATTATTATTGTTAGTTTTTTTTCGTAACAAGTAAATTTAGAGTGGGCATTCGGCCAAAGTCACGGGAATGGTAAACAACGGTTAATTTTATATTTGATATTTCATAAATATTAATAGATGGGTACCTACTTAAAAATGTGTCGTTGAATTTGTTTTATTAATTCAAATTAGAATAGGTGAGCGTTTTAATTGATTGACAATACACATTTTATGAATACTATTTACTTGAACAATATTGTATTTGTATATGCATAAACATATGTTGTAGTAAAAATAGAACGTGGGTGGTCTAATTATGTACTCATATAATAATACAAAAACTTTTTTTAATTACAATTTTAATTAGGTACTTAGGTATTTATTGCTATTTAAAAAGTTATATACTCATGAGTGAATTCCTGAAGTAAAAAAAAAATAGTTTAGGTATAAAAAATAATTAAATAATTGAGTTTTTTATAAATATAAATTTTATATTATTATTAAAACAAATGCGTTTAAAACAATCTATAGGCACTAGTAAATAGCAATTTTATTAATGATGTTTGGCATTAATTGGGTCTTCTTAAGTGCGAACGTGATTTAGACGAATTTCCTTGAAAAATATAAAAATAACAACAATGTATGCTTTATGTAAAGAGCTTGCTGAATGTGTAAAATGTACAGGAAATTAAAAAATATACAAGTATTTCAAGGACGTTAGTTCCTAAGATAAAAATTATTCATAATTAATGACTTGAGTAACAAACATAAAATATTATAATATTTTTTAAATTTATAAAAATAATAATATAATATTAGAATAATTTGGCTTATGAAATAAATGTGTGTACAAGACAATATGACACTTTGTACAACGTAATATAATATTATATATTTATGTTTACAATTTTTCATATTTTTTAACCTTTTATTTTCTTATTTTAACTTTAGGTAATTAAGTTATAATTACGTATTTATTTTTCAATATTCTTTGTAAAGTAAATCTAACAAATGACAAATATGCAGTACATTTAAACGATGAAAACAAATAATTGAGAAGTCAATAACGAATGCAACACTATTTTTATGATAAATCTCAATAATTTGTTTAGTATAGCATATATAACTTTTACCCATATATAGACAGGCATGTTAATTAATAAGTCATTTTTGTTTGTCATCTGTTAAGTTTTGCGAGAGAAATCTTTTTGTCGTGAAATTTATTGCCAAATGTTATTCTATAACGTCATGTCAGACTACATACACTTTATAATTAAACAGGATACGAAACAATCCATTTATTTGTCGAAACCAATGTATTTGTATAATATAAATACGAATTACGAACAAATGACATGTACTATATACAATACATCAATACGCCTGTTCCATGTATCTGATTTTTTTTTGATTTTATTTAATTAAATTCGATTTACATATTGATATATTATTATTATAGTGAAGTCGATGTACCTATTTAAATATAATAAACAAAAACAATAATACGTTTTTTTATTATTACATCTGAAGGTACCTATAGCTATGGATGGATGTTGGAGAGGGCATACGTTTGTAAGTTAAACATATTCCGTCCGGTATAGGAAATGAGTATTTGATTTTGAATCCAAAACACGTAAGAGTTCAATTATAAAATTCAAAAATATAAACAAAACAAAACAAAAAACAATGCACATTGAAAGCATTATTTTTAGATTACGAAAGACGTTTTTACGTATACATAATAGCCATCTAATATAATATATTTATATGTATACAGGGCGTTTTCGGTGTTTCCGTTCTAATATTGACAACCATCATCTCGCGTGTGTTAGCGATGAATAGAATCGTAAACCGATTTACAAAGAAAAGAGGAGAGGGGTTATCATTTACTATCATTTACTGAAGTATGAATTCAGAATTTCTATAGGACACTCCCAAGTAGTGCGAAAAATTTGAATAACTGTATTATGTTATATTTGAGACGATAAAGGGAGTGCTCGGCGAATCACTCTGTACACGGATACTCGCGTATTATAATACTATAATATAATACCTACTCTACAATAGTCTAAAGTCTGTGCGGTAGCGACCGATGACGAAACGTTTATTGTACCCGGTCGTCTAATCTTGAGGTTGGGCTGACCTTGAATAATCGCACCGTCTGCCGATGACTAACCGCGGCGGTTTAAAAAATAAAAGTCAACAAATGAAATAATATAATAATGCATGCAACAATATGATGAAAAAAAAAAAAAAACGAGATGACACACAATCGTGGAACCGTGAAGTAGCCGTAGCTCTCATCGCGGGGATGTGCGCCGCGTACATATTATAACGAATCATTTCCTGCAGTAGGAATACGATGGTAATAATAATATAACGCGTGTCCCCCCACGTACGTGTTTATAACGCACAACAATATATACGATATACACACCGCGACGGAATGGTACGATTATTTTTTTCCTTCGCCGTTTCCATCGTCGTAAAGAATGCGATCACATTATAATATACGCGCGCACACACACGCGCGCGTACCGTGCACGTTTTCATCTCATCAGCTTTGCGTCTGTGCGCGGGTGCAAGTCTCTGCTGTCGAGGGTTTATTGCGCTCGGCGACGTCTTATACTACGCACACACAGCCAGGGCCCTATAGGTATATTATATATAATAATAATAATATACACATAAACGCGGACAGAGTATAATAATATTATGTGGGTAGGTCGGACGTATAGGTATTATGTACGTATACATAGGTTCGTTCCGCGGGCGTGTGTGGATGTGTAAGACGTATATAACACGTTTTATTACGTGCGCCTATAAAAAAAGAAAAAGAAAACGGGGCGAGTCGGCGGGGCAAAGTCGTATAACACACACACACGCGCGCGCGACTAGGCAAAAATAACAAAAACTTACGTGTATTACGCGTATATATGTATATATATATATAATACCGGCTATATAAACGTATATATGTATAATACGTATATTGTATATGGTCTGATTATTGTTCGGGCAGATTGTGTGTGCACAGACGACGACGGGGTAACGATACGTATACGTATATAACATGTTATGTACCTATGGCGTGGTTGTGCGCGTGTTGGGTTGACGGCGAGAATGGCGCGGATCGAGGGAAAGGGTCGTTCTCGCAAAACCTTACGGCTTATGATATCGCATATAAAGGTCTTGTGGTGTTTACTGTGTATGTGTCGTACATGTATACGGCGGTAGTGTCGATCCTCTTCAAATGCATATTATAGATTTATCCGCGGTGTTTTTTAGGCGACTATACTACGATGTATTCATATACACGCAAAGGCCAGATTTTTTTTTTATCACTATACACAGACGTTTTATCGAATAATTTATGTTTTTGAAAGTATTTTTTCATCGTTATGTCACGACATTTTGTAGGAAAAATTATGTTTCCTACTGTTTTCGATCGTTAATATTTCTTTCGAGTTTTAAAAACTTTAACACTCATAAATAAATTATAAATATTATAAAATATTCTTCAAAAAAAATATTTAAATCTGAACAAGTGCATAGCTGATTTATTATAAGTATATTTAAATTTTAGACGATCGGAGTATCTATTAAATCAACATTTGCAACTTAACACGATGTACGAATACCATTTTTATACATTGACATTATCAAAAAAGTATTATATTTTGGAATATATAAAAAAAAACTTTAAAGATGATAACAATATTATTGTATTATAATACAACAGGCGTTAGATGAACATCAAAATAGTTCATAATAATGAAATGGTAGCTTTGAATTTCATTTTTAAAGATTATCTTAGTTAATGATATAGAATCAAAATAAAATAAATTGTCAACAACGCTATTAATTTTTAAAAATGTATTCTCATATAATTTACATAAAATATCTGAAATTAACTCCATATTCAATAGAATACGCTAAATGGTTTGAAAAAATGATTTTTTAATAAAGAGTAAAATCGTTAAACAATAACGAAAAAAATTTAAATACTGTATTTGAATAAATAAATAAATACGTTATTGCTTTTTTTAATATTATAATTTCTTTAATTAATTTTTTTTTATCTTTACTTGACTACTATTTTACTTTTTACAAAACAGTAAAAAAAATACACTCATCGTTCCGCTCAAAATATAAAATATAAGAGAATAACAATTCCTTTTTACTACTTATACTTTATAAGAAAATATTTAAAAAGCTATTTTAAGTCAATTAAAAATGAATAATGTAATTGGTTCTGTCTTCTGCTTGTTATAAACAAATTTTTAATATTGTTTATTATATAATGTTAAATGTAAAATATTAATAAAAATAAAAATGATAAAAACTCAGATTAAAATTATCACTAAAATTAATGTCTTATTTTTATTCATACTAAATAGTTTTCAGATGGAGCAATCTATTATTCGATAAATAAACTACATTGTAAGAATAACAATAAAAAGGGATGAGTAAAATAGTTATTTTAAGCTTCTTGAATTCATAAACTACATCACAATACATATTATATATTATAGAAAAAGTTTTTTTAATGGTGATTAATGATTAAAATAATTTAAAGTTTCTTTGGTTACATTTTTCCATTTTTTTTTTTTTAAATAAGTATTAAAAGTTTTGAAAAAAAAAATCCATTGTTAATAATGGTTTTCATTCATATTTAACAAAAACAATAAAGTCATATTAAGAAACCTAGTATTTGTATAATTATATGACAATTCAATGTCTCCACAATAATGCATTTTAACTAAATTTTATCAAATGACATTTCTTATTATACTCAGTATTTGCTTTAATTATTAAAACATTATAATTATTATTATATAAGTAATAACTTAACTAACAGCTTAATTATGTTTATTTGGTTAAATTTATTGATCATACAAAGAATAATATAAGAATAAACTATAAAGAAAGTTAAATACTAAAATAGTACTAAGTTTATTATTATTATTTATTTACCATCATCGCCTATCAATAATAATAATTATTATTCTATTATATAGTGCCATGTATATATATTTATTAAAAATTTACTGTAAACATAATGCATATATAATTTTTTAAATAAAATATAATTAATAATACATGATAATCTATACAGGCGCGGATCCAGACTAAATTTACGGGAGAGGGGGGGAACGCTATCGTATCTTATCGGCTGCCAAAAACAGCCATCCTAAAATTTTAAAATTTACCTGTGTGGCAGAGTCTACGGGGGGAGGGGGCATGGCCCCTTATCCTCCACTTGGATCCGCACCTGAATCTATAACTAATAACTTACGTAGAATAGATGGTATTATCTTAATTTTAAAATCCAAATAATATATAAATGTGAAGTTCTAAGTCTTAAGTTATATTTTATGATAACTACCTAGTACCTACTTATTTAAACTTTAAATTGTAATCAGTTAATTATTGTATAAAATAAACAAAATTAAAAAGTATTATTGTTTTCTACGCTGACATAAAATAAATGATGTTTAACAGAAATGTATTTTAATATTTTAATACCAAATGGCTTGTAGATAATATATTATAGATTAAATACACGGCAAATTAATGTTTATTTATCATGTATAGAAGGCGCTGATACATAATTTATTATGTCGTAAATAATTTATGACTTAATAAGTATGTTATTACGGGGGTTGTAAATTCATATTATATACACTCGTTTTGTACGGTATTAGTTTACTGAGCTTTTACTACTTTTAGGATATAATGATGGTTATTGGTTAGATTAATCATTATTAATGACTATAGTAATAATGATCAAATTATATAGGCAATACTGTCATAATAATACAAAAAGTTATTTTAAACAAAACTATACTATTTATAATACGTATAAAGTGTTTATTTTCTACTTGTAAGATTTTAATACTCAAATGCCTAAAAAATATTTAATATATTATATCCATTTATAATGTCTTTAGTAAAAACGTTTTTAGTAAATTGCTTAAAAATAATAAAAATATTTTATTATAAAAAAATTGATTTTAATTACCTATCAAAAATATTTTTAAAATGAAAATATTTATTATCATAGTATACTTGTATATCCAATATTATATTTTACATATACTATGTATTAGTTCATATTAGTAGTATATAAATGAAATACAGAAATCGGTAGACTTGTGAGTTTCACTAGAAAAATATTTCGAAGAGTGAATATAAAAAATCATCCTACGTAAAACCACTAATGAGTATTAATTTTTCTTACAAAATATTAACAGCAATGTTGCAAACATTTTTTTAATAAAAAATGGATTAAATAATTGTTATTGCCTAGTTAAATTTTCTTATGCAACTTCTCATAAAAATGTATTTAATTATAAAAAATATGCAATATAAAATGTCGTATTCTCTGCAGAAGCACGACTATAGAATTTATTTTTTATGGGAGTTATATATTGTATTAAAATAGTAATAATATGCTATATAATAACGTTATTTGTAATCGAAAATTTTACAATTAGCTAGGTAGCTATTATAAAATATTCAAAAATAATATATTATCAGAATACTGTAAATATTATAAACTTTAAAATATAAAGCATTGCATAATTATTTTATTCTGGAGCATTAAATATATACTTATATTATTATGGGCCTATGTTCCTCATTATGAGTCGTAGTTGGTGATGTTGACTGGTGCTTAGAAAGTAAATTTGTAATACACATTAAAGTTTTTAAATAATAATAATTTAAAAATAATACTTATAACTTTAATTCTCATTTTTATTGTCTTATTATTAGGAAAATGCTTCAATCGCATTTGTTGTCTTCACCAAAACCGTAACTGAAAAAAAATTTCGGGGGGTGTCCAACATTTTTTTAAATATAGATATTCAAAACGTATAATTAATAAACTATATTCACCAATAAAATATTTCTATTTTTAAACATTTTGGTTGGGTTCTAGACCCCGGAATCTCCTTCCAGTTACGGTCTTGTGAAAATTTTTCACCTTGCAAGCACATAACATAGCAAATATACATTCAGCAGTTCTGCAAATTTATTAGTTTCATTAGGTTTAATATTAGAGTTATTTAACTGTTATCTAATTTGAAGGTAAAACCACTATCCCTGTATTTTTAATACTGCGTATTTCATAAATAATTTTGAGGAGGTTTATACCCTTAGGTTTGGTTAAAATGTATTAACTTATAATTCTAAAATCCTTCGACACTGGCGAGTGGGCGGTGTCACTGATTCTTTGTAGGTATCTATATTAAAACATTCTTATTTTCTATATAAGTTCTACTATTCTATTAAGTTTAACTTTACATCTGATACATATATACAATTGCTGTAAGTCCCAAATGACCTAAACCCCGGTTATATATTATATATATCGCTTATAAAAAATGTATTAACCTACTGACCTAATTGGTAATTAATAAACCTATCTTTGTTCATGTTTCGGTTAGTTTAGGTACCTATAGGATTATCCAAGGGCCGAGGGAACACATGAATATTTCATTGATATGAACACGGTAGGTTCATAGCGAATCTATAATAAGCATATAATATTAATTTTTGTATTTCATTCGGTACGTTTCCCTACGATGAAGATTTATTTATATGTACTTTAAGAAAATTCTATAGAAAATGCAGGTAATTCTTCAGAGTTCAGATTGCAATAAAGTATTGATTATTATTTTATATACAGCTGATGGTAATTTTATTAGATCTCGTAATTTGGTACTTATATTAATAGTTATATTTGGTAGCGAATCGATTTATTACTTTGTAAGACATATTTTATTATTCACAAAAATGGACAAAGTCAAGTTAAATATTTGAATAACATAATAAATTGAGATCTCAAATGTTATATAATGATAAATAATTCAACGACAGTAGGTATATTGTATTATTACTTGAGCTTTATTATACGCGGATACATCACTATATACATGAAGGTTTACTGAAAACATTTTACATGTATAATTCATTTAAACCGTACGTACATTGTTCAGTAAATTACCGCGTGTGGCCTGACCTAGATTTAATTTTTTTTAAGTTATTAGAGCGCAATAAGAATTATTGAAATTTAGATCGACCGAAAATATGTCGTTTCATATAGTTGAAACCGTAAAATTGTCTATGAAAAACTAATCAACTAAAGAATTATGTGCAAATCTATAATTTTGAAAACGTATCAGTGATTGTTTATCATGAATTTCTTTTATCCCCATCAATTTTTCCGAATCCACTTTTGATTTTGTTGGTAAACCAAAATTGATAGCGAATGGAAACCATCGCGCACTGCGGTAAAATGCGCACTGCGATGTTATAAAAATGTATATTAAGTTTAAAATGGTATTATATTAGAGCGTGACATTTTATTAAACGCATTATTCAGTTCGCTCATAAACATTATTATATGGTGCACATATGCGTGTATACGAACTAGTTCCCGTTTAAGATGGATCGGAAGTGCGATAAGACACAATTCGTGTGTATATATGGTTTCCATTACACCAAAATGTGCGCATAAAATAATGTGCGTAAATTTTGTGTTGACACAAATGTTATTGTTTCGATTTTTTTTTTATCTTTTGTTTTCGCTTCGTACAAACCGAATACATATTAACATAATGCAATAACCATGGTTAAAACAAACTATTTTATTTCTCCCGGCCAAACGGACAATAATATATAATATTATATTATATTATATATTTTATTTTTTCAGTGGCGACTCTACAAACTGTGTACAGTCATCAAATCCGATTGAAATATATAATGTAGGTATCTAAAAAGAAATGTTATCTACGTTATGATTTTATTGTACATAAATTTGAAAACAAAAAAAATCTTAAACTCGAATATGTAGAGTGTTATCATCGAGTTAAATTTGAATTATATTCAAATATTAGCCATAGCAGTTAGAAACATTCGAACTTCCTTCGTAGAAAATATAAGAATTATTTAAGTCACAAATCAATGTTTGAATTTTTATCAAAAAATAAGCGAATATATTATTTGACGTACTTTCATATATTTTACTTGGCAGTCTGTCGTATATGATACAGTTAATAAATTATATTGATTAAAAATTATGACACAAAATTACGGCCGCATTTTCTACTGTAATTTATTAAATTAATTTAGAGACTTATTTATTATATGAAGTATGACGTGTATTGTTTCATTTCCGTTAACAGTTCAAATGCGACATATGTGTGTGTCGATATATTGGTCCGATTGATTCAATTTACTCCATGTTTCCTGTATTTTGAAAAACAACCTTGAACAACGTTACGTTTTTACTTTAAATCACGAACAACGACGTATATATTCGATACATCAGTATTTTATGGTAGGTATTTTATTCAATCGCAATTACCTATTTGAGATGAAATACTTGTAGATAGACTTGAATAATCGATATTTTTTATCTGTGTTTTCCATCATTATTATTTCATTTTAATTTGAAATTTGAAAAGTGTACAATAAGTTTTCCATCGTTGAAATCGATCAATTTATATGTATAATAAACTTACTATTTATATTGTGATTTTTCAATTTATATGGGTATTTTAAATGTCCTATTTAAATGCAAACGACGTATACAAATATATATCATATTTTATGATTATAATTTATATCCATATACTGAATATGAATGGCCAATGTAGTAAGTCTTTTAGTTCAGCTGAAAAAGCAACATATAAAAAATCAAATTTCCGTTTTATATTGATATCATATATTTAGTATTTCCGTTTAAAAATATTAACAAAATGAAATATAAATTCGTCGACTCATTTAAAAAAATGTATTTTTAGGTTATAGGAAACCGATATGGCGATGCTACATTTTTTTAAATACATTTTATAGTATCGAAAAGTTAAACAGCTATGATAATGTTCATATTAAACAGTCAGTAAATATTTAATCCATCAATCTCACCATAAACTACATTATTTAATTTCACTAATTTTTCCTCCTCAATAACGTACATGATTTAATAGATTGGTTTTCACTACTACAGGATTATTAAAGGTATAAATATATTATATGTATCATACATATATAACGAAGTTCCTACCAATAATGAAAGTTTAAAAACTGTAGAACTCATAGTTTATTACTTTATAAATTATATGTAATGAATTTTCTTTAAATCGATAATGAATTGGGACTGAAAGTTTAATAAAATCGATATTTATAAATATTTTACTTCTAAAAATTGAATACTTTATTCTCTTAATTTAAGTGTAAATAAGTATGCATATTTTTACGGAGAAAAACGATGACTAATACAGAGGTTTTCATAATTCAAAGATTGATAATGTAAACTTCTCAAATCATATTGGCTACACCTATCTAAAAACTATTAAAATATAAAATACAAAGGAAATTAAATAAATTATATTATGCTAATTTATAAAATATTCCAAAGGTAGAACAGTCTTCCAAAGAAGACATATTTTTTTAAATTTTACAATTTATATTTCAAAGTTATTAAACATATCTACTCTAAAAATAATAACAAGTCCTCGGGTTTATTTGATTAGCCTAGCTATGTAGTATGTTAATTAACGGTTCCAGGCGTGACTATTATCTATTGGGATCCATAATATAATGAAAAACTGAAAAATTTTATTTTTATTTTAATAATGATGTACATATTTAGATAATAGAGTGGGAGGAGATCGTTCGTCGTTAGTATAAGTCAATTGCATTAGGTTTGAAAGTGAAAGCGGACCTTTGATTGTCTACCTTTGTTATTGCGAATAAATTTGCCATGACCACAATCACATAACATTATTATGCGTTTTAATTTATATGATAACAATGATAATAATAAATAATTATAATAAAAAAATATAATAATTTGTCGAGGCACAGCACATTTTTTTATAGCTTTAACCTACAACAATTCATGCCGTGACGTAATTCAATTCATCCCTGAATGTTTATTATATATTTCCTATCATTCTGTTATTCATCACGAAGAAAACATATTTATTTATGACTTTACGAGGACACTGATCCACATAAAAAAAAGGAATATACGACCTAAGCCAATCCTGATTTCCCAATTTGTATTTAGTACTAATTCTACACCTAAATGTATGTGTCCACTTTCGCATTGAAAATGTATATAGTAATTTTTTATTTTATTAAAAATGTTAAAACAAGTTTATTACATACAAACAGTCAATTCTATATGCTTTTATATAGTTAAAACTATATATAATATAAATACAAATGTTTTTGAGGTGAACTTTTCTTATTTTTATTTTATTTCTTAAGTATAAAATGTAAATCATATGTGAATATTTTATCTATTTAATACCTAAATAATTTATTGCGTCCAGGATAAATAATACAAATATATAAATTGTAAATGTAAAATAAAACAATTATTTTGTATCAATATAAAGTTGTTTAATATATTTATTATTTTGGTGGTCTAATTCTAATTTCATATAGTTTCTGTTGTCACATCGTTTTCGTTAATTTAACATCTACAAATAAAATCTACTTATATAATTATTTTATACTGATATTAGTAATATTCATTATTTTAAAGTGATGTAATTAAGTGGGTAACTAAAAATATCGTAGACACAATCGATGCTATTAGAAACATAAAAAAAAGTATTTAAAACTGGTCTTTTTTTGTTATACTACATGATGTTATATAGGTTCATATTATAGTACCGTGCTGTATACGAAAAAATATAGATATGGTAAATAGAGCATTTACTATTTTTTTGGTGACCCTGTTTATATAAATATACAATAAACACGGTGGTGAATAGTGGCATATTTTAGTGAGTGAGCGATAGACCCCCCTATTGACTATTCCCCTTAGAGTAGAGTCTGTTTTTTTTGGTTTTTTAAGTATTTTTATGTATAATAATTATGTTTATTTTTAATTTCTATAGTGTATAAAATGCATAAAATTATATAAAAATTATAAAATACCTATTTCTACTCAAACCTTTTATCAATCGAATCGCCAATATGAATTTTAAAGTTCATTACAATAATTTAGTCTGCGTTTATGAAATATTATTAGATACGAATCTTAAAAGTATTAACAAAATAAATTAGTTTTTCATATAAAAAGGTACATTGTATATGTTCTTACATAAATATAAAATGTTTGCCATATTTTTTTAAACCCAATAAACTACGTTTTACTTGCGTATAAGACTAGACTATTTTTTTAATATTTATAGTGTCTTTTTGAACATAGTTTTTATTACAACCCTTAAATATTTTAGCATCTCATTGAAATGTATTATGATAGCAAATTTCAGTCTATCTATACATGTTAGAACACTACGTATCATGCATAATACACTGACGTAATTCGCATAGTTATGAATACTAATGTAAAATATGCTATACGTTTAAAATGTTAGTTTGTATAATTGAAATGATAGTTAATACCACTGGATATATAGTTTGCTGAAAATAAGGCAGTTAATTAATTTTATTGTATTCAGTGTACAATGTACATCCTCATTATATCATATGCATGTATACATGTCTGGCAATTTTAAGTTAAAATGTAATAATTATTAAATTGCTTTTAAGTTGACAGAGTACATTAAAATATACAGACAATATACATTACATTATGCTATATGAATGTATCACGTAATAATAGCATGTGGATAGCACAGAGTAGTATAGGTAAATTGGATCAACTTTAAAAATCAAAACTGATATTTGTATTAAAGTGTTAATTAAGTATACAATATTTGATAAAATTAGTTATTAGTCTAAAATGTTAGATACTTATCCAAAAATAAGATGTTTATTATATTTAAATTACTTGTATCGACTATATTTTCCCATACATATACCTACATGATTCTAAAAAAAAAAGTAAAATTATATTTATATAAGTAGTTTGTATATTTTTAGATTCTGAGCGATAAATTGTGGTTTTATTTGTGTATGCACACAACAATTTATAGTAGAAAAAATGCTTTGACCTATAACTATGAAGGTGCTTTCAGATAAAAAATTGGATATAACTGTTATTTTTAATAGATCAAGATTAAAAATTCTCAGTAATTCTCAAAATAATCAGAAAAGCAAAAATTGGAAGAAAAACAAGAGTTTTTAGCCAAAATCAATTTTAGACCTGATCGATATTGTTTTTTATTTATTTATTTATTTTTTCATGAGCGTTTAAAGAAAGAATTTTGACGAAGTAGGATATGTATTCTCACGTAAAATAACAACTGCTTAAGAAACAATTTTCTTATTTCCTTGTAGTTTTGACATTTTAATTATTGTAGTATGAAACATCATGAATTTTTATGTATCATTTTACTAACTTATTTACTATAATAATTACTAACAGTGGCGGCGCCGGGGACGGGCGAGGTATGGCCATGGCAATATTTGAAAATGGCTGGCCCTACCAGTGGCCCCACTCCTCACCACTGGCCTAACCTTAAACATTATGATATACTCATTTTTAATTTTTTGTGGTCCTACCTAGGAAAAAACCCTGGCGGCGCCACTGATTACTAACTAGTGAATGCATCAATAATATATGAAAATAATATATTTAAAATTTCCCGTGTACAGTTTTATCACTTTACAAAAAATATGTTTGTATATAAGTATAACCTTTGTTGTATGATTTAACTGTTGAGCTATCATAGTTTATACTGTTTATATTATAAAATTTATACCAGTAGTTAATAAAAACAAAAACTAAAAAGAAAAAGAAAAAAGTATTACTTTGAAAAATAATCTAATAAGTAGAAAAATTCTTTATTATTATGCAACTTTTAAAAGTAGGAAATACAGATTTGAACTTGTCATTTCAAATTTAATGACGAACGATAAAGTATTACTTATCACATAAAATAAAAATACATTCAAGTAAATTGATTTTTTCGATTAATATTATTTTTTGAGAGTAACAATATGTAAAAAGTTATGCGTATCAAAAATGACATTTTTCAGGAAATGCCAACTGAAATACCAACGAATGAACATAAAAAAGTATATAAAATGTTAGTATAATAAATAATAATACACAGTTACATTCGATACGCAATACTCATACACATACTAGGTACATTATACACACACGTGCTCACAGACTCACACATATTTACTATAATAAATATGCTATGTTATTTTCAGAGTTTGAAATGGTATATATCGCAAATTGCTCACAGTAAACAGAATAAGTAAAATACAAGAAACGTTTCCAATAAACCTTTGATATTTTGTGAACTGAATTAACGCGTTGTAGCTTATTACTTGTTAGTATTATAGTTATATTCATGTATATAATACAATATAAATGTGTGTATGTGTGTGTGTGTGTTAATAACGACTGTTGGATTTTGAATTATATATAACAATCATTTGTCAAAAAGTAATTGTATTTGACGTATTTCGTACTTATTCATATAATATTTAAATACATTTTAATGTTTCAGTAGTTGTCATATTTATTGAACTTCCCCAATTATATTAAACAACTCAAGAATATGATCATGATCATATATAAATAAGAAATATGTAGAACTTATTCAATGAATTGATTTTATACCTATATTTCTATGTACCAACTGAAAAGTAAAAAGTCGTTTGAATTGAACTCATACACACATTGACATTGTGCATTTGTACTATAATATTCGTAACGCGGCTGGTTTATGTACGTATAAGACTTTAAAATTAAATAAATAATACGGTTAATTGTATCTAAAATTAGCCACGTTCGATATTAAATAAAGCATTAGAATGATTTTGTTATAATTATTACATAGGTACAGAGTTAGATAAATAGATGGTATTCAAATTAAATATCATCTATTTAACTATCCTTTTCTCAAATAAAAAAATATGTCATTATTTTTTAATGTTTCGACAAACAACATTACACGAATAGTAATAAGAGTTCTGCAGAAATTATTAAATTCGATATTATAATATTATGTTAAATATCAATTTTCTGCAAAATATTATTCTATACTATTTTTTATTAGATATAAGGAATATAGTCGTGCGCGACTCACAACGTAGGTTATGGTAAAAATAATAAGACATACTTACTGAATTGCTTAAAATATATGTCTCGTGGAATTTTCAGTTCTACAGAAAATAATAAAATAATAATTATAATATGGCTACGGGCATTCCTATATACACTAACAATTTACAACACGGGTTTGCACTCTGCATATTCGTAATATTTATAACAATTTTGCAACGGCTGGATTTTAATTGTCTAATTAAAACTTATGAACGTAATCTACAATATGCAATTAATTTTTTATCACGATATTATTGTATAATTAACAATGTGAATTATTTTAATTTTAACATTAACTTGTTTTTATTAATTTTAACAACACTCTTGGAGAAGGTTAAATCAGTATGGAATTACTAAAATATAATGTATATTTTATAAATAGCAAAAAATACAAACTACTAAGACACTAAGTACGACTAAAGTTTCGATGCTTATTATAAAATATATAGCCGTGAAAAAAAAATTAGAATTAGACGTTCTGCATGTCATTATATGTGCCATTAAAAGTCGATTAATACTACTGCATTTAATGGAATTCGTAACAATTGTAAAATATAAAAAGTAAGAAACACGGAAACTATTTAATCGACCGGCAATTTTGGAATATTACCACGGTAGGTCATCAGAGACGGTTTTCGGGTTAGGTTTAATGAGTAGTAATGGTTGTTTGTACAAAACAAATACCCCTAAACTAGAACTGGCATAATATTATTATAATATTCCGAGAAATAATAAAATAACGAGTAAATATAAGTGTGAGAAACAAGCGATTTTCAAAAAAAAAAAAATAATAAAAAAATAAATGAATTAAATATTAAAACATACATTTCAAAAGGTAACACAGGCGGTGTTGATAAATTAGTTTGTTTTATATTGTTGTTGTGCATACGCGTTCATAGTAATTGTGTATAGACGATTGCTTTTCAAACGAATGACACCAATCATTGCGGTTGTGTCTAAATTTACAATGATGATGTATATCTTGTATGAGAGGGTGAACTCAAACTTTTGCCCCGTTTCCTTTATAGATATGTACACATTAAGCATTCAATTGGCAAACTACTACAGGTTACATTATATTCTAATAAAAATGTATCGTACTCGTCGTTCTCCGTTATAATTGTCATTCGTCATTCCATATAAACAACAATACCGATAATAATAATAATAATAGTAATAGGTAGGTGCCATTGGGTTGGTACATCGGCGTAGAAGTGTAATAATTATTTCGATTTTCCACATTAGGATTTTCGTTTTGTCGCGCACAAAAGCAAAATGCAATATTATGCATTATTTTTAATATTCACGTATATACAAGACGTCGAATCGTACCAATTACTTATACGATACCTATCAAATTTAAATTTTTTTTTTTTTGCAACTATCTATAAAAAAAAACCTGTCTTCCTTTAAAACGCGTTATTTATCTTCGAAAAAAAAACAATATTTGTATTATCGTATGAAACATTACTATTAGATATATATACAAATAATAAATATTATATAATAATACGACGTGTTCGTGCTTAGAACTACTAACGGGAGATTAATCTTATATTGATGTTTAAAGAAAGCGTTTATTTTAAGTGTACATACGTATACATACATACATATTATAATAGATATGCCGCGTATACATTAAAAACGCAAACACGCTATGCTAAGTCGAGTAAATTACATAATATAGGTAGGCACTGACGTGGTGACGTGCGAGTCGTGACACTATGAGTTGTTTTAAATTTTTATACTTTATCTGAAGTTTTTATTCCAATGACTTTATAATACTATATGCTTTAGTTACTCGTATGGACGACTACACATCACACACTCGCGTTAAGTATAGTACCTAAAGATTTGTGAAATGATCGTAATATTATACATCGTATTTATCAAAATTGGGGTATTTCATTCAAATTGTTTTCGGGCATAACTCGAAGCCGAGATATAAAATTATATTTTAATATTTCTTATAGTCTGAATAGCACACATTACTATTTTAGTTTCTTTTTAATTGTGTTAATCCTACTTTAATATTATATGATTATACACAGTGGTGTATGCATGATATAACAGTCGACTAAAATAACTGAAGTTAATTGATTGCAAAATTTAGAAAACACTATGTTAAATAATATGATATAATATATAATATCGTTTAAATGTCAAAAATGTTTTTAATATATGGTGTTCCATTTATAAATAAAAACGGTATACTTTTTAACGGAGTTATTTATATATCGTTTTATATCATAACTTCGAGTAAATGATTCTTTTTTTCATAAATATTTCATGAAAACGATTTTTCTTTCACATCGTATAGAATCTGGTTTTTCATATCAATGTACCTATGTATAGACTATTATATATAGATGAATAAATATTTAAAGTGAATTTTTTTCTCGGAAGCGCGCGTAAGAGATTTTCTTTGAGCCTAAATTATACAAAGGTTTCACTATTTGTGCGATTTTTTATATTTAAAAAAATAGTTCATTCGTTATCAATAATATGATATACATCATTATGTATTTTGATAAATTTACATCTGAGTCGTTGTTAAAAATCAACAATATATGCACTTTTCGATTCACTTACCGCAATTGTACAGGTTTTACAAGGTACATACTAAGTGTCATCGATTTATAATTTTATCATATACCATGCGTCAAGATATTTTAAGATTTGTTAATTGAAAATTCGTTATAAAAATGAAATCCTGAGTCGTTTAATTTAAAATAGTAAATCTTGAAAAAAGACACTTTTGTGTTTTGTGTGCATTTTAGCGTTATTAATTATTTTGTTATTTATGAATTTACACTAATGTAATGTTTATATTATATATAATAGTATAATACCTACCTATATTATAATATAATAGTAATATCTATGACGTTGATCACTCTTCTGAGTGTAGTAGGTATTACATTTTTTATGAATACAATACGTATAATAGCATTATTGTCTTACAGCGTATACTTTATTTGAATTGTTATGCTCATTGAATTTGTATTCAAAGAATGTCTTGTCAACATTTATCATAGTTTAAGTATATATATTTTTTATTTTTTACTCAAATGAATTCATTTTAATTTATAAGAATAAAAACAATGAATCAAAAAATAATTAAATAATTATTCTATTAATTCGAATTTATTTAGATGTATGAGATGGAACAGATATCACAGTATAACGAAATGTCTTTACGCGTCTCCATTAGTCATCCTAGCTCCGGGGAATATTAAAAGTTGGCACGTGATTATTGCTACAGCGAGCTCAATGTAAACATTTTATATGTATAATAATAAACTTTTAATCTAAACCTAACAATTTGAAATACATGGTTTTTCTTGGTAATTATATTGTGTATATTTTGTAACATATTGTGAATTTAAAACTTATTGCCGATTAATTTAATTATATTATAATCACAAAACAATATCATACAATATGTGCAATGTATCTATAAATACATATAAATACGTATAATAGAATGCCATAGTATACATAGTAGACTAAATATGCACGCTCATAACAAAATATAGCTTACTCATTCTATTCCAAAACTATGGTACTTCGGAATTCAGGTTCTATAATTTCATATAAAATATATAATTTATGAATCTTACTATAGTTTATTGTATCTTATACTTCTCGTATCAACCGTGTTTAACCTTATGTGTCACATCATATTTATTTAGGTTTTTTGTTATCTTTCTATGTTATTTGTATGTGTAGGTATACATAGTACTTTACAAACTTATAAATGCATATAAATATATAATATATACAAATGTGTGTGTCTTTATATGCTCTGAGCATGACTCTTCACGTACTCGATTGTTAGGTCCTTTTCTATTATTATATGAATTTTTTTGTTACACCCTGGGCGTAAACTTGTTATTTAAAAAAATATGAAAACAAATACATTCGTAAGCAACATACACAACGGTGTAACTAAATCTTCCTAAACGAGAAGTCATGGGATTTGGGGTCAAAGAATTGAAGTAGGTAGATTTTAAACAAGAATATGATAGTTCAAAGGAAAAAGTAACATAGTTCCTACCTAAAGAAAATATTCCAAATTCAATTTTACTGTATGCCACTATATTATAAGTAACGCCACTACAATGTAAATATGTGCCACAGAAAATGTATAATAGATATACATACGAGTAAATAATATGATTCTAAATCTCGGAAATTTTACTTAGTAAAAGTATATTTTTAAATAATTTATATGAATTTATGAAATTTTATTTAGTTAAACATAATTTAAAAAAAAAATTGAATTTCAAAAATATGAAATTATTAAAATGACTACAAAAAGATAATTTCTTATTCTCTAATTTTATGATAATGAGTATGTTAGTATGTATGTATATTGTATGTAATGTATAAATAATTTAATAAATACATTTTTGAGAAATAATGCAAAATTGTTTTTAACATTATTAAGCCGTCTATTGCAGAAATTGAAAAATAACCTTGATAAGTAAAATAAATAACATAAAAAAAAAAAGTAAAGAGGGCTCCCAGAGGAGGTACTTATTTGTTATGAAATAGTTGTTCTATTATTTTATAACGATGACTATATTATTTTTTAGATATGCAGATCACAATATCACAGTTCTTTTACCTTTTATGTACCTACATTTCTAACATTTTTTTTTTTGCACTGGTCAGGTAACTACATTATTTTAAATCTACTGAGATAATAAATTAATTAAGTTTATAATGAGAAAAATGATTTAGTTATTCGATATAAAAATACATTGTACAAAATTTCACCAAATAAATAATTATTGAAAAATGATTAATGATATTTTCATACATGACATAGCTAGTTTATAATGTTTGTTTTACTGTAAATCAAATAAAATAACCGACAATTTTGTAAAGAAGATAATATTAATTTCTTTATTATATAAGATAAATTTATTATCATTCATAAATAATTCACTGTCCGTGAAGGATAAAATAGTATAGTAAGACAAGAAACATATATGCTTCTGGTTCTAAACTATAAACCAAACAAATTGATCTTTAGATTTTGTTATTTAATTGTTGAAATGTTGAATAAAATGCAATTAAAATTTCGTCAGTATTTTAAATAAAAAAAGTTGTCTCCAAAAAAAAAACTTTACTATAAAACCAATAAATTGAAATATATATGTATATATTCATTGCATCACTCTGAATCAAATATCGTTGAATTTCATTAATTTATATTATACTGCTGTTTATTTTATAACATTCCATAATAACTTATTAACGATCAAATTTCAGTTCGTAAATAAAAATTTCATTATTTAATAATATTACAATTTTTATGTAAATATTGTAAACACAGCGTAATGACTAAGACGTTTAAGCCTTTATTACTAAAAAAAAATGAGCAGAGGAGAAAGGTTCTAGATTTGTGGAAAGAGAAATAAAAAATAATTTTTTTGGAAACAAATGTTGAATAATCAAAGACCGTGAACAGGAGACTGGAAGGATTCATATGATTATAAATTTAAGCTCTGCCTTGTCGGCCATGAAGGTATACCACGCCTTTAGATGTAATAATTAAATTAAAGGAAACAATAATCCATATGGCATACTTATAATGTTGTATAGCAATAGTGTAGGTAAGCGAAAAACACAACTGTTAAAACACATACGTACGTCGACTCATATATTGTGTATATATGTGGTATGTGTGTGTGTGTGTGTGTGTGTGAGGAGGGAGGTGTATAAATGACAAATAATACAATGAATCAATATAATAGGTTAAGTATATGTAGGTATATTATATTATGCGTTGGTATATATTTCATTTAATTTAATTAGTACCTATTCGTGTTGATATAGATTGTCATCGGCACAAAGGACGAACGCTTGCGGTGTGCAGCTCTACACAGTGGTAGTATTTTGACGAGTTCAAATAAATAACCAGCGTAAAATAATTGTTATACAAAACCACTTAAATCGTTTCTGCGCAATCATTTGTATATTTAGTAGAGTGTTCCAATAATAATAATAATAATATAATGTATAGACAAACAGGGTTTACGCCGTGTGTTTGTGTGCGTTGTCAAATTTCCATAACGGGATGAACCCAACGCACAGTAAGCCTTTCAGTAAACACGCGCGAAAATACACACACACACGAACGAGAACAACGTGAATAGTGTGTATGCAATACAAAATCCGTAACAGCATTAGCCCACGCAATTCGATGACTATTTCGTTCAAAACGTTTCGCAATATTAGCAATAATAGCAACAATAATAATAATAATTACTATTACCGACTGTTGTAAAATTATTATAACAATAACGGTATAATATTTACTGTTTGATGTATAGCAGCTATATACATCGCGATAATATGAATTATATATGTGTATGTACATCATGACGTATATTGTTTTACATAGATTAGATATTTAGCCGTGTCTGGATAGAATGGGAGGCGTTTCGGATAGGCAATTCTAGTACACCAGCGCATATATTTCTTCCACCCTCTATCACCGCTACGACCCAGCATATGGTAACGGTAGAGCAGAGGGGGGGGGGCAGCAATAAAACATTTTATTATCCCCTCCGTCCCGGGGACCGTTCCTGCACCCCCCCCCCCAAGCTCACGCCATACGTAGAACACTATAATACTATATATAATACGTCGTCGGGTGGTACGCGCAGCTAGTCCGATCGGTCCCGGCAGAAAACTTCCCTTACCTCCCCCACACACTACCCATAAATTCCGAGCCACTTCGTCCGGTCCCATTTTAATGCCGCCACTCGGTCTTATCCACACCACACACACACAACGCACGTCCGTACCGCCCTCGGGCCACAGACGACTGAGTCTAATCGTCGTAGTATATATACATATATATGTATATAAATATATAGGTATATAAATAAATATATATGCGCGTGCGTGTGTGTGTGTGTGTGTATTTTATATTGTATAATTATTATCATTGTTATTGTACACACGACATTATCATTATTGTCGTTATTGCCATCACAGCTATTATTTATATTAGTCGTTATTATTTTAATCATTATATACACACACATATATATATATATACGCGCTAAACAGCTGGATTTGCATATTAACCTCGCGTATAATGACGATAATATCGTATACGCGAAAAACGCAATAAATTTCCGCGGCCTCCCTACCCGCGGGACGCCGCCGCTCGGTCGCGAAGACGACCCGGAACGCGACGCACCGCCGACTACCTACACACTACGCGACTGCTCAACGTCGGTGGTACGAATTTTAATTCACTGCCCGGGGCTGGCCGCCGCCGTCGTCGGGGTTTTCCCCGGGGGTCGCGAGCGACTACTCTTGCTCGTACTACGTGTGTGCGTACGCGCACGCGCGCGCTCGTGTGTGAGTGTGTGTGTGTGTGTGTGTGTGTGTGCGTGTCGACGGCGGCGGCGGCGAACGTGAAAAATCGATAGCTCCGCTTCGGTGGCGTCGCGCTCTGCCGGCCGGTCCGCGCGTCCGTAAGGGTCACGCGACAGCCCGCCGCGGCCCGTGCGCGTTTCGCAAAAGCGCCGTCGCATAGGGATTCCCACGGCGGTGTGCCTTCCGACATCGATTAACCCCCCTAACGCTTTGCTGTGGCTGAACACTCCCCAAATTTCGACGTCGCCGAGCGCCGGCCCCGCTGCCGAAAGCCGTGTCTCTCTCCCCCGCCGTCACCGCCAGCGTCGCCCCCACCACCCGCCCAATCCACCGCAAATGCTCTTGCCGGCCACCGCCACGTGTGTGTACGCGCGTTTCGCGCAAGTAGCTGGAGCGCCTTTTTATGAAAGTTCACAAAACCCCCCGGCCACGATCAGGGGGCGCCCAGAAGCGGACAGACGAGAAAGGGATGTTGCGGCGGTATATATCGATCCCCCCGTGACCTTTTTGTCGAGTGATTAATAATTTTAAACACTTCATTAGATAAATTTTCAGCGGTAATCTCTTAACGCTATATTTGAATCATATCAGTAGCTGGCAACACCGTCATCGGTGTTCCACGCCGTTGCCACGATTATTATAAACAATATATTATTACGATATGAACGGTGCGATAGCGGTTAGTGCAATAACAATATTTTCCTTATAACTTTTTATTTTTCATCGTTATACGTGATTAACGATTTTCAGTTGTGTAATTGTGTTAAGTTTGAAATAATTTAGTTTTTTCAGTTTCTGTACAGTATATGCCATTATATATATATATATATATACATTACGTTACTCGTTAGTACATACAAAAATAAACGCTATTAAAATATTGATTGAAAATATTTTACGGAATTATTTAATGTACCTGGTTAATAGTTACTAATAGTAGTTGTGTAATCGACTATTGTATTTCGCTATCGCAATTTATTATTAGGTATGTCTGAAATAATCAACCACCTCGCTGTGTCTATAAAAGTTGTAGCTTGTCAGATGATAATATGAATACTTTCCAGACAAAAATGTCATGTATTGTGAATGAGAAAATTCCTCATCCATTCCCTAATGATAAAATCATTTGACCGCCACTAGGGGCGCTACACCTACTATATGATAATATGTGTGTAATCCTGGTTACCCGCCCCAACCGGGTCGACATCGAGCGCGTGCAGTGATGTATGTGTATAATATCATGAGCTCAAAGAGGTTCTAAGGGTGCTTAGCACCTTGAATGCTTGAAAACCTTAAAAACTTGAGCTACCGCCATAAATCCGACAAGAACTGTAGGTACACTGTTTGTTGTAATTTTACTTCGAATAATTCATTTCGAGATACCTATTCTCAGTTAATGTCAGTAATTTAAAAAAAATAATAATTTAAAATATATGAGCCATGTAGTAGGGCTGTTAACTTTAAACAACATTTTTTACAATGTATTTTTAAATGAACAAATTCACCCAGTATTTTTCCTACCTCGTGTCTATGCTGACTTCCTTGGCTTTTGAAATTTAAAACATTCATTAAGTCAAAGCATCTTAGGACAATGTAAAACAAAAACGAATTCATTATATTATTATACAAGTATTAAGCTGTTTCAACATGGGTTACTCTCAAACTTACATATTTATTACTAAATCACTCACTCCTCATGGAATTTATAAGGAACTTCTCGTTTATGTAGAAACGTGACATTTGTGCAAAGATTGATAATATAGTGTAAAGATAAAGATAAAGATCTAAAAATTGCAATTTTCTTAGCATTAGTGCTGTTTTAGGGAGAAGATTTCTAAACGAGTTAAGTAATAATAAATATTGAATAATAATAATTTACTATGACAATCAAAATATAAATAATAAAACTCGTAAAGAAGTGAGAGAAGATTTCATCATTACTGGTTAAGATATTTATTTGTACACAATACTAGCTGTATTATTCAACTCCAACCGGACTTAAAATGTTTAAATTAATCTGACTTTTAATTTTCTATCCTTTTTTACTTCGATCGAAATATTCAATATAAACCAGTATGAACATAGTTACAATGATTATTTTTATGATTTGTCACTTCTTAATATTCTGGATATATATTTTTGATGTAAACACAAAAAGCTGCAGATCGATTCAAAGAAGACGTAAATCCAATATTGATCAAATATCAGTAGTTTATGTGTTTACATCAAATATATGTCCAAAATTAAGAAATTGCAAATCATAAAAGTAGGTAATCATTTTAATATTGTGTCCATAAGTATTTAAGTTTAATACTTGATGTTTTTTTTTTTAAATCTTGAATGGACATAACTCTTTCAGTGCTTAATAAAAAATAAAATAAACAACGCCCACGATGCTGAACCCAACATAAAGTAATGATATCCGCGACAAAAACCTAACCATTAAAAAAAGCTAAGTTAAAGACCATTTAACAAAAGGAGTCAGTCAATTAAAGTACCTAGTGATATATCTACAATGTGGCAAAGTCTACACTTTCTGTAGTCTATAGCCTAATTTCACTCCAATACTTTCACGAACAACAATGCTTTTTTTATTTTTATTTTAAAACTTGGCCAATTTTTGTATTGGCTTCTTTTACGTTGCCTACAACTGGCACAGATATTTCAAGCGTACTATTTTTCATTTTTCTGAGTTAAAGTATTTTTAACGAACTATAAAACAGACTTGGCCATAATTTAGATATCACTATACTTTGGTAGGATGACATTTTTCATTAAATAGCCTTTAACTCTTTTAACGATTATATTTTGAAAGGGATATATAAATATATATATTACATATTTACACGAGCCATAAAAAATTATTTTTTTAAACGTTGAAGAAAGTACCTATACTAATATACTTTTTCTACAATGTCTAAGTAATTTAAATCGAACTTACACGCATTATTATGAAATTTCATATTACCCTTATTTGATGTATCCATGTTGGTTAATATTATCCATCTACCAATTCTTAATTATTTTTAAACCTTAAGCACAATATGTATGTAAAAGCGTTTAAGTAGAGAATGTAGTGTTAACCCGTAATAGTTTCCGATAGTCATTTTAGACTTTGGACCAATCTGCGATCTGCAAATGTTTATCGGTGCTTAAACCGCCCCCTTAATATTTATATAGAAAACCCTCGCCTATATGGTATGTGTGCGCGTGGGTACATAATATTTTTAACGTATGGCATCGCTGTATTGTTATTATATTATTCCCGTGACCGGAATTCTATGATCATATAATATAGCTCACGCATTAACGAACGCGACACCGCCGTCGTATCTATCCGCCGTTGACAGAAGAGCAGGCGGCGGTGGAACATTACACTGAGATAATAAATCACTATTGCACAATATAATGGCGTATACACATATTACGTATTATGCTATTATGTATACTCGGCACGTCGTTTGCTTATATTATAAATCCTCCTCGTCCGTGCGACCTACGTCGGTTTTTACAACACGCGAAACGCCTCGGTCGACGCAATAACCGATTTTATACCCTGCGTCCCTGCTAGGTTAAGTTTATTAAAGGAAAACCGAAAAAAACCACCGACGTTCGCTATTATCTATTCTCGTTATTATATTAAATAATAACGGCCTCGGGAAGAGATTATAACGCCACCGCCCCTAAACCGTCGGTTAAGCACTTAAATGTGCGTATTATTACAATGTTTTGTATTTTATTATAGAGCGATTTAAACTTTATAGCCGTATGCGGAAATCGGGTAAAATTATTGGTTATGGTGTTGGTTGGGAGGCTAACATTTTTAAATAACTAAATCCAATAAAAATAATAATGTTCCGTTTAGCTAAAAAAAAAAAAAAAAAACATTGTTACATTTTCATTATTGCACGTATAATATTACAAAAATACTTTTATTTTTTGCTAAAGGACGAGTGTATATTTGTATCAGTATCTGTATTGTGTAATCCTGCATCGCGACGATAATCGACAGTGCTGGTTTTAAAATTACGTAGGTATTTTTAAAATAATAGCGGGTGGTTGCCATTCACACAGCAGTTCGTGGAAAACGAGGAATTTTTATTTTTGTACAAAATATCTACACTATTATAGTATCTACTATGTACCTACTCTTTGGGGATTCGGTGTAAGTGATCGCAGGCAGTGCGTTAAACTGCTACGATGTACAATAACATTGATGTTTTATATGATTACGACGTATATAAAACGTGATATGATCGTGATGCACTATGGTCAATGTATATCGAACTGCATTGCAGTGCACGGCTGTATAATTTACGTACACCCACAACATAAATACGTAGGTAGGCATATTATAGGAGACGCGCAGTTCGGCCCCGACGTCATAACGTGTATTATAAATTATAATATTATTATGTTATAATATATACAATACACGCGGGTGCCACACGACATGTATTGAATACCTATATTTTATAATATGCAGTTTCGCGTGTGACGTGCGCATATACGATAATACAATAATAATAATATGTAGGTAATACTATATTGTAATCCTTCGGCGGCGCGCTTACACGATATACCTACAACTCACACACACACACACATCGATACATAAATATATTATATACTATATAAATTCACTCTGCCTATACCTACGTACTCGTACACACGCAGTAATCGTGCTGTACGAGAGATAATATTATAACTCGTGCGCGTTTGGATCGTCGTCGTGTATAGATTGTCCTCTCGCACACCGCACAATCATATTATTATCGTAACAATAATAATGTATTACGATTATATTATTATGTATCGAGTCGCGATAATACTATTATCAGTCAGGTGTCACATGATTCCGTATATAGAGTATAGTACATACGCAGCGCATATAATACAATAAACGATAACACACGACGACTAGGTACGTCTCTTGCTGCATAGGTGGCTCGTACGGTTATACTCGCTCGTGTATTTGTGTATACTTGTTTATATACCGTTATTAGATTTAACGCATATTACTCTAATGTATTTTAGTATTAAATTCTAGTAAAAAACACAACCGTTTATTACCAACACTTCGCATACCGGTACTTTGTGCCCAAGTGCTTTGCTTATTATACATACATATATTTAATATATTATGTGTATGTGTGTGTGTGTGTGTGTGTGAGTGCTTTACGTATTATACGGTTTATAATAATATCGTTTTATACGTGACACACATATATAATGTTATGAGCGTTTACAACAAATAACAATATAGATATTATTATAACCACGGCTGACGCAGTGAGATCGCTCTCACGATATATATATATATAGGTAACTCGATTATCCGTATTAAATATACACATTATGTACATTGCACACGCGTGTCGTAATAATACGCACACGCGGTGCAGCGTAGGTGTTATTATTACATATATTATATGGTTTGGGCGCGAGTTTCAATTGCGATTGAAAAAGTTAATATAATAATAACACGAGTTTTCGAGAGCGCACTCGAAATACGTTCGTTTCGTTCTTATTTCGTTCTTCTCGGTAAATCGTATATACACACACGCGCGCACGGGGCGACCTTTACATCACCATCTCACTACCTATATATGTTATTTTAATAGAATACCGTCGATGTATGATAAACACAAACACGAGTGGTCGCCGCGCCGCCCCGCTTTATAATAATAATATGACGAACGCGGTGGTATATTCAATTCTACGCGCGAAATATTATACTTGAACACGGCGGCGGCGTCGTTGTTTCCGCGAGTATCGATTACGGCGACGGTGTCGGCGGTGGCCGCCGCGTATAGATCGAGCGACGCGGCATGCAGCGGCAAGCTTGTCAAAACGGACACCACCGCCGCCGCCGCCGCCGCCGCCGCCGGATAAAAATATTGTTTTCGACTTTGGGGAATTCACCTATATCGTATATAATATAAACTCTCGAGAATGCCGCCAGTCGAAATCGACTCGGGACCACGCGTTTTCGTTCAAAAAGCAATAACGGTCGTTCTGTTATTTATAACATAAACGTATCATAATATAATGTATGCACAAACTGCAACGAATATAAAATAATTTAAACCGAAGTGTTGTATTGCTGCACAATAGCGCGAAATGCATATAATAATATGTAGGTATGCTCGTTAGTCGTTAGCATATATATATACTATGCCAAATATTATTAGTACAGCGAAGAGTGTAAAAATAAATTAACTTAGAAAATGCGTATAATTAATAAAGATAGGTACCTATACGTATTAAATTCACAATGCTGCAATATATCATATTATGACGTAAAATGTAAAGTATTGTTTCGGACGTGATTAAAATCATTTATTCTTCGTAATGTGTACGATTCTGTACGATAACAATTTTATATAAATGATAAAATTATATAGATAAAAATTAAATCTAAAACCATAAATTAGTGAAACGGCTGCGCTTTACAAACATAAGTTATAAACATATAAATATATAATTACGTATTTGATTCCATGTAATTACGCATAAATTTTATAAAGTGATCCAAAAAATTTAAACATTCTATAAAAGTATATAGTTAGATACTAGGATCTAGTGATGAGTTCTAGCTGATAACTATTTTTATTACTATTATTTTTTTTTATAAGCATTATTAACTATACTTTATTAGCTTACAACTATGAACTAAATTGTTTAAATTAGATTATTCTAAACATTTTAATTTTTTATTATCAGAACAATATTATATGGTAGCGTTTGCGTTTCTCAAACTGTGGGTCATGAACATTTTTAATATAGTATTATATATATCGCGGTACCGTTCTTTCTACAACCATTCAGGTCCCCACAATATATATATATATATATATATATATATTTTTTAGAACTACTTATTAATCCTGTAAAAGTAAAAGTAAAACCATGTGAGTCGCGATAGATGTTCATGGAAAATTTTAGGTCAAAAAAGATTGAGAACCACTGCTATATGTATGAAATATTTTTATCTGGGTCTAGTACTATTGCGGTACACTTATGCATTCAATACTTTATATTGTAGTAGGTTTGACACATATATTATAAAGAAAAAATGTATTTGAAATAACGAGACTACTAATTAAGGAGTATCTATGGTGATACAGACTTTTCTTACAAATGAGGATCCCCCACTTTTTTTAATATAAATTATTTAGTGAACATATATATATATATATTTTTATAGCATTATATCTAATTCAAAATTCAAATATGCAATTTATCAGTTATTAAAATGTTTATACTAAGAATAAAAATACTTAAAAATGATTTTACAAAAATAATAAAATAGATTTAATACCGAATCTAGTGTTTACTTGAACCATTTTTACAAACTATACATTTGATAAATTAATATAAGGTTACTAAATTTATTAAGTTACCATTTTAGCCCACAGCCTTCATATCTTCCAAACCTATTATCACATAACTAATATTCTTGATAAACGTTTTTCCTATTTTAAAAATCGAAGTTTGTATCGTCATATGGTACTCAAAATACCATGTACAAAAAGAATCAGGAATTTAAAATAATTGGTCTTGAAATTTATTTAAAAATCTCAAAAATCAAAATTTGAACAACTGAAATAATGAAAAAGAAAAGGGAGTCGAACATGATTGGAGAATCACCCTGTGTAATATACGTAAATTATAAATTATAGTTTCCACTCATTACTTATTACTAATTTACTATATAGTTTGCCGTTTCTTTTACAAGATTTCCGTACAAACGTACATGATTACCATTTGTAAGCCCCCAAAATAATTAATCCCTTTTCCACCAAACTACAATTGAAATCTGAAACAATCAACACGATGACGACGTATAGTAATGAGATTGGGTACATTATTACGAGATAGATTTCTGTGTATTTCACTGAATTTATATAAAAAAATAAAAACCAATCAGCTAACTCAAACACAGTGGGGGAAAAGAATGTAATTCTTTAAGTGCTTTTGATTAACTTTTAAATTCTTTAGCAAAGCTATATTTGTTTTAAAAGCTTTTGCTTCGTGTAGATAAACACTTTTTTATGTAGATGAGTTACATATAAAGACTATAATATTCTATACGGTGTATGAAGACTTGCAATTTATACTATTATAATACTCTTAAAATGTATTTTATTAAAAATTCCTGATTATTATTAATTATTAATTATTTTATGACGAAGAAATCTAGAGATGTGTGTAACAAATGTCGAGTATTCGTATAAGTTCTCGAGAAATGTTTGTACCAAAATAGTTGTCATTGACACTTTTATACAGAGATATAGGGCCGTTATCTAACCTCTTAATACGCCTGGCGTCTCTATAATGTGAAGTTCCACTTGAAAGGATTAAGCCAAATATGTTTATTTATCAACCACCAATCTGCCTACGCTGCTTACAACCTTACCTATAAAATCCTATTTTTTTTATTACATAAATACAAAAAAAAAAATAACAATACTTCATTGAATAATGAATAACCTATTGAGTAGTCGTTAAACTTTATACTTTTCTTAATATTATTTAGAGTAAATTATTAATATTATATTGGCCGGTGTCCAGTTGCATCTATATGGTCACAAGTAAAATAAGCTCATAAGGCAAAGTCACTTTTTTTCCCAAAAATATTTACATTAAAGTGGATATTTCCAATAATACAATATTATAGGACTGTACATGCTTAGTATAGTACACTAGTACACACTACACACTATATAATACGCGTTATAACCATATTAATGATATATTTTCTTTCGCATTTACGTTTACCGTTGCCCGTTTGGCAATATAAATTACGTTCGTTTTAAACCATTTTTTTGTATTTTTTTTTTTTCGTGTTTTGTTTAAATTGTATGCAGTTTTTGAATGACACGCGGTTTCATTAACAAACCAATTAAGTTGAGACAATCGAGTAGGAAAATTGTCGCTATTTGACATCGAACAATATATTGACGGGAACAAGTGGTCCAAAACAATACAAAGTACTGTATATACCATCGGCGACGGCGCAGGTGGCGGTCTGTAGTAATAATGATAATAATAATGCTCATAAATAATGTTTTGACACACAGCTCGTGTGTATCGCGGTCGGTCTACTGTGTACGACAACGGCAACAGCCACAGCGGCAGCGGAATTTAACGTTCAATTTTTATTTATTTTATAATTTTTGTTAAATTACACTAACATTAAACTATGTAATAGATATCATCGTTTAAACCATGTATGAAATACACTAAGATAACATTATTATTACATAGACGTACACGACAACAACAACAAATTAAATACTGTTTTCTAAACAGATTTATTATTATAACGATTGACAACCGATACTTACCGATTTCGTATCACACACCATCTTTGCTGAACTAGTAGTAAACAACTGCTGGGCCAATTGATTTTGGTCTAGCATATTTCAATTATAACATAATAACGGATTGCATGTCACTACAAAGTGGACAAAAAGGCTGGCACACTAGCTCACGAAACAGAATAGTTACTGAATAAATATCATTTTTTTGCTATTTTTTATTCTTCTTTAAGCATTCCTTTGCCATAATTATTACTACTGTTCGCTTACCTGTATATTAAAAATAACTATATATATATAAGAGTAAAACAAGACGTATGTCATACACATATTATAGTGTTTAACATTTTGATATACATATTACATACCTACTCGTAAATCGTATTATATTTACACAGTAACACACAAATTACTAAAATTATTAATAAATAGTAAAATGCTAGTTGTTTTTAGTATTTTTTTCTTTTTAGTTGAAAATCGGGGATAGATATATAATATTAACAATAATACAATTTCAGATATAGACTACAAAATTGTTAACGTTAAAGATATTATTACAAAATACCTAATTTTGTTACCATAAACAATATTATGTTTTGAAATATTTTATTATTATTCTCATAAAAAAAAAAAAAAACAATACAAACATCATAGCTTTAGTATAGTTTCAAATTATATAAAAAAAGCTGTCAATTTTTTTAATGGAATTCGTCAGATAATAAAATCATAAAAATTTATAATATATTAATTTCTGATACTGATGTAGGAATGGGGAAAAAAGTTAAAAAATAATTATTATATTAAATTGTTATTATTTTTGTGATTTCAACAAAGCTTTAGTACAACACGTGTAATGTATGATTTTATTTTATATGATATAGTATGAATAGACTTTGCAGTATAGCAATTAGCTAATTAAGATTTCAAAAAAAAAGTATCAAATTAAAATGTTTTTGTTTGATTTTTTAAACATATTACATATGTATATGGTTTATTATTACATAGTGAAGTGAATGCGTGATAAAAATAAGTACCTAATTGATTGAAAAATTTAACGCTTTCAATCAACATATTTAATGCATCAATTATTAATGAACACAAAATTTAAATACTAACTTACATATTATAGTGTTTAATGAAAACTATTTTACACTTGTGATCGATTCAGATGCTCAAGTATAATACTATATATTATTATCTTCAAAAATATAAACGTACTTTAGAAGAACGCGAAATTAAATTTATCGAAATACTATAAGCTCGTGCAAAATTCAATGTGTATAAAAAGGCATTGTATTCTCTTCTTGATCTATCTAGTTTTTTAATTCTTATTATTTGTACTAAATATAAGCACGTAGTTTTGATGTAGAATATATCACAGTTTTCGTTTTAGGTTTACTATTAAATTAGTATAGTTAATAACACAAGCTGTAATCATGTACATTCCGAATAATGTGTAAATGTAAAATTTAGCTATGGTACAAGCGCTAATAAAATGCATAATATAACTATATTAGAAGTATCAAGAGCCAACACATACTATAAATATATTTGTATTAAATAAGTTTCCGTGTTGAATACTTGGTTTTCTTAAGAGTTACGATAGCCATTTTAGGAACAGTAGAAAACACAGTAGTTTTAATTAATATAAACTTGTTTTATGTATATTTATGAGCTTGTATTACTATACATAGCATTATATTTGTCGTACTCTCATACGTCGTTGTAAATTTCCTAAATAAATATTTAAATATTTTACAGTTGATGTTTAACATTTATAAATCATAATAATTAACTGGACATTTCCAGACGTTAAATATTCGAGGATAGCTAATTGCAATAGGTACAGCACCTAGTAATTAATAAAATGCAACAATGTATTTATTATTTATTACAACAGAATAAATGAATATCGAGTATGGTGAAGAAATTATAGAGCTCAGAGGTTCTATTCTTGAAAGCATAATATTATACAATACAATATAAATTTACAAACAATATATTTTGCACTGCGAGAATTCTGTAGATACTATAATGATATATTATAATTTACAAGGATTTTGTACATAGATTTGAATTATCTTCGTATACTAGCAGTGATGGAAATATAATATTTTGATTTCAAATATATTCTGTCGAAAATATAATATTATATATTCTCAAATATATTTACTTATAGGTAGGTAGTTACTTTTTCTGTAGAATATCGCTATCGCCGACTCGTAACGTATTTTAATATATAGTTTATGTTTTAACTTTAAATGTACACTAAAACTCGAGTCAAATAATTTAAAACACATCAATCATATAATATACATACAGTTAATTTCTCTGTGTTATTGAATTTGTTTATAATTGGTTAAGTTGCTAAAGAAAATATTCACTACCTAATGAAGTAATTAATATAATCATTAATTTATATTTATTTTACGTATAAATATCTATTTTATAAGTAAGTTATGAAGCTTATATTTATTATACGAAAACTAAAATGAATTAAAGAAGTTATTAACGCAATTGATTCACATTTCGCGTAATCGTTGCGTTTTGGTTGGTGTCATTAAAACAACTCAACACTCGGCCTGATTTAATAATTTATGATTCAAATGAACGCTTATTGTGGAGTATAAAAATATAATAGTTTAACATTGGGTTTACAGTGAAGTTGTTTGTATATGATTTATTGCAAAACATAAATTGTAATATACTTTTTTAACCCTTCTAACTATCCATAGAAAATATAAAAAAAAAATAAACAATGTGATGACATATTTTTTGTGTGCATAAACCAATAATACAAAAATGTATATATTGATACAGAAATATAATGAGAAAAAAATTGAAAAACATCCAATAACAATAAAATATGGTTTCAAAACTATACAAAAATATATCTATTATTGTTTAAAATATTTTATGTTACATAATATAAAACATATTAGAAATACATTTGTACGTCGTTTATCATTAATAAAGTATTATTGTTGTAATTGCTATCTAGTTGTGTAGTTTCAGAACAATAATTAAATATAAATTTGTACATTATGACGTGCAAGCTGTCGTAGACTATGGTATTTCTGTATTGGTATATATTATACAGTAATTACACAATTACCGCGTAATTCGAACCTTGAGCTAAGGCTCGGGCCACACGATGGTAAGAATTATAGGTATGAGCACCCACATAAATGCTACCGGTGGCAGAGTATGAAGACTATAAACTTAACATTAAATAACATATCTTTTTAACGATAATCTTTTATTTATATTTCGAATATTGTTTACTTTTTTATTTCGAATTAAATGTTTAAAAAACGCCCGTCGATTGAGTAAAGTATATAAAAAAGACAATGGTCACTGCATTGACCATTAAAGTATATATGTACATGGTGGATATGACCTCGGTATTTCTGAATAGATTATGAGAAATCTATAAGCGTGTATTTTTAAGTTACAAATTGAATTTATATCTGATGTGTATATGTGTACATATTCTTACGCTACTTCTGTAAATCCACAACATCATATTATTATAGTTATCTATTAGTTAAACAATTTTAACTATAATATTTAGAACGGTATGTATAAACAAATATATTGTTTATTGTTTAATGTTAGTATACTATTATAATATTATAATAGTATAATTTCTAATAGCAAACAGCTATCGTATTTCAAAAATATTAATAAGAAAAAGTTATTAATAATGACCAAAGAATATAAGAATATACTCGATTTCGTTGAAACAGAATGTACAATAAACAAAATAAATTATGATCTATATACATTTATGATATTATAAAAAAAACTTGCGAACATTTATGAGACATATTAAAAAATAATAATAGGCTAATGGAAATTTGTCTTAATTGATCCCATACGAACACAACCATAAGCTATGACACATATTCTTCATTTTTGGAATGGTGTATTAGTATAGTTGGACAATAAAAAAAAATTCTAAAAATAAACTGTGATAAATGTTACATAATGGTATGTAACCAGCTCGTTGTTATACAGAGAGAGTATATGTATTTTCCATTAATATTTAACAATACCCACCTACATAAAGTAATATATATTTAACTGTGAGGGTTGAAAACTCGCGGCACATTTAAGAGTTTTTAGTCTGTATCTCAAAATAAGTATTTATAAAATGAAAACAAATAATTGATAAACATTAGTACCTATATTTATATTAGAAAATTATAATACATGTAAAAGAAAATGCGCATCGGTTTACGATTTTTGAAGTCAGATATATAATACTTGATATGTAAGGAGGATAATAATATGGACTATAAAGCCGAGATGAATGAAAAATCATTAAACATTTAATCAATTAAATAATTGTTACAAATAATTTTTGCAAAACTCACAAAATGTCGGCTACATTTTTTATCAACAGACTTCCCATTTATGAAAGACTTTCCAAACGCATGGATTTTCCACGAATAACGATGAAAAATTTTATGGCATTTATACGATACGGTACTGTGGTAAAATCATCGATATGTCATAGTCACTGACCGTTTATAAGAGTTATAACAATAATATAATTAAATGTATATGATTATTGATTATATTTTATTTCGTGGGAATAGGAAACATTTTACTTGTTTTTTTAGTCGATGATTAAAAAATAAATTAAATATAGCATTACCATTAGCACACCTAATATTGTATAGATACATTATATAATATATTAATAATATGGTATATGTAACGTGTTACCACCGTTTCGTGATATTATAAGGAGGGAGAGTAGGGAGACATTTAATATTCATCCACAAAATGTCATAAATAATATGTTATAATATACAATATAATGTTCGAATTATGAATTTGTGACCATTCTATGATCTAAAATAACCGACTGGGATTTGTGGATAATTACTTATTAATATAACAAAACAAAAAATAATTACCAATTTTATGGTACATAAATGTATGTATAAAATGTACGAATGGTAATTTTAAGTAGGTACTATATAAAATGTATAAATACATACATACACACAACACATAATCTTATGTCTAATCAGAGTATAATCATGTTTAGTACTAAATCGACATAGATCAGAAAGTAAAACAATGTCATAAATTAATTCTCTCTTGTCTTAGTATTAAAACATTATGGCCACACGGCGTCTTGAATAGGCTATTTAGCTACATTACTGTCATAAATTTGTTGTACCGATTAGTATACTCATAGGATTATATATTTTTGATACGTTTCTATTATAAAAAAATCACGAGACATTATAGTTAGGCTATTGAATAGCCGGTGGATTAATTAAACCAGTGTTTAGGGTGATGGTAAAATAAATTTAATAAATAATTATATTTATATTATGGGACAAAATAAATAATGGATCATCGGTTAGAAAAAATTCATATAGTATCATTTCTTATTATCTGCTGTAATGATAACTTTATATTAAATTGTATCAACTCATTATGTATAATGAAAGTACCTATGTAACGTAGTGAATAGATCGCCGCCCTTTCAAATAGTCGAAAAATTCGAACTTTTTATCTTGAATTGTTGAAAATGTTTCGTTGAATATACCAAATATACCCTTGCCTTAATAAATATTATTTTGTAAGAGCATGTAAGCAAACAATTAATAAATTTTAATAAATTATACAATTTCGCATACATTTGATTAAATAATGAATTTAATGAATCTCAATCTATATGTAAATTGCACTTTTTTTGTATAATATACTACATTATTTTTTTGTTAACATAATATGTATATGTATTCAATATTTTGTAGTACACCTATTATAATTTTAAATTAAAACTAATAAAATAATTAATTGGTGGCTAGTGCAGCCTAGATTCTATAATAACAAATTAAAATATCACATTATAATGTAGAGAATACTTTCTTTGTTAGTGAAAATAAATTTATATATAATTAATCTATAATTTTAATCATAGTGTTGGTATAGTTTTAATGGAAAATTAATTACAACTCTTACTAGAATAAATTAAACATACTTAAACATTTTTTTTCAGTTTTAGAATTTTATTATTGTTTTGAGACAAAAGCTTATATTTATAATTAATTATATTTGAGTTATTTGATGCAAAAACATAATTATAATTTTGAAAAAAATAATCGGGTAAAATATACACAAATAATAGATTTTCAGCTATACGATTTTTATTTATAAATACTCAAAGTTCAGATTTTGATAAAATTCACCAAAATTACAAAAATGTTGAATTTAAAAATGTAAAAAATTTTCCGCTCTTATAGTTAAGGGTTGGAAATGTAATACAAGGTTTTTCTTAGTAGTTCATACAATAACCAAGAAATATAAATGGTGTTTTAATACAGTTTTTTTTATAAATATTTTAAGTTAAAATTTGATTGAAATTAGATATATAAACATAAAATAACAATTTTACTTATTTTATTATAATTAAAAAATATTATTCGTGAATCGTGAATACTTAAAACTTTTATAGTTTTATCGTATATTATTATAAGTTATATGCTACATGGTATAAATGCAATATATTTTCGAAAAAATAACTTTAAATTAACTGTATACTAGTTTACTAAATACTAATAATAAGATAAATTACTATAGTAGCAAGACATATAACTTTTTTCGAATAAAATTGTTTTTCTTATACAGCGCTTTATCATTGAATTCAAATTTAAAACATACATTACAATGAAGAGGTTCACTTGATGCTTACTAGATAATTCTCCCTTTGTTTGTATTAGACTTGTAAAAGTTTATAGAATTATAATATTTAAGACAGAAACATATAGATGATCCCTTAAATATTTTATTTTATTTCTGTGTAGTTGTTTGATATATTAATATGTAGGTAGCTGTTTGTCCTAAGTGGTAACTTAATTACCTACTTTAACAGATTTATTTTATGTTTATGTAAATTTTTCCAAAATTAAATTTAATATTTTATCATGTAATAAGTTATTACTTTGAACAAGGTTACTGCGAAAAATATAGCGTGTTTTGAAGTAAATAAAAGTTCATGACATACTGATCATTAACTTATCGCTGCAAAATAAATTGTTTATAGGTATACATATGAACACGGGGGAGGGGATTAGTAAAAAACTAAAAAAAGAATTGTAATAAAACGTAGATATTTTTAATCTTATGTTGCAAAATAAATTCATTAGCTACGCCTAAATACACACACATATAATTAAAATATTTTTGTTTCGCGGTTTTTTAAATTTAGTATTGATATTTTTGCAAACTTTAACAATTTGTATTGCCTAAAAAGTAATTTTATTAGATTTTTGTAATATTTACCTAACGTTCAACAAAATACCAACTAATTCAAAATTTCAAAAATATAACTTTATTAGTATAGTCAGTATATAAATATTATATAATAAAAAGATAAAAATCATAATAAAATTTTAATGTGTGTCAATATTTTATCATTATTGTTTAGGTAAAATTTATAGAAATTCTTTAGATGTTTACTTAGTAACAGTACCTAATTTAGCCTTTTTTTACTTTCATGTATTGTATATTAATTATACTTACCACCTCTTATCATCTGTAATCCATACATTAATTTTCAATTTAAAATTATAAGGTGTAAATTAAACGGAAATATGGTCTAGGATATAAATTATTATAACGATATTCTTTGTATTGTAATATGCATTATTCTATTAATTGCCTCCGATGAAATTTGACAATGTGTCGTTTTCACAATATATATACACGAATGCATCCCATTCATGTTTTTTTTTTTTTTTTTGAAGATAAATAATGTGGGTTTGCGATTTCCAGCACCTTCTCTCTCTATTCAAAGAACCCAGCTCAAGTCCCATTTCTCCACTTATGGATTAACTTTTCCCTCTTTGAGGCTCAACAGACGTCAATTTAAATTAACTTACACTCACATATATAATGCAGTCAGGTCTTAGAATTTAAAATTGTGAGCTTTATGAATTTTTATTTTTTACGTAATATATAAGTTATATTTTACTTTTAATTGTCGACATTATATATATTGTTAAAATCTCTCAAAAAAAAAAAAAAATTGGGTACATCGAAATTCAACGAATCATTAAGTTATTTAATTGCTAGCAGGTATAGAAGATATTATGACTATGATGATATGAAAATTATAGCAAATTTTATATAAATTTATAATTTATATAGTCATTAGAAAGAATTATACGCTTATAGTATCTAATGTTTAAGAACTATCAAAATGCTCGTTCATTTCTTAGATTACATAAAAAATACAATGATATTAAAAAATAGTGTTTATGTAGGTATAATTTAAAAAATAAGTATAAATGCACTATTACATATAGATCAAGTATAGATTGAATATGAATTAAATAAAAAACATATAAATATATTGGTCAGATTCACATTATTGATGGTTTTGTAAAGTATTCGAAGAGTGAAGACATACCTTTTTTAATACACCAATGAGCAGAAAAAAAACTTTTTTTTTTCTAACAAAAAGGAGGTTTGAAGTTTCTAATAAAAAATTTGATCTTGTTGATAAGCCATGTGTTCAAAAAGTAAAAAAATTTAATATAATGTTCCAGTAGACATTTAATAATATTTAAGATACATTAGCACGAATTATTGAAGTTCAAATTTTGAGAATATAAACAGTGTGATTACCTACTTTATCTCTTTTTTTTAATTGTATTTAAAACAAAAATACTTACATTAAAAATCTGTACGATACAAAAATATACAGAATACCATATCATTTATTACAAGTACTATATTTATTTTTTTCCAGTGACATATAACCATTATACTTTTATTTAAAATATTTTACGGTTTTCAATATTAATATTTAATAATAATATTAAATATTAAAATTTTAATCATAGTTTTCATAAGGGAAATCAGTACTGCCTCCACGCAGTTAGTATAAATAATAATAAATCATGTAAAGATTTAACAAAATTATTATCCACAACACTTGTATTAAATTAAAGTGTTTGAATTTTAGAATAATAAACAATTTACCTCCCTTCAACCAGAAAATATACATTGAGTTAATGAGTTACCATCGTATTACTGTATTAGTAATAATAATGTCTAAATGCTATTTTATAATATGAGTATTATTTTTCATATTTAAGTACAATAGTTTTTTGATATGATCAAATAATAAGTGGCATGTCAATGTAATGAAGTTTAATAACATGATTTTTAAATTATGTATAAATAAATATGAAACTCTAAACAATAACTACACATTTCTAGTCGTAACTAGTATCCCAAAACAACTTAAAACTCATTATCATTTTCAACTTTCCTTACATCAGGCAGCATTACATATATATACACACACAATAATATATTAACTTATATTCAAATAAGATTCATATACATTATACATATTATATTGCATACTTATTGATGTATAAGACGAAAACGCTTAGTATAATTACGGTTTTTAATTTTTATGCTTTAAATTAATCGCATTAAGTATAAATGTATGTTGTTATTTTATTCTTATGTTTGTAAACACACATTTTCATAAATTATAAATTTCAATTTCTAGATTTATAATATGTGAAGTTACTTATTAAGATTTGAATAAAATAATTGTTGATTATACAAAGCAATCGGTATTTATTTCCGGTTTCCTAGAAAGCCTTAATATATAGTTGCAAGCACGTTTGAGCACTTCAGTTGCAACTCGTAATTAAGGATTTATAGAATTATTATACAGTTTTCACTTCTGCTCTAGACAACCACCGACCAACAAACATGCTAGGAGATATTTTAAACATCATTTTGCAACTGGTTTTATGTTTCGGATGGACCAGTAAATGATTTTTTTTAAGTTTTTAATTTCTAGAGTTAGGATGATTTTTGTGCTGTGGTCGTTCCCTGGGATGTATTGGTAAACAATGTCTCGAGTAAACGTCAATTTTTTTAAATGTAGTTATCTTAAAAACATTTTTCTTACTTCGCTCGACAGGCAATATCTATACCAAAAATTGTTCTCGTTCCGCTCAAAAAATTATATAAATAAACCATACTTACAGTTGTAGAATATAAATAGTACTATCAATAACAATCGTAAATATTATACTATACTCGATTATATCACGGTCTTAAATTATATGAGTATACCGTATACGATCTGATAAGTAATAATCAACCTAAATTATTTTTAATTTTATACAATAGAATTTAAAAAACCAATTTTAAATTTTCAAAAACAATTAATTAAATAATTTACCCTTTTCTATTAGCCACCATTCATTGTGTACTCAAACATTTAACAACCGTATAAAACTATAAAATAAATATTTTTTTTTTCAATATTGTTAAGAGTATACGCCGTTTATGCTCCAATACACCCCTGGTCATTTATCTCTTCTTTCTTTTTCTTATTCTTAAGTGTAGAAACCGGGACGTTTCGACCAAGACACCAATCGTTTATATTAACAATTCGTTCTAGTGCTACGAAACATGGTAAATAGTAATGCATAATGACAAATACATACGTACCTGGCTGATGCGCACGTCATAAATCAGTAAGAAATCTCCCCTCCCCAACACTAGGTTTTAGTTTCAATTAGAAAATAATTATTTTTTTCTTTTTACTTGATTATATTATTTTTATTATTGATAAAATTGTATGACATTTAATTAAATTATTTAAAAATTTTAAAAATATAATAAATATTTTGTTATGTTGTTTAGATTTATTAAGAAGGAACTACATAAATTATTTAAATTACTAAAAAGTAAAAACCTTTATTACATTTATGCAATTCAAATTTTTTTAAATATTTTAAAATGAATAGGCTGTTGACGAATAACCGGCTTAATCTAGATATTATGTAATAAATGTGAATATATTTGTTCCATTATAAATTAACTTATTCTGTAACATCCGTGTTCTAGCCAACTACGGAAACATGGCAGTTTATTGGGGTATAAATAAATGTTGAATGCAGACATATGATGGATTGTTTAATGGGACATGAAAGGAAATAAAATAATAAAGAAGATTGATTATGTTAAGAAATGTTTACTTTATTTAAAGTCTTCAATTGATATACGTTGTTGTATAACATTTTTTTCCCTTTCTCGCTAATCAGCATCTTCTGCGAATGGTTCATTGTTGGTCTGAGCCCAAACAATGTATGATGTACTCGCACCCCATCAATTAACATGGCTATAGAATTAAAACAAAAAAAAAAAATTATTATAAATCATATCATAAATGTCTCAAAAGGTTAACACTGCCAAATTTATTTTTTAAAGCGTAAAATTTGGCACACCTATTTATGGGTCGACCTTTGTGAAATGGTGGGGCGATTAAAAAGTATATTATAAAAAACATAAAAAAAAAAGTTGATAAACCGTTGCCAACAATGGGGTTTCGTGCTACAGACACATTCATCCTACAACAGTAGTCTGCGGTGGTATTTATTTACATGGAAGGGCAAAGGATAGTTTCGAGGTTTACTAATCCTTTTAGTTTAATTAAGTGAATACCTTGTAATGGTGCATTGGATAGCATACTGCAGTGATATGACTAAGGTGGAGAAGCTTAAGTGTAATATTTTAAAAATCAATACCTCACCGTTACAGAAACGCAATGTAGAACTATGACCACTCTATGGTACGTAATACGCGTACACACATGTATATTGGTGGCAGAGACTTATTCCATAATTCCACAATAACAATAATACGTTATTCCAGTTGCTTTCTTCGGAGAAACGACACAGTTAACTGAACGCCAGACAGAATTGAGCCTGAAAATTAAATGTAAAACAAACCAACACATATGTTAATAAATATTATATTGACATATAAATAAAATATGGACACGCGTAAGTGAACGTCTATGTGGGTAGTGGATGTAAAATATTTCAAAATGTGGGTATAGTGGCGCATCTAAAACCCACATTTATCAACTTCCTGAACTTCTTAAACAATATTTACTTTTAATTTAATTAAATTTAAAATTTAAAAATAATAACCCAAGGCACAACAGAATAGAGGATCCATTGACCTTCTCAACCCCTTAAATACGCCACTGTATATAATGGGAAATATATTTGATACGTAGATCTTTAAAATTCAAGATAAGCACATTACATGATGAAGATGACCTACAACATTACAATGAATTTGGGAAAGGGCGGTTTTTTTTATATACGTAATATATATGTGTAATAGCAGTAAATCGTGTAGCGTGACTCAATTTATAGGTCAAAACCACAATTCATGAATAGTCTGATGAGTTTTAATCACAAATGTGCGAAATGCGCACCGGAATTGCACTGTGAAACCATTTATATTAATATTAGTCGTGCAAATTCGTATCCAAAAAAAGCTGATTAAAAAATAGAAAAAAGTATATTATAAATCAGATTTTAGTCTATATTTTCTTCGCTGTCATAAAGGTGCTTGTTTTAAATACATATATATATATATATATTTAGGCACATATTATAATATTTGCGACTGTGGCGGTGCACGGCCTGCAGATAAAACACGGCTATCCAAGAGGATAATACTTTAACGATAAAAATCGGAAAATCTCAGCATTACATCTGAATTCTCGAGACATTTTTAGAAGCTATTTATCTTCGTTAAGATCAAAATCATGCGGTAAAAAAACTATCAAGACTCCCCAGAGGCGTAAAAAGTTACGTTTGTGTGACAATAAATTGTAACAAAAATGTAGAATTTTCGTTTGGTTACAAAAATTATAACTGCATATATACAACACACTTTGAGAACTTATATTACACTAGGTTATGCATGATACACAAATGTATACAATGGTGTACTTTCCATTTGAAGATTACTCCCCCCCACCATCACACACAATCAAGAAATGATTTCTTCATTAATTAAAAATATTTACGTATACACTATGCAGTTTACTAGTTTATAGGTCGATATTTTATTGGCAAATCAAAATATCGATAATAAACAAAAATCTAACAGCGAAAATGTATTTACTTTATTCAACTACACCCTAGAATACATTATATTATATGTATAAATTGATAATAATGTATAGTAACTATCCTAGATTCCTAGGTAGATAAAATTGGATCCCCTTTAGAAATAGTTCATATAGACCAGATTGGCCCATAACTGTACATATTATAATGTATTATCGTAATATTTATCGGCATTTCAACGTGTAAGTATATAAATCAACTTATTATAAAATAATTATTATATTACCATTACGTAGTCTTGCGTGAACTAACTAAAAAATATTACTTTAGAGGACTAATAACAAAAAACACCACTAACCGGTTAACATGAGACTACAGGTATACAGAACATACACCACTTTGAAACTTAAGTGGCTAGGTCGTAACTCTTGATCAAATAACTTGCAATCAATTTTAATTAAACATGATATAAACAATATTAATATATACTATAATAAAATATTTTCATAATAAAAACATTTTTTAAATATGTAAACAGTTGATTCTTTTATTAGGAAATTATAACATTGTTTTCATTTTTAATAGTTATCAACCTACGCTTTTGAATAAATAAATTTCTAGTGATTTCAATACAAAGATAGAATTTAAAATCATAACTTAGTTAAATAGTTACTTGCTTGTAAGTATTTTAAGTATGAGATTAAAATGTATCTATGTGGATACGAAAAAGTTAAACTTTTATAATGATAGAACAAGTTTTTTCAGAAATATTATATCTTCAAATATTTTTTCAAAACCCCGTTATTTAGTAATGCATACTAAAATGTAAATATAATATGTATAGGTACATATAGGTATAAATTTAGATATAACCAATGATCATCCTTGACCGAATTTTACAATAACTAATTTCGTTACCTAATTGATAAATGCATGGGAACGTCTTCTCCGGGTTTGCCACACAATGTAGTACAATACAAGTGTACACATTTTACATATCACGCAAACATCGTGTACTCGCATGGGCATCGTCCCCAGATAATTGTATAAAGGAAGGGTAAAAAATTAATTTAAGAAATAAATTTAAAAAAATTGTTTACATTTTATTTATAGAACATTATTACACTGAGCATAATATAAAAATCTAGTTATTATATTATTTTATCAAAAATTAAAGTATTCTGTTTCTACTAAATCGGAGCGTAACAGATAATAATTGGGAAAACAAATTAAAAATTCAAAGGGGAGACAAGTGCCATGTTTTGCTCACTCTGGGTACGTCCATATGTACTTACAATAATATAATCAAGACTAAAATTACATCACACGAGGTATGAGTCCTAACCATATAATATTTAGCCACACCTATCCAAACTTAGAATATAGTGGTATGCAATAAATAATATAATCTTGAAGTATTCAAAATATTTTGAGTTTTCACATTCACTATCAATTTATATTTTCCAACTCTCTTTTAAAATGTTTAATATTTATTGAACACAAAAGTATTCATTACACTAATTACAGTTAAATCACATTATTGAACTAGTAGTTTAAATGACTAAGATTTGGATTGAAAAATATTAAAAATAAATTTTTTTGGAATGAATTACATTAAGAAGATACTTTTGTATCACTTAATAATTTATTAATATTTGTATTTAGATACCGACAGTATTTTTTTCATGAATAAAAATTTAATCATTCAAATTATACATATTTCAATACTTCATCTTAAAAATATTTGAAAAAAAAGTTTACATTAAAATATTTTACAAGACTGATAATAATATATTATTTTTACATTCATAGGCGCATATATACAATATACGCAGTTCTGATAACACCTAAGACAACACCGAGCACGACGCTGGATGACCTGGTTCGATCACTGCAACGAATATTTTTTTGTTCTTTAGACTTACCACAACAGTTCCAACGTCATTTTACAACGCGCAAAATAACGCCTCCGGCAATAGATATATTTATTTATTTTTGTGATCCATTAGATTCGATAAAAACTACAATTTAATACAATAATATGGAGCGTGGTGTAGGTGTGCACAATCCAATATTGTAACCAAGATAAGATGATTATTTAAAGATTGAAAACGATTTTTTTTTCATGCCCAAATTACGACGCGCAGCTGAAAAATAATCATATATTAGATCTTCACAAAAACGGATAGCTCAATGCCGCAATTTTACAAATTTGGCCCATCCACAATATCAAGACTTTATAACCCATTCAGATTGTACTAATAATTGAAAAATATATTTAATCGAAAACCGTACAATATTGTTATAGCGAGTTTACATAAAATTCAAACATTTTCTGTAAAAAAGTAAATAATTGTATTCTTACAAAAAAAAAAAAAAAAAACACAATGGTTACCATTAAAGGCATATATAGTTTACGATTAATTGATCACTTTAAAGAAAAAAGTTATAAAATGGGTCAGAGCGAATGTTCTAATGAAAACTTTAGTGGTTGTTACTCAATAAATATAATGACCTTTAATTTTATAACTTTTTTAATATTTTAAAAATTTTCTTTAGCATAAATGCAACATCATGTTATGTTATACAGAAATACAATCAATATGTTTTTTTTATTCGAAAAGCGAAATAATGCCAAATTTAATGTTAACATCAGGAAACATATTTATAATCAGAATTCACATGTCAAATATAATAAAGAATGCATTTGCATATAAATCCGAACCCATTATTATACACAATACATTGTTGTAATTTAAATACACATGCCATTCAATAATATATAATATTTATTAATTATATAACTCATAATTTACAAAAATAAATCGTGACTGTACGATTTAATTTAATAATATGTTAATTAAAAATTACTACATTCAATAACGTATAGAAAACATTATTAACACTCGTAGTATTCGGAACACATTTTTATGTAATTTCATTCGGTGTATGACGGGTTAAAAGTAAGATTCATATTGTGTCGGTTAATACATTTTTCTGTCGATAAATTTAATTAACCGGCAGATGTTACATATTAGAAGAAAAATAAAGGGCGTTTACAGTACTCCTTTGAAATCTTAGAATTATGATTTTATAATATTGTCTCGGTATATCTTTTCGTTCGCTCAAAAATCATCAAAAATCAAGAACGATTCTTTCACAAATAAATTTCCAACGCTCTACAAATTTAAAATAGAAACTTCATTTCTAACTTTTTATAGAGCTGCCGATTCCACTCAGAAAATTTTCGAAAGTCATATTACCATTAAACATTTAATGAATATTTGTTTGCGTATTCTAGTACTATAAATATATAATAACTTATCATAACAGGAATTTGATAGTTTAGATGTTTAGAACCTATAATTTATAAAAATTAAAAAAATATATAAATTATACTGAAAATGTTAAATTAGTTTTTTTTTTATATTAAGTTTAATATATAAACTTATTAAACAAATTTTAAATTAGTTTTGCGAAACTCTTGATAAATTAATTTAAGTAAAATATATATTATTAGAATCTAAACCATAATAATTTAACAAACGTTTGATTAGAATTAAAATAAAATAATTACCTAGGTATAAAGCTATTTTAAATAATTTAAAGAGAATTATATTAAAAACTTTGAATAGATTAATAATCATATTACAAATGCAAAAATAACATAATTAAACAAAGTTATTTAGTTAATTTTAATTTATAGTAAAAATATATTAGAATTTAATTAATTTATCAGTGTTAATGAAATTCTTTTGATTTATTAACAAAAAAATATTACTGTTGTATTCAATATATTTATTTAAATTTAAAAAAAATGACAACATCTTAAAAGAAAGTCTAGCGAATTTAACTGAACATTTTATAATCATAGAAACCAAGTAGGTATATTGTATAGTAGAATGTTTGATTGAAACTGGCCCTTTTTAATTAAATAAATGTTCTTATGAGTCTCGCAGTGACTGTTATCATTAAATACATTTAAAGGACTAACTTAATCAATACATACTACGAAAAATTTATTATTAAAAAAATATGTCATTCATATTGTTTTGTTTTCAATTGAACTGCCTAAATCAAGTTCTAAACCACAATGTTGACAAATTGAGAATGCTGAAAAATTATGAAAATACATAGAATATTAAAATAATATTAAATATAAAACCAGGCAATCTTCAATGTATTATTAATAACATTTACGACATACAAATCCATAATTATGTGTAATAATTATTATACCTTAATTTTAATCAAATAATAGATTAAATAAAACTGTCTTATATTATGATTTATACAATTCCAATGAAATAATATGAAGATTGTCAGGTAATTATTGCTCACCTTCATTAAAATTATAAACGTACTTATCACAAATATTTTCATAGACATACCTTCAGATCAAATAAACGTAGAATTAAATTCTTCGTCATTTTTAAGTGTTATATAAATACCAAAACGCTGTTGCCTCTCGATGGTCAATTTGAATGGCCTCTGTATGTTCCAAATTCTATATATATAGGGGATGCAAATAGAAACTAGATGCAAGATAAATTTGGAATTTATCATGGAAAAATCAAATCGTTTCAAAGGAATAAAAGATTTAAGATTAGCACGAAATTATTAAATATTAACTAAAGGATAAATTAAATACTTTCCAAGTATTACCATAGGAGTGTTTATGTGTCTAACTACTGATAACGGCAAAACCTATGATTTTATATTAATTTAAAACTAACTTCTAGGTTTTTTTTTTAGTAGGATAACTGAAATCACATAATACTTTTGGCCAGGTCGGTGAAATACTTAAAATACCAACCTATAATTATTATTTATTCTACGTAATATAATTAGTTAGATAACTGTTAATTTAATACTATTTTAAACTTTTTCTATTAAAATTAATCATAATATTTAATTAAAGTATCTTGTTTTAGATTTTTAATAGGTTAATTTTATGTAGGAAGATTTCATCCCTTACCCCTAAAATTCAAACATCTCTGATATGCTATTAATAGAATATACATTTTATGTAACTTCAATTTTTATTTTCACAATCCTTTACATGTAGATATATATATATATATATATCCTTTACAATAGATACTAGTATTTACGTATTGTTATTGTGAATGAACAAATTAAATATTCATCACATTGTAAAAGTGTATGACCAGATGTAATCCTAGGAAATATTTATCCTGTTTTAGAAACATCCAACTTTATGAATCATTCTACATTTGCCTAGCATATACAATAATTCAAAATATTAATTAATTTGTATGATAAAATAAATATTAATTATAATTTATAAAACAAAAAATATATTTTGCTGTCTATAATACTGTATTCGTCAATATATCGTGATTTTACTTCTAAAACTGACATCACTAAAGTATTAACCACTATGATTTTTCAATCATATTAATAATTTTTGTGGTAACAAAAATAGTATTACAGTAGTGTTATTACAATTATATAATTATAATATAATAATTGCAAGTTAAAATATTATTTTTAATTAATTAATGTGTTTTATAATTTTATTCGATAGCTATTAGAAGATGTTATTTCGCATATGTTGTTTCAATCTTACTAACGCAAATCATACCAAATTTGAATTCAGTAGCACATTTTATATTGTTAGCTTTAATATTGGAGTCAATTTACCTATTATTGATTTTATCATTTTTAAGTGAGTTACAGCTATGTAAAATATCACAACTTTAAAATATTCATAACTCACTTTAAAATCGTTATATCAATAAAAAGCATATGACATGCCCTAAATAATATTCTTAATATCTTTAAGTTTGATAATAAGTAAACTGACTCAAATATTATTAAAGCTAACAACATAAAATGTATTTTGCTGAACACAAATTTGCTATGATGTACGTTAGAAATTCAAAGACAACATATAATAGAAATTACACTTTTGATCAGCAAATTTTAGTAATATTACATTGGATAAACTTTTAATAGAATATTTAACTAATTTTATTTTTTTATAATTTATAAATTACATAGTTATTTATAAATACAGGTTTGGAAAACTTGATTCAAACAACATTGAATCAATGAGATAAAATATTATAGGAAGCAATTTATCTTTATAACACATATTTTTCTTTGGGTACTGTATTTCAAATAGAAATAATATACTTTAATATTATGATGTATTCAATACATACAATACTCTCATAAATTCATAAATTTAGTGATGACAATCACCACCAATATTTATGTTAAATAAACTGTACAATTTAAACTAATATAATTTCTTTTTAAAACACTCTTTTGTTGTATGAGCACTTTCCTATAAATTATATTCAGATTTCATAAAAGAGCCACCAACTTCCAACTTGTTTAACATCAGCTATGAACACTATTACTATTATATTTAAATGGTATACGTTTTTGAAAACATCAAGTTTTGATATATAGATACGAGAATTAATTTCACGAGTGCATTAAAAATCTATAGTACATAATTTATATTATATAAAAATACTAATTCCAAGTGTAAATTTATTTAATTAAGTGAGATATATTAATGTATAAAATCAGACTTGAAACTGAACTAAACATAGAATTTATCAATTACTACAAATCATTTTATCCTAGAAATTTATTCATTATTGAAATAATTGATGTGTACAAGTTTGACGAGTATGTAATATTTTATAATATTATTATTTATAATTTTATACATCATATTATTAGATAAATTCATAACAATTTAATTCATATAATAATTGTTATAAATTTGAAAAATAAAAAGGTTTTTATTATTATTTAAACTATATGAGAAAAATACTGAATATGGTAGAAAAAAAATAAGGTACATTTCATTAAGATATAAGAATTTATATTTATATTTAAGAGTTTAACATTAATTTTTTTTTTTTACTTAAATAAGTCAGTTAACCCCAGTTTGTACAAACGAGGTTACTTCTTATTTGAACATTATTTTCTTAGATTAAAATATCAAACACCAAGTCATAATTCTAGTAAGAAGTATAATTAGGAAAATATATGTATAATTATATTAAATGAATAAACTATTTCGTGCACCTAAATTTACTTATGATTATATTGAAATTGATCTACACACATACACACACACACACACACACACACACAGAAAAAAATTAATGAATGGTTCATTATGAATATTTAACTTAAATTTAAATATATTTAGTTTATATTCTCTTTCTTTTGCATAGATCAATCTTTATATTTTATCGTTGTTAATAAAAAAATTACAAAGTTTCACTCGCAATACGACATATTTCTACCCATTCTTCCTTAAAATAACGAGTCATTAATTTCAACGTTTACTTATAACCGATAATCAATTATTTTGTATTACAACTATTTTAAAAGTATTTTATTCAAAAATACAATAAAAAAAAATCTACCTAATTAAGAACTAGTGAATAATGTAGTCCAATATAGTAAACCTAACTGTTATTATAATAATCATACAATTAATCATCTTAAGAGAATATGTAAAAACTCATAAAAGCAAATATTTGTGTACACTCTATACCAAAACTCATTAAATTAATTACTATAGAGAAATCCAAAAAAAAATAATTGGATTTTTAATCATCACAAAACTAGTATCAACTAGTATGAACTTGTAAATCATCTATATGATTATTCACAAATTATGATTTTGGAGATAATATTAAGATTGCCTATTGCAAAGTTACCTATAATATTAAGAATAATTAATAATATTTATTATATTAATAATTTCTAAAGTCAATGTTACCAGTAGGTAAAAAAAAAGTTTTTGAGACCATTGACTAACGTAGTATCAAGAATAATATAAAATCCACTTAAAACATTAAATTATATAAAAATGTATACCATTATTAAAGTAGGTAATTGAAATACTGCAGTTTTAAATAGTCATACAGCCTATCAGCAATAAAAGTAAAAAAAAAAGAAATCAATAACTGAAAAAAATTCAATCCATCATTCAGTAATCAGAATTATTCTGTTTTTAGGTTGAAAACTATAGCAAATAAGAAATTATAATTTGTATTGTTGTGATAATACAGTTGACTAAAAATGAGATTAAACCTATATTAAATAATCATAAGATAGGTACCAAAATTAGTTTTATCCTATGTCAAGAAACATAAGCGGTTATGTGATATTGCAATGACGAGTAGACAATCATTTCAGCTTAAAATGAAGACATTTAACTATCCATCTTCAATTTTTTGTTCTATTATCTGTTTATTCTTAGGATCTTTTTGAAAGATTAAAATCTTCTACGATCCTGGCCGTTTCGTCTGTCTTGACCCCACCTTCCGCCCCTGTCTCCTCTAGGGCCAGCGTCGAAAAGGCCTGGTGGCGGCAATACTCCTTGATTGTCACGTACAAAAGTTTCCACGAACGGCGTCGATTCCTATCGGTTATCAAATCAATCAACGCATTCATAGGGAATTAGTCATGTAAACAATAAATTACCTAATATTAAAATAACAAAATATTCAAAGAAGTAAGCTCTTATAAACTTTTCTTTAAATTTGAAATACCAAAGAGATATGCATTGACAAATTTAAGTACTTAATACTTTTTAGAAATAGGTACTGAAATTTAAAATTAAAAGTTCTTATTCTAAAATGATAGTGATATGTTATAGATTTAAAAATCAAAATACATATTATGAGCACACAATAATACTCTTAGGCATAAAAGTAGACTGATATCATAGGTTCTCATAAAAAAACTCCTATATAACAAAAATAAATCAAACTGGTAGATATTTTTTATTTCTAATTAAGATTGTTTTTGAATTTATTTAACACAAAACCCAAGAAAAAAAGTAAGATTATTATGTAGATTATTTAATTTTAATAAATAGACTCAAGTTTTCATGGCTCAAAATTTAATAAAAATTGTTATGAACCTATATAATTAATAGAAATAAGATAAAACATTTAATAAAACCTATTATAAATACATTAAAAGACCTCAGAAGTAAAAATCACTGCCTGAACTTTTAAGATTTATATTAATAAATTAAAATTAATTAAAATTCTTATATAGAAAATTTTGTTTTCAATCAGTATTATTATAAGTGTTAACTGATAACTTCCAATTAAAGTTTTTAAAGGAACTGTACTCTATGTCTATGACTAATATACTAGTATGTTCACTTAATTTAAATTGATATGAAGTTTGTCATTTTTTTAATAATACAAGAAAGTTCTATTTTACTAAAATTTTATAATCTAAAAATACAATAATTTATTTCAAAATTAATTTTTATGATCAAATGATTTAAAAATCAAATTCTCAATAATATAAAATTATTATAAACAGTATTTTAAGAAAAATGAAAGTGATGCAATACTCATTTCATTATATCTAAAACTAATAAATGCATTAACAAAATAAATCAATTTAAAAATTTAAAAACTATAATTGGGTATACGTATATTATTATCTATTTATCATAAATGAAGAGGTAAGCATCTGATATAGGAGAATATCACTCACATTTCCTTATCAATGTCTAATAAATATACAATATTGCAAATTTTCATTAAACAGGAACCTATTTTGTGTTATTAGCTTTAATAATAAGTGTCAATTGATAATTTAATTTTAAAAATAAGACACATTTTTAGAATAGTTGATTTTTCCTTTTTTGTATAATAGGGTGCCAGCCACACCCACACATGATGTCTCCGTCTTATAAGGATATAATATAACAAATTTATGCTCAGCAGTCATGTTTAGCTGTTAGTTTAAAAAATAAAATGAATTGACCTATTATGAAACTTTATGTTAAAAATATTATCAGTGTTCAGTTTTTTAACAGGTTATGCATATATAGTAGAGAATAAATTATAAATGGTCATAACTCACATTTTTTTTATTATTATTAACGAGATTTTAATATTAAATTATAATATCTCGACAATTATGTACACGAATCCGAAATAAATTTAAGTTTGTGAAGCTCCACTCTTAAATTCGGAGGCCTGATTGCAGAATAAAATTTAGCGTATTGATTATATTAACATTGTCAGTTGAAAGAGTGTCAATAAGGAAAAAATTAATACCTAGGTCGATTCACTCTAATTTTTAAATTAATGGAGCTAAACATAAATTTGCTATGTTGAGCACTTGTAAGACGGAGACAACACGTGCAGATGTTGCATCCTCTAAAGTAACTTATAAGCATTTTTAAATAATATTTCATATAAATATCATAACACTCATAACTCAGTTGTAAATTTGTTAAAATGGAGAAAACATATGAGGTGGAGAAGTCCTTAATGGAACATTCCAAAAAAAAAATATTTTAAATGCAATACATATGTATAAATAATTTTCTGACATTTAACTTAAATATATACACACGTATTATATGATTTCATAAATGTTTAGGATATAAATTCATAGCTATTCAAATAATTAGAAAGTTTTGTTTTACTACTCTTAAAAAAAAAACTGACTTTTTGATTGAATAAATGTGCTACTAAGTATATACTTGTTAGTTCATTGAACAAGTTTTAAACTTAATTATAAAATAAATTGTTAAAATTCAATTATAACTTAGCAAAAATATTTATAAAATACCATATTATTTTTTTATATTAAAAATTTTATTTGTGGACTCGACCAAGGCAATAAGAATAATTGAATTGTTTTTTTTTTAAATCAAATAATAGATAAGTTATGCTTAGTAATTAAATATAAGATAATTATTAATACCAATAAAAAAATATCAAATGCCATCTTATTCTAAATATATAAATAAAACACTAATATAGTCAAATTTTTGTAGTCAATGGTAATAATGGTCGTTATAAGTATTAAGTACAATGTTAAATACTTTTACTGATTTATTCTTAAAATATGATAAATAAAACTATTTACGTATTTTTATGATTCCTTTTAATAAATATAATACTTTTTTGAATCACAAGAAAATTTATGGAAATGTCTAAGATTTATATCGACTTGATACTGCAAAAAAATTTTTGTTGAAACATTTGCAACGATATAAATTTGAAAATACTAATACGTTATAATTATGATCATCTGCATTATATGCATATATAAATAATATATGTACATGTTTAATTCCTGAAAATTGCAAAAACACCAAAACCATTCAAACACAACAATTCATTCTTAATCATCACGAAATCTGAGTATTTATAATATCTAAAGCAATCATCTTCTAAGAAGTGACAAGTAATTATTAAAATATTAATTCATGCTTCAAAAGACTGACCTGATTTGCCACTTGGCTTTCCCCACCCTGTTAGGGAATAAGTGAGAAATAATAATTATGTATATAATAATTATTCAGAGGTTTACACATTAGTCGCTTAGTATTTAATGTTAAAATCATTGATTAACTATTATCTTAAAACTAATTATTGTTGTTAATAAATTTGGGCTGGTAATTTAAAATAATAAAGACCATTTTTTACACTGTGTAATACTTAGAAATGTTAGCATTAATAACTAAGAATATTTTAACCTTAAAATAATATTAACAATAAAGGTACATTACCATTCCTCCTTGAACTGTAAAAAAAAAAAAAAATATGGAATTATCATATCATGACATTACATTACACAAACTGAAAGCATATTTAAAAAATAAGCAAAATCTAAATACATTTCATAATATTTGCATAGTGACCAGATATTCTTTTTGTATAAGCCAGATAGGTATTACATACCTATCTAATTTAATGGGGAAAATAAGTGATAGGGGACAATTTTTTAATTAATAAATTAAACCTTTTAATTATTATCAACACTGATGAAAATTGACAATGAATAACAATAAAGGAAATGTGTTTTGATAATATTAATATGGTACTCAAAATTTCTATTTTTATTTGTCTATATATTTTTTAATTGTTCAACTAAAAACTCATTCTGTGGATGCATTTGATTCAGGCTGACATAAAATTTATTGAACAGCAGATTTTACATCAACTAAGGAACTTGATTTTCTTTTAAATCAGTTAACATTTTTAACTAAAAATTAGAATTAATAAACATAGTTTAAAACAATGGGATAAGTTAACATCAAACAAATTTAATAAAACAGAAATTTTAACTTTAATCTATACAGTTTATAGTTTATTATTTTGTTTTGTTCTTTGTAGCAGTTCATGGATTCTAATAGCTAAAAATAATTATAATTTAAACAATATTATGTGATAATTTAACAAAACTTTACATTTATATTAAACAGATTAATTGAAAATAAATAATAAGAAATATGATGTATACACTAATTATCACCCACCTTGAGATTACACCAATTCTTTCAAAGACTAAAAATGTATTAATACAATTTAAGCAGTATGCTTTTTTGATTTAATTATAAAATTAGGACAAGAGTAAGAAACACAATAAAAATCTGTACATTTTACAATCCTAACAGACTTAAAAATGTATTGAGGCAAGTACTAAAAACTTGGTACTTATAAATTGGGATATCTGGTTATACTATACTTACATTAATAAATATATTAGTTACAAGTTAAAGCTTTAAGTATATAAACAGACATACCTTCTACTGGAATAGGGGGTCCATCAAACGGAGGTTTACCCGGTCCTCTGTGGTCCTAAAATAAAAATATTTATATATTAGACATTATTATTTTAAATGTATTAAAAAAAACACACAAACTTGGATACTTGATCCATTTTTATTTATTTATTTTATGTTTTTATAGATAACAACAAAAACTACCAGTCTAATAAAATAATATCACGGTCATTGAAAAATATACTTTGTCTTAATCAGCATAATTCATTCTAGATCTAGTTGGTTTATAGTAATTTATCTTAAATGTTTTTATACTGACTAATTAGAACCTATATAGGTTGGCCTTTAAGTTGATATAATTAATACTGATATCCGTAAAGTAAATTGTGACATCCTAGTTTTAAAGTTAAATCTAATTGGCATATTCAGTAATCTTTTAAATTGCTACCAATAAATATTAATAAATGAAATTTTTTTTGTAAAATCTTCAGTGACTTCAAGTGTGTCCCAGTGGGATGATCTATCCTCTTTGTTATGTCTACTAGAGTAAAACTTTCGTTAACGGTCACCTCTATGTAACGTTTAAGTATTTTGGTCCCATCAAGAGTTATGTCATGTATTGTCACCTCTAAATAGTGATTATTATTTATGGTACCTTCGGTGACCATGAATTGGAAGTTTCACTGTATTTCTAATTGATATTGATAGTTGATTTAAGTACTGTAATTTTAAACTTTTTGCTGATGATCTCGAAATATACAACATAATTTATACTTAAATTTACTGTTCTATACCATAAGATCTAAATAGAATTTTAAAAATGGTCAATCTTAAATTAAATCAGGGAGTAAAAATGGTTTTAAAAACCGGGTAATACGAAAAAAATCGAAACCGTTTTTAGACACAAAACCCAAAATTTCTGATCACGTTTTTAATCCCAGTCTTAAATGATCTAAGTCTAAATATCTCAAAAATGCCATGTCACCATAATGAAAGAAAAATCTCATGTCACTACTTCATCAATAATAACAATTTTTTAGAGTTAAATACCATACGTGACGACCTTGGTATAAGTTTTCAATCCAATCTTCTTTTTTTTCTCACATAGAATAAGTATATATTGAAGCAATAAAAACTGAGTTTTTTTTTTTATCAAATCAACAAAATCATTTTACAACGAAGAATATCTATAAGTCCTTTATTATTTGTTGGTCCACTCGATACTATAATATGGAATCAGTCTTCTATTAGCCAAATAGAGAGACTTGAATGATTTATGAGTAAAAAGATTTATACGTTTGTTTTGAAAAATAAAATAATGAATTCAACTGAAAATTGTACAGTAAATAATCTATTAACTAAACTAAAATTGGATCCCTCTCAACTTATCGTAAAATATGTCTGTGCAAATTATTAAATGGTGCCATATTCTCCAGTAGAACAAGTTTCTTTTTTTATGTACCATAATACTACACATATGTTCAATATTCCATGATGATACTCACTACTTTAATAATGGTCAACATAGTCATTTAAATCTATTTTTTGAAGCTAATATCTCTACTAACCAGAGAATATTTTCTTTATTAGTCTACCTAACCTCAAGCATTATTACTTACTCAAATTATGAATTTTTTATGGTTAATGGTAATAGTATTTCATGTATTATTTTTAATAAAAATTAATCTACTTATGCCTTTATGGTGAATAATTTATTAATATATTATTATATATCCTGTACTTGAGCACTACCAAGTGTAAATTCAAGTAAAATAAATAAAAAAATACAAAGTGTAAACTTATTGTATCAAGTATAAAAGTAGAATAATCAATGCTAATATTGTGTAATCTGAGTTTTAAATATTATAAATGGTGTTTGCCAAATATTATTTAATTTATTGTTCATCAAATATTGGTAGAGATATCCCTATAAAAATGTATATATACAACCTCGTACATTATGTTCTTTACTTTGTTAAAGAACAACCAATTCAACGCAAAACCCTATCATCAAGACTAATAACACATGGCAAAGTTAGGTGATATGGGAATGCATAAAAAACTGTTCTTCACCAAACTATGCAGTATACACACTCAACTGAGTAGTTATTTATTTGACAAAAAAATCGATTTTCTACCTGCATGAATGATGAATTATCTTGTTGACGTCTCCTCATCTCTTCATCTTGATGATGCATTCTCATGCTTAAATCTTCACTCTGTCTCCTGAAAATATCTTCTTCCCTAAGTCTTTGATCCTCTGCTTGACGTTCTTTCATTTCCCATTCCATTTTTTGACGTTCTCTATCCATTTCTCGTTGACGCAATTCTAGATAAATAATTTATATTTTAAAAGTTTTTAAATAATTTGATGAATATGATAATATTTACGTTCTCTGAGCATTTCAGTCTCATGTTCATAACGAGCATATTCCATTTGAGCCTCTAATTTTTCTTCTTCCAATTTCATCTCACGTTTTAGTGCTTCTTCCTTTTGTTTATACAATTCAGCTAATTGTTTCCAACGAGTACCAAATTCATGTTCAAAAGAATTAGGATTAGCAAATCTTGGACCAGTATCTCTTTGTTTCTGGAAATCCATTGTTTTTTTGGGCAATAATTTATCTGGGAGACCATCTGAACTATCTACAAACTCATAAGTTTCAACTACACAAGGACGAAGAGAACTAAAAAAAAATATATATACATATTGTTTATAAAATAGATATTAAATTCAAGTACTTATTATAATAAAAAATAAAAAATGTTATTTCTACCTGGTCAAAAAAAAACAACCATCTGAACAACGTTTCAAAGCATTACTCGCAGCATTTTTACGTGAAAATTCAATAATGCCTTCACCAGTTGAATTACCTCTTTCATCTACCATCACTTGGCAACGTTCAATCTAAAAAATTAAACATTAATTAAAATTAAATATTGTTTAAAAAATATATAAAATAAAAATGTAGACAACATACATCACCAAATATTGAAAAAGCATATTCTAGAAGTTCATTGGAAACAAACGGAGTAAGATTTTTTACTTTGATAGCAGCAGCAATGGGGGCAAATCTAATTTTTAACATACGTCCTTTACGCATTTGACCATCTAATTCTCTTTTGGCTTTTTCAGCATTAGCACGATAATCCTATAAAAGTTCAATAAACATTAAAGTATATTGTACCTGTTTAACATAACAAATCTTTATACCAATTTCTTATGAGTTTATTTATAGTTAATATAAGAAAAACAAATTTATATATCGAGCCGCCTTATTAGGTAAAAGGGCGTAAGCAACATTTTTATTTTTTATTCAAGAACTAAAAAAACACTTTTAAAATCGAATATCTGATGGATTTTCATGAAAATTAGATGTATAGTTGTAATAAAATTATTTTGAAAATACAATTACAGAATAAGAATATTTTTATTATTTATTGTGTACTTTATTATGTTGCTTACCAGAGCCGTGCCGCCGTTAAGATTTGGCGCCCAGGGCAAAATAAAAATTTGCCCTTTATTTTATTTAATCATTATGTATTTCAACTTTTTGGCGCCCCTTTAAACCATGTGCTGGGGGCGCATGCCCCTTAAGCCCCCAACGGAACGGCTCTGTTGCTTACAACAAAAGAAATGTTTGAATATAGCTCAATAGGGCTTAATCTTTTCACTTTTAGCGCTTACAAATAACATTTTGTTATGTTGATTAGTATATGGCTCTTACACTAGTCTTTTAACACACTTTGTTAAAATGTTATAATTATTATAGTTTCAAAGTTATTAAATGAGTTATTGTATGACTAAATTTCTATTTTTAATATTGTAACTTACATGTGCATGATATATTATATGATAGTATTCCCCCCACCTCATTAATATTAATAATATGACAGTTAAAAGTCGTGTTGTTGTTTGTTTATTACCCACATCTGTATACCAATTTTATTATCTGCTACTTTTTGGTTTTAATTCCCCTAAACGTAAGACATAGCATAGCTACCATAGCTTGGTATGTATACATATTAATATCATAATCTTCACTATTTTCTCAAAAACTACTGAGACATTCAAAAAAACCTTAGCCAAGATTCTCTAGATAGACAACAAATACGTTATAATATATATAACAATTTAATTTAAATAATTAAAACACGAGCATCTAGAGACAGCACCTCTTATCTGTACTATTATTATCAGTATTACGCTATCAATACAGTTGCCTTATCACATAATCAGTTGATTACATTTTAATATTATATTTAAACAAACAGCCATAATATTGTATTATTTAATAATTATATTCATTATTTAGTATAATTAATTTATATAGTACAAAACTACAATGTCATTAAGTGAAGAATTATAAGTAATTCATTTAAAATTTTGTTCTCTTCAAGGTAATGATTTAAAAAATTCATAATAATATGTAAAACCAGTCTTGTTTGTTAAGTATTTGTAAATTATTTGAATACATATTCTCTCATATACTCATTACCACCTAATCCAAAACTGACAAATATTAGCAGGGCAAAAAATATTATATTCTAATAATCTAATAGTATTTGAATACAAAATAAAAGTAGTTTTCACAAGACTCTACAAAACTAAACTGTGTAAGTTATCTATATTTAATTAAAATGTACTGTAGAGTTTAATGATTGGAAAGATAAGGAGGAATTGGCTACTTCATCGCGGTATGTCTAACACAGAGGGTCAAAAACCAATAAGGACCAAACAACTACCACAAAATATTATTGCCATCGGTCTGGAGTATTTAGGTACAAAGGAAAAAGAGAACGTGCTAAAACGCCCTATATAATGTAGAGTATAAGTAATATGTTCACACTGCAGTTCAGCAGACGCTGACTATACATTTTTATAATATTATAGCATATATGTCTTGTGTAGTGTAGCTGGGTATACATAGGTAGTGCTTATATGAACCTAGGTTAAAACTAATAGCTTACCAATCTGATAAAAGCAAACATTTTTTCCTTGTTTAAAAAATTTTCAGAAACTTCTCCATAAGGTTTAAACATTTCTATCAATTCTTCTTCAGTGCAATCAACTAAGTTTCCAATATAAAGACGACACTGACTAAGGAATTTTCTCTCAGTGGTATCAGTTTGTGGAAGCTCATGAGTTGGCCCCATAATTTGCATTAAACGTTCATTCCATAGAGCCTGAAAATGAAAAATATTAAAATAATATTTTAATACATATTATACTTCTTATAATAATTTTTAATAACTAACATCAGCTCTGGTTAAACGATCATCTCCTCGATTAGGTGGACCACCTCTGAAAACACCTCCGCCTACACCTCCACCACGTCTACCGCCTCTTCCACTTTCAGAATGATTGCGATTGCCTCTATTCATTATATCATTATCTCCTTGATGGTTATCACCATGATTACTATCATTGCGAAAATCTCCTCTTGGCTGAAATTAAATATAATTTTAATATTAGTTAATTGTGTTTAAAAATGTTTAATTCAACCATAATAATCATCTTAATGAATTGATAAATAATAATAAAATAACAATAAATAAAAATAATTAACATTAAATTAGCCCATTATATAATAATACATATAAATAAAGCATTAATTGGCATCATTGTTAGCTTACAATATAAGTGTTATAGTTGAAGTATTAAATTCTGTTATGAATTAATTAGATAGTTCATGAATTGCGTACAAATATTAGTTTGATTTACATTAATGTATAGAATAAATTTAAATTTAAAATATTTTAATTATTATAAGTCAAATTATTTATTTATTTGTAGATGCAAAACTATTGGGGCATTTAGAGTTGCACAAATATTTCTTTTTTTCTACAAACATAGTGCGTGCATAGTGAACACCAGACCATGCGTCAGATAACTGTACGACTATTACTAAATGATATTTTATAATAACACTATCAACATACATAAACATTACCTATTGAAGCTAAGCGGTTATTTATATTTGATACAAGTAAACCAAACAAAGACAAATGATAAGACATTACTTGGATAACCTAGTGTGATCGATGATTATATTTTGCACAATTAGATTACATTAACATAAAGATGCCAGATAATGTATAAAATAACTAGGTAGTTAAAGTATAAATTATATACATTAATTATACATTTTAGTTATTTCATAAACTTTTTAATTCAACACTTTATAATTTGTAACATGTATACATAATCTTTTGATTAAATAAAATAATAACTCAGATGTTTATAACTATCACATAGACTCAAAGATCTTGGTAGTATATATTTATATGATCATCACATTAAGGATAAAAATTCTAGGAAATTGAATTACCTTTAGAGAAAAATTATCAATTTATAATAACAATATAATTAAAACATGAATCCTTAATATTGACACATATTTAAAATAATTTATTGTTTTCTGGTAGGATAAATCATTTTCTTTGACCTTTATATTTCTATAATATGAACTGGAAAAAGAAAACCTAATAGATTTTATTAGTATATTCATCATAACATGATGAAAGAGGTTATACATTTAAGTATTCGTCTTTCAAATAGGAGCAAAAGACAATTGAAATATAGCTAAGTTTCATTCTTTTTTACAAATGAACTATGTAGTCATCATAAAAAATGAATACTGAATGCTTTTCTAACTTGTCAATAGTGGATGATGATGAAATAATTGTCAACAAATGTGATAAAAATAATTAAATGTATATCTTGAAAATAATAAATGAACACACAACTTAAATATTTAAATAAAATATTACCAAAATATATACACTGTATTTGTTTTAAGAATAATAAATATAACAATTATACTTTAATATTAATAATAATTTGTATAAATTTATTTTATAATTAACTACAACCTAATATATTTAGCTAATTATAGAATATTGGTGTAAGTGTACAACATAGGCATGATTCCATTATTGTTGTCACATGTCTTTATATATAAAGTTAAAAATAGGTACATTAACTATGATAATTTATTTATAACATTTCAAAATATTTGATTACTTATAAAAGTACTTACTAATAAATCAAAACAAAGAAAAGATACATATTTGTTAACTTCGATAGAAATATTTAAATGAAAATGTAAAATTGATAAATATTATATAAAAATACCTATTTTAAACAAATATTAATAACATTATTGAAATATGTATCCATTATATCGACACATATCAAACAATGTATTGTGCTTTCTAGTCAAAATTGTCTATAGAATGGTATATTAATTACACAGGCACAAAAAAAACAATATATGATAATTAAATGTAAGAGAAATAAGGGATAATATTTGATAATTCAAAAAAATAAATTATATTAAATACATAATAACTCAGATTTATAGATTTATCACATAGACTCAAAGATCTTGGTAGTATATATAAAAAAAAATCATCATGTTAAAAGAGTGGGCATTACATTATTTCTTCTAAGAAATAATTATAGGTTAATAATAACAATAATAAAATAAGAAATATGATACGAATATAATATGAATAATTGATAAATTTTTCTTTTGATTTGTATCCATATTGTCGACACACATATGAAATATTTCATTGTGTTTCCTAGTAGGATAATTTATTTTCTTTACCCTTAATATTTCAATAATATAAATTGGCACAATAAAACCCAATATTTAGGAATCATAGCGTGGCGAAAAGGGTTATAATAAATTATAATCATTGGTATCCATATTTTCAGATAGGAGCGAAAGACAATTGCAGTATAGCTAAATTTCATCTTTTTTCAAATGAACTATGTAGTCATCATAAAAAATGAATACCAAATATTAATATTCTTTCAGAGGTGGGTGGTGATGAAATAATTGTCATCAAAGATGATCAGAATAATTAGAAATACATCTCATCAAAAAGAATAAATAAATGTATAACTTATATATTAAAAAAAGAGCTAACATAACTACTGATAAATCTTAAGAATTATAAGTGACTAACTATTATAGTTTTTAAATTTAAATATTCATATTTTCAACACAAAATTTAATATTATTATAAATTACTTTATTTAAAACACAATATTATAATTATTGAATTATGTATCCATGATATCGACACACTTTAGAAAAAATTCCACGTGCTTCCTAGTAGGATTTTACTTTACCCTGGTGTATCAATTAAATTAGATTAAATTGGCACAGAAATAACAATATTTATTATTTAAGCGTGGCGTCAGGGATAATTCATATTTTTATATAAAAATTGATTATAAATAATATCTACTTATCTCAGATATATATAATTATCACATTGACTCAAAGATCTTGGTAGTATATATTTATAAATAATCATCATATTAAAACAGTGGATATTAGACTATTTCTTTCACGATAAAAACTAATGGTTAATAATAACAATAATACAATAAGTGATGATTTTCTATAATAAAAAAAAATATTTACAAATAAAAATAATAAAATTCAAACATGTATCCATATTGTCGACACACATATGAAACAGTTCATTGTGTTTCCTAGTAGGATAATTTATTTTCTTTACCCTTTAAATTTCAATTATATGAATTGGCACAATAAAACCCAAATTTAGGTATCATAGCGTGGCGAAAGGGGTTATAATAAATTATAATCATTGGTATCCACATTCTCAGATAGGAGCGAAAGACAATTGCAATATAGCTAAATTTCATCTTTTTTCAAATGAACTATGTAGTCATCATAAAAAATGAATACCAAATATTAATATTCTTTCAGAGGTGGGTGGTGATGAAATAAATGTCATCAAAGATAATCAGAATGATTAGAATTACATCTCATCATAAAGAATAAATACTTAACTCAGATATATATATTTATCACATAGACTCAACGATCTTGGTAGTATATATTTATAAATAATCATCATATTATAACAGTGGGTATTCGATTATTTCATTTAAGATCAAAACTATTGGTTAACAATAAAAATACAATACAAATTGATCATCTATTAGAGAAATAATATTTGCTAATAAAAAAAATAAAATTCAAACATGTATCCATATTGTCGACACACATATGAAACAGTTCATTGTGTTTCCTAGTAGGATTATTTATTTTCTTTACCCTTTATATTTCAATTATATGAATTGGCACAATAAAACCCAAATTTAGGTATCATAGCGTGGCGAAAGGGGTTATAATAAATTATAATCATTGGTATCCATATTTTCAGATAGGAGCGAAAGACAATTGCAGTATAGCTAAATTTCATCTTTTTTCAAATGAACTATGTAGTCATCATAAAAAATGTATACAAAGTTTCTCTATTCTTTCAGAGGTGGGTGGTGATGAAATAAATGTCATCAAAGATAATCAGAATGATTAGAAATATATCTCATCATAAAGAATAAATTATATATTAAAATAAGATAATACAACAACATAATATGACAATTAATGATATAATCAAAATAACATAAATGAAAACCTAGCATTCTTAAAAAAAAAACTCTTATATTTGTATCCATATTGTCGACACACATATGAAACAGTTCATTGTGTTTCCTAGTAGGATTATTTATTTTCTTTACCCTTTATATTTCAATTATATGAATTGGCACAATAAAACCCAAATTTAGGTATCATAGCGTGGCGAAAGGGGTTATAATAAATTATAATCATTGGTATCCATATTTTCAGATAGGAGCGAAAGACAATTGCAATATAGCTAAATTTCATCTTTTTTCAAATGAACTATGTAGTCATCATAAAAAATGTATACAAAATTTCTCTATTCTTTCAGAGGTGGGTGGTGATGAAATAAATGTCATCAAAGATAATCAGAATGATTAGAAATATATCTCATCATAAAGAATAAATTATATATTAAAATAAGATAATACAACAACATAATATGACAATTAATGATATAATCAAAATAACATAAATTAAAACCTAGCATTCTTAAAAAAAAAAACTCTTATATTTGTATCCATATTGTCGACACACATATGAAACAGTTCATTGTGTTTCCTAGTAGGATTATTTATTTTCTTTACCCTTTATATTTCAATTATATGAATTGGCACAATAAAACCCAAATTTAGGTATCATAGCGTGGCGAAAGGAGTTATAATAAATTATAATCATTGGTATCCATATTTTCAGATAGGAGCGAAAGACAATTGCAATATAGCTAAATTTCATCTTTTTTCAAATGAACTATGTAGTCATCATAAAAAATGTATACAAAGTTTCTCTATTCTTTCAGAGGTGGGTGGTGATGAAATAAATGTCATCAAAGATAATCAGAATGATTAGAAATATATCTCATCATAAAGAATAAATTATATATTAAAATAAGATAATACAACAACATAATATGACAATTAATGATATAATCAAAATAACATAAATGAAAACCTAGCATTCTTAAAAAAAAAAACTCTTATATTTGTATCCATATTGTCGACACACATATGAAATAGTTCATTGTGTTTCCTAGTAGGATTATTTATTTTTTTTACCCTTTATATTTCAATTATATGAATTGGCACAATAAAACCCAATATTTAGGAATCATAGCGTGGCGAAAGGGGTTAAATAAATTATAATCATTGGTATCCATATTTTCAGATAGGAGCGAAAGACAATTGCAATATAGCTAAATTTCATCTTTTTTCAAATGAACTATGTAGTCATCATAAAAAATGAACACCAAATATTAACATTCTTTCAGAGGTGGGTGGTGATGAAATAAATGTCATCAAAGATGATCAGAATGATTAGAAATTATCTCATCATAAAGAGTAAATTATATATTAAAATAAGATAATATAACATAACAAAATATGACAATTAATGATATAATCAAAATAACATAAATGAAAACCTAGCATTCTTAAAAAAAAACTCTTATATTTGTATCCATATTGTCGACACACATATGAAACAATTCATTGTATTTCCTAGTAGGATAATTTATTTTCTTTACCCTTAATATTTCAATATAAATTGGCACAATAAAACCCAATATTTAGGTATCATAGCGTGGCGAAAAGGATTTTAAATGACCTAATTATTTCACTTTTTAAATTTAAATATTTTTTTTTTATTTTCAACCCAAAAATGAAATATTAGAAATTACTTTTCTTAAAATACAACATTATTATTATTATTGAAGAATGTATCCATGATGTCGACACACTTTAGAAAAAATTCCATGTGCTTCCTAGTAGGATTTTACTTTACCCTGGTGTATCAATTAAATTTAATTAAATTGGCACAAAAATAACAATATTTATTATTTAAGCGTGGCGTCAGGGATAATAGTTCATATTTTTATATACAATTTAATTATAAATAACTTTTACTTCTCTCAGATGTATATAATTATCACATAGACTCAAAGATCTTGGTAGTATATATTTATAAATAATCATCATGTTAAAAGTTTTTGATTATTTTCTATAAGAAAAAAAAAAATAAGCTATGTTTTCATAATTTCGACACAAAAATGAAACAGTTTTGTTTCCTACACTCTGCTCTGCTCCACAAAGGAAATAACCAGTTTGCTTATGCAGACTGACAATAGTGGCTGTTATCAAAGTCTTGTTTCCCATTATGTGCTATTCGATATATATTATAATAAGAGCGCGGATTTCTATGCAATTGCATATTTTTTTCCTTACAATATTTTTGGATTTTTGTCAGTTATCTCCACAAATCATGATAATTTGAAGCTAATGGTGAAATTTTTTTTTGCATATTTCTGCATATTTAAAGGTTATTGCATATTTTGGCAAAATTCAAAATGTATTGTATATTGAAGCAAAAATTTAAAAAAATGTATAAAATAATATTTTGTCGAGTGGAAAAATTAAAACTAAATTTCATAGTCACTAAATAATAATTTATATAAATATTAAGTTATAAGATAAATAATCGATTACGACATCAACTTCAAGTATGTCCCAATAACTTCGGTTGACGTCAAACGTTGGTTCTCAGTCTTTAAAAATATATTAATCGATAAACGACACATTTTCACAGAAGAAAAGCTTGAAATGCATATGATTATTCATTTTAATAATAAATAAAATTTTAAAAATTAATTAAGTTCAGAAAATTCCCTAAATTTTTTTTTTTTTGAAGTATTTAAGTAATTAATTATTATAAGTTTTATTGTAAATTTTAAATAAATAAAAATTTCTTGTATATTTTTTTACTATATTTTCATGATTTTTACTGCATATTATAAGGCATATTTCGATACTTTTAAGTGCATAAAAATCCGCGCTCTAATTATGATACAACTATATACTATATATACCGCATTGTCGACCGTTAACGGTTGCGATCGTACGTCAAATAGGTAGAAATTTGCGGAATTGAATATGATTTGGTCAGGACACGGGTTACTTCTCTCATAGCACCGAGTATAGTATAGTATAAGACCATTTATTAGATTTTAAATATCTATGTATAGCATGGCAAAAAGAACTTAAAGTATTCAAGTTCACCTACATGATATGTAAAGTATATCATAAAAGCTTAGTTTAGATACTGAAAAAAGGGTAGGCAAGTGGGTATCGCTCTGCTGTATTCTGTGTATAATAGTGGAAGTGGAGAGTAGGTCTAGTGTTTTAAATATTAAGTATTTCACTATATGCTGAAATATTTCACAAAAATGTGAAACATTGAAATTTTTCTCAAGGGGTCGCTACACCAGCATTTGTTTCTCCGTCAATCTCCCACATAATATAGGAATAAAGATACTCTGTATTTCCACGATTACGACTCTGGTTCAGTTAAGGGCAAAAGCACCTATAATATATTTTATAAAGAAGAGTATTTCCTATGCATTGACCGGATAGATTTTTAATATTTACATTTTTTATAATTATAAGTATATTTTAATTTAAAATAATTTCGATTATTTTTAACCATTAATCATTTTTTTTTAAATTGTAAAAATTACAAATCTATCCGGTCAATACACAGGAAATACTCTTCTTTATAAAATATATTATAGGTGCTTTTGCCCTTAACTGAACCAGAGTCGTAATCGTGGAAATACAGAGTATCTTTATTCCTATATTATGTGGGAGATAGAAAGAGAAAACAAATGCTGGTGTAGCGGCCTCTTAATAAAAATATTACTGATCGTTGTTTATCAATTATTAATTATGTAATCTAAAAGCTTTAGGTATAATCATTGATATTAAGATGACGTTATACCTGCATGTGTTATCTCTGTCTTACTAATGTAGATCATTGCAAATTTGCGTTCAGCAGAATTTTGTAATGTTATAGCTTTAATATTAGAGTAAATTTACCTATTATCAAATTTAAAGGTAAGAATATTATCTAGAAAATGTCATATGCTTTTATTGACATTATAATATTAAAGTGAATTATGAATATTTTTAAGTTGTAATATTTTACATAGCTTTAACACATGCGGGTATAACATCCTCTCAATAGAATGAGTAAGAGTTGATAAATTTAAACTATATTGGGTCTTGTTTTTGACTATAGCATCATAGCGATACTTTTCTTTTATCCCAGAAATGACTTATTGACTATCGTCGACAAGCAATGTATGTATATGTAGTGTATGTATAATGGTACTACGACTTATACTTTTTGAATAACAAGAAATATTTTAAATCGTTGAAAAACACATTATTTTACGTGATTTCATAAAAATTTACGAATATACGATCATTAAATGTTTTCTATATTTATGCTGGTTTATTTTACAGTTATTTGAAAGAAAACTTATGGAGAACCTTGTATTTGATTTAACCTTAGATATAATTCACAAATTTTTTATGGATTTTTAACTTCAAATTCCTTGAAATTTTCACGATTTTGACATATTTTGTTAACATTTAAACTTTAAAAGCTTAAAAACAAAAATTGTGACCAACGATTTTAATTTTTTTTTTTACTACAATAAGTACAACTTATAATAAATGTATAAAATTTTAAAGATTTTTTGGAATGCCAAATTTTTGTTATCGGAATTTCATTAAAAATAAACTGTAAACATCTTAAAAAGTCAAAATATTTTGAAAATTTAATCGTAAATAATTATGCTAATTTAAACGTTTGGTGAAAATTTCAAGTATTTACAATATTCGTTTTTGAATTACAGCAAAATATAAAAATCGATTTTGTCAAAAACTGATTTTGCGTAAAAATTCCATATCTTAAAAAACTCATCTTTAAAATTAAAATATAATAAAACGCTTATGAGATGCCCTAGGTTAGGTTTGGAGATTATTTCACTCTAATTTCAAAAAATAATATGGTTAGTCATTATCATGTACATAAAATGTTGCCATGTTGCGCATGGGTTATAAAGAGAAATAACAAATAATAGGCTGGCATCTTCTTCACTACTTTAATCAGATGTCCTGATTGAAAAACATTTTATAAATCTTGGTGGTATTTATATACCTATGTCATCACTCATCATATTTATATGTTATATCTATAATATTTTTATATTTCTAATTTTATTAGGTATACATCTATAGAATGGTCAAGTTTCCAATTACTGTTTATGTCAATTAGCTACATAAAATATTCAACATAAATGTAACATAAGTATTTAGAGTTAATTCTTAAGTCTCAAAAGGATACGTCGGCAATTTTTAAAAATGGGATTCACAAAAGTCCTAATTATATACCTTGGGTTGTTTTTGAACTTATCCGTTTGATTTTCAGATAGGTATATTGAAATAATAATTTTATAATAACAAAGAATACAGGATATATAGTAATTGAATGTTTTTTAAAAATTTAAACACAATTAACATCAAATAATATATTTTTTGTATGAAATATAAGCTGTAGGTAATAAAATAAAGCAATACCCAAATATTTTGTTTTTTCCAATTTTCAATACATCGTCTATTGAACAAGTTGGAGGGGGGCTCTAGTTAAGACAACAATTAAACAATTGTATAAACACAATTAATAACCTACGAATTTAAAAATATGAAATATCCCGATACAAAAACATGTGGAATTACGCCATAATCGTCATTCAACCATTACATCAATATAGATTTCGTTACGATACCAGCATGACTCGAAGGTGAACACACCGAAAGTTAGTATTTACAAAATAATTCTAGCACCACACGATGAATATTATTACGGATGGTCTATAGCAGTCTGGCAAAACACTGTTGTGCACTTTTGAATCCGTAATACATTTGTTTATAGTATAGATCAGGGTGAAGAAAAAGCACAAGAACTTCATAATATTTCATAACAACATAATATATAATTACCATATTGTTGTCTCTCGGCGGACCACCTTTGCGGTCTCTATTCGGTCCACCGTACGGTTGAAAGCGATTGCCTCTTCCACCACGGCCACCACCGTGGAATTCTTCTTTCGGCTTGTGGTTGGGACTGGGGCCATGATGTGCGTTTGGCCCATTTAACGAAGTGTCACTGATCTTCTCGTCTTTGATTTGTGCCATAGCGTTTGCTACACGGTATTGAGCCAAATTTCAAGAATCGAACGAATTCACAAAGCTGATTCGATGTAAGACTGTCAGTGATGTCTTAGGGCAAAGTTGAAGCGATCAACTCAAACGAATATAGTAAAATGAAGAGGACAGAGGAAAGATGAGGGACGAGAATACGAGACTTCAAAAGTACGATTGTACGGAGTATGGACGGGTAGAGGGCCGATTGTCAAATAAAATGGCCGACCACAGTTGCATAGTAAAGCATAAATACATAGACGGAGTGGTGCGTATGGTTTTTTAATAGATGGTTGGAGGGTGGGTGCGGTGTACGTTTTCGGACGGATGAAGGAAATGACGCCGTTGCCGGTACAGTATTGCCAACAGTACACGCGATTCGGATATTTTTCCTGAAAATAACTGGAAGAAAAATTTTTTTGAAGCGGGGCATCCTTATATCGATTACATAATATATATTGTATATGATGATCTAAAGCACGACGGTCTTATATAATATATTTTATAAGACCGTGATCTAAGGGTACATCGTAATTCGTAGTAAGTAGTTGTAGAAGTACAGAAAAAAGAATATATATATTACTCTGTATATTGTAGGTTGAGTCCGACACATCGGCTTTCTCCATGACCAATTCATAATAGTACACTACGATAATATAATCTATTACGCGGTCTTAATTATTCGTGAACACGTTCCTTTTTATACACATTTGTGCGTAATTTATTATGATAAGAAACTTTTTGACGAGTTGATGCCAAGCACTGTAAATAATTATTGTCGTAAGCACCACAAACTATTTTTTTTTTATGGATATTATGTTATTTCGTGATAAACAACCGACAAACCCGCGATATTTAAATTTTAAATCTGTTATTTTCAATAAAACAGAAATGTATCCTATATTTTTACTTTGTATTTCATACAATACGACAATACTTATTTAATTATCTCTCTTAAGAGGGCTGAAGCATACCATGTTGTAAGGATTTGTTGTTTAAGCATTTCATATTACATGTACATTTTAACTATGTCAATGTGTAAGAAGTAAATGAACATTAGTGTGTGTAATCCATTATCGCATTTTTCGCGGCGAAATTTGAATTTCCGTAGCGATTATTTGTGTTAAGCATTTATTACTGTAAAACGTACAAGTCAAGCAACAATTTTTATTTTAAGGTTTGTTTTTAATACACATTTTTCTAATCAAGGTCTAAGATTTTTTTCTTTTCCCAATTTTTTTTCTAAGAGAGTAACTGGTATATTTAACAGTACCCAGTGATATAATAGAGAGGGAACTCATTTTATACTTGTATAGTAGTATTTTTAATTTGTTTAATTTAATAAATACAAATATAAAAATGTCAATTACAATATGTATTGATGATTGATGAATTTTAAAATATTATACTCTAATAATATAATTTTGATTTTTATAAAAATGTATTTTTTTTTTTTTGAAAGTCCACAAAAATACTATTATGAATTTTCAAGGTTGGCATTAACGAATAAAAAGTTAAAATTAAGATAAAATGGTAAGTTAATTAACTCGTTACTTTGTTTCAAATTAACTTTTAACTTAATAAGTTACTTTTTATAAGATTAACGTATTAATTTTATTCAAAAGTATCAAAATTAAGTTAACTTTTGTTTGAAGAATAATGCAAGAATAATTTTAAATTTTAGGATTTATTTTAAAAAATCAAGTTTTTTGATAGCGAGTTGATACTTTGATGTATATAATTTTAAATTTCCCTGGTAATTTTCTTAAGCGTAAAGAAAAACTATCTAATAAACAATATTATATGTCTGGAATTTTTTATTTTTGCAAATTAGAAAATTGTAACTTTAAATTAAGTTAAGTTATTTTTTTTTTTAAATTAACTTTTAATTTAACGAGTTAACGAAAAAAATATAAGTACCTTTTAACTTAATTAACTTTATTATTTTTAAAGTAACTTAACTTAATGAGTTAAAAAAAATCGTTAAATCGTTATCGCCCAGCCTTGCGAATTTTTAATTAACCTAAACTTAATATGTACAGGTAAGGTATATAAATAAGTTAAATGGTTTATTATACTCGTATTTATATAATGTTTATGTTTTTACTTTTAGGATTTCCATCAATTGAAAGTTATCCATCATTATTGGTAAATATTATATTACATTTCTAGGCCTCTCAGATCTTAAAAGATTGATTTTTTTTTTTTAAGTATGGATATGAAAACCAAACTGTATTTTAGACATTGTTCAGTAAAATAATACATATATAAAAACAAAAAACCCCCATACTAAATATTGAGTTATTTGGATTAATACGAGATTTACTTTTAAAAATTCTAACTTTTGATAAAAAAATATTTAATTTTTTCAATTGAATAATAATCATTTTCATATTTTTTGATTTAATTGTGTAAGTTGGTTAATAGGATAATTAAATAGCTTAAAAATTAAAAAAAAAATTATACTAAAATGTGGAAAAGTTTTGGAGAAACATAAATAATGCGAGATAGGTTTGGTTTTGTTTAAAAAAAGTTAAATCACCCATTACTTAAAAAATAAAAAAGTTAAACACCCTCTTTAAAGGGTATTTCTTTATCATTTTAGGTATACTTTCGTATGATATCGGCCGGTTACTCCCTCTTCTCCCGGAACACATTGTATTTTATAACATAAAAAAAAACGATTTTTGAAAAATTTAAACTCAGAGCCTAAATACTGTGTCCCCTGACACTTTATGTCCCCTCAAAATCAAAGTGAGTCCTCTGAATGTCAAATGCGTGTCCCATGTTTTTAGTTTTGATTGCAGAAATAAGTAATAACATATATTTAGGAATTTCAACACAATTTAAAATATTTTTAACTTCTTGCATTTATTTTATTTTTTTTTAGTACCAGTATCATATAAATAATATTTATGTGACAGGTAAGTGGTACATAAAAGCGGGGAGATTTTGGGGATTTAAAACCTCCAGAGATTTTTTTTGCTATAGAAATCTGTCAATGCCCAAAGGTAATAGTTAAATTAATAAGTGTGTCCGCTGAAATTAGATGTATTTTAGGCCCATTAAACTGATATAATATAGTCATATTATACTCTACAATAATGCAGTACACTAAAATAGAGGTGCTAATTAAGGATGTTACCTATATTTTTAGATTCTGAGCGGAGCGCTTAGCTAATGTATTGATTTTTTGTTTTTGGTGTATGTGTAGGTACCTTGGTACTTACTACTTATAGTGTACACGATAAGATGTCGATAAAATGCTACGATTTCCAAGTTTGAATAAAAAATTGTATCTAGTTTCTACGATAAAGGTGTACATATTAAAAATTCTCAGTATTTTTAAAATAATCGAGAAAAATAAACAAAAAATTAAAGAAAATGGTAATTTTATGATTAATCAATTTTTGAGAAAATGAATCTCTTTATTTAGTTATAACTTATAATTCAAAAACGAATAATCGCAGAAACTTGAAATGTTTATCTTATTTTATTTTAAGTGCATATATTAAAAAAAAAAATTCTATCGGAGTAAAATTAATTTCTTTATAACCAATTAAAGTTCAAATTTTTACGACATTGATGTTGATCTGTATAATAAAACTATTTTTATCAAATTTTTTTTGTTTTTTTTTTTTTGTGTTAGTCGGTATTTCTGGTATTTTAGTTTCTTATCAACTTGGCCACACTGTTAAAATTCTAGAATGTTCCATGTTTTGAGTTTTAACATGATTTAATTCTTTCATTGAACTACCTATCACTATATAACTTATAAGTTCTAAGCGCTGTATTACCGCAGCTGTATTCTACTCTACCGCCTGTAGTCCTGTACTCTTTTACCACGGGTTTCTCCAACGTAATTTGTTTCCATTATTCTGTGCAGAACATCTACAGAAATTACATTTACTAGATAATTACTATTTGATTGAGTATTTTCAGTTATATTCATTAATTTATTAAATTTTTATTCATAGTAAGAATTTTACCATAATTTTATTAATTTTATAAATTATTTATTGTGTGAACGATTCATCAAACTTATTAGATTTAAGTAATCAATATTATTTAAGTACATCATTAATAATCAATTGTATTTTTATAATTTTGTAGATGGCTAAATGGGGTGAAGGAGATCCACGATGGATTGTTGAAGAACGCCCGGACGCCACTAACGTTAACAACTGGCATTGGTAATTTATTAAATTATTTTCATGCATTCTATAGGAGTAAACGCTTCTAGGGTTTAGATTTGTTTTTAACCTCTCAACAATTACTGTAAATGCTCAATCTATATTATATTATTATTGATACCTATTTTCAATTTGAAAAAACTTGAAATTACAATTAAATAGTTAATTTTAAAGTTAAATTCAGTTAATAGTTTATACTTAATACAAATAAGAATAAGGTTTTCATATATATATATATCATAATTTACTTGTAAAATTAATTTTATGTATTTTCTTTTAACATTTTATATTTAATTTTCAATTGGTTATTGTTTTTATTAGATTTTCTATGGATTATAAAATGATCAAAAAAGTTAACTCTATTTTGACCAAAATATAATGTTTTTTTTTAATTAATTATTATTTTGATTTAATATGTTAAGGTATTATTTTAACTGTTAAGGTTTATATATTATACAATTTATAATTTTGTTTGTTCATTTTTATTTTTATTTTTATTTTAGGACAGAAAAAAATGCATGCCAATGGTCTAAGGACAAACTTAATGCCTTATTAGTTGGTATGGTATTAGAAAATGATGTAGCTAAGTGTGAGATTGCAAAGATCGAAAGTTGTGAAGGAGAAGCTGTTGCAAATAACAGAAAGGGCAAGCTCATATTCTTTTATGAATGGGATTTAACTTTAAATTGGAAAGGCCATTTAAGTGGTACTGCAAAAGAGATAGAGGGCACAATAAACATACCAAATTTAAGTGAAGAAAATAGTGTAGCTGAAATTGAGGTATTAATGCTAATTTTTTTGTAAATTTTGTGTTGATTATTGTCATATTTGTAATTTTATTAATATGTTGTATGTATCAACTTAGTTATAAATTAATTATTTTGTTAACAGATAAATATTACATTGAAAGAACCGTCAAATGAAGCAACAATAGTTAAAGATTTTCTTTACCATCAAGGGCGTAGTAAAATCCGAGATCAGCTAGAAAAATATATAAAGGATCTTAAAGAAGGTATACATTTAGAAGTAAATAATAAATATTCCAAAAAATTATAATTAGTTGTCTATTACTAATTTATTTTTATACTTTCGTAATTTAGTAACAGGTTTGAGATATTGATAATCCCCAATTTAATTATATTTAATTTATAATTTAAAGTTTGGTCCAGTTCTAAACATTGAGATTTTAGGTTTTTTTTTATATTTATCATTTACAGAGTAATTTTTCAATAAATTTTCCTAAACTTGGTGAGCACCTTATATGTATTGTAATTTATAATTAATAGTTGGATGATTATTATAATAGAATAAACATATTCTAGTCTCTATTTTTAGGCATTTTATCCTATATCATTACGCCTGCCCTCCCCCATTGTATCTCTCATATATTATGTTTTATATCTATCCCAATAATATTAAACAAAAAAACAATGTGAAAAAAATGTTTATTTTACTAATATTAATAATAAAGTTATCTAACAGTTTAATTATTGTGTTTTTATTAATTATATTTTTGATTTATTAATTTGGACCAATTATGGTTAGATGTTCATAATATTTATAGTATTCGTCATATTGAGGAATGATTAAAAATAAAGTCTGATAAATAAGATTAGTAATTTAGGGTTATTTTAGTCTTATTCTAAAGATTGATTTTTTTACTGTTAAACTGAAACTTTGTTTTTACATATAATAAAATTAATGTTAAGGAAAATAAAGTGAAAAAAAGAAGTGATTTGTAATATCTACATCACATATCTCCCTAAAACTAATTTCACCACTAACTGACTATGCAAATGATACCACTATTCTAGCATCAAACCGATATCCAATGCTATGTGTATTGTGTATCCCATGCTATGCAATGTCACATAAATCAAATCTCAAACTGGTTCATAAATGGAAAACAAAATAAACGTAAACAAGTTGGTCAAAATACTCGTAAATTTTACTTTTAACAAAAACAAAATTGCTCTCATTTAACACTCAACAATATATCTGTATAAATTTAAAAAAAAAACATAATACTTAGGGGGTCTACTTGGATAAAAGGTCTACATTGGACCCTTTACATAAAAAACAAAGAAAAACAATATAATACATTCCTAAATCTTCTCCGCCCACTACTGTCTTACAGAATTAAGATTTGAGGTAAAGCAAAACCCTCCAATTTAAGACCTGTACAAGCTTATCAGTATATATGTCTTAGACAACACAATATGTAGATACAATGTCCCTTTTAATAAAAGATAATTATTAGAATAAAAAATTGTGTTTTTTTTTTTTGGTTAAAATATATAATTTTATTCTAATTGTTTGTTTTTGATAATTTATAAATGTGTAGTACATCGCTTAAATTGCTAATGAATAATAAATTATTTTATTCTAGAATTTTCAAAAGGTATGATTTTGCCAAAAAAAGATATTGAAAGTTCTTCTAAACCAAAATTATCTAATGAATCTTTCAAAAATCTTCACAATGCTGAAAATGTAAGATTTGTTACGGTTATACAAATTAATTAAACAAATTAAATTAATAAATTCTTGTTATTTTTATAGGGTGCAAAAGAAGACAATTCAAAATCCAAAATAGATACCACTACTGTTGTAATGGATGTAGTATTCCAGTGTTCTGGTGAAGATTTTTACAACGTGCTCACAACACCAGAAGTCAGTATATTTGTGTTATAAATAAATTAAATAGTTAAAATTATTTAAAATTATTTCTTTTTAGCTTGTTTCAGCTTTTACTCAACAATCCGTCACATTTCAAGCAACTAAAGGTGGGAAATTTCAATTGTTTGATGGGAATATTACTGGTGAATTCATAGAACTTGTAAGTAAATTGAATTCCTACTAAAGTTGATATTAACATACTTAAATTTATTTGCTTAGTGCCCTGGCAAAAAAATTGTTAAAAATTGGAGAACTAAACAATGGCCTGATTGGCTATATTCTACTGTTACTGTTACTATTAATCAACAAGAAGACCATACTAAAGTAAAAGTTTCTCTTGTGGGAGTGCCCAAAAGGTTATATATATATATATATATATATTTAAATTGTTTTTGTTGAAACCATTTATTAACAATTTATTTTTTTTAGTGATGAAGCTATTACTCGTCAAAATTGGGAAAGATACTACTTCACACCAATTAAAAGAACTTTTGGATACGGGATGTTATTATGAGTCTGAACAATTCAATAAATTCTTAATATAGTTTTTTGTATTTATTTTTGAAATGTAATAGCTTGTCTATCAAAAAAATATGCACTTTACTTTCTTTTGTGCCTATTGATACTTGTTGTTTCATATGCGATATGCCCTTCATAGATATTAATTTACCTTCCTAAATAAAATTTGTTTAAATTTCTGTCACATAAATTCAAGTTATTCAACAGAATTAAAAATAAAAAACAATTTTTTAAATTCCAATGTGTTTATTATTTATTTGCAATATTAAAACCATTTATCCATTATATTCAACATCTAGTAAGTATTTTTTTTAATTTCTTAAAAGTTCTTAACTATTATAAATGAGTAAATATCTAAATTAAATTAATTTAGGTGGTGATTGGAAAACTGGTGGGGGTATTTCTGGACATTTTTGCACCAAATCCTTTATGTTCATGCATTCTGAACCTGTTAAAATAATAAAATAGTTTTATCATTGTAAACAATTTCCTTAACTCTACTTACTTTCAATCCATACATTTTTGGGACAGTTCTGAAATAATAAACAAATTATTATGAGTAAATGCACATATTTTATATTGTACCTATTATCTAAGATGTTTGCTGTTAAAAAAAGCAGAAGGTTAAACAGTTAGTTTCGATTTATAGTATATAAAATAAAAATGTACATATTATATCCTTTTTCCTAATATAACCGATTTTTTAGATTTAATGTTCTAAAACTATTACTGTACCTCATTTAATAATTATTGCTTAAGGCTTAATATATTTTAAGAACTGTATGTATTGTATTATACTATATTGTTAATATTTTTTGCCTAATATTCTAGTAAGCATTACATAGTAATTTACAGTATTTATTTCTCATAAAATAAACATAAACACAGTTTTGATTTTAAGTTTAAATATTTTCAACTTTAACCCATTCATTTATGTCTTGTAGAAGTACAATACTTAATATTGAGTTAAATATTAATATTCTTAGTACATTTTAGATCTATATCTTTAATTTTATATAATATATTTAATTATACTGATAATTACAATTTTAACAGGGTTTGTTTAAAATTTAATTTAATCATTTAAACTCAAATTTTCATTTAAATGCTTCTTATAATAAGTAACATTTTAAAATTAAAAAATATCACTTTTGGTATAATATCTGTAGTATTAAAGTTGTAAAAATAACATTATTTTATCATTCTTAAATGGATTTATAAAAAATAATTATTTTACCATGTAAATATCTCTTAAGAAACACTTCATCAATTTTCCTGCAGGAGTATTCATCATTATAACTTGTTTTTTATCTTCTTGTTTAACTATAATCAAAATATTTACATTTTTAAATGATACCCACTAAATAACATTAATATTAATTCACCATCATTAAAGCATTTATTGAGAGTATTCTGCCAAATAGACTTCCATTTTTCGTCATTGTTCATTCCTTCAGACATCTTTTTTATGATAGCATCTTCATTAAGTTTTCCATCATTAGTCTATAGTATTAAATTACATTTTTAAATATTTTTTTATTTATTTTAATATATATTGCATTTATTTTATACTTACAGTTAATCCAGATTGCATGAAAATACATTGGAAAAGACATGGTGGCTCTATAATTTGTAAATTGACATACAATTGTTTTTATAAATATTCTATAATCTATAGATATATTAAAATAACCCATATAAATACATTTATAGATATTCAGTACAGATTTCCATGAACAAGTAACTACTTTTTTGTTAATAATGAATATGAACATTAAAAGCAAAACCAAGTACCTATCTATCTCTATTACATCATAGAATTGATTTATTATAGGTTATAATAATGTTTATAGGTACCTAGTATAAACATTGTACATATCTACTAGAAAAATAGGATTGATAATAATATAGTAGACACTAGACAGTAGTTTAAATTGTATCTATAAAAATGTTTGATGTAAAAAATAATTTTGATTTAGACTAAAATGATAGTTTGAGTAGGTAGTTTGACACTATATTTCATTACTGTGGTAAGAGTCATTGAACACTTGAGTTATGAGTGAAATTATTACCAAATATAAATTTTTAATCACCCTTTCCATGTGCCATTTCTTTGTATTCTTTTGTTTCAGGTTTATCCTTGAATTGTTTGAACTTTTCAAAACATGTTTCCCAAGCATTGTCCAAACCAGGTAATATATTTGGCATTTGACAACATGTAGGTAATTTCTGTTCAGATATAATATAAATAAAAATATACCTTTAAACATATGGGCAATAAAATATTACGACTTATAAATAATTATTTGTAGACTTGTAGTCTTTAAAGATAATTTCACCATTTTTTTTATATACTTACCTACCTATTCAAAATATAACTTTAATACGAACCAAATACTATTACCTACCGACCTAATATTTATGAAAATATTTTTGGAACAATTTTTCAGAATAGTTGAAGTAAAGGTTATTGAAATATTTTATGCAGCCGATTCGTAATACTTAGTCAAATTGGCTGTATAACGTTTAACATATAATATTGTTCATTACCTATAAGTTAAATATGAAAGTAGTTTAGGCAATTTGTAATTTTAGCCATTTTTAAGTACCCACCTAGAAAATACCTCTAGCCATATAAGTATTTCTATTATTTCCGCCAGTTCGCTATAAATAATGTTTTTATTATCTTAGTCAAAACACGTTGGTACAAATAAATACAACATTCTACAGATATTAATTATTAAAATACAATTATTTTTTCAAAGAACAACAATGTATTATTTTATAATTTTTATATATTTTAATAATTTTAACTAAGTAGGTAATTTAAGTAATTTTATAATACTATAATAATGATAATGGTAAATGCATAATAAGAAATAATAATATACATATAACGATCTACCTAACTCCGTTATTTCTAAATTGTTATTAGGTAAGTACAGTGGCGAAGCTTAAGTTTTTAGTTGGGGAGACATTAAATAAAATAACACTAAAACGCTTGGATTCCTCCCTTTTTATTTTACCTATTCGATAATACATTTTTTTCGTATGAGTAATTAATAATTTCATCGTTCAAAATGACATAAATTAAATCATCAGCCATGAGGACAAACTATAATATAAAAACAACAATATTAAGAAATACGTGGGAACCTATCGGTTATCTGAAATAGCGATTTACAGGGGACGATGGCGTGACAACGTGATGGCGATGTCGATATTTGAGGAAATCCGAATAGCGAGACGTGTCTCATAGCGAAGATAGTAAACACCACTTACATTAAAATCCCCCCTGTACCAGCGCCCCCATAATTGGGAGACGTTGCATCATAACGTCTCTTTGATATAATATAATATTTGGAATGACCCACACAGCCGTATATAATCTATTTTAGTAATTCTCAAAGACTATAACTCTACAACGAAAAACCAATTTTAACAAATATTAAAACATATATCATTTTTATAATATAAATGACGTTAAAAATTTTAAATATTTTATAAAACAAAATTATTTGTCCTGTGTTCTAATTTCTTAGTGGGTAGACGTTGTCTCAGGGTAATTATAAGCAAGGGTGTAGCCAAGGGGGGTTCAGGTTTCAGACCTTCCCCCCAAAATTTTTTCTTGAAATAAGATTGAATAGTTTCATTTTTTCATTTCATATTTTATTACATAATATAACATATTTATACTCTAACTCCCCCCCCCCAAAAAAAGGAAAGTTTTTCCTGGCAATGGCCTTGAGTATAAGTTAATCTCCTAGCTCCTACATATTTTTTAATTCCTATGTACATATATTACTGATACTATAATAAAAAATGTATTATTTTTTTTATGCTGAGTATATTTAAAAAAAGGGTATCGCTCTGCTGTATAGTGATGGAGAGTAGGTCACTAGAATGGATGTGTTAAATTTGAATGCAACGACAGGTATCATTGTATACGAAAAACGATTCGAATGGAGATGATTTGTCAGTCTAGGATAATTAGTACTTAGTAAGATATATCATATTATTAAATATATTGGCTATATTTAAATTGTAACATATCGTTATTTTATACGATTTTGTAAAAAATTAAATTTCATACGCTCATAAAGTTTTTTTTATATTGACGCTATAATTTTTTTTACAGTTATTTGAAGGAAACGTATGGAGAAACTTGTATTGGGTTTTTTAACCTTAGGTTAAAAGGTTTTCTGAATTATTTCTTGCAAATTATCGCGATTTTAACATATTGTGTATTTTTTTGGAAAGCAAAATTGATTTTTATCAGCTTTTCAAGAAATAAAATTTAGAAAAATCTAAAATTTCAATTGTATATAAAAATAATTAAAAAAACAAAATATTTTGAAAATTTAATTGTAAATAATTAACGCTAATTTAAACATTTGGTGAAAATTTCAAGTATTTACAATGATTCGTTTTTGAGTTACAGCAAAATAAAAAAAAATGATTTTGTCAAAAACTATATGTTATGCGAAGAATTCCTGTTTTTCCTTACTATTTTAGGGTTTTTCCTGATGTTTTTGAAAATACTGAAAATTAAGTACCAACTAAACTAGTTTTTCTTTTCAAAGAGGGGCTGAAGTCAAAAATCGAAGCACTATTACTACTCTAAAATGTGATGTACAGACACAAAAAAAAAAAAACACATCATAGTAAAATCAATACATTCATTATTCCGTTCAGAATCTAAAAGTATACGGTCAACTATACGTAATTTTTAATCTTAATAATACATATTTTCTCATAAGGGTGTAATATGATACCCCTATATTATACTCTTTCAGTGAACCATTTAATTTCCTTTATCTGCAACTTAATTGATTATAAATACCTTCTTAATTTATATAAATTGCGACGGTCGACTATTTAATAAAGTTCCTATAAAAGTTACATTTCATGTTATTGAAATTTTTTATTCATTTTTTTTTCATTATTCCATCACTTAAATCTATTATATTAATCTTACATTAATACTTTGTAATTCAAGACAACTCCACCGTTATTTTAAAATATTTTAATATTTTGACCTTACGCTACAAAATAAATAAATTCCCTATGATAAAAATTATAACAATGTTTTTTTTATATATATTAAATCGATAATTTAAAATATACTTCAACCATAACCAGATAACAGTGACGCCGAAGCTCACATAATATGGCTCAATCTCTCTCTATATATATTGCTCTATATCTATATTGTTATATATTATGTCAAACACATATAGGTGATGGATAGTGAGGAGTAAAATAATTATACCTATAGTTTTATTTATTTACGCTGATTTATTTATTAAAATATCATTATGAATATATTAAAAGATTTGATTTTAAAATCGAGTATTTTGTGATAAATTGTGCGGGTGTTAGATATGTTTTTTGTTTTTCCTATATTTATTTTTTTACCTCAGCTCAATTTTTATTCAATTATTACGAGCAAAAACAAAAAATTTAATTTATTAAAAAGGTTCATAGATTATTACCTATATATAGTAGTTAGTTAAAGATCATACATTTTACAAACATGTAGATTTTTATTTTTTTATCAATATTTATTATATATATACCTTTTCTGGGCTTGGAAGAAGAGTTCGGCATTCATCATCATTTGTCATTCGTTTTTGGCGTAAAATCCATGTTCTCTCGTACCCAGCAGTCTATAAAAAACCACGTAATTTATTAACTTATGAAATATTTTTAGTATACTTTGGTATTTTATACCTAATTAGTTTTTATTTTAATTTATAATTTGTTATTTATTATAATAACCTATTATAAGTAAATAAATTTTAACACACTTACAAATACTGTTTGGCAGATGATCGCAAAAACACATATAAAAATCACTTTCAGCATTTTAACCGTTTAATTAATATCTCATAAAGTTGCGACAAGTAAGCTAAGCGACAACTAGAAGTTAGAACTTCTAAACTGAACACTAACTATAGATTTATAATTCTCTTGCTTTTAAATAAAATCGTTATGTTTTATGTAAAAAATAACAATATAGACCATATAGGTATAGTAAATTATTATAGTTATTAAATCTTTGTCAAGGCCTGCAGCAATTGTTTGAATAGGTAATTGTTTATTCATTGTTAAGGTTAACTACAGGAAACTAGAAAGCACATACTTATTTTAAGCTACAACATAGCTTATAACAAGCTACAACAATTAACAAGTAAACATATACCTATTGTTGGAAAACTTAAATAATGTCCTCTAGTATTTAGCAATAATTATGTTAGTATTTCAACCCGTAATTGTTGATGACATACTTATGTTATTTCAATATAAATTAATATTGATGTTCCTCGTACAATATGCAACAAGGCTGTAGGAAGTTAAATGGTCCTTAATAATCATAAAAAATATCACTGCGATACTGCCTTTTTATTAATTTTTCCAAAAACGAAGCGTTATAAAACAAATACATAGGTATTATATTGTATATATATACAATCGATATACCTATCGATATCTTCTGATTGGTTTTTTGGTCATCTACATTTTATATGAACATAAAAAATAAAAAATGTGTAGATACCTATCTTTTATAACTTAAAAGTTATTTTAACATAACAATTCAAAAATAATTGCAATGTTATTTAAATTCAAAATGGTACACATTTTTGTTAAATTAAATATAAATTTAAAAAAAATGTATTGTTAGTACCCTAATTATATATACTTATTTTAAAACTCAATTAAAATACAATCATTATTTTTTCTACATTAACAAATCTGTAAAACTGATTTCTGTGATTAAAATAAATATTTTTACTAATGAGTATAATGATTAAATTATGAATATTATTTAATAAATAATAATTAAATACAAACTTATTTTCTAAATATTTCATAACTTGTTGATTAAACTTTAAGGTTACTGTAATTAATTATTAATACGTATTTATTAAACACGTAAATATTAACTAAAACTGTATTTATAATAAAGTTTATACGATTGATGTATTTTTAGCAGATTATTTATTATTGTATTTTTAAATTCTCTATATTAGCTATATATTAGTTTCGAATGACGTCAACGCGCCCGTTCCCACGTGTTTAAATGGATCAATAATGTCCGAACTTTCAAAGCTCCTCGCTAGGGTTCACCACATGCATCAGTCCTAAGTTCCATACGGAACTTTTTCACTTACAATCATTTAAATATAATATGTATATGAAAAATTAAAATTAAATCGCATTTTATGCAAAAATCCTTAAACAATGTTTGAGGGTATTGTTGCATCGTTACTGAACAGATACTTGGGCAAGTATATAGAAGATTTGGACCTAGAAAACTTAAATGTAGGCATATTCGGAGGGAATGTTTTTCTATCGAATTTAAAGTTAAAAACTGAAGCTTTGGTAAGGAATTTATATTTATTAATATTTTAATAAAATATATTATGATAATGTTTGATTTTAGTATGAATTTGGACTACCCATAGAAGTGAAAGCTGGATCAATAGGAAAATTCAATGTGAACATACCATGGAATGGACTTTCGAGCCAACCAGTAGTTATAAAAATCGAAGTATTTAATTTATTTAGTATATAAATTCGTACTGTTATCAATTAATTAAATTTTGAATTATTAGGAAATATTCATAGTCGCAGGGCAAGTTATCGATAGAGAATGGGATACGGAATTGGAAAAACGTTTGGCGAGAGCTGCAAAGAAAAGAATTTTAGAAAGTATAGACAATTTATCAATATTTGGAAATGGTTAGTATGCATATTATATTAATTAGTTCTTAATAATTAGAAATTGGTACCTATCTAATATTTTATAATGACAAAAAATTTAATTTTATCAATATATGTATTGTATATATAATTAGGTTCGATGGAAAATGGAGGGTTTCTTGAAACACTTATTACAACTGTTATGAATAATTTGCAAATATATATCAGAGGTGTTCATATTCGATTTGAAGATACAGTGACTAATATAGATTCACCAAGAGCTCTAGGCCTTTGTATACAATCAATTTCACTGGAAACAACCAACAGGTTATAGATTATATTACCTATATTTTATTGAAAGTTATAAACTTTATATTTTAACTGTAATTCTTTTTTAATTTCAGCAAATGGAAACCAATTTTGTCACAGCAACATGGGCAGACTTCAGTGTATCAAATTGTCAAAATTGATTCTGCTTCTTTTTATTGTAATACAATGTGTTCAACTTTATTGTATTCTAATAAAAGTATGGTATCAGATTGGCAAGATATAATGAGATCAGGTCTAAATAACTTTAATATAAATGAAGAACCCTTAGAATTTAGTGAGTACTTCTAATTATTAGCCACTAGATATAATATTTATATATTTAATTGAAGTCAATAATTTTTGTTTAATTAGTATTGAAACCAGTTGTTTTAAAAATAAAAATTATTGTCAACAAGTCGAATGAAGTCAGAGTTCCTAAATTACTTGTTGACTTTGTTCTTCAAGATGCAGCTTTACAAATGTCAAGGAAACAATTTGTAGCACTGATGGAAACTGTAGAGTTTATGAAATTAGCAGAGATTAATAGGTTAATTAATTTATAATAGATTATAAATACAAAATATGAAATATTTATCAAATGTATAACTTTATTACCTATTTATTTCAACAATGATAATACAATTCATTAAGTCAAAATGCAATAATATTTTTATATTTATTATAATAAATAATAATAATAGCAATAATATTATATTTATTTGAATGAAATGGGCAGAGGATTAATAGATCAGATAAATATGGTTGGTTAAATAGAATAAAAAATATTAATATGTATATTATATAATATATGAATATATTATGAATAATATATAATATATTAAGATAAGTAATAATAAATATGATAGTAAGCAAATAATTTAACTATATATATTTTAGAATAAAATATTAAATATTTACAGTCTATAAAGTGAATAGATTATATTTATAGTATATAAAAAATGTGTTATAACTTTAAGTAGATTATAGATTGAAAACTAAAAATATTATATATTTTTTTAATAAAATTGATTTTCCATGTTTACTATAGATTATATCGAGATATTCGCCCTACAAATACTGATCTAAAAGATAATAAAAGTTGGTGGATATACGCCTATAAATGTGTTTTACGTCAGAGAGTTACATTACTGTGGAGTAAAATTAAAAAGCATAGGTAAATATTAGTTTAAATAAATTAATAACTAAAATAAAATTATATTTTTATAAGTATAAATAACTTATTTTTGTGTTTTAGGAGGAATTATAAAAGTTACATAAATGTATATAAAAAAGTTCTTGTAAATCCAAATGATACTGAATTAAAAATAGATTTGCAAATGCTTGAAGATGAATTGGATATTTTTAATTTAGTTTTAGCAAGAGAACATGCTAAAATTGAGGTTTGATATTAAATTTTATTTACAAGAAGTTGTATTAAATATACTTTAAATAGCTTTGTGAAGAGAATCCAGAAAGTGTTACAATTCAAGAATCCCAGTCAAAATGGTGGGGTCCAATAAATGCTAAGCCCAGGTATCGTCTATGTTTAACATCTGATAAATCTAAAACATTTTGGAATTTACTTAGTCAATCAGAAAAAGATCGGCTTAATGATCTACTGTATAAGACTGGTGGATCAGAAACCCCTAAATATGATAAACCTAAACAATACATAGGTATGTAGGTACATTACAATTGTTATTTATCATTTGTGCAATAATAAAAATTAATTTGTTTAGAACATAAGATAAATTTAACTATAGCTAACTGTCTAGTTAGTTTAATAAGTGGTTCTAACGAATTAATGGTTATCACAATTGGCCATTTAATGAGTAGTCTTGAAACTAGACCATCTGCTAAAGCATATAAAATATCCACGAGAATTGAAAGTATAAATGTTGAAGCTTCTGTTGAGTATAGTCTGGTTCCAATAATAGATACATGTGCAATGAGAGGTAAATATTTTGTAATTAAATTTAAAATTAATTATAGTACGTGTAAATTCACTAGGAAATTCCTCAAAATATTTTTTGAGTATTGACTTTGAAAAAAATCCACTTAATTCAGAAGCAGATTATGGATTGAATGTTACATCAGAATCAATGGAAGTTGTTTATCATGAAGTAAGTTTTTAATTTAAAATTTATTATTTTTATAAAACTTATATGTATTTTTTTTTGTTTTATAGTTTGCCATATCTGCATTACTGAGCTTCTTTTATTATAATCAAAAAATAAACATTGAATCTGTTATTGAAAAGTTTTCTCAGATAATATCTAAAACATTTGTAAAACTATTTAATTCTAACAGACCAGAATCCAAGTTTAGAAAAATTCTATTAAACATTGATCTTCAATTACCATATGTTGTAATTCCAGAATTTGGCTCCATTCAAAAGTATGTAATAATTAAATTTAAAATTTGAAATAAATTGTATTTATTTTAAACTATATTATATATTCTATGGTAGGGGTGAAAATTTAATGGTGATTGATTTTGGTGGACTTAAAATCAAAAGTGACTTACAACCAGAAACCATTTGTTTAGATGATGTCACGCAAATGGAAATGGAAGAAAAATTATATGATCGATACCATATTGATATTGATGGGTTTCAATTAATATTTTGTAATTCAGGTTAATATTTTTATTTAATTAGATATCCACTACAAACCTTTTTAGTAAAGTACACACTTTTAAAATTAATTGTTAATATGTTATACTTTTAAAGGTCTTACATATTGTGGTTTAGTTATTAAAATATATTAATATGAATGTGTATGTGTATTGTAATTTTTAGAAAACGACTGGAGAAGTTTAAAAAATCAAATGGATTCATCATTACACCTTTTGGGAAAGAGTGTTACACAAATTGTCATATCGAATAGCATAAGACCAGAATATAAACAATTAGCAAAAAGAAAAATTAATATATCCGTACAAAGTGTTAGGTTCAACTTATCTGATCAAAAGGTTAACTCCATTTTAGATTTTATTGAAAATACACCAATACCTACAAACCATGTTTCTTCAGCAACATTAAAAAAACATTATAGTGATGATGATGAAGTTTTTGCATTAGATATGGTTAGTGATCTAAATATCTAATTAAACTTTGCTATAGAACTATAATAATAAAACTTTTTTAAATTTAAAATTAATCTGATTATACAGATAAATTTGCATCAAAAGATGGATGAATTACAAGAATTGAAATCTACTTTGGCATTTTATCAAAAATTTAAAGGCATTAGTACCAGATCAACTGAGGAAAGAGCTGAAGTAAAAAAAGCATTTAAGGCTGTGGACAAAAGGTAAGTTATGAAAATATTAGGCTAATTAAATAATATTTAAGTAAAACATTTTTTTTTATTAAACAGTAGTTTAAATTATGATTTTTACTTAACCTTTTACAAAAGTGTAGGTGATCAATAGTCATACATATGGATATGGTAGTTTATATATAGTTACATATATAGCTGTATTGGCAATATACATATAACCACTATATAAATGTAATCAAGGCAGTACCTGGGAGGGGGGAAGTTGGGGTTCAAACCAATTTTGAAATTTTCTCACAGTATATAAACTTAGAAATTATTTTATCATTATTTTTTATACCACTTATTATTAAAATTTATATAATCCTCCCCTCAAAAAATTTTTGTTTTGAGTTTGGACTTGCATGTAATATATATTAAACATATATTAATATATTATGTAGGTAATAATATGCTGTATATTATTTAGTTGCCAGAAATTTGTCAAATTGACTAATTATTTAATTAAAGCCATTAAATAGGTATGTACATCTGCAAATCTTTTATTGTGAAATTCTGACTAGCCAAATACTTTAAATCAATAGTTCTTAATTAGTATTAAAGATTAAGCCACGGACACCTAGCTAAAATTGAAGTTAAACGAGGTTTGGGGATCTCATTTTATATACATAAATATCTAAAGAAGTTTCAAGTTCTTCACTTTCTGTGAATGTATACGTTTTAATTTTATTTAAACATAAAAATGAAGAAGTATTCTTTCTGGTATGTCATTAGTGTTATGAATGAGTGTCCGCTGATTTAGTCATCCACTCATCCAAACTTCTAGGTTAAGCATAAGTTACAACTATAAGAAATTATCATATTTATAATTAGGTATATTATTATATTATTATTGTATATTTAAGTAGTTACTTAAATAATTAGAAAATAAAAATATGAAGAAAAAAAACTCTTCGTATGAGTACAGACTATATTCTTCATTACAAATTCGATAAAATATTAATTTTTTGTTACATTATGTTTAAATAAACTTCAATCTGTAATAAGAACTAAGAATCTGATATGTAAGTTTAGCATGTTATGCATGTATAAAACAAGAGATAACATCCTCTTAATCCATATATAGGTTTATTTTATTTTAATTTGATTCAATATTTATAAATATAAAATAGAATCAAATCAAATATGATAAAAATTTGGTAACTTACCTACTGATTTTTACATTATAATTGTTTTATTATGAATGAATAACTAAAATTACTATTATTTTTATAGAAGTATTGTGTCATCAGAAATTAGTGATGAGGAATTCGCTGAACTCTGGGCCCGAACGGTTGATTTACCAGGTTTTGATGATAATGTGTCTCCAAATAATACCATAACATCTCTTTTTAGATGTGTCATGGGAGAAGTAAATTTGTTTTAATTAAAACATTGTATCCTTGTTTATAATTTTATTTTTTTAGATTTCTATTAATTTCCATTATTCAAATGATAAATCAGAAAATTATTTTTTAAATTTGACATTTAAACGTTTTTGTTGTGATTTGGCAATTATGGAGTATGGGCCAGCTGTGCAAATGTCAATTGGATCAATTATTCTATCTGATTTACAACATGTTTGCAAAAGTGGTGAATTTGTTCAATTATTTTCAATAACATCCGATTGTTTAGTACAAGAATCTACTAATTTACTTTACAGAAAAGTAATAAGTTTTTTTTTTGTATAATTCTTTTAGGTATATAATATTAATAATCCTATAATTGAATACATTTATTTTTAGGTAAGAGCTGATTGTCCTGATTTCAAAAGTCATTTCCACAGTGTAGAAAAGTCTCTAGTATTAGATTTAAATCAAGTATCATTTGTGTTTCATAGGACTGCATTTATAAGATTTTACAAATATATACAATTTATTATACAAAAGTGAGTTTTTTTTATCTCAACAAATAATATTTTTTTGATCTTATTTTAAAAATATATCGTCTTTAGATTTTACAATAGACATATTTTCTCATCTTTAACAATTGAAAATATTCAAAATTATATAAACAATTGTTTTTCTAACCACGATCCACCTGTACCACAAGGAGCAACAAAGTTTAGTTATTCTGCTAGAATTTCAAATTGTAATATATTAATTTGTGATACTGGATTAGAATTTTTGGATGTTAAGGTAAATTTTTCTTAAGATGAGTTCCTAAATAGCTATATAATATTCATTAATGTATATTTTTAAATTAGATTGGTGGCTTAGAAAGTGATTGCACGTTTAAAGCTAATGATCGGATGGTATTTAGATTTTATGTGATGAAAATGAGCATTGATGATTTATCTGAAATTACTTTATATCCAAAGGTAATACTAAATTTCAATGAATTACAAACTATTCAAATCTATGAATAAAAATATTTTATAGATACTATATACAGATGAAGATAAGTTTTTGGAATTCAAATATGTGCGCCATAATCCAAGACTTTACAAAACAAACATTGAAGCACAGAAAGATGATGTTAAATCAGATGGAAGTATTAAGTTGTACATAGGACAAGTACATATAACAGTTTTATGCAGTATTTTATTAGATTTTCAAGTATGTATTTTTTTTAAAATGACAACTAATAATGTAGGTACAAATAATAGATTTATTATTAAAATAATTTTTTTTAAATTTAGTATTTCATGGATCCTATTATTTCTGAAGAACTTGTTGATTTTGGTCGACGTTTACGTAAAGTTTTATTCCCATTTACTCCAGATTTTCGAAATGGATGGAAAAGTAAAATGCATCTGTCGATATGTTTACATTTTCCTGTAGTATTATTTCCTCAGAATATTACCTCTCCCAACGTTATTTTATGCAGTTTAGGAGATCTTACAGTGGAAAACTTTTTTAAAGAGCAATCAAAAAAAGATTATGACAATTTAGATATTGTTGATAATATTTTAGTTAATTGGGATGCAATTAATGTATCTAGAGCAATCATGACATTAGATGGAACAGTCATTACTCAAGTACTTCAATAGATAATTAAATATTATAAGCTATTATAGAATAAAAGAATTTATTTTATTTTTGCAATAGGAACCTATGGTAGAACCTTTTGGAGTCCGCTTGAATATTAAAAGAAATACTACAAACAAACTTTTATATTGGATGAATGGAGGAATTGATAATGTTCAAATTAATTTGGGACAGAAAGATTTTGCAACATTTTTACAAGTTTGGGCAGACAATTTTGAGTATGGTCATTGCATTGATGAAATATTGAGTATGATGATGCCACACATTTCTGGGATTTTGGAAGATCAAGATTTAAAAAAAATACAAGTGTTTTTCAATCATGAAACCTCTATTCATGAAATCGATTTCAAATTTTCTATAGACTGTGTCCAAATTGCACTTTTTGCAAATTCAGATGAAGTAAATATATAATATTTTGATTTATTTTATTAATAAAATAATAAAATATTTTACTATTTTAAAATTAAAACCTTTTCAGATATTAAGTTCTCCAATTAGAGATATAAATCATTCGTTGTGTAGATTTGATTTAGATGAAATAAATATTAAGATAGATATGTTTTCAGACGATAGAGTTATTTTAAATACTACAGTACAACGATGTTTGTTAGAAGACACCAGGAGACATAATAAATCTGAAAAAATGTCAGTAGTTTTTAATAATTTAATAATACCTATAATAATATTTAAAACTTCAATAAAAATTAAGCATATTTTTAGGATTTTTGAACCTATTGGTCCGTCAGATTCATCTAATGAAGTACATATATCTGTATCAACTCCACCGTTATTTGATTTATCTTTTGAAAAGACATATTCAGGTGATAGAACAATTCATATTCATTTGGATAAAACAAGATTGAATATTTCTGTTCCATTTGTTATGGAATTAACACAATTTGTATTTGACTCTTTACCAATAAAAAGAAAAAATACTGATGGTATTTTGGTATCTCCAATGGTTAATATAGATGGTCATAGGAAATACCGAGATGAAAAGCCATCAGTAGACAGGAGACAATTAAATATTGAAAAACAATCAGGTAAAATTATAATATATAATAATAAATTATTCTAATATAAATTGAGTTTTACTAAATAATGAACAATTTTATTTTTATTTAGCTTTAACTATATCTGTTCGTTTTGGTCGTCCTGAAATAGCAATTTTACCTCCTGGAATAGAAGAACTAGATATTCGAGATCAAGTACTTTTATGTCGAACAGAGTTTCTTTTAGATTATAGCCGTCATCCAGGACATGAAGAGCGACTTGTTTGTTCATTATCAAATTTTCATATTTTAGCTGCTTCAAAAAAAAGAAGAGCTGAGAAGATGGTATGTATATTGACTATCATGATAGTAATTTTATATTAAAGTTATTTAATGTGTTGTTTATATTTTTTGGAATACATAGGTTTTACACCCATGTGACATAGAGTTTTCAAGAACTTTAAAATCAGGAGACCATGATGCAATTGAAATTTTAATTCGTTCTAGTCCATTAAATGTACATTTATCAACTAGTACAGTTCACATTATTCTTAATGTATGTATTTTTGTTCAATATTTCAAAACTGTTTAAAAACAAAATTATAAACTCAAAATAATTAATATAAATGTTGTTTTTTTTAAAGGTCATTGACTTTGTTGAATTAAATTATGATGATCATTTTGATTTTGGTGGATCATCTTATTGGGAATTTAAAAACGATGATTTATGGACTCCAAAATCCATAGTACCTAGTTATGTACCTAACAAATTGGTATCTAAAGGAACATTTTTTTCATTTTTCCAATCAAAGTTTTCTGATACTATGGATGTGAAATCAGAAAATCTTGAACTCTATGTACAAGATATAAATGTATCTTTAGAAATAGAAGAACTAGATTTAGAAGACATTCCTATGATCATGTTAAAATCATCACTAAAGGTTCAAGTAAAAGATTGGTCAGATCAGTTTCATTTAAATGGTATGTATATTGTTTCTGGGCTATATCTAATAATGTATTTATGTTTTTAAATGTGTTTTAATTCTAGGGATTCTAAATTTAAAAGCTTCATACTATAATTGTAATTTAAGTGTTTGGGAACCATTTATTGAGCCTTGGAATATTACATTGAAAGTATGTAACTAGCAATAATAAACAAAATTATTATTAAACATGGCAAACAAGTATTTTAAATATGTTTTGTAATTTATAGGGTTTCCTGGGTAAGTTCAATTTAAAAAATATTGATTTGGGTGAAATGATACAATCTTCTCATCAATCTATTGCGGATGGTGAGAGTGAAAGTTCTGATGACGAAAGTGAAGCTGAAATGAAATTTATTAGAAAAACAGTGAAGTCAAGGGGTAATTAGTATAGTGTGTTAATTGTTATTTATTAAAATGTATTAAATATATGTAGCTAATATTTTATATAAAAAACTAAAATAATTTTTATTTATAATATAAAAATAAATATATTATGTATAGAAACTTCACTTGAAAAATGGTACTCCGATGATTCAGATTCAGATCAAGATACTGGAGTTATGGATAAATTAGCTAAAGCTGTTACACATTTAATTTCTGAGTATGTGAAACAATATAAATAATATTTTAAAGGATATAGAGTTTAAATTGTATATATTTTGTTCAGTGAATTTAGTGATGATGACTTAACAAATTCAGATTCTAGTGATGAAAGTGTAGTTGAACACGAATCCAAAAATATTATTCAAGAAAGGATTTTAAAGAAAAAAATTAGTAATTTTTTAGAGAAATAATTTATTATAATCAACTTAATTGAGTTCATTTCAATATTGGAATTTTTTAAGGTGAATCTAGTGATTCTGGTTTAGAACATGATTCCGAAGAACTAGAAACATCAACATATATAATTATTGAAACAGAGAGACTAGAAGTATCGTTTACTCCAGCTAATATATCTGTTATTGACACACTGATAAAATCATTGTACAATCCAAAAACTGAAGATTGTGATTCAACTGAAAGTTTTGTTCTTGTTAACGACTTGGCAGTGAGATCTATTGTTATGTTATATCAAAAAACTGAGGTAAACAACAATATATCATTATATTTGTGTGATAATTAAAATTAAATTATTAAATAAATGAAGGATAAGATTTAAATGATAAATTTTAATATTTTACACCTGCATTTTTTAATTCATAATATATATTAGTTGTAATTTGATTATACATAATGTGCAAAATAAATTACTTACTAAGCTATTAACATTTATTTTAATTATTTAAAATTTGTATAATAGGTACCTACATTATAGAAGAGTTCATATTTCATCATTAAAATTAAACTAATATTTTTTTTAATTATGTTTAAATAATTCAAATAGGTATAATGACTAAAAAACTTAGGATAAAATAGAATCAACTTATTAAAATACAATAAAATTAAATAGTTAATTTTTTTCCTTTTTAATATTATTAAAATATTTATCAAACAATTTATTAGCATATTTCAGTTGAATAAGTTACTTAAATTTTTAATTATAAAAATTAATTAATTCAAGTATTTATATTTCAGAGAGGATTAGAAAAAATTTTAGAAGCAATTGATGGATCTAGAACATCTTCAATATCAAGACAAAGGTTAGTTAAAAATAATGTACAACTGTATAAGTATGACACAATGACTAAAATCATTTTTTAAAATACATAATGCAATTGGCATATTTAGTAAATATTATTCTGTACAATATGGATTATTTTATAAATGATAACAATATAAAATTATTTTAATTTAGGAATTTTAAAATGTTATACATAAAATTATATTTTTTATTTTTTAGTATGTCTAACGATTGTACTTTTGTAAATAATTTAACAAAAAAAATGAATTATGATAACATTGATGACAATTCTAGTGAAATGATGTACAAAAAAATAACTGATTATCAACTTAACATAAAAGTTGAAGGTAAAAGTTAATTTATTATTTTATAAAAAAAATGTTTGTTCTAAAAAAATTAAAATGTTCAGGTTTTGATGATTTAATTGTGGTTTGTCCTAAACGTACATGTAATAAATTACATGCTCTTTCTCCAATAAAAAATGACACACGGTATTGGATTATGTTATCTGTAGTGTCAAAAAAGTTGAGCCACATAATAACTATAAGATCTCCTCTCATGGTATACAATTATATTAATAATTTTATATTATAATTTTATAATGATTGATTTATGTTTTAGTTGAAAAATGATACATCATATCCTTTGATGATTCATTATAACCACACAGAAGCAATAGATACCTTTGAAATGGATTCTGGAGTTGTAGAAGAGTCTGATAATCCTTTTGAATCAATATGTTCTTTGGCAATTCTTGAAGCTGGATCAGTTTTTAATGTACCAATAGCTTTAGCATATCATTCAAAACTGTTCTTATCCCCTGCTAATTTGCAGTAAGTTACAGTCGTAGTATAATATTTAAATATAACTATTAACTATGTATATATAATATAATTGCACTTAATTTGATCCGGTAAATTATATTTGGCGACAATTGATCCGCAATATTTGATCCAGTTCAAAAAGAATCTGTAGGTACCAAAAATATCCTGCTAAAAAACGTCCTGTAACAAATAAATATAAAATATAAATATTTAGAAACAAACTAGAATTATTATTTTATTTTCATAATTTATTAAAACAACAGGTAAAAAAAATAATAATCAGTTAATTTATAAATTATGAATTATTGTTTAAGGCAGCGGTTCCCAACCGGTGAGGGGGGATTTAGAGTTTGCTCGAGGGAAATATAGTGATGATGGAATTACGAAAATAATATTATATTATTTTACAATGTTTTTTTATTCAATAATTTTTTCTTATACTTAATATTATTACTTTGTCTTCGTAAGTTGATTTATAATAAATTTTTAAAATTATGAAAATAATAAAAGTAAATAGTTGTATATTGTATAATATATAGTTATTTTGTATGATTTATTTGTACCGCTTACAAAAAAAAAAAATCGCCTAAACTCTAATTTAAGGAGGGGGAATGAGATTTTAGTAAATTTACTAGGGGGCATAGAATGAAAAAGGGTTGGGAACCACTGGTTTAAGGAATAATAATGTAAAATAATATATCTAGTAGAATTATAAAAGTAATATAAAATTAAAATTATTCTGGGTGAAAATAACTCTACAAAATAAAGAAAATATAAAAACATAGACCAACGTGTTAAAAATACAGTAGAAAACTATGAAACTACAAATATCAATACATATTTGAAAGATATCGCTCATAATTTTAATTTATAAGCATTTGCATTCTATATTAGGTACTTTTATAATTCCATTATATTATTTTATATTATTATGCCTTAAACAATAATTCATAATTTATATATTAACTGATTATTATTTTTTTTTACCTGACGTTTTTATAAATTATTATGAAAATAAAATAATAATTCTTATTTCTAAATATTTGTATTTTATATTTATTTGTTACCGGACGTTTTTTAGAAGGACATTTTTGGTACAGGTTCATTTTGAACCAGATCAAATGTCACCAGATATTATATACCGGACCAAATGACGGGTCACCATATAATATATACAACGAAGAATCCTGTATTTATTAAGTAATATTTTGTTGAAACAATTATTTTAGGAATTATCTTGTTAGTGATAGTGGTGTTTGGTGGCCAGATTTATCAATTGATACCAGTTACGCAAAAGAATTAGTATGTGCCACATCTAAAGCTGACGATCAACCAAATTTTTCTGTTCGGGTTAGAACATGGCATACCTATTTAATTGTTGTCTGTTGATCATTGTTATATAATACTAGTTATATTTAGGTTGTTTGTGAGGAAGGAGAACCAGTATTTAATCGTGCTTCAAGATCAGTTCCTAATTATACACTAAGAGCAGTTCCACCAGTAGTCATACATAATTTTCTCCCGTTTGCTATAGAATTCAGTTTCCCAAATTTCAAGCACCACATTGAAGCTTCTGAGAAAATTGATGTTTATATGTTAAATATTACACACAGGGTTTTAAAAACTGATTTAATTGTACCATCATATCTTGGTATATCATGGTCCGGAAGCTTTAGCTTACGAAAAGATATGAACGAAAAAACAGTTAACATGAGCACTGAGCATGATACTGATGGTGGTAACAAGCATTTAAAAATCGCAATAAAAATTACAAATGAAGATTCTTGTCGTATTTTTATACATTCACCATATTGGGTCGTAAATAAGACAGGATTACCATTACAATTAAGAGTAATATTAAAATTTATCTATATTCAGGTTTAAAAGTGACATGTAGATCAATACTATTTTATATTTTAGGGTTCACGATCAGATATTGTGTATGAATCACACACTGAAGAACCAATTTTGTTTTCATATAAATGCTTAAAAAAGAGATGCATTAAACTTAGGGCATATCACTCAAATTGGTCTTCAGCATTTTCAATGGATACAGTGTACTGCCCGGGACTTGTAATTTGTAAAGATAAAGAACGACAGAAAAAATATAGAATTTTAATGAAGCCAATTTTATCTCATCTATGTCCTCACTTAACAACAATTGTCACATTTTTACCAAATTTCTCTGTAGTAAATTGTTCTAGCAGAAGCTTACGGTTCATGGAGGATAATCAAGAAGCAGATTTATGGACAGACATTTTACAAGGACAGGTATTATCAAAGTAAATTTACAACTAACGTTAATAATAATATTATTTTATTATTAAAGACATTACCGTTTTGGCCTGAAACTGATTCAATGAGGATGTTTGTTAAATTTCGAGATAGCAAATCCGGATCACAACATTTTTCAATTACAAAAGAACAACAGACCGTTCTTAGAATGGATAGAGGAGTAAAAATAATAACATTAATAATAATATTAAAGTTATATAAAGTAAAAAATAATTTGTTTTTTTTTTCTTTAGCGAGCTCTTGTAGTTAAAATAACAGGTGGTGGTGAAAATCCGTTTTTAATAAGTTTTCATAAATTTCGCCAAAATGATGCTCCAGTAAGAGTTGACAATATGTGTGATGAGATTTTTCTAAAAATTCATCAAAAAAATTTGGGTCAAGTATGTGTATGTTTTTTGCTCAAATAAGTTATTACCAGTATATAAATAATTAACAAATATCTAATTAATATCAAGGTAACATTACTAAGACCTAATCAATCTATATTATACACTTGGGATGATCCTACTGAAGAACGTGTGCTTTACTGGAATGCGTATAGCAACAAATCTAAAGGTTTTGTAGCAAAGCATGAAAAAGATGGATTTGGACAGGAAATAATAAGTTTCCGTCAAATCAAACCACCTGAAGCCGCAAATAACAACTTAAATTTAATTAAATTAATTACAAATCAACCTCCAGAACCCACTGGTACAAGTGATGCTGAAACTTCGGATTCTGAAGAGCAACATTCTAAAGTAAAACATTTTGAATAAATATGAATATTGTGTGTTTTTTTTTTAAATATTTTAATATTCCGATTGATTAATAATTTTATTTAGTTAACTAAGACCAAGAAAGCTAAGGTTGTAATTTACTGGGTTAGTTATATTGACGACGCAGGTCAAAGAGTATTGCTATTTACTCAAGACGAAAAAGCAGCGTCAACAGCACGTAAAAATATTGAAAACAATAAATCTAGTATTGATATAATTGTATCCATGGAAGGACTGGGATTATCTCTGGTATGATATTATTTTAATTTAATTTTTAAATAATATTGTTTTTTTTTCATAAGTTTTGTGTTTTAGAGTACTTCTCACGGTGTCCACATTGAGGAAATTGCTTATGTTAGTTTAACAGATTCAGCTTCTGAATGGATGGTGAGAGTAGGAAATGTTTGGAAACCTTTTACAGTTGAACTCGCATGTTGGTTAGAAGATATGTGGAAAAATGACAATAAAAAAGCACATTTAAAAGATTATATTCACGTAAGAAAAAATTTCAGTTTTTCAAACTTCTTACACATTTTTTATATCAATGTTTTAAAAGGTGGATTTTGATAAAATGCAAATGATAAAACCTTTCTTTGGGCAACTAAGTCGTTCGTATAATCCTGCTGCACGAGGCCGATGTAAAATGACTTCAAAAACTACTACTATGTCCTTCAAAATTCATAGAATACAAGTACGGTTAGAATTTATTTATATTTAAATCAAATGTTTTCAAAATATAATACACTATGTAGTATGTTTACAAAACTATAAAAGTATCAATATTGATAAAGATTAAAATAAGAATAATTAATAAATATTTTATTAAATTTGTAATACATGTTATTATAATTCTATAGTTGGACAACCAGTTATCGGATTGTACATTTAAAACTGCATTGTATCAAACTTCTGCGTGCAAGACATCATTTTTGGAAATATCATATACCAAAACATTAGTTTCTAATCATTTAGATGTTTACAAGTATGTAAAACTTTTACTATTTCTAATTAATTAAAAAAATAAAATATTAATTATATTTTTAAAATTATTTTAGATATTTTAATATAAGCCTTCAAGATTTTACACTACAACTTGATAGAACATTTGTGGTTAGTATGCATAAAACTTTATCTCCATTTCTGGCAGTTTTTGATTGCCCATTAGATGCAAGATTCAGACAAGACGTAAGTTCACTTCATGCACCTAATATACCACCGGTAAGGATTAAGGACATTTAATTGGTAAACATTATTTTAGCCTTTTAGATACCTACATATTACCTGGATTACCTCTATAAATTAAATACTTATTAGATTATCAATGATTTTGCATATTTTTTCTCTCAAAAATTCATCTAGATAATCGATTTTGTTTTGAGAAAAAAATATAATTAGAAATTATGATTAATAATTAGGTATTACGCAGGTAATAAAATAATGGTAATAAAATTACTAATTTTGTTATTGTTTATCATTTAATTCTTACCTAGTTAGTAATTAATATGATTTGTTTATTAGACATTTTTTGTCTCTCGTAACTAATATATATATATTTTGATTTTTTTACATTAATAAAATTTTGTTTCCAATTTGTGATATTAAGTTATAAATTATTATAATTATACAAATATATATTACCATTATATATATATATTAATTATAATTTATATTAAGATATAAAGTTATAACTAAGAACTATATTATTGTCGAACCTATGTACCTGTGCCAATTGTTATGCAAAATAATGGTTATTCTAAATAATATATGAAATACAGTGTTAGTCTAATAAATTCTCTATTGATATTGGTAATCCGGATAATACGTAATAACCTTTCTTTTTATAATATTATCGACAAAATTAATGAATTTATTTTAGGGGAGAAAGTCTGGAAAGGTGTTTGTCGAATATTTTCATTGTTCTCCATTTAATGTACAATTAAGTTTTTCGGCTAAAGTACCTGAACTTAGCCCGTTGAAAAGCTCCACTAGTTTTGCAACAGATGCTCTTTTGTATATACTCGATGGCCATTCGAACCGCTTAAGTGATATAAAAGCCGTAAATCTGAAGTATGATTTGGTAATTGTTCATTGTAAATTATATTAATACTCTGTTTAAATATTTTAGTGTGAATAGCTTAACACGAAAAGGACTTTATAAAGACTCATTTAACTCAATGTTTGGTTATGGATTGAAATATTATGCACGGCAGTTATTAAAACAATGTCATGTTTCTATTTTTAATTTGGATGTATTGGAAAACATTTATGAAATTGACGAGATTCAAATTGAAAAACTTAATTTTGATGTAATTAAAATATCATTCATTCGTTAACACTTTACACCAGTTATCGTATTATTATATTTTTATTTTTACAGGAATACTTAGGACCTTTTTTATGTGAAGAACAAGGTTCATTTACATCCATTGAAAGTGAAGAAAAATGGAATTTTGAGGAACCATTGCCGGAGCGAATGATTTCTGCTCACAAAGGAACAGAAATGTCTGTTTTGTTATCTATGTCTGGTGCAATACAAAGACCTCATATTGGTGAGTAGAATTCATATTGTTTACATAGATGATATTATGATAATTCGTTTAACATGAAATATGAAGGTGGAGAGGACGAGAGTGCTGCAGAATCGTTCTTTAGAGGTCCTGGTCGGAACTTACTGGCAGTCCTGTCAAAATCAAACGTTTCCGACAAGGTGTCAATGGCTTATGATGGAGTTAAAAGGTATTATTAACTAAATTATTTGCGAATTTATTGAGAAAATACATTGTGTGATTTTAGAATTATTGAATCGGGAGAAGAGGTAGTGATGCGAACACGAATTCCAAGATATGTCAATCCAATGGTTTGTAGTGTATTATTACTATTTAAATATATTTAAAAATAAAATAAATGTTTTAGGGAATGAAAAGTTATTCTATGTATGAAGCTGTTGGTCTACATTTGTTTAAAATGTTAAGCCGTTCTTTACCAAATGATGGTTATTGGGCGCACGTGAGTTTCCTCCCAGAAGGGAAAAAAGTTCTACTTATTACATTAAGGTACGTATAATTTAATATTGAAAATTTTTTTTTATTAATTTAAACTTTATTTTAGACGAGTAATTTTAGCTGAAAAATACCGTACTAAAGGGCCGTGGGAAATTGAATGGAGTATTTATATTGATAACATTGTAGATGTACCAACAATTGAAGAAAATAAATTAATTTTCAAAGTTCGACAAGTGAGTGGTAGTACATTATTTTTTAAAAGTAATGATTTTAAAGATTAAAACACTTATTTTTTTTATATAGGATGAACATCATTCGAGTTATTTTTTCCGTGGAGATGAAAAATGTATTGAATACAACGATAAAACAACATTGAAATGGATTAAGAATAAAATTCAACAAGTTATGGTTTTAGGATATGAGGATAAACCTCTTAATCCTTAAATAGTAATACTAGTAATATTAATCAAAACGTATACACAAATAATATTAGAACATAGTTTAGAATAATTTCTTAGATATATGAAACGATTTAATTATATCAACATTTATTATCGTTGAATAATAACAATATAGGTATAAATAATCCAAAGTAGTATACTTCTATTGTTTTTTGAAATACACTTGGTCAAAAAGTATAATCAAACATTTTAACTATAATAACACATATTTATGTACCTATGTTTTCTAAATTGACGATAGTCATTTCTTTATCTTGTATGTGTATAATTTACCTACCTGAACTTGATGAACTTTATGTGCGAATTTAGTATGTATATCCTATTTATTTTGTATTAAATATTTAAGTATTGATGAAAAACCATACCTATCTATATTCTATATCTTATAATTTATAAGCCCAAAGTTACTTTTAATTATTTAATTTATTTCCAAATGGTTGTTGTTACTTGATTCAAAAATAAATATAATATTATAATATATATTATATAACATAACTATTATATGAAATAAACTATATAATATTCTTCTCTACTTGGTAACATTATTTATTCCTTTATCTATTGATTTTTATCAAAATTTAGTGCTGTAAATATTTTTTTCATAATTTTAAATTGTATTGATTTGTGTTTGATTACTTATATTGATAATATTAAGTATAACCTTATCTGACGCATTTATTCTACCTACGTGGTACTTGATGTAAATCAGAGCATATATGAAACCAAAAATTCATGGACATTGATTGGTTACAAACTGTTTACACATCCCAACACCCATATCGTATCTATTATGTGTTCGTTGTAGTTGACAGTAGATAGTATTCAATAGCAGCGTAACCAATGACGGCGTTTAATATAGGCTATTTCACTACTCCGGTGTCATGCATACGATGCGCATGTGAAAATTATATTATTATAAATATTATGTAATTATTACGTACAATTACAATAATACCATAAGTGATGTATTTTTAACTTAATAACTTTCCAAAAGTGTCATAGCGGCAACCTATAAAATTGATTGAATACAGCCATATAGCAACTTATGTATATAAAGTCTTAGTGAAAAGGTGTCCTTATTATTATAATAAAAATGTGTTTTATAATAATAAAATATTATCGGTAAGTTTAGGTATTGGTATTAAAATAATATGATGTGATCTTCATCGCCCGAGAACATTAGTTGGCTATAAATAAACAGCCGGCGAAACAATATTGTTTTCAGCAGCCAACGTGCCATATTGTTTTCATTTCCCGGTCGACTTGGTGATATCTGCCTGCTTCAGTCCCCTCCCGGAACGATAATTATTTTATATTACTACAACAACGCTCTCTTCTCGTTGCCACCGCGTCTAAGGCGCGAGGGTGGTCCACACACCCTCTGAACACACAGACACACAAACACACACACTCACAGAGCCACTCTCCCTCACCACCCCGACCCGGGGATGGATGGCACCACCGGGGCGTATTTTTCGGAATCGATGCACTCGGCGATTGGTTGGGCGTGAAGCGTTCTGCTTCGGTGCAATGTGACCCGCGCGTGGTGACGGGCGCGCGTGGCCGTGGTGGAGCGGAGATGGGAAGACGACAACGGGTGCCGAAAATCAATGAGCCCCCTGACCTGCCGGCGGGACTGCTCGCACAGCTTCCACAGTCCCGGACCAGCGGCCGCCGCATGAGCACGACGACTTTTCTCGGGCGTACGCCAGTAGTATAACAATAACAACGATAATAAAAATAATAATAATAAAAACAATAACAATATTAGTCAGTGTGTTCACGTGCGTATGACCGATGTGCCCTTTTACCAAAGTACACAATATACAACTGCACAGGTACTCATCATTAGTATGTGTGTGTAATGTGTGTTAATATACACGTGTGCGTGATTTGTATATATATATATATGTATTATGTACTATGTAGTTTTAAATATAGATATATTATGTGTGTGTGTGTGTGTGTGTGTGTGTATGTGTACATTTATATTTATTTGTTTGTGTTTATTATATTATACGTATGTATAAATATTACGTATACATAACTTTATAATTGTATTGTAGTGTAATATTATGTAGGACGTAGGTGTATACGGGTACGTAGTATTTTGATATATATACAACATTGTTGTATAGTTGTTGTGTTTGTAATTTTTAACCGTTTAATTTACGCTGTTATTGTCGCACCTCGCCGTATCATCGGACGGATAACAGTTTTCAGACTGGAACGTTGTGTGTATGCAATCAACCAAGAGACGGTTTTTTTCCTTTCGGTTTTCTCTTCCGTCGTCGATCAATCGCTCGCCAGCACGGCAGGTCTCGGATTTATACCGCCGACGTCTGAAATCAATGATTCTTATATACGATTTACACATATCTAAGAATATTAAAATTAGTCTTCTGCGTTCGTACCTGTACTGGTATACGTTGTATACACTGTGTTATAGTTTGTTTAATATTGCAGTATAATCGCTTTGCCGCCTGCAGATAACGCGTGTCCGACACGCGCGCCCTGCCTTGCATGCTGAATATCCAGTGGACACTGTTTGCGTCTGTCACACGTATAATTGGTTTTAAATTTTTATCATACGCATTATGCTGTCTGTTCTGATAACGATAACATCACATGGTTTATATATTGTACGCATATACCTCTTAATTTTGATAATATTTCACATAATAGCTGTATTGTTATTTTGCATCATTAATTCTAACTAACTGTTTTACACCCAGTGGTGTAGTCCACAGATTTTCCAAGAACTAGTGTAGCTATAATTTTAATACCCTCCTCCCTAAAAAAAATAATATAATTTATCATAGATGCTTGACGCTGCCAATCATGATTTTTCATTTAATTTTAATTTTTCAATATTAAAGCTGAACAATTTGATACAAAGCTCCTCAATCCTTACGTCTTTCTTACATATTATAGTACGAATTACTTAAATAATAAAAATACATCTTCGTGCTGAGTTGTGCATTTTTAATGGATGGCTTGCCCCAATTGTATATAAGCTTCAGGTGCCGTATAAAACCAGTGAAATTGCACTACTTATGCAATACCCAATGTAGGCACCAATGTTTACATCTGAGTATTTGTATAAGTATGAAGTATAATGTACTTCCAACTTTGAGTGAAGATTTATAGTTTTCACCTGGGAATGAGTACTAGCACTGCCGCTGTTTTTTATAATCTATACGACTATACATAATTTACTATCCTAGCTATCTCAGGAATCATAAATCACATCGTATTGAATGACAATATACCCAATACCTAAACTACTTCCTATTATAATATCACATTGTAAGGGGTTGATATTTTAAAAGCACGTGCTATTATTCATTATTCAGAAAACGTAAACATACATTCTCAAGACCGCTGCGTAACCTTGGTGCTAGATCCGAACATACTAAAGAACATACTAATATTATAGATCATTGTCAATCTCCGATGCCACACCTGTTGTATTACTTGGACCCGGTACTATGATAACGGTAATATTGGCATGCTTATATTACGTATTTATGTAGGTACGTTATCGATTATCGTTCACGGGCGTTTACCCATAACCACGACAATTGCGAAACAGCGCGGCGTGGCGACTTCTTAATATGATATTCGTGTATTATAATGTACACCGATAACACCTGTATATAATTATTATTATAGTTTATGTTTTTTGTCGTATAGAAATAAACGTTACTGTGATTTGTGGAGATGTAATTGTTAGAAAAGCATTACTCTGCGACTATAATAATTTACATATTATTTTAACGTGAAAAACCTGGTGATCGGTATAATATATTATTATTTACTATTATTATAGCTTTATGCGAAGTGATTAGAAATTTACGTTACGATACTCACAAAGAATTAAATATCCTTGGTTGCTGTAATTCGAACTCATTCCGATCAATCCATGTATCATCATTCATCATGTATTCAATGTATATCGCTATTATAAATAAATTATGATAAATAAAAGTACCCATGTGAAATGAATTGTAATCGATACAATTAATTTCACACTGAATTTGAGGACTAGCACTATACGTAAATCTATAAAAACTATAGATAAATCCTACCTATCATAATAATACATTATCTGGTAAGATAATTATGGAAAATACATAATCAATGCATATATTGTACATAATATAATTATTCGTTTAAAAAATGCGAACAATAACTATTTAAAAAATTTTCTTTTGAAAAATTTAAGTTATATGTTACATTCAACTTAAATATTTCATATTGCTCTTATTTTTTTTATCTTCATGTTTAATGATTGATAAGTTTATCGAGTCTTAATAGTTTTTAATGAATATGTTTTTAAAATGTGAATTTTTCTGTATCCTGCATATTTTCCTCAGTGTTTAAGTACCCTTAATACTTACAGACGATTTGCACCTAAGGTGATATTATGGTATAATATAATACCTATTACGTGTCAACGAACATGAATCGAACATTGTATTATCATCAAACGTGTAAAATATATGCGTTACATCGATTAAATGAGCTTCAATGAGGCTTATTGTCATCGCTTTTCGTTAAATTAATTGTATTGTTACATTATTATTATCATTTTAATATTTAAATACATTTATTCAATTGTATATAATATGGTATATAATGCAAAGATATAACTTTAGTTAAAACCACAAACAATGGGTGCTCGTTAAATAATGTTACGCCAACATATTATTTATGATTAAATAATATTTTTCAAAACGTACTTATTACCTACTAGAATAATCCTAGTAACTGGATACTAGATTTTAGTATTCATTCGAATAAAACAAATGTTATTGCCTATTATTCCATGGCTATTTATTATGACTATCTAGCATTCTACGAGTAGTATCTAGTGCAGTTACTGGATGAAAGGTGTATACCGTACCTGGCCACCAAGTTTTAAAGGGCGCCTTTGTCTTTTAAATTGTATATTTTTTGGTACATTTTAAGGCATAGGTGCAATTTAAGTTTTTGATTTTGAGGAGGTTTACATATACTACAGACACGTGGGGCTCTGCCCCTCACACCCCCTATTCAAATACCTGAAATACCTATAAAATATATTAATTTTTGTAATATTATATAACATAATATATTTTTATTCTCAACTACTTTCCTATATTTAATACAATTAATATATTTTGATACACCTATTACTTAACTGAAAAATATTTTAATAAAACAAATAACCTTTAGGTATTTATATATATATATATATATATTATAATTGTAACCGTCGATTTTAAATTGGATATTTATCTAAGATTAATTCGTTGAACAATTTATTTATTTGAAAAATCTCGTTCAGTATAAATTATTGATAAATTAGTAAATTTATCTTAACTCATAGAAGTTTGAAACCAATTTTTAATATTCTTCATTGCTGAGAATGATCTTTTGCATGTCACAAGGTTAACATTGGTAAGAAAATATTTTAAATTATAAGTTATAACATCACGTAACTAAAAACTACAAGTTCTTTCAATTGCAGTCTGTATTATAACATATAAACAAATTATTAAATCCATTAACCAATAGACAATAGTTCTGTGAGTTATGAATAACAAAAATGGGAATTGAAATACAAGTATTTAACGTAATGACTGGGGCTGTTATAAAAACCAAAACCAGTATTAAAAATACTAGACAAATTGAAATATTATCAACAATGCATTGTAATTTGTAATGATATTAAAACCACTGCTAAATGTATTTAGCCATGATTAAATCTATACTACGTTCTGTGCGTAGATATCTACTAATGAAAACACATGAATAATGAATTGTAAAACGTTAGAAAACTATTTCTTTAAACAACGTTTACTATAGTATGTAGATTAAATAATTAATGAAGAAATGAAGAATTTAATATTTAAATTAAAATCCTAGGAGGCTTAATCCTTCCAAGTCCTTCCCACTAAATTGCGCCTATGCTTCAAGGTACTTATTGTCAATTTACTGTGTCTTTATTAATCGGATAAGAGAATATTATTATCTAGAATACTGAATAATAGTTGTTGACAGGCGACAGCTGAGTTTTTCTAAGAAACAGAAGTATTCAAATAATAAAATTGTATTGTTATGATAATACATTTTTGATCACAAACCACGACTATTTTCAATGTTATGGTTATTGTTACTACCTTATCCATTTACATATGAAGTATAAACTCTTTGTTATCATCAAAGTAAATATTATTATTATAATGTGATTACTGAAAAAAGCAAAATAGAAACTTAACAGATTTAATTTGTAATTATTAATATTAGGCAAACAATTTTAAATTAAAATATCGTTTTTAAAAAGAAATGTAATTTTAATTTTATTAACCTCATAATTTTTAATTGTTTTTAGTTTCTAGAAAAAATGGTAAAAAATCTAATTCTTGTAGCATTGATAATTACTACGGGTAATGGGTAAGTCCTCACCACAGGACACTCGTAAAAAATATTATATATACCTATTATTTATACTTAGGGAACTTATTGAAATTGAAATATAAACGTGATAAAAAATCTATTTTCATAGTTTATAACTGCTGGATTTCACAGGGGTTTTACTAAGTGAAACAAAAGATTATTAAAGTTTAATATTATTAAGAATTATTTAACATTATTTATAAATGTATATATCTTTTTAAATTTAAATGAAAAATTATATGATATTCAGAAATATCCTAATATATTTAAAATTCTACGTAAGCAATTAAAAATGTCACACACACTGTATAAAGGAAGTAATTAATAAATTAAGTATTTTCTTTTTAAAGTGCATATATATTTATATTAATTTTAAGGAATGCTATGCAAAGACTTACAATTTTTAAGTGGTGGTAGTACAACGATTGTGAGTTTCATTACCTCACCACTTTTAATGATTAGTAAGTTTTGTTGCATAACTTATTTAAACAAAACGATTTACTAAGCTTAGTATAATGTTTTGTCGAGATAATTGAGTTCCTAATAATTTTTCACGGTTAGGTGTATGTAATATTAGTGTTCATGTTTATAAAAACACTTAATAAATATTTAATTTATAAATATTTTCTAAATAATTTTAACCATTTAGCTGAAAACTTTATAGGGTTAATATAAAATCAAATATAAAAATATAATTGTTCGTTTACTTTTTATAATGATATAAAATATTATGTTTTTTTTTCATTAGAATAATATTGAATTATCTTGAAAAGTAACCATTATAACAGTGTAAGTACCTATACCACATACAATTTACTATTTTAATAAAAATGCCCCGAAATTCATTTGTGTATATTATTATAATAGTATTTATTGATAGGCAATAAAAAAAAGGGGGAATTAAGTAACTTTTCTGCTGTAAATTGTGAATGTATATATCAAGGAATAACTAATAAGTCACTGAAATATATGTGTTAAATTATAATTCAATGATAAATCACTGTAAACAAAAAACGATTCTGAGTAAATACTGTCTATCAGCTGTTTATTTTATAATATAATTGTATTGGGTACTATTAAAGTAATTTATTTTACTGTTCGTAAATACTACTCCAGGTAGAATTAGTTCTTATTGAAAACGTTACATTTGAAAATGTCATTGTGTGTATAAAATATAAAAATATAATACTTTAAGAATTTCAATTATCCATGAATATATTTCTTAAATTTAAACAAAATAACTAAAATCGTTGTTATACGTTTAAATATTTAATTTCGTCCAAATTTGAATTTGAAATGCTTACGAATAAAACCTAACTAAAGTGCAATATAAACGTTTGAATAACCTCGAATTTTTAAATTCTGACAAGTGATGCTTAACATAGTCTAATACTTGATTATTTTTACAACATACTCAATATGTTCAAGAAATTTAAATTGAAGATAAATATATAGGTCTTTAACTGATAATACAGATAAGATTTGTTGTTGTTAATAGAGTACATATAATTTGTATGTTTACAAGGTGTGTAAAAACACACTGAGCAACATTATTATAAATTCTAATTTTGATAATAACCAGTGAATGAGACGAGTATTAGTATAGACAGGTTACCTAAGAAGACCATTCAGGTTTATTAAAATAAATATTGGGCTTGTGTTTTAAATTATTAAAAATTATTTTTAATTTATTTATATTGCTACTAGGCTTTGTTCACACACTTAGTTTTGTTTTAAACATTTACAGCTTTTGGAATACCATTAAAGAAATCTGGTATAGAGTCATACATTGTACTATAGGCTATAAATGTACGATAGAAATCTGTAAATAAATACATACCTATTACATAGGTGTCTGGCGTGGGACTTGACGCGCCACCCTCTCTTTGCTTGCAATCCTCGTAAAACGCGTTTCGTCGGACCGGAAGTGATGAGATTCGTAAATATAATACGTATATATCAACGACTTGTTTCACTGGAATATCGCGTCGCGCTATAGAATACTTGACAGATTCGCGAGCAGTACCGCAAAAATGTTTTTAATCAGACAATGCGGTGAATGGGGAAAATATTAATCACGGACGTAGAGAAAACAATCGGCAACCACCATTTTCTATTAAGAATGACAAATACCAAGGTAACCTACCGAAGAACAAAGCTAGATACCACCATTATGTACCATGTTAGTATGTAGAGATGAATATATTAAAAATGTACCGCGTTGCCGACATTTTGTAATGAAAACCTGGCGTAGCCGCGTAGGTATAGGAGTCTATATACTGTATCGTCATTCGCCGTGCTGTGTATTTTTGTGTGAACTCAATCCGTTGGTTATCAATTATATGTAACACTCGTCCTATAAGTAATAAGTAGAATATATTTCAACTTCGACACGATGCAGACGATGTAGTATGAAAGCTTTAATAGGCTCATAAAGTCATAAACCATATGGGCGACATAACATTAAAGCAGTCACGTTGACGGCAACCGCGGTATACACGTGGTGACTACGGTTTACATTGTTTATGGTATTCTGTGAATGAAAAACAGCAATATTTTTTTCGGTAATCACCAATTTTTTCCTCCACGCCCGTCGCGTCGAGCTATTTTCCCAATGTCGTCGTCTTCCACGATTTTGTATTAATAATGGTGTGTAGTTCAATAAAGTCTAGTGAAATAAGTTGTATACCTACGTATATCTGTAAGCCAAATTTCCAGTCAGGTAAAATGCTTCGCTTATTTCCCGAGGATTACGAGCAAAGTGCGGTTCGTCAAGGTAAAGCCTGGTATCCACTACACCGTTAAGTCTTGTGTTCTACATACATCTAAAACGTAGGTAACAAAATGTTTATAATACGCTACTTTTTAGTTAATCAATGTCCAACACTACTTGTCATTGTGTGGTGAATCCTGGCTTGATATACGAAGCAATGAAGTTTATATTAATATTCTCTACATTAGTTACAGGTTACTTTTAAGGATGAACATTTATACGACATTCATGCGCTTCTACGATCATTACTGTCATTTTTTAGACATCACGGTATTCCTAAATAAATTATTATAATCTGAATTAAAGCTTGGGGAAATAGATATGCACCGTTAGTTATTTTATAAAAATTGATAAAATATTATCTAAAATATAATTTAATTAAATGTGTTTAATTTAAGCATGCAGGGGTTGGGATTGGTTAAAAAAATACGCTGTGTATATATAAAAAGTTATTGTTGGAAGTTTGATTTAGTGTGTTTATTGTCTCTATAATTTAAGTACAATTCATAATGATACATTTATCAGTTTTTACTTTTATTATTCATTACTTCGACAACCTAGGTAAAAATATTCTCCGCGGTAATTACAAATTATCAAATATTGAATATTGGCGCATAAAAACTTTTTATTTGTATATTAAATTACTCAGCTTTTAAATAATGACGAGATATTGTTAGTTCGCTCGTTAAAACCAATAAAACGTGTTTGTTAAACTAATTGGCTCAACAGTTGGTTTATTTAAAAGTATACGTATTTTTTTATGACACGTTTTCAAACTAATAATTATATCCTCAAAATGTGTACTTCAACTAATTATTAATAAAACAATAATAGAATACAGGGTATGAAAACCAAATGAGTGAACTTATTACTACCTATATGAACAGGAAAAGCTATAATATTAAATTATTAAAGTTATTATTTTGGAGGACGTACTTGAAAAATATTGAATAAAGTCTATAATTTATGTGTAACGAAAGTTATAAAGGTTAGATTAGGCATTTAGTATAGGTTTTTATATTTTTGTTTCTTTATCAGTAATTTATTGCATTTTTACATTATTGAATTGTATTTTATAAATGATATAATAATGCTTAAGTGTGTATATCGTAAGAGATTAATTTTATCAGCGATCTGAAAAAATGCAAAACTTTTAAAATTGGGTAATTTTTAGTATTAATTGCATTGAGTTGTAAATCAAAATATATTTTCAAAAACAACGATTCACTGTGTTCATTATTAAAATGTTTCCATTGTATACCTGTAGTGGTTGAACGAACAATATATTATCGACACGTTATTACTTATTTTTGTACGGATTTCAAATACAAAATAGTAGAATAGAGGTATTAAGAAAGCACCTTTATCTAAACTTTAAATTGTAAAGCATGATCAGTGCATGCGCATGAGTGATCTTTAGGTACATATCATAATAAATGTTTTTTTATTATGATGGTATAGTATACGTATATTATAAAAAGTAATCAATGAATTTTGTTCGATACTTTACGATAATATACATTATACACAACTCACGATACGTATATAGTTATTTATATTATATTATATAATAATAAATTATTGTCGACTACTTATAATAAGTAATCAGTCACTGTGTTATATTTATAATTAAATGATTAATGTAGGTATATTTTACGTATGTGGTGAATCTTGAAATTGCTTTAATTAATTATACGATGATATGTAAAACCGACAACTGTTATATTGTACAGTTGTTGGTCAATAGATTATATATTATATTGATTACCTATCTTAATTTTTTAATTTCGATTTGGTTTCATTGACTATAATATTCTGATAAGTGTATTTTGTAAGAACAACTACGTTTTATAATTTTAATGCGGTGTCTAATGTACCTATCTCATTGCTTCCCTGTTCTAGGTCTTTACTAAGTGTTTTCTTTCAATTTAATTTAAATCTAAGTACGGTTGTAGATTACGTTACATATATTTTTTATTAATCTTAAATTTAACATAGAAATAATTTAATGGTAACATATACTAAAATTATCTCAAAAAAGGTGATAAACATCCTATTAAAATATAATTTGAATTAAAACGTATTATTTTTATATTAAAATAAATTATTCATTTTCTGAATGCGGATCTTATCAGATATTTTGAGTTTGTTTGTTTGTTTTTTGTGAATATAAATTGATATAAAGAGGTGCCGTCGGAATAAAATATACGCATAATGGAAAAGTAAACGGCTGAAGCGTATTTCCGAGACAACCCTCACTGGGTAACTATATTACTCGTACAAAGTAACATTGCATTGAGAAAATTATTAAAAAAAATAAATAAAATAAATAAAGCTGCTTTTAAATTAAATTCTTATTTTACAGTTTTGTAACAACATTTTTACTAATAAATGGGTTTACACTTTTACTTGCTATATTTAAAAAAAAAAAAAATACAGGATCAACTACCTATAATAATATTTGATTTTTTTTTTAATTGAACAATAGGAATGTTATGAAAAAAATGTAATTATTCAATTTTCTATAATATTTATTGAGTTTAATAGATTCATTATGTTAAAAGACAGCATGACGTAATGTTTTTAAAGAAATAATAAATGATGTATAATTTATTATTTAATATGGTTTATTTTTTATTCGTCATCACGTTGAAGGAATTACTCAATACGTAGTATTTTTGGTTGCATTATTTTTCATTTATTCAATATTAATATTTTATTGTATCTAAATCTAACTTATTATTTATTAGAAATTTAGTTAAAATTATTATAATTTATAAACTTTATCATTTACTTAATATAAATGATTTGAAGTTATTCTCATATTATTCGTTTGAGTAGGCACATAATAGTTTTAAGAATACAGGAGAAATTAACAGTTTTTAAGTATAGTGGCAATTAATATATAAATATACTAATATAGTAATAAAATGTAGTATAATAATTAATATTATAATATTATGAGTACCTACCTATAAATTATTTTTAAGTGGTTTATTTTTATTCGAGTAATCTGTTTATGTAACTGTGAGATAAATTTCGGATGAATCTTGTTTCTTTAATGTAAAGTCATTTGCGTACATAGTTATTAGTTATTTTAATATATTATTAAAATATGTTAAACATTTTTAGTTTTGTTGGTACTATCGTATATAATTATGGCAAAACGTCTAAAAATAAATAATAATATTGTTAATAAATATCCTAAATACCTAAAATAGCCATTTACAAATAATATATATATATATATATATATATATTGTGTGCCTATACTGTATACATATTTGATAATGATCAAAAGTAATAATAAGTATTAAGTATCTATTCTTCTATTATTTAGAAATATATATTTAATACCATTATACTTATTTTATGTATTACAAATATTATATATACTATGTATGAACCCGTTTCTTAATTATTGTATAATACAGTATTTACATTTTACATATCATACTTTAATGAATATAAGTTATAATGGTTAACAAACAATACATTTATACACATTTATTACGGTAGTACCACTAGAACCTACGCTGTTAAAACGTTGTTAAATAATATGACGTGGTTTAAAATTCGTGACATTACACAAGCTTCGCTAATATATTGATGTAAATACTTGGTAAAAAGTTGTCAAAGTAATTTTTTTCAAATGATATATAATATCAAAATAATTGTATGATTTATTGTAAAGGTTTAATGAAATTTAAATAAACCTAATACAACATTGCTTGTATAAGGTAAATGGTAAACTCATAATGGTTATTATAAAATGTATACATAAGTTATTTAGTTGTATAAAAGTTTGTAACTCTATATTTTATGAATTAAAAAAAATTCAGTATTCTTTTTAATTTTAACATAAATCCAAACAATAAACGCATAATTACGTAAGATGTTATTTAATTTTTATATTTTCCAAAAAATGAAATTATTATTATTACATTTTTAAATGGATGTTGTGGTATTTTATTAATGGTTCCGTTTTGTTTACATTTCCTCAGTAATCCACCTTAAGCTCATTTACACGGCAATATAATTTTTATCTTCTTTTCTCTATTTTCATAACCTTTCACGTTCTTCCAATATCAAGAAACATAAATGCATAATATTATTACTTGATTTTCATATCGATGATTGAAAAAAATAATTATTCTTAACATTTTTCTAAAAGTATATTGGTAATTTTTTCTATCGAAAAATATTTATTATGATTAATATTTATATTACATACCTGAAATTATATTATTTTTAAGTTATTTAATAATAAAATAATTAATATTTTCTTTCGTAACTATTTTAAAAAAATTTTATTTTTCGAATGATGACATTCATTTTAAATTTCATACACCTAAATAAAATATTTTCCTGAGTATTTCGATATGTATAAAAATCAATCTAATAAACTACTCATTCAAAATTATTTTTATATATCTAAATACTCCAGAAGATATTCTAATTAACAATATGAAATTAAAAATAAATATTTTTACAAATGTAAATTTCATAAAAAGTTATAAAGATAAAAAAAATAGTAAAAAATATTGTTTTGTGTTGATTTAAAAATATGTAAAAAAATTATTTTCAAAAACATTAATTGTATTTATTTAAGTTATAATTTTTCTTCGATAAAAGGATTTTTTTAAGCAATATTTATATGTAGATAGTATTACCCATTACCTATATTCTAATGTATAGTACATATGACTATTTGTATACGCGCACTATCAGTATTACTAACGATACTAGTTTTTATAGTTTTTTAGATGCATTTTTGTATTCCATTTTTATACATATTTTTATGCTAAGTTGCATAAAAAAATGATTAATTTTTATCGTTTTCTAAAATTTAATGAATAATTAAAGGTCACTAAATCATGTTTAAAACTCTTGAACAAATTAAGATACATTAAAATCTTTTGTGGTTGTTTATGCAACCCAACATTAGAGTATTATACTATAATAATAATTGTTAATCAACAATAAAAATATAATTTTAAATTTTAAAATGGTTTCAAAAATAATATTATAGTTAAATTATGTATTGTAGGTACCATAAGTATACATTATTATAGGTACCTATATCACTAAATTATTTTATTTATTTTTCGATCGATTAGACATCACCCGATCACGTTTATATTTTGTAAACATGATCGATGGTTCTTTCAAGTAGAATGTATTTATTAATACACAATATATTCAGATAGTATCATCTTGTAGGTTAATAAATAAATATTATAATGTTAAACATTCAGGTCATATAATACATTTCGGTATTTTAATAGTTGTATACGTTTGTATATTTTATAATAGTTGCACAATATATTTAGGTATCAAATACTAGTGATTCGTTAGGATAGATTGCTTGATAACCGATATAAGTAATTGAAGTCTACTGATATTATTATTATTGTTATAGTTTTTGATAAATAATTATTAAATTATGAACTCATCGTGTATAATGTAAATATAATATTATTTTATTCATGTATCGCGGCATCTTGTTTTCAGCTGTTATTCTAAAATTCAAAACGCTGAACGAGTGGTGGTCAAAAGTATATAACACTGTATCGCCGGTATAATCGCATGTCACGTATATCATCGCACGCGACATATTATTATTAATAATATTGAATAGGAATATTCCATATTATATTACATACAAGCGTTGCGATAGGATACGTTTTAGTGTTATAGTTGGCAAGCACTAGGTATTTGTTTTATGTATAATGTTTATATATTATTCAGTTATATCCTTATGAGTTATAAAACTCATTAAATCTTAAGCGATATAATCGATTATCGTTATGTATATAAGTATTGTATACAATTTATACATAGTTATACCTGAACAGTGTTTACTACGTGAAGATTCTGACGTAGTGTGATATTATAATGAGATGGATAATAATTAATAAATAAAATTAATAATATTAATCCTTTCACTTATTACCTTAGTGTAGTACATTTTTGAGAGCACTTATTATAACATGTATAATATATATACTTCGTATACACTGATATACTATAAATAGGTAGCCAGGTAGGTGTATCATTTAATGATAAAATATCACTCTAAATGTATATGACACGAAATCTCTCAGAACACGAGAGTTTCTTGAGGCTAATGTGTTACTTATTATATTACCGTTATTAAACGATTAATTCCAGAGTACGTATAAGAAATTGATGATAGTCTCATTGTAAAAATTATTACTTACTTTAAACAACAATTATGAGGCTGTAATGTTATGTATAATATGTGGTGTTCTATACAAAACATTAAAGTTTTGTTGGTAATATTAAATGCCTGTTAAAGAAATGTACCTACAAATAATAAACTTTTAACGTATACCCATATCTAAATATCGGTATATGTATAGGTTATAGCTACACACCTACACTGATTATATAAATTACAGAAATGTTTTTTAATACAATAATTTGAAGTTTAAACTGCCATGTTCCAAAAAATTACATGTTTTTTCGTGTTATAAATTATAGCAAGTGTACCTATTTAAACTATACATGCATTATATATTTTTAAAATTAGAAATCATAAAAAAGTCAAAAATAAGTCTTATGTTTAAATAAATCGGCCTATATACTAATCTTATATTATAAATTATAACCATGGTATAATATGATTATTTTTTTATAACGTTTTCACGAGAATAAATTGATCGTTTCTATGTGGAGGGCGTTTTAACAACGTACGTGACATATTATAATATACTACCGTTCCTATCTTTCAGCTGCTGGCATGACACACACGTAAAATATAATATCATTATAAGCAGTATAACAATGTATTTATTAAAATAATATGGTTTAAATATATTTTATAACGCGTTAAATCATACTATATTAATTGTATTTACAATTTTTATTTGTTATTGAATCGACACCGGGTCATTTATTATTGTTGCTCAATTGAATTTCAAAATATTTAAATGTCTGTGATTTGAACCGAATTCATATGAGTGATGCCAGTGATGGTAGGATGGGGTGTTAGAGTGAGAGTTAGCGAAGGAGAATAAGAACTACGTATATATGTCTTGAATTTTGCTTGGTATACTTATAATTTATATATATTCATATACATAGATTAGGTATCATGAATGTTTACCAAATACTTTTGGGTGTAAAGAATTTTTTTCATATTATTTTACTTGTAAATGTTCAGCACAAAGCCTCCTGATCCCTATCTCAAAAAAACCAAATATTTAAATGAAAAAATAAGTTAAAAAATACAATTTTGTTTACGTTTACATAATAATTTCTTTTTGCGAGCATTTTAAATTGCGTAATGTCTGATATATGTTAACACTACAAAAAATGAATAAACTCTAGACATAAAAGAGACCCGTTAAATTTTATTAAATAATACTAATTGAGATAATAGGTCAAATAATAATCAATAATATTGACTAGGGAATGGTTAATCGAAATTATCAGGTATGTAACTATGTAAGTATATCCCAATAATTATATAACAGTAAGAATAAACTATACTTATACAATCATAAAACTTAAACATATTTAAACACTAAAACATATTTTATTACCCTTAAAAATGAGGGGCACATTTCCTTGTGGCTTTTGAATTTGTTATTTAGAATCTGACGTACACAATGGAGAAAAATAGTATTTATACCTATTGATTTTAAACAAATAATAAATTATAAAACACACACAATATTTATAAGAGTTAAAGAGTAAATATTAAATATCGAAGTGTTAAAATTCGAAATAAAAATCACGAATTTGAATTCATATAAATATAATATACAATATACATAGATGATAGATGCATATATTATAGAAAGTAGTTAGGTACCTTTATCTGCTTGAAACGCTATTTTTGAGATGCAAAATATTATAGGTACATCTACAAACCTATAATAGCACTAAACTATAATATTACATTTGAATCGACGGTAAGTAATTATTTATTGTTGTAATCTGTTTTCAGGGGCAGGAACGAAAACACGTAGCGGTGGCGGAGGAGGAGGTGGTGGTGGCGGCGGCGGCGTCGGGGTCGGTGTTGACGGCGGCGTCGGTGGTGAATACGACTACTGCTGCGACGACGACTACGACGACGGCAACAGTGATTGCGGCGTCGATAGTGACGGCGGAATCGGTGGAAATGGCGGCGGCGACAGCGGTATGGGCGGCAATGGCCACTGCACTTAGTGTCTAGCCCGCTGTGGAGACACCATGGAGACGAGAATGGCCGCGTAATGAACGCGCTCGCGGCTCGGGCGGCGTTGTCTGCACTCTACACCGCGTCGACGTCATCGTCGTCACTCGAGGCGGCGGGAGCCCATGCGTGGACGACGGTGGCGTCGGCAGCCGCGGCCGTGGTTTCGAACGGCACCGCCACTGTGTTGCCCGACAGCGGACCGCTGCAACCCAGGTTTACGCTGTCCCAGACAGTGTTCATCGCGCTCGTGTCCGGCATGCTCAGCTTCGTCACCGTGTCCGGTAACATAATGGTCATGGTGTCGTTCAAGATCGACAAGCAGCTGCAGAACATCAGCAATTACTTCCTGTTTAGCCTGGCGATGGCCGACTTCTTCATCGGACTCATATCCATGCCGCTGTTCACCGTGTACACCATACTCGGCTATTGGCCCTTTGGCCGGCACGTGTGTGACGGCTGGCTAGCGCTCGACTACTTGGCCAGCAACGCTTCGGTGCTCAACTTGCTGCTGATCAGCTTCGACAGGTACCTGTCCGTCACCAGACCACTGACGTACAGGGCCAAGCGGACCAAAGGCAAAGCGTTGCTGTTCATATGTAAGTGTACGCCTACAAAATTATCGTTTTTAACAAACATTTTGTACTGATAATACAATGACGGTAAAAATCGTAGACGACCGTGTTTTATTATTAATCCAGGGTTTAGAGCGTTAAGTACTAATTGACATTTAATAAACGATTATGTTGTACAATGTACTTTACAGTGGTATATCAATGAGGGTTAGAAACCTCAAGGCTCAAACCCATAAGGAAATAATATGTATAATGATTTATTATATTATATTATATTATTATATCTTTTAAAATATTATACTTTTTATTGCTATGATATGCAATATAAAAGTAATTAAAATATCACTATATTTTGTGTCTGTCATTTATAATATAGTAAGTACTAAGTACACGTGTACATAAAGTGCGAAAGGCATACAACGATTTCACTCACTAAATTCAACATACCTAATAATATACAGGATCATCTGCAATGTAAATATTATATGAGCTAAGTATAGGGTTTGCTTTCCACACCTCCAAACATCCCTGGTTATAACACGGTCTACTTCTGTCAAGGTATAGATTATTTTTACATTATTAGTTATGACTTGGGTAAGTTATTGCATAAAAAGTTTTTGAATTTTCAAAGCACAATAACAAATATTAGTTCAACTTTCAATAAATATACTACACTTATAGTTCAACATTCAATTTGCTTAAAACTATATCATATACTACTATATTATACTGCTATATATAGGTACCTAATTTATACATGTGCAAAAGTTATGGTTTTTATTTGAAAAAAAAAATACAATTACGTATTATGTAATTACTATATTTACATCAATAATTAAAACATTAAGTCATATATTTTTAACTATAATATAATAGTGTCATAATTAGAAAGAAAATAAATAATATAAATAAGTGATGCCACGGCTTTTTGTAAGAAATTATACACTTATTATAGTATATAGAGAATAAAATAACAAAGATTAAAAATTGTTAACAGAGAAAAAAAGCTTAAAAGAAAACATTAATTATTAGCTGATCTGCAAGCGTTGTTTTCCCTCCAAAAAAATAAAAGAAACATTCAGTTTTTTCCAAATATTTTAATTTTCCAGATAACTTTTCTAATTTTTTTTTCCATTAAAATCTTATTCACTAATATAAATATTTATTATCTTTAAAAAAAAAATGATCCGAATCGGTCCATCCGTTTTAAATTATGCGCTTACCAATGAACAACATTTAATTTATATATTTATGATCTAAAAATTAATGATAAGACACTTTGCTATCACATACTATTCTAATTAAAAAGACGGATTCATCTCAAAGTTGATTTGATTAATGTCAAACAATATATACTAGGTGACCTGGTTATAATATACTGAGTATTCGTATAATCATATCTAAATAGCAAATACTAAATCTTTCTTAAATTCATGTTTCATTTAAACGGCCACTTAGCAGTACCCATTTATAACTTGTACCAAACATTTTGCGTCTTTCCTCTAGAGTCCTAACCTAGACCTTGAAAAATGGAGTCGTATTCGAAAAGAGGTGTAAAATGTCTTGGATATATCCTACTAAGCTTGGAAATTTATTCTAGTTCCGATTTATCATCCAAATGTTAATGTAAGGAGACTAAATCATCGGTCGATATTCTAACACGAAACGAACTAACGTGTTATACATGGTAACAAGATAATTTGATGCACAAAGGATCTTAAATAGCCACCGCCCACCAGACTAAACCTATAACACTATAGGACTCAAATAGTTAACGAAACCACAACGGAACTCCTGCGTATTTAATTGATAAAGTTAGCGCATGGATCTAACACTAGAAAACCATATAAATTCGAAAAATATCTCAACATATACTAGATATAGAGCTAAGCAACTTTCCCGGAGTTTTTACGCAGTGAAAACTTTTATATATATTATTATCATAGTAATGATTATATTGAAATAAGTATAGAGTGTACTTACTAACACACTTTTTTTTATCGATAACATGTATTTTAATATTTTATAATATTATGTATTATGTATAGTTAAAAAATAAAAATCATACTATTTAAGGTTTTATCGATGTTTTAGTCCACCTTAGTTTTTTGTTTTAAATTGATAAATCGTTACTTGTCAGATATACATAATAATATAACGTATTTTAAAAAGTTTAAATTTTTTTATAGAAATTTAGTATAATAACTTTATGATAAATGTAATACACTAATACCTACGTATTTTATCGTTTTAGTCGATACTAAGAGTATTGTATCATGTATGGTATACAATATACATACATTGATAGATAGATCACAAAACGTGTAAAACAAGTAAACATTAAACAATGAAAACCCATATGTAATTTAATACGATAATAATATAATATCGTCCCTCGTGAACAATGTAAATTGTAAATAATATCCTGTGGGTTACTACGGGCGTTGTCACTAATCTTTGCCAACAAGTGTTGTCGAATTCGCGTATTATACATATATAGGTACTTATACGGACAACTATCGGATGATTTGACAGTGCTGAGTTACGGGTAGACAATATTCTCTACAGGATGGTACATGATATATATATATTATAATGCAGCTAGTCGGATTACGAACTGTGATGAAGATGTTGTTATTAAATATTGATTAATATACAGCGTTTGATAGGCAGTTGCGAATAGCGAAATGAAACATATATTATTATCATTAATCGGGGAAAGAGCACTGATCAATTTCAAATATTCACTAATAGGAACTATGTTGTAATAAAATCATAGAAATACGCATTAATTTTATTTAAATTTTAAAACTATTTGATTTGTAAACGTTTCATAAGAATAAGTATTCTGAATAACAAAGTAAAAACATAAATAAATATAGGTAGATATTTATTAATAATTTATTAATATTAGCCTACTAAAGTTGAAAACATGATATTATTGAACACGGATTAATAGAAAATATTTTATTGTCCCGTAATGTTATTCTAAAAATAGTTTAAGAATTAAATTAAAAAAAGGGGAAGTGTGTAACCGTTTTGCTATACAGTAGGCGTCGAGTGTATCTCATCATTTAGAATACTGAATAAGTTACAGTGAAGTATAAATTATTATTTTAAATTTGAATTTGATTGTAAACTATTGTATACAAAATATGATTCTAAATGAATCAATTCGTAAATAATCATCGGTATCAGCCTATATTACTTAGTAATTTTTATGATATATTTAGTTATACTGTTTTTAAAGAAATTTATTTTATTATTAATAATATACTAAGTTGAATTAATTTTTTCCAAACACATGTTATTTAAAAATGTCATTATAAGACATAAGTGTATAAAATACGTTAAGAATTTCAACTGTAGTATCAAGTACCCGTGGATATTATTTTTAAATTACTATAAAATAACTAAAATTGTAGTACGTGATAAACTAAAAACAACTTATAAAAAATCGTGATCATATAACAAATTTTTAAACCATCAGCATAAATAATATAAATAGTATGCATTTTAACTATGTAATGATTTGTAAAGTTTTGCGATTTTAAAGAATTTCATCAAAGTTCAAATTTTAAACGCTAATAAATATATATATTGTAACCATTTTATTTCCGATATTTTTCAATTGGTATACGAAAAACCGAAAAAACGTATGAGGAACTTGAGATGTCTATATATAAATATAACTCAAATAGAGTCAAACTACTTTGAAAATTTAAAGATTTATTTTTAAGGTTATTCAATTTCGAATCACATCAAAATAAAAATCATAATCGATTTTGTTAAATACTGATTAAGCGTAAAAACTTCCCGTTTTATCTTAATTGTTTTTGTTGTTTTCCCGATTATTTTGAAAATAAGTATACATTAGTTACTGTTAACTTCCTAAAGTTTAAACTAGATTAAATTTTTTTATTGAAAATCACATGCAAAGTTTAAAACTGATACATTTTTACTACCTAAAAAGGTGATGACAGACAGAAAAACATATACATTATTGTTAGATCAATACATTTATCGCTTTACTCAGAATAATTACATTTTAATAAATATTATTACTTATTAGTATTGATAATAAAACTTTAAATTTGTCGACTAGCAGGATTCTAATATTTTTAATTTTTAATCAGTCAATGAAAATTGTAACTATTTTATTGTTGACAATCTGTTCACGAATAATACGTTAAATTAGATAATTTTTATATATAACCTAATTTAATTGCCATAGAAATATTTTAAGTAAAATTTATTAACTGAGCACGTCTTGATATTCAAAATGTATCTATTTGCATAATATTGTCTATCTGTCATGTTTTTCTACATTGCTATTTACTGATCATGAGCGTCACTTGGTATTTATTAGGGGGGGGGGGAATATAGTAACATATCAATACATTGTTGATTATTATTATATTCCTTACTCCTAATTTATTCTAGGGGGGCAATGCCCCCTTCATTTTACGCTTATATTACTGATAAGAAATTGCCAAAAGTATAAAACCTTGTATTTATTAATTTATTAAATATACAGTGGACACTTTTGTATAGTTGCAGTTAAATCCTGTGTTGATTAATGATTAATAAATAGTTTGAGAAGAATAAAGATAATACTATAATTTATAATATGAATACAATTAATAGTTATACATCGTCGTATGGTCAAATAATATTGTGATTTTGAAATTGCAGTGTTATTTTTAATAAAATTTGTTTTATTCAATAGCAATGAATAGATTGTGATGCAGCTTGTTTTGATGCATTTAAAATTATAATACTCAATGAGAAAAATATTCAAGCATAAAATGAAAAATATTACAAAGCTTTTTGTTTAATTTAATTTTTAATTTTTCAATAGTTGTTGCAGTGTTAATAATGTACGAATAATTATTATCATTTAGTTTAGGTATCTATAATTTATATGAAAATATATATTTTAAAAATAAAAAATAAATTGTACAGAGTTGATTGTAATTAACTCATTTAATTAAAAGATGACGCGTTGTTGAGATTTTATTTAGCGTAGGTTTCTACTTACCTATGATTTCAACGGACTGTTAAATCGGTTTCTCGTTAGTCTTAAAAAACACAGAACCTCATCATAATGTATCACGATAATGATATTATATTTTCAAAGCGTATTTACCGCGACATTTGAAGTAAACGACTCGTACAATGTGAATTGATTCTGCAACAATAATAATACTTTATACTTAATATGATTTTTATTTTTAGCGGCAGCATGGATCATTTCGCTTGGCTTATGGCCGCCGTGGATTTATCTGTGGCCGATCATAGAAGGTCGCCGGACCGTGCCCGAAATTCAGTGTTATATACAGTTTATACTGACCAATCAGTACATTACTTTCGGTACAGCTATTGCTGCCTTTTACGTACCGGTAACGGTGATGTGTTTTCTGTATTTCCGTATATACAGAGAGACAAAAAAGAGACAAAAAGACTTGCCGAATCTGCAAGCCATGAACAAACCACACAAGTAAGAACGTAGAAAACAACACAAAAACCGTTTTACTTCAGTAGTGGTTACAAATATATATATATATATATATTGTGTTTTTATGTGTTTTAGCGATCATCAACACGAGGAATCGTGGGGTCGCATACGGTCCGAGTCGAATCAAGTGAATTCGTTGGATCGGCAGGAGTTGTATGAGACCAGTTCGTTGCGCAAAGCGTACTCTCAGTGTTCATTGGTATTTATAAACTAACTTAACGAATGTAATAATATAAATATAAAATGAGTCAATATTTCTGTTAAATTAAAGTAACATCACATGCGTTTGTGGATATAATATTTAATACTTTACGATGAAAAGTTAAAAAGCGCATGATAAATTAATATTTTCTTTTGGTACATTTTATAGTTTTTTTTTAAGACAATTTCGTATAAAATGTCTAATGGAAATGTTGCAAAATATCAAGATATAGGATTGCATTTTATATAAGCATAAGATAGAAGTATAAAAGTAATAAGTAATGACATAATGTTATTTTATATTACTAGATAAAAACAAAATAATATTAAAAAATAACCGCGAAAGCACAAAGTGACCATAAAAATACATATCGTCAAATTAGCTTGCGTTACTAAGACCCTCCGTCAAAAGAAAATGTTCACTTCCTATTAGACGTTCCGGGGAGCAGCCCAAAATAATTCGTTTTTGTTAGTCGTCAAATGCGAGCAACTCCCGAGACGGCGAGTCTATACAGAACATATAGTCTGACCCTAGAGCGCGCGTATTGACCGCGTGTATTCCTCCTGGACCGACCCGGTGGCTTAGTCCGGGAACGGAAACCTAACGAATTCCCACAGGGACTGTGATAATAATCGTTTGCTCGGCAAAAAGATTCCTGTAATGTCAGAAAATATAAATAAATTTATATTTTATTTAATGTTCTTAAAAAATAGTGAACTCGTACTTTGAAATTGTATCATACCTACGATCTACCTATTATTGTTCGACAAAAAATAACATAAAAAGACCGATAAGAGGCATAACGTGACTTATTATAATTTATAAGTAATGATAGAGTGAGAGGTTTTATGTGGTTATTTTCTTTAAATCATGTGACAGTGTAATTTGATAATACTGTATTTCAATTTTAGTTTTCGTAAATTTTATATATTTAAAAAAATATTAAGTAAATAATTTCTGTCAAAGAGTAATTTATCGATGAAAGGAATAAACAAGTGCATGGAAATTAACATGTGAATAATCTTAGAAAAAAAAACGCGTTACCGCTGTTGAAACTATGAGGTCTGGCCAACAGTGATGTTTGTGTGTTATAACACTCAGTTTTAAATAATAAAATATAATAACTAATAAGTTCTAAACGTATTTTTTAAATCTTTTCGAGAAAAAATTCTTGATTTTTTTTTTCGTCTCTGTGTTCTCTGTAATATTTATTGATATATCAACCATAATCTATAATGTATATTTTTAATTTATTAAATATATATTATATAGTTTTAAGTAGATAAGGATTAAAACCACGTAATTCATATTTTTACATAACTTATTTTTGCTTCATAAGTGACAATTCATTAATAATATATGTACAATAATAACATACATAATATTGTATAATCAGATTTACTGTTTTTATTTTCTCATGATATGTTTTCTGACAATGCCTTGAGTGGTAACGTCGTTTGATTATTCTCTGTGCGTTCCTAATACTTCCCCTATTCGTCCTGCTATACTCTATACACGTAAATCATATATCAGCTAACCATGATGGCGATCGGGTGTTGTTTTAGAAAGCGAGGCGCCTGCTGACGTGGTCGTGGCTGCGCGATTGGTGCGTAGACTGGTGGCACTCAGGCCGCGACGATGAGTACGACGAGGAAGACGACCAGACGCCCAGCGACGTGCCGGGGGGCATAAGCTACGGTACTACCGTGTCCAGGTCGACGTCGTTGAACGTCATACATCAGCAGCAGCCCACAACGCCGACGCCGGTAAAATCCTATCACGCGGTCAACAATAACAACCGACTGACTCACCGGTCTTTGTCCAACGACTCGGTAAGTACGCGATAATTCATCATAAACAGAGTACGGATTTTAAAGCACCAAAAACCTAAAAAAAAATAATTAAGCAACAAAACCCGTAAAATAATATAAGAAACAATTATATATGATTTTTAAATTGTTTTTATTATTATTATATTATTTATTATTTTAATAATTTTTCATTAGTCGTTAAAAACGATATAATATTATAATGTCATGTAATATAACATAATATCATTAGTTTTCCTATTCGATTTTTCTTGTATTATTTATTTCTTTATATTTTAGTAACCATATTCACAATTTATAGTATAATAAATCTGATAAGTAAATTTATAAACAAACATCATGGTCACATGGAAATTAAAATGGGTATTTATTATGGCAAATATATAATATTTTCAGAGAACATAGCTAATAGAAATCGCTCTGCAATGAATAATAATATTATATAATCTTCTAATGACAATATATCTATAAAAATGTTTTCCTCTAAAAATATATAAGCTTTACAGTACCTATAATGTCTTATAAATGTATAAGTTATAATAGCAGATATCTTGAACCTAATTTTTCTTTCTGATACCTTCGTCTTATAGACATCAATACTATTCAATAGTCATTGCATGTATCATTGCATAATAAATTCTCATTTAAAATTCCGAAATAAATATAATGATTCTTTAGTTGGAGAATACTAATAACAAAAATATTGTTCTATTTTTATATTCAAAATCACCCCCCTCCCCCACTTATTTTTACTATAATTTTATAGAAATATTATATATTTTTTTTAAAATCTCAGAACTATTCGTTTTTTACAAAACACAACAATACCATTAAAAGAACAACAACACTGAAAATAATAATAATAATAATAATAATAATAATAATAATAATATGAATGCGTGGTGTTTTCGTGCCACGTTCGATAATAATATGTGCAGGTGTACACGATCGTGATAAAGTTGCCGGGCGACAGCGACCTGCAAGACGCGCCGACAGTGAAACAGTATCACGGGTGTTATGAGGAGTCGCGGCGGCACGGTGTGGCGGCCAGCGCGATATCGCGCCGGCCGTCGTCGCAGGACATGCGGCTGCCGCTGAACGCGGCCAAGATGATCGGGCAACCGAAGCAGCTGACCCGAGCGCAGGGAGTGGCGTTCCAGGCCAAAGAGAAAAAGAAGAAGAAGTTTCAGGAGAAAAAGAGCGAGCGGAAGGCGGCCAAAACGCTGTCGGCCATACTGCTGACGTTCATCATCACGTGGACGCCGTACAACATACTGGTGCTGCTGAAACCGTTCACGGCGGCCACCGGTGGCGACGACGCGGGCGGCGGCGGCGACGAGGCCGACAACAACAAGGAGTGGGTGACGCAGGGCATGTGGGACTTTTTCTATTACCTGTGTTACATAAACAGCACCATCAATCCGGTGTGCTACGCCCTGTGCAATGCCACGTTCCGCATGACCTACGTGCGGATACTCAAGTGCAAGTGGAACACTCGCAGGCAGCCGCCACACTTCCGCGCGTGATGATGACCGACCGGCCGCGGTTACTGCATATGTTTATATAATATATGACTTATATATATATATGTATACATATATACACTGTTGTTTTCGGGTTTTTTTTCTCGCGAAGTGGTCCTTTTCAGCCCCCCCCCCACACGCCAAACGTGCTATATTTGGCGCTATTGTACGATTGAACACGTTGATTGTACCTTTTAAAATATGTATTATTGACTGCTAAGAACTGTGTGTGGGCCGAGCGTACATCAATGGAATAACTGCCGACATCGGATAAATAATATGACTTAGTACGATTTCGTTACAACGTTACTATATTAATATTTTCAAAAATGATCGATGTACATTATATCGAACTCCAATAATATGCCGACTATAATAATCTGAATGTTTGAAATTATTCAGAAACATAAAACAATAAAAATGTTGAAAGTCTGATAGTTGATGAATGCCAACGAAAACATAATTCATTTATTTCTTAAATTTACTAAAGGAGTTGGTCACGGAGAACATTGTCACATAAATTGCCATTTTGGTTTAAAAATAATATGTTTTAATTGAGTACCTACTTGAGTCATCTATAATTTTTGTTTCATTAATTTTGGAAACGTTTTGAATATAGACAAAAATTATGTGTGTTCAATATTGTACAAACATAACATTTAAAAAGTAGCTTGAAAATAAAAGCGTGTTTAATCGTATTTTGCCCGTTTATGGTTATGTTACGGGTTTGCATTATTTATCGTACGCGTATATTATACTTATCGCATTATTATGATGGGGCATGCAGGGCAACCTTTAACTAATATGTGCTGAAAATTTGTCAGAGGATGTATCACTAGTGTATTTTACGGTAACTGTAGGGTATGCAGCAGGAAGAAACGCGAGAGAAAGTGGAAAGTGAGATAAAAAAATACAAAAACTTATAGAAAAAAAACTAAAAAAAATAATATAATGATTTTAAGACTGTTCGCGGGATCCACATGGTTATCCCGGCACAAGTGTGTATTTTATAAATTTAATATACCTATGTAGGCAAACATGCGTTTAACATTTAGCGTTTATATATATATATATTAACTATATATAAATATAATTATATATATTATATATAATATTTATAGGTGAAATGTACGTGCAAATCAGTGGCATAAAATATGAGGAGACGTCAACAAAGCGGACAAATCTTGCTCCGTAGCCTTTTTAATTCTCTTTATACTTTCCCGGTATTTGCGATGTAAGAAATAATCATATATATATATATATATAAGTACCATATTCAATATAATAAAAAATTATTTAAAAAAAAATTATTATCTAAAATATCGTTTAAATACGATATCATTATCAAAAGTGCTTATACCCGTGTCAAAATCTAAACACGCCACTGACTGTAAATGCGCGCGACCTTGATTATATCGCTTTTTGCAGGCCCATATCCATATTATAATAATAGTAATAGTAACTTTATTATTTATAGTAATAACAATAATAATAATACACATGAACAATAACGATCGAATAGGGAAATCATAGAGATTATTTGGAAGACGATTCGAACAATTCGTCTGCGAAGAGGCGTGTGCGGAATTTCAGCTAAAATATACTTCGAGAACGTGTTCGATATCATCATTATCATTATACATCATAGTAAATATATGTTAGGTGTATGTTTGAATATTAATTATTTAGTGATATTTATTATTAATTCACTATCAGAGAGTGGATGAGAGTTTGTTTTATTTTTATTTTTTTTTAACAGTAAAGTAAACATCTTGACTGAAAAATTAATTTTTTTCATTTTATGCTAAAAATTCATTCAATTCAATATTAAGTCACATTCAAATATGATAAACGTGAATTACCAATGTTAAAACATTATCGAAAATATTATAATACGGAATTTAGTGTCGTGTACATTTAACGTAGCAGAAATGTATTATTAAATAACCAAATAAATAATAACCATCATTATAGTATTTTTTTGATAGTATAGTATCATTGACAGCAGGGGAAAAATGAGTATTAATTATTATTAAGTATTATTAACATAAAATTAAATATTTGTTTTTATTTCATAAGTAATTGGTTATAATATCTCTAACTCCAATAAATGTAACGAAATGTTAAATAATAGCCAACCGGCATAAGTATAATGTATATGATATTAGTTTGTAAGTATATTAGCTTTTAAACGGAAAGAAAGAAGTAAAACATGTTTCTTTTATAAACCACGTCTACTGATTATAAATTTAAATTTTAAAATATATCTGTTACTTTGATTTTGACAAAATTGTGCAAAATGTTCAATAGTTTTTGGAAAAAATGTACAGGGAGAAAATAACAATCGGTATAGGTTAACACGGCCTTAATATTTTCAATGCTGAATTTTATAAGAACATTTTACCTGTAAAAAAATTAATAATATTTGCAAACAAAACCATTTAATGATTAATTTGTGTATATTTTTGTGAAACTTATAATTTTTTATTCATTGTACTGAACTAATTAAAAATCCTATATATATACCTGGTTAAATGAATAATTCAAAAATTTTCGGAAATAAATCTAACATCTTGCAAACATTTATATTTATATTCATGTATAAGAGATAATTCACAAAGTAGTTTAACACCCATCTTTTTCAAGTTCAGATTTTTGGAATTTTACTTAAGGACTTAAAGTTTGGACGAGTAATTTTTAAGTTATTTACTTTGTGTATTAACTACTAAAGATAGTAGGTTCATGCGATAATAGCTTAGGTCTACAATGATGACTTTTGCAACTAATATTAATGTATCGAAATTTTATTATTTGTAAAAATAAACACTAGATACAGTATTACACATATTTTATGTATTTGAAAAACTATTTTTAAAGATTATTATCCCCAAAGTACCAATATACATTTTACTCTAATTCAGAAATTACTCATCAAATGAAAATTTAGATATATCAGCATTTTCAATAAAATCATTTACAATCTACAGTGAAAAAGTTCGAATACTTGTTTCAAAAAAAGATTGTACCGTCACAGAACACTGCTTAAATAATATTTATAAAAATCTGAATAGTTTAAAATATTGTCCTTAAGTATACTTAAAAAAATAATTTAATTTATTTGTATATTAATACAAATAATTTTTAATTACTAATAAATTCATAATTTAAGTGAAAATGGGAGTAAGCATGCTTGGTGAATCACTCTGTATACTATATTATAATATTATGTAAGTTTAAAGATCGACAAAAGTCAATTTTTACGATCAAGTTTTCAGATTTTTAATGAAACATATTTTTTAGTATAGATAATAGGTATGCATAATATAAATTACCATCTGTAAATATACGTATAATAAGATATTCAGGTTGAAGTTTTCCATGGTAGTGTTTTCTATTATCGGTTGCCGTCTAACCTCGTTACCGATGAATTTTTTAATAGGAATAACATAAAAACACTTGAAGGAATGATCTCATGTATAAAAGTGAAAGTTTTGGGGGTAAAACCAATATGGGGTAATTTCTTTATGTTTTAGGCCTGTACATAAATATGTTCCTAAAAGCAGGGACCAAAAAATGGGCCGAAAAACACTTATTATATTAGGTACAAGAGGAATTGTCAAATTGACAAAGTAATTTTTATTTTATAATTTAACTCTTGTACAAAGCAGATTTAATAAGAGGAGGGCAATGTGTACCAAGGTTATTTTCAATAATGAAAATAATAAAAAATAATAAAATAATATAAATTTAAAAACGTTTATCATTATCTTAGATATTTCCTGTAACTCCTAATAACTACCGTGAACAATTTTAACGATTTGAAATGTTTACATATTGATATTCAGTTGAAATGTAATATATTTATGTAACTGCCCAATATTTAAAAAAACATTACATTATACTTATACATTATTACATTACTTACAATTAAAAACGGAAATTTTATCGAATTTTTCTTTTTATATTATACCATACAACTACCATATAATATAACTAAAATGACCAGATTGAACACCTATTTGCCTACATAGAAGTGATTTAGTACCTACCATAATATTATGTCGTCTGACACATGATTAGTTATGATTTGTTATATAAATATGATTTACAATTTATATGTATTATATAAATTGAATGTGAATTTAATGAAATCTAATCAACGATATTAAAATATACTATAACTTAAAAGCTATTCTATTTCAAAGTACTTATACTGTTATAAATTATAAACAAAATGTACTTTTAAATAAAATATTTTTTTTTTATTAGTTTGATATTCTTAAGAACCGTGTATAAATTATTATTCATAAAATTTGTACTATTGTCAAAAAAAAAAATAAAATGAAAACAAAACAAATATCTTATTTTATTTATTTTTTGTATCAATTAAATTATTTAAATTGATCTGATTAATAATATGTTTTCAGGTTCATTTTTATAAGTCAATGTGTTAATGATGAAACATATTGTTTATTTCCTGGTAAGATATAACTAGGCAATAGGAACTGAGGAACATATGTTTGGTACTTAATACAATTTTGCTACCTCAACATAAGCCAGTGTGAATTACTTTAGAATTCCGAAAACAATAACAATTATATAATTTAGAAAACAATTCGAAATGAAACTAATATTTTCCCATAAAAGCAATTTATTTGTTAGTTTAATTTTCATAAAATAATATGAAATACGCCTAAGTGCATATAAATGGAATTATTGTGTGTATATAGATTTAACATTTGCAAAGCACCTATATATTTCGACAAGAATCTTATATTCAAATAGTCAATTTTAAAACAATGCCAATGCACTATTTTACAATAGATACTTGACATTTTTGCTAAATATTTACCTATATTATCATTTTCAATATTTATTAAATTCTTTTGAAGTTATTTATAGACACGATAATTTTAAATTTTGACAAAAACTTATTTGCTTGGTTGAAATTCTTGGAAATTCAATACAAGATTCCACAAACGTTGTTCTTATATCTGTATAAAAATATACAAGGACTATTGTGTATTTAAAAATTCATAAAAACTTCTTTTTGAAAATGTAATAGGTACAAGCTTCTTCATAAGTAGTTCATACTGAAACCACAAAATCTAAAAAAATGTATAAAGATCATTATTTTTTAAAGACCCTTCAAGTTCTAATTTGAACGAAATCACTTATAATTCAATGTTAATTATTTTGTCATAATTTAAAAACATTATTCGTGTAACTTAAACTTTTATGTATTTTAAATAATCATAAATATTAATATACACAATAACATTTTTTATTTATTTCACAATATTTCCAATTTATAGGTACTATATATACTACTATGAATCTATTTTTAATGTTTCACAATATTTATAGAAAAATGTTTTTACATTTTGAGTTTTATAAGTTGATATAATATGGTATAAATATATACAATAATATAATAAATGCAATATTTTCGTAAAAAAATATAACAATTTATTACTAATAATACTAAAAGTAAAATAAATAACTTTAATAGCTATATCAAAAAAAAAAATATATATATATATCATGAAATATGCTTGATGATATCTATGAAGGTGGAGATTGTGACTTGAATTGTTTTTCGTAAATAACGATACTTAATCATTATATTCAAATTTAACATACCCATAATAGTGACTCACTCAACACCTAATGCACTGCAGTAAAGCTATATCCACTTTTCTAATTAAATGTTGAAATGTTTAAAGTACAAAAAAACCATTTGTAAACGTAAAAATTCTTTTTAATTAGAATTAAAAGTCTCTACGATAGCTAAAAAGTTGTGAAATAATAAAAAAAAATCCACGAATTACGTTTCTCCAAGTGGTAGTTACATATAGTTAAAGTAAGCGACGGGATTTTTTTTGGTGTGATATTTTTTTCAGAAAAAATTCTACATAAAATTTCAAAAAAATGCACTTTGCTTTGCAGTATCTTGAAAATAGTATAACATTATAAGAGTTTTGTAGTCAATGGTTTTTTTTTTTTGTTACTGCCACTCGTATCAAGGCTTTGAGTTATGGCTTCATTCCAACAAAGAAAACGGCTTTTTTGTTCTTAATAGGTAGGCACTCCTCTGTACGGCTCTCAGTTAATCTGGAAATCCTTTTTACATGAACAGCGGTTTCTAGGTCTATAGTATTACACAATTACGTATAATTAAATATCAATAATAATAAGTGATTATTTCCTAATAAAAAATAAAAACTGCTGCAACTAAGATTTAAGATATAGTTGTAGATTAACGGATCAATGGCTGTAACTTTAAACACTTTAAAGTGTGTGGTTACTGGTTATAAACTGTTTAGTATTTATAAATAATTGCTAACCAGATATCCTATAGGTAAGTAGGTACCTACTTATCTAAAATAACTTTTATTAGAATACGTAGGAATTGTAGTTATATAGGCATTAGGCATACTTAGTATTAGGGCTGTGAATTTAATGTACCAAAAACCTTAAAAAAATGTAATTAAAATGTAAACAATTTTTTTTATAGTTTTCAAAGTTGCTAATTGATGGAATTTAATTAGAAATATCAAAAAAAAATGAACTAAAAAGGAAAATTTGACCTAAAAAGGCAAACAATTAACTAAAAAATTACAAATGTCAAAAAATGCAAAATAAAAATTTCATAAATTGTTTGTTACATAATCAAAATTATGAACTTACAAGTTAGTAAGTTACAAAGCTCCGTTCACAACCAAAAAAAAATGCACTTTCCTAAAAATGCACAGCCCTACTTATTAATAATTATAGTTTATTATATTAATATTTTTATTTTCATTTATTTAATATCATATAAATAATACAACATAATATTTGTAATTGTAAGATTATAAATTTTAAATCAAGAATTAATTATCTATACATTCAGTCATAGGCTGTAAAAGTACCTCTGACTGCCACCGCGGACGGTTACCTCATTGCTCAAAACACGAAATTGCCAATTATTAGGTATACAAATTGCGGAAAAAAAGTCCCGGTAATTAAAGTTCCACACTAGGAAAAAAAAGGTCTCTCACTAGTCAATAGTAAATTAATTAAAAAAGTCTAAAATAATAAAATGTAATACAATAATAAATAAAATATTATCTACTTATATAATTACTATAATAATGCTAAAAAAATTTAATATTTTAATTAGGTACACCTTGAGTAAGCAAATCGCTTGTTGATCGCTTTTTCTATTTAAGATTTTTTAATTTTGTCGCAGAAATAAGATTATCATTTCCTTAATGCACAAATGATCGTTATTTACAGAAATCAAAGTCGGATGAGTTATGTTCAAATCAGTTTTTAAAAAACATGGATACTTCATAAAGCTGTTTTTTGAACACCTACAACGAATAAAACTAGAGCATTCCTTGTGGAAATTGTATAAAAATTTCTTTTACAATTATACGCAATCTGAGCGTAATTTTTGTTAGAATTAATAAACTCCATTTTAACGAAACGATGCGATACGATGTCATTCAAAAAACGGCAACAGTTTCATTACCTACCTATATATTATGATTGTGTGACACAGTGTGTCGGATATTCGGAAATAGGGAATTTTCTAGTGTACCGACTGTACCGTGTACTTACTACTTATTACTTAATATAGGATCAACAAATATGGGTTATCATAGTTTTTATGGCAAATAACAAATATGTACAATCATTTTATATATTACAATAGTATTATACATTACACACTAAAGTAAAGCTGTAGAACTGCACTATAAATTCGGAATAGGGAATTTTTTAATATACCAAATATAGGTATATCGTATATGTACAATCATTTTATACAATTCCTACACAATAAAATACAAAGCACAACTACAACTGTGCTAGAATAAGTATTTCGGTAAAATGTTCACTAAACTTTTTTCCGGGACTTTTTTTTCCGATTACCCAGAAATACAATGCAAACTAGCAAACTTTGTCATAATTCGCCATCAAAAATTAAGCCCCCCTCCAAAAAAAATCCTGGTTACGGCACTGGTGTCTATATTGCATATTCGCATGGCCCATTGAGGTGCAGCTGACCGCTGCTATTCTGCCAGTGCTGCTCAGGTAGTCTATAGTGGGCCGTGCCTGCTCACGCGTTGCGCTAGTATTTTGGAACTGAAGTTCTGAAGCATTCATAGGAACAAATGGTTTATTTCAAATCTGTAATATTTTATACGTACTTGTCGTCTTGTTCCAAAGCATTTTTTTGACAACTATATACCTATATTTCGTAATATTTTATTAATATCCATTTATTTTTTGTTTTAAAAAATATATTATTTCCAATAACTACTTATGAACCTATGTGATTTTAGTAGTAGTCATAGACGTATAACTTCAAGGTTTATAAATTATAGAGGTCCCCCCGCAGCGTTTTATTACGCATAACGTTATCCGTAGGAGAGTTTCGCGGGCGGCCATGGTTTCGTATGTCAATACAATGCTTAATATTCATACTTACTGCCTTCTTTGTCTGCTAATTAATGTGAATTTGTGTTTGACATATGTTTATTATTATGTTATTAGCAGGGCTAGGGACTTATAGCACTTCAAATCTTTAAAATAAGCGCTTAAAAATGCACTTTAAAACATCATTATAAGCACTCAAATAAGCATTTAAAAAACCTAAATTTGATCAAAAATATTTAATAAAAAAAACTTTCTTTTTACACGATAAAGTAGAAACTAGACATAATTTGTGTATTTTCTTGTATAAATACTTACCTACTGTTTATATATATATATATATATATATTGACCGACTTTTTTTTCGTTTAATTTCAAACTGTGCTAAAAACAACATAATTAAAGACTACAACAATTATTGAAACAAAATGATTAGGAAAAGTTCAAAACTAAAAAATCAAAATAAATATTTATATTATAAAAAAATCAAACTTCACTTTCGAGACATTTTGCCTTATTGTTTATAGATTTTCTGAAAAAACTATAAAAAGTAGAAAAACTGGTCAAAAAAGCAAAAATGGTAAAAAAAACCGGAAATATGCGTATTTTTGAAAAATCGTCGAAAAAAGCAAAAAAAGCACTTTCAAATTTCATAGTTGAACGTGTTTTAAGTTATAACATGACATTCACTTTCATACCACTGCTACATTTTAAGTCAATCCATAAAAAAAAGCAAATGCTTTAAGTCACGAGCCCTGGTTATAAGTGTACCTACCTATAATTTTTAATCATATATTAAAATATTTTCTGTTTAAGAAAGTAGAAACCTATAGTATTATGTATATATTCAAAGAATACTATTCATAATATTATACTCAATACAAATTAAGTGTTGACTGATTATAAACAATTATAATTATTATTAAATGTGTAAAATTTTAAACCCAATATTAAAATTTGATACTTTAAATTCATTGTATTATCAATTCTCATACTAATATAAACTAATTTTAAAGTTTTCAGTTTTCTCATGAATGAAAAATATATTCCAAATCATAATCAGTCAGAATCAATAATATTATTTATTAGCAATATATTCTAATATATAATAAATAATTGAACTGTACAATTCTGATGTTTTATAGGTGCTTCTAAAAATGTAATGTTATAATACACATATAATATAATAAATATTTTAAAATATTCTATTAACATTTTTTGTTTTTATACATATTTTGCAAGATAGTTCATTAGATACATTTAATTTCATATTTTAATGTATTATTCTACAATTTTTGGGGTTTGCAAACATGGTATATGATGCAAATAATGATAAATGAAATAAATAAATAACAAAAGTCGCAAAAACGAATGAGAAAAATGATAAAAATAAGACAACAAATTGGAAAACTCGCAAAAAATGCACGTGTAAATCATGTAAACAATTGGAAAGTCTCCTACGGATGACGTCACGGTCCGATTTCTCCCACTCCTGTTTTTTCAGATTTTCCTTACGAGGTAACCTTTATAATCCATAAACCTTGGTATAACCCACGAACATATAATAGTAGGTATAACCTAACCAATTATACGTATTATGGTATAATCGGAACATTGGCACGATAATTGTAAAACATGGTCCAATTTATTTGTTTTTATCACAAACCATGGTATAATACTATATACCAGACTTCTTTTTCAACGGTTTTTCAATTATGTGATAACGTCAAACTGATAACAGTACAATAGTATTTGTATTACGACAATGTCAGCATGACACACGCTAGAGAAAACAGATAATACACACACACACACTCACACAGTCACACTCGCTAGTAATACACATTTTTATTTACACCAACAATTAAGTGTTTACTGTTTAACGTTAACGTCATTAGCATTGATCAGTTTAACACGTTTTCAGTTGTTTAGTCTATTTAGACACTAGACAGTTAAATATATTAAATCTTTATCAATTCAACTTTTAATTTTGTTGGTTTTATTCATTTTTAAATTTTATAGTTAGTGTGGTTTAAGATTACCGTATCTCATTATGTTTTCGTTTTTGAAGTTTTTGAATTCTAAATCAGATGATGAAAAGAGTAAGGGGCCCAACAGCTTAAGTGGTAAAACTTTAAACCTAAATAGTCCAGAGGCCAGGGCTCTCAATGTTTTTAATAACAAGTCGCCTATTGCACGTAAATCTAATGATACTTTAAGGTATGTTCATAAAAAAATATTCTTTTTATATAAGTATCTATAAGTTAGTTATGAAGATTTTAGACAAACTCAATAAAAATATATTATTAATATTAAATTTGTGTGTTATTTGTTATCTAATAATGTATCAATTCCAATTTTGGAACTGATCTTATATTTTTATAATAATAACATATATTATACACAATAGGTTTGTACAATTTAGTTAATTGTAGTTAGTTGTTTTTAATATTTAAAACTTCAGAAATTCACATACAATTTCAATTACATCTGTATTTTGATATGATCTCTTAAATATAATTTCATAGTCAACCAAGTGGAAAAACTATTAGGTACTTAAAGTTATATAAAAACAATATTCTATCCTGATTCAATAATGTATTTATCACCTATTCAGAACCACCGAAGCCTTGATAATTTTATTAAGAAATGGTTTTCAAAATTTATTCCTAAGGGGGGGGGGGTTAAAAATGGAAAGTATTATTACTTGGTCGGATTTTTTTTTGAAATTTAGTACTTACACTGTAGTAATCATTATAATTATATTTAATTTCAAGACTGAGTATATCTATTGGCATTATTTAATTGGTTACGGACAACGTTGTAATACCATCTAGCTGGATCAACTAGTAATATAATTAAATACAATTTCAATTATTGTAAGAGTATCTATTTACCCATTTTCCAAAAATGCACATTAGACAAATATACATATAAGATATTAACTTACAGAGAAATATTTTAACTATTTAATTATAACTTGTAAATGTTGTTACATAGATGATACATTTTTTATTGTGCCTAATGAGCCTTATTAATTTTTGTAAATAAACAATATTTTATCTTATTTTTAGATCTGACTGTAAAGAAACAGTAACTAGTCCTGGATTTAGTTTTCGTATAGCTCAAAAAGCGCGGGAAATGAGGTCAACAACGCCAAACACAGATGTATCAAATTTATCGACATCCTATACACTAGAGTAAGTAACAATAACTACTTAAAATTTTACGTTTAATATGAGTAATTAAAAATTATAAATTGATAAACAATAAACTGTAAAGCCATATTTGAATTATTATAATTTTTTTTCTATACTATTTACTTAATTATTGTAAAAGTGCCTACTTTCTATTACTAAATTTTTTTTTTTTTCTAGAAATAGTTTGAACGGAAGCAATTTAATTAATGGTAGTAATGCATCAAGAGACATATATGATAAGAAGCGGAAATTGATGGAAACATTAGATAATTTTGGAGTAAGAAAAAGAACTCGGCAAGAGGTAATATATAAGGTAATATTAATTTTTACATATTACATAATTGATTCAATAAATTATTGAATTTAATATATGATTTTACTGTTATTTACATTATTTAATTAACATTTTTTTATTTAATTTAATAGTATATTATACTTGACCAAAATAAGATATATAAGTAATGTAAATAAAATTATGTACCTATGATCTGTATAGGGCAATAATTAGTTATTGATTTATCATTGGGACTCAGATTTTTAAGAACTAAAACAAGTAAAATATGCATAAAAACATGTTAGATATGCAAAAAAAAATATTCTATTTTCTGAATAAAAAAAATCTTTTTAATTTGAAGAAATTTTGTAAAATGTCAATTATGTATAGCAAATTTACTAACAAATAAACAATAAATAGATTTATGATAACTAAAACTTAAAGAAAACTAAAATAACTTTTATTTATGATAAAATAATATTTTGGTATATTCACACGATATAGATTAAAAGCATATCGCACTGTTGTAGTCAAATTAATATTTGACTGCAACGATAATAAATACCTACATAAAATAAAATTAAGTTATATATTCAATATTATTTAAAATATATAGTTTAAGAAAAATAAAATCAACTTTTTTAGAAAATATTAAATCTGTATTTAAAAATTAATGAAATGTACACTTTTTTAAAAAAAAAAATGGCAAAATATGTAAACTATGAGTTTTAAATTTGCATTTTAAAATAATAATATTTTGTTTTTTTTTATAGCGTTAATGATAAAACAAATTTTATGTGTAAAACAAAGATAACCAAATTTTGGTTTTCTTTTAAATCACAATAATAAATATTTTTGTATAACTAAATACAATTCTATTTTAAAGAACGGTGTTGATGCATTTGTCAATCGACGTCGAAGAACAATCAGTGAATCTAATGCACCTGACCGTGTAATAGTAATGAATGGACATAATCATAGATTCAATCAACCTATACCAACAGTAACAAATTCTTCAGCTGCTAATGTAGAAAACAAAAAGTATGTATATTATCTTAAAAACAGTTACTGATAATAATATGTTTAAAAAATGTAAAATTATGTCCAAAATAGTAAAATGTTACATACGTATCAAAAAACTAAGTATATAAAAATCACACAAGTGGTTTTACATAGTATTTTTGTTAATGTTTATAAAATATTTTGGCTAAATTTCAAAATAGATTTATTAATTTATTTATAGTGGTGTGTCAATAATTGGTGTTTTTTATTATTGCTTATGGCTCAATTTTGATGAAAATAAACATTTAAAATAAATTAGAATAAATAGTTAAATAAATTTATAACATGGAAAAAAAAATGAATAAATACACAAATAATATGTTTCAATTTTACTTATCCAGTTCTTATGTTAATTATAACATATAATTTTAAAATCAGAAAAAAATAAAATATTCTTACGCTTACTGTTGTTATATTATCAAAAGAAAATATAAAATAAATTTTATTTAAAAAGCAATAATAAACATTGACTATTCACGGACTAAGATATAACAGTATACTGAGTATTAAATAGTCATATTTATATATGTGATAAATATGATGTTCATAAATGCCAGGGTATTTATCCAAAATATATTTCTTACCTGTTGGGTATTTAACCACAGCCTATCACTAGTTGTACAGTCATTGCCTGATAAATTGAGGGTTCTCTGTACTTGATCATTATTACTGAAAATATATCAACAATAGCCGTAAAATATTTTAAAACTGATTTTACTTTATTAATTTAAAATCTAATGTTCTGATAATATTCTTTTATTTTATATAAAAAAATAAAAATTGTATTCATCAGTTATAATAATAATAACACACCGCGACTAGTTTGGCCTACAACTTCTGAAAAGCGCCACTGCCGTCGTCTCAATTTATCTGGCAACGACTAACCACTTTGCCTTACTCAGTCCTATAACTCTATTAAGAGTTTCTAGTGTTCTTGGAAGTTTAAACCATATTATATCAATAATTGGTATAATTGCTGTCCAGTATAAATAAAATACATTTTACTAAAATAATTCTTTTCAAGATTTATTATATTTTTTTCTTAAATTTTTATTTGTTTTATTAGAACTAAAAGACAAGGAGATTTTGGAACAAATATGTGTCATCCTCAGAAAAAACCCAGGACTCGAAATAACGAAATATTGAGCTCCTATAGTTCTAGCAAGTTTTTACTAACGCCTGGGCAAAAACGACCTTATCCATCTGGTAATTTTTATAATATTAAATAATTAAAAATACCTCTAAATATTAAAATACTTAGAGGATAATATACCTAAAAGTGTTATTATCATTTTATAAACATAGTGCCAGTGCCATATATTATTATTATTATTATTTTTAGAAAGTATTAGTATTTTATTACTCATGTGAGTCATGTCTATCACAAAATGTTTATCTTATTTTACAAAAGTAAAATTTATTTTATTAGACCCGACAATATGTTTCAAAGTATATTTTGTATACCCCCTTTAAAATCACATAATATATGTTACTGCATTACTATGTACATTTTGTATGCTAGCATCAATATTAGAGTAGATTATTTTTATTATAAGACTTAGATAATAATCTAATAACAACATTTCTATTTTTTTTATTTTAAAATGTTGTGACATTTTTATTTTTAAAATTATTACATTTTTAATAGTTATGAGTATTTCTTATTTGCAATATTTTACATACTCATACCTTGCTTAAAAATTTAAATGTAAAATTAATGTATATTGTATACTCATTAAACATAGATAATGTTCTCACCTTGTTGTCTAAGTTGGATGATAAATAATCAACTATAATAGTAACAATGAGATAGCATGGTCCACATAAGTGTGGAAAATCCAATAAATATTTTATCGTATTTTAAAAAGAGATTGGGGTAAATAATTACGCCATGCACGTCACTAAAGGTTAATCTATGTATCTACTTTAAATAAATTTACAAGTTCTTGCCTTTTATTGTTTGTTTTTAATTGATATTGAACTTTAAAACTGTAAATTTAGTTATTATTTTAAATTAAATTAAATTTTTAAGTGTTATTTAAGCTACGCATTAAAAAAAAAAATATTTTATGTAATTTATAACTCTTACTATGTTTTAGACCATGAAGAAGAATCACCAGATCGTAAGCATTGCAAAAGTTGCACATGCTGTGGTTCTACTGTCTTACTTCATAATGACCTGAATATTTCCAATAAAAGTGATAAAACCACAGAAACTGACCTGTCTAATGATTTAGTAACAGTCGCAGCAAGTCGAATATTTAACAGAAGCGGTAAAACTCAGATCATTAAAAAAATATGTATGAAAACTATACTTGATGAAGTATTTGAAGATATTGATCCTGTACCATATACAAGTATTGACAAGCTTGAAGAAAAAAAGAAAAAAGCTCAGAAAAAAGGTAACATATTCTTAATCTAAGTCTGTTTAATAATAATAATAATATTTTTTAATAGTTTTGGCAGTATTTTTAAATATAGACTAGAAATGACACTTTTCTGTTGCTATATTTTAGACGTATAATATAACCATAGTTAGGTACTTAGGTTTTTAATAAGTCTATTATTCTGAAGCACAACTGCAAAAGTATAATAGAGTCCTAAACATTATACAATAAGCAATTATTCAATTATTTTGTTTTAAACATTAAGTGTTGAATAAAAATAATTAAATATTGACTTTTTTCTAAAATTTTTTTAGCATTATTGTAATAAAATAAATAATGAGTAAATATTTCAATAGAATAATAAATTATTGATTAACTAAAAAATAATTGAAATTAATTTTTTTAGTATATTAACTAATAGAAAATTAAAAATGATGAACCATGTCTTTACTTGTGTTCAAATTAAATTCATTAGTAAATATGTAATTTTAAAAAAATACACAATACAACCAATATATTTTTAGTTTGCTCTAAATCTTACAGGTTAGAAATCGTTAAAAGCCGCAATTTATATGATAAAATATATGTATTTTCAACATTCCTGTATGTTTTATTTTATAAATTTTAAATGCAATTTTTAAAATATCCTTTTACTCAAATATTTAATTATATGTTTTTTAATAGTAAAAAATTTTTTGTATCTTTTAAGATTTAATAATTTATTAACCAAAAAAAGTGATGGTACTAAATACATTTTTTTTACAGTTATTTCAATTGAACAGTATAATGAAAAGTCCAATGTGACAAATGGCAACCAGTGTGTTGATTCTGCTGCTCCATTACCAATAATATCCACATATAATGAAACACAACCAGCAGTAACTAATATAATGTCTACTGTAACAAGTACTTCATCTAGCACTACATTGATCACAACATCTACAGTACAGTCTACAATGCCACTAAAAATTGATCTTCAATCATCTGAAAATACGTCTAAGATAAGTGAACTAAACAAAAGTAACACTTCATTACCATTTAGTTTTGGTAGTCCAATAGCTTCTACAGTAACATCTGTCAAGGAAAATCTTAAACAGGCTAATGCAGTAGATGAGAAAGTAATTGATAAAAAAACACCAGAATCTACTAAAAATAATATTGAACAAAATAAGTTTATTCTGTCTCCAGAAACAAATAAAAATATTGTTAATTCACAAAATGAAGGACAAAACAACTTTAATAATGATAAAGATAAACCATCATTTCAGTTAACTGTTCCAGTATCTAAACCAAATGAATCTGTTAAGGCTACTGAAAAATCATTAGATAATTCAAAGAAAGACGCAGCACCATCATTAGTTTTTGGAAGTCAAGTGGATAATTCTTTAAAACAAGATCAACCATCATTTACATTTGGAGTACCCAAAGCTGATAAACAATTAACACCTGTGATGCAATTTGGAGTATCTAAAGCTAATAAAAAACAATCAACACCCATACTGCAACCTGAAGTACCTAAATCTGATGAAAAACAATCAACACCTGTAATGCAATTTGGAGTACCTAAATCTAATGAAAAGCAATCAACACCTGTAATGCAATTTGGAGTACTTAAATCTGATGATAAGCAATCAACAACACCTATAATGCAATTCGGAGTACCCAAAGTTGTTGATAAGCAATCAACAGCAGTACTGCAATTTGACTCGTCTAAAGTAGATAAACAATTATCACCTGTATTACAATTTGGTGCACCTAAAGTTGTTGATAAACAATCAACACCTATAATGCAATTTGGTGCAACTAAAGACAATGATAAACAAACAACATCTATAGTGCAATTTGGTATATCTAAAAGTAATGACAAGCATTCAACTCCTGCATTACAATTTGGTGCAACCAAAACAGATATCCACCAATCAACTCCTAAATTGCAGTTTGAAGTAACAAAAGGATCAGAGAATCCAACATCTACTCCGTCATTATTCTCGTTTGGTAATAATCAAAAATCAATAGAAAATTCAAAACCTACTGATTCTGTAAAATTTCAATTTTGTCCTTCAAAACCTGATAATGCATCTTTAACAGAATCTACAAATGTGGTTGTTTTCGGATCAAATTCACAAACTAAAAATCTTTTTAACTTTGGGAACACAGATAATATAACATCATCTACTGATAATCCTCCTAAATATGATACTACTACTGAAAAATCAACACCTAAATTACAATTTGGTGCTTTGCCAACACCTGCGTTTGGAGTATCTACAGCAGATCAATCAAAATCTCAATTTAGTATTCCTGTTAGTCAATCTGCTATTAACCAGAGCCCAAAATTAGTTTTTGGTAGCCAAACAACAGACAACAAATCAACAACTTCTGGCATGGTTTTTGCTAATAATACTGCGAATCCTATATTTCAATTTAATAATTCTGGTTCAAAACCTGGTGATAAACCTTCAGAGACTCAAAGTAGCTCATTTCCTTTCAGTTCTAACAAAACTACTTCAGCTTTTGGAACTTCTGATAAACCAGCGTTTCAATTTAATACTCAAAAAACAGAAGAAACAAAAACCCAGTTTTCAACTTCAGCTTTTGGATCTCAAAATACGAGTGCTCCATTTAAATTTGGGGGTAATGAAAAACCTGCTTCTTTTGGAACTACTTTTCCTTCTTCTAATCAACCATTACAATTTACAAATAATACCGAAAAAGCAGTTGAACCATTCAAATTTGGAAGTACAGTTCCAACGAGTAATGCATTTCAATTTAGCGCCAATAAAACTGATAATGGTCCAGTAAAATTTGGCCAAGCTTCCAACACGTTTGCTACATCTGGATTTAATGGTTTTGGCAATTCAGCACCTCAACAAACCAACACATTTGGTGCCGTTCAATCACCTCAACCCTCTCCGTTTGGCAACATTACTTCCCCTAATGCTGCACCTACATTTGGTAGTGTAGCTACATCTCCATCTAATACATTTGGTAGTGTAGCTACATCTCCATCTAATACATTTGGAACAAATCCAAGTTTTCAGTTTGGTAGTACAAACAATGCTCCTAGTAGTTCATCTACTTTTGCTTTCGGCAGTAATTCACAACCTACTAAACCAGATGGGGCTTTTAGTTTTAATTCTGCATCTACAACTGGTTCGCCATTCCAATTCGGCCAAGCCCCATCAACACCACAGTTTGGTGGAACTCAACCAAACCAAGGTATGTACTATTTTAATTGTATACATTATTTTCATTACGATGTATTTTATATACATATATTATAGTATGGTAATTTATGAGCTATGTGTCCTTGTAAAATTGAGTAGGTTCTTGCCTACTATATGTGATGGATAAAATTATTCATATTTTATTTTTCTAGAATATATTAATCTCTGACTATATTGTAACATAAAGTTATAACTTTCAAGTTAAACAGTTCAGATTTCCTGGTTAGATATCTCACAACTTTCATAGATTGCAGCCTTAGTTATAGATCAAATATGAAATTATTATGAATTTAGTTTGATACTTTTTATCCATTGTACAAAATGAGTAAGCAATTTGCTGAATCTATAAAAAAATCTGACAGAAAGTGACTTGAAATAGCCCATTTTATAATTAAAACCAAATCCAATCTATTACACCTTATTATATTTAATTAAATTGAATGTCTTTTCATAATCTAGAATAAATTTACACTATAGGTATTGAAGTCTGACATACATAGATACTTTAGGTGTAAGTATTTTCTGTGTGTATTCTATTTATTTTAATGATTGAAGATCAAATGCAGATAGTTAAATTCATAATAGTATATTATATTATAATGATACTTTATTTAACTATGATCTATGAATATATTTACTCTTAAATTTGTTTTACCATGTGTTTTAATAATAGTTTATTCATACTTATTTATTATCATTTAACATTACTCATTTACTAACTGTTGCATTTTTTTTTAATATTTAAATTAATTTTGTTCTTATAGGGTCATTTGGTTTTGGATCACCTCCAATGTCTGCAACTGGTATGTTTGAGTAAATAATTAAAAAAATGTAATACATTATTCAACTAATAATTTTCTTTGTTTGATTCTCAGTTATGCCAGGATCAAGTCAACCGTTATTTTCTATGGGAACAGCTCCTGCTGGTGAAAGACGTAAAGCTAAAGCAGTTAGAAGACGACAATAATTTAATTATTACAGCTAGGATGGAAATTTTTTGTTAGGATGCTTTCAGTTTATGGAGGTACAATATTTCATCTTTAAAAATACAAACACACTGTAGTAATATCTTATACATCAATTTGACTATTACAATAAGTTTGAGATGTAAATTAAATTAATTTTTGTATTTACATTTAAAAAAAATTTCAAACTTCAATTATTTATCAACAAAGTATTTTGTTGTTGCTCTTATGGCTTATTTATTCTTATGTGGCATTGGTTTGTTTTGATTTGAAAGTATGTTTTTTTATTTAATTTTTAATATTTATTTGAATTGTTTGATAGTATAGTTCTTATTGACTTGTTTATTTTATAAATACTGCACTTCAAGTAATCAAATATTTATTTAAAAAATTATTAACATCACAGTATACAAATTATACATTGTATGTAATAATGACTAATAATTTGAATTATTCAACTTTTCCAACTATATTAATTAAATCATCTTATAATTGTTATTTGTAATAATCTGCTTGATTAGTTGTACAGAATTTATTTTTATGAGATCAAACAAAAAACGATTAATAACTATAAATATATTTATAAGTTGTATCAAACATATCTTCCAAACTTCTCATTTTTAGTTTTTTTAAATAAAATATTTGTATATTATATTGTAAATTTTTAAACAGTTATTGTTGTTTCTCATACGCTTTTGTATTAATAATAAATTAAAATTTTAAAGTGTTCATTTGTTATAAATATATTTTCATCTGTTTATCAGTGTAAGTTTATAAATTTGGAAAATTGTAATATTTAATATTGTCAAATCTACTTTTCATATTTTTATTACATGTAAATATAATTGTAAAATTTGTTATGTTTTTTAATCTAAATTTTTTTTTGTTTATTTATTTAGCTGTGAAATTATTTATGATTTTATATTTTCATTTAATATCTTACTAATGAAGAAGTTGGTAATGGATAATTAGTGAGTGAAGATCAAAGGAAAAGGTTTAATTACATAATAACTAAAAAAGTAAAACCTATGGACTAATTTGTATGGTTAAATTTAACATGAAGAACACAATTTAACATTGAACAGCTGAATTAGAAAATCAGTCTTAACCAGATGAAATCCAAGTTGAAATAGTTCTGTAATAGAACAAAATATTAATATATTATTATACATTAATGACTTATCATAATATTATGTCTTTATTTTATGGATATTATAAGAATATCATATTGTAATATACTAATATCTATCTATAAAATATCAATAATTGGAGACGATTTAAGATTCAGAAATTTCAACAAGCCTATGATACAGATAAAATTTATGATAGGCAGATTCTGTTCCAAACATGATATGGAATGTATTAGTAGATATATAAACATTATATTTTATTACTATTTATCATAATAATATACACTACAATTAGGTATACTTATACTTATTAAGTATAATTATTAGGCAGGGATATATTTAGTATTTTTCTACAATGATTATGATTTATAAACAGTAATGGTAATTTTCATTTTAATGTTGGAAGTTGGGTTTAGGATGTATTAACCATATTAACCAACATCCAAAGATTTCAGTTGAGCTTCCCTATATATTAGATCATTCTCCCTAAATATTGTTTTGGTTAGTGCCTAACATGTTTTTTACATCTTAATTCTGTTATATTTATACTTGATGCAAGTCTGAAATAAGTAGATAGGTATGTAACGCATCTTCTCAAAAATTTTAAAAATGAATAGGTATACTAAAAATCTTTGTATAGAAATATTAAATCATTAAATAAACACATAATAAATAGGAATAATATTTATATATTAGGTAAGTTAATTTGAAAATAATACGCAAGTTTAATAATTTAAGATATACCTGTGGGCTATGACCAGTGTGACCTGTATTATATATTTATACAAATTCAATTATGAATTAATTATACCTACAATTCAACAGCGTTGAATAAAAGTAGAGACAATTCATCGTCTATAATCATTGCCTAATACCTATTTCATAAATTGAATTATTTACATAATTTAAAGTCTCGTCATTGTTAAAAAAAATTTGAAATTATTTTTTTGAATTACAATAATTTTGTTTAATTTTGTACGCTTAGTTAATTAATTATTATTTATAAATAATTTTTTATTTGTTAGTATTTAAAGTTAAGATTGAAAAATGGTGGATTTGAGTGATTCAGGGGTATAGGTAATTATAACCTACCTCAAGAAATGTTGACACTACTCCATCGCTCATCACAAATTTAAATACTTACTATAACATTTTTAACTACTCATTCAAAATCGATTTTAATGAATCGAATTAGGTATTCCAAAAAATATTTATTTGTTTTTGTAAATATAAAATTAAAAATGTAAGTATGTTGCCAATAAAGTAATAACTTAAAAATATTGGTAACCATAAAGAATTTTAAAAATGCAGTTTTTTCAAAAATATTGTTTTGCAATGACATCAAATTACGTAAAATTAATAGATAATTTAAAAAAAGTTAAGACTTCAAAATAAATTAGTAGATTCTAATGGATAACGCTCTATATTTAGACCGCAAACTTCACTCTCATCAGAGGATATAAACAAGGATTAGATTTCATTTATGGAATATAGATAGGTTAAAAGTGTATCATTACAATTGTTAAGATCCTTTTAATAGTTTAAATATAGGATGTGTTTATTTCTAAATCTAGTCGTCCGCAAGTTCATCGATTTTATTTCAGTAGATTATCCATATTAGTTTTCATATTAAATATTAATTAATATTATATATTTAAGCCGTTAAACACGATAAGATACAGAACTAGGTACATAATACACGTCAAATAAATATTTTCATTTTTCGATACCTGTTATGTAATTAGGGGGGGGGGAGAGTTAAAATATTTTCACCCGCACACTTTTAGGAACAAATTTACCTACTTATTACCAGGTTCTCTAATAAAAGCGCTTTTTAGTTATACTAACTTTCAGAGTTAAAATGGGCAAAATAACTATTGCATACAACTATATGTAGGTAATGTACTAACATGGCTATCGACTATTGTTGTTTTTAGATTTTAAATCAGTTTAAAATTAACTATAGAGTTTTAAATTTAAAAAAAAAAGTTAATTTGGTAATTTAGTTCAAAGAATTTTACTGTACCTACCTATAATACTAATATCCAAATCCAATTATATACTACTTTTAAGCTGTTCAAATTTAATAATTGTTTCCTTATCTACCTAAAATATGGTTATAACAGAATATTCTGTTAAACAAACAAAAGAACTCATAAACTCATAAACAAAAGAGCGATAAGCCGATAGGTAACGATAAAATTGGAAGTTCTTTTAAGCAAAAATAGTCAATAATCATTCATAATTTTGTAAAAAAAAAAAAAGATCAAGGTGGATTTTATATCTAGATCAGTCTAAGCTCCCTGATCATAATTATTATGTCACTACACTGATCTATAGTATACTTAATTATTATACCTACTTACGAATTATTATAATTAGTTATTTATGTCACGTATGGTTATAGTGGTTATACAAACGTGAAATGATCTATACTCTGTCCAGCGAGAGAACGCGCCGCAAACCGACCAAAATCAGTTATTCTGTGCATTCCCCAATGATACCCAGTCATAAGTGAACCAGTTTTGATAGCATTGTGACGCGGGGGGATGCGCATAATCGGCGTGTTCTCTCGCTGGACAGACCATAGTTGTCGAACTAAATATTTTAAATTTAAATATTTAACTACAGAGTACCCACTCAACTCAATACATAATATAGGTACCTCAGTACCAAGTATAATAACTATATACTGATATACATTAATAGGTATAACATCATGAATTAAAATTCAATATTGTTTAGCGCACAAAAGAAGTACACAAACCAAATTTGAATCAGTTCTTTTTTTCTTGTCGTTTTATTCATTTCAAACGCTTGAAATGTCCTGAGGGCGGTGTAAAAATTGTAATTTTATAGGTACAGAATTCAGAGACCTAATCCATTATGCAATAGCAGGCGGTATTATAATTCATAGATATTCATAGGTATCTGAATAATACTTAAAAGCTATCTGCTATAATAGTGAACTTATTTGACAGAAAGATAATTTTTAAATTGTCCGCATCGACAGTTATAATAATTAGTTATATCTTCTTATACTTTTATCGATGCAATAAATGATTTGCCGCCAATGTTACAAATTTATACTAAAAAAATTATAACTTATAGCTGCACAGTTTTTAGTATCCACATAGCAAAGATTAAAACATCACAGTCTCACGGCCAAATTCATAATTATTTTACGAAGGGTGTTGTTTGTAAGTCCATTATTATTATATAATATATTAGACATCTATATAGTTTTACAAATATAGACAATAGTCACAGAATCTGCTCCATTATTTTTAATTATTAATTGGATAATATATAAGATATAACTGAACTGCGGATAATATATTTATATCCATCATTCTTGTCTTATCTTTGAAATTTCGCGTGGCTTGTTAGCTTGTAATTTCCGTATCAATTCCGGATTAGATACTATAGCTGTTGCTAGCTATGAAGTCATTTTTATTATAGTAGTGCATCTGTGCGTGCATTAATATTTCTGGTTGTACGTATTATTTAATTATTTATTTTTTTATTATTGCGTAATTTAGAGGTATTTAATTGTATGTAGAAATAACTGTTCATCTAAATAAAAAAATTGATAGGAAAACCCCATTGACAAAAATCCTTATATTTAACACTTTTAAATAAAAATCTTGTCCAACGGCCTCAGCCAACAGTGATACTGAACGAGTTGGATACAATAAAATTAGTTATATAACGGCCGGTCCTTTATAGCTGTGGGCCAGGACTTGCTAGCGGTGTTACCACTGGCTAACAATAAATTTCAATAGTGAAAACAAATTGAACGGCGTCCTGAATAGGCAATTTTGGTATACCACTGTCCTGGATTTATTTTTCTGGTATCTCATAATAATAAAATATGATGCTTTTTTTAAAATGCATTTCGGGAATAGTAATATTACGATAAACGATAACTATTATACAGGTACATTATTTGGCATTTAGTAGTTAATACATACAATTTACTATAGGAATTTCATAAATAATGTTAATGTTCATATTTTTATGCAACAAAAATATTTTTCAGCGATTAGCGATTGATAATTTTTCATGAACAAAACTGGCACTTATGGATGTGTCATTATGAGGTCAATTTATTTTTGCTGTAAATGATTTAAATAACAATTTTAAAAATTAAGTGCTTTTATTTCAAAACATATAAATATAATAGCACCTCACTGCAACCGCGGTGTTAATAACAGCAATTGTATCCTTCAATTAATTTGGTTCAATGACGTAATGTTCAGTATCGTATTTAAATTGATTGAAAATAAAACGTTCTTTAAAAAGTCGTTAATTAAATTTTAGCAAAAATATAATTTGTTTTAGTTATTAAATTTTACCTTTTTCTTGAAGCTTTGTCCAGGATAAGAGAGGGGTTGAATTATTTTCAAGTCTTTCATTAAAAATAATTTTCAATACTCAATAATGACGTAACACATAATTTTTAAATTTACGCGATATCCCGAGTTTCGTTGGATTAAATTAAGAAACGGGAAATAGTAATTAATGTTAAAATGGTCATATTTTATAAACACAACAAAAAGAAATTCTCTGTTTCAAATTAATTCATGTTCGTTATTATATAATGCATGTATAGTATGTCTTGTATAATATATGCCTAACACCATAAATAATATATACTGAGTGTTTCTGTCATTACTGAAATGACTATAAGGTCAGTACCTAGTATAAGCGTATTCATTTTGGTGACTTATTGAGATTTTTTTGAAAGTTTTTGAGTTTGTCGTTCGTGTTTTACGCTCGAAAAAAAGACATGACATATCGATTTGTATGAGAACTCTGTAAGATGAACAACGGTGAAATGTAATTATTGTCATTTAACATACATGATACATTAAGACAGTAGCTTACATAAACAAATGTAAAATAATCATAGCCAATAAATCAAATTAAATTTATTATGAAAATCATTTTTTATCTATATAAGAGTTGTTCAATAAGATCCTCATTAATTTCGACGCATTTAACCTAACCATATATCTACATAATCAACGTTATTGCACTCCGTTATTCAAAATTTAAATAAAAATAAATCGAAAATATTTAATGGTAAGTGTTTGGCTAAGGTTTAATAAAAATAACTCAATACTAATATTATTATGTAGAACGGCGAATTCAATATTATTGATAACAATTTAATATTATACTTATAATAAGTACCGAATAAAATGTTTATCTTATCGAGTTAAAATAATTATGTGACTGTGATAACCAAAAACTCGAATTTCAGTATAAATACACAGTTGATTTCTTTTATCTCTAACTTATGATATTACGTATAAAAGTCACCGTATTTTATTAAACACCTAAATGCTAAACTATAATATAACTTAAATTTATGATAATAAATTCGATCATTTAAAAATTTGTTAGTTCTAATTTTATTATTATTTTATTACTCTTATAACTGGAGAACGTATGACTATTTAAATTAATCTATAATATTAAATAACAAGAAATACATTTCACCACCGTTTATCTTGCAGTGTTCTCGTACAAATCGATGTGTCAAATAATATTTTTGTTTTAGTCGGTGACTCGAGCGTGAAAAACACATAACAAGCGTAAAAACGATGTTATACCACCTCGGTTCATAAGAGAATTTTGTAAAAAATATTATTTTAGTGTTTATTTCCCCGTTCACGATAATATTGTAAAAATAATTTGAATAAATCCAGATTTTGAGGATAGAAACAAAATTTAAAATTCATTGAACCGCTGTAGTGAGTACGCTTATACTAGTGACTTCATTAAATTGACACATTCACACACACACTCTATCTCTAACTCTTTCTATAAATGTATATATACAGGTTGATTGTTTTATCATAAACCACTCATTATTTCAAAAAGTATTCATGTTTATGAAAATATTTTTTACTTTTTTGAATGACAACATAGAATTTTAATTTCATATTCCAAAGCAGAATATTTTTCTGAGTTTTGATACATATAAATCGAATTTAGGGAGAGTAGTTTATGAGTTGTAAGCATTTAAAATTTTGATGTGTGGAGTGGTGTGGTACGGGGTAACCCCGCAAAAAGTTTGTTCACTACTCCGCTTGTCTAAACTTTAAATACTTATAACTTATAAATTACTTGCCCTAAATTCGATTTAGATGTATCAAAACACTCAGAAAATTATTCTGCTATGGAATATGAAATTAAAAATCAATGTTGTCATTCAAAAAAGTAAAAATTCAAAAATTATAAGGATAAAAAATATTTTAAAATATAATTTTTTAATAAAAACGTTGTTTTTTTCAACAACTTGAAACTGTGTAAAAAAATGTTTTCAAAAACATCAATACTTTTTAAAATAATGAGTGTTTTATAATAAAAGAATCACCCCGTATATATCATTACTATCCATTGAACTATTACCTATTGTAATAAGTTGTTTATCTGTTCGAAATATTCTAAGTACATTTCATACTAGATACTTGCATGGTGTTTATCAATACATTTTTTTATTGAATATCATATGCATGGGTTTGTGTTTAATAAATACGTTTTTTTTATAGACTTTTTATAATGGATATATTACATATGGAAAATGTACTCATCACTACAATGGTTAAAAAGGAAAAGTTTCGTAGTGAATAAAGACACTTTTATATCTTCCCTAAATGGAAACCTTATACAGTTGTTGTCATTTGTATGAAATTTTGCATCTTTCCTTAGCCATCAGTTATGTATAATATTATAACTTAGATCGTGAGCTCATTAAAAGTATCTGGGTGTAGTAAATGAATTATATATTATTTCATTATAATATGAAAGTACTATTTTTTTTATATACGAATCAGTATTTTTCTATAAACTAAATATATCTCATTTATTAGTTAAATTATTATTTCCGTTGTTTTATTAAAAAATAATCATTGTCATAATATTGGTTTATATATTTATCATGATTTTGAACGTCATACAACAACTAAAGGAATTTACGCGTTTTATTAGTGTTAACAATATCCAATGAATTTTATTTTGATATCAGAATCATCGTTATTTTATTATTTTAATTAGGTATGTTTTTTTTTTTTGTTTATTAAATTTATTTCCCTTATGTACGATTCTGGCGATTCTGCATTTGCATTGCTGTAGCTAGCTTTAATTGTACCTTTGGCAAAATACAATTTTAGGCAGATGAGTTTTTTTTGGCAGTTTGGTGGGTTTCGTGTACCAATTAATTAACTTTGTGCTTGTCGGTCGTTTATGTCGCCACTAAGTAGCAGTTTGCAGTAGGTATGACACCGAATATACATAAATTTGTTTTAGTAGTTAATAATAATATTACTTTAACATTTTATGTTCTTTTCTTCTCCATATACACGACGATCGGCACGTTGAAGATGCGATGACTAATTTCTATCACATATTATCAGTGATATTTTTAGAATTTTTCAGCAAAATTTTCAGTTTTATGATTGTTATTTAAATATGTCTAAGCAATATTTGAAAAATTTAAAATCTTCACTAATAAGTAATATGTTCTTTTTTTTTTGGAGTACTTACTGTTTTATATACCTATTTATGTTGACTGTTTATTACATTATAATATTATATTATACCAAGCTTCACCTTATATCGTTTTAAAAAAGTGGTGTTTTACCGTTGTTTTTAATTTTAATTTAAACAATAACCCGAATTATTAATTTGTTTGTACTGAATTTGCGAGTAGCGGTGCAAAACGAACGATCAACCTTCAGCCATTTTTAAAGTTTCCATTCGTACATTGGAAACGTTTAAAATATTATGTAATATTTGTTTAATACCATAATTATGAAAGAGAAAAACCAATTTTCACAGTAAAATTATTTTAAGAATTCTATGATGATTTTAAACGGGTATAAATTGAATAGTAAACAATATAAATAATAGTAGGTGAATACCTACTGAATTTAAATACACAGTTGTAATGTGAAATTTATCAATATTTTGGGATATTTTAAAACATTTAATTTTTTTCAAATAAAATATTGATCATAATTATTTATTAATTAATAATAATATGGTCCATAAGTTGTAGCTTTAATCATTGATATGAATATTTAGTGCAACGAGTGTCGTAGTCGACAATACTCGAAAATTCTTTAAATTATATATTTAAGATCTTTTTTTCGTCTATTTATAGCGAAACCTGTTTTTCCTAGGAATGGCTTATCGTTGTCAACGACGCAATGATGGTACTATCTTTGTGACTAAATATAAGCATATATTTATAATATAAGTTATAAGTATATGTAGATATATAATAGTTTTATTAAAATACTGAAATATTTCACAGATTTGAAATATTTCAAAATCGTATTTCACGAAATTTTAAAACACTAGATATAAGTAGATTAATTGTTACTATAGTTTAATAATTAAATATAAATTAATATAGTATATAATTTATTATTGAAATGTTATATTTAAAGCGATTAGACCATTATAGATTTATAATACTATATTTTATATTTATATGTACGTATAATATGATTATATATATATATATATATATTTAATAGTTGTAGAATAACGTTAAGATCTTTATATGATAAATTTTACATCTGAATTTTGCATATTTTACAATGTCAATAGGTCATATATAAATAAATGTAACAATGACGTATTAATATAAAGAAGAAAAAAATATAATATAATTCACTAGCCATTATATTACTGCGGGGGACATCAGAATATTTTGTATAAAGAAAAAACGAACTTTATTTGAATTTTTCGTATTTGACTTTGATTTTTCATTGATTGTCGCCGACAAGACATCGGTTGGACTTTGAAAAATAATAATACAGTAGAGAGAAAATAACATCAATGGTTAGGACTTTAGGAGCATATAATAGGATAATATACTCACATCTAAACATATATTATTATGTCGATTTCGTTCAAATTGACTCAATTACGATCACCATTGTTTAACATCAAAATCGAATGACATCCCGTCCATGATAATGACCACTAAAATAATAATACCTGCCACTGTACCTATGCGTTGGAGGTGGCGTTGCGTTCAAATTATGCATAACAACGGACACGGGGAAGCGCGTACTAAAACTGCAGTAGGAATGCGGTGTCGTGAATAGGTAATCTAGAAACGTACAATTTTCACTACATAAAAACCGATTATCGGTGTATGGATGACTATATCTATTCTACAAGTAATTTTAATCCATTGGATATAATCCATCTGTAAAATCCACGTCATATTATATAATATCATAAATCGCAAACAGCTATATAGACATAATCTTACACTATATTAAATAATCGTATTAATAATAATAAGCAAACGGAAGTGTTACGTGTGAAAATCACACACAATATAATATTATCATTATGTTAGATTATTGTTATTATAATTATAATTTGGCACTGTAAAAAAAACAAATCATAAATAAATCTTCGGTCTGTTTTCTTTATTGTTGTAATTTATTTCTTAATTTTTTTAATAATACGTTTCTGCGAGTTGCGTGTAGATTCTGGTTTTTGTAAAATATTATGCATGACCGTAAATGTTTCATAGGTGGAGATTCGATTGAATTTCAGGAGAGCTTATTTTATTTTATATTTTTGAACAAATCATTCATTTAAAAAGGCAAACAAATACGCGAACTATTATGTTTCATACGTCTGTGTTCCCTTTCTTATTAGGTATAATTTTACCGATTGGCTGTTTTATGCAATTAACCGCGATGATTGACATTGATACATACAACACGTCATTATTTTAATGAAAATTGACAACGATCAAATACATTATAATATTTCAATAACAACAAAAACACCAAAAAACATGTCGAACCGTTTAGTTGTTTTCGAATACTTCTGATAAAATAAATCATTTTCATTTCCAGGACGAGACGGGTCGGGAAGTCGGGCCGTAGCTATACGATCACTATAATATCATATTTGAACAGAATAACAGATCGTTCCCGTATTATATGTCGTAAAATAGCAGTATATTTGTCAAACGTTAAAATCAAAAAAAAAAAAAAAAAAATTGTGTCGGTAGGCTAAGTCTTCGTGATCGCCTCTCCCCCCCCAAAAAAAAAAAATAATCTCCACCTACAATACGTTTACGACTGTTCGTTATTATGTATATGTGTGTCTGTGTGTTTGTGTTTGTTTGTGTGTGTGTGTGTGTGTGTATGTGTGTGTGTGTGTGTGTGTGTGTGTGTGTGTGTTTTGGGCGAAAATTTGTTTTTCCTCTTAGTTGTTGATGTCAGCGGCGGCGACGTCGTCGGCCAATTGTAGCGTTTCCGCGTAATCCGTACCGGCAGCGGCGTCATAGTCGCGGTCAGCCCTTTTGCCCAGCCCGAAACCGTACTGCAGACGAGCCCGCCTGACGGCCGGGTGCCAGATGGGCGCCGCGTCGTCGCCGTCACCGTCGCCGTCTTCCCATTCCGCCCCCGTGCCTCGTTTGCCCAGCCCGAAGGCGAACCGCTGGCCGTGACCCATATCGTCCGCCGTCCTCTTCCTCTCCTCCGACAAGTCGTTGTACGTGTAGTCCGAATCCCGATCGTCCACGTTTAAGAATGACGGGTGCGACACCTGTTGGCCACATAACATCAGACACGGCCACGGTATAATAATAATAATAATAATATAGTAACGTTTGTAATGGAAGTTTGACAAATAGTCTTGTTACACCTTATTTATATACAGGTACCTGTTTAATATAATTTTGAATAGCCTTGCGTTATAAATATTATGATGATATAAGATACTATTGTTATTCGAATTCGGAACCGAGTTCGGATTGATTCCACTGACGAAGGCTTAGCGACGAGAAAATAAAAATAAAATTAGGGGGGGAAGGGTGAAGTGATGATTTGCCCGGCGCGTCATACCTATTCCCACCGTATTTAATAATACCGCGATAAAGATTTGAAACTTTTCATTTGATATACTCGAGATTCGATTCTTTCACATTTTTATTTTATCTTTTTAAGTCACATCGAAGCGAATAGAAAAAAATTTAAGATCTGACAATGCAACCTTAGACATAAAATATCAAAGATGTGAGAAAGTCGACTTCGAGTAGGTACACTGCGACAAATCCAAATCTGTACTCAGAATTCTTATCCTTGCATCATTAGATCAATCGTATCTCCAGCTACCCCCTATCTCCCTTCTCCTTAAACCGAGCTTGTATTCATTATTTAGCATAATATTATTGTCGTTCTATATGTATTATAATGTCTGTAGCTGTTATATAGTTTGGTTTTTATAATAATATATACATTGTATTCCTTTTTTTCAGTCTTGTATTCATTCATAAATTTTGTTTATTTTTACTTGTAAATTATTGTACACAAGTACGTTGAATTTTTATTCAAAAGTGTTTTTAAATTTTTCGTATGTAAACATAATGAAAATGAATAACGAGGTGGTCACGATTAAAATAACCAATATTAACGTCTTGTACGAAAAAAAATAAAATAAAAACGGTTATGGTGTAAATAGGTAGTCAGTTTAGTTTTTAATTCCAAAATTATACAGAATAGTGTGGGTGAAAACGGAGGTCTGATGTAATTATTAACTAAATAATATACTAATACATTATAGTGGCACTAGTGGCAGGGCGTCACTCTATGATGATAAAAACGTCCATAAAAGTACAATGCACGTTATATTATATCCTGTTATAAAATATGGTACATCGTGGTATTCGTGTTGAAACGCCACTGCATCAAAGTAAGTTATTACTTATTACGTACTATATTATAGAGTTATGACGGCCTTTAATACAACATATGTCTAATACTAAATTATGTTTGTACATTATACAGTCTGTCAGTATGTAGTTTTAGTGATTTAATATTTGCGCTCCTTAATAAATTTATTATAAATGAAATTTGTAATAAATTAAACCGTAATTATTATTAATATTAATTATCAATAAATTTTCAAGAGTTGTATGATTAAATTATATTATATTTGTTTATTTTATTTTCAGCCGCAAATTAATGGTCGAACGATTAAGGTGCAAAATTACTACCGCAAAACATTTAATTGAAATTTTAATCAAAAAACGATTCAATTTTCTCTTCCTGTTACTTTTAAGATCCGCAAAACTAATTAATTCAACGAAAAGCGTTTTAAATATAATTGTAGAAATAAAAATAAGTCAAACATTACATTTTATCTTATTTAAAAAAATTTATAGGTTAAACATTTTAATTAACTTTGTTTAAAATAAACCTATTTTCATTCTGTTATATAAACTTAAATTATTTTCAAAGCATTTATACGTTATACTGGATCCACGCATAGAACATATTCGATGACAATTAAGTCATCATATTAGTCTAAATAAACTCATATAAACTACATACGATACAAATATTGTGAAGTTACATTACAGCTAAAATTACATTAAGGTATCTAATAACATATCATATTATGTAAAAAATGTTAGTAAAAAAATGAAAAATCAAATGTAGAAATCTTGTTGTGAATGTTTTTATTACATATTTATCAAAAAATACCTATATTATGTTATAATGACTATTGAGTAATGTATATTAAGGTAAAAGATCAATTGTGATTATCGACCAGTATTATAAGTATCGTGCATATTGTACAGTTTATGTATATCGTGGTCCGCGATTGTCACAATGAACAATTGAACTAGTTAGCATACTTTTATTAAACGTTCTCATTTGTTAATGCATAAATTAGTAAAAAAATTCACCCTTTCCCCAACCTAAAAATGTAAATAAACTAATTTGTTTTGTTGAATAATTTTAATTATAAATTAATTTTTTTTAGCCTAAAGCCTATAGGTGATACACCGTTTGAATCAGGACACTGTGTGTCATTCGAATTTTTATATAATTGAAAATAATCATTGACGGCTATCAAATTTGTATTTTGATATTGACGTACAGTTGTAAAAAAATAAAAAAATAAATGAAATACCTATTTATTATTTATAATTTTTTTTTTCCGATTATAGTTTAAAATGCATTTAATTCAAAGTGTTTGTATCTCTTCGAATTTACTCATTTATTATATAATTTAAAGGTTTTAGAAATCCATTTTTATACATTATAATACTGACTAAGTTAAGATTAAAAATAAAATCACACAAATCAAATAAGTTTAGTTTTTGAAAATAAAATTTAAGACGCATATAGGTATTCATAATTTTTCCTGTGTTATTAAACGACCATTAGGGTCATCCACTCTTTTGTTTATTTCATGACAAATTAATGAATCAATATACATCGCATTAATACTTAAACCTGTAAACTTATCTATTATACTTTAAAATTAATCTGTAATGTAATAACAAATATTATGCAAATCCGAGACGTATGTCTATGATAATTGAAATTGGGTTCACCCGTTTAAATAAATAAATAAATAAATAAATGATGTATTGTATTTCATATTAAAAAAAAAAAGAAGCTATTTACAATATTTTATGATCTCACCCGTTTTCCGAGTCCAAAACTGTATTGTGGCGAAGCCCGTCGTCCGAGACCAAAACTATAGAAGGTTGGCGAAGCCCTTTTTCCTAAGCCGAACTCGTACTGCTTAAGTGCAGCCCGTTTACCCAAACCGAATCCGTACTGCTTTGACGCTGACCTTTTGCCCAACCCGAACTCATATTGCCGGTAAAGGCGTTTGCCCAGTCCAAATCCGTATTGCTTGTGCGCACGCTTGGCCAAATAGCCCAACGGACCCAGCGGATCATTGAAATAACTCTCCGCCGGAGACGTCATGTGCATTGTCTGATGATCGCCGCCGTCCACCATTGTTTGCATGATATCGGATTGTTGCTGTTGTTGCGCCTGTTGACTTTTAATCCCCACTTTGTCCTCGTGTCCTGTGATAGCATCCGTCCATACCGCTGTTGCGATTACTAAAATCCACATGCAACAACTATGATGCATTTTGTCCTAAAAAAAAAAGGTTTAATTTAAATTTAATTTTTGCTTCTATAGTAAAGTTTGACTTCAATAATATTAGTTTTATTTTTAACACGTTGATGGACACTTCGTAAAAAAAAAAAAAATAAATAAATATTTAATTTGAATTATTTTATATTTGGCTTAAAAATTAACTTGCTAATTAGCTATTTGTATTACACAGACGTTTTTAGTATTTAACGTTTAAATAAAAAAGAAACCATACATTTATTTGAATTCTTAAAAGATTTATTATAATTGATAGGTATCAACTGATTAATTTTTCAGCATGAGATTCTAAAACGTATAAAAATATCTATACATTTATATTATTACATAAACCAAAAAATTATGCGATATAAATAAATAATTATACTGATATAAGAAATGAAGTAATGATATATTCTAATGCAAAATCACTATTATATTAAAAAAATATAGATAATTTTATATTGTATTATTGATAATGATTTTAGGTTATGTTATGTTAGGTTAGTTTTAATATGCTTGTAGTGATTTCTAAATGTATAAGACTATAAGCTATATTTTGTTTAATCAAATTAGTATCTCTAGAGAATGTATATTTATACTAACGTTTAAAATCGAGTTTCTGTCTAAAATATAAATTGGAAAATATTTATAAATTTATTTAATATAATTTTTTTTTTACTTTTTTCAAGTTATTTATGTAACCATTTTCCTATTGAAATAGATACATTTTGCAAATAAATTAAAAGACAATAATCGACTGTAGACAGAATAATATTCTAGTATATTATAAACAGATATACACATTACACATTATAATATATATTCTTGCACTATAAAAAAGTCTAAGTTCTTTTTATTGTTAATCGGAAGAACATAAAGTGTTATTCACTATTGAAGTTTTAAGTTTATTATTAAACGATTAAATGAAGGGGAATATTTATAAATCTCATATTTTGTATAGTTTTTTCGTTGGTTTTTAAAATAAAATGTATAATGAGAAAAAATCTTTAAAAATGTATTCATACCATAGTTTTAGAATTCGTTATTTTTACCAAAGTGTTTTCATTATTATTCCGCCCATAACCCATTTTATATGTATTTTAGTCGTTGAATAAAAAAGAACTTTTATATGTGTGGTGTATAGCTTAAAAGAAAATGTTTTTAGTGAGGAAAAATGTACATAAAAATTTCTGTTAAAAAGAGAGTTATCTTGATAATTTTATTACACACGAGTTTAAAAGATAATTTACACAATTTCGTTTAATTCGGGATTTGGATTACTTAAGTTGAAATTATAATCATACTTAAACATATGGTAAAAATATACAATATAATTTAAGAATTAATTAATTAATTTCAATCAGCAATGAATTATAATATAATTTCATAATTAATTAATTTCAATAAGAATAAGAGTATATTTCACTGTACGGTTCTTGTTTTTATTGTACCTATTAAAATTGAAATTAATTATATAAATTATTTATATTGTATAATTTTATAATAATTTTTACATACCAGTAACACTCTACAATCGTTTTAACTAAAATGTTTTGCTCTGTAACTAATGCATTTACCATGTCGAAAAGTTAAAATGTTTATTAGTAAAAAAAAATCATCACATTTTTCATTATTACGAAGAAAACGCAATAGTGTTTATTTTTTATGTCTATAAGGCCATTGAATTTGTGATGTTTATATTGGAAATTATTATCAGCCGACAAACAGAACCCGTTGAATAGGAGAAGACAATGAAGTTTCATTAGTTCTTTATTGTTATCGGTCCGGAAAATAATGCTTATATGGAAAATGTTCCCTTGGGGGTGTTTAAACGGGCGAACAGAGTAAATTAACTTTGCTACGACTATCCACCACGGTAGAAATTAATTATAATCATCGCTAAATGCTACGATATCCTTATCACTTGTTGACATTAATTTTGATATTGTTGAATATCTTACGGCGGGCAGCGTTAAAAATCGCGGGAAAAAAAATGAATGTATAGGTGGCTCATATTATGTGCAGTTGGCGAATATGTTTTTCCCGAGAGGCAGTAGCAAAAACATGTTTTCTCTTGATGCCAGACGGATAAATGATGAGGTGTCGTATGAAAATAATGTACATGTATATATATATAAAGCCACTACCGCAAAGTCATATTATTTTTTGGTTACTCGACATGAGTAATAAACAAGAGAAAAAAATAACACAGTAGAAAACTACACGACAATTGAAATGATAAGTTTGAAAATAGACCATAAAATACAAACTTACGGTGTAGGTTTCAGTTAGATCGAAACGATTTGCTTTCGGGGAAAGTGCAAATACGACATTTGTATATTTTGTACTGATTTCTTGATGATTTTTTTTCTTGTCAAACAGCTTTGATAAACTACATATAATGTACATGCGATATATGTCAAACAGAATTCAAATAACCACTAGCAATTTATCAATATGTTTTATTAATATTATTTTAACATTAATACTAATGACAATATCAAATAGTTGAATGACAATATTAGCAACCAGTACAATTTTGGTGAATACTTTAACTGATTAATATTTACCATATTTGTTTATACTCATATTCATAATATGTTAACAAACATACACTATTATAATTTAATATTATGTTTACGGTAGATTTTATTTTATATAATTTAATCTAATAACTAATTTTCACTCACATTTGTTAAATTTTAAAATAGTTTGCTTTTGGTTTTTGTTTTAAGTATATCACTGATTTCTGCGGTTAGCATCAAAGCGCCAATTAGGTACGTCGGTTCTTTTTTATAGTTTAATAAGAACGTTTAAATATTATACATCGTTAAGACAATGTCAACTGAAATAATTGGTCAGGTGATAAGGGTATAACTGGTAAAAGTAGTTAAGGCATCCTTTAGAAAGGCAATATACATTTATTATGTCACAGTGAATTTGTATTATATATTGTATTCATAATATTGCAAGATCTTAGTTTTTTATATATATAAATTTACCAGAAATTTCAATCATAAAATAATATTAATATTAAATTGTTACATTAGAATATTATTACTTATTAGTTTAATACACACGAGGTAAGAGTATTATTTCGTTAATTGTTTAATTTAATTATCTACATACATTTAGAATAATATTTTTTTACAAAAAAATATTGAAAATTCTATGACATTAAATAATTTATAAGTATATTTTATAATATACAATAAGGCGTAAGCTGTAAGATGAAAATTGAAGCAGAATGTGTGTAAGTAAGTTGTCATAAAAATTATTTATTTATATGACTGTCCCTATATGGAATTATGGATAATGGAATCAGTGATCTGCAGTGAAAGATTAAATAAAAATTTGTTGATTAATATTTTTAAATGCATGTTTACTTTATTTCATAAATTATGTCTTAAGCTAATATTAAAATAAATTCTACATGACACATTGAATATAACAAATCAATTTTTATGTTTTGTTAAATTTGTATCGGATACCTAGTTTATATTTTATGATAATAATATGTTATACAACTACCAAACTGTAAATATGTTCTATAATTTTTATTATAGATGAGGTAAGAGGTATTAGGTTTAAATATTTAGACATTTTTGATGGACTTAATATATACATGAATATATTTTTACTACTATAAAAATTAAAACATTTATTTCAAAAATATTCAATTGAGGAGTTTTATTAAACTAAAAAGTTGTATAATATTGCTTAACGTATTGTTTACATTTTGTATCACTATTGTTAATATTTAAAGTACCTACCTACAATTTTATTATACTGTTTTAAAACTTTTCTGATTATCTGTTAGAATTAACCAAAACCATAGTCAGAGATATTATGAAGTTTTGTCTCCATCAAGGCAAAAGTTATAACATTTGGAAAGGATTTATCTTCAATACGTCATTATGGTTGATTGGTCTACACCATCATTGAAGCGAAACAATCACTGAACAAAACGTGCAAATCCAAGATAAACATAATACGATGGAAATCGCAAGTCATATTTATTTTTTTATTGTTCATCATTTTTGATAGACGTTATTCAACCATTAACAAGTTTCAAAAAACGCGGCTACACAATTACGTAAATTTAAAATTTAAAATTTAAATTATCTTCGTTTTAAATCAAGATTGTATAATAGGCCCCAATAATTCAATATTTATCTGTTGAATAAAAAAAATTTGAATCTTAGCATAATATAAAATTAACTTTATTTTTTCCACGTAGATAAATATTATTAAATAAAATATAATTTGTTGTTTGTGTCAAGGATATTATTAACGGTACTATATACTGCTTTATATATACTTATAAAACATTAATAATTCAAAGGTATTATAAATTATTTATCCAAATAAGCACCCTAGTATTTGGTTTCATGTTAATCACCTATTTAATAATTAATCGAAACCTAAAATGTCTTAAATTAAAATTTGGTTTTGATATTATATTTATAACTTATTTACGAAATACTACATTCTTACATTTTACAGACCTCAGTCTTATCTTATTTATCAATACCTATAAAGGGTATAACGGGTACATAAAGGGTGATGACATAATATTTGCTCAATCAAATATATTATATAAATCTACTAGTGTATACATAATATTATATTCTATGTACTATTAACCTATTAACATATAGTTTTATAGACAAAGAGGTGTTTGAGAGTTGGAATGAAAGCTGATTTTAAAAAGAGCACGAATTAAAAATGAAATCAATAATTTGTAATGGAATTTTGATCTAAAGTTTTTCTTCGTTATGTAAGAAAAAGTAAATAATAATAAAATTATCATTGATGACTTTATTTCTTATTAGTTTCATAATAAAGTTTTCCTTTTTAAAAATGGATTGTAGTTAGATTGTTGTTTATGTATTTGATATTATAATATACATTATATTGAAAATCAAACTTTTTAACAAAATCAAATTGAGTAGTATTAAAAAACTTTTATAATACTTTAATTTATTATATATTTTTATTAGACTTAATTTTTACTATATTACATTATATTATTTATTTTTAAATTCGTGCATAAAGCTCCTATCACACCTAAACTTATTTCAATGGTATTTAGGCATATGTAACAACAATTAAGCGATCTAAATAATGTTTAATAACCTTAATAATGTTAGATAATATCAGATCGATTGAAATTAAACAGTAACGTAGACATGAGATATTTCAGCAGACCTTTAATGACTGTACATTGTTTACAACTTATAAAATAAATACGAAATATTATTTGTGTATCATTACCAGCTGTTATTTATCAATTTATTTAAATCGAAATCAAACTCGAAAAAACGGTTTTAATCAACGTTCAATCGCTCCGACATCCCACACGACTGCCAAAGAAGTATTAAAAAAGAAGAGTTTTATGGTAAACATAATTTTATGTTTTTTTCGCCACAATTTTTATCAGACAACACATAAACGAGAAATTGAAATGTTAATCTGACAAAAAACGTTTACACTGAAATAATTTATAGCCTTACTGATGGCCTGTGAAAAACGCCTCCTCGTTACGTTCTCTGCTTTTTCCAGCAGCATAAAACTCTCATTTTAAATCTCACACAAAATCGCTTTTTTTACTAAACAATTTAAAGAGGCAGACGAAAAATGTCCTTAATATTATGTATTTGATGTATATATTAATTATTATTTTAGACTGTGTAGTCGTTTTTTGCATTACTCTTATTATTTGTATGTTGTAATTACCTCTTATTGTAATATATTGAACACCAAAAATATTAATGTGAATGTATGCCATTTTTATTAAATTATTAAACATTGAAATTTTCATTAGCAAATTATGCTCATTAGTTAAAATGAATATATTTTTTTTTATAAAGTTTTAGTAAATTTCGAATTAGAATATTGAATATGAGTTACTTTAAAAGTAAATACTGAAAGAAATTGTAGTATTAATGAGTTATTTTTTAATTATGGTAATTGTATATTTATATGTTTAAGTGAAAAAATATCAAGGGAAATATATTATATTAAAAATTAAAATTAAAATTAACAAACTACTGCAAGTATCTTATCTGAATGGTACACAATTTGTAATAATATGGGTTTTAAATATAAATATCAAGTATCTTATCAATATTCACTTTATTGGTTGTTTTAATCAGCATTATTTTTAATTTTTAAATAATAAATTGGTAATAAAAAAATAAGGAAATAGGTAATCACTATGATAAAGTAGCTATCGAGTTTACCGTGTCGTTGTTAAATAAGACCTATGATAAACTATTTTATACAAAAAATGATTCTGAAGACAGCCTCTGTCAGTCTAAATACAAAAGTACCTATATGTTATGATACATTTATTTTATAATGCTATTAAAATTATTTTTTTAAATATTAGTAAAACAATTTAAGTTAGGTTAATTTTACTAAGAACATTAAATTGGAAAATATTATTGCACATATAAAATATAATATATTATATGTAGATTAACTAAAATTGTTAGTCTTCGTTTTAATATATATTTTCCTTGTCGTATCATAACTGAGGTAAGAACCACGATAGTATCACTTTTCATCACAGTTTAAATAGTTCCTTTTACAATAACAACAACAAGAAGAAAATTATATAAAATCATTTCCATGACAATACATGGTGAGTCTTTTACAACTATAAAATAAAAGTGGATCTGACGTAATCTTCGTCCCGCCCGTGGAACCTTAATTTTAATACCTTATTTCGTCAAAATTTTTAACATACGTAGCAAAGATATTTTATCGACAATTATTGATAAAAGTTCAAAATTTTGAATTGGCCATAAATTGTTGAATATGAGTTAAAATATTTAGAAAATTTTATCACGAATAAGAAATAATAATATAAACATTACGTGAAATTTTGAAGTATCTATATACTATTATTCGTTTTTTAGTAACACCATACAACAATATCGGTTTTGCGAATACTGGTTTCCCACTAAAATTTCAGTCTTTTCTGCTTTTTTCTCGGTTATTTTTAAAAGTATATATAAAGAATTTTTACTTTTGAACCCCAAAATACCAACTAAATCTAATTTGTTACCAGAAACAACACATTTGAAAATCAAATCATTTTACTATCCAAGAAATGTCTTAAGATAAAATAAAAATAAATAAATTCACTGATTCACTCAAAATCTTTAATTGTACTAATAATACATATTAAAACGGCTGGATTAACAAAACAGATGATAGTTTTCATTAATGAAAAAAAGGTTATAAAATTGGAACAATTATGGTAACAATTGTATTTAAATTAGTAAAATTGTATACTATTTACATATATTTTTTTATGACCAACTCGTTAATTATATGTAATAATTAAAACTGAATCGTTTGCATTAAACCCCATAAAAATGATAGATAATTTCGATTTCTATATACGAGTAACAATAATATATTTAAATAATTAGTTACTACAAGGTAATTAATATTTACGCCTAATTTTTCTAACTAATATTTTTTAACTAGTAGATAGATAGACGTTTTTGAATACTGAACTTAATATTGAGTTATAATTAAATGCACTCAACACAAAACTAGGCCATAAATAAATGATTTATCAAATTCATAAAATCCGTTGTAAATAGCAATTGATTTCGAAGATTTTTCAAAGTATTTTGTGTTATCTAGATCATTTAATACATTTTTTGCTTTCATCTATTTAGTCAACCTACACTTACTTGTCTTAAATTAATACCTATGTTAAATTATTCGGCTTTTTGATAGAATTATTGTCTATACATTTTAAACTATGAATAAAAAAATAAATATGTATATATATATACTATAAATGTTTGTTCGATATTGTTCATAATATGTTATTATTAGATATTATATAATGTTACAACTATGTATATTAAATTATATTATTTGTTACTAAAGTAAAATCTAATTATAAATTGATTGTAAGAAGTTTTTTTTATAATTTTATATTTTAATATTTTTCTCGATTAATATTAATTACAGAAAATGGTATGAAACTATAAAAACTGAATGTATGCGAGTATAATATTATAAGTATATTTGTATTTATCTAGGTACTTAAAGTAAGTATTTACTTTCAAAATTATTCTAAAAAGATTTTTTTTTGGATGTATTCAAGTAACTTCTTAAATCTTTAAATACAATTTTTTTGTGATATTATGATATTATGTAAAGAATATAAAATTTTACATTATACTCTTAATGTGTTTTTCTTATATTTGCTTACGGATAAATAATAGATCTTTTGTTTGTTTTTATTTTAACACAATGGTTTTTTCGCATACAAATCAAATTCCTTTTGTAAAATCAACTCTTTCTCATAATGATAGTAAAGTATAATTTTACTTAATAATAACTTTTACAAATAAAGTCCTCGTGGTTCATAAATGTGTTTTTCTTGTTAAGGTTTTAAATAAATCAAATGTATAGTAGTCTAAAATCTAAATTATGTTAATATAATGTTGTTGTGTAATTTATTATTAAAATGAAACTGCAGAATAAGTATTAAAATAAAAATATATATATTTTTATCAATTTAAATCTGTGATAATTAAAAGCTCTGCAATTAATTAGTAAATAATGTAATATTCGCCTACACAGTTGTGGTGTAAATATATATATATATTATATGAGAACTGTGATAGAGCTCTAAATTGATAAGTAGTAAATAGTTCACTATGACTCGGTTCGAATCTGGGATATCAAAGTTAGTTACTGTAATTTAAAACAAATAACTTGTATAATCATTTATTAATAACAGATAAACAGTTAGTTTTTAAAAGTAAATTATTTTTACTTACATATTATACGTTTAGATATATTATATAACAATTTTTAAAGTAGTTGTCTAATAAATATATATATATATATAGTTAAATATTGTAGTAGTATCTAATCTGTAGATTTAAAGTTATGCATGGATTATATATTTAAAAAGTGTGCAATTTTTTTTTTTTTTAAAAAAAGACAAAAATTAAATCAATCGTTTGTTTCTAATAATATGTTGCACGTTTTCAAGGTACCCAATTCATAATATTATTGCTTTTAATTTTATAATATTCGATATTGAAGTCTTTTTTTTTAATAGATTATATAATGTAGGCATAATCAATGAGAAAATTAAACTCACTACTATATTTTGAACCTAATCGAGACAAAGTAGAATTAAAAATGTTATTCTAAAGTATGTATTTGAACAATTTCGTTTTTAAAACATATTTAATTTATTCATACGTGTGTTTTTCGTCGTTATCGCTGCTATAATTGTACGGGTATAATAAAAATAAACTCAAATTTAAAAAAGACTAATTATTAAGTATGTATTTCATAGTTTAAATTTAGTAAGATAGCTAAAAGTTAAAAATAATTTAAATAAACTTTTGAAAATAATATTTTATTTTTTAAATCTGAAGATTTAAATACTAAACCAATTAGGAATATTGAATCTTGATTGTTAAAAATTGTGTATAGTAGATTCTTTAATTTAGTCAAAGATTTAAATATATTGTTTTTCAAAAATATTTTAATATTTTCTTACAGAATAATATATTAGAATATCTCATATGGTTTTATTTTACATAAAAATGACATAAAAAAATACATCTGCTTAAACTTTTTTTAAATTGGTATTTTTGACGATCCGAATAAGTTGATAAAATACAAAGTGCCCTAGACGCTATAGAATTGAGTTGAACTGAAAGAATTATGATTGATATTTCATAAAAAAAAACTATCTTTGTTTTACAATCGTGTTTGTCAAGTTTAAATATTATAGCTGGATTGAAATAAAAACTTAAAATGTATACAAAATACTGTTTCAGTCAAGTAGGTTATAAAAAGTGACTCAATAAAGATATGGTTGTAAACCGTCATTGAATTGGCTAAATATTTTTAGTTATGTATAGAAATAAAACCAACTAAATTATTTGAATATTCTCAATTCGTGCGTTAAACTTTACATTTATTGTACGACCTATCATATTTTGAAAATTGCATACAGCCTAATAGATTTTATAGTATAAACTTTATGTTATATATGTATAAATTCTATAAAAATTGTAATGCTTTAACTATTTTAAGTTTTATAAAATGATTGATGTAAATTTTACCAGTATCCCTGTACGTTGTGCAATAGGTGTTTATAATTTAAGTAATTTGTGGATACTTCTATGAAATCGTCCAAGGTGATTCTATTATGAACAGTAGAGTAAAAATGCAATAAATGTCTGGACAGATTTATGTTGTTAATTTTCTTTCGAGATAAAGTACATCATTTTGTGTACAGAAAAATAGAATAAGAAATAGATTCTAAGAAGACAAAAAAAGTAATTTTCAAGAAAATCTTATCGGCATATATCAAATGTCTTTACTGTCCGCAGAATCTATAATTAATGGCCAATATGGTAGGAAGGTACCTAGATGTGAACTTTTAAGAATATTGGACCTTTATTTGTGCTTTGTTATTTATTTGTTTTAATTAACGCCTTTACAAAATAATATATAGCCACTTTTTGCAGTAAATAAAATAAAATATGATTCTTTTAAAGCTGTTGGAAAAGGATCGCTGCGCTTATAAATATAAGGTTACCGCATTCTTGGTGAAATTATTGTAAAACAATGTCTCTGACTGTCGGCTGACATTGCTCGAAATTACGCACTGGGATATATTGGACATAGTCTGACAGTCGAGTTGTAATCTGTTGGCAGAATTATATGTCAACTTATCCAATAAGTTTAATGTCAGCGTTTCATCTTTATAGTACTGCTTAATCCGAAATATTTCTTTGAATTGTTTAATATGTTTTATATTATCCGTAATTTAGATGAAAATATGTAAAACAGAAATAAAGATAAAAATGTCAATGTATTTAATATAGGTAACATTATTCAATTTTCATATCTTAAATAGGATCAGAGAAATAAATGTTTTAACGTTTTGTTGTAAAGATCAATTTTAATAATATTTCATAACTAAAATCACTGGCGCAGTAAAACAAGGTACTTACATTATATTTTAAATAAAGTATTATATAGTTCAGCATTATTTGTTTTTGTCTTTCGAAAAATGTTATTAAAATATTCTATACAACACACGTGATATCATAATATCATAATATATTATATTTTTTTATTGTTGCTAAAACTATTTTTATTTAAACCAAAGTTAGTAAGGTACTATAAATAATAAACCTAATTCATTGTTTTACTTTAGTTTTCATTTTTTATTTAATTGCATGATATTGAGTTATATTTCAAATTTTTTTTAGCTTAATAATTGTTATTGAAAATTAAATAATTTTAAACAAATCAAATACATGAATAAATAATTAGTTTCTAAATTTTTTTTTTCATCTCAATTACTTCCTATAAGCTTTCAGAAATACATTACTTATATTAATCAAGTACCAATAAACGGTTGATCAGCAGACTTAAATATCATACAATAAGTGTAATACTGTAAGTAAAGTATGTCAACCTTATCCTTAATACGTATGTATACCTTGTTAGCAAACAAATTGTCAAGGGAGCAATATTTTATATTTTACTAAGTACTCAAGTAAGTTTATTCCTATAAGGTGTTTATGCAAATAGGTTTTTTCACTCGACTTTTAGACAAAATAAAAATGCATTAAGTCACGTTGCCTGAAAATAATTTATCATATAATATAATGATTAATGAATAATATTATTTTATTTTATGTAAATAATTGTTTAGTATTTATTTTATTGTGCGTACAAGTGATCATAACTAGCGTAAGAAATATTTTTTTACACTCTTTATAAGTAGGTATATAATTGATTATATATAATAGTGAATATAAATTTATAATTAGATAAATAGTGTAAAGTAATCAATAATAATTTTTTTTAACTAATTAAATAAAAATCAGAAGATTTCCACTGATATAATTTTTAAAGACAAATAATAAATTATACAATTTAAAGACACTTTGTTTTTACTGTTTAAGACAGTAACTTTATGTTGTATCTACATTTTATATAAATTATTTAAAACTTTTTTTTACTATTTTGTTCTGTTTCTTTTATGATTAATGATAATTTAGTTATACCTAAATAAACAATAATGGTACCTATATATTATGTTTCTTATTTCTTCGCTATCAGATGACAACACTATCTATTGGCATTCAAAATTATGATGATTAGATCGTATTTTATTTTTTAAATCATTTCGATATAATCATATAATAACTATCAATATATTTGCATCTGTATTTCGATATTCCATGTATAGTAAAGACTAAAGGCCAGTACGTTTTTAGTTAATAATGCTTAATTGTATTTTATTATATTAGAATTTATCTAAGTTATATAATACCCATCATCAAATCAAGTTCATACCTATCTTATAAGCCTTATTTTTTATGTTATTTAACATCGATAAAAATTAATATTAATGAGTTATTTCATATTTGCCGTAATATTAATGATAATATTCAATTTTTTCCACAAAAATATATTGTTAAAATATACTATGAAATGCATAAAAAAAAGGATCAAGACACGATGGTCAAAGAATTTTAATGCATTGTTTACTGTTTATTTTATGTAATTAGGTAACATTAATTATTAACTATGATATAATTAGTTGTAAATAATAGCACTTAGATATGTTATCGTCTTATTTTATTTGAAAGTTTTCTTATAATTTATAAAAAAAAATATATGAACGGTCACCTAGTGGCGAAGTAATAACAAACAAGTAGCTATTCCTAATAATTTTAATATAATATAGTATTTATAAAAGGTAGGCAGCTTAGAAATAATAAAATTATATTATTTTAATTGTATTATTAAATATATTATTTCTATGTGTTTCTAACACAAGTTTTTAATCCCCGTAATCAAGGGAGCCAAATATTGTTTTTTGATTTATAAAATAAAACAGAGAGTTGAGAAAAAGAGTTTATTCGTGGAAGAGAGTCATAATGAATTTTCCCTCGGAACATATAATATTATAGTATAGTGTCCGTTTTGCAGCTGATCATTTTTATCCCATTGGGAAAACGGTCCCTATAATAGTAATCTGATTCTTATATTGGGAAATATTGGTTTTTAACATTCTCGTGTTCTCGACCACCATGGCTAGTAAATCCCATTTATAAAACGTTGGATACAAGGCGACAGATTCTTGTACTACACTGACAAGAATAATATGCTATATACAATAGGTATATCCCAATACAATTCCAAGGCCATTAAGGTGAATCACATGTGTATCGGATTTTCGGATTTTCGATTTATACAACTCAAACCTACACGCAAATTCAGTTGTTTTTTCTCAAATAACAATTGCTTTAGAAGTGTCACGTGTTTATTTATATAGGGTGATTTACCAAACGTGCTCGCTTCAATTTTATCCTTTAATGACTGCATTTATTTAAATTCTGCTTTTTGGAATTTCGGAATTTTTAAGTATACTTAAACTTAAGCTTTAAGATAATATTTTGAATATTTTTTTCATGCCATTTAACAAGTGTTATGTAATTTTTTTTTCAAATGATAAATTGAGAACCCTTTTTATTATATATTGTTTTTTTTGTATTTAAATACAATAAAATAATTATCATTAATGTTAATCTATTATTATTTTGTAATGTTTAGAATTGCTTAACGTATAAATATATAATTGTATAGGTATTTTGCTTCCAAGTTTAATTAGATACTTCATACTCGTTAATCTTGATTTAAATAAATCAATGTTTTCAACAAAATCATAAATAACTGAAAGCAAAAAAAACAATAAGCGGTTATCATTAATAGAAGTTTCAATCGCATTGGACACTTATTAAATAGTATTAAAATATTGTCTTTATATTCAAAATTTAAATTTACAAAAATTAGAATTTAAATAAATTCAGAAATGAATTATAAAATAGTCCACAGGGGTGAGCATACTTGGTGAATCACCCTGTGTGAATGTTAAATTTCTGAAGTCGTCCCTGCAGATTCCTCGTTTCATGGACTGGACTATAAAATAGGTACGATAAAATATATTGCTCGACTCATGTGTGTTGTACAACTATTATACGTGTACAGCTACGTGGTGAATTTATATAGGTTGTAACCAAACTTGAACTTTCACGAATCAACGTTAGGATTTACATGTTAAACGGTTTATATGAAAAAAATAAACAATAGGTACACGAGTTTTATAAACGGTATTGATATTGTATCGCAGGGAAATAATAACAGTAATAACATTATTAAAATGACTGCAGATTTTATTGCTGCAAAGAGCCGTAGCCACCTCGAGTTTGTCGATAATTGCCGATTATGCGGATCATCTTTAATACAGCAGTTTATACTTTATATCCATTTATAGTCGTCCGCTACGGTTGTTATCATACAATATTTATATTTATATGTTATGATGATTTGATTCGATGAAATATACGGAACACAGACACACCACAGGCAGAATTTTGTTAAATTTTTAGGGAGGTAATTTTTTAAAAATAAATCTCATTTGAATGAACAAAACATTTTGGTAACCATCTTTTCATCACAATATATTAACGTTTTAAGTGTTTGATTATTTTAACAATAATCATTATTATGTATTGTGTAACAAACAATACTTAAAAATGCCTAAAAATTTTTCATACTCAAATGATTTTTATTTGCAAATACATCATAAATACTTTATAGCAATATAGTTTATAGGTTAATTTTAAACTCCAATTCCCTTTGTAAAAAAAGTTATATATACATTACTAGTCCTGGGTCAGTCCATGGATATGACTATAACGTCAGTTTTGGATAAAACAGTTCTATTTAACTTATTCAATTTGTCTGTAGAAAGTCAAATTTTCTTTTCATCTATGTTGTAAATATTTTGTTTATTTGAAGTTGAGTATTTTGTTACTTAGTGGTTTGAGTGGAGAAGCCACGCTTTGAGGTTACTCTAGAGTCCAGGATGTGGTTAATAGCCATATGATAATATCTATATGAGTCATATGACGAGGAGTGGATACAAAATCATTTCCTTTTCACACTTTTTAAAGAATTTCAGGATTTAATAAAATATTTTTATTTTTTATTTTTACTTAGTTGTAGGGGCTTGGATGTAGGAAATAGATTACGACATATTATCCAATGCACGTATATAAAAACTATGTAATACAAGTATCACAAATTATAAAAGATATCTTAAAAATGAATTTCTTAAGAGAATTTGAAAAATTCTACCGATAAACCTACCTCTTTACCTGCTAAAACTAAATATACATTATAAATATTTCTATATATGGTTAGAATGTTTACACGCAACACATTTTATTAACAAACATTTTTCAGATTTTTTGAAATCGAACTTTATCATATTTTCATCTGTATAAAATTAAAGTTTCATTCAACATAACAATTTGTATTTCACTTGATACTTGACATTTTTAACTAAACTATGACTAAAAGATATTCTGTTAAGTTAAGTAGTTAAGTACACAATACACAAACCTAATAAAATAAAATAGGAAAAAAAAAATTATATTTTCAAAAAAATAAGAATTAGGATTGTTTTGTCATAAACCAGTTAAATTAATTTATAAATTCACCTAAAAATAATAGAAAATATATAAATATTTTCAATATAATATGCTATATAAAATAATAATAATCATATAATAGTGACACACATACTTAGTTTAGATTAAATACCTTATACTACCTACATAATTTATTAATTTTTGTAAATACTCATAGTTTGTATTTTATTAAACGCTATAGTTTTTTTTATATTTTCGTGTTTTATTGTGTTAATGTTTGAAAAAAAAATATTTCGTGATTCTGTATGGGTATTATTATGTCACGCAGGCTAACATGTAATACGATAATAAACACCAACGGCCTAACTTAATATATTTATTTTTTTCTTAAAAAATTATAATTCACACTAAACATTTGTGAAAAATAATTTTTTTGTGCTTAAAATATTGTATTATTCAAATGAATACGTTAATTAATTAAAAATTAAAAGTTAAAACTAATGTGAATTATTGTTTTTATATTTATAAATAATTAGGAGAATTCAAAATTTGAACAGTTTGGGTCTGTTTCATTCCACGAAATAGACATAAGATATATTGTGCTTGCTCTTTTATATTTTTCCCGGTTCGTGATTAGACTAGTTATTAAGTGAGGGTTTAACATACAACGTAATGATATATTTATATTGTCAGATGAATAGGTACTAATTTATCGTCTATTGAAATAATTTATAGTTTGTTTTATTTTTATTTTATAAATACAAATGGGCGTAAGTCTGAGTTACAAAAATGGTATAATATAATAATTTACATTAATATAGTACATAACGAATAAAAACTTAGAAACCTTTTAATTATTCTATATTAACTTTGATTACGAGGTCATTAGTTATATCTTATATGTATTTATTTTAACTATAGGAAATGGTTGTTCTAGTTTTAGAAATAGTTTTTTTTCTATTTAAACACAATTGTTAATATACGTTTTTACTAAACAACTTATATGACTTAACTTAGATAAGAGTAATACATGAAACTTAAATCCTTATAATACATTCGATTTACCGATAAAAACTACTGAAATATATTTTTTTTTTTAAACTAAAAACTATAAATACATTCAGTTAAACGAGAAAATGTTTTATCAGATTTTATATATAGTTTATTTATTTTATCGAGGATATCACATATTTTAACATAATATGCAATTTAATATATATTAAAGCAAGGTAATAACTACATCATATAGAAAAAATATATGATTAAATTAGGACTTAAACTAACACGGATAAGTGTAGAAAAATAGAGATGTATAGGGAGAAGAAAAGGACGGTTAAAGATGATGTGATTGAGTTTCTATAATACTACTCATATATTATTTAATTTAATGCCGTGAAGAATTATCAAAGAGCGATAATAAAATGAAAGAGGACAATTATTAATACATCTCTTTATAATTAAAACTTAAGATTAAGAATGTATAAAGTCAAATATAAATTAGAGGTTTTGGAGCAGAAAACGAGTTTTCACGATCGGCCAAAAAAACGAAAAATTGCTTAAGTAATCTATTTTGTAAGAATATTGATTTTTGTGAAACCTGAGCATAAAATGTAGAATATTATCAACGCTTGTTTTGTATTATACAATTATTGTTTGACGACTTTTTCATTTATCCATTAATTTAATATAAGTATGTAATTGATTATTATTGAAATTTACACAGTAAATACAAATATTTATATTATATCGATTATATTGTAGGAAATTATATTTATTACAATTGTAAAATCATGATTAACAATAAAATATTTGAATTGTATGGATTGAAAAAGGAAATCAGTTATATTTTAGTGGAAATTGATGTTAGGAAATAAAAAGAGTATTATGTTTATTTATTATCATTAGATGAAATTAATTTTTAAAAAATACATAATATACCTAGTATAATAGGATATTTTTAAAAGTAAACGTCTATATAGTGATTATTATTGAATTAAACTTAAGAACCTAACAATAAATTGTACATAGATTATAATATAACGTTTTGATATTTATAACTAAATTTGTAATACATTTGATCGTTATAACTATTTATAATAATTTATTAGAAAAAAATTAACTCGTTTGTTCGGTAAGTAAGTAAGTAGGTATTTTATTTTATATTAATACAAGTACGTAATAATATTAAATATTGTTATATGACTATTGTAGAATGACTTTTTTTTGCTGTTTTATTAAATCAGTTGCTTACAACAAAAAATAGATAATTAAAAAATGTATTATTTAAAAATATAACGTGACCCATCAAAAATATAATCGCGACCCACAGTTTGGGAACCATAGAATTTATCATAAAATGTGTAACTTATACCACCATTTATTATGTCTAAATTGAATGAAAAATGTTCTAATTTTTTTTTATTATAATTATTGTTGATACGATTATTTAATTAAATTGTTCAGGTATCGGAGTACCTCATTGTTTATTTTATAGTCCGGTTTCTAGTCGGGTGTAACTGTTTATTTATGTATACTGTTAATAATTCGGGATTCATCGCGAGAATTCAAAAATAATATCACGAGATGTTCATTTAACACCGCAATGATTCAATAGGTACGATAGCGGTGCGTGTGTGAACCTACCGCAAAAACCCTCGTGAAAAGTACTCAGGTATTCATTAATTTCGTATAACGGTTTCGAATTAATATTCATTAAATGCGGCTCATTAGGTCTCGGCAGTGTGACAACCACTTTAGCCCACTTGGACGATAACACTTTATAGAATCCAACTGCAAGCAACGGATTATTATTATTCGTACCCAGTCCTCACAATGACGACTCTTTTCTTCGTCATAATATATCCAAACAAATTGTATCCATTAGAGCGCACCGTGCACGTCATAGAAGACTAGTACACATACGTCATACGCGGTAGGTGTGTATGCACGTAAGCACATAATATTATTACAATAACCGTACGACAAAAATTCATGTTTTCCTATTGAATATACACATAATGTTATATTGGTAGTACGCACCATCATTTACACAATTCCGTTATCGCGCACACTTTTTCTCCCAACCAATTCGATCAATCAATCAATATGTGTTGTTAATTTATCATCTTCGGGATTATGATATTATTATATGTTATACTCGCGCGGACTTGTCAAACTAATGTTATTATGTGTATCAGGATTTGAGGGATTCAAAAGTTCTCGATCTACCGTGTAAACGAGTCCTTGGGCGTGACACGTTATTGTAGGCGCGCAATGTTGTGAAAAACAGAATTATAAATGAATTTCTATAACCATTCATACTAATATTATTATTAGTGTTCGTAGGTATGTAATATGCAATGCACGAAATATTTTATAAATACAAAATACAATTTCAATGTGAGTACAAAAAAATAATATTTATTTTGAGGACGTTATACGCCACCAGAATTTTTAGTGTACATCAAGCCTATAATACGGAGAACAGTATAGTTATTCATTCAGAAATTTAGCAATCGTATATAGTGGTTTTAGACAAAAACATGAATTAAACTATCTAAAGAAAACAATATTTTAGATTTATTGACCAATTTATTTTTTTGTTTAAAAAAGTGAATAAAAGTAAAAATATGTTCAGTTTTTTAAATAAAGAAAAAAAAGTATATGTTTTTAGATTTTTATTTAAGAAATACAACGAGCTGTACATTCTTACAATAAGCCAAAACGATAGATTATTTGAATAGACAGGTATGTGGCATGAGTGAAGAGACACATCCAGCAATGGTACTCCGGAAATTGTATTTTTAAATTGTAAAATAAATACTTAATATAGGACATAGGTATTCGAAATGGATATTTTCTACAGAATATTATTCGATTTTATAATAAATGTTTAGCCTTAAAATTGCACCGCATATGAAACAATAGGCGATCGTCGATCATCGTTTATAATACATTTTTGGTAATTTTGTACTAAGCATTTACCTATACTTCTTTGTAAAATGCTTAATAAAAAAAATGAATTACACAACTATGTTTAAATTTTCAACATTTCTTACCTATTTAAAGCACTTTAAAAATATCAATGAAATATCTTCTTAAAAAATATTTTAGTGAAAAAATATCATATGACTATGTATGATTAAACATGCATAGGCATCATTATAAATAACAGAACACAACAATGAACTGTTATTTTATTGATCTAAATTATAATAATATCATGTTTAGTTTAAAGTCGAGTCAGATATAGAAAAACATATTGCAAATAAATAAGCATCCGATGACCCAATATGCCTATTATATTAATTGTGAAATTAATTATAAAGTTTTAACATAGATCTAAATACAATGTATAATTATTTGTATATATTTATCATTATAATTTCTTTGTTTTATTATTTTAACAGTTACAGTTATATGATTTAATATTTTAGTAGGCTGTAGAAGTAGTAAAATAAATTAATAGGTATCTATTGCAAAGAAATATTCAGAAGACCACTTATTTTTCAAAAATAGATTCCTAAATACGGGAATATTTTTTTAACCTTTAGCCAAATAATATATAATTTCTACGTTTAATTAAAGCTTTACAGACATTTGACAAAGAGTGCAGAATTTTATTTAACCAAAATGAAGATAATTAATATTAATCCGATTAAAACTATTATTTACATAAACTATATAATATTAATTATGTAAATAATTGTATCGTTATTTTTCGTGGTCACTGGTCAGAAGACAATATTATTATCTGACGGTAATATTATTATGATTAGCTATTTAACAGTACCTACTAAACATTTATCATTGTTTTGTGGAAATCCAAATTTAACAATAAAATAAATAATATGTACGTACAATGAACAATACAATAAATAATAAATAGTACGTTTTTTGAAACCTATTTATAAGTTTATCAATTAAAAACATTTTACTTTTTCAATTTTCCAAGTAATTTAATAATTTTAGATGGAAATTTTTTGACGAAAAATTTAACCATATTTTAGATTGTTACATTTTTGAACGAGAACAGTCTATTTTATTATTATAAAAAATATCTACCATCTGTTTTGAATAATTTAATTTAATTTAATGAACGTTTAGTAATTCTCATAAAATTAACGGAAATAAGTAGAAAAAATATCTATTAATATTACACTGAGAAGTAAAATAATGTATACATAATGTAATTCACCAAGAATACACAACCCATTTTATTCCTTTAATACTGAATAATATAATAGTTAATTCAGGTTTTTGAAATGTTTAGATATTATACTCAAAGATCATATTTTAAAATACTTAGATTTTTATAGCATTTGAATAGTGTCCTGTGTCGATACCAATTTATTTTTTCAAATGATAATTACCAATTTAAACTGATAATAAGTTGTCTTTTTTGAAAATGTTGATGTGTCTAAATCGAAATCAAATGAGTAGTTTTGGATAGTTATTGTATAATCAGATCTTTGTAGAAGGTTAGATTACTAACATGGCATGGCTTATTGGTTATTGATCTTGGATATCAAAGAATTATATTATTATTATTTATGCTGAACCTGAAGGCATAAATTTTAAGCACCCGAAATATACCATAATATTATATAGCTTATTTTAGAATAATTAATTTATGTACACTTAATATTTTTTTTTTTTTGTAATGAAATTTCTGATTTTAACAGAAAATGTTTGTAGTCTATGATTCAGTGCTCTTGGTTTTGATATGTCTTATCCTTTTGAGTCATTTAAATATTTACTATTTGTTACAATAAATTTACTAATGCATGAAGTTTCATTCGTTTTTGTAAAAACAAAAAAAAATAATTATAAATAAATCAATTACTCTTAAGGGATTTATTTATTTTCATTCTTATTTTTAGTTATTTTTAATGAAAATTATATAAAAATAAGATATAAAAGTATATTATATATATATATTTATTAAAACTATAGAATTAATAAATTATTAAAAAATATATTAAGGCTACAATAGTATTTGTTCTCCAGAGAAACGATTCGAAATAAAACAAATTAAATTGGGACTGTTGATTCCGTCTCACGGAGTAACTTCGTTGTTGTCGTTCCCCTAGTACGCGGAGTTCAAAACGTTGTTCACTTTAAAATATTAAATATTTGAAATCTGAAAAATTCGTAAAACTCTTATTTGTGCAGTTTTATGTAGACGACAGCCGATTACGCCATATTCGTTACGAATAAATAATACTAAAAATACATAAGATACGTGGACCATATTACAATTATGTAGATTAAAATAAAGTCCCATTAGCCGTTTTTGATGCTTCGGTCAAGTCTTTCAAATGGCTATTGGAAACATTTAATCTCACCAAATATAATAATATTATGTAATAGGAACACTCAACACGATAGTATCTCGAACGGCTGTTCTATATATAAACATTTGCATTAAGTTATAATATACTACTAATATATTACTCGCCTACGCAAAATTTGCATGTGTACTTTTCGATGAATATTTATACACTCACACACACACATACACACACTCGCATATACATATGGAATTAAATCCATAAAAACCGATTTGGCTTTTCCCATACATATTTTTAATCAGTTATTTATAAGATTAAAAAAAATAAAATATTACTAAAAGATAAAAATTAAATTTAACATTGGGTATTTTCAGACAAATATCCGTTAACAAGCCACGAATTGGTTAGATTAGATCCCGCACCAACATCTCACGAGAAGGGAGAAACTTGTAATATGTCAACTATACTTTCCTCGTACACATTCTATCAGAACACCGTACTCATACAAAACAGAGGAGAGAACCTAAAAGATCTCCAAATACAGTTCCAAAAAGGTCGAGTACTCGAGTGGACTTGTGTAACATATCCATTAAATTATCGGTTTTTTTCTTACAACCTATCTAAATAAAAGTAATGTTCAATATGACGCACACAATGTATCGTATAAATATATTATTTTAAATCATTAGTGTATCTAATACTTGTTTATTTTAAAATTCAATTGCTATAGTTGCTGAGAATTATAAATTAAAAGCAATTTATGTTTATATTATAATAGGCACACGCGTCGCCTATTAACATAATTTTCATACAGTATGGGATGTTTGTATGTCTCTGTGGTATCCCAAACCCAGCTACCAACACACGTGTTTTACATAGGTATAGACGTATAAAAGATAAAACTAGGTACCTGCAATAACAACACGACGACGGTGCATTATCGGCTCTCGAACCGTGTTCCGTGTATACCGTGTATATGGTATTGGCCTGGGAATTATTATAATTGATCGTACACAGTCGAAGAAGAAACAAACGCGGGATTTATCGGTTGTACTTAACTGTGGCCCGAGAGATATGATAATTAAAACAACAATAATATTATTTATGTACCAACGCACTGCGCCTGGACTGAAGGAATACAAAGTATGCGTCTTGATTAAATATTACTGTGTTCGTGCTAGTTGTGCTGTTATCCGTTTATAGTATAGGACGATTCACCAAGCACGCAATCTCACATTTCGTCATTAAATTATAAGCTTCTATTCAAATTCTGATTTTTGGAATTTCAAATATATATTTTTTCGTCATGATAGGCCATCATGTATTTTAACCCTAACATCATGGATTATAATTAATTTTTTATCCTTGGTAGCTACAAAAAGCTTAGCACTTAGAACTTCTCATTTCAATTTTAATTTAGATGTATAATCATTTTCAAAAAGCTATTTGCTTAAAAATTTTCAGTAAAAGGGTGATGGTTCTCTATTTGAAAAAAAATGTAATATTTGAAAATTCCAAGAAAAAATCAAAATTGGAATTAATCCATAGTTATAAAGGATAAAATGAGAGTGAGTATTATTTGTGAATCACGCTGTAATACATACAATATTATATTTATTCTGACGGTGAATAAAAAAAATCGGATTTTGTTGTCGTTTGGAAACTTCCTTGCATCACTTTTACGCCACCACCACTCCCGAAGTCATTAAATATGCTATGCGTTAAAAAACGAACTCATAAATAAAATGCGCATTTGGGGGGTAGGGGTAGAGTTCATACTGCACATAGGGTAAGTGGTTGTGGTCCATTCCCGGACGTCTGGACGTGGTGTCGAACTTTGCGATAAATAATTTTATAAATCATGTATACCTACATGCATGACCTATTCAAATCATCAAATAAATGCTTATTCGCGTACACGCAAGCGTGACGTGTTTGTTTGACAAAAAATGATCAAAAAAATAAACATATTTTCTGCAAATCGAAATATATTTTTTTACACTCGTAAATTGCGTTGAATATGTATTCCTTGCGGAAATAAAAACACTAGAAAACTGAGTGGAATAAAAACCATTAATTGTATTGATGATTCATTTTGTTTGTTTATACTATATTTTTCATGAATGGACATAACAATTAATATTTCCATTATTTGATACTGATATTGCGTGACTGAAGTATGTATTATCACTTAAAATCTTAAAAGTTATTGTGCTTAAATTTATTTTAAGCCGCTAGAGAAAGTTTTAATGGTGCTTCTATGATACTATACAAGTATATGACAAAGTTGCCCGATAAAAATAGTGATTTTAAATTTTGTTGAAAGTATGATTTATTTTGTATAACTAGGTACGTAAGATAACAAAATGAAATAAAAGTTTATAAGCTGAGTCTTTTCAAAGAACTACAAGATGGCTAAAATTTACACTTAAAATGTCTATAATGCAAATACCTACACGATACGTGTACCGAAAGATTTAAAACAAACATTATCTAAGGAATAAGGAACACACACCTATCTTATTTAAAATACGTTTTTTCCTTAAAAAAGTACGTAACATTGTATTATTATTTGAAATGTATATCAAATACAAGTAGCTTACTTTTATTTTATTATTACGACTAATTAATTAATTTAAAAATAAAATTTAGTATTTTTAAAAACGATTTAAATTTTTAAACTCTGCTGAAATAATCAAATATAATTTTTTGAAATATTTTTGATTTTTATAATTTGAAATAAAAAGTTATAATTTATTACATGTGTAAACATTAAAAAACAATGAACTCTTTTATTGATAGAAATCTTAAAAATATTATTTTACACGTATAGTAAAAAACTAAGGCAAAAATCATAAAATGTTTGCGTATGAAGAATGCTTTTATTTTCCTTTAATTAAATTAATAATATCATATTTAGAATATTGATAAATTAAATTAATTTAATCGAATCAATATCAATAAAAATATAATACTAATATTAAATTAAAAAATAAAATATAATAGACACCTACTATAATAATATAAGTGTTTTACCTGTGTGTATTCTCAGAGCTGGTGCGTGTAAAAACTACCGTGTTGCTGTGGTATATGTTTAGGATAGAGTCGTCGGTTAACAACAACTTTTCAAAGTGGCCAGTTAGTTCTCGTCGGACAGACTCGAGGGGTGATATTCTCCCTTTATATCGAAATCTGCCTCCCCTCTGTGACGTCAGGACCAATGACATCACATCTCTTCTACGCCAACAGTGTTTTTATTTTCAATCCCCGTACCCACGCTATATACTTTAGCCTTTTACTCCTCCCTTTATTTTTACATCTTTTTAGACTGTTAAATATATATATATATATATATATACAAATTATAATCATTTGGCATTCATATTAGCAACAGAAGATAATATAATGATTTCATTATTGCAACTTTTTTATCATATTTCTCAAGCTTTATCGCTGTATTTTTATTATTTCGGTTGCTTATCGTTAATTTATAATGAATGAAGCAATGCTACGGTTAAAATACACTTTTCAAGGATATATAATAATATTATAATATTTCCTTATTGGAAAGCTATTTGACACAACAAGTATATGTGTGTGTAAATTATTTGTGTAAGAAGGCTAAATCGTTTAATTGTTTTATTATTTTATTTTTAGGAGAAAATATGTAGTTATATCAGTACTATACGCCATACAAAATAAACAAAAAAATATTTGTGTATTTTTTTTGCACAAAAAATGTATTTATAATTTTTATTTTAACCATATCGGCAATGAATTTATTATTGTGAAACTCGTATAGTTATATATATATATAATTAAATATTAAAATTGATATTTATTTATTTGCTATTTAAAATAATTACATTTTTAAAACTAACATTGCTATATTATATTATAATCACCATTTAATGTTTATTTTTTATAAAAATACTATACCTTAAAGCAGTATACGATTTGTTTGTATGAGCAGTATTATGTAAATAAATAAGATACCAAAAAAATGAGCAACACGTAAGACTCGCAGCTTGCTTTGCAGTTAAAAATTATCATAAATTAGTCATTTTTTTTTTTTATAAAGTTCCTATAATTATTTAACCTTAATATCTGTTTTGAATCTTACCTGAATCTCTTTAATGATACTCCATCATAAATATTTTGTATACTTTTATAATATAATAATTATTTACTATTTTAAAATTTATTTTGTAATAATATTATTTCAACAGAACATTGTATTTAAGTACAGACATTTTATGTTCTCTTGAACAAAATAGTTTGCATTTTTAAATCGATGTGGCTTGATATTAAGATTAACTGTACTGATCAAGATGTTCAGTATTAGATTATCTTTGAATTCCGATTAAACACGTTCGACATAATGTTGTTTAACACAAGTTCCTCTATGAAAACAACTATGACTAAGTTGAGATTATAATAAATTAATCCTAGTTGGTTTGGTATAAGAGTTATTGAAAACTGAAGAAACAAATTCAGGTAAAGTTTAAAGATGACAGTTTAATATTATCATTATTTTTTTTATTATTTATATACATAAAAAAGTTCAAGCATAGACACTTCATATAAAATAAAATATAGTTATAAAATATAAAGTATTATTATTTGTGTATTAGATATGCTAACAAAAAAATCGTATAATTATTAATCAAACAAAACACAATTATACAAAATTTTCAGATGAAAAATTATAATAGGTAGTCATCATATTTTACTTAGACATGTAAATAATATTGTATCAATTATCAAAGAGTCAAGGTGTATAGAAAATAGTCGCAAATTTAAGTTGTGTTACTGATTGTAAAAAAACAACATAATTTTTTTTATAAATATACTTTTCAATGTATTATTGGCATAGTGATACATTTGATAAAATCATATTGAGAATTTGAAATACGCAAAAAGAAGCATCACTTTGTAGTAAGACTGTAAAACTACACAATTTACAAAAGAACATTTAAATTTTTATTAAAATTTTGTTAAATATTTCTTTTCTAATGTAAACGTATAGAAGGGAACTAAATATTTAATATTTAGAAAGTAAAATTATATAGGTAGGTAATAAATTTAATAATATTATATAATTACAATACCTAGTAACTATATTATACAGTAGAGAAATATTATCTATATTTTTGGTTTTAATGTAATTTTTATAAATATTCATTCTTATACCTACCTCGCTAGTTGAGTCCAACAATTTTGTAAAAATGATTTAATAGTCTTATATAAATATATAATACACAACTGTAACATACTCAGTAAGTATAAAAAGTATTCTACTCAATTTTAAATAATTTTCAGGAATTAAGCAATAAAAATTGATCACGCTAAATGGCGGTATAAATGAAAAAAAATCGATAGCTACTGAAATTTAAAATTGGTCAGTGTCTATAATAATACTGTTGCCAATTTTAAATTGTACAATGTTCGTTTTTATCTTGTCATACTTTACTTTAAAAGAATAATATGGAAATAAAAACAAATTCTCAACCTTTATATAAAATTAGGCTAGCAAAACATTTATATAATATATATACATTGAAAGATCTAAAAAATATATTCTAGAACCTTAGTAAACAACTTGTACCATAACATAATTATATTATGTCTTGGTACCTAACTCAATACTATGACGTTTATAAAACTTTAAATGTAAACTTTGAGAGTAGTTTAATCTTTTTAGTTTGAAATAAAAAAAAAATTATCATAAAATCATTGTATTATTTTCTATTATATTCTCTATGACTAACAATAATAAAATTGTTAAAATCTATATAATTCTATTTGCATTGTAGTATCTATGTAACTGTATTACAAAACCGCTCGATTTGACCTTGTGTTATAAGTTTTAAAATAATTATAGTACGTTGCTTAAAAAACAATAATATTAAGTGGGGTTGATTTTTTTATTGACAAATATAATATGCGTTTCGGTGCTTAAATTTGATATTATTTAGACTACTATATATCTGAGATTTGTCAGAACTAATTGAAATTTAAAATTTTAGAAAGGTTTTTGATAAATATTTCATTTTTTGATTTTCAATATTACAAATTTTACATAAACACAAACTTTATTTTGTATAATATATACAGTAGTTTTTGATAAGTTTTTAACGAGTTTTTATCATTAATTTGAACATAGTTTTCTGTCCAATAGTATTTGTTACTTAATGTTAATTAATGGAGATTATCATATCTCTGAACCAAAATAATCCCATACAACAAACAGTAGTTAAATTAAATTAAATTAACGCTATTTTATATATTTATCGAGTTCTTATAATTTTCTGGAAAATGAATGAAACAATTTATGATATTATTATCCTTTTACGTAAAAAATATCATTATATCTACGTTGTTTCTCGCTGTGATAAATACCAGTTAAGATTTATTTGGTTATTTCATCCAATTATTAATTTTAACTGTGCAATAAATTATGATTTTCTATTAATATTCGAATTCTCATGAAGCCTGCTGCAGTAGAAGATTTACGAAGTGGTTGGATAAGTAACGTTAAACAAATAAACCGTTTAGTTACCTTTAAAATTTAATAAAATATATATACAAGTACCTATAATTATAAGAGTTCATTTTATTAATTTATTTATACACTTTTGAATTTTACAATATTTTCGTTAACGAAATCATTATTGGTGGATCTGTCATTAATATATTTTTTTTTAAATAAACTGTCTAATATACAATATAATAAAATCGGGATTTCAAATCTTACGATTAACGCCATTTTATTATTATAAGCTTTGCAGTTTTAAATTTTACCGAGCTTATGTCGCTGACACCATTAATTTTGTTACAACCAATTTATTGGCGTCATCACAATTAATTCAATTATAAAAAACACGACGATTTTATTTTTTTCCCTACGTCATCAGATTGGACCTATTTAGTTTTTATCTCAAATGGCTCTTTTTAAATTTGATCAATAAACGATTTTTAAAACGATGAAATTATAATTATGTTGACAATGTTTTGATGTTTGATAACAATTGAAATACGTCCCCAGCTAATCTTCTTTTTTTTAAACTACTGAGAAACTAAATCCTCTGAAGTGTCTTTATTTCTACATAAGACTACCTCAAGAAAAAAAAAATTGTTTTTCTTTATAAAAATGTGTTATTGCAATAAGTAATAATATTGTGGTGGGTTTTTTCTGTAACAATTGAAAACAATTAGTACGTTTATTTTTTAAATTTTAAAGAATATTTAAGAAGTATATATGAAAAAAAAAACATTATGATATAGTTTCAACGACTAAAATTAATATTATTAAATATTATTGTATTTTTATTAGGTATGTTATCAAATTATCTAAATATAATTTTTATTAAATTAAGTGATTTTTAAATAAATAAAATTAACGAACGTAATAATATAGGTCATAAAATTATAGAAAAAAATATAAAATAATGTATTATTGATTATTGTTTTTTTTTTTATTAATTGTGTATTTTCATTATATTGTACATGTATGACAACTCTAATTTGTAGTGTTTGTTTTGGAGTATTTTAGTCATGACATTTTTTAATAATTATTAGATATTTTATTTATCATTGAATAAGTAGATATAATTTATTGTACCTAATGATTTTATCTTTTTTTTTTTTATAATATGTATTACTACTAGTACCCTTTCTTTAATTTTCATATTTTGTTTGAGTTAAAATATTTGATTATCATACTCTTATAGTCCATTAGTCATTACTCACAAAAACACATAATTAACTAAGAAATAAACCGGGAACTAATTGCGTGATAACATTTCTAATTTTAGAAAATTTGACAAAAAAAAACTTTTAGCTGACAAAATATTGTTGCATTTTATAACGATACAAGATAATACAATTTATTAAATATACTTATTACTTATATAATGTAAAATAACAATAGAATTCCTACATATAATGGTCTCGAACATATTGTTGCAGGAATAATCCTGGCCACAGCAAAATCCGCGCCGTGTCCTTTAGAAACCCACGACCGTAATATTGTGTTTTCAAATATATTGCCATACCCAACGATTGGCAATCTTATTATCTATATCGATAATATACACCTATACGGCCGGAAATGCTGACAGCCGTGCAAAATAAGCGCACCGTGAAAAACCACAAACTGTCTAGCGTTTAATACTATTATATATACAGGGTGTAGTAACAGAAAGGACTGACAAATGACACAAACAAACTGTAGTGTATTAAATTCTGTTATAAAATATATATTAAAAAAAAACAAAACAAAATTGTAATGATAATTGATATTTATTTGTATAAAAGTTATCACATAATTGGTTAATTATAATATAATTATTTTTTAATCATACTTTAAACTTGGAGATAAATTTAACGCAAGACATTCATTATTTCTAAATAAAATTAACGTTTTTGAAAATATTTTTTTAGCATAACTTTAAATTATTAAAACATATTTTTTCTAAAAAAAACAATATATTTATTACTATTTTTTTTATTGTTATCATTTTTTTTAAGTACTTTGATATGCGGTGACTTATGATTTATGTGATATAGGTAGTCCTTAAAGACAAGTATGGATTACCGAAGTTTGATTCATATTGATCGAAACACTCCAAATAATATATGCTGCTTCGGAATATAAAATTAAAAATGTATGTTGCAATTTAAAAGAGTAACACCTTAAAAATAATAAAAACAAAAAATAGTACAAAATATAATATTTTTTTCCAGATATGTTTTTTTGAAACGACTTAAAATTACGTCAAAGAAATATTTTTAAAAATGTTATTATTTTTTAAAATAATGTCTGTTTTATTTTAAGATGTTAAATGGATCACTCCGTATATATATAGTTATGAGTAAACATCGTGATATTATGTTATTACTACTACTACACGTATATACCAGACATATATATTTTATTTTATAGAATTGTACAATATCGCAATGGCTGGCAAGTGGCGAGGGATATGGAAGAGAACGTTACATTACCGCCGCCACTGCCTACGCGAAAGCGTAACTATTATACACGCGCAGTGTCGCGGTTTTTATATCCGCAGTCGGATATCGTTATTAATGTACAGTCGTATCGCACCCGCCATCACCGTTAAAATATGAAGCGGTCGTCGTTGTTCGTGTGCTGTGGCATAACATTGTTGTACCTGTCGCCAAGGCTGGACTCCAGGACCGTATCGCCAATTCTTTACCTGACGACGGACATACCCAACGTCGCCGATTCGACCGGATATTACGGCGGTCAATCCGGATATTACGATGGTGGCGTCAGTGGTCAATCCGGATATCACGGTAAGGGCGCCGGTGATAAATCCGGGTATTACGGCGGTGTTAGTGGACAATCCCGAAGTTATGGTAGCGGAATCGTGTCGAACGGTTATTATGGCGGCAGACCGTCAACCGCCGCTGCCACTACGTATGGAAGTTATGGGCACAGGACTATGCCGGAGTCGGCCGTTCAGACCGCCGTTCAGCCGGTCCGGAACGAACGGAGTCACGCGTTATACGAGTCTCCGAACACGTACGAGTACATGACAAACCCGCCGCGGAAGAGTGGCAAAGTGTCCAGGGTGCCGGAGACCGAAAGACTTCCGCCGGGCGACGACGTAGAATTTATCGACCAACGAGGCGGCGGCAGTGGTGGTGACATCAGACTGCCGGCAAAAGACCGGCACCGGAACGGAGACGGCAACGGTGAACAATCTAGGGATTTTGACGATCGGCCGCGTGGTCACCATCAAAATAATAGTAATAACAACGGTAAGAGGACAAACAGAAACAAGCCCAAGACCAAGAATGGCAGGAAATCGTCGTCGACCAGAGAAGACGATTACGCGACTGACGGTGGTGCAGAAGGAGGTGACGCGGAACCTTTAGGGTCTTCGACGTCGGGCGACGTGCGCAAAGGAGCGACCGCCAAAAAACCGCGGCAGGACGGCCGCGAGGTGACTGGGCGCAAAAACAGAAAACACGGACCCGGCGGTGACGTGTTGGTGCCGGTAAAGCACAAGATACACAAGAAAAACGAGTACTCGAAGAGGCAGCAGTTCTTCGACGAAGAGCACGTGGACCACGGCAAGAAGAAACCTACGAATAAGACGAACTCTGACGGTCTCAAAAATAACGGGCGCGAAGTCCGAAAGCAGAGCAAGAAGAAGCGGCAACAGCAGCAGCAGCGACCGGCCGAAAAACCAGTAAGACGGACGCCACCAAAAATGGAGAAAAGAAACGACCCAGGTACGAGTCGGGTCGTGTCCCAGGGATACGGCCAGGTCATGGCTGTGCGGTAACGAACGATTCTGCAACAGGTTTAGTAAATTTTCCGTTAAAAGTGCACGTACGAATGCCTGTGAGGAGGGTCCGTTTGGGTCCAACCGAAACGTTTTAAAACTTTCAGCAATTTTATCATGCGACGACGCACTCTGCTGATACACACAGCGGAAATATTCAGCTACCATTTGGTGCGTCCATACGACTATAATATATTATCATGACAACTATTTGAGTATACTCAATGAAAATAAGTGATTCAACTTCTGAAGCATTAACTTAAATCAACTATATTACATTGACTGTGGATCTCAGACTTTTAATAGATACAACGAAAACAAAATATTCGAACTATTTTTTTTTCGTTTTGAGTCTATTGTAGCCTAATAGTTTTTAAAATTAAAGTAGATGTATAATATAAAAACAAAATTCTAGTAATAATAATAATTACACCATTGCATCTATAATGCTATGTGGTAATCATCTTTTGACATCATTATTCAAATTTCAAAAAACAAAAAATCAGGACAGAAAAGTTATTGATGTGAATAAACGCAGAGCGACATCCTGTTTGTATATTGTAATAGTATACACTTTGAGAATGAAATGAAATTATTACATCACTCCTCGTTTTTTTTTATATCTATTTTTTAAGACTACAAATACGACGAATTTACTAAAACGTATAAAAATGTTATCATCCCGATTTCGGTATTAGGTAATTAATTATTTTCTTCCGCGAAACGGAACTAATTCAACATTGGACCGGAACGTGCGTGCCGTAGGTACTTATATTAATATATTTATAAACACTGTCTGTTTCACATTTTTCTTTGCTTTTTACATAATTTATGTAAACATTCAGGGTCGTTTACCTAGATTAAAAGTTATTGTCGCGCAAGTAAATTAAACAGTGTTAATTTTTTTTTTTAATGATATAAACGAGTATCGAAACATCAACATTACTAAATGTAAAAAATAAATATTATCAAAATTTATTTTTATTTTTACGCCCGTGCATTAATAAAAGTAATACTGTTCTCAACGTATGTGAAAATGAATTTACATGTGTAATAGTATTCACGTGTGATACGAAAGATAAATTCATTAATTTTAATAAAACTGTTTTCATCAATTTCGAACAATGATCTATATACTAATAATAATAGAATAGAAATCTGTTTTAATCAATAAAACTAGCTTTTGAAAACACGTATATGAAGCAACAAAATTCAATTATCTATGCAATGTAATATTATATTATAATTCATTTTTCTTGTTGTAAGCATGCAATTTTTTTTCACATTTCGTTTTTATACAATATGCACGTATATTACAAAATATTAAAATCTGTGATTACACACCATATACATAATTCATAAATACTAAATAGTTATAATACTTATGTTATATTTTTTTGTTACACATATTGATGTCATAGTGCAAACACAATATATATTTTATGGTTATTATAAGTTAATAATCTAAACGTAATTTATATATTATGTAATCACGAATATAATAATATCTACATTTTGGACTATTATTAATTTTGATATAGTTGAATAGTCCATAATATAAAACATCAATCACCAATCTAACATTTTTATTAGAATAGTTAAAATACTCAAAGTTGTTTACAAATAAAATAAAATATATTATTAGTTTATTTTTTGTTTATTAATAAATTATTATTGATGTTTAAAGTTTTTTATAATTTTCAATTGTTTTCACCTTTAATTTCGTGATGATTTATTATATCGATTTGACTCTTCGATCATTGGCATAATATTGTATATATTTAAAAAAATGTATAGGAATTTTTTATTTTTGTATTCATGGATTATTTAATGTTTAGAAAGTAAGCTATCGATAATGTGGATCTATGTTTGTCGCATTAGGAAAAAGATTATCAATACCATACTTTGTCGAAACTATATATTGTTTAATACATTTAGATGACTGATTGTTTTTCACAAAAGCGCATTTTTATTATTTTAATTCAGATGATATATTATGTTAACTTTTAAGTTGTATTTTGGTTTTAAATTTTTTCACAGCAAAATAAATTTATTAAAATAGTAACATGTTTTTTTTTTTACATACATAGGTACTAACTTAGGCTTATAATATATTCAATAAATTCTAGATTTCCAGTAATTCGATAAATTTATTAGTGTAAAGTACAATGGTTTTTTTTTTTTTTTGTTATCTTGGTTTGTTAATAGTTTTTCTTCTAGAAGTACTCCAGAACTGACATATTTCTATACTGAAGGTTTTATCTAGATTCTAGTTGATACTTTAAAAAGGCCGTTTTAAGATTGTGTCAAAAGTTTTTCCGAATGTAAGGTAAAACTAACGTCAACTGTTGAACAATTTATAAGAAATATTACCAAGCGTAATTTAGTTGTTAAAATACTCCCTTAATTGTTTTTTGAATGCAATAAAATATCATAACCCAATCTCGCTCTATCATGCCGTTAGGTACTTTCCTAGTTGTCATGTTTCACACATCGATGGTTTAGACAAGGAAAAGTAATTTAAAATTATAGTTTTTTGAAGACCTTAATAAAAATCGTTTACATTTATGATTACTTTTTTAAAAACATTGTTCCATTCAATTTACGAATTTGCGTGAATCGTATTTTATTAGGTCATTTTGCATTTTTTGTAACTTGTATACAGGTTTTTTTTTTTATTAAGCCTTATACCTATTGATGTAATAAAAATAATAATAAAAAAAATATTATCCTTGGCTAGAGCTGATATAATCCGGTGGTCATAGGAAGTTTATTTTGTTGGTTAGAACTTTCTTCTTCCGTGAAATGTTTTTTTCAATAAGCTAAAATTAAAAAAGTTAGATTATGATGTATCGTTTACAAATAAAAAAAGCGTTATAAATATTTAATCACAAATATATCTATAAGTATTGTTTAATACAAGTTTTAAAGTATTTTTCCAAACTAACTTAAAATAAATTATAAAACAAAAAAATTTAAATGCAAGGTTATTTTCTTAAGATGAACCTGACTATATTTTGAAAAACATTAGTTGTTTTTGTTTTATTGAAACTTTTAACAACAAACTATAATATATTTATTTTATAATTATAATATTGTTATCCTGTTTCCTTGTTTGTTAAAATCGTATCAAATTTAGATTTTCAAGTGGAGAACAATAATTTTAATACTAAATATATAAAAGATATATTTTTATTATTACTTAATTTTTAACTAGAACCGTAATTAAAATCAACTAAAAAAATTAACGGTTTCGATTACCTTATTCTGGTCGTATAAAATAGGGATATAATTTATAGGAAACTTTATAGCTATGAATTTTTTTTTATTGTGAATTCTTATAAATTTAGTTAAACATTTCCACAAATTACATTATATTGATTCCAATAATTGAGTACAATTATTTTACATTTTAATAGGATATATTGCATATTTGGTATATAATGTACGTTATTACAATATATTACTTTAAATTTAAACCCAAAAAATGCATATTTTATGGCATGTTTAAATTAAACTAATATAAAGGCTAGATATTGCATTATATTTCACTAACAATTTTAACTTCATAAAATCTTTAAATCTATTAGAAGTATCATAGATATTTTTATACGAGGATGTAATATTAACTAATATGACACTTTAACACAATGATTATCAAAAAAATTATTGTTAATAATGTCATTGCATATATCAGTGTATTATGATTTATGGAACAATACATATTTTACTATTATATATGTTGTATACAATTTAGCATTAATCATTAATAGACATTGAAACAAATTATTTTTAAGAGTTTAAAAATATTATCTTATGTGAGGGAAAGGTCAATAATTTGAGGTTCAATTATTGTATGTATGGTGTGTTTTTCTTTGGTCTTTATTAAGGATACATTTCATCTATAAAACTGTCAAATGTTTAATTAGAAACTACTCGAAACTTCAAATTTAAGTTATTTTTTTGAAAACATTAATATTATTTTTAAATCAGATAATTAAAATGGTTCATTTAGTGATAATTAAGTTTGGACTGTAGAATCGGAGAAAAAGTAATTACAGATGTCTTTTATTATACATTTTTTAAATGTTTTTCTCCAAATATTCAGTAAAAATGTAAATTATGTTGGTAGTTTATAACTATATAAACTATTAAAATGTAAATTGAAAAAAATTGATTGTACTCTATTACTTTATTGGTGTTAAGTTATGTGAACAATAAGCTTGTACAACAGTAGGCAGTACTACTACAATATATTTGTTTTAAACTGTTATCAAATACAATTTTTTTTAAACATTGCCATAATAAAAATAAATGAAAATACTTCATAGATTTATTTATTCTTTCGTATTTATAATTAATGCATCAAGTTTTTAATTTTGATAATATTCATTAGTAGCGTTCAATTACTAAAATAACCTTGAGATTCACATGAAAAATTATTCTATTACTAATGAAATACCTACCTATTGGTAGTTCAATTTAATTGGTCGAAATGATTTATCAGTGTATACTATACATTTGTTATATTTAATACCGAAATTAATATTTCTTATACATCAAGAAATACACGATGAAAATTATACCAGATTATAATATCTACTTAGTTAGGAATTGTTTACATCTGTTATTTACATATTTTGAGTTTATGAATATTATTCATAACGCTAATAATTTATATCCATCATATTCCATCAAATTATTTTCAAATGTCAGAGAAAATAACATTGACAAAAATATTTCAAAGAAAGAACAAGTACACTTTCATTCCAAATGGAACGTTTATTGGAAACCATATATTTTTAATACTATTATATTTAGCCTATGAATACATATACATAGGTAGTATAAAAATATTGAGTCATATTTAAATATCCACTATACATTTATTCGTATTAAAGAGTTTATATTATAATAAAGCTACAATATTGACAATAACTCAAAATTCAACTTTTACATTTTTATATTAGTTGTGTTTGCTTGACACTTATTCGATGTTGGTATATATATAAAAAAAATACTGCTACATATTTCTATTTTCTTATGTGAAAATTCTAGTCCGATGTATGTATGAAGGTATTTTATAATTATTAAATAATTATAAATCAAAAAATACATTATTATAAATGAATAGAATGAAAAAAAAATTCAATTTTAGTATTAAAAAGTGTTCTGAATTTAAGTATAGAATATAAACTACGAAAAAAAGGAAAACAACGGAAATATCTCAAAATAAATACAAAATCAAACCAAAAAAAGTTAAATAATCAATTTAACTTCTGTACTGTTTAATAACAATAACTTCCAACTTCTATCGATTGAGCCACGTTGATAATGAAATAATCCGTACAGGTAAATAGTATTGTTCCTTAATAATTAAATGTCGATCGGTAAATATAAACTTATGTCACGGATTTTAGTGACTTTATCTAGTAATTTTCGGGATTAGAATTAATTTAGATAGGTTAAGAGGGTTGTGTACTAATATTTGTTGCCGTTCAAAAGCGTGGTATAGTTAAAACTAGTGAAATTGACGTAATGAAATGATAATTATTATTTATTTTAATGACAGATTTGAATTAAACACGGTGTATATACAATTCGCTAATATCCAAAAATTTGATTAGTAAGTTTGAAAAATGTTTGAAATACAATATATCATTTCAAAAATAACTAAAATTAAATTGAAAAAAGTTACCTAATTGATTATGTGTATACTTGAGAGTTCAAATCTGTTTATAAACTTTTTATAATATTTATCACTTCACTTCATTGATCGCACCGATAAACTTAAAACGGGTAGTTTATTCTATGCTGCAAGTGTGAAGGATAAATACAACGAATTTATATATACAGAATGATTCTTTTATCAAACAACACTCATTATTTCAAAAAGTATTAATGTTTTTGAAAATATTTTTTACATAGTTTCAAGTTGTTAAAAACAACGTTTTTATTTATATTTTTAAGTATTTAAACGAACGGAGTAGTGGACAAACATTTTTCGGGGTAACCTTATACCACTCCACTCCGCGCTACTAAACTAAATACGTATAACTCATAAACTACTCGCTCTAAATTCGATTTTTATGTATCAAAATACCCAAAAAATTATTCTGCTTTGGAATATAAAATTAAAAATCTATGTTATCATTTAAAAATTAAAAAACTTAAAAAATTATAAAGATAAAAAATATAATTTTTTAATAAAAATATTGTTTTTTTAACAATTGAAAATATGTAAAAAAATATTTTCAAAAACAATACTTTTTGAAATAATGAGTGTTGTTTAATAAAAGAATCACTCTGTATATATTGCTAAACAATATACTATACCTACAATATCCCAAAGGGGATTCCCTTGGGCTTTGAAAGTTTCACGAATTGACCTCGCGTGTTCAATTAGAAATCTCTCAATTTTCTTAATGTAAAATATTTATTAGAAAAAAAATTAATCGGATTTTTATTTTTACTGTTAGAAAAATTGTTCCATACATGCTCTATCCGCTAACCAATTATACTTTTAATAACTCAATAACTTTGGTTAATATAATTTTTATTAATTTGTTTTATTTATATACCAATCATATTCACTGGAAAATAAAAATTATAATACTCTTTCGAATAATAATATAGAGGCATAGGATAAACATTATAATATATGTATATGTATTTAGTTAACCTTTTTATTTTAAATATTTGAATAGCAAAACGAACGTATACTATTATTATCTATTATTGTTAAACTATAAAAAACCGATTAAAATGTTAACGTATTTTGTTTTCAAATCGTATAAAATAAAGGTCCTACGGCTGTTACTCGAGAAAACTCTCCACAAAGTACCACGAGTATTAAAAGTTAAACCGTTATCGTCTTTAATTGGCTGAACAAGTGTTATCCTATTCCAAAGATTAAATTTAAATTAACTAACCCGCGCACGCAACGTATGCACGCAAAAGTTCATCAGCACGCTAGTAACCACAAAATCCAGTTTGTCAGACTGTTATATACCTATGTACTTAAAAGTTTTGCCGGACAACCGTGGATTATACGATAGTAAAATATCCGTACAACGATTTCGTTGCTACCCACACTCATCCGCCACAAACCAACATTCGTAAATGAGTCGTCTGCGGGGAGTACACGCAATCACCGATGGTCTACGTTCATCTTCTTCGCCGTTTCTTATACGCCCACTTATTCGAAACTACTTTAGTAGAATGATCGCTAGAAAATAAAATTGCAACCATATTATATAATACGTAGCAATAACAGATAATTATACTATGTAAAAGAAACTTATGCTCACGTTAATTTCTCACTTCATTCCGATATTCTCTACTATTATAGTAGTTCAACTGAAAAACAATTACGGTGTATTGTATATTATATTCTATATGAAAATTAAAAAAAAAAAATTATCAAATCGAACATTATACTGGTGGAAATCAGAGAGATTACTTAGTGGCTCTAAACGTTGTAAAAAGTTTTATAAACTGTTATTTTCAGCAATAATCTCTTTGATATAGCTAGGCACTTTTAATTGGGTAATGTGTGATCAATGTTCTCATCGCCATGATAATTAAGTATTTTTTACGTGGAGACTTATTATAAAATTTTTGTTTTTAATTACTACTTCCTCTCTGCAAAAAAATAAAAAAAAATAAATATGCACTATATTTCATTATTATAAGCATAATAGCATATATTTATTTTTAACACATTCCTACACAATACAATTTCAAATTTATATTTTTTGGGTCTTAAGACATACTCGTATAGGTGTTTGTATATCGTATTATGTTTTTATGTAAATAATACAGATATGCGTTGCCTCGTTTTAAGTCTTGAAGACAGAACTTTAATTAAATTTATGTTTATATATTGTCGTCTATTATAGGCGTTGATAAAATGATATAGGTGCATAAACAAATATTGAATTTATATATGCATGTAATATACAAAACATAGTTATATGTTCACTACAAAATTTAGGTAAAGAAGTCACTGTCGAGCGGATATAGTTGCTTTGGTATAGGTATAACACAATTTAGTTGTCTGCAGACCTTTATCTCTCTTATAAAAAATTTACTAAGCATACGATCGTTTCTAGCTAAGAGCTTCAAAGACGCTTGTCATTAGATTAGTACGTAGTCATCCATGCGTGGTATTTTTTGAAAATATATCTTTTAAAAACACATTTTTAGATACATTTTAATAGTGAGATTATTTTTGTTATATTAAATTTATATATCTTACACATTATATAAATGTTCTAGTAAATATAATTGACAATGCACCTACTGTGGTTTATAAATAGGTAGCTGAATTATTGAAATATAATACTGAAGAAGTATTACTGTAATAGCATCTTTAGAAATTGCCATGGATATTGTTTCAACGTACATAATCAAAATTGTTATTTGTAATAAATGTTTGTACCTAATAGATAATCCTCAAAACAGTCCTATCCGGAGTCAACAGTTATTATTAATACAGTGCGTAGACAATTTAAGTATGTAACGCAGCATGTAGTCGTATATACCTACGTCGGGAACAAAATAAATATATAATACGACTTTGTCGACTTTACATTGTTAAAATAAGAAATATTAAAACAGAAACTAATAAACGTATTTTTGTTTGAGACGAATTATTATTATTTATCCAATACATTTGGAGTGTATTTTTTAAGTAAAAATGTGTATTATAATATGATGTTCTTCTGCCCACAGTAAAATATTAAATAAATGCAATACACTACTAGCTGCAGTGTATTAAATATATTATGGTTTCAACTTCAATTAATTTATTTTTTATAGTTGGCGTAAGAAAAAATTCTCTCAACGTAGTAAAAAATTCATAATTTGAACTAAAGGATATGAATTTATGTTTCGCCAATACACCGGAAATAGTTAAATATAAATATCTAATAAGTAATAAGTACAGAGTATCGACTAAAAAATCTGTTGCATTCATTCTCGGAGTCTAGAGATATATATATATATACCGCCTAGCGCCTACTATACGCAGGTCAGATTGTTTTGACTTGTTTGTTTCTTATATTATAAACGTATACACGAAAATCAACTTAGAACATTTTATAGCATAAAATCTTGACTGTTAACGAAATTAAAATGAGCTAACGTTGGTTATGAAACATTTTTAATATTGTATTTGAAATTAATAAAATTGAAATCATAATAAAATATATTTAAAACCGATGAGTTGTTTACTTTTTTTTTTAATAAAAAACGTAATGAAGAAAATATATATATATTTTTAATTTTACTAAACAGATACAAGAACTTTTAACTTTGTATTAAGTGATTACATTTTTTTGTTCAAAACCTCTACCGTTTTATTCCATGAGAAATATTGCAGACAATATTAAAACTGTGTCGGTGATTCAATTAAAATCTACTGTAACCACAAATTAGCTGAGGTACTGACCACGAATGAGGACGTGATATTTAGGTCATCATGAAATGCTGCATGTCTAAACAACACGTGATATAGGTAATATACTAGTGATATATGGTTAATACGTTTATACGCGTGTTATTACTATATTGTTTTATTTTTAAATTCCAATACAACAAGTTTTATTAAAAACTGTGTACGACAAAACTATACAACATAATAAGTAACAAGTTGAAGAATTTTGTTAAATATTTACCTAGTATTTGTTTCATAGAAACCATCAATGCCATTATCTAACAATTTATGCACATAATTTTATATAAAAGATATAAAAGTGTGAGTTGTAATCTGAAAAAAATGTATATTTTTTAGGCGCACTAGATATATTTTTTTTTTTATCAAAAATCGAAGAATAATATATAGTGAAAAGCTGTAAGTACAATAAAATTCGTTTTCAATTCATAACATTATAAATATACTTTTAAATTAATTAAACCCATTTGTATAGAAGACATATAATTTCAACCTCATAATATTAAACGTTATACCATGATCAACAATACGTTAAGATTCCATACAACTGTTTTTAAGAAAATGTAATTAAATAAAAATAAGGTTGTATTTTAAATCGATATTAACTATTAAGTAAGCATGAAAAAATGGATTATTCAAAAAATTACGAGTAAAAATATTTTTTTAAATGTCATCAGTTCATTTTCTATATTTGTAGGTTCTATTATACTGGATTGCACTCGTGTGAAATTTAATTAATATTGAAATTTCAACTTTATGGGTAAAAAAAGCATATTCTATATTAAAGTATAAATATACCATTAATATAAAATATTTTTAATAACGCTAATCACAATTATTTATAATATAAATATATAAAGTATTATAATAATTACAAGAACAATACATAAATGCTATGTCCACATTAACTATACATAAATGTATAAATAGAAAATAAAATTAACTAAACTATAAAAATATAAATGTATTATTATAAAATATTAAAACTGTCTGATATTTTTCAGTCAGTGTAGTTTTTCATATGTAACCATTTATCATTGTATTCAAATTTAATTCATCCTGTAGTATCTATTCAATGATGAGTTACATACACTTGATACCCACTTTACACTAGAGTACCCTGTTTTTTTTTAGTTTGTATGTTGAAAATAATTTTTGCTCCTTTGTCGAAAAAATTGGAAATTCTTTAAACGAAGTTTTTTGAATTTTTTTTTCATTAGCTTGTTACAAAAAAAAAAAAACTCAAGTCAAAATTTTCCCACGCCATAAATTAATTTCACTATAACGTTTTGGAATTCATTAATAATTTTTCGAAAAAAACCAATTAAATAAATCAACAAAAATTAGTAAATTAACAGTCTTTGGTTACAGCTAATATTATCTACTAATGAGAAATCTTAAATTACATTTTCGATCTTTAACTATGAAAATTAAAAATTTTATAAATTGTTAACTACAAAATTACAGTCTTTACTGTAGGGGAGGGGGAAAAAATATTTAACACGTATTTTCTATATTTTTTCTTCTCTTCTACACCATAAATTTCGTCTAAATTATTTTTTTTTATTATCTCTCACAAATTTTCTAACGTCAATGCTCTTTTCTTTAATAATACCATACTAATAAAAGCTATAATTAAATTTATTCTAAAAATTGGGTTTAAAATTTAACTGTATGAGTTTTATACGTTAATTGTTCCTTTTAATTTTATTTTAAATTTTACTTTTATATACGAGTACACTAGTTATTATTGCCAGTCATCATTATTTTTAATTTAAATGCATTTAATTCATTTTTTTCACTTCTTTATTATTATTAAATTATTATGTATATTTTTTTCTCTCTTTTTTGTTCATGTGATTTGTCCTCAAATAAGTATTGAGATATAATAATTTCTTGTTAAAAATTCATTAAATATAAACAACAAAAACATTTTTATACATTTTGTAACATCAAATGTTTATAAATATAAATCGGGTATATATATATAGTTAAATATTTTTTAAAGTAAAAACTTACGAGGAATCTAGTATTAAATTTTCAAAATGTTCAATCCACCAAAACTATTTTATTAATTTTAATATGAAAAAAATGTTATATATACATATCTTATCTATAAATAGCCTAAAATGTGTCAAGATATTTAAATTATTATAATACCGTGTATAGAAAGCAATAAAAACTTCCCCTCGCTCAGCTCGAAAGTTAATAGCAATTTTATATCGAAAAAAAGTGTTGTAAAATAAATAACTATGTAGGTATATGCTATATAACAAAAAAACTGTTTTATTTATTATACTTTATGAATAAAAACTAATAAATAGGCAATCATAATAGACCTTTTACGTATAAAATTGCATGTTTAACAATTTAAGTAACATATATTTTAAATTTATTTTTTCGTTTGCTGAAATCTCAAAAATTATATTTATTTTGTTTCTAAATGTAATTTCAGAGGTAGAAAATGCTGTGAGGATCGTGAATAATATTAAATTATTTACTCCCAAATAGTATTACTGTATAATTTATCCTTATTTAATATAAATATAATATTGTGTTGAAATATAAAACACATTTGTCTTTTTAAAGTAAAGTTATTTACATTTTACTAGCATCTGTTATATGTACAAGAAAACTAGTAAAATAAGGGAACATAATGTAATATAATACATATAAACTTACTATACATTATACCTTACGGTATTTGTATATATATATGTAATACAGAGTGATTTTTAATCATTTTCATCGAACTTTTTTTTTAGTAATTAAGTTATTAAATTTATAATTATTTATTTATAATAAGTACTTCATGCAATTGCTTTAATTTCTTTAGATTTTATACTGTACTGTATTGTGCTCTTTTCCAAATAAGAAGTAAGAACCACCATTGTTTTTCTATAAATTGTTAACAAGTTGATTTTTTTTTGAAAATGTTGATGTATCTAAACTTAAATGAATAATTTCTGAGTTAATGAAATATAAGTATTAAAGATAATAGTCTTTAGAAATTAAAAAAAAATATTAAACGCATGTAAAATTAATTAATATAATTAATTAATTATTGTAAAATAATAAAATGTCTAAAAGTAATTTATTTTACAATTTAAATGAAAAAGGGTACCAAGTTTTAATTTGTAAAAATTAGTTGGTATCGCCACAAAAAATATTCTTTACATGGTATAAAAAGTAACCTAACTAAAAAAAACCTAAGACGTATAGGTACTTAAAAATTAATAAAAAAAAAAAATAAAAATTTAAATTGATTAATTACTGAAGATAAGCAGTGAATGTACATTTTACATGCTTGGTGAATCATTCTGTTTTCTGTATGATGGTATATTATACAACCGTTTACGGTTTATAACAAATATAATATAATTTTAAATGTACTTTTATAATATATTTGTATTAGGGTTTATACTACATACAGTATAGACATATATTTATTAGTAGTATTTATCATAAATATAGTAAGAGCTATAGCTCTTTCCCTCTTCCTTTCTCTCTCTCACACACACATACACTGATAGTTTTTTATCATTTCCCAATTTTGATATTTTTTGGAACATTTATATTCTGATTAATCTTCTGTTGAAGTTGGAACAAATACAAATATACCATTGTACAAACGTTTGAAACAAATGTATAAGTAAACTGAGCATTAAATGGCAGAAACGTTGATCTAATTGATCAGAATGAAGGACAAATAACAAAGTCAGGGTGACTTTGTAGGCTAGGGTAGCCTACTGCTTCTACTTGGTTATAATATTTCTATAATAGAATAATTAGATACAATTAAATAATTTACCTACTATTACGTACTGTATCCTTACTATAATATAGCTCAACTATTTTTTTGCTTTAAATCGATTTACTCATCCTGATTCGATATTTTTACCACATTGCTTTACATATTGATCAAATAACCTTATGAAGTACTTATATTATGTACATAAATATGATATGCAATTATTTGTATAAGTAAAGATTATGATACCGAAATACCTATTGTAAAATATTCTACAAGAGATTTGGTCTGAAAAAAAAAATAATAATGCCTCTCCTTGTTGTTTGACTTAAGAGTGATCTTCAACTCACTGTGTCTGTAGCAATCAGGTAAAAATCTTTTTGTAATTCTTAACCATTTATGGAAGATTAAAACTTAAGATGTCTATATTTTTCAGCCCTTAAACCTTTAACTAAGATGCGTTAATGTAAAAAGTTTATAGAAATGAGAGGTTCATAATTTTCACTATAGGTTTTTTATGTACGAATATAGACAGTAATTATATACCATCATTATTTTTAAACATGTATCAATTAAACGTTAATATATAATATTCAATACATAAAAGGTATAAAAGGATAGCATCAAAGGTTAAAACTAATTAATAAGTTAAATAAAAAAAAAAAAATGTTATTGATGTACATAAAAAATTAAAACAATAAACAAAATAAATAAATATAATTATTTTACCCAAATCTGTATAAAATAATATAATAATATTAAAACGTATAACATACATTCTAATATCGCTTATTATTCTTGTTTTGTTATATATATATATATATATATATATATAGGTTTTTTAATAAATCTATTTAATTTTTATCTGTTAATTACTTTAAATTCTAATTTAACTCCATCCTTTTCGTAGTCATGACTACAAATGACTTTTTTCTTTGAATTAATACTAGTGTTTATTATAAACATTATTAATCAGTGCACGAATTGGTATGATGGGACTCAGGGAGGTGGAGCTTCTCTTCAATTGTTTATATTTTCAGATCGCCCCTTTTCAGTTATTATACGTTTGGTTAAGTTTAATCATTGTAAAGAACGCCAATATTAGTAATATTTTTTAAGTTTTGGAGTCTCCTTTTTTTATTTTTTATTTTTCTAATTTTAACATTGTTAATAATGCGTCCAATCCAGATTATTGTAACACATAATATAATAATATCTATTAAAACAAATGCTAACTTGTAGCAATAACAAGATAATGACATAAACTTTTCCAAAATACATAAAAGTTATTCAATGGCTGTAGCCCATAAGTGAAACCCACACGTAAACCAAAATCGCAAAAAAACTACCTTTTTAACAAACCATAAGTGCAAATAAATTTTACAGATATAAAGTGAATTGAATAAAACTATATATTATAGTATATTAATTTTATTAAAATTTTACAGCGATATAAAAATGAGTTAAAAATTAAAATTACAAATTTGTAACAATTAGCATAATTTATTATAATGAGCATCTTAAAATTAAATTTGAAATTTGAAGCCCACAGTTTTTAAGTAGTCCAATCTGGAAATTTTTTCTATGTACAAGTTCCATGCTTTTAAATTAAAATTGACTTTAGATCTATCAAATATCATTTGATATAAGTTTTACTATATATAGTTTAAATACAGTATAGTTATCTTCAATGATTATCAACCGTCACCGTAATTTGTTACGATAAAATACGATACGATAATTATAATATTAAATTTCAATTAAACTCGATCACTGTTGATTTTAAAATATAAAAATACTACCTATATATTTAAAAAATAGTTATAATGATCATCACATTTTATACTGTCACTTATTGTGTAACGGGTACAATATATTGTATCAAGTGTTAACAATTCATTTTTGTGGTTTTATTCCACTACTAAAGTATATTAAAACGCAAAACGAATTTGCGCTTTTGGTCTATCGAAAAAAATAGATGATTTGCGCACTTCAGTGTCACTGGCTATTTAATAACATTACAATTGTTAGCTATTAATAATTAAATACAATTAATTATTTAAAATATATATTTTTAATTATAATTAACCAAAAAAACAAAAAAAAATTATAATTGTTTTTTAAATACTAGTTTTTTTGTTAATTTAGTTTATGAAACACTATAAACATAATAACCAACAATAATTACAAATTTGACTTAATTTTTCAAATTAAAAATATGTTTTCCATAATCCAGGAAATTAACTTATCCACCTACTACTCAAGTATCAATGAAAATTTTGAAAACATTTTATAGACTGATATTTGTATTTTAATCCTTTGAGATATATATGTATGATGTTGCCTTGAAAATATCAGGTACCAACCACTGGTATAACGGGATACGGTTAAAAACTTTTCGTTTGACGAATATATTAATAACATTTATACTGAAGTCATAAATGCCACATGAGCCGTTCTGTTATTACGAAATTCGTATCTCGTATATGTACATTGTAGATTAAATTCAAAACTATTGATGCAATGTGTAATAAACTTCTCCTTATTGAACACAAGCCAAGTATGTAATAATATAGTAATGTATTAAGCATTTTAAAATACCTAGTAACGACTTTGGAGAGGACTGATATGTAAAACGGTTATACAATAAACCCAAGTCTCGAAAAGTGAATAGTACAAATTCGTCGTGTTCAAATTGATTGAATCTCGTTTGCAATAATGTAAGAAATAATATGACATAGAAAAAAATGATTTGTCCCAACTACAGTAAAAACTGTAAAGAAAATATCAGACAATTTATATATCTATAACGGAAAAATAATTTCCTCCGCTGTTTGAATATTTGAAGCGTTAAGTTAATGTTGACTCCCACATATTTTCCCTACTGTAAAAATGTAATTCATTCTTGTACAAATATGTCACGATTCATGGATATATATTTTTCATATTTTTTTTTATAATTTGTTTTTATCTGTAGGTATGCTGTTTGCTATTTAATATGTACTCATTGTGGCTTCAGTCCAAACTTGAGAAAAATAATCTAACGATTAGTTAAACGTTTTTATATATTTTTGTAGGCGGGTAATTTGTTGTATTGATGAAAAATTAATGTAATATGATGTAAGAAAAGAAAATTATGTTAACAATTCTGTTTAAAAATTTTAGATAATAAATATAAATACAAATTTGATATTTGTCCACCTAAATAAAATAAATAGTATTTTTCCAATAGTATTGTTCCATAAAATTAAAGATTACATAAAACCTATAATAACTATCTAAAGAATTATAAAAATCAACCATAATGGGTACCCCCCCCCCCCCAATCAGCTGATATGTTAAAATCTGTCGTACCATAAAATGTTAGGTAATAATATTAATACCTATATTAATAATTTTTTTAAATTAATTAAATGTGTTAAGCGTATAAAATAATTACACATGTCGTTTATTAATTTTTTTTTTATTTGTTTAATACATAGCGTTACATTGCGTTTTGTTTGGTTTAAAATCAAGGATTATGATGCAACAACCAAGAACTCCCACATTTCATTACTAGTTATCTTAGTACGAGAAAATGATGAGCTATTTCAACAAAGAACTCACAGCAGTAGAGGAAAGTTAATATAAATTAATTTATATTAGATCTTTGAAAACATTTTTTGGATAGATATATACATTTTACATATGCATTGCTTTAAATAAATTATTGTCATTTGGAAAATCATGACTCTTTAAAAATGTTCAATAATTTTTTAAAAATAAGGGGAATTTTTACGTTAAATTATTAAAACCATTAAATGCTGATAAGCATTACGAATTTAAAACAATTATTTTATCAGAGGTTTCAATTTTTCCCCAATAGAAATTTATTTTAGTACTGTCTACGACGTGATGATAAAGTAATCAACAAACAGTGATTTTTGACATACACAATTTTGAATTTTTAATGTTAAACTGCAATAATATTATTTACTAATTTTAAGTAAAAATAGCAAAACTATAGAGTAATAATTGTCAGAATTATAAAAAATTGTAATTTTATAGTACTACGATATATTTTAAACATTTTAATAAAACGAATTTATATAAATTTTTAAAGTATTTGCAGTGTATAACAATAATAATAATAATAATTGTGACAATTACTTTATAGCTTTGCTTTTTTAATTAAAATTAGTTAATAATAATATTGCAGAATAATAATAGTTAAAATTTAAAATACAAGTCAAAAATAACAGTTTGTTGATTACTTTATCGTGTCATAAACAGTTCTTAAATAAATTTCTATCGGGGAAAAATTTAAATTTCTGAATAAACCAATTGTTTTAATTATTAACTGTTAAGCGAAAATTGTAATGCTTATCAGCATTTAATAATTTTAGTATTTTACGAAAACTTTTCATTATTTCTAGAAAACAAATGAACTTTTTTAAAGAGTCACGTTTGTCAATAATTTACTTAAAGGTAATGTATATGCAAAATGTGTAGCACCCTATCTAACAAAATGTTATCACAAAACTAATAAAAATTATTTTTTCTTTAATGCGGCAAACCCTTCGTTAATAATGCTATCCGTTTTTACGTATTCTGTTAACTGGTAACGAAATCCGGGTACTTTTAATGATTTCAGCGAGATTACAGGATTGCTGCTTAAAATGGGTCTATTTGAATTGTTTGCCGCGACCACATCCTCGGGCATTTGGATATAGCCTTCTTTGATCCAGGGATGTTGCAAAGCATCCTTTAATCTTGTTCGCTTATTGCAGTTTGGCTCCAGGAACGTTGCAATCAGATCTTTCAGTCGTCTACTTCGCATATTTGACCTCCGGAACGAATATTTTTTAGCCATCTATATTCGTGAAATATTAATATTGTTTAATGTACATATAATTAATCAAAACTCAGTCAATAAAAAAAAAAAATAATGAAATGCGCTTTATATTTAATAATTATATACGTTTATGTAACAGTTTTAATACCAAAAATTAGAAAAAACAATATTTGTTTAATAGATTTTATTGTAAAACCACAATAACATAATTAATTTACTTCTGATATGAATTTGAAGGAATGGGAATTTCTATACAGCTATTACTCTTATGTATAAGTTATGTGTTGTAATAGAAATTGAATTTAATAGGCTACTTTAATAATTTATAACATTGTATAGATACAATACATTACTTAAAATTGTGTTCTAACGACGATAGTTGAACAGTAGGTTTCCGATAGTAATTCAAAAATAAGACTGCTTAAAATTAATAAATCAGTTTAAATTATGTATTATTATAAATAATAGATATATTTATTTATTAGTGTGTAGTTGTAAAATATGATAGTACTATATTAGGTATAAAGTAAAGGTAAATTATATAGTGTTTACATTTTTTATTGACTAACAATTTTTACTTTAATTGTCATGGCAAGAATTTTTAACTTAATGTATATTATATATTGCTAAGGACATTAAGAAATAAAATGTCATAAGCGTTACACAATTATCCATTTATTGACGATTTTTATATTTGGGTTTTGTCTCTCTTCGATCAATTCAGCCCAGAATATTGTTTTATAGTTTTTATATTTAAAAACCACAATGTTTTTGTATTCAAAAATTGTTTTAAACGGTAGTCTATTTATTTAAAAATATTTAACTTATGTATTTGTATTATCTATTATAATATTTTTTTAGGTTTAAAATATTGATAAATTAAAAAAAAATACTTGCTTACAAACTGCATTCAATTTATATAATTTGATATTTTTAACTGCCCCAAAAAGTTCTCCAGAAAAAATCACATTATTGTAAATTCAGTCTTTATCTAATCAAAAAATACAGAGTGTTTCAAAAGTCTTCATCGGATTACAAATTTATATAGATAACGACCCATATACTAATGGAAACTCATAATAAACTTGGTTACCTATCTTATCTTTGAATCTTTCTATTAATATATATGGATCGTTTACCTGCGGCTAATAATTGCCGAGCTATATAGACTTGCAACCGTATGAAGACTTGATACTCTCTGTACAATATAAAATAATCATAAAATATTGTTATCTTTTTACACAACAAAAAACGTCGTTTGATGATATAAATAATTATTTTCTACGTCTGTGTCAAAGTCATTATTTTTCTTTTAACATTTAGGAGCTGGCTGATAGTTAGTTGGCTTAAACAAGGATCACTCGTACATTACATTTTTATTGGTATGTTAATGCCATGAATATATTATACCATTTTAGACATTTGTAGCATCCTTTATAAAAATTTTAATTTTAATACATTATTATATCTTATAAAATACATTCAGGGAAAACTGAAATCATTTTGAATATTTTTTGAAATTTTGGCATTTGCTGCAATTCTATCCTCCCCACACCTACACCGCTATACCATTGGCTTTTATTGATATCAAGAAATAATCAAATATTGTTATCAAATCTTATCATATTATCTTTAGTCTATCATATATTAAGATTATAATTGTATTTTTTCTGAAAAAAAATGTAGCTTCCACCCCTTTTAGATTTTTAGATCCATGCCTGATCAACAATTCGAATAAAAATAATTTAATAATTATATAATTCAACTGAAACCTATTAGGTAGGTATTAGGAAAATAAACAAAATCATAAGATTTTTATTTGAATGATAATTTTTTACTTAAAGTTTATATTTGTATTGTCTGTATATTTTTTAATGAGGACAAGTTTAAGTACACACAACATTACACAACTTTCTGTGAAATCATGAACGGACAATTTAGTTTTAGTGGTCGACACTGTATATGACAGTCGCTTCGTAAAGTAATGTGAAACCACCATTGTTACGTCATACCAGTGAAAACGATAGAATAATAAATGTGTTAACAAATATAGAACGTAAACAAAATAATAAGCAATGTCGAATGTACACATTTATTACTCTCTAATATATAACACTATGTTTTTTAATGATATATGCAATATGCATCAACCTACGACAAAATGTGAATAATTTATTTTCTCAGATTCTACAACTATTTATAAGTTATAATCACTAGGGAACACGGCAATGTTTTACAATAAGTCTAAAATTTTATAATAACTTTTACGCTTTTATAAATGATGTATTAGATTACATCGTACTATAGTTTCGATACTTTACAGTGAAATTTGTTCTATGTAGGACGTTATTGAAATGAACGATATTATTCAGTTATAATTTAAATTAGAAATAATTATGTATATGACTATAATCGACAATTAATTTTAATTTATAGTTATTTTGAAAGTTTATATTTTATAATTTATAAATATATTATATCATAATACAATTATCATTATAATTGATGATTAAATATTTTTTTGTCAGATGTTATATTTTAAATTATATATTATTATGTCGATTTAAAATATATAACTATGGTAATATATTATTATTAATCTCAAATCCTTTTAAATACCTTTCAAACTTGTCAAAATGGACTATTATCCTTAGTATTTAGTACATTAAGTTTAAACGACTCAAAAACTACATGTTTGAATTTCATTTGGAATATTTTAAAAAAAAAAACAGGGTGGTTCTCAATTCAAAAAGAAGTTTGTATTGCCACCGGACATTCATCATGAATTCTCATAAATAACATATCTACTTAGTCCAAACCAGCTTTGTAGTTTATATGTTTAGTTAATGATAAAACGATGGTAACATGGTTCATGAATCAGCACATTCATAAGTATGAATATATTATTATTTGATATATTTATTCACCCTTCTACTTCTCTTCGCTTATAGTTTTGTAGAGAATAATTTTATGTTTGATTTGAAATACCTATTTTAATATATTGATAAAAATGTAATCAGAATATTTTTTTCAAAAATAAACCCAGAGTCTCAGAGTAAGTACATACTAAGGTATTATTGTATTATTATATACTTTAAAAATATATTTTTTTCTCACTTATTTGTTATTCCCTTTGTAATAGTTGGATATCAATGTTTATAGTTAATACATCGAAATTTTAATTATAAAAATAAGTATTGGGATAATTAATATTTATTGTGCCTATTAATTTTCAACAAATTCAATACTATTTACTAGGTTTGGAAACACAATAATTTAAAAATATAAAACTATTATCCAGGATACGTCATATTTGATTATTTTTACGAAAAGTATTTAAAATAGTATTATTATTTTAGATGCTGAGTGAGCAAAAGAATGTATTGATTTTATGATGGTGTGTACTTTTTTGTTTTTATGTCTGTATACACAAAAACAATAGATAGTCGAAAAAATGGTTAGATTTTTAACTTTGCGAGTGATTTGAGACAGAAAATTGCATCTAATTTATAATTTATAATTTAAAGAGGTCAAAATTAAAATTTCCTAGTATATTTCAAATATATCAGAGAAAAAAAATGAAAAACAAGAATTTTTTATTTAATCATATTAAATATGAATTTTATTATAAAATCGATATTGTAACTCAAAAGCGAATAATGTAGATATCTACTTGAAGTTTTCAAAAAAAAGTTAATAGAATCATTTATTATTTATAATAAAATTTACAAAATATTTTAGCCTTTTCGAGGTATTTAAAGGCTTGAGTAATTTTCATTTCCCCCCCTTGTAAATACCAATTAAAAGTTAATTACAGAATAGAATGCGAATCACCTTGTAAGTTAATTTTTAATTGAAAAAAAATGGAAGTCCATGGTCACTATATTCTTTTATAAGTGTTTGTAGTTAAAATTTTGAAAAATTAATTTTTACTAACATTTTAAATTCATATTCAATATTTATTCAATATTAATTATTTATCCTTAAATGGTAATTAATCAGTAATTTACAGTCAGTAAATACTGGAAACGTTCACCGTTTCAACGTTTATATTATCATTTTTAATATATGATAAAATTTAAAAATGTGTTAACTGTTTTTGAGGTATTTATATTTTATATATGTATGACAAATTTTCAATTTTTTTTAGTTTGTTTTCTATAAATATTAATAAAAGTTTCCTCACAAATCATCTCGAAATTATGCAAAGATAATTACTTTTATACACATTTTAAGTTCAAATTTGACTGAAATTACTTATTTAAACAATAAATAACGTTTTTAACTAATATATGTTATAATTCAAAAACATTATTTGTAGGAACTTAAAAATGTTAACGTACATTATGAATTTTACTAAATGCAATGAATGAATAACATGTTAATTGATTTTAAGATATAGGTGACCTACCTATTTATAATATGAACTTATTCGCACTTTTTTACGGTCAGGTGATGGTATTGACTAAATAGTTAATAACGCAATAATATAATAATATGTAGTATAAATATATATTGTTATAATAATTATTAAGTATTAATAATAAAATAAATGCAACTTTAAAGCAATAGTCAAATCGACCGACCGCAATACTAATATCGAAAACCATAATAAATATCATGAAATGTACTTATTATAGTGACGTGTTATCACGTGAAAAGGACTGTTTCCGTTCAGAATAGGTTTTTTGTATACCTATACAATGGTTATATTATTGAATTCAAATTTAACACAGCCGTTACTGTGACCCACTGTACACCCAATGTACATCAGAGCGGTACCCATTTTTCACTATTTTTGTGTTCGCATGCGTTACATAATATCACCTGCTCACCTGTTTTTTATGCATTTCTATCTTATTCTTGTCTCGGAACGGTTCTGCGTTGTTGGCCATTACGAACAGCACGACACCTATCGCCCACACATCCACGAGCACCGGGTTGTAAGGTTGTTTTCCTGACAATAGCTCGGGCGATGAGTAGGTGATCGTGCCGCACGGCGTGTCCGCGCCAGGATTACGTCCCCGGTCAACGAACCTGGCGAACCCGAAGTCGGCTATACGCACGTTGTAGTTGTGCGTAAGTAGTATGTTCTCGCACTTCAGGTCCCTGTGGACTACGCCCATCCTGTGCATGTACATGAACGCATACAAGATCTGCATAAACCATGATCGAATTTGCGGCTCCTCCAAGGTCTTGTTTTGGAGGTATGTGAACAGGTCACCGTTCGCCGCGTACTCCATGTTTATGAAGACCTTGTATCCGTTCTGCAGTATGCTGTACACCTGCGGAAAAGGACACACTTTCAACGCATGTTGGAAATACCGAAAATAAATATTTTTATGTACTGAAATAAGTCCACCGTCCATGTATAAGTGGTCTAATTATTATAAACATAACTTTTTTTCCAATGTGTTTGAAATACGATTTTGGAAAATTATTTCTGAGAGTCAAAATTACTATAATATATGTAGTTCATAATTTATTTTTGTTTATCCAAAATAAAATACACATATTATGACCAATACGATTATTATTTACGTGTTTCTATGATAAATCTAAGATATCTATAGCTAATGTATTTAAATATTTTAAAAGTTGAATCATCTATTTATGTTCATCGAGTAGTCAAATAATGTTTTAGGTTTAAAGTTTTGGCACGAGTATATGGTGAAACTTATTGTATAATGTCCCTAGAGTAATACAAATAAGTGTACAATATTTTCAATAAATTCGTGACATGGCAACAATAAAAAGGAAAAAAAAACGAAAATCTATGCTTTTAAAATTCTGCCGGTTGTCTAAACAGGACTTTGATAAAAATGAAATCTTTAAAATGTCGACAGAAAACTTTTAAACGCAAATAGTTTCCAAAACTCATCTTTAACGTCGTTAATTCTCAGAAAAAATTCTTTTGTTTCTTGTAACTTATTTCTCTTTACTGAGTTCATGACTAAGAATTATCATTTAGGATCTGACTGTGGACAACATCAAAAGAAATAATACGATGGATCATCTGAGAAACCTCTAAAGATTGTGCTTGAAAAGAGCTGTTTTATAATTTACTAAAGATTATGAGATATGATATACACCTCAGTATTGAATATCAGTATATTATTACTCTAGGAACACATTTCGTATGTTGACATAATACATGTATTTATAATTCTCTTTTGGATTATTAAAAAACGTGACAATTATACTGTATATTGTACTTTTATACTCTTTACATTTTAATATTATTGTCATAAATATAATATATGTATTTTATATATTATAAACTTTCATTTTTTAAAGAAAAATTATTTCATTTTTAGTAAAATAAACTATTTTTTTTTTTGCCTTACGGCATTGTGACCGAATTCAACGAAAACAAATATATTTTATGTAATCTTGGTGATGCACAAAAGATATTCGTACGTGACAAAAAATTATATGGCTATATTTTTTTTTTATTCTATGAAATAGTGCCTTTTAAATCGATAATACTAAAAATGTGTTTTTGACAAAACATTTACTGTAAGCAGTGTAAGCTATACGATTTTCTATACTACGGGTTTAACTTAACACTAAAAATGTTTACTTTGAAGTGTTATTCGCTTTTCATTATTGCGTAGGTCTGTTTCTAACTAGAGGATTTCATGTTTGTAAATTACTTTATTCCAATAATGTGTTTTATTTGTGAATGACAAAGTTATTTGGTGGAATTTAATAATAACTATCTATATGTTTGACAGACACTAGTGTGGGTTGGTTTTCGGAGCACGCTAAATAAAGTTCACATTTTATTATACGAGATACATATGTATATTTTAACTGTAAGTACCACTGGTGCGAATTTACATTTCATAAATAAAAACAAATTTGTAATGCATAAAAATGAGTAGGTAACGAAAATTGTGTTTAATGAAGTGATATAGCTTCCTATAATATCACTAGGTATATTTTTAAAACTTAAAAATCATTGTATATAAATTCATCACGTGTGATAATGTACTGTAGATACTTTTTAAAGTCTATTAGACAAACAAATTTAAGATTGAATATAATAATAATTATTATTATTACGCTTCGTGTAATACACCTATTTCATACTTGCCTGCACAATATACGGATGCTTCAGTTTGACCAACATATCAAGTTCACGAGGCAAGAATTTCTCCGCGAACTTAGCGGAAACGCGGTTCTTGTTTATCACTTTTGTTGCGATCGTCATTGTATTTTCGTCTTCAGGATTTCCAAATTTGACTAAGTAAACTTTGGCAAACGCTCCTTCGCCAATTTTTTTCCATACTGTGAGATTATGTCTTCTTAGAAAAGATGTGTCCGATGTTACTATCATTCTTAAGTCTGAATGTGTAAAATGTGTTAATGTGTAATCTAAATTGTCTCTGTAAATCGTGTGCCGTGTAAGTTTGTGTGAGTTGTAATTATTAAATACGAGATAAACACTTAATATAGTTGCTATGGTAAGATAATTGTAAAATGTTTTACATACAATGAATGGTTTTGATTTTTTTAAACGTGGCATGCTATTGTTCTACCTAACATCTACAAACTACAAAAGAATACATAAAGTACATGCCTTCTTGTTGTCTGTATTTTTAAGCATCAAAATTTAAGGAAACGTGACGCTATTATACGTATCAGGTCAAACGTGATTTGAATTAAAAAATTACGCTTATAGTAAAGAGATTTCAATCAAAATAAGCTGTGTAAAATTATTAAAAATAATGTATATACTAGGTATTTTGAATTTCTATAGTTTGATTTTATAATAATTGTTCCATACTTATTTAATAAAAACCCGATACCTTATAACTCTTAACGGAAATATAAATATATATAGAATTAAAAAATATTCTTATGACACTGTCCATGTCAAATTTAACAATACCAGTAGATTTACTCTAGTTTTCTTAACCTCCGTTTAATGTTATTTACATAGTTTTTAACTATCATTTAGGTGGTGTTTTGACAGGAGATAAAATACAGATCTAAGAAAATACATAATTATAATAACTATTCTATTTTCTTTAGCTATCATAGTGTTGGATATATTCAATACATGTGTGCTAATCGCCTGTATTGTTGTTAATTCATAATATGATATGAAATTATCAACTTTTTTTTTAATATTAAATTCTGAACGGAGTGATGAATGTATTGATTTTACAATGATGTGTGTTTATTTTTAAATTTTTAAATTTTTTTTTGTGTCTGTCATCACGTTTTGGAGTAGTAATAGTGTTTTGATTTTTGACTTCAGATCCTCTTTGAAAAGTAAATTCAATCTGGTTGGTACTTTGAGGGGTCGAAAGTAAAAAAATTCCAGTAGTTTTCAATAGCGTCAGGAAAAACCCTAAAAAAGTAACGGAAAAACGGAAATTTTTACGCATTACGCATCAATTTTCAAAATATTTAGAACTTTTTTAAACTATTTATAGACCATTGAAATTTTTGATTTTTTACATCCATTATAGTGACCTACTTTCCATCACTACTATACAGCAGAGCGATATCCACTTGCCCATCTATTATTTTTTATTTTTAAAGTACAATTTTCATGTTGACTCAATTAACCCAGTAACAATTTTCTGTTTTATAAATACTTTAATATCAACGATGGTAACTATGTATTAACACTAATATTGGTAAATATATAAAAATAATATTAATAATAAGTTAGCTAATTAAAAATTTTATAATTTGTCTTCGAGGTGTTCATCTTTGGGTATATAGTTAGGATTACTTCCTGATATCATTTATACACAAAATTTCAGAACCACGAGTGCTGTAGACTCGACTGGACTCTGAATCGCCTATGCACACATACATCAAAACATTCCTTTTTATTAATAAAAATTAAAAAAATAATAATAACCATCTTCTTAACTTTAATAGTTAATTCTATTATTTATTAAATCTGAACCTATTTTATGTTTTTCGTATTTTTAAAATAATGTTTATCACTTTATTCTGTTAAGCTAATAATGAATTAAATAAACGTAATTTATTACCGAGTTTTTACTTAATTAATTAGAACGGATTCTAAAAGTAACAACAACTTAATAGCCGAGTATAATTATTTGTAAATACTGTAAATTGTGTAATAATAATACAGTTAAAAAGAACTAGTTTATTCGTTGTGAGTTTTATCATTTAGTTAAAGTATAGAAATATAATTCGTGTATCTTAATAAAAGTAATAAGTAATAACTAAAAAGCTATATTTATTCATTAAAACTGTTTACTCTGAAATATTATGCATGTATTATTTCAAAGCAAAAATCATTTAAGTACCTATCTTACTAATAAATCCACGAATGTACGACTAAAAATTCTGCCATAACTTAAATTTGAAAAATAAGGTAAGTTTAACAATTATAAATTTAAATTCAAGCAAATAGGTTTTGAATAAACTTTAAGTGTAAATGGCAATATTCCAGCATAATAGGTTTATAATATATTAAGATATTAAGGTTTGGAAATGAATATTGGTATTAAAATTAACTTATTAAAATTTTAGAATTATAGATTCTAAGCGAAGTGATGAATGTATTAATTTTACAATGATGTGAGTGTGTATATTTTTTTGTCTGTCATTTACTTTTGGTATTGTAAAAATAACTTTAAAAGTAAAAATGTTCAGTACTTTTTTTAATAATCAGAAAAAAATAAAAATGTTTACTGTAAACCAGTTTTTAATAAAATTGATTTCTTTATTTTGTTATAAATCAAAAATAAATAACCGTAGAAACTTAAAGTTTGCATAAGGTGTTAATAATATCATCTTCCATCATGGCTTATTTTTAAAATTTGTTGACTGTTTTTGAGCTATTTACAAACAAATGCAATTTTTAATTTATAAATTATTTTTTTAACTGTCAATGAAAATTGTTTTGATTGGACGAAAACCTAGTAATAATAATAATTTAATAAATCCTATGTTTCAGGAAAAATTTTAATCAACATGTCGTAATACTTATATTTTTTTCTCCTTTATTTGTAATCTACAAATTATACCCACCATTCACGAAGGGAATGTGGTAAAGGAAGGTAATAGTATACTTATTTACGGAAAGTTTTTATATGAGAATTCCATTAATGACATATTATTTTATATATTTTTTTAATTTTTCCATATTCTTCAAGTTAGAAAAAAATATAACGTTGTGTAGATTACTATATAGCTATATAAATACAACTTTTTAATTATGCTCTAAAGAACAATCTCTTGAATAAATATATTATAAAAAAAAATTATATTTTATTTTTGTACAATAATAAATTCTACTCGGTATAATTAAATTAAAGTATTAACATCAAAATAATTTCATATTCCCTCTGTTTGGTATTAATCTATCACTGATCTACCGTAAATGGATAACATTTTTTTATGTTTATAATTAAGAATTTGTGACCACATAAAAGATTTGTGTATGATATTGTAGCAACAGTTTTAATATTATATAATATACATAATTAAAAAATTCCACGAAGTATTTTTGATAAATTTCTAATTTCCAAGCTGCAATTACAGTAATGTTATATATTTCAAATTTTTAAATAAGTATAAAAAAACATTTTCAAACTAACAATATGATTAGATTAATTTTTTATAATATTTTGTAATATTTGTCTTATATTTTGTTGATTTTTATATTTTCACTATTGTTTAAATAAATATGACCCTACAAGAAAATACCCTCAGGAAATTAAGTTGAAAAACGATATTGTGTTAAATTAACATGGTAACATTATAATGGATACAATACGTGGAAGTGGAAAACATTTTTTCGTGATGTACAAAGTAAAGAAAATTTCTAAAAAATGTAAACACATTTTTAATAATTTATCTATTATTTTAATAATTATGATGTTACCATATAATACGAATACAATTTGAAAAATTGTAAAATTTGAATTCTATTAATTCTAAAACTTTTAAATTTCTATCGTTACTACATTAGTTTTTACTTTAGAATGCTGATAATTTAGAGAGAAGCAAATATTTTTTACCTCCATATTATTTAACGTGCTTGCACTTATATAGTTGAATCAATATAAGTAAGTATCTATTAACACACATAAATTTAGTTTTGAAGTAATTATTCAAGTGGTACATAACTTATAAACATCCTTCTTTGCTCCAAGTCATATTACACATGGTCAAAAAAATTATTTTTTTTATTAAACTGATGATAAAATCAACTTTGATAACTAAACTAATTTTGCTACAAGTATCATAATTTTCTTAAATACTCACATATTTACAATTTAATGAATTGATATTTGTGAACTATTATTGATAATAATTATTATTCATGAATTATTTTTATCACATAATAGCAAAAATTAATTGGTAGGTATCTATAGAGTTTATTGAATTTATTATTATTTTTTAAAGAAAAATATAATTATTTAAATCCTAACTCTGTAAATAATCCTCCTTAATAGATTTGAGAAAATTATTAATGAATTAGACATTTTTTTCCATCATACTGAAGTTCTAATTATTTAAGACTAATTTCAATTTATTATTTCATACTCTAAGGTTAAATGTGTTTATTGTATTATTTTTTTAAAATAGTTTCAAATAACTATTTATATAAATATAATTTATGTAATACAACCTCACCTGTTTAAAATTTAAATTATCATTATATAGTATAGTAAAATAAAAAATTGATGCGCAAATTACTTTAAATTTAAAAATTACCAAGCTACTAATTGTCTGAAATAATAAACAACAAACAATGGTACTTATAAAATTATCACACATTTTTTTTTTCGTCAGCTATTTAAAATTTGATCAAACCTTCGTTATTTTTCACGTTCCAGGCCTTAAGTCAAGGGTTGTTTATAAAAATATGATTTATGTAAAAAGATAAATGGTTTTTTTGAGAAAATAATTACCCATGAAAGAATAATAATTCGTAATATTATATATTAATATTGTATTTATAATTTGCATGGGCGAGTGAATTTTTCACTTAATAATATTATGACACAGGTAATCATAGTAAAATATTATGATGATATTTACATCACGAAACTGTTTGTCAAAAATTACTTATTTGAGTTGCATTTTTTGTATACATTAAATTATATTATATTAAACATACCTTACATGTACACCTATTACATTTTATATAGAATATCTGTTCAGTGAACCATTAATACGATTAACATCCTCAATTAATTAGTATAATATTATATACATATATACATTTGTGCAATACTGCAATGAATGTATGTAATTATTAATAAAGCGAAAATAGAGCGAATGATTAAAAATATTTAACTTAAAACTTACGTAGTACTTAGGAACAAAGCGTAAATTATGTGTGTTCTTTTAAGTGTATTATTATATTATATGAATCTTCAATGAATTCAACATGTATAATTTGTGTGTAGTTAACTAGTGATAACGATGGTTATTGAATTGTTTTGTAATGATAGCATTCCTGTAGACTGTGAAACGATTTTATGGACTGATTAAAATATGCTGATATATTATTTAAATATTATTCAAATTTATTGAGGCTGTAAAATGTTGTGTTATTTACGTAATTTATTATTTTATACTCATGTCTCATATAATATAATATTATACGAAACACTGATTTATTTTTATAAGAATGAACAATTATTTTAGTCAATTAAATACTTATATAATATGATGATAACTATCATAACATTCATAACTGTTGTAAAACAAAAGGGGGAATGATATAACTTTCAAAAAAATCACATGTTACCTGTAAAGTTACAAGGTCACTTAAAATAATAACTACTATAGACAATTTGTACAAGTTTACTTACATTTTTCAAATCTGTCATTACAAACCCTAGGAGTCGCACTGATAATAAATAATTATTTATCCACTAACTTTATTTTAGACGATGGGTGATAAATAAATAAAATTAGTTTGATTAATTAGACGCACAAAATAAATTTATAAAATAATATTACATTGTAATTTAAACTTAAAATAATTATACTTGAAATATGTTCAGTTCATAGAGATAAAATTCATTAAGTCTGACTTTTAATAACATTAACCAGATTAATATTAGTGAAATTGTGATTACATTTAATACAATAATACATAATATAAAGTTAATTATACTTATTTAACTTCTGATCACAATAATGAACTTGAAAAATATTAGTATATTTGATTTAAAACAACACATCAACACATATAAACACACTACAAAGCTTTTTTACCAAAATATTATTTGTATATTAGTTATAAAAGTTTATAACCATCAATAAGGGTAGAAAGATAATATTTAAATTTTAAATGGTTTTTGACGGTAAATATGCTAAGTTAATTAATTGGGTTGGGTAATATTTGAATAGTAGGTATATTTGACAAGACTTCTAGTGATTTGATTAAATTATTTGTATTTATTGAAATTATGTTGTATTATTAGATTTTAAACAGAATAATGAATATAATTTTTATAATTTATTTTTTATAAATTTGATGTTATTTATGTTTATGTCTAATGGTTTTTAATTTTTATTGCAGAATTAATTATTTAATCTTTAATATTGAATGTGGTTTTTGGAAATAATCAAAAATATAAATTATTTACAAATTACGTTTTTTTTTTTTAAAAAACATTAGAATTTTTAAACAAAATTTTATAAACAAATAAGTATAAGTTGTTCTAACTGTAATTAAATAAATAAAACTTTCTTCAGTTTAAAGTCACATTAACTTTTTATGAGCATTCAAAGTTCAATATTTGACGAAAATGTATAATATTCAAACCATATTTAGCTAGTTTTTGTAATTTAAAAAATATTAATCGTGAAAAATATCTTCTGCAATGAATCTGATTGAATGATTAAAATAATAATACAATATACCTACAATTATATTGGTGTATAAAATAATCATTAACAATATAATTTGTATACAACACAATCTGTTAATGAATTTCATTATACACGCTTATTGTTGATATTCTATTTATCCCGCAAATTGTAAAAAAATAATATTTTAAATTACCTATTATTTAATTTAAAATCTTCTATTATTAATTACAATATATTATTCAGTAATACAATAAACTTGAATATGTTCATAATGTCTCTAAAATAATGTATTATTAATGACAGTACAATCTCTTATCAGCCTCATTCAACTATAATCTAATTTGTAACTTTAAAGCAAAAATAAATAATGTGATTAAAAAATGATTTTGAGAATATAACTGAAAAAAAAAATGAATGTCAATTATGGTATTATTAAAGCATTTATGTTTTATTTTTAAACGTTTTTAAAAATATCTATAAAAAAATGATTGAAATAAATTTTAAAACATTATGTCATTTGAAACTCTTCATTGCCTGAAAGTTGTGTATAAAATCATATTTTCAGTCTGATAGCTTTAATAAATAAAAATCATTATACTGTGCAGCCATTAAAATAAAAATGTTTTAGGTCTACCTACTTAAATGCAAAAAATATGGGAAAGTACATTCTACACATTCACGAAACTGTGAATGATATCATATCATTTTTAAGATTTGTATTCGTTTCATACTTATCGATTTGATTTCTATTTAATATATTATTAGACAATAACAACATTTTTTATGTTGATTTCTTTTTTTAAAATTATTTTGATATTACAATATTATATTATTACAATTTACTTATCTTTAGAATATAATTTATTTTATTTTAAAACGTAATACTACGTATTGTTTTTTAATTTTATTGAAAATATAATTTTTCCGGATTAATGTTAATTTTTTTGTCATATATTGGTTTGGTACATGAATACAATTTCCTATGTAAAAGGTCATAATTTTTATTTTTAATGACCAAATTTAACGCGATTTTCCTTGTTATTAATATCCAGTGAACTATAATATAAGACTTCCACATTAGTCTTATTAATGGTTATAAATTAGGTAGTATCAGCTATCAAGTTTCTCTCAAGTGGTTAGTGTAGTCATTTAACGCACTGTAGTATTGTGTTCTTCGTTTCCTTCTTCATTCGTGGTTGGTCATTAGTTGCATCTAAACAATAATTGTCTGCAGTGGTCTATTGTATTATATTTTGCAATGACTTGCTATTTTGTTGTTTTCAATGAGATTTTTCGATCAAAATCTATTTTAAATAGATTCTCAACTTTTTCAAAAATCAAAACACATATAAATTCTTTGATTCATTTTCATCAATACATTTACGTTGCATTATTCTTCATAAACTTTAAGTGATTTTATGGTTTTTTTCGGTGTATTGTACAACTGAATTTTTTTTAGATTTTTCGATTATTTTTTTACCTATATGTTTTCTTTAGCTTTAGCACCTTAATTACAAGATGACTTTCTTCTCAATACGTGTTAACTACAATATAATTATGTTTTATTAATTTTCCAAACTCATCAAATACACTAATACAATGTGTGTAGGTTCATAATATACTTAAAAAGATAATATTTTAATAATACTCTAAATATTTTTAAAATATATCTTTGCGTAAACTTAAATTCATAATATACGGAAAAGTTTAAAGTTCAAATATTGTGATTTTGACGAATTTCGTCCTAAATGTTTTAATTTAAAATGCATATTATAAAATGTGACTACACAGCCTATGTATTTTTAATAATTTTATATTGATTTAAAAACAACGCAAGTAGGATTTTATTTATCGACATTAAAAAAAACAACTTCAAATTTTTATAACTAGTCAAAAAAGTGTCTAAATATTTAGCATATTATACCTTATGTAGAAAATATAAACATAAAAGTTTGTTAAAAATTTCAAGTATCTATAGCTAGGACATTATTTGTTTTTGAATTATAACAATAAAACAAAAATCGTTTGAGAAATCGTTATTATACGGGTGAATATCCCATGTCGTAAAAACTTCAAATGGCCATAAAAATGTAATGAAACATTCCGGTAGACTTTTTATTTCTGTTGTTGGTAAAGAAACTAATGAGGAATATTATATTAAATTTTTAAATTTTAAATAGAAAAATCTAAAATTGTCTATGAATTTCTAACTACAAAATGGATAATTTGAAAATTTACAAGATTTTATAGATTATATCAAAATTCTAAATTTTGAATTATTATAAATTCTAAAAAACGTTTATAATAAATGTTGTAACTATAAATTTCCGATATTTTTTAACTGGTAATAAATGAACAACTTATTAGAAACCTCTTGATAAAATGTCCAACTATTTTTATTGAGTTATAATTTTATTATCAGCATTTAAAGTTCAATATTTCAAAGTCAGTTTATAAATCTAATAGCTCTATAAGAATCAAATTATTATAAAATGCTAATTTGAGTATTGTATAATACTATTCATTCAAGTATCTAAGTTTATTTGTTTTTAAATTACAGCTAAAAAACTAAGTCGATTGACGATTTTGTTATAAACTTGTTTTGTGTATAGGTTCCCGTTGTTTCTTAATTTTTTGTTGTTTTTTCCCGATGATTTTGAAAATACTGTGCAATTTTTACTTTGACTTCACTAAAGTATAATCTAGATTCAATTTTCTATCTTAAACCACTATCAAAGTTAAAATCGAAACATTTTTTCAAGCACTTATCGTTTTTACAAAAATAAAAATAAGCTAGAATTACATTATAGTAAAATCAATAAATTCATCACTTCGCTTAATACATAAAAAAAGAAAACACCTAAAACTGTGCGTTAAGAGACTGAAATGATATAACGCATTTTTAAATGTTCCTTAACGTAAAATATGTTATTAATTTTTAATTAAATTAACTAACAATTTAAAACTATTAAGTACTTTAATATTTTTCAAACACGTTTTCTAAGAATGCCATTTTAGTAGGTATCTTATTTGAGTATTGCGTAATGAAGATACCTCTTAAAAGTAACTTTTTTTATGTCATTGGTTCTTGTAATCCATAGAATGGCCGTAGATCAAAATGTTTTTTATTACTAATAAAGAAGAAAACTTTATCTTTGTCAGAGATTTTTCTTTATGTATTTTACTTCCTGTATAATTTATGTTTAAAACATCAAATTTATTTCAATTTAAATTACAAAGAAAAAAATTCTTTCTAAAATATTATAAAGAAAGTTCACATCCGTCAGTTGTAACAAACAAAAAAGAGTTTTGTTGGACAGTCATTATTCAAAAGTTATCTACATAATGGTTTTTTAATTTTTGGTCATTTTAAATTCCAATTAATTTTTATAGAAAATAAATAGGTATCATATTTTCTTTAGTGATTACTACTTGCTAGTTTGTAATATATTATTAATAGAAAAAACAGCTACAACGATGTATCATGTAAATTATTGGTAACAAAACAATTAAGTTCTTATAATATTATAAACAAACAAAAGATATTATGTTTTAAAGAACAGCTGTTGAACACCAAGTACCTATTATGAAAACAATCAAAAATTTTTAACTAAAAAAAAAATATTGTTTTATTTATTTAAGAATCAACATTTTGTAAAATATGTAAATAGTGAAATACCTAATTATAATTTGAAAATATATATATATTTTTATAAACTAAATAATATTTAGTAGCTGAATTTTGAGTGCCTAAGTAAATTTTAATTATTGATTACAATTAAATATTATTTTAATATTAATTAAGATCTAGGCTTTTTTCGCATAATAAATAGTAAAAAAAAAAAAAAAATAAATAATAATAAAAATTCAAAAAACGTCTTAAAAGAAATTGCAATTACAGTTTTTATAGATAAACAAATAGTAGTACAAGTTGACCCAGATTAAATGTTAAGTACTATACTTTGTATAGCTCAGTAATTCAGAATTCAAATAATTTAAACTAAATACTAATAATAATAAATTGTTTCACGAAGTTAATATAAACACATATTTTACTCTTGCACCTTTATAATGTCAACAATGAAATGCGTCCCTTGTGTCTTACAGCAAAATAAAGAGAGATCAAAAGTCTGGTCATCTAAACTATTAATTATTATATCCACGGTCCCAGTGGTATAATATTTTCATATTTCTTCTGTGTTCATATTTATTTTAAATGTTTGAAATATTAATATTTTTAAGTAAATAATTAGCTAAGAACTTCGATAATGTGCGTGAGATTTTAAAAATTATGATTATTTTAATCCTATTTTCTACTGTCGATCACCACTCACCTGCAGTGACTCAGAATTTCAAATGTAACTCACTTCTTTGAAAAGGTTAGTGACCCTGCTCTGTTTAATATTAAATATTAATTTCATACAGTAGTATGGGAAAATTAGCATAAGATATTACTATTATAGTACTAAAGTAGATTAAAATTCAATTATTGATTCACTATATTTTGACATATTAATCATCATATTGTATACATTTTATTTTGCTTAAACATGAATGGTTTGACTTAGTTGAAACTTTAAACACTAACGATACTTATTTAAAAAAAATAATGTATTTCTAAATATGCTAATATTTATTATTTATGTACTATCTATTTTTTTAAAGTTACAAGTAGTTCATATTATTTGTATTTTTTCTGTAAAGTGAATTAATTTAGATCTTCTATTTTATTTATGATCTCTTATTCATAAAATGGTCTTCGATACTATCAGTCTACAGACGACTAACGCTCATCAATCATCAAATACAAAACATATCTCCGTTCTTCACTCATGGTCGAACGAAACCGTGATTTGTTCTTCTTAAAGTTCCGAATGTTCTTTCTTTTGTACATTGCATTGTTAGAGGTAGTGACTATAAATATACTTACATTGATTGTAGTGAAATATAAACCACAATATGAATGTTCCTTTTATTTGCACAGAAGAAACATTGTATCGATCAAATTGAGTTTAACTTTGTAACTATAATTACCATCACCTCGTTGAAACCAATAATACACTGGGTTCCTGATTAAATTATCAATATATTATTACTAAATTAAAATTTAAGCTTCTGTTTACAATTTTTCATTTCAAATGTATGCTGCTAATTATTATTATTATTGAATAGAGTATTGAATATCTATTATATTTTCACATTATTATTTTTTCAGCAGAACATTTTTTGACCAAGCAAATTACATAAATAAGAATACAAGTATAAAAATGGAATAGTTTAAAAAAGTAATGACTGTGTAGGTAGTTATAACATAGTTTTATTCCTAAGTAAATATTAAATTTAAGGACCTTAATTTTAAATGTTTGAACTATTTGTGTCGTTTAAGACATATTTTGTGGTAATATAAATGAAAATTATCCAATTGTGAGTGCTGTTATTATCACTATTAAGAGTAAATTATTAAACAGACGATTTTTTTTTTTTAAAAATGTTGATGTATTTTGATGATGAAATCATTATAAATTATTATCATATGTATTAAAAATAATATAGTAAAGATAATATAATATAATATTTAATCTAGTAATCATTAATTTAAATATATTAATACTAAGACAGTTATTACAAATAATAAAATAACATATAAACATAAAATATAGTTTTCAATCAATCATTATAGAAACCATACCTTCTAAAACTATTATTATAGACTATGCGTTTTAGTTCACAAGGGTTAGTGACTTGTAAACTTTACGTATTCATATAGAAACTAATATTGAATTTTTCGAAAATTTAATTTGTGTTATAAATTATGTATAAAAAAAATAAAGGATAACATTTGATAGAAAAAAATTTGTATTATGACAAGCTAACATAATAATTGAAGCAATTCAAGCATAGCTAGAAATCAAGAAATATAGAATTTGTATTATAACTTTAAAAATAAATATAAATTATCAAAAATAAGTAAATTATTGCTGTTAACTTATTAATTATTAGTAAAAACCATTCGCATATTTTTTTATGATAATAGACGAATAAAAAGGGTGGTAGATGGTATGGGGAAAGGAGTCCCTGTGGTAAATTATATCCTCTCTAAAAAAAAAAAAACAAACAAATTTATAATTCATAATTACGCCACTGCTGAGCATTTTTAGTAAATATTTATAGTTTCATACATCATACATAGATTATGGAATACTATATTATGTAGGTTAAATTGATTTTCTTAATACATTTTACAGTAATTCAACTTTATTGCACACCTACTATGGATACTATACTGGACTGGGTGTTGTGTATAGTGTATATATGACTGCCGTGTTATGTCAACTGTAAAACAAAAACAGCTTATATAATATATATAGTTTAAACACTTTACTTTGAGCTGTTAAATCTTTGTATGTCGAATAAACCCAAGGAACTAAGCACGCGAAAGATTTATATGAAATTATGGACTTCTTGGAAATATATTTTTTTTACCATGTTGACTGCATATATACTATTGCTTTGTACATTTATTTTCCTGGGAGTGGGAGTTTAAATTTTTATTACCAAGGTGGCTATAAAATATGATTCAAACAAATGAAATTACAACACCAGTATATTTCCTTTTAATACAAAATCTTATGTTATATATATTTACCTACATTAGAAACGCAAACATTTTACATACTTTACATACTTACTCGTATTAATAAGTTAGGTATTATATACCTATTATATATCATGCTATGTAGGAATTATAGAAACTTCTACTTAACTATTTATTGTAATAAAAAGTTATTTTTTTTTTTAGTATATATATATTATTGTACATATACCGAAATGTCTGTATTATTATCTATACAATATATATTATCAGTAGCACCAAGTATGCACTTAAGGTATTGTAATAATATCATGATATCAAATAGAGTCCATAATTACACTGCCTCACACCTCAATTTTATTCAACAAATACATTTAAAAAAAAAAAAAATCAACTGTGACTATTATTTGCGAAATATAGACACATTTTTATTAATACAACAACATATAAATCTATATAAGAGATACTAGCGAGTATTATTCAATTTGTGTTTTTAATTTTTTAAGAAATTATACTTAATTTGAGGCAATCTTGGACTATGTTCTCTCCACTCTAGACACTGTTGAATATATATTTAGAACAAATAAAACCGTTTGTGTCTATATCACATGATATTTTTTAAATGTATGTAAATTATAATATTTTTTAAAATTGAAGTGTTGTTTTTTGTTTATATCATTCAAATCCAACCAATTACATTCACAGCGTCTGTAAATTAAACATATCGTGATAACTTGGTTATCTATTATCTTTAAGTATTTATATTTGTCATTAAAAATATATAAAATTGATTAAAAGAATTATTATTCGGTGGTTCAGTGCACTATTTGTTTCCACCCACTGAACCACACGCAGTGTATCTAATTTTTTTAGTAGATATTGCAATCTTGTATTCTTAGATTTTTTTAATTTAATTTGGGTGAGGTCAGTGATATAACTAGCGGGGAGATTGACAAAGTCAATCAATGGGGTCCCCAATAATTACTGATTTAAAGGGGTTCAATTAATCAATGACTAAAATGTATAATATGTGATAAATTTTGTATTGTATATTTATATGTAAATATATTTTTAAATTAGCCAATTGAAATTGATCATGTTATTATTATGTTACTGCCTTTGTTATGTATTAACGTATTTACACATAAGACATAATATTTCAACATGATGTACATAAAATATAAAAACCTGGTTTAATATAAATTCTAATGGAACAAACAATTTAGAATTGAGGCAGGTATTTAAAGAATATTGAATAAATAATAAAATTACTTTTATTAAAAAAAAAAAAATATATATATATATTTAACATTATTTAATGTAGATGTTATTACAACGAGTAAAAACATTTACATATCTTTTACATAAGTAGGTACAATATTATTGAATCAGTTCACGGTTATTTAGTTATTATCGTATTATTATGAATAAGGACATTTATCAATAATTATATTGTAAAAAAAATAAAGGACTTAGAATACAGTATAAAAAGTAAGCGTACTTATTAGTTATTAGGTAGTTTTATTTTAGACAAAATTAACTCGTTTTTTTAACGGAATTCTAAAATGAATAACAGTAAAGCTTTGAATTTTGCACCAAATGGTTCAATTTACCATTTTGTAGAAATGATTTTAATTTAAAATTATTTTGGATTTATGTAACCTATATACATAATATAATTAAACTTTTTTTCGTTTTTTTAAGTATTTTATTGATTTGTGTGTGATAATATTTTAGTTTTAAAATCATAAAGCTTGAGAAGTTGATGATTTAATAAAATGTTCATTGTAAGGTGTTCTTACTATATTCAAAATTATTTTAATACGTGGTCACTATTTTTTTTTTTTTACAAGCATTTGAAGTTCAATATTTAAAGAAATGTCGATAATATTTGAATAATAATGATATTATTCCTTCAAGGGTCTTAGTTATTCTGTTTTAAAAAAAATAATGATCGGCGTGTCTTGATAATTTTTTCCAGTATGTTAATTATTATTTTCTATGCAAAATTAAATTTTCAAAATATTTAAACTTATATTATTATAAGCTATTTATGCCACAAACCTATTTATACTGTTTTAATATACCTTTGTCAATATTGACTTAAAGATATGTAGCTATGTATAATTATATCTATAATAAATAATAACAATAATTTTATAATATGATACCTAACTACATTATTATTTTTTTATGTTTTTAGGCCAAAATTAGTTCAACTTACTGTTTTATTATAATATACAATTAAAATACTAAAGATTGTGTTTAATACGCCGTTTCTGTTTAATTTATTTTTTTATGTAACGATTTATCAATGAAATTATGATATCTGTAATACCATTGAGTCAATAACAAGATACATATACATTGGAAATTGATTAGGTTATAATAAATTTTGTAAAAATAAGAAAATAAAGTTAAATAGCAAAAGATATCTTGAATAAAGAGACTAAAGGTCAGGAGGATTCTTCCCTACATATTTTATAAGTTCTGGTAAATATAATTGCCTGCCATATATAAATATATATATTCACACTTTTACCTTCCTCCTGATCCTTGGAGGCTCATGACTCACGAGGTTATGTATTCAATAATTTTAACAAGTACACCATACAAATTAATCATTGCAAGGTATTATGTAGAAAATAAGTGAACACATAAACAAAAGTCGACTATGGTCATATAAATTACGAACAAATATAGTCTGATTTAGTATGTATGTCTATTAGGTAAATTCTAATCACGTGTAAGTATCTTTCAATAAGCAGACTAAAATAAATTCTATGTTATATTATTTTATAGTATATACGAGTACTACTATTATATTGCATTCATAATGAAAACAGCACATTTTTGAGGGAACCGAAGTCTTTCTAGCTATGTTTTCTAAAAATGGCTTGTGCTCATTATTAATAAGTACCTATAGTACATTTTGAATTGGACCGACTTACCAGAAATTTTTGGAAACAAAGTACCGGAGACTCTCGCTCTGTTTTTGCCAATAACTATTTATATTATTATTGAGCATCTATCGCCACAAAATGTCTTTTATAGTCTTACCTATAAAATCATTTCAAAATCTTTAATAATAAAACAAAAATAATATAATATAAAATATAATTATCATTATTATACGCATATTTGTATTCATTCTCTTTGTACCTATAATTTATTTGTCAACTATAAATAATCAATAAATAATTTATTTTATTTATACTTAGCTAATAAGTGGAATGATATAATCGCCTTGCGATTCGTTTATAATATATTTTAATTATTTATGCAGTTGATTAATTCGTAATAAATAAAAATTTATATTTAATTTCCATTTTTGAAAATATGAGTAAAAAATTTTAAATTTTAATGAAGATTAATGATGAGTAATGTTTGTAATGAATACGACCGTTATTATATTATTATGTTTTCATATAAATCCTAAGGGTACGGACTGAACGAGTAACTTTGCCAGCAGGACTACTAAGTGTCGGATGAGAATGTTTCACATTATGATATATACAGAGTCCAGTAATAATGAACACATATTGTGGCCAGCAAAAATTTTACAACACAGTTTTTTGTTTAAATTCGTATTAAAAAAAAACCAGCTTAATGCATTAAAACTTTTATTTACAAAACACATAAAAACAAATATATATAACAACATTATGATGTGTACTGGTTGATATTTTTAACAACCGACACACAATCTCAAAAACTAGATACTCAAAAACTTTTTTGAAAATCAATTTTTAATTTATTTGAGAACATTTTAGCAGCATTTTAAAGAAAAAATACAATCAAAATAAAATATTTAAACTTCTTAATTTAGGCTAGGTATTTAGTTATACCACTTATACCTACCGTTTTACTAATTTATACAATAATTAATTGTTAATTAGAATAGGTAATTTAATTTGAAATCTTAGAATAATTTTTTATCATACGGATAGTGGTTACCAATAATAAAATTTTGACAAAAAATAGTTCAATAGTATTGATAATAAAAATATAAATCATAAATATCTAGTTAGTAATATGAATAAATTTTTAAACATACTTGCAAATTAAAAATGATAAACTATCTCCGGCTTAGAATCGTCTTTTTTCTTTGCAATTATTTATCATTTAATTCAAATTTAAGGCAATAATAATAATAGTGATCAATAATGAGGCTTATTGCAAATTTATTAGCTAGGTATACACTAATACACTATTTAGGTACTAAGTAATTATTATGTATAAAGAATATATTTTTTTTTGAATTACAATTGTTTTATTTTCCATTTATTCTAATGTAAATTTTAATTATTATTAACTCATATAGTACCATATACTCATATAATAAAAAACATTATTTTTGAATTAGACTTAATAAAAAAATATAACGATAGTTTAAATCTTTTTTACCACTTTTATGACATAACAATTATACTTAACGTCTTTTTTAACAAATATTATTGACTTCATTCAATTAAAAAGAAGAAAATCAATTTTGTTTTTAATCATCGTCTGGTTCGCACACATAAAAGGAAAACTTTTAAAGTCGAATAGGTAAATAAAATAATTAAATCAAATTTAAATGATTATGATAGCTACATTAACAGTTTAACACAGAACAATACGAATATAATCAAAATAGGCAATTTTTTTTAATTAAATATTCATTATTCTAGCTATTGGTCAACGAGATAATTTTGACTTTGGAGTTTTATCGAATTTCTGATTGTTTTGTTGATACAGCAATGAACATTTCAGTGGTTTCCGGTTTCAGCACAGTTCTTTGATAAAATAGAATTCCGATTATGGTGCTTTAAAATTTTAAATTCATGTTTATGTTAATAAATCCCTACGTTCTAGTTAGTAGAATGGTTACCGATTTTTAGTGTATTCTAGGATGACTTGTACACAACTAGAAAAAAAAAATAAATAATAATAATAACAAACAAGTAATTAGCATTGAAGTATACCTATCTAGCTCAGTACATATATACAAAATATCAGTTTCTACCGTAGTTGTGGAAATAGGAAAAATATTTAGGTGATGGGGGGGAGGGGCTCAATACTTATTAAGAATAATATACATACCTAGGTATATTATATTATTATTTTTTGACGGGGTTTTGGGTGGTTTTTTGGCGAGTGTGGGGCTAAGCCCCTGCCAAACACCCTGCTGCCCCTATTTACGACACTGTAATGTCGTTATCATGATATTTGAAAAAGGATTTTTTTCTTTTCATTATGGTTCCTCCAATCAGTCCGACCATTGGTTAATATCCGATGGCCAATGTAGATTAGTCATATAAGTATTAAAGTATATGTATTGGACCATAAGAGTGTCCTGATTATCAGAGCCCGTGTGCCGTATAATATTGTATACATAATCACATTGGATGTAATGGCTATAATAAATCGAGTACCTATTACCTTTAGGTGTGGCCAAGAATATTCACAATATCATTAATATTAAACGAAGTGTGTGGATAATTAAACATACAGCGACATCTATTGATTGTTTTTGCAACTACTACACTAAATGTATAGCCATACATTATTATATTTTTGTTCGTGGTCACACTGAACGATTCCTATCAACTTTTCAGGTTATCATTTTAAATGTCTTGGTCATAAAGGTAGTCATTGTGTTTATTATCCAAAATTGCAAGTAACCGTGCTTCAGTACTAATAATTTGTATTTCATTTAAAAGAAGTTGAAAAATATTTCCTGTTACATCAACGGATAACGTTGACTTTTATTGAATTAACGTTACAGAAAATAATAAACATGGTAAGTCAATTTTTACAAGAACTAATTCACAAATTATTATCTACTGTGTTGTGTACACTCTATTTTTTGATTTTTAACTATTTTTAGGATCTCATGGATAATTCTTTCGGTAACTATTCCATTTTGGGGTAAGTTATATTTTTAATTTAAATATGAGAATATATCTGTACATTTATAATTAATCAACCTCTTAATAATTTTAGGGCTCATACTGCCAGACCAAAGAATTTCAAAGAAACTTATCATCCGGTTCAACAAAACCTGAGAAATGTGAGTACACCCAAAATGATTTTACCTAATTAAACAAATATTATTTTCACACCCTAAAAATAGTGCTATATTTATATTTTATCGCACCAGTTAAGGTAATATACATTTTTAGGTATTATATTATGTAAGATAAATTATTTTGTGTATCATACAACACCATGTCGTAATGTATCTGGTATCGAACGGAGATGTACTGAATCTATTCTCTCACTGAATAGATTTTTTAGAATGTAGGACGTATTGGAGACTTTTCTCAAATCATAAACAAAAGACAGTACCAAAGCCACACTGTACCCATTTACTATCTATACTATAATATAATAGAGCTGAAGAGTTAATTATTTTGTTTAAACACACTTATCTCTGGAACTACCTGTTGGATTCCTTTTGTATTTGATAGAAGGTTATAGATTATTTTACATCATGCTACAATCCTTAGAAGCTTAGCAAAAAGAAGAATAAATTTAAAAAATGATAAGTGATAAAAAAGCAATAGCGTGGGCAGGCGATACAATATGGTAGGCTGAAACCTGACAATGTCTACAATGTCTACAATGTCAGTTAATGGTGAAATAAGTTTTGAAAAGTCTTCTTTATTAAATATAATTTTTTATAGGCAACAAAGTACTCAGAGACAGCTATATAAGTATAAAAAGAATATCGTATTAACTGAGAATAACAAATTTAACAATGTTAGAATCACATGAAGAGGCATCATTTTAATGAGCAATTAAGTGCAGGATTATATTTAGTAGTTTATACCATGTCTAGGCATAATACAATATTAATAACAATCAAACTCAGATGAGTAATATACTAAAATATCTTGAAATAACTGATGAAGATCACAAATACATAACTTTTTTTTTTTTTTTTGGGGGGGGGGTCAGATCTATACACATTGTGCAATCATTATTGATCGGTTTGATTTAATCTCAATTTTTTTCCATTTTAATTTTATAAATTATTTTTATTAGGTATTATAACTTCTATATCTGTGTACACTTTTATAACATATAACTGTATATGCTATTAGTTAAATATTTTTCTTAGAATTTTAACAAGTTAAAATCAATGCGCCTGTTATTTTTTTATTAAAAGTATTATATTATATTTGTTCTTATATCATTTGTATGACTAACATAGTTTATTTTTTGTGTTTCAGTACAAAGCAAAAGAAAACAGAACGCTAGTTAAAGGCTTGATGATCACACAAGGAATGCACATGCCCCTACGTTTAGCTATGGAACAAAAAGTGTTTGAAAGTGTTGGACGTCTACCAATTTTGAAGTCATCTAATTTACATGCTGAAGTATTAAATGACACTCTTGATACAGTCACTGAACGAGATTACTTAAACCCAGCAGAGTACAATGAAACATTAGTTCCATCATTTGTAGTTATGGATAAAGATTTAAAATTTTAATTTATAAATTAATATTTAAAAACATTACAACATTTTAAGACATTTTCAATAATACTTTTTCTATTATGAAATGTTCTTTAAACAAATAACATAATTTGGGTATTGTGTACAGTGAAATAAATAATAAAGTATAATTATACAATATTTCTTAAAATCATTTATTGTTAGTTGTATTTTTCACGGCTAAATATTTTTATTCTCAGGTCAACTTATATAATATATTGTATATTTTTAAATTGTGTAAGCATTATATGCCATTTTAATTAAAATGCAATTTTTAATTTAGTTGGTTCAATTCATATGGTCCAAATAACCTGTAGTTCAAAAATTATTTAAGTCCTATGCAGTTGAAGACCAATCTATTTTAACCTTGTATTAATATTGAAAAAAAAAGTAACAACAATGTTTTAGAAGATTTTAATTCAAATTGTAGAAAAGTCCTATCAGCTGATCATTCTATGATTTAAAAAATATAAAATATTCAAAAAAAATAAAATAAAATACTATAATCTAGATATTGGGTGATTATACTTTTGTCAATTGGTCAAACTTCAAATCCCCCAAAAAATGATTATCAATCACAAACCTTTTGAAAATATTTTAATATTGTATACCTATCTAGGTTATATTATAATATGCTCAATACAAGAAATATAGCAAAATAAATGTATTATAGGTATTTTACAAGAAAATGTTATAATTTTAGAGTGATTCAAATGATAATATAATAGATTAAATTTACAATAAACGTGTTGTTTGTATTAATTTGGCTTACAAGCATTTATATATTAGAATATATTGGATGAAATTATAAAAGTATGTTAAATATTAAGAAAATTTACATTGGAGTTGAAACATAATGGACAAAAATGTATATTGGGCATACCTAACTGATTGTCAGGCTAAATAAAAAATGTACCTTATATTATGTAACTGTAAGACAAATAGTCTTAGAGCCATTTGGTTTTTTTTTAACTAAAAAATAATTTATTTAATTTATTCACTATCTAAATCTTTTATTAGTAGGTGTAAGAACCTATAGTAAAAAAAAATTAAGTCTTCACTAAGCCCAAGGATAACTATTTTGTGTACAATTTATTTGAATGATGCTAGAGGAGGAAAGGAAGTAATACAGTGGCTTAAAATCGAAAAAAAGAGCCAACTATTACTATATAAAAAAAAAAAAAATGTTGACAGTTTTTATTTTAACAACTTCCCATTTCTGAATTTTACGAGTATGTTACCATAATTATAGTATTATAGTAGAAATTCATATTTTTGCATTTTTCCGAAGTTTGTTCGATTATAATTAGGTAGGTAGGTATCCATCATTTTGGGGATTTTATAGATATTTACTTAAAATACTTCATCTCCATCTAAAAAAATCTTCAAAAAAAGAAAGTATTAGTAATTTTGTGAATAATATTAGTCTCTAGATGTTTATAATTTATTTCTAACGCCATATTTTAATCGATTAATATTTATTAATTGTTCAAAACTGGGATCACTGAGATATTTGTTATTTTATATTGTAAAAACATAAAGTATAAAATTTATAAGTATATATTACATTACTAAGGTATAGGTATTGTACAAAAAATCGACTTATCAGAAGATTCATCTTTAAAAATTAAAACTCAAATTTAGTTGTTATAATTTGATTTGATTTTGTCTATCATATCAATAATCATGTTCAATTTTTTCAGCCAAAGTTATAAAAATACTACCTACTTAGAATTCTAATTCCCATCTTCCAGTGTTGTAGCCAGTGAGGCATGTGCCTCCCCATTCTGAAATCTAATTTTTTTTTTTTGGTTGATTATAGTATATTGTACAGATTTTTTTTATAACTTACCTACTTAGTACTTACCTATATCATTAATATCAAAACGACTATTCATATTTATAAAATTCCAGGTAAACCTTTTTATAATTTGTATTTATAAAATAAATATCAAATAGGTAGTAATGATATTATGCAGTTTAGCTAAGAAATACAAGTGGATCCCAATTTGGCCACTTATATTGAACACAATTAAAGGTATATAGTTTGATTATTATGTATATTAATATAATTTAAATTTATTTAGTTGCTTCGTCTTAATCTCCTTTATTTTTAACTAACTGATTTTATATTACCTATATGTCTTATAAAAAATAAAAGTTGTGATCTTGTATTTTTGTTAGTAAATAGTAATAATATTTGAACAAAAAATAAAATTGCGTGTTTACGAGTCATAAACTCATATACCTAATACCACAGTACATATTTATGTTATAATGATATTAATAATTAATATACTTATATTAATAATATTTAATACATTGATCTATCGTTTACAAAAATATTAATATCGATTCATTGTTATGTTAAATGTATTGGTACTCATAATTGCTAACATAGGTAATTGTTGTCATAAAAAAGTAGATTTATAGTAAACACGTTATAAAGAAAAGAGTAATACAGAGTAATAGTATTAAGATATAAAAATTTGAAAATCATCAAAAAATATGAATTAATAGGTATTCTATCTCCTTCCGGAAATCTTATATCAATCTGAGGTCGCTGGACAGAAATATTTCGTGTTATCTTTCAAAAGAAACCAACTGTAGGTATAGGTACCTATATATTACAAATAAAATAATATGACACACGTATTGTACGGTGTGGTGACATGTTTCTATCAAATAGGTAACTCAAGCATGTTTAAGTAAAGACGAACATCATGAACATCGTATTATTTAATGTACCTATCCATTAAAATATATGTACACGTCTCTTCTCGGAAAAGTCGAAACTCGATGTCCCCACGAATAAGGATACGAATCGACAAGCATACTAAATTATGTTACGAGATTCCTCATGACAGTAGAGTCACCACCACCACTCTTCATGATCCGAGGTTAGGTTAAGGAAGACCGATGCAAGAGCTCGGCAGACGGTTAGGGATATTTGAGACATTCAGAGGTAGGTCGTAACACCACTCACGGTCATATTTATCACTATTTTGGAATCAGCTCATCAGCTTATATCTTACATCTTACATATTGTATTTTTGTATTCAAAGTTCATGATAAATAAAGATTTATCATTTAATACTACATCACGCATTCATTGCCACATTGATGCATGAATTGCCAGTGCTGACGACGGAACAGAAAAATTGGCACTGTGGTCAGGGTTGATTTTCTAGAACGTGATAAATCAGAAATATTTTGAGTTCCATCAACTTCTATCAATAGAGACAATTTCACCTACGTAGATCATCGTTCAACTAAGTCGTATTTTTAAGTTTCGACAACTATGGATTACGAGCTTTTTTTTGCAGTTTAACAACGGCGAGAAAATAAAGCAACGAAATGAACAAAATTATGTTGTAAGTATAATGTATACAATCGTCTCATTGATCTATTGGTCATTCGTAATAAGAAAAGTTTTTTTTGGAAAGTTATATTTAAAATAAATTAAGAAATAAAAATGTATGTTAAAAGTAAATGATATTTAATTATGTTGATATTTAAAATTTAAATAAAGGGGTTAATTTGATAAATAAAACAAAATAAATAATTTTTGAAATAATAAGACGCGTTGTTATATAAAACTATAAAAGTATTGAAGTATTACTAAGAAATTAGAATAGGTAATAAATATTGAAAATGAAATAATGAAAACGGGTTTTTGACGAATTTGAAGTCCTCGCTAAAGAAACATTGGATAAAATAAATAATTTAATAGAGAACGACAGTACGATTAGATATGTTTATCTTAGTGATAGTAATAGGGAAATAATTAATGACGTAAAAATATGGAGATTAATTGAGGAAGATAAAATAATTGGATTAAATAAAAATACTAGAAATAAGCCAATAAGACGTAATATATTTAATAAAAGTTTACGATTGATAAATTTAAACGATTTTGAAAATAAATCTATTATACCTATAAGTACATGTAAGATAGAATTACAAAGTAATAAAATTATTATTTATACAAAGAATAGGCCAGTTAAAAGAATAATAATAAAAATAATAAAAAAAAAATGGCAACAGCTAACGACAAAGTAACAACATTAAAAGTTATCGATGCTTTACATATGATTCCCTACTATTCAGGAGGGCATACCGAAATATATCAATTTATAAGCGCATGCGAAACAATAATTGAATCAGTTGATGCCGACCGAGTTCCGTTACTATTAAAAATGATGGCAGCAACTAAGTTGACAGATAGAGCTTTTAACGTGACTAGGTATATTGAAATTAAGCAATTACTGTTAGACGCATTCGAACCGCCTTATAGTCCTTATGATTCCGTGAAGTTACGAATTGAGCTATACAAAATAACAATTAAAGATAACGAGTCGGTTTATGCATACAATAATCGGGTGGAAGAAATATTTCAAAAGTTATGCGACGCAATAACCACAGGTAAACCGTCATCGGAAGCAGCAATATTGCGCGTAAATATTGAGGAACAGTCCTTAATTAGTTACATTAACAGGTTCACCGACGAAATGAGATTTGAAGTCAAAACGAAAAATCCAACTTCTCTTCACCGGGCAATGCAGGTGGCTTTATTAGCCGACAAAAACATACGCACTTATAATAACGCACGGGAAATATTCAGATCGAGTAATAATGAATATAACAGGACCGACGACGGTAGAAATAAGAATAGTCCAAACACTGACCGTGGCCAAAATAATAATCAGAATACGTCGTACAACTATCGCAATGATAATACTAGAAGAAATAATTTTCGTGGCAGGAATACTAATAGAAATCAGAATTCTAGAAACAACGATTTTAATGCTCGGCGATGTTATACGTGCAATCGCGAAGGTAATTTTTCATCGCGACGGAAGGATGGACAGTAATACAAATAGTAATAATAATATTATTAGACCTCCCGACCAAAATAATTTCACAATCTGAACGTATTTTAATAAAACGGGACATAGGTACTATTATATGGTAGTTGTATGTTATAAAAAGCAACACGACTAACGCAGGTCAAATATAAATAAGGTATTATAACTTATAGTTTATGAGTAAAATATAAATTTTCTAATAATTCATAAGTTAAGCAATTATAGGTAACGATATAATATCATTATACAAGGATAATATAAGGAAAAAATATATAATAATTACGAGCCTTATAAAAGAAGATTATCGTAGACAAGATGACATCAAGATATTCAAGATAAATTGTATTATCAGAAACATATTTTTTATTATTTTTTTTTTTTAAAGTGGCTCAATTAAAATAATAAAAAAATGTCAATACTAAAAACAACACCCAAACAAATAGCATACCTTATTTATGATATTGCGACATTCATTAAGACATACCGATCACGTACTCGAATACACTAAACGACGACAGACCTACGTGTTAAACAAACCACATGAATATTATAGCTAATGATCAATTACTGTACCTTAGAAAAAATTTGAACTAAATAGAATAATAGAGATAATCACGATAACGCTGAAAATTAATAGTATTAGTGCGCAATATACGATATACGGTATCTCCAATTAGCGTCTTTAATGAGTGAGATAATACTAGTCGGAGAAGTCACTGAATGATAAGCTAAATCATGCACAATTAGATTAAAATTCATAACACATAATACCAATGCAAAAAAAAAAAATTAAAATTAAATATATATATATATATAATAACCGAATTATAATATTATGTTGCAGCGACAAGATCAAATTTGTTGTTGTGAGTTTTGAATTCACTCAACTGAATAAAAATGATCTATTATTTACATTGGGATCGATTTCAAATGCTCTGGAAAAATATAAACCAAACAAATTAAAAGGCAAGCCAAATGTGCTGATAACCACTAACAAACTAAAGATGTTACAACATCAGGAAGTATAATATGTGATGCAAAATGATGGTAAGAAACTTAGAAATAAGCCAGAACTGTAATACCATTATTAGGGAAATTAGAAACTGTTCTAAAGTTCAGAGGGGAAACAACTCTATCAACTGTTTATCTAAGTCAATACTTGCACAGTGGTAATAGAATACCCATCATAGTTTTTTGGAACGGTACCAGTGTACCACGTACAAGGATATATTAAACTGATTAAAATTAAATATAAACACAATGATGAATATTACATCGTATAGTGACAATAATGACAATTATTTTAATCTAAAGCTTTTAGATATAACAGTCGCGACCAATGAATTATTGTATTCTTCTAAGATAGATTATCATAAGAAAAACGGGCGAATGTTAAATCTAGTAGAAACGCATGGGTTAATGTGTAAAATAGATTATAAAATAACACATAGTCATGATTCGATAACAGAAGTTATAATCACTAAATGCATTTACAATCAAATTATAAATAACATGGGCCTATACAGTTGTATAAGTTGTGCAAAACAAGTTTGAAATAAAAAAATAAACATGTATACTAAAAGGACGTCATTTAATATGTATAATATGTAGACTATACTTATAACCGAGAACCAAAGGGGTGATTAAAGGTCTGCATATTTAAATGGATGAACTTTTAGTTATGTAAACAAGCAATTTAAATAAAACTTAACTTTACTTTTGATATAACTTAACACTTAACTAGTATATTAATTAAGAAAAAAAACCGAAAATGACCAATAAATTATGAGGTGAAAATATATAATTTATGCCAAGCTAACTATAAAAAATGATTAATGTATTTAAAATGGACATAACACTAAGTATAAGAAAAGATGTAAAAGAAAAAAAAATGCATGTACTTACTAACACTAAATCTAATCAATTATTTTCTATTACTAATTGTATACATTATTATGTATTTTATGATTTCTGTTTTTGCTATAAACATAAGTATATATATACATTTTTTTTTGGATGGGAGGTGTTACGAATCCTGTGATATGTACATATACATAAAAATCGAATGAAATAACACACATGATATTGTTCGGTGTGGCGACACGTTTCTATCGAATAATTAATAATACAAGCATGTTGAGATCAAGACGAACAGACAGCGTGAACAACGTGTTATTTAATTTAACCATTAAAGTATTTTCACACGTCTTATCCCAGAAAAGTCGAAACTCGATGTCCCACGGGCCACGGATAAAGATACGAATCGACAAGCATACTAAATCATGTTACGAGACCCTTCGTGACGGTAAAGTCGCCACCACTGCTGTTTATTATCTGATTATATTATATAAGGGAGACCGACGCAAGGGATCGGTTAGGAATAGTCGAGACATTAAGAGACAGGCCGTAACACCGCTCATCCGATTACATCTTAAATATTGTATTTTTGTGTTCTAAGTTTACGTTGAATAAAGATTTTTCTACACGTACCTAACTATTCGTTTACGCGTTGATGCATGAACCAATCGTCCAGTTGGGACGTACCAAACACAAATATTAGTTATTACATATTTACGTGATTTTCACTATCATAAATTAAAAATAAGATTTGTATAATTCATTATTTGTGTTAAAATAATATATATTTTAAGTACCCTACCAACTATAATAAAGTTACCGTGTTTTTTACCTAACCTAACCTGTTAAAAAATTCCTTATGTAAATCGAACAACATTTTTTAGATATTTTATTAATATGATTATCATATTATATATGCATTGTAACTTGTAAGTTGCAATCCGTTGGTTACATTTACTGATAAAATATTATGTTTTGCGCATTTGTGCGTTTTATGAGTATGATATCTACTCGTAAAATAGTTTTTTTGAGTGTTATCAATGTATATGATATTCGGAAACATTTCAGTCCGTGTATACAAAATAAAATACTCGCGTTAGGAATTTAAGAGTTTATTATTCTTAAAATGTATTAGCCGTTACATAGTACCTATATAATATAAACTACAATTTACAACCATTTCAAATCACACACGAAACCGCAAATACGTAAATCGCTAATTATTACCGTCAAATCATATAATTTAATACAATTTCAATCATCAATAAGCTGGAACTTTCCGATGATAAATATTTTGAACATATCTCATATAACAATTATTCGTTAAGTAACGATTTTGCGTGTAAACGCGAAGTGCAATTTTTGACTGAACACAGGTTCAGGTTCAATTATTACTTTTAATATTTATTTTAAATCTAATAAATAATTAATAATTATTAGACTTCATCTGATAGTAGCGGATCTACTCTATTCCTGTAAAATATACATAACTGTATAGTAAATCCTTGCAGCGCTATATAATAAAATGTCGGTACTCGAGAATCAGGTAGCATTGATCACTTCAGCTACGTCGAGTATTGGAAAAGTGTATGCCAAACACCTTCTTCAGAATGGCGTCAAGGTAGGTACCTTATATATTATAAATAGTACAAGATAGTAGGTAATTTTTTAGCAGTTAACAATCATTGTATTAAATAATATCAAAAATATATTATTTTGTAAAATAAATTTTAGTTTTTGAACGGAGTAATCTTTTGGTTTTACAATTATGTGTTTTTTTTTAAAAATTTTTTTGTGACTATCATACATTTGTTTTCTGTATTAGTGAAAATTCTTCAATATTAAACCTTACATTTTCACATTTTCTGGTAACAAAACTTTGTTAGTCCGCTCTGAACCTAGTTGGTAGTTATTGACGAGCTAAAATTGAAAAAAAATATTTTCTTAAAATATAATATTATTCTTTTATATATACCTACGTTTTTATAATAAGTGTTTACAATTTTAAAATAAACACTGTGTTAGTGTTTTAACTTAATAAGTACGATACATTTAAAATATGATTAGGAACCTATTACATGCAGTGTTTTCAGACTTTTTTTCAAATATTCTACCAAGGTTTCTAGCAGTAATTGATGAATTTATTTCTATAAATTTTATTTTTTTCCAAAATAAATTATTGTTCTATGTAAATACACATTTATTGGATGTATGGATAAAACAATTATTAAAATATGTTAATATATAAATATGATATTTATACTAAAATTTTAAAATTGTAATTACTTACGAATATAATGATTAAAATACTATATGTATAGGTAGAACGTTGAAAATTATTGTGAACACATTTTTCTAAATATCTACAATTAGGTGGCGTTATGCGATATAGATTTTGAAGCATGTCAATTGTTCGCCAATGAGTTATCGAACGTGTTTGGTGATAATAATGTTTTGGCATTGGGTTATTTCATTGCAGAGAATTTACAACTTGAAAGTGAGTTTTTCAAAGTAATTCAGTTTAACTATATACATGGGGAATCTAAATATCTAGCTACATTTAATTGTGTCCCGGGTTTTCTGTACTATACTAATTATTGCGTTCCCGAATTCAGAATTTATAAAAATAATACTAATGAAGTTAACAAAATAACAAGTTTTGATTATATCAAAATTATATCGTTCAAATGTTTACCAATACATTAATAATAGGTATCTATTTTAATATAATTTTGATATAATAATACAATAAACTAAACCTAATCTTACTTAAGTATTTTAATTATTTCAAATAGTTTAACGTTTAACGAATTAACGATAAAAAACAATATTTTTTATCTTACTTTAAGAAATAGAATATGTATTGTTACTATTGACAGTTCTAAGTCATATTAAATGGAAAGGAAAATAATATATATACATCGGACGCAATTAGTGTATTTGATAAAAATATTATCGAGATGCATTTTGTTTACTGTGATATATCTTGCCTAATTTTACAGGGGAGAGTAGGTTCCTTTTTGTACATTTGTAAAACAATAATATGTAATATTTACTAAAATATGCACCAAGATATTCATATTTAATTAGTAATTATTTGGAAAAAATAATCTGGAATAGTGGTATGTTATAGAACAGAACAGTTTAAGTATAAAATCACAGTGTTATGAAAATACAATTAAAAAGTTACCTACTTTATTTGATAATAAAAAAAAATAAGTATCTGTTCAATTAATAAGTACCGTCTAAACTATTTTTGAATAATTAAATACTTCAATATTATTTTCTCATTGACCCTGAAGAATGTATACACCATAATATTAAACACGAATTATCCACTACGATTGGAATTTGTTAGTGTAAAATCTACAGTTGTATACATGGTACTAATTAATAAATAACAGTATTATGGTTAGTGGAAACAACTAATTTTTTATAAAAAAACATAAAAGAAATGTATGAAATTATTAACCTAATATAAAATCTACTCTAAATTATTAGTAATACAATATTTTTTTGTACTATCTTACTTATAATATTCGAATATTACCCGTGTAAATATATTAAATAATAATTACTCCAATGTTGTGAACAGGAAACAATAAATAAACATTTAGAATTATATTAAAATAAAATTAACGAGGAAAAAAGTATAACAATATTTTTTTATTCAGCAAAACAAAAAAAAAAATAACCAGCGACGTAACTTTTCTCCATTCTTATTTTTTTTTCAATATTAATATTATTTTTAAAATCATTAAGGATTTAAGGTTGTCTTACCAATGAATCCAAAAGTGTTATTTAACCAGAGATAAGTAATCATCTCTGACGACAATTTCCAGGAATGGTGTTTTGGAATTGAACTTTTAGATTTTATTTATAAAACCTAATTGGATTTCTAAGAAAATTGGAAGAAATGTAAACTCTAATATCTATCAAAAAGAGATAAAAAGAGATTAAAAAAATAAATTCTTTTAGGTTTGCTTGCACGGTTATTTATTATACGAGTGGCATACTTATAAATAATAAATATAAACTAGTACTTGCATTGACTGATGTATATATATATACATATATATATATATGTATATATTTACAACAGATTTGTGCAATGAAAAAAATAATAAAAATATGCCATACAGTGTTATTATTCATCTTCAACCATTATTAACTTATATTTATTTTGTTTTGTACATTTAATCATTCAATACAATACGCATTTAATTAAGGAATTATCGAATTAATTAGGTCGTATATAATATGGACTTTATTAAATTAATGTTTCATTCGTAGTATATTTTTTTTAGAGCTTTTTAAGGTAACTATGATTTTTTAGACATGCTTGTAGCCTGTATACGTATATATAAATACATAATACCATATAATATAAAAATATTATATTATAATGTCATACTTACTTGTTATGTATGTACGCAGGTGCCTTCAATTCGTGCTTAAATCATTTTGGGCGAATGGATATTGTCGTTAACAACATGACTGAAATGAAGTTCCACGTATTAATCAATAATCAGGATGAAAATAATTTTATCTGTAAACACTATGTAGGCATAATCCAACAATAGTGATATTTTAATTATTATAAATAATTATCGTTCAAGACTACTAAAATATTTGTAAAATAATAATAACACACATGTCATTTACAGCATTAGTAAAATGTTATCAAATTTTACAATATTCATATGATTATAGAGCGGAGTCATTAGCGGAACGCTTCTAGCAATTAAGTACATGGGAGCTCCGTACGGAGGCAATGGTGGAACTGTGGTGCAGACTACAAACTGCAGATCAGCGACTAATGCTGTTGTTGGGTACACGAAATTGATCGGTGTAAGTTTAATTTTTGTTAGGGGGTGGATAGATCGTCCTCCCTATAAGCTTTGATTTATTATGGCTTATTAAATTTAGAATATTGTGTATCTAGTACCATATACAAAGTAAAAAAATACTCTATTTTATAGAATCAGAGAAAAATAAAAATGTTTACTGTAAAAAACAAACAATAATTCAAGAAATTTATTAGGTGTTCAGGTGAGTGGTGTCCAGGGTAAAGCTATAAAACATATAAAGTATCAACATTTGTATTAAAAAAAAAATGTTTATCACCTTTTTATCTGCTTCCGATAGAGCTCCGAGTCTCCGCTCTCAAGAAATTATACTTACAATTATAGGTACCTATCATTATATCACTATAAATACATATTTATTTTTTTTTTTTTGGTAATACGATACCAGTACAGTCAAATTTATATTTCAGGATCTTTAATTTTTAATCTTGGTCATTTTGAATAAATCGAGAACACATTATTATGATATTGGTGCCTATAGATACGATATATCGTTTGTCAATAAAATACGAAATAAGGTAGATTTATATTGTAAAGTCGTAGAATATGTTAAATAAGTCTAGATTAATATATACCTACATAATTAAATATTACTTAGACGTATACTTCATCGATATTCATACTTCTCAATCTTTTTTTTTAAATCACAGCAATTTATTTAGAAATGAGTGTTATAATACGTGAAAAAAAATCATCTGTTTGTATAAAATACACTTTGTCATAATAATAATAAATAATAATAATAATTCATTAGGGATTTAAGTTTTTCCTTGCGGTTTTCATGAAATAATTCATGTCTGCAAAAAATAGAGTTTATTTTTCGAGTTTAAAATTACTATAATATTATAAAGTATATTTAGTATGATACACACTATAACGATAATATATAACTAGAGGTGTCCAAAGATAAGTGCTACAACTACGCCAGTTTAATAAGAGCAAAAAAAAAAAAGAAAGGTTTATAAAAAATTTGCAACGACGACATTAGATTAGGTCGTGGTATATTTCATTAATTCTTGTATAATACTATTATATTATAATATTTGTCATTATAGTTTGGTACTCGCAGAACTGAAAATATGTAAAAACATAAAAATATTAATTTTATTTCTATACAATTATACATAAACTAATATTTATTGTATTTAATAAAAATGTATTTCAAATAAACCGGGGAAAATAAAAAAAATGACAGTATTCACACTAACTCGTACTCAAACATAAATTATTTTATTTATTATCAGGGTTCTGAACTTAAATCATTTGCTATTTTTTTTAAACTCGAACATAAAATCTAAATGAGTGCTATTGATATTTACATCATGTTAGTATGTTACTACTATTTAACATATGCAATTTGAAATTGCTTATTTTTGCTCTTTATCTTGATATAGTTGTTTTTAATACATTAGTTTACCTTAATAATTTATTAGTTTTCTTTTGTATATTTTTTTTTTATGGAGGTACTTGGTGGAAACCACTGACCAAAAGTTAATTGGTATTTGTAGTCTTAGACAAATATAGCTACTTAGTGTAAGGTATTGATACCTAGTGTATTTTATAACATAATAAGAAAAATTCGTGGAAGTTTTTGAAGGTCGGCATATTTTGCTTTTGTGTTCAAGAGGGATAACTGTTTTTAAATATTGATTTTTCTTACAAATGTTAGTATTTTTAACGAAGTCATTATTAAGTGCTTATTTTATTGGTTTTAGGTGCTTTAAGTTTCGAATCTTTTATATTACGTTATATATTTTATATTTCTTAATTTTCATTTGTATAATATGAATTCTGTATTTCTATAAGTCTGAACTATTTATTGTAATATGTATATTATACATATAATTGCATCTCCCACATAATAATATATACATTATCATGAAGTATAAATTATGACTCAATGAGATACCACAATATAAGTAGTATCATAAATGCATAGTAAATCTAGTAATAATTAATAGTATTAAAACAAGAACACATAAAATTATAAATATCAACATTTGTTTAAAATTAATAATATGATAATTATAAATGTTATGTAATAAATTATGTATTACAATTACATATGTATGATGTTTATGTGTCGTTAGATAATACGACTTAATTTATGGATAAAAAAAAGTAAAATCATATAAGACATAGAACTAAATAAAAATTAGTATCTAAATTTCTTGTATATATCTGTTTAAATACAAAAATCAATTTTGTTTTCTATAAGGACGAACAAAGTTCACATTACCTGAAAATAAGAACTATGGCATTAGATCCAAGAAATGAGTAAGAGTATATTATATTTTTTTAGAGTATAAAAACTAATAATTAAACAATAGTTTTGTAGTCAAAAATGACAAGTTTTCCTTTTTTTTTTTTAGTTCGGATAATGTTGGCAGAGCTTTAATTTATATTCTGAAACAAGGTATTACTGGACAATATTGGATCGTGGAAAACGAAGAAACACCGAGACTGGCAGTAACAACTGATATTATAAATTAAATAAAAATATTAAATTAAACTTCAAAATATTAACAAAACTTAAAACAATTATTTTTGAAAAATGTATTATTTATTGTTGTTATTATTATTGAATTAATTAATGTAATATAAAAATAAAATAAATATCAATTTATTATTGAAAAAAGTAAAAAAATAATATTGATTTTCAAATAGTCCTGGTTGATGTATATTTATATACCATAAATCATCATTAAAAAACAATAATAATGCCTAGTTATAAATGTATGTTTACCAGATATTTTAGATGTATTATAATGTTTTATTCAGTTTTAATGTAAATCTATTTTTAATCAGGTAAAAAAAACCAACATTGTTTTATTAAAATATTTCAAATAACGTTTGATTTGTGTTATTAATTCTATCTAATTATTAAAACAGTAAAATATAGATTTAGTGTTTAGTGTTTACCATTAAGTAATAACTATGCATTAACATGATATAAATAATTTGACTATGTGTATTTTATAAACATCTATTATTAGAACATTTTCATATGACACAACCTTCGTTATTTCATTATTTGTACTTAAGTAATAATAAATAATAACTTACAATTTTTCGCATTTCTTTAGTAATTTTTATCTGGTTATTTTGACTTTTCAACTTTTGCAATTGACCGATAAAGTTTTTTATTTTCTATTGCACTGGCTATATTAAAATACGTGTGTAATCAAACTAAACGAATTTCACGATAAAAAAATGAAGAACTAGTTCATTATACTTCTAAAATATTAAATGTTATGTGTAAGAATTGTTTTTATTTTTATTTAACAGATTGCCGAAACCTTAGCTCTTAATACATTTTTTACCTGATACTAAAATAAGAAGTTATCAATACGAACATAATTAAGAATTTGACTGAAACAGAATCTTTTGGTTTGAAAGCAAAATAGTAATTTTGTATCAGTGTAGCAATGAAATTACAAAATATATTCTAAAATTAAAAGACTTATAATTATTTTGAATATAAATCATTCTTTATTAAATAAGAATATAATATATACATTATACATTCTGCATAGTGTTTACACATTTATTTTATTTTATGTGTACCTATTACTTACTATTGATTAATATAGTAAAAATATATATATACAGATGAAGTATATACATTATACACAATATGTAGGTTGGATGAATTTAATTTATACGAACAAAATAATGGACTAATTTTGACTAAATGAATCGTGTAAAATATTGTTAAATATTTCAACCTCTAGAACTAACTGGGTTGGTATTTTTACAACGTATCTAAAGTAACTTATGTAATTACAAAATACGAGCATGCAATATTGTAATTAATTACAATTTACTAATTACATTACAAATACGCATTTAAATATAAATTATTAATTGTATATTTGTATTATATAATAAATATTTCCATTACAAATTATATTTATATTTACATTACGTTTTTCAATTATGGTCTAACGTATTTACCGTTCAAAAATGTGTTTTCAATTTTTGTGGAATTACAGCCTTTTTCTCCCTTTAAAATTTATGTTTGTAAAAATGCAAAAGTCGACCACAATATTGAAATTACATTATTCAAATCCGGCTTATAGAACGACAACAAATATTTCGAGATTATAGGGCACATTGGTGAAGCAATGCATGAGTGCTCGGTTCAATAAACTCAAACGTTTTTTTTTTACTTTATATAGAGAGAATTCGCAAATGGTTTCCGACACGTGTCTACCTATATACCTACATAATATTATATAATTGTTACCGTTAGTACCTTATATTTATCTAGTAAGTTTCTAAGTATTTGAATTTTTTAGTATATCTATGTTTTGCTTAATAATAATATATGATCGATATTACATTTTTGAGTAACTCTATCGCTGTTGACAAATAATAATAATAATAATTATAGACAATAGGTGCTCGATCTACTTAAACAAGTATTTATCAATTAATTAAACACTAATTAAAATAAGGTACCTACACATGAAATCGGTACACTTTTGATGTAAACGTTTTATGACCGTATAATATAATATTTCTAATATATAATAAATTAATAAGGCTATAGAAAACTAATTAGGAAAAGTTAAACTTTAATATAAACGCATTAGCGCAATATTCTTCATTATTGGCACAGCATTGTTCAAATCAATGCATTCTTTGCTCCGCTTAAAATCTAAAAAGTTGGTAAGCATGCTTGGTAAATCAACGTGCATTAAATGTGTATAGCATTTCTATGCCTTTATATACAATAAACATGCACATTTACGCAAAAGCTACATGCAAAGTAGGGTTTAGGGTTTAATTTTCTTTGATCTCATTTTAGAATAAGTATGATAGTATTTGTAGATTATTATCGTAATATCAACCCGCACATGGAATCCATTTTAACGCATCGCCAGAATTAATAAATTATGTACTTACCTACACATTTAATGCTCCGAATAGCCATCAAAACTATATGCGTGTTAACTATACTGCCACTGGGTGATTCACAAGATATTTTCTCATCCAGTTTTTCATTTATTACTATTTGAATTATGATTTTTTTAATTTTTAAGGAAAATATGTTTAAATGTGACATCGATTTTTTATGGATATTAATCCTTAAGAAGTGTCCTGTAGTTTTATAATTTTTTTTTTTTTTATAAAAATAAACCTTTTTGCTGGGTATTGTTTAGCGGACAATTTTTTGAAAATATTGATGTATCTAAATCAAAATTCAAATGTGTATTTTAATTAAAAACTTTTGTTAATTATAATACCTACCTTATCATAATTTTAATAAATTTATAATCAACAGAAAATAGGGATGTGCATGGTTGATGAATCACGCTATTCTGTAATAATTCTCGTATATTGTATCGGAATGTTTTTCAAGTATTTCATCTTTTAAAAAGCTTTGATTTGTTAATATGAGTTAACTCAGTGGTCTAATACTACCAATCTAGAAATTGAAACCTAGAACTTATGTTTTCAATTTATAATTTATTAGTTTTGACCCCTCGGGTAACTTATTTAAGTGATGTCATTTTTTTGAAATTCTGATAGTTTTTACAGTATTAGTAGAGGATATTAGTAATTGAGGAATAAGTCACTCTAATAATATAATTGTTTAATTGTAATTCAATAATTAATCATTGAAAATGAAAAATTGTATAATTATCTCTTTAAATACTTAGTAATTACAACAATAACTTGGGGCGAAATTGTGTGTTGGTTTTTAAATGTTTTGATTAGTTTAGTACAGTAATATTATATTTATTAAAATTATATCTAAGCATAATACTATTTATACTAAATGATATTATGTATTAAAATTGTATTTATATAATACATAAAAGCATTTTATTATGGTGTGATAAATTAATACAAAATATTGGAAATCCAGAGAAAAATATAAATAATATATACCTAAAACATAAAAAATTCTAACAATAAATGTGTACACATTTTTTTTTTAATATGTTTTAATTGATAAATGAACAACTCACGAAGAATCTTGAATTACATTTTCAAGTATTTTGACAAAGTATATTTTGTTTATTGATATTTATGGAAAAACCCTAAAAAAAATTTATGTAGGGATAAGTTAAATGCGTAGCTCAAAAAAATTGACCCGTAACAAGGCAGTAATATAAAGTTTATACATTTTAGTATTTCTAATTTAACTCTTTTTATGTTTTTTGAACGATCTCGTAAATATAGATGGTCCTTGGTTTTTGAAGAGACATAAGAATTTAATAAACTTTTTTTAAACGAATTCGGCATCACTGTTTATAATAAATTTGATTTTAAAATGTTAAATGAAAAATGTGATCAATATTCGATGTACCATTTTAACACCGATTACATAGTGAGTTAAATTAAATATCGTCAATAAATGAGAAGAAAAATCGTTTATATTTCAATATGTTTATTAAATCATTATACATACAAGACTTATAGCTAAAACAATACATTATTCTTAGAAAAAAAATCATAATATCAATCAAAATTAAACACTTAATTAACCTAAAAGTTAATATTTTATTCTACATACAAATTTAATTTATATTGAGTGAACACCCGTAATACTTACTATAATAATATAGTGATTGTACTGTGGTTGGTTGATACAAGGTAAATGGTACAAAAGTGGTTATATTTAATATTATATCGAAGTATTTACATTATTTAGGAATATATCATTTGTTACGATTAGTTAATATTTTACATTTATTGTACGACCATGTATAACCGTCTAAACCGATTTTTAAATTACTAGTTTGAAGTCGTAAAAAACAGTAGCTTGGTTATTGCATCGGTACACAGGTTTATGCGACAAAAATAAACACATATTGTGATTCTTAAACCTGAATATTAGTAGGCACGCAATAAAATCAAATTGTTAATTAAATCATAGATATAGAAATATTTAGCTTGTTTTTAATACTTTTAATGAAAATGATTATTACGATTTTGGCCCCATTTATCATAGCAAAACTATAATAATACTCTTATTATAGTGAATAATGGTATGTCTTTTTAGTATTTCTATATTTTTTTATCTTACTATTATAATTTGTTTTTCGTTAAGATTTACTGCTTACGACGAAACTAACCAAACTTAATAATTATCGATATAATGGTTCATTTTTCTATTTTTTAATTTTTTAATTTATTTATTTAATTGATAAGTTTTTTAATTTTGAAAAATAACTAAAAATAATAAAGGCTTTTTTCGAAATCATTAAAATTTGTTCGTTGTTTGAGTTTTCTATACACATACGCTATTTTAAGAGATTATAAACCAAGAAAAACCGTTTAGATAGAACAGCACGTTTTTTTTACGCCATATTTGTACTAGGTATATAAGTCATAGCCCACAGGATATGGTTTTGTTAGATAATAATAATTTTTAAATAAAAATAGATAGTTTTATGTTATACAACTATTGTTTTTAAATAATAATAATATGTATACACTATACAACATTATATATTTATATAATGTACTTATTTGAATATTTATAGTTATATACGGTGTGACAAATTAACAAAAAAAAAGTTTATTTTCTAATGCAGTGTACGATACCTACATTTTTAAGGATACTTTTTATTGAAAAACAAAAATTAAACATCAAATCAACTAATGAAAACCTTAAAAATATTAACTAGATTCTAGTATTATATTAGATCGATACACATTGTAAAATATATTATGCCAACAAACACCACGGCCAACGATTGTCAATCATGTATTTGATTACGTATTAATGGAGAGTAATAATGTTGTTCTACCGAAAGCAAAACTCGAATATTATTATTTTAATTTTATTTACACACATACTTGAACAACTCACTAACGAACTACTAGCACAAATACAAACAGACGTGTTAGTGTTTGTATTATTATAAATCTATTTCCATATATAGACCTTTATTATTCTTAATGGAATAATAACGAACTTGCCGTTTCCACGGTTACTATGACGGAGAAATTCCTCTTTCGGCTGCTCTGCAATAACGAATTGTCCTGGGTAAGACTAATAATAATAATGATAAAAATATTATTATAATGCCTATCCTAACTACCATAGTAGCAGTTATTTTTCGATTCTACCCTAATTTATTTACCAAACGTATATATAAATTTGTCCCTACACGTCTCCCGAGTAAACCGTCGCAAAGCCGGATTAAGTTACCACGTTGTATAACGCCACCACCGCGCAATGCACTATACACTTTTATATCATTCCGTCGAAACCATTAAAAGTTTTTCAGAGTGGATATACCTATATAATACAATATAATTGTATATTACTTTTTCCGTTACGTGTTTGCGACCTCCCTTGTCTAGAAAATTGTAAGTAGAAAATGAATTGTATTTATCGGCGGATGTGGTTAGAAATTATGTTGATATTGAAACTTTTGAATTCAAGATATATCGTATTTATAATTAAGTCAGAGAAACACGATTGGGCACTTTCTAACTTTTTACTGTATATAAAAAACGCAATACGATTGTACGCTAATATTAAAACTGTTTGATTGCTCAATAAATTAATTTACTTATTTCCAACGTTCAAAATATAAAAATGTGGTTTCACAGTGACTTGTTCTACTGAAAACTACAGGGTGTATAGTGCTGTATATTTTTATTATTTTGAATAAAGAAATTTATTTTTGAAAATATAATTGTTATAATATTTTATGTGTAGTGAGTACTTTTTAATATTATCTAACAGATAACTGTACAAAACGTAAATAAATAACTATAAAAAAGTTATATTTGTTACTTTTAAAAAGTACAGTCATATGAGTTATAATGTTAGCGATAAGAAAAATTTTAAGTTTTAAATTATTTTTTAAGCTATTAAATAATATTCCAACATTAGTGCCCAACTGTATTGCGTTTTTTTTTTTTTTTTTAGATAAAAACGTTAAAAAATGCATATTAGTGTTACTCTACAACGCTCGATGTATAATATTATTGGCGAAAACAAATTGTATTTTTCTTAACAATACTACAACAGTAACATGCTAATTATACTATCACAAGATTTATTCACAAGACTTAAAATTTTAATTTTATGTATTCTTATTATGTTACTAAATCAAATTATTAAAAATATATAATTAATTAAATTATTTTATAAAATTTGTTTATTTTTTAAAATGTATCTTGCATTTTGTATTCATTATAATCAAATGTATTTTATATACTGTATTTAATCGATAAATGTTTATGACATTTGTATTTAGATACAATTGTATAAGTAGTTTAACAACTGTAGAGTAAGATAATACGCCAATTCAACAAATTAGTATTTATTACTATTACCCAGAGACTAGATGTATAAATGTTTGTTAATACATTACGGGATTTCAGGCTCTTATAATATAGACTTGGAGGATATTATTAAATTTATTTGGTAGACAAAAACGACTTTTTGAGTAGCACTTGTTGTAAGAGGTTTTGTCGGATGCATGGCGTACCCTTCTTCGACAACGAAATTGTACGTATGCGTTTCTATTGTACGGCTCGAAGGTAGTCAAAATAAATCGGCTTTGACGCGAAGGCATAAAATTAATATTACAACATCGACATTATAATAAACTATGACGATCAGAAATAATAATTTCTATTAATGTCAAGTTACATTATTTGACGTCGAAACTCTTGATAATATTATAGTTAAACGTCTGTCGAAGTCAAATTACATCACAGTGCATTAGTGAATAATAATATTATTATTATTTAGTAACTTTTAAAATTATTGTATTTAACATTGAAAAAAATAATGGACCCATATTATGAATGTTTAAAATAATATATAAAATATGTAATATGTAGGTATCCAGTACATAAGGAATATAGTTAGTACAGTATTGATTAGTATTATAGTTACTTAACATACCTATAGTAGCGACCTATAAATCTCAGAGAAAATTAAATCTCAAAACGCTATATGCAATATATACCTAATAACAAAAAAAAAATTATGTATACACCTATATAATGTCGAGTCACGAATGATACACCGTGACAATCTATCACGAAAGAGGAAATAGTAAGTTTATTCGTTCGTCCGAACGGATAGTTTTTGAAGTTTATTTTAAGATTTATCCGATTCGTTACCGTCATCCAAACAAACATGATTTCCGGTATCCGGTCGATAAAAGTTTGAAAAGCAATTATATGTATATAATATGTATGCGTGTGTGTACGTGTATGTGTATATGAATAGTAGTATTATAATGGCACTGGACGGCGATGACGACGTGTAAAGCACAGACGCGGCCGAAGGTAGAAATAGAGTCGGGTACGGTTTCGATAGGTATACATACACGCATAAGTGTATGTATGTATATATACGCGTATGCGTGGGCGTGGCCTAGGTTGTTTGTTTGAAAAGTTTATTTGCTAAACTTTATGCCCGTCAGACAGAAACTGAAATTTTCCGCGCGTAGACGATTTCCATTTGAAAGAAATACAGGTAGAAGGGAGACGGAGTTGTATATTTATCACACACTCTAATAATGTCGGGAATTTCATCAAGTCGAGACATTTTATTATCATTATTTTAATTATTTATGCCTGGCACGATTATTTACTTGAATATCATTAAGATGCTCGTGAAAAATGTATTTAATTTAATGTCGTTTAGGTTAGGTTTTGATTAGTATAATAACCACACGAGCTAAAAGAAAATAATAAATACAAACTCGGTAAACCGTAAAACATAACACGTTCGAATGATTACATACATATTTCCGGACATCCTACAAACTTAATTCCACATAATATACACGAACGGTTTCTCACAATAAACCGTATACACAAGATACGAGTGTATAACACTATATTATATATAGCACATTAACATATTTGGCATTATCATCGTTTGAAGTTATTTATATCGTGTCGTATAATAATATGGTATATATATATATTACTATATATGATACGACGACAAGACGACGAAAAATAAAGTCTGTACAAATACCGCCCCGTGGAAACGGTTTTACGTATCGGCGAGTGTATGGATGAGTGCAGGACGAGGGTGAGTCGGCGAACCCTTCAAGGCTCTATGATCGCAATGGCCTTGAGCTGGTCGGGCCGGGCCGTATGTCAGCTGACCGCCTCGTCCGGCGGGTTGTTGGTGAGGGTGTTCCACAGTGGTGACCTGACCGGTCTGGGCGGCGGCTTGTCCGTCTGTACGGCCACCGATATCCTGGCGATGGCCAGCACGTGTTGCTAGCTGTCCGGACACACGAGCGCCTCCACTGCTCCACCGCTGACTACGCCGCCGTCGTCGGCCACCGCCCCGGCCACGGCCACCGGACCGACCCCGGCGACGCTGCTACAGCTGTTGTCCATCTCGCTCCGCTCCTCCATGACGGGATCAAGGTCGCAGGACGCGTACGACCGGCTCTCACTGCGCAGCGGGTGATTCCGACCGCCGGACGACAGCGGAGACGGCATCGCACCGCCACTGGCGTTCGCTCCCGCAGCCAGGTATACGCCTAAAAAAAACACGCGGTACACTCCGTTATAATTATCATAATATATAATACACGTTAAACTAACTATAGTAATTATTGACGACCGACGTCCCAGACGTACAATATTAATGGCAAAGGATCCATACGAAATCGCGAAATAAGTTCGAAGTGTGATCAATAATCCGTTCCCTGTAAGAAGCGATACTCGAAATTCAATGACGCGATCGTGACCGGAGGTTAAGTGCCGGCTGAGAGGAGAAGAGTTGTCTCGATGTCTCGAGTGCGAATGCCCGACAATGAGTTTGTACAGGAAAACTACACTACGATTTTCATATTTTTATGACGTAAAGTAAATATAATAATATTATGTACGAATGATTTTTACTTGTACCGATATTTACGAAACAATAACACAACCGATAATGATTGTGAACCGTTTTTCAAAGAAAACTTTTATTCGTTTTATTGAGATAAACGCATATCGTAGTTAAATATTTTATGAGAAACATTTTAAGTAGTTTTCAAGAGCGATCTTAACGCAATATTACAGATAGTTACCGTGATAACCCGCCGAACAACAGTATATATCGCATAATCTTAGCATCACGCGGCGGTCAAGTAGGGACAACTATCGCGTTAAGGTAATAGTTACCGAAAATAAAACGATAAGAAAAATGCTGACACTATACTATTATTATAAGTAGGATCAAAATAAAACAATGGACGAAGTATGTTTTGGGAAATAGGAAATATAAAATTCGTACATTTTATAAAATAAAAAAAAGTGCGTTATAAGTGAAATAGAATCCCTTTTTATTACTCTTTGATTCTTCTATTGCTATTAGATTTTAAACTGATTGTACTATAGCTAGATAATATTGTGTTATAGTTTAAATATACAACATTTGTTGTTTTTTTTCTGTAATAAAATCGTACGTTATTTAAATAAGTAATATGAAATTATCAATATAGTTTTATATGTGCACTTTTAATACAATTTTAACAATATATAATATTCGTCTATATGACTTATTGAAATTTTAAACTGTATATATATGTATTAACTTTTTTTTGTTATGAAAAAGTTCTGAAAATGTTTTATAATATTCTTTCACGATGTCTTATAACATTTGATCTACATTTTATAAAGAATAAACACTGACGTAGATCGTAGGTTTAAGAATTGAAAAAGACGTTTATCCTTCTAACTTAGAAAAATGATACTAAAATAAGTGCTTTGCATACGAAAAATATATAGTAAAGAAAGTGGTTACGATACGAAATACTATTCACTTACTAAGGGGGAAGGAAAAATAGAGAGGGTCTTCTACAGAGATCAAGGTGCCATAACGAATATAATTTAGCTCTTCTAAGTTAAAATCAAATTAGTTCTAGCTGTGACGGACAAAAAGCGTTAGGGTAACTTGGTTCGAAAATTCAATCAACCTTTATGCTGTCAAACACTTGAATTCGTTAATACCTTGCATGGGCGCATATTTTAAGAAATGAATTAGCGTCGGCGAACGTCATATAATAAATAATAATATACACATATTGCGTTATACCGAGCGCTGTACCTTTTAAATTTTAACAAAATATTAAATCCTCGTTATTCTGAATGAGAATCTACTCGACGACTAAAAATTATATTTATAAAAACAATAAGTAGATAACGTTTTGCCGTACTCAAATAATCTGTAGGGATTGAGTGTGCTTCATATTTGAGTAAATTACTTTAATGGAACTGTTAAATATAAATTCAATGATAAAACATTTTATATGAAAAACAATTCTAAGTGGAGACAGTCTTCCAGCTAAGTATATTTCATTGTGTATCAATATTGGTATTATACCAATTTATTTTACTTATATTAATTATTTGATAGACTTAAATTTTTGTCAAAAACATAGCATTTATTTAATCATTTATTATTAGAAAGTATTTATATAATATATATATGTAATATTAAAGAGTATTTCATGTACCTAATTTGTGCAAATGAAAATATACAAAGTTTGTACTTAAAACAATATGTATGCGCTAACCATCAGTTATATCTATATTTTTTGTTTCATTAAATAAGACCTACATATATAATATACTTATATAAGGAACTTTTTATTATATGCATAAGTATTCTAATATTCAATAAACCTAAACATTTTTATTAACATTTTAAAAAATTTCGAATATTTCAAAAAGTCCATAAATAGTTTGAAATTAGTCTAAGTATTATTTTGAAAATGTCATTGTGTAAATTAAACTATAAAATATGCCATAAAAAAAAGTTAAATATCTATGAAAACATAATGTTTATATATAGTATGTGATTGAGCTGGATATTACTTTTTTTTTTCATCACCAATTTTACATCGTCAATTTCGTTAGCCCACGATACTATATTACTATCATTTATTTCTAATCGGAATTTTTGTAAAGTTATTCTTAGCAATCGATGATTTAATTAATATAATTTTGTTAACATAGTAACCTCGATAATACATATTTAATCATAATTTTAAAAACTTATATATTATATATATATATATATATATTACGATCCAATAATTTTCCGTGAAATGGAATAAATATTATCAAGTAGCTCGTAGTTATTTTACAATTTCGTCGAAGTTTAAACTTCAAGTGTTAATAATTAAATATTTGTGGTATTATGCTAGACTTTATTTTATAATTCTTGTAAGCAAGACTTATATGAAACTATGCTTTACATTTTTAAACAAAAGGTATGAACACTAAAAATTGTATGCATTTTCAACTTTTTAAAAACAAATTTTCATTTCAATTATTCAAACTTCAAACGCTTATATAAAAAAAAAAACACTGTAGTTTTACGCTCAACTTGTTTTTTAATTTCAGTATAAGCTTTTTATGAGGAGTTGTATTAAACTGCCATGATTTTTTTTAACGTAATTTATAAAAACAAAAAAAAATTAAATGTCTATAAATAATAAATAGTTAAAAAAGATTCAACATATTTAGAAACTTATACTATGTATAGAGAATGCTATTGCAACATTTTATGATTAATTTAGGTGTCTATGTTTACCTATAAAAAAATATATTTCGTCGAAAGTTGGTTTTGTTTAAAAATTCCCGTATTTCCATTTATTTATTTATGATTTTTTTTCCAGTCATTATACAAAAGTACTGGGAAATTTTTACCTTTGATTCCAAATTAATATACTTATTCAATTTCATAGAAAAAGTAGAAAAAGAAGATTGAACTATTTATCTCTACTACTTAAAGATGAAGAAACTTACAAAAAAAAAGAACACATTTCATTGTAAAATCATTACATTCATCGTTCCGCTTTAATATTGAATAAAAAATAATTGCAATATTAATTTTTATCGTCAGTGACATATTGTTAAATTGGCAGGAGCTCACAATATAATAATTATGTTATCAATGCAAATTTGTGTACGTTCTTCTTATACTATCGGTGATTAAAAAACATAAACCTAACTAAATAAATGTATTATAGCCATGTTGATAATTTTAAGTAAGGATTTCTTAAACAATTTAATTGTTCTGGACAAACTCGTGAAGATCATTATTTTATTAAAAGAACAATATTCATTATTCATAATTTTATATTTGTTTTGTATAAATTGGTTTTAGTTTACCTGTACACATACCTACTACAATATAAAACAGATGCGAAGAAAATCAAAATACGATTTCACTAACAAAATAATATATTTTTTTGTCAAGAGGCCAAGAAGTTAGTAAATAAACCAAAATATTAAAATAACAACGTTGGTGGACGTCTATACTATTTTCCAACTAATAATGGGCTTATTCAAGTAATATAGTGCCCTGCGGCCATGGTTCCTATAATATTGTACATAACCACGCCTATTTATAATAATCTATATAATAACCTACGACCCCAGCTAGTATGAATTCCTGATGCAACCGCACGGGTTATAAGATTTATTTATATGCGGACCTAACGGAACGAGTCGGGTAAATCATAGCAGTCGTTCAAATAAGTCTTAACTATGACGTTCGTTATAAAATATACGTCAACGGGCATAATAAACTTATCTACTGCGGTTATAACATGCGTGCCGTTAGAAGTGAACTCTTCTTTGAGTATAATAATATTATATAGTTCGATAAATAAATCATCAACTATGGAATTGGTTTCTTGGTACAACTATTCTGCCTACTAAATTATATAATATACTACAGTATCACAGTATCAAAAATAATATGCGATCATAAAACAAGTGTACTTGTACAATATTATTATAAATTCTATCAGTGACTTGTGCTGATGAAATAATTTTCAACCAGTTTTCCAAGTTTTGAGCGGGGAGGGGAGGGTAAGGAGTTTATATTTTACTTATAATATATTAGTTAACGAAAATAATATATCTATAATAATTACAATTGAATGAGTATATTGTTTCTTGTAATAACATCAATCATGGATAATATATTTTTTTCAGTACTACTTTATCTTGGACTGTGAATTTCTGAATTAGATAGATTAAGTGATAAAAGGTCTTTTCTCGGTTAATTGGGTCTTTGAAAAAAAAGTTGTAGATAAATTGAGTCCCGAGAAAGAACAAATTATGTATTTTTTATAAGTTATAAATAATTATAACAAATTGTGGTATAAATTGTATAAATTATTATTATAGTTAAATAAAAATATGTCTTTATCTAATATATAAATTATGTTCTCGGTAATAACTTAAATTTTACGAAACTCGAATCGATCATATTTATAATGTAATTTATTATTTGTTCCCTTAAATTTTATTTTTTTGATTTGTACCTACTTCGTAATTTTACACGCGTTATTCATTATATTTCTAGTAGTTTGTTAAAAAAATTAAAAATATTGGTATGTGAGCTGTAAAATGGATGGTTTAATCACGAATGATATGGTTCACATAAATTAATAATGCTAATGACTAGTGTATCAGTATATAATAATCGAAAATAGTAAGGACCCACACTTCACCTATTATTTTTTTCCACAGAACTCAATACCATTTTCAAAATATACATGAACTGTCACGCGCCCAATTTATTTAGCCCCTATATTTCTTTTAAAAATTCATTTTTTTCTTCAAAAATTGGTTTTTTGAATAATGAATAAGGAAATTCATTTAAATTTTATTATTATTATTTTATTAAATATTATGTAAGACAATAAATAAAGCATTATAAATAAATAATTTCTATAGAATGTACGTTTATACAATGATTCTATTAAATACTGAAGTCGTTTTCCTGTCATAAATTATTATTTATCTAAAAGTATACTATATGATTACAAAAAACAAAAACAATGATATGCACGCCAGTGAGTAGGTAGTGATTATTTATGGTAAGAATCTAGAAAAAAATTGCATACTAATTGGATTGGTAGTTGGTAATAAAAGTGCAATTTAAATTGATTGAATTTATTTTGTATTTAAGTAGCAACCATGGAGTAGATATAGTTGTTCTAATAGTTAATGTTAAAATATATTTATTATTTATCATTTTACAAAAATAGTAACTGTATCTAAACAGTGAACATATACATATTCAAATCACCAACATAACCCAAATGCGTAATGAGGATCACACTCAATCACGCATACACACAAAGCACATAACAGAATACGGCCAGACAATAAAAAATCTAACAAAATCATACGCGAAGAAATATTAGTTCAACACCAGATTAACTCAAAATCCCAATACTACCGTCTGTATGAACTTCTACGCTGGTAATACGGTAAAATATGACGACAGAGAAGCACTTATACGCAGTAAAACTAATCGGTAAATAGAATAACATTTAAAGATACGCCTGACTGTCAGCTAACTAACTTCGAAAGAATCAAAAGCGAAAAAGTGACAATAAATATAGACACCACACCTAAGAAAGCTAACGAAAATAAAAATCAACGACTAAGTAATTCAATGGAAACCATCAATCAAAACACTTCCGCCAATATTTCACCGAAACGGCACAGAAAAATGGGTTAGATTAGGTTACCAGCGCCACCCTACATAACAGGCATCACAATCCAGTATGGCAATATCCCACTACGAAAAAAGTTGAGCGTATACAAAATGTACATTAAATCTATAATAACATACACCGGTTCAGCGTGAAAATCACTAATATCAACAATAAAACGAAGCAAAATTTATGTAGCCCAACACATAACCTTCTAAACAATAATGGGTACTTCCTGGTTTATACGAAAACTCCCGTTCAAGATTGATGTGGATATCAAAAATCCAATATAAACCATTATCAAAAGTTGCCAAGAACATATTTGTCAGTCGAGATAATATGAACGCCTCACCTCTGATAAATCGTCCAAACCCTTGGCATGGACGAAATAATCAAAAACAGATCTGGTACCTACGCTAACCAAGATATTATGTACTTAATAATTATTCATTGCTTTATGGCCACTCATCACTACCTTTACTTTGAATTAAAAAGCTTAAAACTTCGAAACACGACCAAATGACGCAAGTTTTTTTAATCAAGCAACACGAAGTGAACCAAGAAAATCATTTCTTCTCAAACTTATAAGTCAAATACAATAACTCACATTTGAATAACTGATGAATAAAAGTCTACCCGAGTCCAGTTGTAGTAGCCGTGAATACTGCAGATGAATATATAAACGAGTTCTCTAGTACTGATCATATTATACCGATTTGCACATAACAAGTGATGAAACTGCAAGTGTTTTTCGAACACCAAAATTCACTGACCATCATCATACATTGACTAACAATTGTTTAATGATTCCGAATACTTTGCATTTCGATAAGTTAACATACTGGTGAATAGCTGCCGATTATGGAAATGCTTCAAGAAAGTTGCTATATGGGGCGGCGTGCCAGAATCGACAACAAAACACCAATCAAAGATTTTCGAACATTTGAACGCATAAAATACTGATTTAAAAACCAAAAAATCACTTTTCAGGTTAAGTTACTACCTCTTCCCTAATTTTAACCAACACAATGCGCTTACTTGAATAAGACTTTCCGGGACGATGTCATACTTCAAACGCTTCTTATGCAGATTTGTAAACGATAAACCACATCCCAAACATATTGTATTTAGAGTTTTAGCTATTCCTTATAATTATGGTTTGTAGGAATTAATAGTCCATGCTCTCGATTGCATAGGCTTAATCAGTCAGATCCCACCCATCTGTTCTAAATTTTAACTATAACTCTTTAGATAGAAATGAAAGGATTTAAATTATCAATGCAATTACTTGACTTCAGATTATTTATTATGAGACAGTAACTTATTAAGAATGTTTCAGCGTTACGACTTATATGAATAAATAGAAACAATTTGATAAAATTTCCACAGTAATAAAACAAAAACAAAAAATGAAATACATTTTTTATTTTATCAATCATTATAAACACTAATGTTTTAATATAATTATTACGAAAATACTTATTTTTCAGTTTCACGTTTTTAAAACTTCTAGGAGATATTTCTGATAATAAAATCTGAAATATTGATTCACAATAAAACTTTGAACTTGAGATTATGATGAATCATGTAGGCGTAACAGACAATAATATGTGTTTTAATATAATACACATTATACATATTTCGTATAATATATACATTGCCCGTGTATTTGTTAAAAAAAAAAAAAATCAAATATATAAACAATGCCAAGCTTAATTATTAAGAATTTCTACATAAGATATTTATTTTTGTTCTTATGTAAAAATATTAAAACCGGATTTAAATTGTTTTTCTCATCAGCGTTACTTTTAAATATTTAATAAAACATAATTACCGTTTATTAAATACGAGTATTATATTATTAAAATATATAATTTACGCATTCTAGTTGTGTGGTCCATATTACCCTGTTCAATACATTAGATCGCGATATGATACACGATAAATTGGCATACTGTATATTGTAGAGTGATATTATATTTATTATTTATCTACATCTCAATCTGTAAAGATACAGCTTGACCATGACGTGTACACTCTTATTCGGTGTCACATTACCGTCATGATATACATTAGAATTTTATATTTTATTATAATTTTAATTCAATGTCTTCTTGGTATTTAGTTGATAAACTATGTGTACATTTTTGTCATGTTACATACTCGCATCTTGTTATATAACTTTCTCGTAAGTAAATAAGATTTACTCATTGTCCTGAGATAGGTTAATTGCCATATTGTATATATCGTCAATCATCTTGTCAATTATTATACGCTATCCCCAAAATGTGAAATAAATGTATTTTTTTTTATAACGGTTTATAAAATAACGACTTATGAAATCGAATACGTTTAATTAAAATAAGTGTTTCACAGAGCGCTGCAGCGAAGGGTACTTATTATTTTAATGGTGTTTCAAAATAATTGGAATTTTCCTTCACTGTGAGGAAAAGACAAATAACTTTCTCCTTTTTAGGTGTACGTTAATGTGTATATTTAATTCCCTCTAAGTCGCACTTTGCCGGCGTCCAAATTAGTATAACCGGCATCAAAAGTTAATTATAATAGGTAATATTATATAATATATTATGATATATTATGCATACATGATTAGGTATTATGATGATAGTACAATGACCTAATTTCAAACAATTTGATTACATCATATTGTTAGTTTAAACATAAAATGGTTATTATAGAAATTAGAAAAGCATTGTCATGTCGGTATTTTGAAAATAATTACGACAATACAACATAACGTCCATATTTCACTGTAGGTACATGTTTTTAATTGAAAATCTTTATTATGAATTGAACAAGATAGGCTACCTGCCTGCCTACCTATATACGTGTGATCACTAATTAATTTACTATATACACATAAAACGCTTACATAATAATAGATAATGGAAGCATGTTATCATGACTTCAGATACTTTTAATAATATATGTAATTAAATAAAAAAAAAAATGAATATTCTTGCAATAATGACGTGTAGACTTCACATTGAATCATACCGGCAGAGGCGGGTTAGATGACGTTATATTTTGTTTTGGTAATAATATAGTAATTTAGGTCTATTAATACATCTGAAAGACGATATCTAATTTTTTGACTTGTTTATTTTATTACATTTAATTAGCAGTATTGTATTCATTTTTAAAACCTGAAACGCGTAAATCAAATTTATTTTATTAATGACTTTCAAGATAATTTTTTAGGTTTGTATAATTGAAAGTAAAGTTCTTCGTATTACTAAATTATAAATTCTATAATATTATCCTTATGCAGAAAATGCAAGTTGAAAATTTTAATTAGATTTTTCTATATTAATAAAAAAAAAAAATAAAAAAACCACCTTTTTCAATATTATATAAGTATTGATGAAAAACGACTTGATTATTTTGTAATTTTGTAAACTACAAGATCAATTTATTATTATATCGACGATATTCTATACATTTTATTAACATCTTTTAATTCTATTTTTTCAGTCAAAATTTAAGTTAATAATATTACTAAATATTACTATTAATTATACGATAAGAATTTCCTTGTTTAATAACACTGGGATTAATTCAATTTGATTTCTTCGAGTAAATTTAATTTAATGTTGTGTTAAAGTTTTCAATAGTTATTGTTATTACTAATCGAATGTTTATATTTTAGCGGTAATAAATTTTATCAAAAAAGTATTAAAAAAAAAAAAACACCGATACTAAATAAGGCGTATTTTGATATATTTAAAAACTTAACGTATTATTTAAGATAAATGTGAAGATGAAAGCAATAAGTAATTGTTCACTAATTTGTATTGGTTCTAATTAAATTTAGTGTCCTAACCCAAATAGTTCTTAATGTTTCTATACCTTTGGTTTTTAGAGTGCCTACGGTAAAGTTAACGACACAACCACTACGTGATGTTGAACCATTTGGTGTGAGTGTATATATAATATATAGTAAATAGGATTTCATCGTACTTAAATGACCTATATAGCGTATTGTACCCAAAACCACTCAAATATTTAAAGTATGCATATTATTGTTCACGGAATAAACAAGCGTGCGCACACATACACTAGTGCTAAGATAACCTATAACTGCACAGAATATTTTTAGTATAGTTAATTATACAATATGAAACATCATCGTCATTTGTGCGAGACAAACGGGCGATTGCTTTCCCAATTCTCAAAACTATAAATTCATTATCATAGGTAATGCTTTTAAATCACGTCACATTATCATTAAGCCCAAAGGCTCAAAGAACCTAAGACTAATGACTTTAAGTGCACAGTTTTTGGTATACGGCGTGTTGGTATACCTACAACAGTTTTATTGTCGGAACAGTGCAATATAATATCATAAACAGGAAAAATAAATGGCATTAGGTCTGGATACACCATATTGCTATATATTATTTCCTTAACAAATTTATTACGGCAAAAAACTAACGATATGAGTATAGCTTTGTTCATTGATGAAGTACTAAAACATTACGACGTTATCGGCTTTAAATCATAAAATTATCAATACATAAAACTTCATTTCTTAAAAAAAAAAAAAATAGTAGACATTAAGTTAGTATCTGCGTGGCTGTAAATAATATTATTTTGTTTTATGTTCAGTTCGCGTTTTAGTGCCATACTTTAGAATACTTCAGATAACTGGTGAACGAATTTACTTCTCAGTAATACAAGGGAGCTAATAAAATACCTAGTTTAACTATAATGCAAGTATAATGTAAAACGTGTATGCATATTTAATTTTACGTTTAATATTAAATAATACCACTAAACTAACAAGTGATAAATAGGATTTGAACTGTTTGTTACAGCGATGTTTACCTTTTGTTATAATTTAGCCGTAAACAATTGTCTTATTATTCTAGAAGATTTATTATTAAAGTTTAAAAATGCCATGATATTAACGTTATACCACTTAAACGTTTTAACAACGTAATGTTGATAATTCGTTTATATCATTTGCAACTACTATGCGTAGCCGTTGTTTTATAAGATAATTATTAATAACAACGAGTAATATTTGAAACCTTGTAAAGTAGTAACTATCATAATAATTAATTTATATATTTCAATATTATATACTGTATGTTAATCACACGGCGATATAGGTAGGCAAATCTGGTACACCAAGGATATGAGGTAATTATTATAGTATGTTACGTTATATTATCAATTATTTTAATAATATTATCTGATTAAGTGACCAATAAAAAATAAGGTGAAGTATTAAAACATTATGTTTTTTATATGAGTGAAGATTAATAAATTGGCATTGGTTGTATTTTATATCGCAACCTTTTGATTGAAATTCAACACTGAAAAGATATCCGAATATAATTCGTAATATTATGTGTGCGGTATCGATTGCGTATGCCTACTTTTATATGAATATCGACGAGGTCGGATAATATTCCAGACCAGACGTCTCCCTTCTGCACTCATAACGACAGTGGGACCCGGTCTCGCCGGGTATTACTACGCGAGTCAAGTGGTCGTCGACGGCAGCCGTTGTGTGCCTAATCCGACGTCCGTTATTTTCTTTTTTGTTGGCGCTGGCGTATCGGCGTTATTCTTATACATAATATATTATAACATGTCGCTGATCGCGTTAGCGTCTTACGGGCGATTTGTATTGTGACAGTTTTAACATACGAGGTGTGTAGTTCAAAAATCAGCTAAAAGAACATTTTTTAAAAACGGTTTATTTTGTGTTTTATACAATATGGTAACACTGTATTACAAATCCTGTACAAATATTGAAAATAAAATAAGGCTACGGCTGGCTCGAATATAATATGGAAAATTATTGTGGTTTGTTTAAAAAACACCCATCCAACGAAGTTTATTTCAAAACCATCCATTATAAAACACGTGTTTTTTCGCAGTAAAATAATAAAACGTGTTAATAAGATCAGAATAAAATGAAGCTTTAATCTACTTAAGATATACTATAAAATTAATGTTTTGTTGTAGTTAAAATGTTTGAAAACTTATTTAAATATTACCTACATTATAAAGCCGATTTCAAAACCATTCATATGACAATATTGTCAACAAAACCAGCTGTATCAAAACCATCAATTTATTTTACTCTTATAATAATCTTTATATACACAGTAAATATGTATAATCAATGTAAAATTTAAAATTATAGAGCAAAATCTTAACCTCATTTTAATTTTTTTTGTTGTTTCCGAAAATTTTAAAACATTGGTTTTAGCTAATTTTGAAACTACTTGTCTCAATTATGTTTTCTTCCTTGCACACGGGCGAAGCGTTATACACACGTGTGGGAATGTTGTACGGACTTTTTTAATGTACTCATCTTTATTTTTGGTAATAAACGCGCGAGAGTGCGAACGGTATGTATATAAAACGAACAGTCGAAGTTATCTATACTGTACCATGTCGGGTAAGTTGTTTTTAGTTGGCTGATCATCGTTTTATTATTATATTTTTTTTTTTATAAGTGAACGGGTACCATTCGTTGCACTTTATTATAATTATTAAGTTATTCTTACATTTTCAACGGTTATCATCGAAAACATATTACGGGTTAATTCAAAATGGTGAACCGTCGACTATCACGGTAACGCGATATCAGCTGATAACATTAATGTAGATAATATTAAAATTTCTGTACATCGTACGTTACATAATATTAACAATACACAGTCCATGGTCCATAAAAAGTCCATAATTAATGTGTATTTTTTAAAATTTATTTGTTATTATAATTTTCGAATTTTCGATGAATTGGTTTATTATTACACGAAAAAAACAACAGGGTTGATTTATAATAATATATTATGTATTCTAAATGTACACACTTATATGTTATCAAGTAATACTGAAAGCTTAAGAATTTAACATTAAATCAATTACGGTTTTTCGATTACCAACATTTTAAAAAACATAACATTTTTCAAGTTTCTAAAAAAAATTAATTTGAAAGTTGAAATATTTTAATAATTTAAGTTATTGTCATGTCAGCCGTTTGAGACATTGTTTTATTTATAATTTAAGTAAGTAAATAATGAAATGGCATATTTTAGTGGGTTCAATACACTAATATAAATAGGATTTCCATAGGCGTCTCTAGACATTTTTCTAAGCGAGGGGAAAAAATTAATTTTATATTAACATTTTATTTTTATTATGTTTCGTCATTGTTACATTAAATTATTACAATTAGGTACAGATAATGCTTTGGAAAACAAATTTAAAATACTATGGGGGGGGGCTAGGAGGTGTTTTATTGTTTCATGTTTAGATATCACAATATTCATAAAATCAATTATTCAGAAAATTGTATTGTATACATTTTAATATAACACGATAATAGAATATAGAATGTATTACTATGTTTCGAAAATACTAATGATATTATGTGTGTTGTAATATTAGTAATAATTGCTAGGAAAAATATGTACATACGGTGTGTTGTGTTCTTTAAAACTATAACGCTCTATAAATTTATAAATTTTAACTATAAGGATCAGGATTTTAAGGCAATTACTACCTATAATATTATGTCGTATTCATTTATGATATTTTTGGTACTAGGGGTAATATTTTATTTATATATTTATTTACTGCAGTAAACAGTTTACTGCTGCGACTTTGTTAATATCGTAAAGTATACACATTACACACGGTGTGACCGAATTAAGTGCACAATCGAGGCGTAGAGACAAAAAGTTGAAAAATGTGGTTGTAATAAATAATGTAGTTATTTAAAGCAACGTTATTCTAGGTAGATACTTCAGATTGTCATAGTAGGTCATGTCAAAAATTACAATTCACATTAGAAAAATAAAATGCTTTCCATGAACCAATACTACGGTGTGAGGCTTGGAAAATATACGTCCACATGACTTAATGTCATCTTGAAATAAAACTCGGGTTGGTAATTTCTATTTTTTTTTTTTATAAAAAGTAATGTTTAAGTTCTATAGATATTTTATATCTTATACGCTTATATTTTTTGCTGTGTATGTAAAAGAGCTAGAGCGTTTCATAATCAATTCGTGTACAAAGACAATATAAGTCCAAAACATTTTAAAAACTATTAATTTTTACCTTAACGGCATCGATAAAATACTTTTGACATAATGGCACCTGAGTTTGCGAAAATAACGTATATTTTAGGTAGGTATACAGCAATTATACAAATTGATATAATATATTAATAGGGCTCTGAAGTTTTAGAAGCTAAAACAGGTAAAATATACACGCGGATAGACACGACAAAGCTGCAAATTAGGTATGTATGAAAAAATGTTAATTATGGAAAAATTATCTTTTAAAATGAAAAAATATACTGTAAAATATTTATCATAAGTATACAACAAATTTATCAACGAAAAAACAATAAATAGATTTACGATATGATAATATGAGTGGAATATGTGTATGATAATAATCGTATTAATGTGGTATAGATTAAATGCACATTGCTCCGTTGTTATCAAATTCAAATTTTCAGTGACAATAATAATAAATACCTATTTCAAATAATATTAGTTTATTATATAATTTTTCGATTTTTTTTTTTTATAAAATGTTAAATATGCTTGATGTATGTATGAAAAATAATGAGAATTGCACTTTTTCCTTAAAATTGATAAAAAAGATACATAAAATATTATGCATTTTAAATTTTTGATTTTTAAACTTACTTTTGTATAATTTAGATATCTATCTTGGTCTGCTATAAATTGAGAATATGTAGTACAGTAAGCAATTCCTAGAACTCCCGAGCTCTAGTGTATTAAAATAATAAGTTACTATGAAATATTCTTAATATATGTAGAAACATTTGTACTCTTAAAACTAAATAGTATTTTTAAACGAGAATATTTACAGTTAAATAAAATACGTTAAAAAAAATTTCTACACTAGTTTAATATATTCAAACGTTACGGACTAATGTCGCGATACAATGGTTTGACTTTAGTTTCATAAGCGTTTGACGGAATTTTGTTATATTTTACATTTATGTAAAGTAACTAGTAAGTTATATATTGACAATACAATGAAGTACTTACCTATTTTTTTTTTTATTTTTTTAGTCACTTCTTTAAATTGTAGTTTGTTGTTATTATTTTTTCCTCCACTAAAATTAATGTTTTTGAAAGTTTTTCAATTATATATCTATATAATTATAAAGGTATTGGAAATATTATCTAATTTTGTTGGTACTTTATATTTAGAGAGATTATTATTTTTTTTAAATAATTTCTATGCAATAAAAAAATTACCAACACATTTCTCGTTAATATTTAAATAGTTAGTTAAATAAACATTTTTATTATCTTGAAGAAATTTGGAATTTGAATATATTTGAAAACAATAATGTATTAGACGTCAATCAATTTTTTTAAATTTAATTTTAAATTACTTAAAAATACCTTAAACATATTTTTAAGTACAAATTGTGTGTTTATTTTTATCAAAATTAAAACGACTGTATGATGCGTTTTTTTTATCATAACTATAATATTATCATAATAACGAAATAAACTATTTTACAATGATTATTTTTTGTCTGTGATAAGGATGGAAATAATTCGTATATTTTGATAAACAGCTAGTATTGAAACATATATGTGCGATTGATAACTTAAGTCATATTAATTACTATAATATAGTGTATTATGTATACACCTAAATGTATTATGTATAGGTAGATGGTTTACCTATTAAGTTGCGTTACCTATTATGGTAATGGAGTATATAATGGAGTCCAATAAAGTATATTCTTATCACCCATGCACACCGGGTTGAATATATAACGGTACAGTATAATAAACATAATATATAAATATATATATATGCGGCAAACAGAAAAAAGGACTAGAAAGGACTTAGTTCAATTAAATAAATATTCTAACACTAAAATAGTATAGTTCTAATCAATGTTCATATTTGATGAGTTTTATAGTTCATTATTTTATGACACGTACTATCGGAGATATTCGTTATCATTTATAAATTATTTTCATATTTGGTCCATTAATAAAGCCAACAATTTTTATCATTGGCGTGACTCAGCATATCCCAAAAATAAAAATGTTTTATTTTATTGAAGGTGCATTAAGTTATTCTATACAAATTATAAAGTAATTTATTTTTTATTTTTTGCTTTTATAGAAAACATATGTTTGATTTATTTAAATTGTCATTTATTTTGTAGAAGATGGGTATTTATGATAATTTTACATTAGAAAAAATTTTTGATAATTGGGAAAATATTATTGAAAACATTAATATAAGCGAGTAATGTAATCTTGCGAATTTGTTTTTATATTAAATGCCAACTATACGCTCCACTTTCCTAAAATTTGACTAAATAGATCTACCTATGATTCTATAATGTTATGTACAGATTCAGAATAAACTTTAGTACAACTTATTAGAATATTTTTGAATGATAAATGTAGATATGTAAATTATTAAGGCAGAAGTTATAGTATTAGGAAAAAGTGTATGAGGAAAAAACTTAAACGCAATTTTATTTTAAAATATATTTTAATCGTTTTGTATGCTCTAATTAACCTAAAAAATAAATATTTATATAGTTTTATCATCTCAGTTCATTATTGAGTGTTTTACAATATTATAAAAATATTATAATTTACAAGATAAATTATTTTTTCTATTATATTTGATAAACTAACTAGTTTTATACCATTACACGCAATTGATGAAATTATAAACTATTTAAAAACCATTGTTTCACTAAAACCTGATTACTAAAGCACTTTAAAATGCAATTATGTAACCATACTCCAATCATCCTTTACAAAGATTGTTTTGTCTCCTTAACACAATCTAACTTTATAATTTTATTATTTTCATGTGTTATATTACCAAACACTTTTTATTATTACCTCAGTTTTATTTGCCACATTCCACGTTTAGCTTTTCGCTGTACCTATATGTTATGATAATACCTTATAACACTTATATATTTTAAGAATGTTGTTTTATTCTATTATTTTCTTTTTCAATATTATTTACTATTTTCGATCTATATACCAGAGAACTTATGCGCATACTGTGTACTCTTATTATAATTTATGTTTTATAACTTGTTTATATTATCTAACTTTGTAATTGTTGTCTGACGTTAGTTAATTAAATAAATAAATATAAGTTAAGGGAAGTACAAAAAGATTAGTTTTGGAAAATGTATAAGACTACATCAAATTAAAGTGTTGTATCCACTTTAAGGTATTGAATGTGAATGAAGGGATATAAAACGTAGAATATCGAACATGTAATATTTCTGAGAGCATTATTACAGATTCAAATATATAGTGGAGCATAGCAATCCAACAATATGGCAGTAAATAGATAAAATTCGACAAGAAATAAGTGTTGATGTAGATAAATAATTGAATGGAATTTAGAAATAATCTAAAAAAAAACAAAATTGTGTAAAAGATGAACAGTTTTTACGAAATATCCGACATTGTATACGAAAAAGGAATGGGTAATCATTGCATAGTAATACAATCATATAAAATAATTAAAATAAATATGCCAGATTGCAATAACATTTAACGGACCAATCACGGGCCACTAATTAATTAAATGTTTAGCAATACTTAATGGAACCTGGCAATAGTTATAGTTTATTAAATGTAATAATAATACAAATAATAATGATAGTAAGTTATGTGTATTAATTATTATTATTTTATTTATTATTTGTAATAAATAAAAATATATTTTTATGAATAATTTTATTTTTTGATATTTTTTCTCGGAAAACGTATACCCTAAAATATACGATATTTATGCACTAATATATTTTTCAGTAAGTTAATTTTTAAAAATAAACAGTTAGTATCTAAAATGAAAACATCGTCAAATATGATTCGGACAATAAACCTTTGTTGGTACGATTATTGATTTAAATACTTAATCGATCCACAGGCACTGTGACAATGTTTTGAGGCAGCTTTTAAATAACCAACTATTTTAAGAGTTACTTATTGGTTTAAATAAAAATAAAGAATTATTTCCCAAAGAGTAAATTTAAACTCAAATATCTTCCAATTGGCAAGAATAATCTGTATATGCAAAAAATATGCATAATAAAATTACAGATTTAGTTTTGTCGTAACATGAAATACATTTGCTTCTAGTTGGTCTTTTTTACAGTCTTGCAAAACAAATATGTAAATGATAAAAGTCCTCTACCGTAAAGATTTTAAACTTACTAGGCAAGTATTGCTTACAAGTTACACAGTCGTTATTCATCTCTATAAGATGCTATTACATTATATTTATCATAAGTTTAATAATTAAAATTGCAATCACATATCATGACATAGGCCTAGAAGTATACACTATCTAAATTAAAATTATTTTCTAATTTTATGTACATAAGGAGGGGGTGGTATAATTTGAATAACAGGAGTTAATATTTTCATGGAACACTTATTTAGTAGTAAAAAAAATCTCAAGAATTTGAAAAAATCATCTTAAAGTTTATTAAACAAAATCAAAAATCAGAATTTGAAAAAAAATTATTAAAAGGAACAAATTAAGACAAACATGTTTAGTGAAAGACTCTGTAAAAGACAATTCATTGTTTATGTCTATATTATGTATAATACGATACCAAAATGTATAAATTGTAGTTTTAAGAAAAACGATACATTTAATCACTACAGTTGGAATACGAACTTGGTAAATATCGATTAAAAATTGTTCCAGCAGTTGTGTAAACAACTATTGTTTTATCATGTAATATTTTAAGTTTAAAATCTATGGTTAAACCATTTAGAAAATCGAATCCTATTTAAATGGGAATTCAATTATATTTTTATAAACTAATTATTACTACATATACATATGTACGTTAACTTACCGATTTTATGCATTGGACTAAACCTTGCTAGAGATATCACTCCTTGGTCGCTGGTGCACGCACGAGCAAATCTAAAATGTAAACGGTGGTTGGATTAATATCAAATAAAATGACATAAAAAGAAAGAAACTGAATGGATATCCTTAAGGTCTAACAAAATGTTAAAACTACAAAAGTAGGTACAGCAGTTTTAAAAGTTTTACACTGAGAGGGAAAAATATACCACATAAAATACCATTATACGTATTTTAAATTCTAATTATATAATACTATGAGAGTAATAATTAAAAAGACGTTTTACTGAAAACAAATTTACATAGTTCGATCGATAATATGGTTTAAAAAAATAATGAATTTGCGTACTAAATATTTTTAGTAAAAATCCAAGTTAGTTCTTCATACACACATCAGTTAAAAATATCAAAAATAGTCAACTTATAATTTTTTTGAAATAAATGTTTTGATAAAATCGAATATTTATTACTGAATTATGAAATAATAACCATAATAATAATATAAATAACCATTAGAAATAGATAACGCTAATTTCTCCATTTAATTTTTTTATAATAGTTTTTATATTCATTATATTTAAATTTAACACATCCATTACATTGACCTTCTCAATTATAAAGTGCACATAAAACCTTTAAAAAACAGTAATGCTAGTTAAAGTGTTAGTGTTTTTAAATAGATATAATAATTATATTATACTTTTGTATTTTAGTTTTTTAATTAAAAAAAAAACTTATATTTAAATATAAATAATGTCATATTTAACCCATTTCCAGGGTTTATCTTACCATTAACGACACGTATACAGGATTTGCATCGATTTTAATATTTTTTGTGACATATTATATTTTATAATTTTATAATATGTTATATTTTCGAGCTAACAATATATAAGTCAACAAATAATGTTGGAATAAACAAATTTATGACGAAATTGAAGTCTTTAAGAATGTTATTGAATCCGATTTCACTTTATTATTCATTAAACTGAATACATAATATAGTTTAATAGATTAATAAATAATATGGATAAACTATAATAATAATAATACTAAAAATAAGCGTTTAAGTAAATAACTGCTTTGTAGTTCAATATAAATGTCGAATGTACTTCATCATTGAGTATATGAATTCATTGTAATATATGTATTAAATTTGAATTCAATTTCAATTTTATACAATATAAAATAATTTTGAGCGTAGTCGGTCTAGCATAACCAATGTTTCTAAAATAATATTTTAATAATTATAATAATAAAATTTAATGAATATTCATATATTTTCAGCACCGAGGAACAAATTAGATCCAATTTACAATCAAAAACCATCTTTGAAGTTGATGATCTTCTGCTAGAAAAAATGTCTTTGGTTACACAGATACACGTTGTATACATACTAATTAATAAAAAAATACACTTGGTTGTAAAATCAGCACGTTCCTCACTCTATTTAGAGTATAAAATGTCTTAAAAATATTTTCATACGTCAAACTGATAATATTGAGATTTATTTTAACAGAAAAAGATACGTAAAAGATAAAAGCATAAAAGAGCATTAAAAATTAATTCCTATTATTGGCTTACAAGAATTTCACATAAATGATATATCAACGTTTACACCGTAAATATAGTACCTCTGACAATCAAGTATGAAAATTTAAACATAATAATAATGTGCTATATGCGAGTACACTAGTATTTAATGGGATCACAAATCAACTGTAACCAAACAATATGTATATATATATATATATATATATGGCACATTATAATATAATGAATATATATAAACGCTACATCCGTAGAATTTGACAGTTAAAATAACGAAATAAATGAGTGATTGGCAAATCGTCAAGATACACCCTATCTAAACCTAAAACCCCGTGCAAATATTATCATAAACATTCAAACTTCGATTGAATTCATGGAAATACTGCACAATTACCAATATAGATCCATTTTGTTGTATATATAATTGTATTTTATAATAGCATAAACTTGATATTAACTACAGATGAACTTCCTGTTAGTGGCTATTAACTATTAGAAACAAAAACGGATGTATGACCGATATACCATAATGTATACATCGCTGGGTTTAATGTTATTATATTAGTATAAATATGGTTCACGAGGTAGGCAGGTATTGAAATTTAACGCACAGAATAAACTTTAAAACGTATAATTAAATATAATGCGCTTATTAAAATTTAAATATATAATAACACAAGTCATTTTAGATTGATAAAATTACCAATTTTGACTGTGAGGTTTGGAAATAAGGTTTCTCTTATATTTTTGAATCAACTCTAAAATATCAGAAATTAATATGAACTATTTTTTTCTATAGACATTTAAATTAAAAATGTGGAAAAAATTAGCTATTAAAATGAAAAAATAACAATTTTAGTTATTTTTCTGTGATTCGAAAATTCGATTCCTGGGGATTTGTTTTTGTGCTCTAACCCATTTTATTACTTATAAAATAATACATTATTATTAATAGTAACACCTATAATCTTATAATAATTAATACCATTTCTTTAGAAATATATTTTAACAGAACGACTATTTTAATCAGAAAATTTTTTTCATACTTTAGATACTTGTTTTTCAACGACGAAGAATGAAGATTGTTTGAATCGAAAAATCAACATTTAGAATAATTTTATAATTGTAAATTTATAAATTATTATAACATGTAGAATGCACGTACATCTTAATATGAAATGTTAGGCACTGATTTTGAACACCCTTTGAGTAATAATAGCATAAATTAAAGACCACTTGTTGCAGAAGATTTGTCTCACTTCATTCAGTGCTGCACAAACACCGGAACTCTATTATTATTGTAAAAAAATATAATATATTTAATGCAATGGTTTTTAACACCAAGCATTAGATAAACGAACTTGAGTTAAACTCAATTAAAAATTCATCAAATGAGATTTTTTTTTCATCACTTAAGTAATTATGTGATTTTAAAATACTTTCATACGTTAACAAATTAGGAAAACTACTGAATGAAGAACGACCTTTGAATATCATCGGTAACTTTCAAAGTTACATACTATAAATAAAATCATGAAAAAAATAATAAACTGGACACTGTTTTAATTCAATAGTAAAAATAATAAACAAATATTACTTATTTAAAGTTATAGGTATATCATAAATAATAATATTTATAACACTTATGCCAAATTATAAAATGTCTTTGAATATGTACTTTTCCGCACAAAAAGATATAAGTGATGGTTTTAATTTCTTTTTTACGCTTTTATACGTTGTGGTCGGTATTTAAAATCCACTAATAGTATTATACGCAACAACAAGCTAACTATATTTTAATATTTATAACTCGCCACAGTTATAAAAAGGTACAAGTTTAATCACTTTATTATTGTTATTACATTTTACTTAATATTGTTTCTTACCTATATTATATTATATTATCATTTCTTATATCATAAAACCGTAATAATAGTTACGACACGGGGTAAAAAATATTTGAAAAAATTAATTTAAATTAATCATAAAATTAAATTTTTAGCCCCGCCCACCAAACGGTGTTCGGTATCGCTGCCGTTTCGTTATCACCACGATTGTTATCAATTATTGCCGTTATTACAAATATTATTTCAAAAATTTTCCGTTTTTCACTGGATTTTAAAACTTTTCCTATTTTTTTCGAGTCCGTTCTGTCCGCGTTTGTGTAATGCACGTTTTTTTCAAACCATACGCATATTGTTTGTTCTCCGATCGCGTTTGTGTCGGTCGCCATCGTGGTAACAAAAAAAAATTAGGGACTGGTGTAACTCGATTTTGGGTATTTACGTGTCTACAAAACCGTTTGAAATACAACAATAAAACACATATATATTATATACATATTATATCTATCTTAAATAATTTAAAATTATTCTCCAACCCATATTTAAAAAATCAAAGGATACAATAATAATTTATAATAAAAAATTTTCATTTAAAATTCTTAGCCTTATATAGTATTAAATGTACCTATTGATATTACAACTATTACCAGTGTTTTATTGTATTTGTTTGTTGTCATCGCCCTATGAAACAGTAAAAATACTTAGACTTAAACTTCAATATTTTTTCTGGTAAAATAATAAATCTAAATGTCAGACGAACCTTTTTTGGGGGGTGGGTTAAAGGTGATCAGAAGAAAAAATTGCAAAATTGTAAAATTTCATTGCTTTAAGTACCAAATCTATAAGTACAATAACTTGTCTAAAAGCTTGAAAATATTCAAAACTTTACCCTTACCTTGCGATTTTTTTACACTGGTTACAAAAAAACCGAAAGTACCTGTATTATAACAAAGTTGACGTTTTTATAAATGTGTGTTAGCCTTATTTGATAATAACACGTCAAATAAAATATAAAAATGTATTAAACTATATAACAAAAACATATTAGTGAAATTATAATAGCCATAGTATGGGCTATATGCCAATGTTACGCACAACAAAACAAATCTTTTGATGCGTTTCCAATATGTGCGGCGCCCACGTTGAGTCGTAGTCGCCTTAAACTCTATTCCAGCTTCGCGGCTGGTTATTGAACCCAAAGAAGTATGCACATCGGTTGATTTTTTGAATCCGTTTTGTACTTCGGCCGAAGCTTGCGCAGGAATGCACTCAAATCCGGTCCGCTTCAGTTGCGCTAAATTTCACGTAAATGTTCGGTTATATAAACTACACGATTTCCTCGGCGGACCCGTCGATTAGTCGCTCGCCACGTCCCGTTCGGCCGGACCCGCAAAAACTGTTCGCGTCCACACCGAAGACGGCGATTGCATTTCAATCGAATCGCCGTCCACACCGAAGACGGCGATTGCATTTCAATCGAATCGCCTGCGCCATACATCACTGCGATGTTGGGCATTGAACAACATGATTGCCTTGTCATCAGACCAGAAAATTCGTCATATACTTTTTCCGACTGACCGTTTGCAGTTGATGGTTCAGCTGAAACCGGCAGCATTGCCTGATCGGATGTAATAATATTATTTTGCACAATAACACTACAATAATGAATAAACTATGCGACCGAAACAAATACTTATTATATATTTCAAAACTATACACATAGTAGTCAATAATAAGAGCAGCCAGTAGTAATAGATGTTTATAGTTTTTGTATCCGAAATACATTTTAATGCTAATACAATAGATCCTCGATTAATCGTCAGTATCAGGACCAGAGCCTTAATGTATAAATAAAAATACGGTTTAACGAGAAAGGAACATTTTTTTCAAACATACAACATACATATTATTTATTCTTTTTTCAATAATTATGACTGACTTTTCAAAATAAAAATATTTTCAATCGCAATACTTTGTTTTTATCGCATCCGTAAAATATATATATCGTATTATTATAATATTCTAATATTTCCAGACTATCTGAGTTACTATAATTATTGTTTCAAAAACCTATTTATTTTTACCATTTTATTAACTGAACAATGTAATTTAAAATAAATCACAGTGAGCTTATTTATGATTGAATATAGTATAACATTGTCATGTTACAGTTTTAAAAATAAAATGTATATGATATTTTGTATTTTATAGCCTCGAAGTCACCCTACAAAATTTCATCATTTTTTTTTTCACATAATAAAAATATTTATCGTTTCTGGACTGCGAGAACTTGATCCATATGACGTTTTATTTAAAATTTTTGATTTTGTCTCATTTTTTTTTACATGTCTATTTAATAAAATATAACATAATATAATGTTATATTGAAAACGTATTTTGTTTTATTGTTTTTTATTGTTAGTCTTTGTTTTTCACTTAGACAGATTCTTGACACGTTAGATGTATATCCATGTGCATTGGGTTTCAGTTAAAATAAATTGTCTAAGAATAATTTATATTGGTAAACTATTTATTTCTACTTTCCAGTTTCTAATAGAATATGTCGATTTCGTGATTTTTGTCGTATCATCTTGCACATCCACTTATTTACTTTTTATCGACCTAAACCCCCCTGCTCTCACTATACCCTACATCTTAAACTTTTTCATTATTATTGACTGTATGTGTATACGTTTTATGTCAGTGTGTGCGTTGTATTTCTGTTAAGTCAAAAGTTGCAGCTTTTTAGCTACTTGAACAGTTTTGTAATTTCCTGGCGTTCCCCAAGAACCTGGTAAAATTGAATTTATTTTTGAACTGTCTTTGTGATGTTTATAATGCGCTTTCATTTTGGATATAAACGTGGACGTTTGAAGTTTGATAGTGTACTGAATATGTCAGAGTATACACACCATTGTACTGAGGACTGTCCATTGTTCTGTAAATCTTTTCTCAAATAAATACGTCATTGCATCTGCAGGTGAAATGTTTAAATAGAAATCAGTTTTCAGTAAAAAAAGTTGTATGACTAGTAGAATGGCGAATCAAACAATATTCCTTTGTTGGTTTCAGAAACATTGACAATTAATGCGTCAAATACATTTCAATGGGATCTAATACTATATTATTATCATCATGGTACAATAAAATATTTCAATCATTTGAGAAATATACACATAAATATAGTGTTACATATTATAAAAAATATTTATTATATAATCTCAGTGAATCACATAAAAAACGTTAAAGGTGCACAGTTCAAACACAAACGTTGAAGGATAGGTACATTTATAGTATAATATATAAATAGTTATTCCACGAATGCGAATTCAATATATGTATGAATTTCCTATTTCAAATACCTGCCTAAATATTCTATACTATATTAGAAAACCAGAGAACCGACTTTACTGAATGTTATCTGGTAAAATTATATCAACAAAGTTGCATACAATTATGCCACATTCTGTACATAACTATATTAAATGTTATTTTAATATGATATTGTTATAAGTTAAAATAAGGTAATACAAAGTAAAAAAAATGTAGAATTATACACAAATGTATCCATTAAAATTCATAATTAATAATAATTGTGGCTATTTTTATTTAAAATAAACATAAAATAAATATTGTATTCGAAAATTGATATTGATTAAATGTTTTGTCACGTCATATGCAATTAATTTTTTCTATGTATATAAGTAAATTCAGATTAATGTAACAGCCACGACGATATTTTTTATCAAAACTTACTGTAGTTTTAAATTCTAAGCAGAGCTATGAATGCATTGATTTACAATGATGTTTGTATGTATAAACGATAAATAATACACAAAACGCTTCAATTTTCAACATTTAGCATGGTTTTGGATAAAAAATTAGATTTAGTTTGTACTTTAAAGTTCAAAAAAGAAAAAATTATAAATTCCAAATGTTTTTCAAAATAGCCCAAAAAAAAAAAAAAAAAAAATTATAAAATGAGAAAAAACGATTTTTTTTTTGCAAAAATCTAGTTTAACAGAATAATTGATTTTCTTCTTTTTTTTTATGTGTGTTTAACTCAGAAATAACAGTAGATATTATCACTGAATGGTTTAGATGATCATTTTCTGTATATGGAACAATTTTTAATACATTTCTACTGTTTTTGAGTTATTTATTGACATTTAAAATTTTTTACAGTTTTTTTTCTATAAAATATGTCTATTAAAATATTGTTGCTTAGATCCTATATAAGTTGTTCATATACACTTGTATAAATATTCAAAATACATAGACACAATTTAATTTTTATATATATTTAAGTTAAAATTTGGAAGAAATTAGATATTTAAATAAGTACATTAATTATTTTGTTATAGTTCAAATATATTATTTCTGAAGACATAAAACTTTTAAGAATAATACAATAATATTCCCCCTTAAAATAAAAACAATATTCAGCCCGATATAAGTCAGTAAAATTTGACAAACTCATTGATAACTAATAAAAACATAAGAGAGATCGCCAGCAATATGTCATACATGTGGTGAGTTATTCGCCGTTTAGTATACCATAACATACTGCAGAATGTATTTGAAAGTTCAAAAATGTCATCATAATTCCTCAAATATTTGTGGAATCATTGAGTTTGAACCTCATATTTGATGAACTTCTATTAGACTTCTTCAATCACATATACAATTATAATTTAACTTAAATATGTTATACAATTAATATAATGCTATATTAATCCAATATATATTTTTACATAATATTTATAACTATACAATATTAAGCAATGTGTCAAAGATTATGGCCAAAGAGTTGCTACTGATTAATAGAATAAGAAAATAAAATATGAAATAATACTCATTTGCAATGTATAAGCCATGTTTGAATGACTAAGGTGATTTAAGTAAGTACTCCATGTGTCATTTCACGATTATATTTCCAGTATTTCCACGTTTAAGAAATAATGTAAACAAGTAATGTTTTACCAGTAGTTACAACGTATAACTATATACAATTTTAAGATTGTTGTGAATATATTTTGTTTAGGTAATCGCAGATTTTACCTCATCAGCCATATAATAATTCTAATATCACCGATAAAATCATATAATCATATTACATGCCATTTCGTTTTTTATTAATCACTTCTACTTTAAACAGTATATCTTATCTAACCACGTATTAATCGTCTTAAATTATCATCTCTCATTGAAAACGTCAAATTGGCCAGAAAATATAATACTTGCCTGATTTGCACACAGTAACATTTTTCTTAATAATTGGGCCTAGGATTTAAATAATAACGACAAATGGCTGCGACTTCAAATCCATGATACACCAATAAAACGTTGTAGCGTGTATCGATTTATCGACTTCTAAAACGAGCTTGTCGAAACCGTCGAAGAAATAAAAGCTCTTAATTTTAACATGATGATGAACACGTGTCTCGAATACAAGACCACTCAAAGACGACGAGTACATGAATTCAAACATTATCATATCCGAACTAGGTATGTACTGAACCGTACATGTCAAAGTCACATATTACGATAATATCAAAGGATTAAATGCGTTTCATTAAAATACTATATAGTGGTATATATTGTATAATACTCAAATAAAATTATTTCTCCATCAAATCTACTCTACTTCTCGTAAACACTTAAAGGGAAACCTCGCAGCGATCATCTATAGACAAAAAACGATTCTATAGTTTACCATTATACATTTGTGTGAAAAGACAAATCACTATATAAGGCAAATGCAATAATATTATGTTCTAACCTTCATGATATGACCATACACACGATTGATATCAAAATATATATGTTGGAAAAAGGTAGAATTTTCCATTCGTCAAATTTTACAATTTATATGTTTGATATCACCAAAAATATGGTAGCTAATATATTGAATTTATTTTCCGTGTGTTCAATCATACAATATCATAATATTTATTTATTGTATTTACATGAGTATTAATCTTTTAAAATTTTGTTATAATAAATTTATAAATTAATTATTTTTAAATTAAAATAATATACAAAATCAAATACTACAATACTTAATGGTAATTACAATGGTGACTTGCATTTGCATTAAACATATAATATACCTCGTTGGTTAATTTGATAGGTAGTTAGTGATGTAAATTGGGGTAAAGAATAGTGCATGAGAGCTGGTATTTCTCTGTGAATATTTAAAATTTATAAATTACGACGCTAAGTAGTAGTAAATTTAATACATAATAACCCATACAAGTATTTATGTTCTTACGTTTCTCTGTGATAAACTAGCTAGTATAATTCAAAGAGATCATTAATGAGTGCATAATTATGAATTGCATGGGAAACACCTAATAAAAAACCAGTAAAACGAAGAAATATACATTAGACCTTTTCTATTAAACAAATTTCATAATCAATATATTGTGGACTCCCAGTAATATAACTATAATAAAGAATTTTTAACCAATCAAAGTGTAATTATGTGCTTTAAACAATTTTTTAAGTTTTAAATCAGAATAAGCTGCCCCATTATAAAACCAAGTATTATAAAAGCTCTGCAATATATCATCTCAATAATAAGAGGCAATCGATTAAACAAAGTATTAAACTTAAAACTAATATCTAAAACACAATCAATACGTAAAATATTACATCCAAATCAGTGATAAGCATTTATTATGAGAATTTAATATTTACTATATACATATTATGATACTTATCGAGATTAAATGTCATTCCGAAAGACTTAAATCAAGAAATTAAACGACTTAGGTCACTTTGAAACTTAGTGTAATCATTTGAAGAATCAATCCATATAAATAGTCTCATGTCGCCTGTGAAATAAATTAATTTGTAGTTTACTAAGTTATTGCTTATACTATTGACAAGTAAAAAAACAAACGATGAGACTTAGCCAAGAATAAATTAGACTTTGTTCTAAATAATATGGAATAATAAAAACCAATAGACATTTATTTCCTCCATTTTTTTTTATAAATGAATCCAAGGGTTCTAAGAAGTTGTATTGCAGCTCAGTAAAGTAAAATAACTAAGCTTTTAAAAATTGTAAGCTTTTCTAAAAGATATTTTATAGTAACCAATTAATTTGTTGTAAAATGATGTATTGTATTTTTTTACAGTTATTGGTGACGTTATAGAGTGTCTATATAGAGTCTATTCATAGTGACTCTTGTCACAGCATTTTTTTAATTTAATATAAATAATTATATAATATGGTATTTTAGAGTCAATATACGTATAATTTTATTATTGAATCTCAGTATATCAGTTTTAATTATTAAGAAAAAAAGGAAAAATGAATTTTAAGTAATTAACCTAATTTTAGAATACTTAATAATGTCCTTAATTAATTATTAAATAATTATAATATAAACCAAAAAAAAATAATGACATTGGTATGAATAGGTAACCTTTAAGTTATTTAAATATTAAAAAGACCATACATCAAAAGTTTGAACTTTTGAGGTCTATTATGGAGTAACTAGCTTAGCTCACATCGCAAATTGATTAATAATTAAAGATGTACTTTGTTAAAAAATAACTATGACTTAATAATTTGAATACGATATTGGTCAAAATTTAATGACTACTATTAGTTTAGAGTATTATATTTTATTAAAATGTAATTTATCATATTTTATTGTTATTCAATCTCTAAACTATAAATTCGATCATATTAAAAAATAGTTTTATTAATAAAAAATATACAAATCATATGGAATCTATGATTCACAAGGTTAATTTAAAATTAAAAATACACGCATAACTACAGATTGGTAATTTTTCACAAACGATTTATATGTAAGATATATATGTATGTATAAATATACATAAAAATCAGATGATATATTAAAAATTGAAAACACATTCAAATATTTATTTATGAATTTTAAGACGTATAGTTTGTAGAAATTTTTCTTTATTAATTCTAAAATAAATACAATGCACAATGCATATTTAAACTCATATAAGTACATTCTATTCTATTTGTATATGCATGGTTGGAATACTAGCTTAAATGTGGAGATTATTCTACAATCAAGAACTAAACTTTGGATTTAACTCTTTTGTAAGTTTAATTATTATATTATTTCGAATTGGAGAATCATTTTGAAACCGACAATTTATCATCCGGAAATTTAATACAATTCACTCTACACTTTATTGTGTATTTTTAACGTTCAAAAAAACAAGTATTTAATTTTATATTATTCGAAACACCAACCACTATTTCTTTTTTATTTACGTTTCATTATTATTGCGGATAAAATTTATTTTGCTCATTTTATGTAAACACACTGAAAAACGTATTGATAACGGACAAATGGTGTCCAAAAATAAAAATAAAAAAAAAACAATGTGCTTTAAGTTCAATATTACGAACTAATAAAATTGTTCTCTTTTACTAAAAATGGTTTGTATTAATGTCTGTTTTAATTTTAAAATTAATTATTTCCCAGCTAGTTTTATGACTCTTTTTATAATATTTTACTAAAATTTATATAATATGACATTTATGCATATTATTAAATTAATAATAGTTTCACTAGAAATGATTAATAAATTGACAAAATATATTATTTTAAATGAATTTAACAGTGAATAGTTTAATAAATTTACATAAATTCAAAATAAAGTGATAAAATAAAACAAAATTCATAACCATAAATATTGCACATCACAATTGCAATTTTTTTTTTGATTTAATTTTTGTTTATACCTATATTTTTATTATCTATGCACTTTATGAGTATGTTAATTTTCATTTAAAAAAAAATAGGTACACCAATACGTTTGAAAATGAATTAAACAAGAAAAATATTCCAAAAGACAGTATTCATGACATTTCTTAAATAACACCTTATTTCAGAATAATGATAATGCAATTAATATTAAATGTCAATTAACGTGCGTTGTCCGTTTAAATGTGCATAATAATTTAGGTGCCAAGACAAAAATTAATTGCGATACAATATTTGTATTATGTATATAATATTCGGTTTAAGCGTTTATACGGCTGACCACGTAGTGTAATAGTCAGGATATAATTTCAGGCAGACCCTCCCCCCACCAATGTAAAATTACAAATATGTTTGTGTGCTGTACTGTAATAGATGCTATAAAGGCTATATGGCTAACTTATAACCTATAGGTACTCTCTAATATTCTATAATAAATCATATCATTAAAGGGTTATTGTTCAACAGTTATAATGGGTATGAGTAACAATACAATTTGTAACGTCCTTTTTTAGTGGCAACATTTTCAACGTAATATCGATAAAAATTTGAAAAATTTATAAACGAAAATAATTATTACAATAAATGTTTTTACGATTTTAATACGAAATACGATTTAAATTAATTAACTATAAGGCGGCGGTAAGGGGTAGACCACACTATATTGCTACATTTATACGTGGATCACAAAATATATTTTAATTAACCTTTTAAAATTAATACATTCAAATTTAAATCCATGTCGCCAATGTATGAATAAGAATAAGTTTTTCTTGTATTTCAAAAATAAATATTAGTTTTCATTTATGTAGGTAGGTATCTATATTCTAAGCGTGTGAATAAATCTAAAAGAAATTTAATGTTTACACTACATAATAATACGCATATAGTGTATGATGATTAGTAACAGTATAATAATGAGACTTACCCCAAATTTCTTCGACGATCTCGGTCTCTCGCTAATTTGGCCCTACGTCTTAAACAGCATATCACCATTAGCGCCAACAACGGAAAACCCAAAATGCACGACACCATTGGTATGATTATTTTCTCTGGTGTCACTGAAATCATAAAATATATTATTGGCATATAAGATTATTCCGTTTTTTGAACTTCTCATTTGAAGTCTTACCCGTTGGGTAAATAATTATGGTGGTGAACTTTTTGTTCTGATGATCTATGCCAGCTGGAAATTCAGTATCACTTTGACTAGTAGACATTATGACGACAGGTATTTGTTATAAACTCCTAAACAAAAATAAAGTTAATTATTAAAAAGTTTTACATTTACGTACTAACATCTTAGTGCATACAAATTTTAGTGTTTTAAAGCAGGGATTTAAATTATTATCGATTCGCCGATGACGAAATATTTAAAAATAAATAAATCTTAGACTAAAATTGAATGTACGCAACATAATTTTATTGATATCAATACAATGATACAAAAAACATACACTGTGACGTCTTTAACACTCAATCGCACGTGATAAAAAAAAAAATGGGACGTTATATTTCTGTTGTTGATGTAAATAAAATCATGCCAACAAAAAAAAAAATGATAATAAATAAAAATGATAATAAAATAATAATAATTTATGATAGAATAATACATTATAAATTTCAACATATACGTTTCAGACTTCGAGTTTTATATACTATAATTTATATTTATATGATGTAAAAAACGTTTTACACCATAACAAAATTTATACTCCTGTTAGGTACCAAAATGTATAATACGGAAACCCATCACTGTTGTATTGCGGCTAAAGTCTATCCTTTATTATACCGTTCACCAAAATTGTTAAACAGGTGAAACAGCCACTAAACCCGAAACTAATGAAAATATATTATTATATTTTGAAATATTTTATGCGCACACCGTTGCAAACGAATGCGTTTATAATAGGTCACTGCTTTTTCAGTCGGCACTTTCTTTATTATTTCTATGTCAAACCACTATACAATAACCTCGTATAAATGCGTGTTATATATTTATATACCAATGATTAATAGTGATGTAATACATACAATAAATTATACACTTTATATTAATTATACGCTTCGTGTTCGTTTATTTGAACTATTGAAATTAAACATCATATTTACCAAAACAAAAATATATGAATAGTTTTAACAGTTCAATTTTATATATGTTGTGTGTGTGTGTGTGTGTGTGTAAGGGGAAATAAAATGATCCATAAATTTTGTGATTTTTTAAAGTATTTATAATCTATAGTAAAAACATTTTTAAATTATCATTGAATCAAATACAAATTAATATATTATTGTTAAAAGAAAATTCAAGCGGTTGATTCATATGGGAGGTCGTTGAAGAAGAGCAAAGTTCGCAGTATCAATTGTTATAAAAAAGAGTTGTAATCCCCTCCCCATTGCGGTACGTTATTTTTTATACTTTTCAGTATACAGTTAAAATATATATATCATAAATCATATAATATACCTCGATTTTATGTTCGTAACTTATTAATATTTTAATGGATTTCTAATTAAGTTTACAAATTAATTTGTATTATATGGTTTTGTATGGTAGCTTAAAATTCACTATATTTTAAGGGTTTTAACTTTAAGTGTGTATCAACAAAAACCAATATAAATCCAAATATAATCTATATAATTCAATATTTACAAAAACATTTTCACAGTACAACGACGGTAAACAAAACGCGAAGTACCTATAACGTAAATTATATAATAATAGAACTGAAAAGTTTTTTGGGTCAAAACTATTTATTAAATTTTATCGGAAATACATGTATCATTTGTACTTCACAGAATACATATAAACTGTTTTTATAAACTTTTAAAAATTACAAATTTAAAAAAAAAAATGTATTATTAGATATTTCACAAACGTCGTGTACCTAACTAAATATAAACTAAAACATTGTAGTGGCTCTCTGTAGTTTTTACATACAACTATTCACATCACGAGATAAGAAACATTTTCCATAAATAAACAAATACATATTTTTCTGATACTTAACATTATAAATTATAATATACTAATACATTTTTGTATTATGTCATACAACACAAATTCATAAAATTTAATTATCGTAGATTTTTAAATAGGAAAAATGCGCATTGTTTCCGCACTGTCTAATTTGGTTTAAAATATAATAAATACAACACATATAAATACGTAATCTAATTTTATAATGTAAAAAATAGATGTAAATAATATAATATGTCTTTGATAATATTACGTTTTTTTTTATGATATAAATTAAGTGGGTAATGCATTTTTCCGTTATTTTTAATCAAATCGTATAGTTAAAACTCTAAAATCTACGCATTACAAAAATAATTGTAAAATAAGTAAAAATAGGTATGGTTTATATACGTGTATAATATTATTGTGCAAAATAATAAATGGAATTTTCCGTCACATTTATTATTCCCGCACTTCGCGTTTACGCCTCGAAGGATTTATGGCATAATCGTATAAAAGTACAAAGTGCCGTATAAAATATAATTACAATTTTAAAAAGCTCAAGTTGCAAGTATATACAATTCAAATGGAATATGCTGTTGCTGATTGGGATGATGAGCAAAATAATATAATAAACTTGTTAACGTATCCTCGATGGATTTAAAACAACGCGGGGGAGAACGAACGTTTTTAAATTGAATCGTATGTACATACCTGCTTGCATTTTCTTCGAACGGTTATGTTTTCTATATCAAACAAACGGGATATTCGTTATTTTAAACGATTTAGAAAAAAAAAAAAATTTCATCACGATATTATAATATAGATAGGTACCTGTATAACCGTTTTCGATAACATTATCGTTTTCACAACATACAATATTATGATATAAGTACAGATACTTTGTTATTATTACAATATAATAATATTACGCGCATCCCGCAGAACAACCGCTCTTATCGGCTTTGTCGGTTAGACTGCCAAAAACAAAAAAAAAAAAAAAAAACGGTTCTTTTAGTATATTATTATTATGGCGGTTGCTATTTTTACTCGCACTACACGGTATAGACCCCGTGTAGAGCGAGATTAAACATAGGTATCTGTATACCTATATATCGCCACTGGCAAAAACGTTTCACGTCAAACACGATATAAGCCGGTTGATGACGTATACAAGGTGATTTTGCAAACATCATCAACCGTCAATTCTTTCTTTATTATAGTGTATTTATTAAAATAGTGATTTTTTAGAGTTCTTAAGTATATCACTATTTACTATACTTAATATGCTATTATTTATTATTATCAAATAGATTCTCAGATTATTTAAAACATTTTAAGAAATGTTCAGTATCAATATAAATTAAATTTTGGTTAGACGAGAACGATTTTTAATGTTAATTTCTAAATTGTAATGTATCAATATATTAGTACTATTGATTATTTCAAATAATAGTGTTTTTCATATTTATTCGACTGAAAACTAATTTGTTTTTATTATATCTTATTTTGATAAATTATATATTACATTTTATTAAATAATTAAAGTAATAGAAAGCTTATAGGTGTAAGAATCTAATTCATTTGAAAATGGTAAATTCTAAATTAAAGCTTAATAGCAATCAATAATTTAACTTTAAATTTTTTCAAATAAATCGGTCTTACGAATATTGGGTATTTGACATTTGTATACAATGCGATAAATCATGCAGTTTATTATTCTGTCACGTAAGTAGTGAATCAAATATTACAATTTATAATAATCTGATAAAAAAAAAAAAAAAAAAAAAACATTTAAAAAGTCTCATTGCAAATACATTTCTGTATAAAATGTAATTTAAAACTATACATCTCTGTTTTAGTACAAAACAAAACGAAAAAAATAGCACTACTACATTAGGTATTTTATTATTTGTATATTATTATATAGTTCTTGTTACCTACACATTTTTTGAATTCACAAAATATTATAAAATTATAACTCACTTACAATTGATATGTATAATAACACAAACCTACATTATATATACATCATACACAGTATATCTTGATTATAATTTATAGATTACTCTTCTAAAAGAATTATATAGAATGACTTATATTAAATATTATTTCTTCATAAGACTCAAAATGTACGTTCATTCTATATCTGGAAGAATATTATTCAACTGATTTAGATTGTATTATAAACTGAATTAATTTAATAAAAATAATTGTGTTATTCAATTTAGGCTGTAGTTATCAATATAATATCTGTACTTATAGTGTAAAGAATCTTTTTGCTCTCCGAAAAATTTATCTCTAACTTAGTGAAAAGTAATGCTAGTGATAAATAAATATTAATACAAATAAGATAAAACATCTAGCATTATTCTTCACTGAAGTAAATTTTACAATATTAATAGTTTAAAACACTTATGTAAAAAAACAAAAAACTAAAGACATTTGAAATTCCTTAAATACGTGCACGTTAATATTATTGTACCTAATGAACTATTTTATATATTTCTTAAAAACTATAAGATAAGACAATGTTGTGAATTAAGCTTTTTTATTCAAAATGTTAAACGCTGCATGTACAATAGTTAAAGTAATAAATAAAAAGAAACATAAGTTGTAGGTACAAAGCTCATGTGCGTTCAAGATAAAAAAAACAAATATATTGTTATTGCTTGTGATGTTAATGGGCAGTTAACGTCTGAAAAAGCAACGCTAAACTACATTTTTGGTTTAAAATAAAATAAATCATTTCAAATCATTAGGAAATATTCTTTTTCAAATAAAAATTATTTCAGTAAAATATACTTAAACGTTACAAGCTACTATCATGATAAGTTATATACATATGTAATCAAAAAATCAAAATATATTCATTATATTTATTCAAGTTAATTATAAAAATCCACACACATTGTATCTATAAATATATCATTATTTACCATTAATGTTTATCACACTGAACCAATGGCAGTTAAAAATGTTAATAAACAAATATATACATTTATAATACTTTTAGTTTAAATATTTAATTATTTAAATCCCCTTTATTAACCCTTCATTTTCAATGAGCTATAAAATAGATTTTTATTGAAAAACTCAAAGTTAACATTAAAATAAAAAAATAAATCAAAAAATAAACGATGTAGTCGATTATATTTTCATATATGTATTATCATTTATATTAACAGTGTGTAGATAAAAAAAGGACATAAATAAAATTATTTACATTATTAGTTTTAATATAAAGGAAAGAAAAATGAACATTGTTTTTATGATTAAAATGCTCTAAATAATACTACCAGTTTAGGATTTTTTGTTGATAACATAGCGAGACAGAAAAAGCGATGATATTTGAAAATTCAATGATCAAGACAAGTGATAAAATAGCTTAGTGAATGAAAATTTATAACGGAGAACGTAGAAAATACTTTACAGAGATTCCTATACAAATGCACAGTGACTCAGTAAAAATACGTTTGATGAAAAACTGATATTGTATACAATATTATTTGAAATAATTACCATAAAAATTCGTTCAATCAAAAATATGTTTTTAGTGTAAATTACTGCGTAGTCGTAGTGTGTAGTATAACATTTTTAAATTTAAGCTCAAACATTTTACTACTGAGTTTGTGAGTATACCATTTAATTCTTTAATAATGATATTTAAGTAGTTATTTCTTTAAAATTTACGTTAATTAATTAATTATTTCTGATAAATCTAAAATAACATACCAGACACTATAATATGATTCCACAGATATACCTTACGTATATTATTATGTTAATTTTTTTAACATTTTGTAATCCGAGGACATTAAATTTAGTAGATAAATAAAATAAATAATAATATTACATGATAGTCTTGAATTTGAAACAAGTTGGTATTAACTATACAACGTATTAAGTATACCTGCATATGCACAATGTATTAATTTATTTTGTGTAGTTATAATCTAAAATTAGCGATATTGATTTTATTATTTTATATCATATTTTAGAAATTTAGATATACTTAAATCAAGGCCGTAACTGGTGGGAGGGAGAGTCCAAGGGTCCAGAACTCCCAACGATTTTTTTAAAAGTAGCCACATTTAACTGGTAATACTGGTAAATATAGTTTATTGACTATAAAAATTAAGTGTCTATATATATTAAAAAAAAAAAAAATATGTTGGACCACCCCGTTATTGTTTTTCAGTTACGACCTTGACTTAGATATTAGGTATTCTATAAAAACATTTATGTTATGTGAAGTAGGTTTTGCTAATTCACTGTAATAGATACTCGTAGTACCTATATTATATTATAGTCTGTCTACGTGCACTTTTATTATGTTCAATATTTTATAGTATAATAATATATACACCACAAGATAGACAGGAAATGGCTTACTACCAAGAACCCGTACACTATACTATATGATACTTTATTTATTCGAAATAACTCGACCATGGGTAAAAAACAAAAATTCAAGTACCCGATGTCTGCTGTGTTTTCAAATTATTTCGTAGCTTACTTCTATTATATCTTATCACAAATATACTACATAAATAGTAAAAATAAATTTAATATCATATACACACATATATATAATTATAAAATCAAATTGCCAGAGAAAAATTTAACATAAAAATGTTTTTAATTAAATATTATTATACTAAATAATTTCAATATCAGAACATTAAGTTACCATATGATAATTTTTTGAGTAGATTTTAATATTTTATTATTATTATTACCATTTATTCGATTATCTGGAGTAGTTATGTACACGTATTTTGTCAAATATCTTACAATAGAATATTGATGTTTACAATATTTAATAATTATGATTAAAAAATAACCTAAAAAATAAGCGTGCGTGAAAGATCGCGTGGCATACAATGTGTTAATACAACAAACTTTGAACTCCGATAACAACAACTTCAGCGACCTTTATTTGAAAGCGAAATAATTATATTAGGCAATATGTCATTCAAAAGTACTGAAAAGATAAAATAATTCCATTGGTTTTCAAAATACGAAAATTTTTTTTATTTTTACACGGATTACAATAGTAATACGTGCGACCTATGCAGGGTTAATGATATAACTCTCAATAGTATACGTTCCTTTTGATTTTTCTGATTTTATGGTATTTTTCACTGAAGATTTGGAAATAGTGTTTCATCTAAGACAATCGTATTACGAAGATTTAATGGTTTACACACTACAGCATTCTAGAAAGGTTATTCAAAACTGAAATATTAGAAATCGTTCACGCAGTCTTGAGGAAATATATAAATTGAAAATTATTCGTAATCAACCATGTATGTAAAGCCAGCTAAATGGTTATGATTATTTAAAATATTTCAAAGACCATGTACTAGAGATATCAAAGAATATCATCTCTTCTTAATCCACTTCAGGTACTGTAAAAATAATTAAAACACTTAAAAATAATCTCTATACATCCCTTGGCTCATAATTTGTTAAAACTTGTATAATTTTCAATAAAACATAATGAACATAAATGTTTTTGTGGTAGGTATTTTGGAATTTCTTTCTTTGTTATTTAATTATATTACTAATTTTATCGTTTTTCATCTACTTACGCCATTATTTTTGTTGTGTTTCAGTCTTGAAATCATAAGGATGATAGGATTTTAATTAATATTATATGAGTTCCATTAATATATTGTATCAGTAAATTTAATAACCGACGATACTTAATATTTTAAAGACTTAAAATATTTTCTCGAGTACCTACTTACAAATTATAATAGATACAAATTTGTTATTTTAAGCACTCACTATTTCATGCATAGTATTTATTTTTTTTATCAATATTGAATATATTATATTGTATGTATCAGGTATATATTATATATTCTTGAAACATACTATCTGTTTTTATACGTATTTGATTGTAACATTTGTAGGTGACAGATATTTGTTGCATCGATTAACAAAGTATGATTTGTGTTTTTTCATCTCGCCAATATATTATATACAATATACATATCATAGTTTAATATTGATTTAATACTTACTATATATGCACTTAAAGTTTAGACAAAGAAGCTGGTGTGGTGTACTAGATAAAATTAAACTGAGATAAAACAGCTTTCACAAAGCTGAACATGCTTTATACTAAACTTTATAAATATCTAGTTATAATTAGTTGCTACCCATTATTATTGTTTTTTTGCTTATCCTGAGCGTGTACAACATATCGGTATATCATAATAATTGTTTTTATTTAACAATTAGTTTTAATATAATTATATTTTGTTTGCTGTAAATTAATGTAATAACTTTAAGTGTTTTCTATTTAAGAAAAATTTCTTAATAAACAAACAATTTAAACAATTTACAAAAAATATACATTTTTTTCTGAATAAAATGTAGAACTAAATATATTTTTGAGTATGTAAACAAAAGTGTAGAACATTTGTTTAAACATATGTTACTGACAATAACTGATATGAGATAAGCTTTATTTTAAATAATAATGTTATAATAATAATTAATATTTTAATAAACAATAGTCATTTTGTACCTTTATAGGTATTGCTGTTATTTTTTTCAATTTTTTTTTTTAATGAATATATATATATATATTTTAATTTACTTAGTTCATATGCGATATAAAATGTTTTATGAAAACGATTTAATGATAACAAGTTAGGCTTAAATAAATATTAAATGTCATGGTATAATTATTGCTGGGTAGGTAATACAAAGAGTATCCCGAGTATTACATCATGTGAATTGAATAAAAGTTAAAATATCTAGATGTTACATTTTACCCCGAATAATACGATTTAAAACACTGAGCATTCTCGATATACAAAATTATAATGAGTATACTGTGCGCTCGCTGCGCGAACAAATAAATAATTGAAAAATATTTTACTCGATTAATTAATTAAATATTTTATTCATTGTTCTTACATACTGTACAATGTACAATAAACTACTAAGAATAATTAATACAACGATGAGTAATGCACGTGTGTTTGATACTACGCTTTATATATATATATATAGCCATACAGCGCATCAAGTTTGTGTTTATTAAAATGGAACACATTATTATGTGCATACCGCTTCTTCAATCTTAATATTAAAGTAATATTCCTCCACAAAATGATCATTTATTGTGCATAACCGTCGTTATGTAATGTTATAAGGTTTATACAGCCATGTTAATACACGGTCATAACAATGATTTGAAAAAAAAAAAAAAAATGAAAATTTTTTATTTCGTTAAATTTACTTTGTTAAATTTATCGGAACTATTACGTAGGATACAACGAGAGTATATAGTTATCATCGTGGTATATACGCGTGTCTGCGCCCGTAAGACGACCGCAACGCACGGGAGTTAATAATGCGAGTAATCGTTTTTTCTACGTCCACCGTCCGGCAATCCGTGAAAAGTCTTCCGGACAACCATCGCCGAGTAAATTATATGACCGTTGGTGAGCTACGATGAATTATTATAGGCTACTCGTTGCACATACAGGTATTACATGTGGGCTTTGCGACATCATCCTAGGTTTAAATTGCATACGATAAAGCGTCGGCGCCTAAAAACCGACGTGATTAATCATGCATTTGTGAACAGACTTAGCCCCGAGAAGGTTGAGATATGAATAATACATACTGCAGACTTGACCTTGTTAGTCGTCTGCAGAACCATTATAAGCCATAATAATTCGTAATTTATCCCTTCCGCGGTTTCACGGAGACGTACCCGTTTACTTTTATGCTCAACACTTTTATACTGCGTAGATAACATATAACATATTGTATTATATATTTTATTTTATTTATGGCGTGTTTTTTAATACTATGTACGTCAACTTAGCGTAATGCTTTCGACAGTTTATAAGAAGTATTAAAAAAATAAATAAAATAAATCATACGCGTCACTTTGTTTAAAAAATCATTGTACACAATATTTTTTTTTTCGAAAATAAAGTGTATGCATAACATTATAATATCAAAAATGCCATATAACCATACAATTATTATGAAAAACTAATGAAAAAATAAATCACTTTTTATTTTTGGAATTATTATACATATATTATTAAAACCAAGTATGCATCTATTTACAAAAGTTCATAAATATGAAATCACAAACGTTCCATTAGTTTATTTATTGTGTAAAAATACGATGATTAATTATTAACTTATAGTAAGTTAAGTGTGTATACTCCATTTTATTTGAATTATAATACTATACCAAAACATATGATTTATTCATAAGTTATAAAAAACGAACAAATAAACGTTTCTAGTGTGAACTTTTATTTATTTATTTTAAAGTACCTACTATAGGTACATATTATTTATTATTTCATTATTTCATATGGTTTCACTATAAGTTTAACGGTTTAAAATATATATAAATTCTTAAAATTTATTATTAAATTTTATTTTTTGCATATTTTAATATAATGCGAGGCATATTTTATACTGCGAATTAGTTTAAAATGATACCTATAGGAAATGCGCTATTTTAAAATATGTTGTTATATGGTTTATGTCAATTTTAAACATTTAAAAAAAAAAAGGATATTTAATGAAAGGCTATTCAAGTTCAAATGTAAAACTTTTTTTTAAATTATAAATTATAACATCTAATACAAAGTACAAAGTGTGCCTAGGGTATTTTAAATCGTGATAATGAAGTTTCCATGCTCTTTTTCTATTGAACTTTGTTTTTAACTTTAGAAAATAAATACTTAATTTACATTTTTTAACAACAATAGTAAAAACTTCATAAGCTGACATTTAAATAATATGTTAAAAGAAGTTGAGGGCAAATAGTTAACCACTGTAGTGTATAATAAGTTTCAAATGTTTCTCTTCATTGAGTAAGTCATTATAATATTTTTTTTTTATATTGTAACTCAATGACAAACTATTGAATACTATAAATGATTTTGTGGCGAGACGGGCTGTCAATCTATGATCTATATAACTAAGTATATTAGTTCGTGATATATTTTTATATAGGTATTACTATTTAAGTAACTAATTTTGATATTAGTAATTATAGTAGGTTGGTTTAATTTTTTCCCAAAACATCATACAACTTATATTAAATTATTATAAATGTATAATTTTCAAAGAATCTACCTTACTGTAGAACAAAATTAATAGGTTTCTAGAATAAATAAGTAATCAGTTAAAATTGATCTAAATGTTCTGGAAATGTTTTTATATTTATATTTTATGAATGAACGCCTAACAGCTTTTACAATGGTAGTAATAAATGACATAATAATATTATAACAATAAAGAACATAAAAAGATAGTTTAACAAAAATAAAAACAAACGACAATTGTATTAAGGCCAAAGATCAACATTATTATTATTTAAAGAGCGCATGGCTCTGATTAAGGGATCATTCATAAAAAAATTGTACCTCAAAGCAGGAAAAAGAAACGGCTCTTTGCGATAATATAATGATATACGTAAAAGATTTGAGTCACTGCAAATTATATTTTTGAATTACAAAAATTAGTTAATATAGTTATTCTTTGTTTAAATATACAATTCTATCTAAATTGACAATTAAATGTCTTAAAACAATGTTTACTTATTTATCAGAATATACTACGTACAAGAAGATTTGTACTAGATCGTCAAGCTTTTTTTAAAAAATTAAATATTTTATACATTTTTAATTACATACTTAATAATTAAAAAATGTTTGTAATTCTGACTTATAAAAAAAAAAGTTCTCATGTATCTTTAATGGGCTTTTTTTTAAACAGCTTTAGTAAAAACTTTTGAGGAACATTTTAGAAAACTTTTAAGTTTTTTGATCAAGTGAAACATTTTCCCTTTTCCCAATTATCAAGAAAAGTGGAAATTTTAGTCCTAAAAGTAACAACTAGATTCAATTTCATACTTAAAAAAGATATTAAAGTTGAAAATCTAACCATTTTTATTACTCCAATAAGTGATGACAGGCACAAAAAATAAAAATGCACATTTTTGTAAAATCAATAAATTCATCACTCTTCTTTAAATCTAAAGTAACAGTAGGTTTTTTTAAATACAAAATATTATCATATACAGTTTAAATATATCGTCATATTTAATTAAACTATAAGTAACTAAATATGCATTATCCAATTACCATAAACCTACTTTACTAAAGTATGGTATATCAACTTGATATACTAAAAAAAACTGTGTGTCGGACGCATTTTTTGAGTTCGTTTAAACAATTAAATTTTGTGTGAAAATATTTAAATATATATTTTGTCAATACGTATTATTATTGAGTTATTTTAGTAGATAATTAATTAATATAATTAATTAAAAATCAATATTTTGGTAACACATTTTATTAATTTTTCTATTATCTGCTCTCAATGATCAAATAATTATGACCATATAGATTCTATATGTGAACATCAGACATCATGTTTAATAGTAAAATGTCTTCCTAACTAGAAAACAAACTCTACGACCAATAAAATTATATTATATTTTCCAAATTCCGTACATTATTTTTTGGATACCTAATTTACTTATTTGATTAATAACTAAAAGAAAAGCAACCTATTTAATTGAAATTAATTTATATAATATTCATACTAAAGCAAAATGTATGTTGAACAAATACAAGACTAGTCGGAAATTTCAGAATAAAGAAAACTATTAATTCTATAAATGAGCATTTATGTACCTACACTGCTATTATAGTGTAGTGCAAACGTTGATGTAATTAATAAAGTAAAAGGGCAAAATAATCGAGTTAAAGAAAAACTAACTTAGTTAAATCTGTCGATAGAACAGTTAAACAATTAGAAATATTTTATATAATTATAATATATTATGAAGAAGAATTAGAATGTAAATATTTAATATGTTTTAATAAAAATAGTCAACAAGACAAACAAAAAAGCATAAAAAATATTTTTTTTTATTATCTTTAAATTTAAGACCAATTATGACACATCATTACTTATAAAGTTATAACTATTAAATTGTATTATTTTCTTCCTTAAGGTATTATATTTTGATTGTAAAATTATAAAATAAATAAATAAATGTGATGATAATACGAGAAGGAGAATAATGTTTTATGAAATAAATTATTATATAAATTAAATGAATATTCATATACTTGGTCATTGTGTTATATTGTATGTTTACATTAACTATAAAAAAATAAAACTATAATATCTTTAAGAGATTTGGAAAATTGTATGATTGTTGTTGGTTTTTCATTAACGCGTCAACATTGTGGGTGTCTAAATGTGGATTTTTAATAAAAACCAATTTTTTTTTATTTTTGTTGTAATTTAGTTCTGTTAAAACTACATAATATTATCATAAAAACGAAATAAACGTAGCGATTACAGTTCAAAGTTTAAACGTGTCTTGTTATTTGATTCAAGCACGTAACGTCTTCCGCTTTTGTTCTTATATAGAACTGCAGTATATTTAACTTGACAGTGGTCATAAAATATATTCGTGCTTACGACTTTTAAATGTAATATCGCACACAGTGTAAAACCCTGATGACAGAAAAATATCAAACATTTACTGGTTCATTATCATTGACCCGTTGAAATAAATAGAAATATTTCTTTATGAATGCAAAATAATAATAATAATGGTGTCGTTATAATAAAATATACAATAAAATAATGATAAGAATTTTTATATTTATAGCACGGATTACGTATTAAATGCATGATTTGCAGGTAAAAATTATATAGATAAACTATATTACAATTTATAAATATTATTTTTGTGATCATTAGTATAAATCGTTCTTGTAAATCTTACATAATAAAAATATATTAATATTTACACTGCATACAACTTGGCCTAGTATAATACTAATAATATAGAAAATTAAAATTATAGTACAATTTATTATATTTTAAAATAATTGTTTCAAAGGTAATTACACCAATAAGAATAGATATAGGTATTTTAAATGATATAATAAATGGTAAATTTATTACATAATTATTATTTTATTCTATTAATATATTTAAATTTTACAATTATTTCCTATATCACTATATCAGTTATGTGATCAAAGCTATGTCCATTACCAATACAAGTTTACCTAAAAACTTATGTTTCACAATAATACAATTATTAAAAACATTTATGTAAAATGTATAACTAATAGTCGTTAATACATAACATACATTATATTGAACGTTATCGTTAAGTGTATATTGGAAAATAAAGTTGACAATTTTGAATAATCAGTAGTTGTTTTCATAAAGCACGGAAAAATGTATTTTTGAAAAGAAAATGGTTAACAATTTTTTTTAACATTTATTTTAAATACACAATCTATTAATCTATTTATAGTAACCTCGTGTGAATAAATGATTTATATGACAATCAGATAAAGAAAAAATGAATTACAAGCAGTAACACCTTTGAAGTGATTTTCATTTTTTTTCATTCTAAGTCTACACCTGTTTCTTTTTAACCTTCTTGGAGGATTATTTGGGTTATTTTTAGAGTTAAGGGTAGGGAAAAAGGATAAGTGAGCTTGAAAGATTTGAAAGGTGAGAATAATAGATTTCGTAGGTAAATATTGCTACTTCTGCGACTGTTTGAATTTTTAAGTAGAGTTGGAGAGTATGATTTGAGATTTTATGAAGGTAGCATATTTTTAATCATATGCATAATAAGACATTGATTAACCGGCTTATATTATATATATAGTATTATATTTCATTGCAACGCCACATAATTAGACTCCGTAAGATCATACTGGCTTTATAGGGGTTCTGTATAATATGGTTGCCGTTTGATTTTTAGACTACATTCGGGTAGCTTTTCTACAAATGGGTTAAGAGACGAAAAGATAAAATAGATATATGGAGTTTAATAGGAATATTATTTGTATATTTGATATTTTCCATCATATTGTTTAATATTATAAATTTAATTCAGTAAAATTTATTTTGTATTTTAAGTATTGTTATTACATTATATTGGGTGGCTTATAAATTTTAAAGGTAAGATTTGTTTTTATATTTTAATTCAACAATAAGTAAATATGTAATATGTATAAATATTTTTTTATTAGAAAACTTATAATCTGTAGTTAAATAAAACAATAAGTAATTTGAAGATGTATAAACATATATAACTTTGGTACATTTTATGAGGAAGGCTTTTATTTGATAGAACCTTTCAGAACTTGATGTATTTAATTTAAATTAAGATATCACTGCAGCAGCGTTTTTTGAAATGACAATGTGGGTTGTCCGGAAGTTTATGTGAGGGTAAATAGGAAATTAAAGGATACGGGTGGTATTAAAGTTTTGAGTGAAATTTCGTATTTTATTTTTTAGCTAATTGATCGATTATATCAATTTTTAAGTAATTGTGTAATGTGTTGTTTGTTAAATGTAAAATATAAAAATTTAAAATACTCGTAACTTGCTTTAAAATTAAAATATAAAAAAATATCGTCGGTTATACACAAATTGTTACCTTTTAGTTTAATAATAGGCGAATTAACATTAATATTAAAGTTAACAATGTAAAATGGATTCTACTGAATGAAAATTTGTTACGTTGTATATTTGAAAAATGAAGACAATACGTTGTACAAGCGCAGCGTATTCAATTAAAAATAATACGAGAACATTTTTCATTGTTAATTTTATTTTTTAGTTCAGAATACCGCTATTTCTTACAATATAAATGATTTTCTTTGACAGGTAGCTAATTGAGCATCATGGGAAATACAAATAATTCTGTCATCAAAAATTTGGTTGAATATGTGTATATCATGTATAGAATTAATAGGAATATGGGATAGCAGATAAAATTGCACCATAAAGTAAATAAACAAGAATAAGTGATGTTTTTGAGAGTTCAGAGCCTACCCTGGTAACACAATTACGATTTTCTAGGTATGACTAATATCAAAAAAAGTGGTTATTTGAATAATAAATTCGAAAACTGAATAAATATTTAGATAATGAATTGTCATTTATTTTGCTTTTAATACTGTTAAGGTTGAAGTTATTTGTGTAATCACAAATTCCAGTCTATGACTATATTTATAAGATAAAAATGATTAATTATAATTTATTGTATGATAGTTAGAATAAACGCTTAGTGAAACTTTCATAATGATTGAAGAAAAATTAAAATAATAATTTATACCATTATTATAATGAATAATGATTGCAGCGAACTTTTTATTATAATATTGTATGCATAAGAAACATGGAAGTTAAACAAATTTAAATAACAAACATGATATTCAATTATTTTGTATTTATACTAAAAAAAAAAAAAAAAACATAGTAAATATACATTGTTTTCATATTGTATATTATTATAATTTAGTATAATTCTTACATTCAAAGTTTATAACTTTATCGACTTTTGAAAGATTATGATTATATAAACAGTTGAAATTTAAAGTCTATATCTCCCACCAGGTACATAAGCTTTTTTTACATTTCCATTTATTTTTACGATTATAAATTCTGAGATAGGTACTCACGTTTTGTGTTTTGTGTACGTTTATATTTATCCATGGTTATGTTCAATAAGAACCAGGACAGTTGTACATTACTTTGAAAAATTCTTTGTGAATAATAATACAATAACTTATTATAACTCACGGTTATTATATCAAAATATGAAGCACCCGTCGTAATAGTATCCCAAGGCTAAAGTGTTTAGTCCATTTTTAAATCAAAATAAATTAATGTATTTGTAAACCTACAATTTTTAAATTTATTTATAAAGATAGGGATATAGCGAATAACAAAATGTATGACATAAACTAATAATTTTAATTTAAGTGCTAATGATATTTGTGAATTATTATAATTTTGAAGTTTATGAATGTATATTTTTTTTTTCAAACACCATTTATACTTGTCTATTTAATGTTAACGATAACCATTGACGTTATTCCATTATTTTGTATATCATTTAAATGCCGGGCATTCCGCACGAAAGAACTTTTTCTCTCCACAGCCTTTTTTGGTATAAAAAGAGCCTTTGACTCAGTCAACACTACCAATCTTGTAGCAGTTGTAACACACCTGCTTATATATATCACTACACCATTCACACTGCAATTGAATGTCTGATCTTTTTTTTCAAATGCTTTCAGATTTTTTCTCACCAACAGATTATATATAGCAGAAAGATTAATGTACATAGGTCTGCTGTAGTACAGATCCTTAAAAACCTCTTTTTGACATTCATATTTGTTATTCATTTGTCACTCTCTCTCTAATGGGTCTAACTGCAAATTATCTTTTATACACCGATGTGTCAAATAAATGTTTTCTTTATCTTTATTTGTATTTATTTAAAGTGTACTTAACTGGTTCTATACAATATTTTGATTTGTCATATTATCATTAACAAAAAAAGATTTAGTGGTTTTTAATCAACAATAATTGTATTATCAAAACTACAATATTCACATATTTTTACTTATTCGGCGATCGATCAATTTAACTATTGATCTACCGGTAATCAGTCAAGTATACTTACTAGTTATACTATATTACTCTAAAACTCGAAACATTAAATTATAAATATAATTTTGTATTATTCTTAAGTTTTATTTCGTGTCAATCGTTTTCGTATGAATGAACTAAAACTTAAAATTAATTTTATTATTCATGTAGGTAATTGCAAACATTAATTGTACATTTAATCGTTTGATATCATACCGTAATTAATTTTTATTTTTGACAACCGTATAGAATTAGTGATTATTTAGAAATACTTTTAAATATTCTATATTGTTATTTAAAAAAAACATCCATTAACTTCGGGATGAGTTATTCTATTAAATGTAAGTCAAAATAATTTTTAGTATTGTTTATTTATGTATTTATTTTTTATAAGAAATTTACAATCTGTACTTAGGGCACAGTAAGTAAATATGGTACAAGAAAAGATATAAAAGATTGAAACAAGTAAATATTAAATAATCAGTTTACAATAATTTATACATAAAAGGAATATGGTACGTTTGAGGAAAGCAGCCACCCATTAGTGACACTAAAATTTGGTAGGTTATTTACTATAGAAACATCTTATTATTATTTATACGTCCTGTAACTTCTTTAATTTTAAAACAATAAGAAATTCACACAGGAAACCAAGTCCAGGTGTTAGATTACATTGTATCAGTTTTATTTATCTTGTCTCAAGGTAATGGAGCGTAATTTAAGATTTGAGCGGAATGAATAATAATAACTACCACTACATTACTATATTCGAAAAATTATTTCATCAATTTCATTATTGACACATACAATGTTAGTTATCAATATTCATCAAGATAAATTTATAAAAATACCACCTTTGTATAAATTAAAAAATTAAAAATCATCACAAGAAAATTCGACTTATTTTATTATGACTTAGTTTAAAATGCACAAGTCATCGAAATAAATATAAAACCAGAGAAGTCACTCAATTGTTTAGTAGGTGTTCAGTGTCCCTCAAAATGTTGAATGGATCCTTATAATGGGTATAATATTTAATTTCATTTCGATGATAAATCATCGTTGTATACGAAAAAACTTTTCTGAGCGGAGACGATCAATCAACCTACATATACATATTATTCATTTATCGATGAATATTGTATTATACAAGTATGTTTGTATTACAGTTATTAATTTATTTATATTAGTAATACCATAAGTTGAATTAATTTATTCCAAAAACCAATCGCATATTATATTAAATAATAATAATTATAATATTTCTTGCTAATATTAACTCATACGTAAGTAACGACATATATCGTAAATTAATGTAAATAGGATGACTGTATAAACATCGGTCTGTCTAATTTTTTCAGAAAAATAATAGATAATAACACAATATATAATAACGAAAAGTATCAAGTCCTTACAAATAAAATTTTTAAATCACTATAAAATAACTCAAATTTATATTTTTCGTGAAAATATCCAAGTTCGTTAAAATTTAACTGGAAATTTTTATAAAATAGTTGCTTATTTGAATTAAGAACATTTTTTAAGTTCCTGTTTGAAAATGTCATGAAGAATAATATAATATTACATGTCTAAGAGATAGATGTTAACATTGGAAATATTATAAATTTTACTATAATATATTTTCGAATTAAGTTTTTCGATTTAACCTAACCTAATTTCATGCATGCTTATAATGCTTAGTTAAAATTATATGATAACATAGATTTTACTTAAATCTTAAACATTCAACACCAGCTATCGGTGATGTACAAATGAGACTAAATTTCGGATAAACTTAACTTAAATTGAATAAAACTCTGAAATCATATCACTAACTTGATATCCTTTAATTTGTCGTATTTTTCTAGTTCAACATATAAAAACTGGATGAATTCATTTTATTAACTGAGAGGGAGAGAGAAGGAGTTAGAATAGTAGTATAAAAAGCTTATTAATCTTTTATATTGATCATTATATTATGTAATTTTTCTTAAAATGAACGATAGAAACGAATTTAAGTGTAATTGCATACTATATACCTCATAGTGATAGGACCCGTATACCGCGAACGAGACATATAAAAGTCAAAAACATGATACAAGACTTTAAATCCACGAATCTTTTTGGGACACGTTCCCATCGAACTCTGGAGTTCAAATACAAATGACGACGATCGATAATAATTAAGCTATAACAACAGTGCTGACTATTGATAAAAGACTATACATTTTCAATCATTCAATTGTCGAAGTACAAAACATAAATTATTGTATTACGTTATATTGTATGTATTTACTATTTGTAATAGCATAGTTATCATTATTAAATAATATAAAAATAATAGGCGTTGGAAACATTCTAATATAATACAATACTATATATATATATATAAGAAAAAATTAATGATCATATTATAACGAGTTCACATTGAAATAAATATAGTTATGACTGTTTTGTTGAGAATTAAAAAAAAAAAATACAAATAAAATACAATACAATACACAAAATGAATAAAGGTTTAAAATAAAATTTTTTATAATTTTGTTAAATATACAGATGTCATATTTAGTACGACAATATTTTGAAATTATTTATGCTATGCTATAGAGTATATTATATTTAAAATATAAATGTTTTTTATAAATATAAAATATTTTAAAACATGTATGTTTGTTGATTAAATTATAAATATGTAGAGTATTTTTTACCATAATAAATAGTAGTTATTATGACGTATAAACATCGTAATAACGTTGATTTTGTACGTAAAAATCATTTCAGAACGTTTCACTAATTTAATTAAACCTGGCCCATTTAACAATTAACGTAGAGTACACAATGATCTATCCACAAAGCACGATAAATCATACGACAAAGTAGATAATTGTAAATGACCACTGATGTAAAATTATATCCTAGATGTTTAATTTTATTTAGGTATGCGATTGCAGCAAACGCATCGTGGACAATAAAATATGTACATTTGATTTTATTAAATTATAATTCACTCGGCGTATTTTTTATTATATAAATGATATTTAATTCACATAACAAATTAAATATTCAATTATAAATTTAAAAAAATCTAAATATTTAAAAGAAGACTTACGAATGTTTCAAACTACTGTTTGTAAGACTTTAAGTGACGTTTTTAAGTGTTCTTTTAAAAATTATTGATAATGGTACGCTGCAATGATAATTATTATATTTTATTATCTATGATTGCTAATTGTTGTGATAATAAAGGTACATTTTTTACAGTTATTATACATTTATTGATTTGTTTTTATTGTGAATATTTTAAGTTACAAGTTTCTTTTAAATTATACAACATGCACATTGACCTAATTTTATAGCAGTATAAAAATGTTTGTTTGGTTAATAAAAAACAAATATTTAAACTAGAGTACAATATTATAGTATATGTGTAATGTACTTATATCAGTATATCACTATATAATAACAAAGATAAAAATTACTTATTCAAATACAGCCTATCTACTATTAGCTAACTCAATTTAGGTACAAAAAAAATAATTCAGTTTGATTAATCCTTTCAGTTCTAATCTAATCGTATGCGTAGTAAACTTTATAAATTTTTTTTATAATATATAATTTCTACAACAGCAACCTTAATAATGTATTTAAATTATTCTATATAATCCGATACATTCAAGCATAATTAGGGAAGAGCATATGAATAAAATCGTTATTTATGACTAGATTCTTAGAGCCTATATACCACGGAGAAAAATTCAATGTTTAAATCTCTCAGCTAGTATAACATAATATAATATTCAGATAAAAATTACACCCACCTCTCTGTGTGTTTAAAAACATGAATATAAAGAAAAAATAGTTATTGAAATAATATTCTATAACTTATTTAAATTTGAGTACAAAAAGATACAAAATATTATATTATGTAATAACTAATAGGTATTCGATTAAACTAGTAAAGCTATCAATCTACCATAAATTATAAGACCTACATTTAATTTAATTACCATCGTGTCTATTTCGAATAATTTAATTAGGTCTAGTATACCATATTGTTTTAGGTTTATCAGCAAATTATTTTATCACGATTTCAATGTACAATGTTATATAAACGTGAAGTGAATAACCATAAAATCTGATCTGCGTAGTCGTAAAAAAAAAAAGGAAAAAGAAAAAAGAAAGAAAAAACCAGATGGTAACAATATTGTACAGCTGCAGTACACTACAATATTATTAAATACATATATATTATATTGTAATGTTGCGTAGATTCTCGGAAGTGGATCTCGGGAGGTTTTGTCTGCCGCCATCCACAAGTCTCTACTCGCGCAGAAATAATATAATACTATTAAAGAAACATTAAGTATGATATATACATACGATTCTAATGAAAATTATTTCAAAATTGTCTAAAATTGTCTAAAATTATGTAAAGATACTCCATTGGTTGCCCAATGCTAACATTTAGCGTGAGTATAAAACATATTTTTGGTTTTATAATTTTGTGAAGATGTAGATGATATTTCCGAATATCAACTTTATATAATTGGGACAGTCAAAATCTGAGACGTCCAGCGTTGCATTTTTTTGACCATTTAACATCAAAATTTCAGCATTTTTTTTTTTTTTTTTTTTTTTTAATTATTCGTTTATGACTTTGCTGAACGACCTAAGTTTGATTTACTTTTCACTCTAGACCAAACATCAACAACTCAAGTTTTAATAGTGCGAACAAACCAAAAATATCATAAAAGTTTTATACTGTTATACTATATGTATATTGTATATCATTATTCACTTAAAATACTAATTTATAATGGTAACTAATAAATGGTAATACCATAGATTATAAATACTGTTAAATAGTTCACTGCAAACACAACAGTAAACGCACTATTCTAAAATCATGAAAGCTAAAAAATCTTTAGCTTGATACAATGCCCAAAAATCGATTATTTGTTTCTTCTCTTTCTCTTTCTCTCTCTCTCTCTCTCTCTCTCTCTCTTTCATCTATAGTAATATGAGTAATGAAACAATTGTTTTGGTATAATCATTTTATTCATAATAGTGTAAGATCAACTTATGATACATTATAGTTAACTGTCGTTTACCTTAAGGGTCAGTATAGCATTTTAAAAATGTGTTTATCGTCCGACCTCCAAGTAAATAATAATTAAATAAAATCATTTTATAGTTTTCAATTTTGCTTCAGTAGTTTAGTGGTTTAGCATTCAGTCTTAGTAGCAAATCGCAATAAAAAATACAAGAACAATTTTTCACTTCTTAATTCGCTGGAGTACTGGACATATATTTTTATGTAAACGCGAGAAACTTTAGATTTATTCGACAAACGCTTAAATGCTAACATAAATTCAACATCGTTAAGATTGGTTTTCGTCTTTTAAGTTTTAACACCCCTTGAGCCCTGAGCCCCTGAGTCCCAAACTCTCAACTCTTAATAAATATAGGACCTATGTATCTCAACTTGTATCTTTTAATGAAATGTATTCAGTAGTTTTTTAGTCTATACTCTATACTCTATAAGTGATGAAATAAAAAAAAACATTTCTATATTTAAGATTGTCTATATTTTGTTTTGATTATAATAAATTACCTATTAAAAAAAAATTCAGTAATTCGATTAGTTGGATTTCGGATGATATAGAGTATAGACTATAATATTTGATTATTTCGATTAGACAATAGATTTTTTGATTAACCAATTATGTATTATTCGCTAAAATAACCAATTATTCGAATAATCGATTAATAAAAATAAAAACACAGCCCTAAAAGTAATAACAATTTAATTTGTAATAAAAAAAAATTGAGGTTTATTAATCGGGATAAAAACTATCCTATCTTATGATGAAGACTAAATCAAATACATTGAACATAATTTCATTAAAATTAGTTGAGTAGTTTCAAAGTGCATCACGGATATATACACGCAATTTTTATATATAAAGATATAAATAGTTTTATGTATTTAGTTTTAAACGGGCCAAGACCCTAAGACCAATTCCATTAGTACTATACTAATATGTAATAAAAATCTTTCGTAAACACTAAACTAATAAGTGGCAGTAAATTGGTAGGTAATTTAATATACAGGTAAAAAATATAAACATATATACACAAATAAATACCAATATACGTATAATATATAAATAATAATAAGATACCTACAATGTGAACATATTTTAGTCATTTCAGAAATTAGAAATCATAATAAACAAGATAAATTAAAATTTAGTTGTAAGGCGAAAAGAGAATATTGGCAGGTAACCATAGGTATTGGAAAAATCTGTGAATGATTTAAGAATAAGTTGAATAAAGCTAGATTTTCACGCATTAGGAAAATATAACTGTGGAGAGTAAAAAAATAAACAGGTACAATAAAAGCGTAAAGTTAAAATATATACAATTTCTTAAAAATATGTTTGGTATTAAATGAGGGCCAGGTTAGAAGCGAAAATTAGAAAGCTAAGAAATTGGGATATCATCTCAAATAATTCAACCAAAACACAGTCAATAGAAAATGATAGCACTTTAGGTGGATTTTAGTGAATGTAATTGACACAAACATAATTTGCATAGATACTCGAGAAATAATTGGTAAATGCATTAGTATTATCATTGAGTGTATTGAGAGAAACTGCTTACTAATTATTATGTATAAATGCATAATATTTGGCAGAAAGATAATTCTTGTTTATTATTAACGAATTTTTAGAAATAAAATAAAGAATCGTGTTTAAAAGATGTGCTTCTTAATCTAATTTAGTACCAACATTGTATTAATTATTTTAAAATATACCTAATTTGATATCTAAAAATGTAGATTGTTGATTCGACGGACATCGACTGAACCTACGGAGGTTTTCTAGTGCCTAGTCTAGCAGATTATTATATAGCATTCGGCCATAAACCTATTTAAGAACATCGCCAATCAAACTACCGAGAAACGAGCAAGCAATATGGCACAGTTTCGAATATTTTAAATGATTCAGACGGTCGCGTAAAAACTATACACATCTATATAATACTTCTACACATTTTGAAAAATAAATGCTATTAAATGTCGATAATGGAACAGATAAAATTAAAAACGACTGAATTGAGCAAAGGTCAGATTAGAACTTTATTATACATATCACGGTGAGTCAGCAAACTTGTAGTAGTGTCTAGTCATATTCTATCGAAAGCTATGCGAGGCAGATTTTTAATGTGATTCAGATTTTTGTGTCTGCGCACTCATGACTAAAATTACAGTAAATTTTACACGGACAACGAACAACACATCAATCGAACAATATATTACAGTAGCATAATAACCCGTAATGAACATATAATATTATACACTAAGCATTGTAAAAAGGTAAAAGGCGTTTTATGTTTCGGCCAGGGGATGTATGGCGGATAGTATGTATTTTATATGATTTTGAAAAATGACATTTTTTTTTTTAAATTTACAGCTGTAATAGTTATATAAAGGTACCATAGAGTAATAGACACCGAATACTGACAAAAAAAAAAAAAAAAAAACAATTTAATTTGGAAAACTTACAATAACACTGATCGTAATCGTTATGAACTCGAATACTGCTGCTACTTCTGTTGTGAATAATATTACACAAATTATCATAAGATAAATCACATATTATCGGGTTGCAATGCCGCCTTTCGTCTTTCGTCCGCAAAGTGAATCCGCAATAGCCTCCACCGGGTGTTACGGACTTGTTACTCCACGATTACTATATTAATTTCATAATTTGAATATTATAGATGTGATACAATTAAATATTTAGCATTTCACCGAAATCATAGCACATGGTACACCGATTAACAATTGGTAATTTTTAATTAAACCCCCTTAATTAATCCTTCTAAGACTGTTTGTACATTTGGTTGAAATACAGTAATTGAATAATGGAAGACGAAAGATTTGATTTTATAATATTGTTAATGTATTAATATATTGTTAAAAATTAAGAAATTAAATAGTTTCTATTTTCTTGGATTTAATTGAGTTTTGGTAATCGTTTCGCTGATTTTATTCCATATTTAATAATGCTGCCTGTTTGTACTTCTGTAGTTCTGTAAGTACGCACAAATGCATAATTTAATCGTTTTCAAAACTAAAACTAAAATTAATATATATATATATTATATATTAAATAAAAAAAAACTATTTATGAAGCATATAAAACGATAGAAAAACGGGTAATGGGTTATCGATTATTTGTGAAAAACACGCGTGACCAAATAAAATATGAAACTCAATGTTTGTTGAAAAATTGCACTAAAGCTTGATAAGTTTTAGACTGTTTAGACTTAAAATATTATAATTAAGTAAATAATTAGTCGTATCTTATATTATCTAAATAGATAAATAGTAAAACATTTTCTAAATATATCAAAGATAAAAATTACACGTATCTAGCTATATATTTTAAAAATTAATTTATTTGTTTTCAAATATTATATTAAAATAAAAAATTTTATAATATGTTATAAGTTATAATATTGTAGATACAATTTAATTATGATGTTGTGTCGGTGAGGCTTGATCCAGATGAATAATAGTATAAATAATAATATTACTACAATTTTTTATTTAATCATTAAAAATATTATCAAAAATAATATTCTATAATAATATATATTTTAAAACAACGTCAAATTCTCACAGAAAAACGAGAAATATTATTATTATATAATGATATAACTAGACTACCTTCTACGAACTGGATAACAATTTCCTATACAGAGTACAGAAATATTGTTATTACAGATGAAATCGGATATAAATATTATAATTTCGGTCTGTAGCTAACTGTGGCTTTTTGTCAATTTGTTTAACCAAAATATTATTATTTCGTAATATAAATGAAAATTTTTATTTTTTTTATATTGTATATTGTATATGCATATTTATTTAAAATGTATATATTTTTTTTAAACAAGTGTATAATTATGTATAATACGGCTATACATGTATTCATAAAACAAAGAAAATAATGGACCAAAGGATGTGAATAATATTACGTAAAGTTATGTATTACTTATGTTTAAATTTATAATCATATAATAATATTTTATAAAAACCTTATGAAAAACCAAACACATTATTTTATTTCAAATGCAACTAGAGCGCATATTAATTACTATAAAAATAGTTTTCTATTGATGAATTTATAATCAACGATGATTAATTCGATTTTCATAAATAAAATGTCATCAGTAATCATCAAAAATCTAGCATTATAGTATTTATATAATGATGTACATAGTATTATGTATAATTTATATTATATAATCTACTTTTATATACACACAACTGTGTGATTTTATTTTAATTAATTAAAACTATATTATTATTTTATAAACGCATAATATTTAATAATAATTTAATATAAGTATAAAATGTATACTAATATTTGTGAACTTAGATTTATAGTTATGAATATTATCTATGTGTTTTTTCATTTTTTTATTAGGTTTACATTTTTGTCAATATTTAATTTTAAATATAATGTAATGTAGTTTTATTGTCATACAAAATATACTCCGCATACTACATTATTATATTATATAGAACGACCTATTTAGGCGTAATATTACATATTTATAGAAAAAAAGGTTGAGCTATAATTTAATTTTTGTTTTCGAGATCGGACTCTTTCTATTACCGAAACACTTGTAAAATATATTATATATATATATATTTACACATATTTTTCCGATTACTAATATTTCAATACAGCGAATATTTCCTATATTCGTGATTTTCGGGTCCGGTACCTACGGAAATGGTCATTAAATTTCTTTACGCTCCCGGAGTTATATATCCTTCCAGACCACATGCTTATCGATTTAACTGTTTACGAAGCTCCCCTTGTTCTAAAATACACACATTCTTTGCTATACATATACGTTGCGATAATACCGTACGAACAAACCGTTTCCTCCCACTTTCCACATCACCTTTTAAATAAAGGTTTACAGTCTTTGTCTCAGATAAAATCGCCACTCTAATATGGGCCAGTGATTTGTTCGCCTACGTTTTGCCACGTGGAAATATTTGATTATTATTACAGTTGGATCGTTTCCAAAAAAATGATTAGGCTTTTACTCTCGAGTTACGGTTTTGTGTATAGGTATGTATTGCCTTATTCGGTTTACCACCATTGCGATTTCATCAACCCTACATTGCGTATTAGCTATAGCCTTTATTATGTTTGTTTTCACCAAAAGATAGGATTGACGCTCAGCAGACTCGAGTTATTTTATCAATCCCGTTCTAGTTGAAAAAGGATTATATTACATAATATATTTACACAGCATCGTCTATGCACGTCAGTATTCGATTTCATTACGTGATCGCAAGATACGTCTAATATACCATTATCCATTTCAATTCGCAGATCAAACATATTTGACACCGCCGAATCTGTATGTATACTATTAGGATTATGATGTTTATTAATTAAATTATTATTAGCAGTGGTTTTTCAAAATTTCACCAAAAATAACGTCCAATGGATCCGATGGATATTGCTATTACACATAGAGTTGTAATATATTAGATTTTATTACGATTCGAAGAAAAGTAATATTTTTCCCATACACTCAATGCCAATCAATTGCGCTGAGATTCATAAATATTGTATAGCCATGTTAAATCGTTGTGAAAATCAGAATTGAGACTTGTAAATATTTAATTAGGTACTTAATGAGAATATATGTGTTTTAGTATTGTGCTGCAGTGGCTCAGACCTATTTTTAGTTGCTATAGTATATAGCAACAGTATGTTCGAATACAAATTATGTTTAATGTTAGCATAAATCTACACAACGAGAACAAAAACAAAAGAGAACAAATATAACGTGCTGTCTATACCAGAAGGTTTATGGCTACATATATCATTATTATCCTTAGAATACAGTGTCAAAATAATTTTTTATTTTAATATCTTCTATTAAAACTTGTAAGAAACAAATAGTACAAAGTAAATTTATTAATTTTGAAAATTTTAGTTTGACATTTTAACCGTAAGAAATATGAACAAAAACCATTATATGTTAATTATGTTATGTTAAATAATATTAATATTGTAAAATAAGCTTAAATTTTTTAAACGTTCATTTTCTTGAAGATATGTTAGCCCATCGTTTTGAGTAAATATAAATACATTTTATACATGTATACATAATTCCTTTAATTTAAAGTCTGAGTATTATTCACACACACACATTTTTTATTGGGAGTAAGAGCATATTGGGAGTAATTTAGAAGTAGTTTTTTCTATAAAGGGATTTTCAGTTAAATTATGAAATGTGTAATCAAGAAAAAAAAAATTATATTTAAAATAATAAATAGGTATGTTCACGCTAATAAGTACCACTATATATCCACGGAAACAAGATAAACTTTATCAATCATTACTTTATACATATTTTTTAATTCTGTTTACTAGATATTAAACTAGACTAATGGTTCCTGTGACTTACAATTTCCTTAAGTCATTTGTTTTATGCATGCGCAACACAACACCATTTTTTTTTTAATGGCGACCCCTATTTTAAATATAATTTTAAAATGAATTATTTTTTTAAAAGTTATTTTGATCTGTCAACTTGTATTCTAAATCTAAAATTAACGAAATTAGAGCTATTATAAGTACAATATAAAAAAAAATGTATTGAATTTGTTTTTGTTTTTTTTTAATTGTATGTATTTTTTGTACTAAACCTAACGGATGTTAAACTATACTAATGGATCATAAATTATACATTTGTTATTAAAATAATAAATTATTTACTATTTATAAATTAATAATATAATTTAATATAATATTTATAAATTATGTTGTACATAAAAATGGATAGTATAGTTTAAAAAAAAAATAATAATTTAGAATTGAATTTTTTAAAAATACATGTTTTTATAATAAATTATGTAATTTCATAATTTGTTATAATAAAATAAAATGTTAATAATAATAATTCATGTATAGTAAATAATTTATAATTTTAATAATAAATGTATAATTTATGATCCATTAGTAAAGTTTAACGTCCCACAAACAGAATTGAAAAATATTTAGGTACTGAGAGACGAATTGTATCCTTTTTCTGTGTACATACGGTATATTTCAGTTCGATGACCTTGTATTGAAAAAGGGTTTTAAATAGAGTCAGTTGAAGTATTTTAATTTAAAACAATTTTTGTGTAAAAAGTTTTTTTTTAATTATAAAACCTGAAAATTCAATTAAACGTCGAAATTTAGTATTTACAAATAATCTGTTCTGACGAAATTTTAACTATGTTCAATATGTACTCAAAAATCGAAATAATATCACCGTTCTGTTTGTTCTGTGGTAATATAATATCTAATATTATTAAATAACTATAGATAGATGAAACATAAATAAACACTAATTTGTTTTCATAATTTGAGAGGAGATCAAATAAAAGCTGACATATCAATAACATTTTAAAGTTTTGAATCGTATTTGGAACATAAAGCGAACATTCAAAACTATTTCTTAAAACTAATCATTGTGAATAAACAGATCTTAATTTTAAATTTTTTAGTGTCTAGTTTATTATATTATTTAACTTAAATATTTATCTATCTTATCTCAAAATAATGAATGGTGAAAATGAGAATAAATCACAAAAACAATAAGTGTTTATGTCTTATCTATCTACAAACCATTGTTTAATAATATTGGAGATATTATGATTTTTGTGTATCTATTGAATTTCGTCATAACAAATTATTTATAAAAATTAAATTTCAACGTTAAACTTCATTTGTCAATTTTTTTAATTAGAAAAAACTCGTTACACAAAAATTGTTTTAAAAAATGGTACCCAAATCTGTAAAAAAATGTTATTACCATTAAAAATAATTGCATTGTGCATGCGCATACCAAAAAGTTTAACATTTTGAAATTTGTCTGAAAATATGTAATTTTATACTTCCTCTTATTCGTCGAAAACCCCATTTCAATAGAAAGTCACCCAATTGAAATGTATGGTGCTACTTCTTATCACGAATATATTATTTTATAAAACTATAAAATAATATGAAAAGTATTTGATATTTCAAAAACACATTCTTTGTAGTAATATTTCAAATACGTATCCAAGTATTTTTTTTTTAAAGTATTATACGTAATGCAAAAAACAATGTTTGAATATCTTTAATTAAATACATTTAGGTACCCCACATTGTATAACATACATATATATAAATTAATCGATGAAGTTTTCTAAATGTAGAAAGTGTCTGCGTACATAAAAAAAAAATATAACAGTTATTTAGTGAAACTATTAAAAGATAATATCCCATAGTACTATACCTTCTATAATATTGTGTGTTGAAGTTTAAATGGTTTTCTTACAGCGAGAGTTTAACAAAATCAGTTTTCGGTCACTAATACTAAACCACTTTAAGAATGCGACTATTGAATTTTTTTTCAGTTAAAACTTGACAGCTTTTATTGTTGTTGAGATTAAACGACCGTTTCCTTTTGTCCTTGACACTGCATTGCATAATTTAAAATACAAATTTTTAATCTTTATATTTAAAATTAATGATATTAATATGTAAAATCTGTGAAAATCATCTTGCTGTATATTAGGTGTTAAGTGTACGTCGTCAATAATTAAATAACTCAATGTATAACATTTAAATTTTATGTAACAGATATAATTGTTATTGCACATTATCTGTAATCGAATGTGTAATCTATTAGACACTAAAATTATTATAATCAAAATTAAAATTATTTTTTTTTGAAAAAAATGTAGTCATCCATTTCAGATTTCTAGATCCACGTCTCAATATAACATATTCCATTTGATTTTATTTACATACAAAATAGAAAATATCGTTTAAAACTATAAATGTGTTGTATGATCAATAAAAAAATAATAATAAGTTAATTATTTTGACCCGAGAATAGTCTTGATACCTATTGTAGTATATATCAGTTATAAACAGAACTCAAGAAAAAAATTAATCAATTTAATAATATTGTAAATGCCAGTTGTAGCTGTAACAGAATTATAAAATCTCCTTAAATAATTAAATAAACTATGTCAAAACTATATAACATTGTTTGGCATTATATTTACCATTGATTTCAATGAAAAAAATTAATTCAAATACTTACTTAAACAGTTCCGTTTGGTAAGTTTAATATTATTTATATTATCGAGATTAAGTTGATTTATCGAGTAAGAAATACACGTTAGAAAATACGGATTTATAGACATGTGCAGTTTGAAGAATAAATAAAAAATAGCGTTATTATATAGAAACAGTACTTTATTTATACACATTAATACATAATATCGAGTGTAAAAAAAATATCTCATCGATTTTATAAAAAGGAAAAAAAATATTTTTTTTTTTTTTTAGTAAGTACGTCTTTTCGTTGTGTATTAACATACACCTGTAAGTTACAACACAGCTGATATATTTTTTTTTTTTGTTTTTCTTAAACAAATAAATGAATTTAATTTTTATTTAAGTCACGTCCAGTATACCATATCAAATATAGTATATCGGGCACTGCGAACAGCTGCAGTGTGCTAGTGAGCATGTGCCCCGTTCATTTAGAGTCACTGCTACAATGTCTATAATATAAGACTCCACATCTTTTCTCTCGTACGACCATCCTAGCCTATGATAGTTATTACGTTTTTATATTATAATGCACAGATATTATATAAATACACCATATAATATATTATGTATACTATTTCTACACTCATCTTCTATTCATGATATTCTGTACATTTAAATAAATACATATTATATATATAGATCAATTTAATATATTATTTCATATAATATTATATTACTACATATGTTATTTAGTTTATATAATATTAATGTTTTATGAAATAAAGATTCAAGTCCGTTCTATATCATATTAAATAGAAAACTCTAAATTGTAAAATAAATGCAATACTAAAACATAATTATTTTCAATTCAAACAAAATAAATGCACATTTTTTTTCAAAATGGATTAACTTTAAATGTAACTGCATGACCTCAGTACTACTTTCTTTGTTATATATCAAAAACAACTTAGACTTAAAAATAAATTGCATGTTTAATATAAAAACTATGTACAATTTTAAATCAATAAAAGGTACATATGAAACATTTGAATGATTGCTTTTATAAAAGAAGGAAAACATATATTCTTTATACAAAAAAGCATTATTACTGAAAAACAACATCGATTGAAAAAAACATATTTTGTAAAATAACGACACAATAGATATTAATTTATTAAGAACAAATTGTTTTTTTTTTATTTACATCTGCATGAGTAATCAACAAATAATCAACAGACTTGTAAGTTTTAATAGGATTAATTAGTGTGTCCTTAATTAATGTTTTTCCACTTAATATTCGATGCCTCTAAATAATATAAAATATAATTTCAAAAGTAAATATTAAATGTAATAAGTAACTTGAGTAAGACAATTATAAAAAATTATATATAATGTACGATCGTATCTCACGAGATATTAATATTCTTATAGTTTTAAGTATATTATTCCGATCAGATATTATCCTTTGACTGATATGGAAAAAAATAAATTGTCCTATAGTACGGATTCAAAATATATTTGACGTTTAATAAAGTGTACTTTGTACTTATTGAGATGTTTATTCAAAGAAAAATAAAATGTTTGATTGTATATTATATTACACATCTAGTATAATATAAGGGATTAAAATTCTAAAAACGTATTTTTGACAATATAATACTATAATTCAGTCGTGTAGACGCGCAGTATAAATTATATTACCTTATTCATATAGTTCATTTATTTTGAATTAAAATCTACAACACAATTTTTTATTTCTTCTCCAAAAGTATTATTTTCTTACACAAAATTGTCTCATTTGTTATAGTGTCTTTTGATCGATCGCTTAACATACGTATGTAATTTTATTTGTCTTATGATTTATGTGTACAATAAAATAATATTTTTTGTAGTTTTGTATACGTCCCATGTCACAGAAAATTACTTTTGAATGTAGTCAAGCAATATGATTGTATTTTTTATTATTATTTTTGTCATTTATATGAAATCCTATATGCATAATATTATATGTATTTGTCTATTATAGAGATGCAATAAGAGTTATAGAAAATTAAATGTAAATTAGTTTTGTTTAAATTAATTACATGATTATGAAAATTACATCTAACTATATACATAATATTATTATTATCAAATATACTATTATACGCCTTATTAATTTTACTTAAATATTGACTTTTAAAATAAAATAGTTTCTACTTAATACATTCGTAGAATTTTAGTACTCCATTATTTAATTTATATTCTTATAAATAAGTAACCTAAGTACCTAACTAATTAATAATCATAACTTTTTTAATAATTAATAACCATGATAATTTATTGAAAACCAAGAATAAACAGAAAGTAACCGATAACGAATTAAAAATAAAGTCGGTTCCAATTATATGTACTTCGTTAAGGGTAGATACTTATAAATAAAACAAAAACAACTAGTACTCTTTTAAGAAACTAATATTGATTAATAGTTGGTAAATAAATACTAAATAAGTACAATAATAAAATATATAGATCATTGATACATATGATTTTAGTAACTAACGTGTACTAATAAGAATCTTACTTTTTTGTAATATTAAGAATAATATAGCTTGATCAAAAGTATCTGAATCGTTCACATTACTCGAAATCTACAAATAAAAACCGATAAAACTTTCGACTATAATAATAAAATTATAGTCGATGAATAATACTGTACAATTACTAGGTATGCATTAAATAATTCAATTTTTAATGGTAACCTTTTCAAGTCACGACTCAACCACCTACGGGTAAATTATACTCATATCCGATTACAATTATAACAATTTTCGCGTTAATTGTACGAATGTGTTTTGCATTAAAACGAAGGGGCCATGACTACAACTACACGTATACTTCAATACTCGCGTTGTTTATATAGGTATATTGTAATACATATAATATTATATACGAGTATATAGGTATGCGTATACGGTTTTCTATAATGTATGGGCAGACATTTCAAACAAAAACAAATATGGACCTCAAGCTCGACGGTCATTCGATCAAACTACAATTATTACGGCATGGCGAAATATATTTTATACACAAACTCTTCCCAAACGCCGAAACCGCCGTACGGCTAATGTGTTTATACTTTTATCGAAGACAGAAGAATGTATGCTTTCAAACTTTTGATATAGACGTGGTGATACATTATACACAGTACCTATATATACCTCATAATATCGTTAGCCGGAGCAAAGCGATCGTAGAAAAGTTGTCTCGCACTCTAGAAAACGTAACCGCAACATTATAATAATATGTTATGAATTTATGATGTATAATATTGTTTTCCGTAGAAAATATCCCACTGAATGTGATTATATCGACGTATTATTCTATATTTACGGTACGTTATAGAAATTACACGAAATATTCGAATACTTACAAAATGTCGGCTCTACGAGCGTTGACCAATATACAAAAGTGATCAATTAATAACAATATCTACCTACGCATAATTATTCGGTTGTCCGGCACTACATAAAATTGTTTTATAATAAAAATGATTTTGACGATTTTTACAAAAATAAAGTGTTAACTAAAATAATTTAATTTTCTTACCTTTGTTGTTATTAAATTATCGTAACTCCAAGTCCTACCATGATTGACAAAAAAAGGGTCTAACAGTTTTGTAATAAATTATAAAGAGAATACAATTTATTACATCGTATAAAATGTTATTCAAAGTTGGAAAACTCGACTGCAAAAAAATACACACTTTTTATGCGTATTATTATCGAATGAAATTGTATTCTGATCAAATCGAATGACTTTTAGAGTAACATCAGACTCAATTTGTACGACGAGGTCGATCTGCTTCAACTACCACCATGATCGGTAAATACAGTGTACCAGACTATCAACCGTATATATTTGAGCTATTAGTAGAAATATTCAGAATATTCAATTATATGTTTATATATATGTATATATATATTGACTTATATTTCATATTCTGATCGAAATATATTTGTTGATCTTACAATAATGATTATTTATTGATTTATTTTTTTTATATCATGAAGGAAATTTTTTATTTGAAAAAAAAAAGCTTCAGTTGTCATTCTTGAAAGCAATTAGTTGGATCTAATTTTTACTTTGGAATGGGGGATGAGGATGGCAGAAAAAATTATTTTTTAGTACTTTAGAAGATACAAATTAAGTAAAATGTGAATACCTATTTAAAAAAAAATTTTTTTGACAAATTAAATGACCATGCCTATATACTCGTATATTTTTTTAATATAATAATTAAAAAACACCATACTAAATTTCACAATATTTTATTTTTTATTTTGTATAACATTTTTATCTTGCAACATAAAAACTCTATGGGTTTTTCATCTTATATTTGAAAAAACTAACAGTTATTAATTTAGATTTCAGTACTCTGGCATTTTTAAATATTTTTAAAGAATAATGCATCCTTTAAAAAAACGATTCTACATAGACGGAAAAAAGAACTGATGCATGATATAAACTACAAAGCTTATACTACTACTATAGTATGAGGACATGTTAATCTCCAACAAAAAAAAAGTCTACAACGACTCAGATGTACCTACGTAATAATTATGCAGTTGACATCGAATTGACTAATATGTACTTTGTTAATAGTTTAATTAGTTTTGTTTAAAATCGCACTATTTCACTTGTTATACAACTCTTTAAATTAACTAACTATACATTATAGTACCTATACATAATACATTATAAGTCGGTACAATACATTCCTTTGACGTGAATGTAAATCAAATGCGATTACTTCATATATGTATATTTCATGTATAATGATATTATAATATACATATTCTACGTAAATATGCATGCAAACAAAATGTCTGTCTTGAGATGCGATTTCATGATTATTCAGACGCGTGTCGCGTGTGGGCACATTGTATATTGTATATTATAGTATATATACGCATATATAAGTTTTTTAAGAGCTTTGCAGACAGACTCTTTTAAATTTTAGTACTTGGATGGCATGGGTTTAATGTCCTATACAAAACTTTTAATATTGTATGTCGGGACTCGGGACATTGAGGGTAATCGTTTTAATAATTTCAAAAAAAACTTTTTTTTTTTTTAATCTTGAGTTAGGCGCATTTTTTTCTTTTTTTGCGAGATTCTTTCATGCACTATTATTTCCATTTCACCATACGAAGACGCACGTATGCATTTTTTTTATTATTGAATTATATAATTTTATATACAGTAAATAATTGTTTGTTTTTAGCAAATGCCGTAGTACGTCTGCAATAATATAGAGAACGAACGTTTTACGATATAAATTATAATTTGTTCAGTGTTCCTATTGTAAATGATTATTATATTATTAGTTATTCCATAATTGTTAACGTACGTAACGTATCCATTATTGTTTGAACATCGTTTAGGGGAGTTGATCGTTAAATGATACATTATGCTAAAAATTAAGCAACATATCGATATTATAGTTTATTTAATATTCTATACAGACGATAATATAACATAGAAACGGCATTTGGGTAAATATCGCATATTTTTGTATCAAATGAATTTATAGATACAAATATTATGTATTTCGAGTTTATTTTAAGTGTACAGTTAATACAAATATCATATTAACATGCAGTATAAGGATGTACTTTCAGCGAATTATGATACATGGAAATTCTTATCGTTCGCTTTTGACACATTTTAACATGCGAGAAATAACGAAACGAGTGATAAATGATGCGTACTTAATTATTATGATGTGTTGGGTTACACATCATAATAATTGAACCAAGTATGTGCTTAAAAATATAGAGATAATAAACAATTGACATTCAAAAATCAATCATTAAAATATTCTAGCTGAATGATGACTAATGAAAATTGGAAAGGGAACGGTTTACAATCGAAAAAAAAAATGCTTAGTTTTTGGTCGTTATATTGATAATATATAATAGAACTTTTTAAAGGTTATAACAATTGTAACGTACTCTATTAAATAAATTATAGGGTAGCAGTCGCGTTAGCAAGTTTAATAATAATAAATAATAGTTTATAGGTATAACATTGGCACACCAGCAACAATGGTTAACGAGTAATCGATATGTTATTATCTTAGTTTAGTGTTATTGAGGTAGTTACAAGTTATTTCAGTCATATATTACTATAATATCAATAAAGTTAAATAAATAAATGTGGTTTGTATGCCAAAAAAATTCGCAAATAATTCAACACGCCATAATTGAGTACGACAAATCATTTTTTAAATGCTTGAAGAAGTTTAAATTTGTTTTTTTTTTAATAATTTTTATATGTACAATAATCATATCTAATCATTAAAACTGAAGTCAACTTAAGTTACCTCCTATTCAATAAATGCCTTCAATATAAAAAGTTCTAATTTATACATAAATATAATAATATTACGTTTTTGAAATTTTCAACTATGTTATTATATTACTACTGATATTGTTATACTCATACTATAATTTACTATAATTAATTAGTACCAACGTTTTTTTAAAATGCATAACTCAAATATACTATATTATTATAAATATTATTTCGTATAATACGATGTGCTTTTAAAAGTAATTTGAAGCGTATTGCACGGAATATGATGGAACTATATTTTATCTTAGTCCACGTGTAAAATAATATTATACCTTTCTATCGCCAGTAAACCGTAAATCGTAATTTGGAAAACTATATAGTAACAAGTGTCATACAGTACATTACGTGATTGCTAAGTTTTTTTTTTTTTTATCCAAAGTGTGTTTTGAATTTTCCAAATCTAACTATATTATATTGCACGTAAATATAATAAATTCTAATTTACAAAACCGGTAGTAAAAGTATAATAAATCGTATATTATTCCAACAAAAAGCATGTAAATAATAATGCAAATGACTGTTACTAGGGAATAAGTGAATATCATTTGTAACTTCGTGCATCCTACCTTGACATACCGCCCGGCACGTAATACTCAGTAAACGGTCACCACGTATTGTTAGATCGGATGTGATCAAGACTCTATTCGCTACTGCATACATTTACGGTATAATACACTCCTATGAACTGCGACGTGAAAACGGTAGGTTATAGATCAATACACGCACACTGAATTCACTGCATACGCAACCGCAGACCAAAACAAAATAATAAAAATAATAACTAAAACAGAATAAAACTGCAAAAGAAAAATTGCCCGGGAGTTGAAGACGAAAGTTGAGAAAATGAGCCGCATGATAACGTTTATGACTTATAAGATATTGACCAACGGAAAATAGCATGGTTGTTATCCGCTCGCCACAAGAGCCGCACCTAAACGATATGCAGAGGACTATAGAATATATTACTATTATGTTTTATGGTTAGCCATTCGGGTTTAGAACCTCACCGGATATCGTCCGTTAGTTTATAATGAAGTTGTGAATTATAATGGTATATTAATCCATGGCGGTGCGTACAGCGGCAAACACGGAAAGCTAGATCAAACCGACTGCAATATGGTATAATTTTATATATAGTGGATTACTGAAACATATTCCGTCAGTTATCAGTTTATCGCTCATTGGAAAGACTAAGGACTTCTTGCTATAACAAATGTATGCGTCTATACTCTAAACAATTTTTCAGAGATGCCATATAAATATGCAAAAACGCTTAAATAAAATTGAAACGTTTAAATCAACATGTTTATATTACGAAAAAAAAATCCAGGTAATAATAATGAACAAATAGTAACTACTAAATATTGTTTTAAAATATTTTATTTATATAGAATTAAAAATTATTTTAAGTTGCAATTTGTACGAAGTATAAATACATTAAATAATTAACACTAAGTCACTAACTGATTTAAAAGTATTCTATATTATACAGCTATGAAATGATTCTATATATGCGTATGATATGTATGTGTTTATTAAAAAAAAACATAAAACGTATTTGATATTAATTATCGATTGTACAATTCATAAGAAAGATGAAAAGTTAAAATTGTTTTCAATGTGTTTGTACGTAAATACTTTGCACTTCTATAAAATATATCTGTATATATATATATATATATCACTGTCAGTAGTCCCAATTATAAAATTTTTGCATATGCGTGGTTAGGTAAATGTTTAAAAATATTTAAAGAAAATTTGTATACGAATTTCAAATTTTGAGCGAAATATGTGCCTTAAATTAAAATATAGCAAAACAGACACTAGGGTGTTAGAAATGAGTTATCTATGGACTTTATGTATATAACTTCATAAAAAAATACATCTTTAATCCTATTTATTAGTATCTCATTATAATGGTTGTCGCAGTCTATGGTCTACTAATATTTGAATCCACCATCGCCATCCATAAAACCATTTTCACCTCAAAAATCTGGGATTTACCTTGAAAAGAAAAATTGATGTGACTTTTTCATCGAGTATTAACTATAGTATTTTATCGAGAAAGCGAATAGAGGAATGTGGGTCATGAAAATCCAAATTATACTTATGAAACAGATATTCTGTAAAAAACAAAATATGTACCAAGGATCTATACTCCATAGCTAACCAAAAAACAGGTACGGATATTGAAATAGTTTCTATATCAACTTCAGCACGATGAAATGCACTTTCTGTTTTCTGAATATTGTGCTGGATAGTTGTTTGTAATGAAAATATATACATCAAGCACCTATATAATTCATAGGACTTTATAGGAACAACGACAATATTACATAATATGCTTTTATGAAGTTTATTTAAAACATTAATTCTATAATAATATATGTGTTGTGTATATTTTAGAGGTTTGGGAATTCATCCAAGTAAAACTTTGTTAAAATAGTCATGCAATGCATAAATAATAAGTATAATAATTGTACAATATTGTAGCTCCGTATTATTCGTATACAGTCATATAATAAATCAATTTATGAATTACTAGATGGATTCTTGTATGAATAATACATTTTAATAAACTAATTAGAAGTTATTGTATTTTATTTTAACTAAATAATGAGTTATACCTAATACTATATTTTTTTAATAATTACTATATAAATATTATCTATTTATAAAAATAAAAATACGAAACCTAATGATACCTATTTTAATATCATACATTTTTATAAAAAAAAAATAATAAAAACAATAAATAATTGTTTCAAATGGTTAACAATAAATGAATTTTTTCAAGTAGACATAATGTCATTTGCCCGTGTTAGTTTTTAAAACATAGCCAACTACAACCTTATAACTAATTGAATGTGTTTCGTGAATTTTACGTTCTAAGATCTACGTCAGTTACAACTTGTATTAATCGTATTTAACTACGTGTTTAAAAAATAGTAATTAAACACAAAGGTACTTTCAACAAGTACATTTAATTTAATTAGCATTTTTATATGTACCCTAAACATATAAATTTGCCAATAAATATGACTATAAAAATTTAAAATAAAATATAAATTATTCTTGTTTTGTAATAAAAACAATAAGCTTTTATAATTATTTAATCAACTATTTATAAATAATAATATTTATTAACATTATTATGGGGTGCAACTTGTATTATAAGATAATAATATATTATATTAGTTTCAAACATAATATTACTCATTATTTGTATATAAAATAATTTTACTCACAATTCGTAGTTGAACAATAGTCTATCTGAAAACTGTACTGACATTGATCAATATTGAATTGTAACAGAGTTTCCAGTAATTTAAGAATAATATGTTACTTGATGGTAAACACAATACACCGCATATATAGTGTGAACTGTGAAGTGCGAGGTTGAAAACTTAATTTACTTGAAACACCATTTGCACTGCGAAAATAAATTCAGATAAATAAATAAACATAAACATATTTATATTAAAAATATTTTTAAGTCAAATATTTTTCTAAAAATGTAAAATTTAATCAATATATTGAGTATACGTTTTCAGGCCATTATAAATTCATAGTTGTATATAATAGCATTGCAGCATTAATTTTTTCAATATATTATAAAATGCAAACATAAATAAAAATTAATCTAGTATTTAAAAAAATATATGAATGATATTGATATTTGATATATAATAATTAGATATAAGTAGCTAATTCAAATTATTTGCCTAAACTTTTTTGAACTATTTATATTTAAAAAAAAAATTGTTAGTTAACCTATGATTAGCTTTATTTTTATTAATAAAAACCATTATATGTTTATTAAATAATCGTGTATTATACATTTACTCAAAAATCATAAAGTTGAAATATAGAAAGATATGTATCAACGATTTAATTATTCAACTCAACTAGTTGGTTATTTTTTTAATTATTATATTATATTAATTAGGTAAAGAGTTCATTGTAACAAATTTAATTTTTCTAGTTTATTCAAAAAATAATTTGTTTATAGTTAAAATAATGTTAATACATATTAGCTGCATTTAAATTAATATATAAAAAATGATTAGTTATTCATTGTTTTATCAAGATAATGGTCAATACTATAGATTTGGTTACTTCTCGAAATAAAACACATGATATGTGCACTATATTAAGTTATAACTCCATCACAAATTCACAAATTAATTATATATAAACTACTCACGATGAATATAAAATGTGCACATATACTTATGTATGCTAAATATATGTATATAATGTATTATAATACATAATAATATATTGTTGATACTTTTTTATTTATAATTTATCTAAGTCTATAAAATATTACCTATTAATTTGATAATGGTAACTTATTAATTAGTTTGTGATTAAAATTTAATATTATAATCATTAATAACGTGTTTTGAAATTTGGGTACTATTTTGCTAAAACATAATAATTATGTTGTGGTTTAGGAAATAATTTACAATCAGATAGACACGTTTAATATGATATTCCCATATGGGCTTGAACGTTACGTTAGTAAACTAGTTCAATACAATATCCAACTAATGCGGTTTATATTATTTATTATTGCAGGACTGCCGTATTTATTGAAACCATTGAATTAACTAATAGTTTATACACAGTATTATTTTATCATCAGATATGTTTACCTATCTACAATCTACATATCACAATAACATTATTCCCAACTACTGTTATACTTCCGTTGATGTCAACCGATGAAAATAATAACATAACATGTCTAAAATGACTCTTTATTATTGTTTTTACAGTGTGAATAAATATTTAACTTAAGGTATTCATTTTATGATTTTAAAGCTAGATTTTTCCTTTTAAATATATACATATGTTTTATACGATAAAATTACATTTAAATACTGAAACAAAAATATGTTTTTAGGATTTTTACACAATTCATTTTTTTCCAAATAATTGTATTTCTTGTACAACATTTACATATATTAAGGTCATTAATGGTATATTACTAGCAAATATTATTAATTTGCGAAACAAAGAATACTTTAAAAATATTTTAAATCAAAAATATTAAGATCTGCAGGTTTAAGGCTGTATTAAATCATTAAAAACGAACTTAAGGGGGAGAAGATTAATCGTATATTTTTTTCCATCTTTCTAGGGTAGCTGTAACTGACAAACAATTGAAAAAAGTATATTTTGGGTTTATTATCCAAATCTCTACTCCATCCAAATTCAAGTCTTGATCAATTGAAATTATTAATGTAATATTATACCAATGCCTGCAGTGGGACAATAATGTATACGTGTCCACTGGTGTGTACACACATGATGGAACCAATATTTAGGGATTTATGTATGAATTTATAATATAATAGCGTCGAGTAAAATAGTGTATAATATATTATATATTCATAATCGTTTTATGGACACGTGAAATCTGCTAACAATGAAAGCACATGCGTAACGTTGGATAAAGGTACATATAAGATTCAATAGAACAGACGAAGAAATATAATAAAAATCGTATGGGAAATAAAGAATATGATATTATTATAAATATAATATGGTGCATTGTGTAATAAATACTACGCGGATTTTTATAGATTCTCTCCGACTAAAGAGAATAAGGAAAAATTCGAAATATCGATTATAATACACCCTTATCGCGTATAATACGTGACTACAAATACTTGTATTATTTATACCGCCAGACGATAAACATTTTTTAAAATATTATTCAATACGAAAAAAAGAGAAAGAACACCTCTTCGGATACTATTTACTACGCCACTTTTGTACCATTGCCAATACAACGCACTGTTAAGTTCCTACGACGACGCCGTAGTTCCTCGCAACGGGATGATACAATAATAAAAACTATAGGTACTGGAAAAGCTTTGATTATTATAGAAACAAAACACACACACACACACACACATATATATATATATATATATATATACGTTTATCGTCGGTTATATATATTTATTGTACTAGAACTCTGTAGTTAGGCGTTTAGTCTCAAACCCATGTATAGTATAAAAACAACTCGGAAATTACTACTCGTATACCTACATTTTCCGTACCGTGTAAATGTTCTTTTTATGTTTTGTATTTTAATATTTCGAAATAATAACGATCATCTAATCATATTAAATATTACGCAATTATATTAATATAATATAATAATCCGATGGTTTCTGATGTGTACCGCCTACGTGTTGTAGGTGCATTCGATAACGGTAGCAACAACAAAAGCATCAATCGGTGTTTTTCGTCTTTTACCGAAATATTTTTTTTTACTTTAACTATTTATTATTTGTACACTTTATTTTTTTTACCATCCTATCTAGGATTACACGCTCGTCAAATTCTGAGCCGCAAAATATAATTTCGTAGGTAAACGTTTTTGACACAAGTTTGTGTACTTAGGAACTCGTAATGTCCGTCCCATCATGTTCGTATATGTTGCAAGTACGCAATATAATTTTCAACACTACAAGCCGTCCACGTTTTCATTTACTCAGTGACGATGTTTACAATAATAATAATAATAATAATAATAACAATACGAACGTTTGAAGTCATTATGCACGTGCATGTCTTGTACACAAATTATTGCACGAAAGAAATTAACATTATAATTACTCTCATACTACATATTATAATATAATATACAGGATGATTCTTTTATCGAACTACACTCATTATTTAAAAATCTACTGTTTTTCAAAATATTTGCTTACATAATTTCCAGTCGAGAAAAAAACGTTTTAAAATATCTATACTTTTAATCGTTGTATTATCTTAAATCTTTTATTTTTTTTGAAAGAAAATATACGTTTTTTATTTCATATATACTCTAATAAATAATACTTTTCGGAGTATTTACATTCATACAAATCGAAACTAGGACTAGTAGTTTATGAGTTATATAAGTATTTAAAGTTTAGCTGAGCAGATATGTGATAGCGGAGTGGGGAAGTAGGTACATCGCACAATGTTGGTGTACTATTTATTCCGAATGGAAATTATGTAAACATTTTTTTTTTTCGAAAAGTTAAATAATTTTGAAATAATGAGTGTTGTACGATTAGTGAATCACTCAGTATAAGTTATAAGGTGTACTACAATGTACGGTTTTATATATTACGTCGGTATAGACGACGACGCATGACGTACACCCAGTGTATAATAATGCTGATGATGACAATAGTAATAATAATAGTAATAGTAACGATAAATAATACAATGGCGAGAACACTACGTATGTAAAGGTACACGATGCGGAAATAAAAAAAAAAAAAAACCGAAGGGTGAAAGACTTGAAAATGACTCTGTGGCTGTATGAATGGCGCAAGAGTAACTTTTCAATCCTAATGGGATGTCCTTGATAAAACAAAAACCGAAATAACAAGTGCGTCGTACGGCCGTAAGCCGTGCGTTTCGCGTAGGCTTAAATTTGTATACATGTATATAATAATAATATAATATATATATATAAGTATACATATAACATCACGTGGTGCTTGTGAAGAAAATCCAAACACGTGACGAAACGAAAAGACTTTATGTGCGTATTATATAACAAGCGCAAACACGTATTGTGACAATTATTTGGAAAATTGTATGATTTTGTCGGTGTACGCAACAAACACTGGTTTTTTTTTTTTCAAATTGAATATTTGCACCAATAGTTTATAGAATCGCGATGATAAATAAATATTAGTCATTAGCGATTTACTGCTAATTTATTAGCTGAAGTAAAATCGTAGTGGCAAATTATTGTAGATTTAATAAATGAAATAGTCGAAAAAAAATGTTTTATTAGCCTGTCGTGGTTCTGATTTTCACGGATTGTGACGTTTTATAATATGATATCGTGCGTGTACACAAAACCGATAAGTTCACTATATTATATAGTCATAAATGATAAATTTATTCAGTTATTCCTTTTGGTTTGCATATTATTTGAATACGAATTCCACGAAAATGGTCTACAATAATATTATTGAAAAGCATGGAATTATTATTACGATCGAGAATTAAGACTTAAAACGTTTTAAGGTTCGCATTTTATCTTTGATGCGTGTTGCTTATGTCGTTTACATTGTCTTGATAATGGTTTTATTATAATAATATAATATAAATAAATCAACGTCAACCGTGTCCGGACATTTTGGCAGTTCGTTGTAACTATTATAAACTTATACGTTGAAGAGTATTGTTAGTATCGACTTAGGGTTGCTATTGGGTTCTTATATTATATTATACTGTGTAGCCTAATTGATTATATAAATATTAATATAATAAATATATTAATTTACGCTAAAAAATATTGGCGACTCACCAATATGTACATGTGTATATTATTAGGTTTTTATTTTTTATTTTTTTGATTTGGTCAAATTCAATACATATAATATATTCATACTACGTACCAATGGTTTTATTATAAATAATTAAAATGGGAGATAGTAATGACTAATCAAACGCGATTGAACGTCGGTCCTCACGAATAACGCTATAAATAATTGTCGGGCGTCGGCTATTGCTATTGCCTGTCACAGTGTCGTGATGGAGGTACATTCCATTTAATATACAATGTATGTATATATTGTGTATCACCTATACACTACGCCAAACAACATATTATTTCACTGAATAATGAACATACATTTTAATCGAACATAACTTTTAAAACTAGTTATGTAAAAATGATAATAATAATAACAGTTGATTAATGGTTTCAGTCTCAAAAATGATAAAAAAAAAGAAATTTAAATGGTTAAAAAGCATTGCTACTTAACAATTAGTATAGTATTTTAAATTGAAAACATTAATTATTCTTTTAGTAAACTTTAACAGGTCCCGTGGTAAGTATAACGTGTTCTAAACAAACAAATCTACGATTGACCAGCAAAATAGTTTTAGAAAAAGAAATCTAAAAATAATACTTTTCTAAGATTCATATAACTTATCTGAAAAAAAAGTAATAATATATTGTAGTGTATGACAACAAATGTTATATTTTAAATTCAAAATTGTACTATGTATTTATTTATGTATTATTATTTATTCATAATGCCCTCAGGAGCCGCAGTACAGTGTTAATTAATTATGCAGTGGATATAAGCAATAAGTAACTTAATAATGTTGTAAACATAATACATCAACAAAATCAATGTAAAAACAAAGAAGCATATATTTTAAAATATGTCAATATTGTGATATTAGATTAAGGGTAAATCATACATATTATAGCATATATTTATATAAGTTACATTAATTTAGATAAATCTCTAAATTAATTCTTGTAAATAGTAATTATCAATCATTATTAAAATTAAAATCATGTTTCATACAATTACAAGAAGACAATTACTGTAGTCGATTAATCCGGCGTATTGTGGCTATAAATTGACGGTAATAATTTATATGAAATATAGATTGATTTCTAATAGAACCAATATTTCTAGATAATCTACATCAAACGTTATTATATTATTAAATAACCGTGAGTATTCAGATTACTGAAGCCGTTTTGATAACATTTGAGTTCATATAAGATTTTGACGAATTTTTTTTTAAGCCAAAATCTTAGAAATTGTTTCTAACTAATATTTTAAATTTTGTTTATCCAATAATCGGTAAAATAATTCCAAATTACGCTGCTATACTACGTATACTCTAATATAAAGTAAAATAAAAACCAATAAAGTATTGTAGTACATATAATGTAGTATAATATTAAATGTAATATGGTTTGTACATTTTCGATTATTGCGCTTTATAAATTCTAATCTTTTACTATATTTTTTATATATCAAATCCATATGGTCGTTAAACAAAATATTATTATACGTATAGTAATACAATACCAACGTCTTAAGTTATATTGAGGAAACAGCATTCAATGAAATATTATTAAATGTACAATTTGGTGTAGTTGAATTTTATTAGTGTGTGAATTATATTTAGCTAAATTAATCAAAATTAATTTCAAACAAATTAGTGTTACACAATAAAATAGAAATTATTAATGTAATTTGAAGAAATCTTTATGACAGTTTATCGAGTTAGGTATATTGTATTTAAAGATCGTCTGTGGATAATAAATATTATGCATTAAAAAAAGAAACTTTATCCAAGCCGTAAACAAAAGTAAAACTAATAGTAGAAAAATATGACCACAGTGCTCCCACAAGCATGACTTTGAATGGCACTGAAATGGGCTTTTTTTATTTTTACTTGTTGACTTCTTCATATTAGATAAGAACTAAACAACGACAAAAGAGAATCAGACATTTCCATTTTTTTTTTTAGTAGGTTCAATAATGATCCGAAATCAACTGTGCAAAACAATTTATCTATATCAATATATTATTATATTGCATCAATCTTACGTTCGTATTTTATATGTACCACAAAGTCAGTGTAAAATATCAACAAGTCGAGGTAGATTATGACGCCTAGAAACCCTGTTGATTAAATTGAGAATTCAATTAAATGTTAATAAAAAAATAAATAGAATTAATTTTTTCATCAATTTAAATTGAATACTAATTTTAACTATAGACAGTCAATGACAAGAGGAATTTTGTTTTTAGACTTGAAAACGGGAATAGCATAACCCAGGCTCAAACGGACAGTGAATATTCTAATAGTAAGAGGTAGTTGAAAAATTTATTTAATGAATTTTAATTCATCAACACTGTAAAACGCACTTTATACATAGAAGACACACATTTTTTAAACATCATACGATATATTTTTAATTGTTATCTGAGTTATTTTTATCATTGCTCGTCGCCATACAAATGGAATTAAATTATTTTTTATTTCGTACGTATTTCCAAAAAAAACTAGGACTTTAAATTAAAAACTATAAAATGTTTAACTAATGTTTATTATATCAATATTTAAAAAGTTTAATTACATATTTTAGGAGCAAAGTACTGCAAATTATTATAAGCAAAATTTGTTTCAGTTGATTTATACAATTATTTTTTTTATTTTCACGAACAGTTTTTTTTTAAATCTTATGATAGATATTTAAATTAGTATAACAAAGTTTTTCAGACAGTTAAATGAATTATATAGTTTTATATTTTATAAAATTATTTAACTTTTGAAAAGTTCAATCTAATTAACCGTTGCTAATAATTGACACATTTAATTTAAATTCAAATTTTTATAGTCAAAAAATGATTTTAAATCAATTTTATGAACATAATTTTGATAATAAATCGAGTTAATAGAACTTACTGATTTCGAGTAGTGGATGATAAATGTCTATTTTAAAAAGGTAATTTGTAGATTTTTGTACTTGAGTAGAGCAGTTAAAGCCTTAAGGAAAACATAACACCAATAATTGATAATTTTAGAATTTAAAATTTAAAATTGTATTGTTATACTTTTAGTTACATTATCACCTCTATTATTGTAACCCAGTTATCATGCACCTATCTCATCTAAAAATATTATAATTGACCAAACATAATATAAATATTGTTTCATGCTCTTGTCTTTTCACGTAATTTTACGTCTAAAATATTAAATATTTTCCACCCACTTCAAAATTAAATTTTAAAATTTATATAGCAATGTAAGTATTTAATATATATTAATAAAGCATTATTTAAAATATTTTATTAAATTAACTTTATAAATTTGTTATCTTAGGTTTTTCAGTTGCCTGAAAACAACAACTTAAATACTTATAGAATTATAGAAAATATATTTATAAAACCGTAATAAATAAAATAAAATTAATATATTCAGCTATAATTTTCAAAAAGATCAAACTATTAAACATAGTGAAAAATAAATTCTTTACTTTTTTCTTTTAATTATTTGAATTGAAATCGACGAAGTAGAATTTACAAAACCTCAACACTTTTTGCCTCTATTCTGTTTGTTCAAGAAAACAAGAAAATGCGTGTCCTCTAATTTTGTTCTTTAATGATGTCTCCACAGATAATGGTCGAAACATTGCCAGCAGTTTTTTTTTTAACATTCATTTATGGTCCTAATAAAACGACTATTTTTTTAAAATATTTCCCACCGTAATTGAATACTTATAATAGCAAAGATTTTATTTCTCAGTGACGTTTTTAATGATTTATGTTCAGTTACTTCAATAACAATTTTTGTTCAAATTGCAGGTCACCAATAATAAATTATAATATAAAATATTGCTTTTTCAAAGAAAACGTGCATGTATTTTATTCGTTTTATACATGAAACACATATCAAATTTAAATTAAGCAAAACCAATTTTGTGTTGCTAACTCTAGTATTAAAGTTATTTTACCAACGATCAAACTTAAAAATAAGAATGTTGGTTTTTACGATATTTTAAATTGCATGTAAATTATGAGAATTTTAATGTTATACACATTACACATACTCATAATTTGCTTAACAATTAGTATAAGGTAAACAATTAACCATAAAATATTCAAAATATATATTTTTAAGTTTCGTTATTATGAGTCCTAGCTTTTCGTATTCTATTTTACATAACTTATTATACAACGGTGGTTATAATAATATGTTTTAAAAAAATAACTTTATTTTTTATTGCATTGAATTTATTTTTCTATTCAAAATAGAGGTAAAGTTCTTAATTTTAAGTTTGGTAATAAGTCAATTCATTTTCAAATGGAATACACAAAATCGGTTCTGTTAACCTTAAATTGTATATGTTTTACGTTTTTAAGACGAAGAAAATACAAGTTGGTGTGGCATCATTATATTAAGACACTTTATTTATTTTATCTTCAACCCTCTCTATTAATATTATATCGTTTTCAAGTAATTAACCAGAGTAGTAACATTAAGTTAATATTATAAATTATAAATCGATTGTAAATCACTAAGTGTCTAAAATGCATTTTACAGTATAATAGTATAACTTAATTATTATTTAATGTTTAAATCAGCATTTGTATTTTGTTTTTATATTTAATACAATAATTGTGTATCTTTAAAAAGAGTAATCAAATAAATTACTTACCATTTGTTTTTATTCAAATTCGTCGGTGTAATTTATTATTAATACATCGGATAATTTTATAATATTATTAGTCGATTTACAAAAGTATTTTAAACGTATTAATTATAATAATAGTAACGCTAACAAAAATGTATATCATTATGGAGCTTAATATAAAGTATTAAGTTTTGTCAGTAGGTAAGTATTCTACCTATACGTAATACATGTGCATATGATAAGTATGATCTCATAAATAGTTTAATTAGTTACAAGAGATTGCGAGCGTCTTTTATACAACACAATAATCTGTTAAAAAAGAGTTGATTGACTATACCAGATTTGTGTGTCAACCTGTCTTGTTAGTTCCAGAAACTCTTTAACATTAAGAAGTTACATTTTCTATACACCATACTACAGTTTTACTATTTATTTCGATCAAATTGTGCTAGCGTGAACCTTTTAAATCGTTCTATTATAAGCAGCCATAGCTTTGTCACGTTTTACGGTGCTTTGTATTCATAAAAATGTATCCTAATAATCAATTAAAACTCTAAATGCCTATATAAATTAACTGTGTTACATATTTTTTTCAATATTTTTTTTCAATGATTTTCCATATTTAGAGTAAGCAACAACACCTGGAACATCGGCTTAACATTATTTGCATTTATTTTAGTTATTAAAATGTGTTAACAGTACACATTTCTAAACCAAATAATTATAATGATGTCTGTTGGATATTTTATTGGAGTTTAGTTTTAAGTGTATGTTTTTTGCACTTATAGCAAATTGTTTAACCTATTTTTTTATCTTTAAACTCGGTTAATCTCTATCCACAAAAATGGAATACAAGTAACTTTTTATCAAATGTTCATGAAACAAATGTGTATCATATGTTATACAATATAATAATATATCATATTTTAAATTACATTGTATACTAGGGACCTTGTACTCTTTCAATTCTTTTAATACAATATGGCATTGTCTTTACTGTTTTTTTTTTGTTTTTGTTTTTTGTTTTTAGTAAAATACAATTAGTTTTAAAACCGTCTTTTTTTACAAAAAAAAAATATTTTCATCAATACGTTTGTATGAAATTGAAATTTTAACATTTAAAAATAAAAGTGGTTGTATGTTAAAAAATTAGACTAGTACATTCCATAGTTTTCGACGGGTTTCCACAGGGACAGGTGTATTTATATACACCTAAAATAAAGATAGAAAAAATTAACTATGCGTTTTCAATTTAAATAAGTTCATATCTAAATTAAAAATCCTATTAAAACTACCAAAAATAATATTAATATCCTCGAGAAATTAATATTTTTTTTTATATAATACAGAAAACAGTGACGCATACTAGCAATATAATACTATAGATTGAATAAAAGATACATTTTTTATAATAACCGAGATAGACCAGATGAACTAAATGCTATTAAAGTAATACTAAAAATGTTTACTGATAATATTGCCATAATTTGTATGGAAAAAGTAAAGTACACTTTTTACCGTGAATGGAACATTAAAAAAAATGTCGTATGCCAATTTTTAACATGTTCTAAAATTATATACACAGTAGCACTTAGGTTCAATCTCTAATGGTTTGATGGGCAATACGATTTATGAAACTTTCAGAGCTTTCTGCTATCCCAAAAAATGTGATGAAAAATAGTATCAGACCAGTACCAAATATACATCAAATAAAACTAATACATAGTATATTTTGTCTGAATCTTTTTTTTTTTTTTAGTTCTAACATAAATTAAATTAAATGTACTCAAAAATTAAATATATAACATAATACAAATTACACAAAAAAAAAAAAATAAATTCGATAGATAATGTTACAAAATTGTATACAATTAAATATTTTATATTGTATTATAATTTAGTTTTGGGTTGGTAAAAATATATTATGCTATTGCGTGTGACCTGTAATATACATAAATAAAATAAAATATTAAGCATAATTTATTATTTAGTTTTATAAATATAATATTTACAATCTTGAAAAATCAATTATGTGATGAAAAATTATTAAAATATTTTAATTTAATATTTAATTTAATGTTTAAAAAGTATGTATTAAATATTTCGCCTGATAAAAATTTTCTTTTAAAAACGTAGACATTATTTCAAATGTTGACAGATTTGATGAGGTGTAGTGATAGTTATCAAATAGAAAATATTAAAATGTTGAATACTAATTTTACAAACAGTTTCAATAAGAGCTGCTTTTATACAACAAAAAAAGTTTATATTTCAGATCCATTTGGAGAATCCCCCATCCATACAAGTAAAAGAAAAATATCATTATTTTATTTTAATATTAACCGAATAACATGGGTAATATTTTCTAATGAATTATCTTTTAAAAATGTAATACATTTTTATATTTACTTGAAGGTATATAATTTTACAATAAAGTAAAAACTTCATACTATTCAATATTTGAAATTTTCTTAATGCTTTCAGTTTGTATATAAGTTAAAGAGATAAATTACGTAGTATATATTAATAAATTATATGTTGTTACATACATAATATAATATTATATTACAATGTGTGTTATAATTAAGTAAAAACAGCATTATATAATATTCAATATGAAACTTGTTTAAGGCTTTCATTATATACCTATATTAGACAAATTATGTAGTTATGTAATTATTAATTATAAATCATTATATACCAACACAGTATAATTTGTTGATGCGATATTGATACTAATTTAAGACAATTAGTGAACTATAATAATACAATTTATTATGTATAATATAGTGTAATATTATATACTTATACACAATATAAAGTCATATAATTTTCCAATTTTTGAATAATCTTATCAACATTGTGCCATAGATAAAGATTAAAGGTTCATAAAAGCGCACTAGAGAACTTATTTATAACAACTAAAATTCTAAATTCAGGGCTGACCAAACTTTCAGTGTTTGAAAAATGGTAGTTATACACATACACTATAATATGATAATTTAATAGTCGTTTTTTCTGCTTTCAATACTTATCATAAATATAAAATAAAAATAATATACGTTCAATACATTTTACTTAAAAGCTTGTAACCATTACTCATTATTCACAAATATTTTTTGAAACATATTTACATATGAAAAGCTTAATATTCATTTATCGTGTTTTATTAAGTTTAAACAATATCAACTAATAAGAATTAGAATTAACTATGACTTTATACAAAATAATATGTACTTAGTTTTTAACTAAATCTCTAGTTAACAAATCTATTTATCTATCAAAATATTTGATCGAGCCATAATATTTTTATTTAAAAATGTTTCTATAGTCAACCAATTTATTTTGTGTTATTTTTCTACAAAAAATTGAAAAATCATTGTATTCTTACATATTATTTACACACTTTTCGATCAGATTTATCTAAAGAAGTGCGAGAATTTTTAGTAAAAATTATAGAAAAGTTGTTTAACAGGATATCAGACAGTTTTTGGTGATAAGGAATAAAAACAATTTATAACTTACGTACTTTACATTAAAATTTGACTGTATTTTTTATATTTTAATTTATTTATCAATATTATACGTACACTACAAAATTAGTTAATGAAGTAAAAAAAAAAAAACATGTTTTGTTTTTAACGAAATTTCTGTTAAACGAATTTTTTTTTTCAAATATCCTTCAAGTTTGTTAGATATGGGTTTCACTGTATTATTATAATACCGATACAATAATAATCTTCATTACCCAGATAATTGCGCACATTCTTGTTATTTTGTAGTTAGGTGTTTTTATTAAACACCTTTATAGTCAATTTTATCTAAACATAATATTATTCGCCCTGCGTCTTTTCTCTCGGGTGTAATATTTCATCTATATTCTCATATACGCCCGATCACACTCTCTAGAGTCTCTGTCTATCAAACTAAGACGGACCGACACATTAATTGATAAAATTCTGAGAAAAATAGAACTATAAGGTATATAATGTACAGTATATTATACATTACTTATGGAGGGCTATCGGACTACATGTACACCGGCGAGACTGACGGTTTTCGACAGCTGCGGATAAGCTGACAATAAAAAAAAAATCTACTACCGTTGCCTTTTTTATATTTATTTATCATTTTTTATATATATATATATAATTTATGTTCGCCTCGTGTCCACCTTCTTTTATCCGAGTAAATTGATTTTTCAACACTCCGCGTTCCGGCAATGTTTATACTCCGAACACCTTCGGAGAAAGAAAAAAACAGCCTATTACATAGACAACTACTACCACTATATACTACTACTACGCGTGGTACCGACACCGGTCGTGCAAGTTATGATTGGTCCGGGTATAAAAGATACGGCACGTCCGGCATCCGCTTCAAGTGCGCGTTTCCAAGTCCATAAAATCGTTCTATCGGCAAGAACCTATCCCTTGTGAAAACGGACCCGGAAAAGTTTTCATTGGAACCTTCAAACACGCTTGAATACAATATTATAATATTTTGAATATACATTCTGCGTGGACTGCTCTGCTTTTAGCTAATAATAATTACAATTACTCTTGTTTTGAAAACATTTAATGATAAATTAAATATATCGCAATACCCGTGATATATCGAATGAAAATGTATACAACACTACTATTAGATGGCATATTAGTGACTTTATTACATGTAATTTATATGAAAATTATTATTTATACGTTCCACAAACGAGTTTTATACATATTGTTGGATACATGGAATTCGTAGAACATCGAAGGAAAATAATTTATACGGTTGTTGGAATTTCAGTATGTAAACTTTTGACTGTTATGGTGTAGTTATATCGATCTGGTATATGTATTTTACCTAGGTTAAATGCCTACATTGAAGTGAAAGATGTGATTAAAATCAATCAGTTTTATAATGCGAGTAAAGATTGTAAACTGTTACTGAAAAAATTCTAAGTGGATTTTGACGGCGTTCATGGAGTACAATGTAGATACCTAAAATTATGATACTACTTACAGATTCATTGAAAAATCAAAATGGTCGATAATTTAAACACTTTTGACAAAGATATAAATGATATGAAATGTTTATTACTTATAAATAACTTATTCAAATCGAATTATCATAAAATATGATAATACGTATATTTATTAATGGAATATTGGTCTTGATACTATTTTTGTTTGTATGTTAATGATTTAAAGTTAAAGTTCTAAGACTTTTATAAAAAACTACAATAACAACAGTAAATAATATTATTATATTTCATCTCATTATATCATTGTACATATTGTTTGCTAATAATAGGTATTATATTGTATTAAATTTTACTCACAATAATTTGGTTTAATTGAAAGTGAAAACGATATGTTTGATTGAATCAAATGAGATTTTCTCAAAATGTTCACTCGGATGCATTAATGTTCACTCAAGTATATCGTAATAATTTGAAAAAAATAATAATAGGAACGTGTACAGAATGTCTATTTTTCAATTTTTTTTTTTTTTTTTTAATTATCTTATTCCAAATATAACACCGCTAAACGCTAAAGGAACATTTTGAATTAAATATATGACTTTATGTATCTAAAATTGTATTATTTGTTAATAGACAACATTGTCAACAAGAATTTAACCATTTAATCATTTAGACGGGAAATTAGTGGTTGTGTTTAGTTTTGATTACTTCAGCCAATACAGTATTAAATAGTTCCACATTGTTCTATACACAATTGAAAATAGTAACTCAACTCAAAGCAAAATATTTCATAACGATACATAAATAATATTATTTATTTTACCTATATATTCAGAGATGGCTTATATAAAGTAGGAAAATAAATGGTTCTAAAAATGATGCAATTATTTCGTATATTCCATGGAGATAACAAATATATATTTATTTAATCAGTAAACTATTTTTATTTAATATTAAAATATAATCCATAAAAATGATAATATTCTGAACAAATGTCATGTATTTTTTTTAAGGGTTCTCGAATTATATTAGTTTAGTTATGGGCTTTTAGTCTATTAATCACTCTCTAGATAATAATAACAATAATATTTTATTCTAATAAATATACACGAACAAAAACGGGCCAAGTCCCAGTGGTACGGATTAGTAAAGTTATATTATATAGGAACATAACGATAAATAAATATAAAATATGATTTTATATATATATATTTATATCATATATGCATTTAAAAAATTAGATATGTAATTAACAAGAAATAACAGCTTAAAAAAATAATTCTATCGATTTAGACAATGTGAATTTAAAATTATCAATAAAGGCTAGAAAAAAAATCGACGTTGGTTTTCTTGTTGCAAAGAGACAACGCTCTTGGGAAGGGGGTTTTAGTGAAATAGTTTATGCAGTAAAATGGTATATAAAAAAGAGAAACTGAACGGCTATTCTAAGAAGGAACAATAAAAGGGATGGAATTTAAGTAAGACGGCGAATTGATACGTATATCCATTAATTAATTTACGTATACAAGTTATGTTTGATAGTTCGTGACGTAATTAAAGGGTTTGAAGATTTAAATTTGCTCAGATTGAATTGTAATTATAGTTTTCTATGCGTTTACTCAATTTATAAGGTATAAATTTCAAGAAACGATTCCAGACACGTTTGATACTGTCAATGCCCAATTTAGTGTATGGACACCATATAATCGAACCATATTCTAAAATTATTGACCTAAATAATGTGTTGTATAGTAATTTGAACTATGGTGGATTTAATATTCTAGTATCCGTGCATTTTCAATAAAGTAACACAAAGATGTCATCGATTATAAATAGAAATATAGCTTATTTGGCTGTTAATACAGTATTACTAATATTAGATATTTTAATCAATTAGATGCTTTTTCAAACTGTATACACGTGTATATTATTATATATATTTATGACAAAGCTATAAAATAAATAGACGAAGACCATTTATTTGTAGCGATGATTTTAGTATTTCAGAGAAAATTAGTTTGATAGAATATTGTACATTTCAATTTAATTTTTCCTGTGAAGTGTTAATTAACATCTATTTAAATTACCGCATATTTTTAATTTTTGAACAAAAATGAATAATGTTCAAGCCAATTACTTATAAAAAATATACAATTATTTATCTCAATTCAAGATTAGAGTGTATAAAACGGTCTAATACCATTTCTCAATCACTTAATCCATATGATATTGTACAAATATGCAATACAACACAATATTATATTTTTGATTAGTATAACAAAAATGTCCGTAGATTGAAGTGAAAAATATCCCAAAATCATTTTTCCTGATAATATTATAAAATAATAATAAAATAGTTTCAAAATCTTTGTGTTTATTTGAAGTGTTGTGGATTTAGTGTTTAATTTTATATGGCAACGATACAGAATTATATTAAATTTTCATATTTCAAATATACTTAATAATGCAAATAAATTAAAAATTATCTCGATATTTCAAACATTTTTAACGTAAATTGTACAATCTGTAATAGTTATTGAAGTATAATATTATATATGTTATTATTAATTTAGCCCTCTGCATACTAAACTAATGAATAAAATATTCATCATTCAAATAATATAATACAGTTCATTTTCATGTGACCATTTTATGATGAATAACCAATGGATGAAAATCTGTTTTTAAAACTTAACAAGTACGATAAAATATGTTTTTGTTAAATTTAATGTTTGAAAAAAGTAAAAAAAAAAAATATAGGTAGATAATTAATTACAAATAATTAAATTAACACTCTTTCATTATATATTTTTGAATTAAAAACGTGTATAGTATTATGACACAATGATATAAAACTTTAAAAAATAAATTAAATGTCACATATTATATATTTTATATAATATAATTATTTGATTGACGTTAAATTAATTCAATAAGCTTATTAAAATATACCATAATATGTATTCTATACACTGTTCTACACGAAGACACGATTTAAAATTACTTGCATTGTGTGTAGTATAACATTCAGGAGATTGTGCAAATCGTTATATAGATTAAAAACTTTTGTAATTTTAAAATCTTATAAATTTTAACATAATTAGATTTGTAATTAAACGTGTCAAATTATTACTAAAGTGTTATAATAATAATTTTCTTATTATAAATAACAATACCTTATAAATATTTTAAGCATTTAAGCTTATAAACTATTCAGTTAAAAATTTATTTTTAAAAAACAAAAAGTGGTGTGGAATAAAAATTATTTTGAAGTAAATTTGAAAAATGTATTATAATACATGATAAATGTTGATTAATTGATTAGTTTAATAATTTTACCTATTATTTTTTTAAATTTTAAATTTTGAGTGGTGCGGTTAATGTATTGATTTTACAAGTATGTATTTTTCTGTCTGTTTACACAAAGTATAGTGGAAAAATAATTCGATCTTAAAGAGTGGTTTTTGATAGCTAATTGGATCATGCTGGTAAATTGAAAATTCCCAGTATTTTCAAAATAATTGGGAAAAACAAAAAAAAAAACAACTAAGAAAAAACGACATTATGTTTTTGACGTATTTCTGAAACGAAAAACTGTAAATACTTGACATTATAATTAAATGCTTATATTATAATTTTCTGCACATAGAAGAATATTTTAATTTTTTTTTTAGCTATTTAAAGACACTTAACAGTTTTTATTTAATTTTTTTTAATTTATATAAATATTAACAAACAATAATTTATCATTTATTCATTTAATTCAAAGTTAACACATTAATTACAGTAGTCTACTAAATGATTAGTTACTCTCAACTTCTATTATTTAATAAAATAATTACTACTTAAGTTTTTTTGCACTTATTCACGCATTAAATGATTTTTAAATATTTACATATCCAGATAAATATAAAATGTATCGTTCAATTGAGATTAGTACAAGTTAATAAGAATACATTTAAAATATGTTTGTAAATATAAGATTTCTCAAATGTGAAACATCTTGAAATTTGATCAGATAGTAAATTCAGAAATACCAGTGCGTAAAATCAAAAATATAACTCCATTTACTCTATATAACTTAACCTGATCCAAAGGCAATAAAATATCTTTTAGTATTTCAGTACGATTTGTCGGTTCATTTAATTTCATGTCATAAAAATGGTACTTACTCTTAACGGTCGTTTGGAATAAACACATTTACATATTTGTACTGAATGTGATTTTTTTAAAACACATAAGTAATAATACATAAGATAAACGTTGATGGATGTCATATACAATATAATAAGTATAAAATATTAAATACACAAAAGATGGCGTGAAGAATATTATTTTTGTATATCAAAAGGAAAATTAATATGCAAAATAACTGTAGATTCATCCTCGTAAAAAAGTCAATCAATCAGACTATTAAATATATTTAGAACGGTAATAATAATTTAAAATATACGAGCATTTTTCCAAGTAACTTGGAATTATAGTATGATTTTGAACCCATAACAAGTTAATAATAAAATAAGTTAGAAGAAAAATAAATAAAATATCTTAGTGTAATGGGATGATAGTGAAATAAAAACTGGCGAGATTGCATTTTATGAACTAAATGAGAAGCACCGAGTTAAGGAAGCTATTAAACAAATTATTAGTCGTGAAGAAGGATATGACTAAAAACCATATAGGGCCTCAATTACGCCGCCATAATAAACTTCAGTGAAAAATGAACTCGGAAGACATAGCTTACTCGTAAAAAGTACTAGTAATTTTGGAATTCAAAATGGAGAACTGGCAAATAAATTGGGATACATTGAGGAACGAATCCACCCATGCGTTTACGGTGAATAATGAGAAATGGAATTTTAAATAACCCAAGAAAAAGTTATTGACCATAAATAAAGTCAAAAAGAATTTAGATCATTTGACGGGGCGTGTTTAAATAATTATCGTCAACATGAGAAGGTGGTTTACGATAACAAAAAATGTTTAGGTGAGTTTATAAAAAGAAGATTTTATTAACTGTATAATGTGATCATAAAAAAAAAAAAAAACGAGATGGGATTTTTCTGCGGGTTGTAAGACAGTAAGAGGTTTAGGAGCAAATTGACGAAGACTAATTATAAAATAGAAAGGAAAGAAACCGTAATTTGAATCCCATAGAAACGGCTCACAATAATATTATATTTTAGCCATGTGAATAATTATTTAAAAAAAATAAAAAATTAATATTGCTTCTTTGAATGTGCGGTGAACTGTAGCTGGTATGTGTCGAGAGTCTGCCATAAATAAATATGTTTAATTAATATATTTCAATTTCCAATAATTATATATTCAATTACACAAATGTCTAACATTTTTTTAAGAAAGTTTAAATCAATTAGGCACACGTATGACGTTGTTTAATCATTATTGTATTAAAAACTAATTTATATTTCAAAGTTTTAAAAACTATAGAGTGCATAGTGTTGTTTAAAAATAAACTAACACATGTCTTTAAATACTAAAACAAAAATATTATTTGATTAAATTTTTAAAATAAACATGAAGCTTTAGGCATGGATATTGCTTATTATACAATATATCCGAATTGTTTACGTATTATGATATAAATATGAGATCATTTACTCATCAACTATTTACATTTAAGAACAAATAAGAAGATGCTGTTCGCCTGTTCAGCTAGCAATTCATTTCACATAAACAGAAATAGTTTTAAAATATATGATATTATATATTCACAACAATTATACTGCATCATTTAGGTTATTATTTAATATAAACAAAGACATGTTATATACGAGTACTTCTTAAAATAGACCAAAATATAATTATCATTAATGCATAGATAAACCATTCGTATATTTTAATCACAGTGAACATTTGTAAAAAAAAAAAAATTATAATTATAAATAATAACGTTGCCTTTATAGAAATCTTCAGAGAACACTCCGTCTTAAATTCATATACAATATAGCACATTTGCGTTCAGAAGAATCCATTTTATGTTGTTAGCTTTAACATTAGAGTAAATGTATTTATTATCAATTTAATATGTAAGAATATTATCTATCCCATCACGTAGGTTTTTATTAAATTATATAATTTTAAAGTGGATAATAAGAAATTTAATGTTGTAATATTTTACACATAGCTATAATACACTTGAAAATAATAATATCAATAATAGAAAATTTAACGACCCGGATAATATCCTTACCTTTAAGTTTGATAATAAGTTAATTTATTCTAGTAATAAAGCTTTAACAACATAAAATGGATTCTGCTAAACGAAAATGTGCTATGTCATATTAGACGGAGACAACACATTCGGGTGTAGCGTCCTCTTAATAAGTTTTTTTTTCTTTTTGTTATTAAGTTCCATCAAGCTTATTTTACTCTTAAAGTTTATTATATATCCAATTTAAGAGATAGTATTAAAATATTTAATAGTGTGATAATATAATAGTTGTATGATAACGGTACAAGTTAAATACATATATAACGAAATATAAAAGTAGGTAACAAACAATATTAATTTATTGTGTTCTCTTCAAAACTGATTGCTATAAATTGAATAATTTGTATAAAATATGACACGACTACATTTTAATTAAAATATATAATTAACATAAAAGTTTTAGTAAAGACAATACAATTCAACGTTACGATATCTGTTTTTCCAAACAAAGTAATTTCCTTGACAATTGACAAGGCAATACTAATTAATATTTTCTCCGTTGACGAGACATGTTTTAATGGAATACATAATAATATGCAGTTTAAAATTGTGTCAACTACCAACAGACAATCGATGTTATTAATTTAAGTGAACGAAAAAAAATATATTATTTTATTATAGGTATAAGCACTATTAGGTAAACGATGTTGAAGATTGCACGTATCATCGATGCGTGGCAAATGTTATGTTTTATTAAAACGTAAATATTAATTCGTATAACACAGCATTCTGAATGTGCAAAGGCTATGGAATATTAAACAATTCAGACACGAACTATGTTTAATATTTTGAATGCCGAGACGTCTTCCTATTATAATATTATTACGACAGTTCTCATTATTAACCAAAACAATATAGCACGAAAACTCGACGCTGCGTGTTAAGCCTATACATAGTTCCTAGCCAGTAACCACTAGCTATTATGTAAAGTAATCTCACAAATGTATAAATAGCGAACGAGAAAATCAAAACGGAAATTTAAACGTCAGCTAGAAATAAACCGCGAAAAACGTCTCGTGAAAAATAACTCGTGTGTCAGTGCATACACCGTGTGTAAACATCCGATATATTAAATTTCTCATTGCTTTTTATGCGCCTTTGGATTCACTGCATCCAGTTTGAAACAAATTTATCTCGTTCGTAACTGAATTATCTGCGAGTCGGACAATTGGTTAGGTTTAACACAGAAAAAAACTATTCTAATATTTATTACAAATTTAAAACTTTTAACATTTCGAGACTTCTGTGAAACATAGTAGGAATATAGATTGTTTTTTTAAATTGAATATAAATATATATTATGCATTGTATGTATAATACGAAAAACAAAAATTTATGAACTTTGGCTCTATTAAATACGAATAACTTTTAGAGTTAAAAAATTATATATTTTAAAATTCTGATTAATAATTTATGTGACCAAACGACGCCTAAATGCCTAAGTACGTTTGATATTTTTCAGAATAAATTTAAGAAACTATTTAAGATTTGAACAAAAACTATTGGGGAAAAATATAAATTCCAAAATTAATGTTTAGATTAAAAAATAAAATATAATGGAAATATTAATAAACTATTTTAATTATTATTTATCAGTATTGTAACTTACAAAATAACATTTTTATTAATATCATAAATATATATTTATTCAATACTGGATCATCATATTTTGTAATTGCTAAAGTTTTGTACTAAAAATGTTCAACAAATTTTGTTAAACAAAATATATTTACATAAAGCAAATAACGTTGATGAAAATAATTTGAATAAAACTTGTTTTAATACAGAATTTACGTAGAAAATATGTCATTTATAAGCAATAATATTGTCAGTTAAAAAAATTCTTGTATTTAAAAGTATACTACTTCGAGACTTGTCAATGGATAATCCGACTTCTCCCGTCAATATACACAAATAAGGACACTACAAAAACATCCTACCATAACATTTTAAATCTCAGATAAGTATAGATCAGTGGTTTTCAAACTGGGTGCCACGGCAAACTGTTGTGCCGCGAGTATCCACTAAGTGTGCCGCAGTTTTTCCATTAATTACCGATTGCATTGAGTAGTGATATAAGAAAATGCGGGTATATGTCAACTATTCGTCCAAGAATTATAAATATGTGTTAGCTCATCAATCAAATATTTCTTATTAAATGTATATATATAATTATAATTAATTCAAAACAGTTTTGTTCATTTAAAAAAAAGGTCAGTGTGCCGTGAACATTTTTTGAAGTGTACGATGTGCTATGTGTAATAAAAGTTTGAAAACCACTGGTATAAGATAGTATACTTTATTTGTAAAATATAATAAAAAATCGAAAGCCGGATTTATACCTTCTTTAATAGTCACGCCTAAGTTCCTAAACTTACTTTTGTAAGGTATTCCAACTATATGTGTCAATAGACCGTTTAATAATTAAACAGTACTACTTAAAAAGTAGTAAGTTTTAATTTTTAAACATTTCAATTTGGCATTATAACCTTATATTAAAATATGTTACTCTATAAAAAAAATATAAAAATATAAAACGATTTAACAAGGATGTTTATACCCATTATTAATTTTAATGAGTTTATTAAAACCTTGATTTTGAAATTTTTGAATAAACTTAAAACCCGTGATTTCAGATTCTTAAGATTTTTGTACTAATCAAAGTGTGTACTGTGAATTATAAAATGACAAGTATCTTTTCTACTGTAAATTAATATTTTTAGTAAATCATTTATTACACTTATTAAACTATGGATTGAATCATATTAACTTAAGTTATTCATAAAACTATACTGACGATACTATATACTTATTAAGTAAATAATACAATACAGTTATTTTGTTTTTTCAAATATTTACTAAGATAATATACATATTTGTTCTAAACCTTTCAACGAAAACTTTTACCGGAATTTTTATTTTAAGTCTTAAAAGTCTAAAAAGGTTTTTATTACTCATATTTTCAATTAACTTTTACATTTCTTGCGCTTGAAAGTTTTTAGTTATAATTATTTTTTATCATTTATTACATACATTCTTGTTTCCAAACTGTAATATATATAATATATTTATAATACTTATTATAATATGTTTAAAATAAGTAATTATAAGCTTGAGAAAATAACGAGAGGATTATTAAAATATTTACAAATATAAAATTATAAGAGTCACGCTTTTGTGCAATGAAAATTAAAAAATGTGATTATTGTTAAGAATACAAATTAAATTTACAAAAGTTGCAGTAAACAAATACGTAATTGTAATATAACCAAAGTTGAAAATAAGATGATTTATAAGAACACTCACGTTTTGAAAAATAATTTAATTAAAATAGAACACACCGGATACGCTGCATAGAACGAGAGACGTAGCTTATACGTGGATAACCAATATCTCAATAAAACGATCCTTATCGATTATTGTGTGCAGATTATCGCAGTTTATAGAACTGAAAGACGTGTGTATGAGGTTAAACGTTCTTGGGACATTGTCGGATATTCTATAATAATATTATGGAACGTTTTACTATAAACATTATATTGTAGTATTATAACTCATGGTAATTATAAATTAATATTCAAAATTTTAAAGTATTTATAACTCCAACCAACCGGTTTTAATCACAAGCAAAAATCAATAATTCTCATATTATTTATGGCTATAAAAAAATAATTATTATATTACATTTAACACTATAATATTATAGTGGACCAGTAAACAAGTGCACGATTAATATAGAAAATTCACAAAATCAAATATCGATATCACTCGTGAAACAATATGGAAACAATCGTATTCGTATAACATAGTGAATTATATTGAGATGTTCAACACTCGTATTATACACTGCAGTTATTATTTATCTACACCCAAAATAACTATCGATTTGGTTAAATATAATAAACAATTAGTTTTACGCTTTATCTAGCAAATAACAATAAACCATACGCTCCAGTTTTTATAGTTCAAATCATATGGGACATCAGTGAGAGAATATTATTACGATTTATCAATATCGGTTTTAAATACATTCAAAATTGTTATTTTTTTGTATTTTACTATAAATATAAAAACTTTTATTATTATCGCTTACATGCTCTGTTGGACTGTTAGATAAAATGTTCTACGCGTCACATAACACAAAAAATAAATAATAATGAAAATACTCGTAAAAAACAGACGATCAAAAACCAATTCACAACAGAATTTAAATAGAAAAAAGACGTAGCACGTTAGAAAACCAAATAAGGTTGAAATTCGAATAAAAAATTGTATATGCGTTCAAATCAAAAATTACGAAATCAAAAAAAAAAAAAAATGCAAATCAACTTATTGTTGCGATTTTTTTTTTTTTAGAGTCAAAATTTCAGATGAAATAATTATTACACGTAAGTTAAATCTGATATCTATACATTGAAGCATTAAATTTACCAAAAATCGACATTTAATTTAATTTAGATATTGTTTTTTCTGTCTTTGTGGGCACAAACAATACTGTCAAATAAATCATTACGTTCCAATTACATTACAAGGTCTGATAATTGATGATCAAGAACGAAAACGTGACTTCTAACCATTTACCTTTTGCCACAATGTTATAGCAGTAGGTACTCGCTCTAACCTTTGAAAGTTTGCATGGAAACTATACCAAACACACTTCGGCGTCCCCGTGAAATAGTTTACCTAGCCAATCTAAATCTTAACTCTTGGAGAATAAAACTTCGCGAGCAACCTTGTTTACATTCAATTACGTATTTTCAATCCCAATATATTATACGATCTTTGTGCAATAACTCCAAAACACATATTTCTTATTCCTTGAATCGTCGATACATCTATTTTCACGATACCTGACGTTTTTTTTTTTTTTTTTACTGTCCCCGAACAAATGTAATTTCTATGTAAATATTAGAATATTAGATATATACGAGTATGCACTACGTGCTGCGTTATAACGGTTTAATAATAATTATTATCTATAGTTTGCGTTTTTTTTTTTTTTTTTTTGAACCATGAGTGATATCTACACAGTTTAAACTATATACGCGTACAAGAAATTAAATTACAATAAAATAAAACCAATTGGAAAAAAAAATAGATCATGTTTCAATGTATACATTTAAACATTTTCATAATACGATATTATCAATAATTTTATTATTTAGACATTTTAAACTTTTGTTAATTTATTATTATAAATATTTTAATAGATAATTGTTAACGGTATTTTTTTTTAATGGATAGCCAAAATATAGTTCACGTAAATGTTTAAAAAAGTAATTAAAATCGATTTTGTTCAAAATACATTTAAATAAAAGCATATAAAACAGTAAATAGAACAAAATTCTGTTCAACTCTAAAAGAATTATTATTTGAAAAACGTTATTTTAATTTAGTATTTACGACTCAAAGAGAATCTTAAAAATAAAACATTATAGGTACTATACAGCTTGTCAAATTTAACATATTGGACAGCAGACAGATAAAATTATAGTATACATTCGTTTTACCATGTTTTATATTTTATTAGAGTGTTTCCACGTTCAAAACTTATGTTTTCCTAAGTACAATGATAAAATACGATATGTCCAGTTTGAATATTTTATATTTTTTGTCGATAAAACTCTACAACAACCTCCCCTTGCTCAATATTTCTCATCACGTATTTACGTATGATATAAGTACTGCATGTGACAAGATTGAAAATGTAATTGATATAATATAATATAATATACAATATAATAATAAATAATACTGTTATTGGTATGCATATTTTATTGCACCGTGTTTTCGTGTAATATCATAATATTATAATTTTACAACAATTACGAATCATTAAACTAACAATTTAATAAATTTAGCTTTATTTGTTTATTAATAACACATTTTTTTCGAAAATCAAATTTCTTAAATAATGTTTAAATCAATAAGATTATTAATTTTTAGAGCTTGGTAATCGAGTCAATTTTCGTTCAATTAGAATCATGTTTGGATAATTTACAATACTTAATATGATTTTAATATGATGATAGATATCTTTTTAGACAAATAATAAAATTAATGAGAAATTTGATTTTGGACAAGTAATACATAATATATACGCTTTATAAAATATAGATACCTAGGTATAAAATGGTATTCTTATATATACATTATTCCAAAATCTAAGGAATTTACGTTGGGAATTATCACTCGTAAAATATATTCTACGACAAATTTAAATTACTTACATGATTGGGTAAGTTTAATTTAGGAAACAACGTCGCATTATAATATTAAGATATTATCTTGGAAGCTGAACAAATTTATTTATTATTTTTTTTTTTTTTTTATGATTATTCCATAACAAGATAAAAAAAGTGAGAACCAGATAAATCGAAAGTAGCATTTATAACGTTATAAAATTATGTTATTTCAAAATGATACATACGTTATAATATTTACCGATAACACGTATATGTACATACATTATACTATACGTTTATGTTTATACAGTAATGAAGGAATTTCATTCGGTTGAACATATAAATTATATTCCTCAACACTTTGTTTTAGTTGTTCATGAAGAAACTTGAGAATTTTGTTTAGATCATAGGTAAGTACACAAAGTCTTGAATTGTTAGTTTTTTTATAATAGTGTATAAAAACAAACGTCAATACAAGTCTGAGTGGATTTTACAATCAATTTATTTCGTAAATAATATGAATTTAAAGTACATAATATTTAGGGTGATTCTATATTATTCTATAGTTACTCACTATTTTCACTGGTTATTGCACTTATTAAAATAATTCTATTTTCTCATAATTTTTAAGTATATTTAATGAAAATGTACTTGACAACTTTTTTTTTTTAAAACATTTAGAAAGATCTTGTAACAATGTTAACATTTTTTTTTTCATAAAGAACCGTCTTTTTTTAGTGTGAACTGATAAGCACATAAGCCCCAATATATTTTAAACTAATTATAATTTATCGTGAAATTATTAGCATTATAAAATCTATTGTAAATATTAATTAATAGCTTAATTAATCGTTCAGATATTGATCTATATTCACAAAGATTAAAAAAAAATTCTTCAAAAAATGTTCATTAAATGGCATAAACAGACTCAAATATTTGAAAAAATATCTTTAAGTATAACTACTTACAAATTTTAAAAAATCAGAATTTAAATACAAGTATGTTGAAAGGAAATAATGAGAATGAGCAATGTTTGATGAATCACCTTCTGTATAAAATATTGTATAACAAAATAAAACCGTTTTAAACAGCCTCCGGCAGACCGTTTATAGGACATGTATAACAAACAATACAGATTTATGTGTTGAGCATACCAATCAGTCTTCGAAAAATAAAAAATAAACCATTTCTGAAAAGAAAAAACACGTTTTTTCGATATTCTTTGATACTCTAAGAGACTACAGAATATATTATATATGAAATTTGTTTTTGTATAGGCGCTCTTTCTTTATACTATTCATACTTTTCAAAATTAATATCATCGCTGTGTATATTGAATGCGTTTTTAATACATAGAAAATATTGAATACATTTTATGGCAACTGTATAAAATGTTGTCGAATCGAATTTACTTGTAAAAAAATCATAACTAGCTATATTAGCTATATATTTTTAAGCATAATTATGTACATATTATACACAAGGCTTAATGTATTACAGATATTGACCAATAAATAAATGATTATTTTTTAATATCGTAGAAATATTTTATGCTGTTATAATAAAACCAATTTCTAGTAGGATTTTAAAACAATTCAATGTCATCAGAACGTCATGTGATTATCGTAATTAATAATTTTTCTAATAATAAAACTTGGAAAAAAATCAAAACAGAAAACAAATAGGTACGGCAATAACGAGTGAACGTCAAAGCTTCGAAATTTTGATTAAGGTTTTTTTTTTCATATCTTAAAAGCCATACACCTTATACTACCAATACAATGTACATGATATATATAAACTGTACGATAGTATTATAACATGTGTTTTGTATGACAGCCAATCGCTTGATATTTCTCGTTTAATTAGTTTTCCATGTGGTTTGTACGTAATAAAAAGTTAAACAATGTAGAGAAATATGTTTTTCCTTTCGTGTTAAATGAACAATTTTTTCTTTAGTAGATTCTTTTGATATTGATGTACAACGAAGTATACAAGTACGGACGAGTTAATAAATATAAGACATGGTTTTATACGAGGTAGTATTATGAACGTATTATAGATTATTCTAATACAATTTGCCTATGATTATGTGTACGATTATATGTATATGTATTTATATTTTATGCTGGTACATAATACATTAAAATTCAATATTATATAATAATGTAAGTTTTTATTTTTTTGATAAGATAAGTTATAAAGTAAACTATATTAAATTAATATTTATAGACTTATAGTCATGCAAAGAACACCACTACTAGAATACATTTTTTTAAGCAATGACAAACAGTTTTTTTGCTGTTTATTTGTTATTATTATTTTTCAAACCAGTCATTTTAACAATTAAATTTCTGAATGGAGTGATAAATATGTAGGTTTTATAATAACACGAGTTTTTATTATTTTTGTGGTTTCTTCAAATTTATTTGGTTTTTTTGGGAGGTCAAAACTAGATATTTTAAAATGATTTTGAAAACTAAAAATAAAAAAATAGAAATAGAATATTTACGCAACTCCAGTTTATAACAAATAATATTTGTTATATTATTGTTGTTATTCAAACAAACAAGTAACTATTTATTTTAAATTGTCACCAAATATTTTTACTAATAATTTTTAGACACATCATAATCAAAATATTTTGTTATTTACAATTTAATTTTTCCAGTTTTTAGTTACAGTATTTAAATTCACCAACTGTTCAATTTTACTCACATTAACATCTGTGTTTAATGCAACTATGGAACTATTCACTTAAATGGTTTATCTGCATTATAAAGTTAAAACTTTTTGTTCCGTAAAAATATAATTAATTATTAATTAATTAATGCAAGTTGTAAACTATCTACATACCAATTTACAAAAGCAATATTTATAACAAATAATATTTACTTTTATAACTCATAATATTACGGTGTTTAGTTTCTATTTGAACCTAATAGTTGTTACTTGTTACTAATACAGTATTCGGTGTACATAATTTATGAGATGTAATATACACTATACATATTAATATATTATTATGTTTATGTACTTAAATTTCTTAGATACTCGTGATAATAATATGTGTATACATAGAAAACTCTTTATTCCACATATAATCAAAAAACATTAGCACTTACAATCACTTAGTAATATAATATTCATATTGTCTTGTGAACGATACAAACATTTTAAGAGGACGTTTTACCTGTATCCTCTAAACGTTGTGATTCTTTTAATAATAAATATTTGTTGTTTCAAAAAGTATATGTTTTGGAAATATATTTTTTTATATAATTTGTAATTTCAGATTTTAATTTGTACCCTTGTACCTAGTCAAAAAAAAAAAAAATGAAAATAGTCTATTACATCGCTTAACTAGGCTTTTTATTCTTTTAATTAATTAAAGAAGACTTGAACAGAATTCGATTTGTAACATAATAAAAATTCAAAAATAAATATTTTGCTTTAAAATAGTAAATCAAAACGGAATGTTGTCATTCAAAAAAATAAAACCAAAAGAAAAGATTAGAAAATAATAAAAATCTATTTTTTTTCACAAATGCCATTTTTTTAATAGATTTAAAATATAAAAAAAAATATTTTCAAAAATATTTATACTTAAATAGGTAATATTCAGAGTTTAGTTTTAGATAAATTACTCTGTAGATAAAACATAATATATAAAATAATGCTTCTGTCGATCCAACCGAAAATATAGCAAAATCTCACTAAGTGAAATTAAGATTATTGAAATATCTGAAGCTAAAGTTTGTCAATTTTGAATAGCAAAATATTTTAGAGATAAAATTATGTATATCGTTTTTGTAAAATATTATTAAAGCGAAGAAATTATAATAATATACGAAAACGTGAAATACCGTAACTTTATCGTTGGAATATAATATTTTTTATAAAAAATATATGAGACATATTATCTCGAATATATTTTCTCAAAATATTCAATCGTTGTTAGAACTTTAATACCTATGAACCTATGAAGCGACAGTTTAAAGATAGAATTTTCTATTTTGTGCTCATGAAAATATATACGAAGAATTTTGTTATCCCGTAGTATTTTTTTTCGAGAATAAATTATATATCAATATGATATGTTCACTGGTATTTCACTGGGATTACGACGCGCTCAGAGTATTAAACCGTCAGCACGAAAAGAATACACAGTAGGTCTATGAAACGAGTATATACATTTAAAACGTGAACGAGTCCTACTTGTATAACAAGTGAAATTATTTTTTTTTGAAAATATTACGAGCAAAACATACTTGCAGATAACCCGAAATTCTGAAACGGTCACTCTCACGTGGACACGACTTCCGAAAATTGTTAAAAAGTCACGGTTAAGACAAAATCATAATAATAAGAAATAAGTGAATTAAAAAAAAAAAAAAAAATGATTTAATTAAAAAAGTACAGACATGACAAACATCTCACAACATTATTCCAACAATTATAATGCTATTGTTATAATAATAATAACGTATATAGGTAGTCGGCTCTCTCGCGCGTATTTTCGTAATAATACAGTATCATATTATGGTGTAATGAAATGCGTGCACGTACTTACCTCGTGGAGTTCGAGCAGTCCGCGAACGACTGATGTGGTTCCGTGTGCGTACAGCTCGCCGAGTTCACTCGAACACAAATGCGCTACCGGTATGTGTGTCCCTGGCGCAAACGCTTAGAGCCCTCGTTTTTATATACCGGGGCAGTGAAGTGACGGTGGTGGTAGTAGTTTGCGGTGATAGGTGTACGTGTGCGGGGCGGGGGGCAACTACTCGGTAGCCAGTAAAACGTACATAGGCCAACGCCACACCGGGATGGCCGAAACTCGTTACACTACTTCGATAATCCGCTTAGAAAGAACAAAAATAAATAAACAATAATGATAATAATAAAAAATAAAAAATAAAAATAATAAAAAAACACCACCTATATTTTAAATGCAAATGTAAATAAATATTTATGTTTTTATCATTGTTGTCGTTATAATTATTATGAACGCTGTAAGATAAGCGAAAAAAAAATACTATTATTATGTACCTTTGTTTCCCCGCAGCAGCGCAGTGCATTTTATACATGATTTTAAATTGCGAACGAAAAACGCATCTCCGATAGATTGGTGTCGATGCACTTTTTTTTAAAACATTAATACATTAAATCAGTGTTTCTCAAACTGTGGTACGCGTACCCCTTGGGGGTACTCAACATTTTTTAAGGTGTACAAGTCTGACCAACATGTATGTAAGTTTTTAAATTTTTTTATATATATTTTAGTTTGGTAACTAAAAAGGAGTACCCAAAAAAATGTATTGATAAAAAGGGGTACAGTGTTTATAATAGTTTGAGAATCCTTGCATTAAATACATCGAACAATGATTTAGTTTTTAAAAACATTTAAATTTGTGTTATGTTGATAAGCAGCTCTTATGCATCTATCATATTATATTCGCTTAACTGTTACTTAAAGTTATTAGCGTTTATTTATATAGTTATTATATAAATATCACCGATGTAGTTTAATATAATTGTAAAAAAATATATTTTTTTTTATGTAAGTCTTATAATTTAATTCAAATATAGTTTTTGGCGTTATAAAAATATGATGCGTAAATGTATACAGCAAAGACAAACAAAAATAAAACGATTCTGAACCGAAACTGTGTATTTTTATTAAATATTTGTAAAGATTTTGTATACATAATTTATTTTTTTATATTAAATACTATTATAATAAGTATTGATATAGTAGAGATGTTATTTGCACACAATCATCGCATATATTGAATTATTAAAATTAAAATTGTGGTTTATATAATCTAGAGTATTATTATTATATTGTGTATTGTGTAACACTACTTATACAATTAAATATAACTTTTTTTTCTTTCTTAGTGCTATTTTGGGTTTTATAATATTTTTGGCGAACAAAAAATAGTTTTTAAATTCTGAAATAAGGTATTTTATTTATTTTTTTTATCAAGTTATCGATTTTTGTTTTATCTAAAACCAATTAAGTTCAGGAGAGCTTTTCAGTATCATTTCATACTTGTTAAAAAAACATTAAACAATGATTATAATAAATATAAATATATTAATTTAATGTTTGTAATTTATACGTCCATATTTTCGAGGAAAAATTATTATAACATTTGAAATTAAAAAAAAAAACAGGAAAATCACTGTGCTGTAAATTACATTTTTAATATAGGCATCTCATCATTGAGAAGGTCACTGTGTTGAATCTATTAATATTTATAAATCCTTTAATAAAAAAAAAAATGATTCTAAGCAGAAATTGTGTATCAGAATCTATCTCAAGTTATTATTTAATTTATTTATAATGATATTAACAACTAAGGTTTTTCGTTTCATGGACGCAAAGATTAAAATCTTTATAAGTTTTATTTTAAATACTATTTAATTTTCTATATAAATATACTCATAAAAATGTTCACAACTATTATTTTTATTTTTTTTTTGATTATCATGAAAGTTATTATGAAACACTAGTCAATAAAGAAAGTGTAAACGTTTATAATATTATACAAAAGTGATTCTTTATAATTTAGGTTGTGCTGTTTTTTAGAAAAATATCTTATATTTTATATTATTAATTATTATCATAATATTATATCATATTTTAATAATCTTATAAATTTATTAGTAAATATTTATATGCCAAATAATAGTCTGAATATTTAAACAAGTTAACTTTAATTTAAATATTTTTAAAATGTCTTTGTGTATATAAAATGATAATATATAAGTAATTGTGGAATGTTTCAAGTATTTACGATTAATATTTTTTGTATTACAACAATACGTCTTTAACTAAAATGGTTTTTCATTAAATATCCAATTTCGTCAACATTTGACCTTAAATACATGAAAAAAATATATACCAATGTATTAAATGTGCACAAAAAACAAATAAACACATAGTGATATTTGCGATTTGGTAACTTTTTAAAAACTCCTTTTTCAGTTTTTAAGCTTTTTGACAATTTCAAAATATCAATATAATATAAATACTTCAAGAAATCAAAATATTTTTAATACGTTGTCATATTAAGATATCAATATAAATTTTTTTAATTACAATTTTATGTTTCTACGATAATTGATATTCAAATTACAAAAAAAACTAATTTTGTTAATAATTGATGTTATATGTTTCGTATTTTATTTTCTTGATTCTAAATTATTTTTAAAAAGTATTGAATATTTTCTTCCTTTGAATTCCAAAAAGATTTAATATCCTATTTAGAATTGAAAAACCCTTAAGTCCAAAAATTGAACATTTTTTTGTCTGATGACTGTCAAACACACATAACAAAAATATTAATAATAATAAAAAATACATATCATTGTAAAATCAATACATTCATCGCCGAGTATAGAATCTGAAATTTTAATGATTTCAACAAATGGTTATTATCTGCCTCACGCGAACTAAGTACTCATGGAATTTAACAGCGGAAAATGCGCACCAATGCTACGAGTATATTATATTACAGTGTATTTTTTATGTATAATATGGTATTTTTGCTAAGTAAAATAAAATACTTTTTATTTCATACGATGAATTAAAATAACTATTCATTTTAGGTACCTATCAATGTACTGGATGTATATAATAGTGTATTAAACCACAAACTAGATGTGCAATACGTGGAACAGAATTTTTTAGTGGTTTACTAAATTAATGCTATAAAATATAATATAATATACATTGTATTCACAACTTTCATTAATTTATACTTCCCTCTATAAAATATAGTTCATATTGAGTACATATTTTTAATGGTGTGACATGTTAAAAAATAATAAACATACACATCATATACAAACGTTTATTATTTTTCTATGTAAATAAATATTATCAATAGATACATCAGACCTAACTATTTTTTATATTTATACTATTAATAATACGAGTACTTCGTAATTCATTAAAAACTCGAATGGTTAATATAGTATTTTTAACCATTAAAATTACATTAATACATTTACCTTTTTTATTTTTTTTACTCATAATTGTTATAGCTCTATAAAATTGTCTTTTCCGGTATTCAACCTATCGTAATAAACTCTCGATTTTTATGGTTCAATGTATGAATGTATGTCAGCTATCTCAGCGAAAACTTTTGTATCTCATTCTAATTAGTCCATGTATTGTAGCTGAAACTATTACTGAGACACATATGGTCTTAGATCTCTGTTCATCGAATGAAAGTTACTCATATTTGAGTGACATGTCATAATTACTTTGGAATATATATACACAATAAACATGGTATCAAATAAAATACCTTTATATAATCCATTTGAAACTAATATAGGTACGTGATATTGTCATTATTAAGATATTTGTTTAATATGATTTATAAACTTATTTTTAATGAAATACTTTTCGTAGTTATGTACAAATATAAATATAATACTGCTATATATATTGTACAATTGTAAAGGCAAAAGTCGATTCTAAAAATAATATAATTATATATAATGTATACATATATATAAAAATAAAACCTTTACAATTTTGAAATACATAGAACTGTAAACTATTGTACAATAAAACATTATTAAGTTACAAAAAGAATATTAGATTTAAGCCGTTTTTTGTTTACAAAATATAAGTCTCCTGTGTGAGTTGTATTCATTTAATATGTTTTTGTAATACAAAAATAAACTCTATTAAACATATTATCTACTTTTCTATTTTTCTTTAAAGTCAGTTATTAAATTTCACAATATGTTGTATATTAATATTAAATAATTATATTTAAATGGCGATTTGAAATAGATTAAAAAAACGAATTTCTAAAATATTTAGTATTAAAAAATGTTGCATTATATAACTCTAATCTTAACCAAATTGCCTAATAATTGCAGTTTTTTATTTTAAAAGCAATATGATATAGAATGAGATCACTGCGAATAATTTGTGATATTATAATATGTAATACATATCTTTTTATTTATTTTTTTGAATACTTTTTTATTTTTTTGTTCCGTAGAAAGCAATCATATTATTGCTATTAACTACCTATGTTATGTCTATAACCTTTACACGCTACATAATTCTAACTTTTATGTTATTTAATGTACGTAATTTGTCAACTGCAGATGATTTTTTATAATTTGATTTAAAAAACACAATTTAAACTTTAAAAAAGTATATTATATTGTATTGTATAATATTAATATGTACCCCCAACGTTATGTATCGTGTTGAAGATTGATTATTAAAACCGAACACAGACAACGGGAGGTTCATCACAGCTACATACCTCACAATGAATCTAACACAGATTATACAACTTAAATGTGAAATAAAACCGAACAGTCCGGCAACCCTTTTATTCATAATATGAATATATGCATACTATGATCTAATAATCAAAATATTCGTGTAATTTGATCATCCTGTTCACGTCAATTATTTTACTATAGAGTTTTTAAGTTGTTAATAGTATATGATTAACATTGATTTGTTTAAAAAAAGTTATGTTATTATTTTGGAAAAAATTATACAACTTGTTGAGTATATTATGTGAGCCTACAATTGGCTATTTTGTTATCGTTATGAAGTGATTAAACAACTCGATGTATATTAAAATAGTTGTAGCATATTAACAGCATTGTATTATGTACCTGAATGTTCAAGTACATATAATACCATGGCGAGAAATGGCTTGAAAAGCTTTAATGGGCTTCAGTACCATGAACCTATACCTAAACATATATAGAGGTATAAATAATGATTTATTTATATTTAACGTTTAATAGTATTTTTGTGGATGAAAGGTTTTTGCTTTAAAATTTACACTGAAAAAAACTACATGATAGAAACACGTGTTGTTATTAATAGAATAAATAACAATGCGTGTTATGATTTAATTTTGATTTTATCAATTACATTGAAATCTACTACTACATTATTCGTAGTAAAAAATACAAAATAATATACATATTTAATTTTAGTAATTAATTAAAAATGAAAAGCGTTCGTTACAATTATTTTCGTATTAGTTTAGAGGAATATATTAATTTTGATGGACGTTGGAAATCGTTTTTACATTTTTTTTTTTCGTTACAACCACCAACTCGTTGGGTTTTTTCCTCGATTAATAAAATATAATTTCGATACCTATTGTAAGAACGATGTATGTATTCCTGAAACAATATTGACGTTTAATTGTGATTGTTCATAAATCTAATACTATAACGTAATGATAATAATACAGGGTTTTGTCCTACCGTATTCTTTGCCGTCAATAACTTTCATGCTTTTAAAATTATTTCTTTGTGGTTTTTAATACATTATTTTTACATAAACTATGACTACAAATTAGCGGTATTTCTGCAATTAAATGGCCATACAAAAATAAATAATTTTTTTCCATCGGATACAGTCGTAATTTAGTTGAGACTCGTGTATTCGCGTGATGTACAACTGCAATAGTCGTATATCGATAAAATATAGACCATGACTATTTGACAAACAACCACTATACAAGCATAATTTATTGTGTGAAATAATTTCACAGTCGTTTGACTAGATACAAAATAAATGCATGTTAATATTATGTAAAAAATACAATTCATAATATTAACAACGCCTATCTAAATACCATGGATTGGTGTGAAAAATAGTGTTTTATTTAAAATGATCATATTTTGGGAAAATTATATTATGATGTAATCAGCGAGAATTTGTTCATCAAAACTGATTACTAAACGCGTTCATTATATTATCAGATATATTATCCTTTAATTATGTATTCATTTAAATTTGGATCTTGAAATTTTAATGTAAATTAATAAATATCATGTTTTAAATACTTATGTTGTATGCCAAATAATGATATCAAGCGATCGATTTTTTTAAAAATCAGAACCACGATTAATGGCCTATAATCAATATCAAGATGATATGATTTTGTACACCATATTATATTATATAACCTATTTTATATTATTTTATTAAATGTATATAATTTAATGTGGTGATTAGGAAATTAAACAATATATTATATTATATTTGTTCAATATAGTAGAGTGGTTGTTTATGTTATTTACGATAGGTATACAATTATATTTATAAAAGAATTAATTGAATTATTATTATTATTTATATCTTAAAAAAACTCAAAGTACTCTTTTTTAAAGTCTATACGAAGTTTAAATGATATTAAAGAAGAGATTTAGACAAGTTTTCTTGTCATTTGTTCGTCACATTACTGTATGAACTTTATGATTAAAGCCAGTGAACATAATATATGCCTTATACAACTCTATTCATACTGCATTTATGCTTGCGTAGCTCTTGTTAATATTGTAAAAAAAATAAGAGGATGACAAATATGATAATGAAAAAAAAATTTTTACAATACACATTATAAAACTTAAAGATGGTGAGTATAGATAATAGCATGATATTTCAAAAACTATTGAGTTATATATTTTAAACTAGGTCAAATGTGACGTAGTTCACACAGTGTGTATATACATTATAAAAGGAGGGGATGCAAAAACGTTATAATAAAATGAGACAGTAAAGGTGAAACTGGGGAAAAGGTTTTAAAAGGGTTAATATGATAGTGAGGGGGCCTTTTGTTTTCAATGCTCAACCAAATCATCCAGAAAAAAATTCTAGCAACAGTAAAGTACAATAAGATTTTTACAAGGCTTTATTTGATGGATTATATTTATTATAATAATGTATTATGTTTCAAAACTTTCACAGTGGAATAGTAGATGTTATTTGAAAAAATTCACAAGACTGTGTTTTACGTCTTAACATACACTTTACTTAAGAATCTCGAGAAATTTAGAGTAAAAAATTAGATAAATTACAATCATTGTTTTGAGCTCAAAAGCAGTATTATACAGGTAAACATTAAATATTAAATTTATAAATCCAGTGTTTTTCAATTCAAAGTAAGAAAAAAAAAAAAAAAATAAGACTATAAATCAAATTCGTTAATTTATCATAATTTTGTTTTTGTTTGTCCTTTTGAATTATTATCAGCGTTAAAATCGCATATGATAAATATTTATATTTAATTCAAATATAAACAAGAAACCATATTATTTTCATTTCTAACGAATAAATCATGTTATGATAACCATAAAAAATTTGTACATAAAATTACAGTGCTCATATTGTTATTATATATGTAAATACGGTGTGTATATATGGTTGTACAATATGCTTGTTAACACGATAATACTATTAGAATTCTTAGAATTCAACTAAAATAATATAAACTATATTATTTTAAGAGCGTACGATGTAAATTATTGCGTAGCAGGTAGCACATCGATTATTAAGCCCGTTTCTGTGGTACCTGAGATGATGAAGTTATAATTAATTTTTCTTTTTAAAAATATCCGTTTAAATTGTACAATATAAGATTAAATATGTTATGTAACTATAATAACGCAATAATAGATAATGTTAAGACTTAATTATAATAAAATAATTTAATTGTTCTACAAATTTATTTTAAAAATAAAGAAATTAAGAAGCAAATAGTGACTTGGTAAAATTATTTATATAACATAATATGATGTGATATAATGCATAATATGTATTGTATAATTTAATCAAATCTCCAATTATTATAAAATGAGAGGAAAACTTATAGAGTTAAAATAACTTACAATGTACCAAACACAATTATTGGAAACAATTATAACTGAACTCACATACAAATTCGAAGATGTAATTATAAACATTTATCACGTAGTGTAATACGTAACGACATATTATTATTTGCCTGTCGGTAATACATTATTATTCAAACAATAAAATGTATAACTATCAACTACTAATGCATTCATTCAATTATCTACTTACAATAAAAAATTTCTTTTAGTTTTATTAGTTATTATAGTAGCTATAATATTCATATAATAGGAAGTCATTGTATTATTATGATGTAATAATAATAATAAGACCAACCAATAATAACGAAGTTATAAGCAATGTAGTCATATTGCATATATAAGACGCCGTCTTACAAGTTTCAAAATAATACAGTATTATTACGTATTACATTACAAATTATATTATTTTATTTTAATAAAAATCTCTAATATAGTGTAATCAATGCAGTAATATATTTAAAAATTAATTATCACATGAGTACTTACATAAACTAATTACAATAAAGTTGAGATTAGTTAATAAAATTATATTCATACGATTCGTGGAGTAATATAAATAATAATAAATACTAATTACTGAGACGCATAAATAAGTTTATACCTATTAATTGTTAAGTCATTCATCTGTTATAATTAAGTAGTAACTGTAAATAATTAGTTTACAGTCACGTACATAATGAAAATATTATGATCTCACCGTTATCGTGGTGTACGAGTTTATTTATTCCAGTGCACTAGATTTGTCATATTAAGCCTCTCTATGCAAGAAAAACAAAAGAAATATCCTTCTTCCAAGTTTTTCTCCTCGTGTCGTCAATTCAAAACGATCATTGTCATCTCCATATAGTTCAGCAATCATTTATAAAGATAAGAATAAAATAACATATTTTTGCTCACCTAATGACATGCATGCCATGCTTTGATCATAGAAAACAATACAAAATCTTCTACAATCTCGAATAAATCATTCCTAGATTTAGATAAATGTATTTCTATCAAGAAAAGAAACTTTAACCTAAGGAAAAACTTCCGTGCTCCATCAATCTATGTTAAAACAAATTTATTACTAATTAGTAACTATATAATCGCATTAAAAAACACGTATATACATTTCATCAGTACAAACTGTTTCGTATGTAAGTTCATACCATCTCGTTTGATTATTCGCTTTGTATAGATTATAATTCTATCATAGACCACGTAGTCGACACAAACTATAGCTTCCACGCATTCCAGACCACTATAACGGCATGATAAAGGAAGAAAGCTTCAGCGCACTTCAATCAACACTGATATTACTAAAGCTTTAGTTAAATTACGCTATTCTATTCAACGCATCCAGAATATTTTTGAAAACGGTCATCTTCTACCTTTGTTTATCCATGAACCTCAAACCTAATAATTTAAACAAGAAAATTATCAATATGACAATATACCATTTATAGTCTTTACTATATAGTACAATAATCAAAGGGGAATTACGGACGTATACTATTTGGGTGAATTGACCCAAAATATGGTCTGTTTGGGCGAATAATTATGAAAATTCTAAATGCTTATAATATACACTCGATAATTATTATTTATCAAACAAAATCATATAAAACATACATAGGTAATAATAAGTTCTATTTCAAAACGAATATTGGTATAGATATTAGTAAAATTATTATTATATAGGTAGGTAGTAATCTACAGTCAAAAAATAATGAACAAGAATACGTATATTATAATTAGTACATTTTAAAGTAAATCTATTGGCTTTGTATGAAAATGCTTATAAGTTATAATATATACTCAACAATTAATTAAGCAATATCATCGTCTCTGAATCATAAACTTGTTTTCAATAATAGTGATTAATAATGATTAACAACGATATCGTCCGTATCTGTCACCAGGTTTTTACCTCGCATAGATAAAAATAATTTCAATCGCCCTAACGGTACAAATGATAGTTGCCCAAACGATTAACGAACTATTATTATTTTGGTCGAAATTATTACCTTCGCTCAAAGAAATAACGATCCGGAATTACTGTATAAAGCCAAAAATGTTTTATCGACTACCACAGTGTCACAAATATCAGAACTGTTGACATTAGAATTAGTGTCTAATAACTAACGTCATGTTCTTTTTGGCGTCGAAGAAAATAACTTCTCGACCTATGTTCACAATAAAAAATCAGAACTACAAAATGCGCTTTATGTGGTTACAAACGCAAGTTAAACTTTAACTGATTTTCAAAATATAAAATCATGCTAAAATTGCATTACTACATAGGTAGTAAACTCGATAAATAAATTAAAACATTTTACAATCTAAATAATCAGGACTATTAAAATTAAAATAGTTAAATTATAACTTGGTTATTTTAATAATATAGGAATCATAATTTGACAAAGAAAAAAGAAAGTTGCTAAAATACAGTTATGTATAATTGAAAGTACTAAATTAGTAAAATAAATATTTTTTCTATATAAAAAAAAAAAATTAAAACATTATAGATTATAGTTCATTGTCAGAACAGAGAAATTAATTGCTTATTTGGTATATTTATACACAAAAAAACAATTCAAGGAAAATAGACCTTTAGTACAAATAGTATTTTGTGCATATTATTTATTTGTGTACTTATAAGCATATAACTGATTGCTCACGTGTGTGCCGTTTTATCCTTATTGCTCGGTAAATATTGATCGGTTCTAAGTGAAATGAAAATAAAAAGATTCAATTAATTTAACAACGACCATAAATCGATTAATATACTGAATTTAGTCAGCAATTCGCTTCAATATGTCAGCGTACAAGTATGTATGCAAAGCAGATGAAAACAAAATGCGACTAACCCGATAAATTGGTACCGAGAGATTTCTTTTATTTTTTAAATTTTACATCTGCTACGAATTGAAATGACGCTATTCCATACGCCGCATTCACCACAACGTAGGTATAAAATATGAATGTATGATGTTAAATAGGATTTAGGATCGTGCCCTTAATCCTCGAATACCACCACAATAATGGACGTATTTCATGGAAAACAGTGGTTTGCCATTTAGATCATCGACTTAGTCATATGCGCAACTAAACGTTATACAAAATATATCGATTTTTGTTAAATGAAAATATGATATTATTATAATTTATGCGTAATTTAAATGTATACAAAATATTAAAAACAATATTTTTAACTTTGAATAGTATGTTTTATTAATGTTATATAAATAATATTCAAGACCGTTTATGTCACAACAAATGTTTCATTTTTACCGTCGTCATTATAAATATTGTATATATATTATGCATACAGAGTGATTCACTAAGAATGCTCTCTTTCATTTTTTTTTTCTTTAACCTTCAGCACATTTATTAAATTGATGACGGTAGATCAAGAAGATATGAAACATTAAATTTGTATAGAACACTACACTTAAATGTTATAAAACGTCTTAGCGTTTGAAAAAAAATATGAACTTTCAGTGTAATAAAAAATGCATTAAATCGGAATAAATTATTAAACAAATCCACGATTAAAGGCTAAAATACGAGTTTACATATTTTGTGAGTGCGAATCACTCTGTACCATACTGTTTTTTTTTTCTGTTACTGCACAGAGCGTTTGAATATGATGCATATAATGAAATATTTTACTATTATTTCTCTATTACATAATTATTATGTTTTGAATTGCTTACGATATGTAGAAAACTCTCTATTAGGCAATTACCTACAATATCGCTTTGATAACATAACATTAATATTTCGATATGTGCATATTTACAACAGTACAATAACATAATAAATAATTAAAATACCTATTTTAATGGTTTTTATAGTTATGGTTAAAAATAGAGTAGTATTTTAATGTATATCATAGGTACATATATTTTAATTCAATTATGTTAACATTAAAATTATTCATGTAAATAAAAACGGAATACTAAGACTTTAGACGTAGAAATTAAATTTTTTTGTTTCAACTGATCGTAATTAAGTGTACCGTAATTGATAAATTATTATTTTTTTTTTTCATTTTAATTATGTACAGCATCTTGAAGTCTTTAAAAAAATATTTTTTTTAAAAACGAGAATACAACTTTTTAGTAAATATAAAATTAAATATAATTTATATAATAATTATTATCATTAACATTTACAACAAATATAGCAATTAAATAATTGTAGTATACTTTATTATACAAGTTAGAAAAAAAAAATAATCAAATCAATAATACAAATAAATGGAAACGGGAGTTACATCAAGAACTAATGTTATTTCAAAAACGTAAATTTAAAATAAAATAAATTATATTCAACAATGAACCTATTCAACAGGAAAATTCCACATAAATTATAAGTTGATAGAACAAGGAATAAAACTGAGAAGAATACTGATTGCAAGTCAAATTATTCAACTTCACAATCGTTCAAACAGCTTTTCATCAAGTATGGGACAAAAATGAAATAATGACGTCACTAAAAAATAAAAGTTATTGTGTTTATAATTATGAGTTTATAAAAATCAAAATACTTGAAATTACATAATTAAGTGTATAAAAAAATGCTATTACAGTACAATATTATTAGAATGCAAAATTTAAAAGTATCCATCACTTCATTATTTTTCACTCAAAGAAAAACTACTGCAGGTGTAAATTTTGTTTAAAAATAAAATGGTATTGAAATGAGATTAAAAATCCATTAAACATGCTAAATTTTATTTTTACGAAAAAATTACTTTGTATTGTTATGTAACACTTAAGGCAACGAAAAATGTATTATATAATTTGTATTTATTATTATAAAATTATATTTTCTTTTAAAAATGTTATGTACATGGTACATAAATTCTATATCACGAAAATATAACAGTTTTATATTTCAATTACATTTGAATGTATAAGATAATAGAGGTACACTGTGTATAATATGTTTAGTTTAAATAAAAATAATGTATGTATATTGTATATGTATTATAAATATCCACTGATCTATATTTATATAACATATATATATCATGCAATCAAAATGAAAATAAATTTTACACAATTCACATAAATCCGTGATTAAGTAATTTTATTGGTGAATTTTTTATTTTTATTTTATGGTATTTTGTGTTTTAATTTTTATAACTATTTTTAAACGAGTAAGTCTTATGTTAAAACTATAAAAAAAGCCAAATACTACTATTAATTATAAGTGTATATTATTATAGAATATTTTTATCTCTATTCTGTAGTACAATGTTGGATAATATGTATTACTGTACTCGTATTAGGTATCATTTCGCTTTTATGAGACCATATTAATATGGCTCTTATTATACGTAAATTTGTAATGGCATATATTTAATCATACGTAAGAACCTATATCTTTTATTATGCTACATCTACATTTTAACTATTAAAATAAAACTGAGGCTTTCATAAAGTTTGTTTTAAGTTAAAACAGTCAATTAGCATACAGTCATAAATTAAAATATTTAAAATTATGGTTCATTAAGATTTTAAGAACATTATTATGTATATCTAAATATTATTTCCGCTCGGTGCACACATTTAGTCATCATAGTATCTAGATTAATTATCATAAAAATACTTAAAAATAAACTTACGATAAAAAAAAAGTAAAGCAAGTAAATAAAAAGAAAATGTAAATAAATATGTGTAAGCAATAATAAATTATTTTCATTAACGTTTCACAGTTTTCCACTGATAATATTATAATTTTATTCTCGTAATAAATAATCGTATTAAAACTTGTAACTAATTCTATAAAGCTTAAATTTATAATAACAATTTGTAATTCACTATATTATTTATAAAATATTAAAAATATATTAATATGTGAAATCAATACATAAAACAATAATAAATATTAATAATATAATATAATATTCTAAATAAAACAATAGAAATTATGCCATAGTAATATTTATTTCGTATTAAAATCAAAAATATACTTGATTGAAATCGGGAAATATTTTTTTTTTTTAAATGATAACAAAAAATGACCATATTTCACCAAAAATATACTGAAATTCCTAATGAATTTATATATATATATATATGTATGTATTAATTAATTTTAAAACCAATGACTATTTCAATCATCTCATAATCAAAATATAAGTAGTTTTTTTTTTCTCAAATCATCATAGAATATAAACTGATATAGTTGCTAAATGATCTATTATAAAATATATTAGTATTAACCTCAAGTATAGTATACGCCATTAGAACTGCATCTATTGTATCTAAGTTTATTAAAAATACCGAAAAGTGGTTACTCGTGTGGCAATATAAGTAGACGATCACCCAAAATTGGCTGGGTTCTAACTTGCCAATTCAACCATATAACCTATATCAGCCAATCTAGGAACCCTCTTTACTCAGACCGTATCCGGTTCGAATTCTGATAAATAAAGGATATAAAAATGTCAACTATTTTTTTCAATCACTTTACTCGTTGTATCCCTATAGACAATACACGTCACGCTGTACTCTCGAAAGCTCTTCAAATTTGAGCTTAGTAATTACATTTTTTCTAAAATATTTAGTTTATTTGAAGAAAATTAATTAAAAATAATTTTATAAGTAAGTAATCTATTTTATTTAAAATAAATTTAAAAATTTTAACCGAATGATAAATGAAGTTATGAATAATGACGTATATATTATATGTACTTAATTAGTTTATTAAAAATTGTAAAATAAAAATTAACAAATAATGTAAAATACAAACATTTTTTATATATTTTATTGAATATATTAAAAATTAATAATAAAATACCATTATTATTGTAATCTTGTCTAGTTTTGTTTAACTCCTAAATATTGGCGATAAATAATAATAAATGTTAAAAAATGTACAAACAGGATTCAAAATTTATGTTACAACCATTTTATCATATTAATATAAGATATTTTTAATAGAGAAACATGTTTTATATATGAGTTATCTTTCTCTTTTTTCTTTCTTTCGAGTTAATTTCTATATATTTTAACAATATTTTAGGGAGAATTGAGGTGTCAACTTAAGAAATTCAAATAGGAACATATACTTTTTTTACAATAATAGTATAAAGAATTTTTTCTGAATATTTTTATACATAAAAATTGAAATTTAGACAATGAGTTATAGCTGTTATGAGTATTTAAAGTTTAGATGAGGGCAGTTGTAGAAATGTAGATTAAAATGTTGTGAGGTGTTCAAACATCGAAGACTTTGAACAATTATACTTCATAAACTACTCATCCGAATTTCAATTTATCTATGTACTTGAAAAAAATATCTTCACGTTATAATTACAATAAAACTATAGGTTTTCATTTAAAATTTCCCAATTTATTCTTAAAACTTTCTAAAATATAAAAAAAATATATACAAATTACTAATCATTTTAGATATTTCTAAATAAATTTATTTTTATTTTCCCTATAACTAATATATGTATATCATATTAAATCAAATATACTGAAGTATTAGAGTGTCATTACTACAGGGGATTAAATAATTTTTAAAAATCAAAACAATAATAAATTATTAAACTATTGGTACCATTTTAGCTATTATTATCATATATCAGACATTATGTTCTATAATAATATCGTATAATATCATCCAATATCCAATAATTTCTATAAATTCCTTAAATTTTTAACAAGTTAACGTTAATTATTAAGAAATTAATATCTACGTTTAATAATAGTACATATGTATAACCTATATATCTATTTTTTTTTAAATATGTATTTAAAATACATGAATAATGACTATTTTAGAAATATTAACTGTTGTGTAAATCAATTTAGTATCAGCGGTTATCTAGCTTCAAGATTATTTTACCATAGCTTTGAAATGTATAAAAAACAAATTGAATTATTTGATTGTACCTATATAACTTTATTTAAATACATCATTAAGTTTTCGATGAAGTATGTGCACATAGTAGCATGAACAAATGTTGAAAGTGAACCTAATTTAATAAATTTCAATAAGTGTATATTTTATATTTAAAAAAAAAAAATACGATTATCTATGCACACCATAAATAAACTACACTAACGTAAAAATAAACACTTTCGCAATCAAAATGCTTACGCTATTGCAAAGTTAATTATTCTTTAATAAATAAAATACGTTTCAGAAAACTACCTATATCGAATATTTGATTATATTTTAGGGCGAATACTCGTTTTTCCTATTTAAATGATAAAGTTCATCGCTGATTTAATATTTCAGAACTTAATTTCTATGTGAATTATATATTTTTTTTTTTTTTGAACGATAGTTTATGTTATGTATATAACATATTATTATGTATGATTAATAGCAATATTCTTTATTATGAATATTTTCAATAATTATAATAATTTATTGTACTGTTTGCTTGTTTGTTGTTTGTTGTTTCCAAACGCACTGCCCACACTTTATAAGCATAATATAATGTTACAATCAGCACTTTATGCATGAATTACGTATATCAATAAAAAAAAATTAATCACTTTATAATTACTTTTGTTCGCAAAATAATAATAATCAATACAAGTTCAGCTCATTAGGTATGTAATAATGTGTATCAGATCATCAGCTAATTTTAATAATAATCACTACCTACCCGCATTATTATTGGATTTTTTCCCCTCGAAAACAAGTCATTACATTTGAAATCAATTATTTAATAACCTAATTAATTAATTAGTATAAATGTAAATATCAATTAATTTGTCAATAAATGGCATATACTATTGAATAACAGTTTGCGTAAATAATAGAAAAATATTGGAATGTGCATGGGTGTTCTTTTTTTAATATGATGCAATGCGTAATTAAAATGCGAATTACCTATTGAATAGTTGTTTTTATTTTTTAATCCTATCAAAAATAGTATTATAGTTTTTAATTTTTAATTCTCTTGGTTTAACATTTAATTTTATAAGTAAGTATTTAGAGAGTTTTATTTCTTATAAAATGTTCTTGTTTGTACAAGTTAACTTCTCTGTAAATATTTTAGTATGTAATTTTCTTTAAATTATTATATAATGTTTTAATTTTTGTGATACATCATTGCATACATTACTTGATACATAAATACTTAAGTGTGATGAATTCATATTGGACTTCACGATTCCAATTTACAAGTAACTGATAATTTTAATATTCACTAATACATTTTACAATCAAAAAGTATGAATTGAAAAGTCTTTAAACTTTTTAAAAATCTCATCAAAATACATTGATTTTCTTATATTATGATGATAAATGTAATTTTTCAAAAGCAATTAATTTATTGTGTTTGAAAGAGAATTTCAGAACATTAAGACACGATGAGTTTTTATTTAATTTAATTACTTCACTTCAGAAAAGATAGGACAGCAATAATATTAATATTAATCGATTGATTTTTTGAAATAATTTTTACACTATTATTTTAATCACAATCGAATACACTTTTTGTGCTATGTAGTTCTACAACATTAACTAGTAAGGAGATTTAACTGTAATTACAATTAAAAATATAAGTATAAATAATAATATGCCATCTTAATTTTAAGTATTAAACGACTTTTGAATTGTTTAACAGATAAATCAGATTAATATTGCAAGTATTGATTAATAATCATTGTTATTAATATTATGGAAAATGTATTGTAAAATTGTCCTGTTATTCCATAGGATAACGGTGGTTGGTGATTAGACTGAACATCTCACGTCAGTTTTCAATCAATAATTATTACTGAACCGGGTCGATTTAATTCGGTGATTGCTTCTATGAAAGATACCTATCGCTTGTTATTACAGTGAGACCAATATAGTATTATCGTGGCATACACTCACACGTTTATACGTCCACTTATCGTGTTATCATACTACATTTAATCGAATACCTAAACCGTACTCTCTTGTACTATGCAAATAGTTGAAAATGACCTGATTTCATGCAAGCTCTGAGTACGCATAAGTCATAGCGTTTTTGACGGTAGCACGTAATTGATATTATATTATAATATATGTTATTATATTTCAGGTAGATTTTGAACGGGATCTATAACAAAATAGGACAAATTACACAAATAATTCAGTGTCTTTTCAATCAGAAATTAATTATTTAGTTGAATAAAATATTTATTAAACAGCATATTACCATTTGCTATACCGTAATAAATGTTCAAAATTAATTATTTATAATCGTGAGAACTAAAGAGTTCCAGTTGTCACACGCAACTCACACCTATTCTAGAACAACGAATAAATGCAACCACCAATTTATCGTATAATATAAATTGTATATAAAAAAAAAAAAACTCATTGCACATATAAAATTAAAATGCCTGTCAATAATTCGTCTCTGTCTTTATATCAATTGATTTTCTTATACTGTTACCTCGACCATACATCAGTATTATACCGTATCCATCTAATCGATATTAAAATATATTATCGTTATAACAAATTAAACGTTTAAAACGTTTAAAACCTTAATAATAATATGTATAAATATTATATAATTACACTATACTGGTCGAATATTGTGATTCTAAATTTTAAGTGTGATAAAATAAATGGTTTACCGTTAGGTATATGATTATAATGAATTACAACATTACACGCTAAACGTTTTCCCTTCGGAATATTTACTGACATGATCTATCATCAGAGGTCAAAACTCATATTATATTCCAACTACGCACACAAAGACTTTATTATAATATTTTTCCAGAGCACCTAATAGGTTTATTGATACTTATGAAATGGTTTTCGAACTACACAGGATGTAACTCGTCTATTTGACATTATTTCATTTAATAATGTCAAATAGACGAGTTACACCCTGTATAGTGAATTATGATACATAATATTCTAATACAAAAATCAAAAAAATAGGGAGAAATTTAGGTTTGTAACCACTTTTGCTGTACAGTTGTGTATTTTTTCATTGATTAGATCGTGATGTGTTGAATTCAACTTCAATGATAAATGATTGTATACGAAAAATTATTTTGAATCGAGACGGTACCTATAAATTATAAAAAAAATAAAATTAATCTAAACTAAATAAAAATGTTATTCTATTTATAAAATATAAAATGTCTTACTAATAAGAAATATATTTTTGAATCGCAACAATATTTTCAACTACAAAATAATAATTTTCACATTTGCATCATCTTAACACATTTTGTCAAATGTTTATAAAAAATATATGTCTACGTATCTTTAATATTTTTAAATTGTTTAAATAATTAAACTTTATGAGAAACATTTATTTTTTAATTCTTAAATGTTTAGACCGGACAAATATTTGTATAAATATTTATAGAAAAAAAGGTGAAAAATCGAAAATGTTTAAAAATAGCTTATAAAGCTGGAAAATATTTATTTTGAAAGTTCTACCATGTATGGAAAATGCTATTATACACATTTGATGAACATTTTAAGTTACACTTTAAACACAAATACTGGATTTGTATAAATTTTCACTTTTCGCATTATTATTATAATTTTTTTTTCCCAATGATTTTCAAAAACTACACATTTTAATTTTTTTATTTTAAAAATATCAACAAGATAACTAAGAGAATATCATCCTCAACGGTTAAAATCTAAGCATTAAAAAAAAAGCATTTATCTCTCCACTATTCGGAAGATAAAAGTAAATAAAAGTAGCTTTTCTATTGCATCTACAAAGTGTGTTTGTTTAAGTAACTCCAAAATATAATTATAATATATAACGTTCAAATTAAAAGCTTTTACATGTATTGAATTGAATAACTATTCGTAATTAAGTAATAAATCGTTTTATACTGAATGACAAATACAGGTTAATACTATACATCGATATTGTACACTTAATCATATTGGTAACTTTTATATTAGCTGCGAGTCGTCGACTGCTATTACACATGATTTATTAATATATCATCTGCCAATAATAATAATTTAAATCATATATTATTATGCTATTATTCAGCAATACTTCAGTTGTACGTAACAGTATAATAGTATAATTAAATCAAATTAAATAGTTCGTCATCCCTTTGTTTGAACAATAATAACCTGCAGTTAATCACTACAGTTTTCAAATAAAATCAAAGCGAACAATTAAATAAAACTTACATCTGACGTAATAGATCAGATCCCCATACGGTCTTTTTTTCTTTTCTTTTTAAGACATTTTATGAAATAACAATTCTCGAAAAACTTAAAATACATGTTTCACATATTATTATAATACATATGGCCAAAAAAATACCAATTTGATATTATAATACATAACTATACTCAAAAGTTTCAACCACACGTGATACTAAAACACAATAGGCGCATTCATGACAGAACATATAATAATTACGGTTTAAACGTATTTTCACTGTGAAGACAATGACATGAAAGTTGCTATCACAATGTTATATTATACTATATGTTTATAAAATATATGATATATAGGTACTTAAATGTTATTAATTATAATAGTGTATAGGCAGTTTTTATGAATATAAATTGTATAACTCTTATTGGTAGTTTATAATATTATAGCTGTTTTACATTATTTTAATTGATTAGTAAATCCACATCAACGTAATTAACACTTTAGAATTGGGGAGCTTAAGCCTCGAGTCTCACTTAATATTATTTTTCTAGTAACCTTTTATTAGGGCATTGTAAATATCATTTAACGCTTTGTTTTATATAGGTTAACTTCGCCCACCCATATCATGGTTATGTGTACGACCTATGTAGTATTTTAAAGTGTGTATTTCTAGAATAAAAAAAAATACAGTAGAAACATTGTAAAAAATGTAATTAATAAATAAGTGGGTAATCAGGTACCGTTCTGCTATATAGAAATTGTTGAATGAGCATTGTAACGAATTTGTTAAATTTGAATTTAATGATATACATTGTATACAAAATCAGCTATTATTTCCTAATATGTTTTTAGACATTTCTATTAAAGTAATTTCTTTTATTATTATTATTATAATTATTATTATTAGAGCAGGTTGATTTAATTTTACTCCAAGAACATTGCATTTAATACTATTATTATACCATATTATATAATAATTGTTATTCGTTTTTATACTGCAGATATAAAAATAACTCACGTAGGATTTTGTATTCAATTTTTAATAATAGTTAAAATATTTTGAAAATTATAACATAATATGTACATAGAAATAAATAATAAAAACACTTTTATTATTAAAACACAAAAATCAGAAGTTTCTACTTTTATTTATTTTACAATTTCAACAAAATAAAAAAATTAATTTTTTCAAAAACTGGTTTTGTGTAAAAATCTTTATTTTTCATTAGTTTTGTTTAGTCATTATAAAAGCATGTGAATACATTTATTTTATTCATCATATAGGTGAATAATAAAAAAAAAGTTGGATTTAAAGTACATTATCAAATATTAATAATTAACGTAATAAATTTAGCTATTAAAATTATTAAACTATACACCTCGATTTTAGCTTTGAAATATTAAGTGGGTCGTTTAGAGATTTACTATTATGTTGAGAATTACTGAATGGTTACATTTGTTTTAAATAAAAGTGTTTGATCAGTTATAAAAAACGGATAATATAATAATATATAACAATAAATATGCATTTTTCTATAAAACTTGATTTATTTTAACTATGAATTATTATTCTTCTATTCGCATGTTAGGGGAGGATTGTAGAAATGCATATTACCTAAGTATATAAGCACTGAACATCATGATTTAATAGTCCATTAGCAAATATTTCTAATCTTTAAAAGAAAACCATTTTCAGAAGTTGTAAATATTATTTTTACAGGGTTTATATTAACATTTTTCGACAAAGTTTTCATTATTTGTACAATAAGAAGATTAAATAAGTTTAAAGAAGGAAGTTGACTCAAACCTTTACAGTTCCATTGCCTTTTATGATTTGCGTAGCAACGATTTCAAAATACTTTAATGACAAGACTACACTAATCATAACGATGCTTTGCCGAACGAAAAACATCATTAATGATGTAGGTATGCAAAATTTGCAGATGTTGCTACGTTTTATTCTATTTTTTTCTTTCATCATTTTATATTCATTTGAAAATAGATTAGCTCCAATTAAATAATAAATAGCAAACGAGATTACAGTGAGAGGAACTTTAGACTGGATTTATTTAAAACTCATTTTTATTTATTCAAACTGATTTTAATTTTAATCCGATTTTTTCACATATTATATTATTCTACCGAAATCAGAAATAACTATTAATGTGAAATCTAATGAGTCATTACTAATGACTATCACTTTTATGTTTGATCAAACTTTTGATTGCCGTGAATCGAATAAACAATTTTTCAAACATACATTAAACATATATAATACATATTATATACCACACACACACACACACATATATATATATATATATTACCAAATACAACTGGTTGCTATACTTATTTCAGTAAATCATCACGATTCGGTTTACACACATTATATTACTTTATTATTGATATGCGTAATTTAGTCACGATTGACTGAGTCCAAGACATGCCTCAAGAGAGTTTATTTTTGTGCTGTCATTTTTGAATCGAATAATTTATTAAACTCAGTTTTCCGATGACGTACATTTCAAATACTAACATATTCCATTGTTTTTTTTTTTTAAAAATAAAATTCAATATGCATTGTTTAACTTTTGACAGCCTAATAAATCTCATTTAAACATTTGAAATTCTGTTCTCTTTTTTCTAAAAATGTGGTAAATATGTTATAAACTTATAATGTTAAAATTGTATTTGGTAGTAATTAATTTTATTATAGAATAGCTTAAAAACACTGTTATATAACATTTTTATACATAATTCATATTTAAAAAAACATTTGATTTAATCAATTTTACTTAATAACATGTTTGTTTACTATAATATAGTGATACTATCATTTTCTTGTTTTTGACTTGAAGTATTACAATTTAAACACATTAAACGTTATAACAAATCACACATTATGTACTTTTACGATTATTTTGAATAACTATACGTTTTAGGCAGGTTTAATTTGAATGGGTCATAAGTCCTATAGAAATTGTATTAATACATAAAAAATATATTATTATTTAATATAAATTTAATTAAACGCACAAAGAATATTTTTATTGAAAAAAAAAATTTTAAAAAGATGGTTTCAAGACCTGAATTGTATGAATAAATGAATACATATTTTCTAATGGCTTAATGTAATTAAAAATATATCTGAAACCAGTAAAATTTTTAATATTAAATAATATTTAATATCATGTCGTTTTATGAAAATGATTAATAAATATTAATTGTTATTTATCCGATTTAATTTGTAAATACACTGAATCACATCTGTACACAGCGATTGAATGGTAATATGATTGTAAATATAAACAAAGTCAGGGAATATCCAATATAGGGAATTATGTAGTATGTAGTTTAAAAAAGAATAATATTGTTTTTTTTTTTTTGGAAAATACGTCGCACAATGGCCGCCAGCTGTATTAATAAATATATATTAAAAACAATTTCGTAAACTTGTAACATAAAAAAAAAATTATAAGGTAGAACTTTTTTTTAAATGAAAAGTTTATGCTCAAAACAATTATTATTTTCATTTAACTGATTTGAAATTAAGAGTAATTTTTTTAACATTATTTTTTGACATAAATTTAAGTTTTCAAATATATTAATTACAATATAATCTTTTATTAAATTAAATTTATTAGATTTTACTTCCAAAAATTTAACGCTGACTATGAATATTTAATTAGTTATTATTTATTATTAATAATTGAATTTTATTATCTAAATCTATGTTTATTCTTAATTTTATTTTACACTTATAAACCGTTTAGTGATAAAAAGATTACTGAATATTCTTATAACGGTTGCTTATCACCTTTAGATTCAAATTGCACGAAAATAATTTCGAAGATCCAGTACGGTACGTATAGTTCAGAAATAGATTCAATCTAAATTGTATTTTTCTTAAGCTCACAATAATATTTATTATGTATATATTTTAATTTTGGTAGCTATATTCATATTTTATCGTTTTCTAGAACTGTTATTATAGATATTAAAAATTATAAACACACGTATAGATTTCCGAAATTACTCAAATTTAATGAATCAAATATTATTATTTATTAACTTACATATAAAATATAATTTGAACTGAATAAAAATAGAAAAAAAACCAAAAAATTTTCTTCCAACAAATATCGGTTCCTAAAAAAAATTATAAAAGGGTATCAGTAAAGTCCAGTTTCTAATATTTTTAAAAATTTCCTGTTAAAAAATGTTAAAATATCGGTATTTTTAATTTAGATTTCAAACCATGTACAGACTTATGTCCTGATAATACAATTTGGGAATTTTAGTTTTTAATTGTAGCTTTCATTTCGTTGAAATATAGATTATAAGTTTACAACAATACAAGTGTACTGATTTAAATGATAAGTTAATACACATTTATAGTGAGTTCATTATTAAATCCATTAAAACGAGGTGTATATGTTGTTTTTTTTTTTTAGATTATTATTGTACATTTAGAAATTATATTTGTATTAATTAAAACAAATATACAAATATTTGTATTATTTAGTATATACGACTATTTAAACAGTCGAAAAGATTATTCATGAAATCCGACTGCCCTGGAAATCTGCTGTGTTAGAAATTATATTATAGTTTAATTTATTTGTTAGGTACGAATAGTCAAAGCCATTGTATGTTAAACTGAATAATTTAATAGCAAGCTTAACGTACATATTTTGAGTAAAATTTGAATTTAAATGTGCTTCGGTAGTTAACAAATAAAAAACGATCGGTTCTTTTTATGTTTGTCCTAGAGTAGCTATGTCAAAAGCCTTTTGTACATTTGTATTCTGTATAGTATATTATAGTGTTATCTTTTATAAATCTATTGACTATTGCCAATTAAATGATTACGTTCACTTTTCAAAAAATGTGAAATGTTAATGATTAGATATATTTTTTGATTATTTACAACAATGTATGGATTTTTGTCTGTCACATTTATTTATTTGAAACAACACTAATTATTTGAACCTTGTTCACAAATCAAAATTTTGGAACATAAATCACTTAAATAATTTTAGAACATAGATTAATAATTAAATAACTACATAATGGTTAAGAACAGACTAAATAATATACTGTGGGCATTCTCCTCTTACCGTGAATACTAAAAATGGTGTTTGCTATATCTTATCCGTTCTACCAAAATATCCAATATCGTCATATACTTAAACGAAATGATTTGTTTTTAATATCAAATAAACTATTCTACTTCATTGAGGTATCATACAAACAATAAATAAAAAACATATTTTTTTAAGATTTAAATTCAAGGTTTTTTTTTTTAGATAATTTAAAAATTGATTTATACTATATCCTTGACAATTTTAAAAATTATTATTGTGTATAGGAAATTATAATTTAAGTTATAGTGGAATACTTCAAATTTTAACGATTAATATTTATTGAATAACAAACAAATAACAAAAACCACTTGATGAAAAATTGATATAACTATAATTACTATAGTCTATAACTACTTAAACTGCATAAAAATGTAATCTTAAAATGTTTAAAGAAAATGGCTTTATGGCTTACACTAAAGTTTATAAATTTCAAAACGCACAACTTATGAAAAACCTTTTACTCCATTTATAGTCCAAAGAATTAAAAATAAAAATTATATGAAATTTAAATAGTAATTTTGTAAAAAAAACTTCAAAGGCTTTATGTATTATCTATATATTTTAGTTGTAAGAATAACTTATTAGGAACTTTGAATTCGATTTGAACTTTTTGAATTACAAGCGAACAATTTTCAACAGAAATTGTAAAAGGAGTTGAACATTTTAAATTTCTGGAAATAGTTAAAAAGTATCTGGAATAATTTGAAAAATCAAGTTTAATGAGTGCCTGGAAATTATAAATTTGAATAGTTATTGTTTTGCAAATACACATAATTTATATTTCACAAAATCGATCCTGATATTATGATGCACCTATTTTATCATGTTTTTATTCAACCATATTATTAATTATATATACCTACTAACAAATGTATAATTTATTAAAATATTGCATACACTATTAAAATACGAGTTATCAGTCGAAAATAATATTCTATATTATAAAATATAATATGCTCGATGGTGACCCGGCATAAGGTTCTAAGCGACATAATTTATAGTTTTCAGGAAAGTCAAAAAACTTTGTTTGATGATTTAATTTTTCTTTTTTGACAAGTAATAACTTTTTACAGTAAGAATAGGACATTTTTTCATTTCAATTTCATTTTTATTTCAATATTGTATTAAGCATATAGTTATTTTTCGGCAATTGAATTAGTTTTGCGTGGGATTTCTTGAATAATTTTTCTTTTATTCAATCGACCAAGTACAGTATTCCGATATCGTTGTGAGTTTGGTATTTTTATATATAAACTAGCAGCATTTTAAAGCCGTTCTTATAATTGTATTGTCCAAAGCTTATTTATTTTCGTCTAATATGTGACGATTCATACTGAGAATGCGTACGTTAATAGTAGCCTTTTAACATTAAGTGATATGCAGTATATATGCAGTAATATAACTAGTGGTAACTGGTAATGTACATTTTATCTAAAATGTTAAATTACAGTTTACTCGAGAAGACAAGATTTTAAACCGTGTACGCCATATATTATATGCTTAGCTAGGTTTAGTTTAGTTTATTTTTATTTATAACTCTACCTACATTATTATTACACGCATATGAATAGGTACGCAATGAGGCGTAGACGAGTAGAATATAGTACGGTATAAAATTCATAAACTGCAAATAGCAAATGTTATAGTCACAGTTCAGTTACACTCCTTGTCCTTTGCTACAGAGTACTAAGCCAATATTATATGTAATAGGTTGTCTGAAAAACTGTTTGCAATCTAAATGTATTTTACGGAGGTTTCCTGCGCACTGCATTCCCATTCGCGTGAAAAGATTTAATGGGCAATTTAACACCTAGACACTTCTTCATTCTTATAATGTAAGACTCTTTCTCATATAATATATATATATATATTTCAGCGGTCTCTATCTTCGGATTTTGTTGCGCATATGTACCGCACTATAAGATAATATATTATTTTATAATAATACAATTATGTACAATATTATATCCTCCATTTCATCCTTATTACATTTATTTAAATTCTGATTTATTAAATTTAAAATATAATATCAGATAACGTTTTAAACATTTTTTCTTTTACGATATCTAATGAGAAAAAATGTATCGACCAAGATAAACACGAAGGCATCATGAAGTGTTTTGGTATATTTTATTTAATTACATTTAATAGGTATCATATAAATAATAATATATTGCTGTAATTCTGTCGGCGTTACGGAATTCACGTGAAATTAACACAATGAAATAGTGAAGTGGGGATCGTCCGTATATTGTCGGTATCGACATCGTGGCGGTTGATACCTGCTGTGTAATAATAAATAAGTCAAAGTTATTTATTTTTCAATTAAAACTTATCCACCGGTCCCGTGTCCCCAACCGACGTGAAAATTGGTCGCATTTCTGCCTTTTCCTCCGCATGCGTCTGTGTCTGAAGTGGGTTCTGAGTTTAATAGTATGCACGCCCAAGACATGATCACAATACATGTATACAGATGCTTATTACGGTTTTTGGGTCAGTCAAGTACACGCACAGCTGTAAATGATATCAAATGGACTAAGTAAAATAGCACAAATTATAAATCGTTTCAACGATATTATTATGTTAAATTTGAGATCGGTAGAAAAATCAAAGTTACTTTTATTAAATCTATGATTTTAAATTACAGAAAATGATGTTTTAATAAGCTTGGTTTATTTGATGTCACTATTTATCTGTAATGAGTATATAAACTCACGATTTTATCAAAAAAAAAAAGCAGTAACACCTTAAAACCGTTTGACCGAAATAGAAAAGGACAAAACGATTTAGCACTAAATAGATAACTTGTTAAAATCGGCTAAAATTGTTTATATGTACAGCAATATACAAATTCGACATATCAATAGCAGAATACTTATTAATTAATAAGAAGTAATATCTATGATTTAAATGTTTCAACAACAAAAAATAGTAAATACAACTTTTTATGATTTAAAAAATATATAAATCAAAATTACCAATAACAAACTAATTTTTATATATTAACACGAAAAAAGCGTTAAATTTTACCTAAAATGTTTATAATCGTTGATAGTTAATGTAATCAGTATTTGGTGATCAATGAATTGCACAAACGATGTAAACATTAGTGAGATTGTGTATAAAATATAGTCGTTTGTTGAACTGCCAACAATGTTAAACACGTGTCTATTGTTTAAAATAGTATATAATTGAGGTGTCCGATTATTTTAAAGTTGTAGAAAAAAAATTAGAATATATTGTATGTTATATAATTTTATTTTTCTAATGTCCCATTTACATTACCCAGTTAACGTAGTCATCGGTGTTGGCACAAGGACGACGTTGTCATGTCTATATTGAAATAGTTTAAATAAATATTCCATATTTTTAATCACTATAGTCTGAAGAATTTGAATTGTATACGTACTGAGACAATTGCACATACTTAATATATCTGTTTAGATCCCACCAGCTCCTACCAAAATCCCACTATCAATATATAATTGTAAGTAGGTACTCATTTCACATTTGATGTATAAGATTAATCACTAATAAAACCTACACGTTTAAATTACTCACTAGGCGGTCAAGTACAAAATATGTGCACACCATTTCAAAACACTACACTATAAAAAATGAAATATTTTATTTTCTATTAATTTAAATATTTTAGAAATTAACAACAATCACGCATTATATGAATAACAATGTAATGTTTAAAATGTATTATAGCTGTATAAATAATTTTTTTCCGGTGCAACAAGGTGAAAACTACGATAAAATTATAAGACAATGGCAATTGTATAAGATTTTAATGTAGCAAAAAGAATACTTTTGCATTATAATTGTTGTTCTTAAGTCGCTTTACGGATACATAATAATTTATAAATACTGAGCTACAATCAAAATTATAAATAAAGGAAAAGATAAGAAATAAATTCAAAAAAATAATAAGTATGCATTGAAAAAATTGATTAGATTATATCAGAATTTATAATTTATTTTTCATTACATCGACATTTTTTTTTTACTTGTACGCGTCATAATCTATAATATGATTAAAATTTTACATTTCTGTTTAAATAAAAAATGGAAAATATTGAAATATATATATTTTAATGTTTCTATAAAACATATAATATACAATATATAAACATTATACCTATATATGTACATATACATAGAACAAAATTATCTTGATAACTAATAGATGTATAATTGTATTAAAAATAAATAAATAATATTTATAATATATAATAGTATACTGTATTATAAAAATAATACGTAATTATTGGTACTTAACCTATTATATTATCAGATGAATTGTTTTTGTATCATATGTTGTATTTTTTCACTTCCTTTATTGGTTTATTACAAAATAATTGATTTCTTGTGATTTTTTAGATTGCTTTGATATTTTAACAAAATGAGATACAGTTCAGATGATAGAAAATGCATGATCAGCGAAGCGTTTGAAAAAATGTAATAAAGCAATCGTGGTCATATTAATATTCAAAAATGTATACCAACAATTAATATTTAAATTTTATAATTGATTATTTAATCGGTGGAAAAAGATATAAATTTAAATGACACTATCTGATAAAAAAAATCTTCATTTCACTCATAAATACTTTTTTATTATTATGGAAGACGATGGTTTTAAAATCTATCGACCCTTATAATTGGTATTTTAAGTTTTATAGCCAAACGGTAGAACCTATAACGACATAGCCTAAACTGGAACACATTATGCGCACTTAGACAATCGAACCAATTACTTTTGATATAATTTCGTATTAAATGATCAAGGTACTAAAAATATGCTACATGTACTTTTATTTAAAATATACATAAGTGCCTGTATAAAAAACAACATAATATTCGTTATGCACAATTTAGAAATTACTCTGAAAGAAAAAAAAAATAAATACATGTACGATAAAATGTTTAAATCGAATTACATATAATACCTAATATTATAATAGTTTGGTATAGCTAGTATTATAATTAACATACCCTTGGAATTATATATTCCTAAATATTTACCTCAACCAAAAATTTATCTATGATTTTTGTTTCACTATCATCATTTCCCTAGAGCATAAATAAGTATTAATGTAGAATAATTCAGACATTATTTATTTATATTATGCAAGTTGTATAAATAATAATATGATTTAACCCCTGTCAAAATAATATATTGGTACATACTACATAGGTACTTTTACTAATAGTGATTTATATTAATGCATTTGGTAATTATAGTTTTAGAATCTTATATCTAAACAAAAAATATTTTTGCAAAAATTGAATAATTTTATATATTTTAATAAAAATTCAATACTGATTTTAAACCAAATAGTTAACTATTATTTTGACTGACAAATCTTATTGTACATAGATAATTGTATTTTTATATAAAAATGTCAGTAGTGCATATTTAATATATACATAATCTTGTTACAACATCGCTAGTCAACTCAATTTAAATAAAATTGTTTCTATTTTTTTTTATTATTATTATTATTATGTATTAAGTATCTAGTTTTATAATAAACAAATATTCAGATTGATTTGTAAAAATAACTTAAGAATGATTTAAATTTGTAAAACAAAAAATTTCTTAAAGGTAGATATAAGGTACCTGTACTAAAATTTATCTGCTTTAATTTATAAACACATCAAGAATCATTAGATAATAATTCTTGGCTTTTAGAAATAATTCAAATAATCGTTTAATGGAAAATATACTGAAGAGAATCATTTTGAATGTAATTAAATCTTTCAAGCACCATATTTTTTTTTTTTTATATAAAGCAATAGAAACTAATGTTCTTAAATACTTGGATTTTTTATAGTTAAAAGCTATAATGCTCCAATATGAGTATACGTATTTCGAATAAAATATTCGATCCGCTTAATATTTTAAACAAAAATCCATTTTTATCCTTAATTTACAGTAATTACTAGTTATTTAAAAACATTTGTTACGGGTAATTATGTATTACACTATGTAATATGCATGTATATAAATAACAAATAACCAATTAACATATTATTTTAACAAAAAAATATGCTTTTTCCTTTTTCCTCGAAACTTTAAATCTCCCATACTATACATCTTAATGGTTTAGCCTTGATAATTGACTTTGGAAATTACTTTATTTATTTAAGTGGGATATAACAGGCCCCTATGTATCTATGGCATAATTAATATGCAGTTATTATTATTATTCTTTTTTAATTATATTATATTAAGTATCTCTTAAATATATTATTAACCAGCTAATTGCAAAAACATATACTATTACACATTACATATGTGTATAAAATATACTTTTATTTAGAAATGTATATGGTAAATAAAGTGATTACAACTTTATAATTTCAAAGGAATCTATTTTATCCCGTGTAACCAATCGAGGTTTAATAGAGAAATTATATTTCTTATTAAAAAAATGTAAATGATTAATTAATTTCTAGATATAAATAGTAATTTAAAACATGTACTTCATCATTAAAAAAATAATATCAATTAAAAAATATGCATCTACAAGGTTCCTGCTGCATAATACATAATTATAAGAATGTTATATATTTCTATATAGCATAATAGACAAAAGTATTAAAATTAAATTGAAATATTACTTGAATAATAAAAATATATGAATCAGTCAATAATTTGTTCAGTCTTATAAATACACACGCTACGTTAATGATTCATTAACAGATAAATTCTAAGATTTTAATTTAAATCAAAATTATAATAAAATATAGTATTGAGAATTAAAAGTATACAGGGTAATTCTCTTATCATTATGCACTCATTATTTCGTCAAGTATTGATTAATTTTTTATTTTTTTTTTTAAAATATTTTGCATCGTACTTTTCTCTAATTGTATGTAATTTTTGTTTTCACCCTTTTATTTAATATTGAAACCACTATTAACTTATTATTTTGAAAAAGCAATTCAAATTTAAAATCTACTAAATTAAACAGGGCTATTTTTTTTATAAATTTTTATATTCAAATTATTATTTTTTATTGAGATATAGCTTTGCAGTGTTGTGTGTTTTTAACTTTTATAATACTCTTGTTTCTGAAGACCAGTAGTTACATGAGTAATATATAATAAGAAGTACATATTTTTCTATGCAATAAACTTTGTACCTTTAGTTACACCAACGTCTCACAGTCGTAATTACCTGTAGGATAAACGCCTAAAAACCTCAGATCACCAAAATTTTAACAGCTATAACTCATTAATGGTTAAATGAAAAATAATGATTTTAACGTTAAAATACATTAAAAAAAGCCCTACTATATTATAATATTTTAAATATAGGTTAGTTGCCATTTGAAAATAAAGAGTTGATAGTGGTTTCACTATTAAATAAAAGGGTGAATAAAATAAAAATTATATACAGTCTGAGAAAAACATGATGTAAAATATTTTGAAATTAAAATGAAAAAAACTCAATATTTGATGAAATAATGAGTGTATAATGATAAAAAAAACACCCTATATAGTACCAAATGTATGACAAATTTTTTTTATAAAAATTAATTGTATGTTTCATTAAAAAAAATTGAAACAAAGAACAATAAATTAATCACTTTCAAAACTAATTATATTATATATTTTATAAATTAGAAGTCTTGCACTAAACAAAATAGTAAAATAATGTACTATTCGAAGTATTATTGCAAACAATTTAAAATTATTAAATACTAAATATATTCTATGTATCTCACTATTCACATAAATACATAATACATAAACCAATGCATACTATGCATTAAAGTATTATAAAAATTTATATTAAACTTAAATTAAAAATGTTGGTCTTTTTCAAAATTAACTACTAAAACATGTTTTTTAAATGAATTAATTGCAATTTTTAAACAATGACTTAAATATTTTGTGAGATAATGTCATTGATATGCAATAGTGGATTAGACATAATTGATATATTAAATTATCTTTTAAATAATATGATAACACATGCATCTTTTCGTTGTCATTTGAAATTAGTATACTGTATACCTATATTGAACATATTTTTACATAGGTATGATCGGTAGGGATATAATTATTGACATGATCATAATTTAAAAATAAAAAATAAAAAATGCATTACAATGGAGTATGATGTGAATATTTTCCAATATTGTTCTTAACACATAAATGTACCTATTTTGCCTATACATTGCGCCGAGTAACAAATGAAAAATAAATAATATTAGTATTATACTATTATCCCCTACCTATAGAACTAATAGTAACTAGTTGGAGGTTCTTGGAACTCATATTTATTTTGATTAATTCATTACAAAGAGGAAGTCTATTAATAATATAAATTTTAAGCAATTATCAATAATTTCATTCGAAAATGATTCTGAACGAAGATGACAATACATAAAAGTTCTACCTTAATAACTATATAGTATCTATTGTCATAAATGTTTTAAAAATATAAGTCATGTATAAATTAAAATAAAAAATATTGATTAAATGAATTTAAGTAAGAAAAGTTTTTATAGTTATTTATTTGAATTTTGAATCAAAAAAAAAATCGAGTTTGTCGAAAATAGGCTTGCGTAAGTTCTTGATGAGCATTAGCTAATTCTTATTGTAACCCCCCCCCCTCCATTGGTTTTCCACAAACTTACACTAATATAAACTACACAATTTACTACCAGAAATAACCTTTAAAGTTAAAAATTATTTATATTATTCCAAAATATGACGACAAATTCAAAAAGAAAAACAATAACCATTGTAAAAAGAATATATTAATTACTCCGATCATAAACTAAAATAGAAAGTGAACTCATATTTTAATTTATAACTCATAATTATTGTTTTGCTTATTAGACATTTAAAATTCCAATTTATTATTTTGCGTTGACCAATAAATCTAAACGGTACAAATGAGATTAAAACAATAAAATGCTCGAGAAACACAAACACAATAAATATATTGACTTCTGTGTTTTATGAGACGTTTGTACCCGAGCAGTGTGATGAATTGCAATTGGTTTGATATTATTACGCATTCGTATAACTTCAGTTTCAGTGCGCTGTGTTGTTATTAAAGTTACACTTTTGAATTATATAATACGCCAAAAAGTGTTGTTGGTATTTCATTAATTACTAATTTATATAAATATATTATAATGGATTTTGTCGTAGTTTACAATTTAAATTATTTATTGATATTTAAAGCCTGTAGTTAACCATAATTAAATTAATGTGATTTATGAGTTATTTTTTCAATCTGACTGTAAAAAAAAATATTAAATTATTCAAAAGAATTTTAAGACTAAGTTATAACTAGGAGATTAAGCTGCAACAATCCTAAACTATTACTAAGAAGTTGTAATGGTAATTTCAAAATTAAATTATTGATTAATAATTATCATACATCATACATGTCATAGCATAGGTATATTAAAACAAAAAATATTTGGTAAAATATAAAAAAAAAAATAGTTAAATTGTAAATTTAAATAGAATATATTATAACAAAGGTGCGTTTATAATGTATATCGTAAAGTCAATTACCTAATATACTTATGATTTTTCTACTAAGCAAACTATGATATATTAACAATTTGTATAATAGTGTAATATTATAAGTACATACCTATATAGGTTATGTTAATTTCGTTAAAATTAAAATTATTTTGAAACAACACTTGTTTATAATTTTTTACGTCATAAAAACCAATTTTAAACGGTCAACATTATAATACATATATTATGTATTTATAATTTAATTTTACCAAATACATAAACATAATTAGTATGTAAAATAATAACTTTTCAAAACCGTATTAACAAATCCAATATTTTATAAATATTTGAAATAAATACAACAAAAAATCTAAAATAATTGATCTTAAATGATTAGGTTGAGTTAAGAATTCAATTTTGTTTAAGGTAGAACAAAAAAATCCCGAAACTAAACGTTCACTATTTGTCTACGAGTATTTGAGATGAAACTTTCAACAATAAAATCTCCGTTTCCCAATCAATGAACACTTACATAATAGTGTGTGTTAATTGCATACCCATATAATTATTGGTATTTCTATCGTTTAAATGCAATAATATAGATTTACGATGACAAAAAAATAAAATAAATAATAGCTTAAACTATTTTATAATATATTAAAAAAATATAAAAAATTAAAATCAGCTTTCTTCAAGAGGAGTAACAATGTAACTATATTATTGACGATATTTGTAGTTTTTACAAGATTATACGGTACATTAAAAATTATAATATATAAGTAAAGTACGAATTCATCAAATGTTTGACTGAATATTAATATACAATAGTAAGGTTTGATTGTACCTAATGAACTCGATTTGTGGACAACAATAAAATACTTTTAGTATTATATGTACATTTTTTCATACAAAGGATCACTATTTATTCGACGCATATGAACCATTTCGATTGATGTCTTTGTTCGCTTGAAACTTGTCATGTCAAACATCACACATCAAACATTGTTCATTATGTCAAATGTATATTTTTCTTATAAATTGAATGTATCAAAAATATATGAAACATTTGATATTTTTCTAAAACAATAATGTACAATATACGAGTAAACTTATAAATATATTTATAAGTAACAAAAAATACCGTCTCCTTAATCGTTTGTTTATTTTAGTTCAAATAAAAATACGATAAAATAAATTCGGTTTTTGGAATTTTGTTAAATATTTTTCTCTTATCTAAATTATTTTCAATCAATATAATTATCTTACAACTATGACTATGCAATATGCATCAAATAAAAACAAATTATTATTGATTTTTTAGTATTTTCTAAACAAAATATAATGTAATATTCTCTTATTCTACATTTCAACAAACTTTTTCTGGCATCTTATAATTTGTTTAAAAATCTTCAAAAATCTTTGCCAGTCAAAATGTATTCCTTCCAATGGCTGTTGAATTGACAATTATAATTGTACTTAGTTTTCATATTCACATTAACTCTAATAATAATAACTTGAATTTTTATCTTTGTTTTTATATATTTATTAGTATAATATGTTACAGTTATGATTATTTTTTTATTAAAAGATTTCAAATGGTTGAAACATGTTTTTCAATTTTTTTTTTCAGCACTTTTTGTGTATACTACTCCGCATATTGATTGAACGAATTTTTTATTTAGTGTTACTCCATGTGAGGTAAAGTACCATTCAAGTGGATTTCTCTGTTCATATAGTACAACTAAAATCTTGTAAAAAACATGCAAAATGAGAAAAATGTAAATTATATCAATAGCATACAGAGAACACGTAAATACATCAAAGCCAAGTTAAGATCAAAAGTCTAAAAACAAATACATACTAATGAGATTTATTTTGTAAAATTGATCATTTTTTTTTTTTTTGAATTAATTGATGTTAAAAATAATAAACCTAATTTCATTTATCTATAAAGTTGTAATAATTCATACCCTTTTCATACTTATAAGTTTAAATTCATTAAATATGGTTTTTGTACCTGATAACTTGATTTATATTTTATTTAAACTTGAATAAAATTTAAACAGATAATTATATCTCTTACCAATATTCAGTAAAGACTTATTAAAGTACGTATATTTGTGTTCATACTTTGTTTAATTAATCTATTAAATATAACAAAAAGTATTAAATATGTATAAAATATTGATATTTTGGGAAATAAAGTTAAAATTATAAGATAAATAATTTAAAAATATGCTATGATTGAATCAATCAAATATTTCACTTATCATTTATAGTTACAGAATATTACAGTAATATTATTATTATTCATAGTTCATAATATGTGATATACTTTACTTATTTTCATTCGTAACAAAATAATATTTTTTGTCCATCTTTTTCTTATAATAATTTTAAATAACGTATAAATACTTATCCAAAGTTATTTAAAATTTATATTACAGTCGTTTTATTGTATATTTATATATATAATATACATTTTTAATGTTCATAATAAAAAAAAATGTTTGGGGGGATTTGGGGTCAACTTAAAAAATTAAAATGGAAACTATACTTTATTTTATAATATAGTATTATGGAGAAATTTTTTTAAGTACTTCGATACGTCATTTAAAAAAATACTAATTGTCTTAGATATTATTAAATAAAAAAAACTTTGTTTAAAATGTTTCTCTATTATAAATATTTTATATTCATAAAATAAAATTACTGTAACTTAAATTTTAAATCACTTTGTATAGTTCGTTTATTTTATTTCTGTTATATTTAAATTTATTATTAAATAAAAATTATAATTTTAATATTGTAACATATATAGACTTTTCTTATTTCTATAGCAAACTCGTCCAAATTAATAAAGTATTTTGTAACATAAACCTATACTAAGAGCAATAAAATTAACTTATACTAGTTATACAATTTTAATTTTTTTACGTAAATGCCTTTACATAAAAACAATTTCTTCCTAAGGATTTTTGAGGAGTTAAGCTCGCGCTTATAACATAAACTATAGTCATGAGACGTTTATTTTTACTACGCATAAATTCAAAATATTTTCTATATTATTAAAACTAGTGTACGTATATGTATATTATTATATTAAACAAAATAATCAGAATAAAATAAAACGCACGTGTTCACCCAAACCAGAGGTATTAGATTTCCCTTGCGAGTTCTACGTTATAGTTATCGGAATATGATTTGTGAAAACATTATTTGTTGTTATCAAACCATGTAATATAGCTGCATGTGTTCAATTTAGTTTTTAAATTAATTACTAAATTACTAGATTTTTATAATATTGTAAGTTTTCATACGAACTCAACAAAAATAATATTATGAATACAAATAAAAATAGTCCCTCTAAAAAAGAAAAGAAAAACTATACAAGTATACACCAATAGTATTCTATTCATATATCCTTAGTTATTCATAATATTCATTTTTTTTTTTTTGTATTTGTAATATTTTCATGCTAAAAAAATATATTAAATAAAGTCTATTACTACATAACTTATACATATTATATTGCTTAATTTGTTCAAGATGACTTTCAAAATTTTTACAAACATAAAGTTCCTTTATTAATTTAAGTTGTAATTTCTATCTAATTAATTTAGTTGTATATAATATTTAATTCCTTTACCTTGTTTGAAAGTAGGTTGTTCATAAGTACATTGCAATTGTTAACAGAATTTTAGTTTATTTGAAAAGTTAAAACTTAAAAAGTTCAAATATAATAAGATTTATTATTTATTTTTTTGTATTTGTATAAAAATAAAAACACATTTATGATACGTAATTCTATTTCATACTTATTTTCTAAATTTAAATTTTTTAGATAAGCAATTAATTTATATAATATCATATTTTATATTTTATCTATAAATATTAGTAAATAGTTTAACTACCGAGAAGTTTTCCAATTCAGTTAGTCCTATCACATTAAAATGTTATAAGAATTTGATTATTAATTACGTATATGTTTGTATAGAATGTCATTATTAATTTTAAATAAGCCTTTAATATATCTACAAAGATTAAATTTAAAAAAATAAATTTAACTATACTTAAGAAAAATCGTATTTTTGAAAATATGAATAAGAAAATTGTAAATTTCCGTTTTTCTAAGATGAAGAAAACTATATGAATAAAACATAAAAATCTTAAAACTTACAGCAGACTTATTTTTTTGTTTTATAAATATTCTAATGTCTATGAAAAGTTCTAAAAAGACAATGCTGTCATAAAAATATAAAATGAATAAATTATTTTGAAATTCAAATATTATATAAAATGATTTCTTGATTTTAAAATTTTAAAATATTTTATTTTGTTCACTTTTTGCTGTTTACTATATACTTATACCCTCATTCACAAAAACCTAGTCTATTTTAAAGTATCCCGAATATACTCTTTAATTATGTACTTCTTATAAAATTCAGTGAAATATAAAAAATTACTGTCGTTTTTTTCAAATTTACCAATAAGCGTGCATGAATATAAACTAATAATTCAAAAATCATAAAAATCTTAAAAAAATGTTTTGCTTTAAGTTAAGCATTGTAATTTGTAATGATATAATACAAATGTATCAACAATTAAATATGTTTATCATTTATAATACATTTCATTTTAAATTACCCAATTTTAATGCATTCTTCTGCCACACGCTTATTATATTTTTCAACTTTGAATTTGAATTATTACCTAGAAAAATTGTTTTACTAACTTTTTAATTGAAAGTCTAATGGGTGATTATATTTGATTCAATAAATCAGGTGAAAATAGAATATGTTTTATATATAATATATACTATGACTATTAATTATATATTTTTACCTAAAAAAGTCATAGAAATATTTAGAGTTTTAAAATTTAAAACACGTTCGATCTATTATAAGTATTGGCGAAACTACGTACCTACCTTGTATAATTTATTTAAATATCTTCAATCTACTAAAAAAAAAATGACCTATACATTTATGTCAAGTAACGAAACAGCACTGTAGTTAAATCATTATATTTTCACTATACATTTTGATTGTAAAGCTTGTAAGCTATAAAAAAGTTATCATAAAAATAAGAAGATTAATGCCCTTCATATAATAAAGAAGCCAGAAGGTCGTTTGATGGATAAATAAATAAAATATCATAAAAACCACCATCATGAAAAATTCTTGGCTACATGCCTATAATTTTATAAACAAAATAATATATAAATATAGGTTAAACCTGTAGTACATTATAGTTTGAAAAATATTACTTATTAATTTACAGTTAAAACAATCAACAATATAATTTTCAGAAATTAAAACAAGGTTTATTTTCGTAGATACATATATGTACTATTAAAATACTATTATAAATTTATAATTATAACAGTAAATATTTTGTTTAAAAATCAAAACTATGACTATACATTTTCTTGAAAACATTAAACCAAAACATTTATACAATATTAATAACTATACATTTCATTTTTACCGAGTAATTTATAATTATTCATTGCCATGTTTGTACATTGGTTTATTTAAAAAGAAAGTATATGTACATATAATTGTATAAAAACAATAAAAGCTACGATTGACTCATTTAAAAATGATTTTGATAATAATATAACCTATTATATTTTATTTGATTGATAAAGCTGTATATTAAAGATATTAATAGCTATATCTTTTTAATTACTACAATAATATATATTTACATTTTAAAAACAAATATGATGTATATTATTTGTTAAATAAAAAAAACCATTTGTTTGTGTTGCAAGTACATTTAACTTTAATAACTTAATTAATTTACTTTGGCATTTACATTTGCAATAAACTTCGCATAATATACTATTTAGATACAAGAATTTTAAAAACAATGTTTTTCATTTCCAACGACGTTGAATATAATTGTTTAATTATTTCAGATATTCTAATAATTGTTACAATAATTTGCTATAATAATATCAACATAAATATATTTTAATATTTATCTAGTAAAAATAATATATCAAATAACAATTTTACGTACCTAACCTAACCTAAACAAACGATTACTTACATATAGATAATAATGGCGAAAATATGTTCAAAAGAATGTTATAAGGAATATGAAAATTGATATTTTCACAACGTATCAAATAAATAACTGTATTCTCGTTAAGTACACCGTATTATGATTTATAATTATTCTTACGAAATAACAAAATGTGGAGTTGAAACACATAAATGCAAAATTCTGCACATTATTATTTTAGTTTACTAGTAATCAGCCGTATGATTTATATCTCATCGAACACACAATTTAAAATGTATACATCTATACATGTATACAGGGTGTAACAGATAAAACTGACTTTTGGAATAACTTTTGTTTTAAAGTTTTAATTAATATTTTTAATTATTTTTTTTTATCACTAAGAGACCCTGCGCTACATGTATAATTTATTTTTTTGTGTTTTTTTTTAGTATACTGAAAATAAAAAATTTTAATTTTTTTGAATAAATTTAAAATGGCCAATTTGTGAGTTTGATTATAAAAATAATTTTGATAGTAAAAAGATTTATCTTTTAAGTCAAATAGTTTATTTTTTAGAATTTTTTTAAAATATCAATATTTTTTTATTAAATTAATTTGAAACGTAATAATTTTTTTAAAAATATCATTTTTAAGAATTTGCTGACATGAGTATATTTCTTAATTTATTTACTCATCATATAATATTAGTAATTTTTGTTATACGTTTAAGTAGCATAATTTTTTTTTTTTGGTCAAGTCTATCTGTTACATCCAGTATACATTATACTTGGGATATAATTAAAATCAAATTTGTTTTTGCATTTGAATTAGCACATGCTCCGAGACAATAGCTTTCCAATCGTTAATTATTTTGTGTTTATCGTGTTCGACATTTCTGCTAAATCACTATATATTGCTTAGCTGCAGTAGTACTATGCGTACAAATCAGCTATGTGAATATGTATCACGTGAAAACTAGATACGAGTTACAATTTACAAGTCAACATAAACGTTCCCTGGTCAGTGCTCGTTGTAACATGTAATCAGTTAACCGGAAAATACAAACGTACCAAAGACGAATCATAAAAACCGTAGACAAAAATCCACAGAAAAAATATTAAATCAGTAATGTTCATTGATAATTCAATGCATTAGAAATTTTAAAAATTATTGCAGTTTGGTATTTTTTATTATGGTACCTATTAAATCACTCATTGAACGCGTGACATCTACTGAAAAATAGTAATTTTTAAGTAAATTAGATTTTGGAATAAATAGTTATAAATACATTTTAAGACAATTGTTTTTTATTCGTAGATGTTAATTTCGAAAATGAATACTAGTTACGTAAAATTTGAATATAATTCAATTTATTTCTATTTTATCTATGTATTATTATTGCCAATGGGCGATGGCATATAACAAAAATAGAGACAATTTTAATTTTAACTGGTGAAATATATCATATTTTCGATTATTATTAATGTTATAATAAGACTTATTTTTTTTCTTTAAAAAAATGTTTTGAGTGCAATTTAATTTTGGGTTATTGAGAATCAATGCATCTTATTTAACAAAATACTTATAAATAAGATTTATAAATCTATTATATTCTCATATCAGTATAATATTATTTCCTTACATTTTAGTTAAATTTGATGTAGAGTTAAAATGAAATTACATAAGACGTATCAAATATTCATATACAGAATACATAAATAGAATACTATAAAATAATAAATATGTATATATACTGAGGCGAAATCTATACGATAAGAATAACCAACAGAAGTAGGGACCGTATTTAAGTAGTAATATGAAACGATAAAATATAACAATATTGTACCATTGAACCATTGACCCATAAACAAAATATTATATTTGTTTGTGTTTACAAACATAACGAAAAATCTTAAAATGTTTCCTTGAATAAGAAAATTGTTAAACAATTTTACGCATTATTCTGTAAATAATTTATGAAAATATTATTTTTCCTGGATGAACATTAATTTAACGTTATACGAATTATTTATATTATGAGATCGTACCGTATCCTGTTAGTATTTAGAAACAAAATATTAACGAGATGAAATTTCACTTTTTGTTTTTTTTTATTATTACTCGTACATATCCACATACATTTAAAAATAATAAATAAAAATACAACATGAAACACAATATAAAAACAAAAAAATGCATGATGCCATCAACAATTAATTGCAATACATTATACATTAAATAGATATACATAATATATTCTCTTATAATCATGGATGAAAATAAGTATGTCAACAGGAATCATTTAACTACTTTATTCTTTATAATTTGGTAAGATTATACTTGATAAAAAAAAAAACTTTAATATATCATATAAAAAAGTAAAATTTTCATTATATTAAAATTAGCTAGATAATATGGAAGAAAACATATCAACAACTTGCTATAAAATTAATAGATGTATGTGTAAAAGATAGTGGTTATTACTTTATTTTTGTAAACATAACAATTATGATACAATTTTCTCATTTGAAATTAGAACCCCATATTTAAGTATGTTTAATAACTAGGAAATTTCGATTGAAAAAAATAGTTATTTTATCAAACGTTGTAAGAATTTTAACTTCAAACGCTAATACAAAACAAGTATAATTTTTCTGTTAAATTTTTTTATTGTAAGTAGAAAAACTTGTGAGAAATCGTGTATTAAATCTTCAATGTTTTTGACCAAACATTTTTTTACCGACAATAAAAGAAAAATTGATCTCTCAAAAGTACAAACACTACAAACTAAGTCCAATTTATTGTCAGACACCACCATCAAAATTGAAGACCGAAATGGTAACTTACCATTTATACAGACAAAAAAAAAATGAAACATACGTATCATTTTAAAATGTATATTTATTGCTCCAGCTCGGAATTCAAAATAATAAAGACCATTTCACATATTATATTATATTTCCGTTAACTTATTGAGACTTTAATTGTCATTACGAATATACTACATGTACAATATAAAACATTGATTAAACAATTTTATACATTTTAAAATAGCAAACTCAAATCAAAACTAAAATCATTGAGCTACCATGTGAGGTCTTCGGTGTATTAACTATGTTATTCGCGATAATTCATTAAGAACGAGTATAATATTTTAAAAACTTTTGTGGTTTATCAACAACATAACAACAAAATAAATCAAAACAAATATATTACGTATTTATTTTTTAAAAATATATCACGATTATTAATAATATTATTATAAACCCTATAATTAACATATTCGCTAAATTGAAACATTTCGAAACCGTTTATGTTATTTTTGGGCGTTGTCACTGTTCAAAATTTACTCTTTCATACAATATTATTACAATTGTAATAATAAACCGTATTAGTATAAATGCGTCTGCTGTGTATATGGCAAATTTTATTTGCCGCGTACAATGGACATTTCGCGGGCCAGATGCAATACCAACGCGTAGTTCCTTTCTTCTCTTGTGTTTATAACGAAAACAAAGAAAACACCGAGAAAATATCATGCTCGTATAGTTATTTGTGGCGACGACGTAGTGGTTTTTTATTTTGTTTCGTATCTATACGGCGAGATAATTTAGCACGGGCCATGATATTAAAATATTTGACCGGAAAAACGGTACAAAGAGATAATTTATTATTAACATATATTATATACGCAATATCGTCACCATATTATTATCCGATACAAAGAAAATCGAGACGCGCGCGCGTCGTACCTCTGCGAAGTTTAAGCAACCCTGAAGCACGAGCGGACGACTAAAAATAGCAAAAGCTAAACATAAACTACAGCAGCACGCTCGAGGTGAACGACAACGCGCGTATACGATGACGCATGTAATAATATTATGTACAAGTAGTGGCGACGGCGTTGAACCGGACAGCGTTATATACCGAACGGCTGCCGTACAGTCCGATCGGTGCCGTCGCCGCGGGTCGCCCGTCTGTTATTGTATCACCGCACTCATTAGCGAGCAGAGCGTTATCGAGTCTGTTATCGTTTGGCAAATAAGAGATTTCGTCTTCGAATTTCCCGACGACGGCCGATCGCCGCACGCAGCGGGTCTGCTGTTACACATTTTTTCCTCCAAAATAGTTTGTGTTTTTTCCACCCGTCGGATTTGTTCGCGCACCCCTCGGCCGGAAATAGATCATTGATATTATATTATAGTATATACACATACGTATTACCCACGTGCACGACCCACCAGTAAGCCCACCGTCGACATGAGACCGCCGATCGAGGAGGAAATCGAAGCTGCCGAAGTGGAAGTAGACGATGGCCAGCAGACCGCCGTCATGTTGGTGTCCACCAGGCTGGCCGGAAACGCGGTTATCCGAGTGGTAAACCGGTGCAACGAGGCGCAAGAGAGCCACAACTTGGGTAAGTGCGCTGAAATTCGAGGTTTTGCGACTGGGTTCGGTTGATACGAGAAATAGGGGTAGTCCACCACATTCAGAAGATACCGTGCGGTTACAGTGGTTGCTGGGTGTATGATGGTATTATACCGAACACGTTGATCGTCGATAACTTCAGTTTATTTACCTAATGCGTTACACACTTATACCGAGCGTATTTGTATTACTCAATTCTAATACTTGTTGGCGAATGACGTGCAAGTATACTAACTAAACTGAGTATTCAAATAGAGTTCAAAAACACACGTCGATGAATCTGTCGCTAATCAAGTTCTGCTGGGGTTGTATAATAATATTATAAACAATGATAAATCATCGTCACCTAACCATATTTTTCCGGAACACACGAATAGCACCGCGTATATACGGTAAAACGTGTAACAGCTGTCGTGGTTTTTATTTACTCCATGGCTAAATATCTGAATCAAATCAAAAAACAGGTACTCCAATGAAAATCGAATATATACATGTATATTGCACATGGTTTGTGTACGTAATAGTACCCATGATGATTATTTATTGTGTAATATACTCGAGTTAACTCTTTTTGCATAATACCAAATGGTTATTTCATACGCTCTCATCAAATTAATATTTTTAATTCATATATTATGCATGTTCGCTCGCCGTACGTATGTGTGTGATTTTCTCGCTTTCTCCTTATTCGATCTAATTATTTTCATCATTGTTATATCAACGCGAAAAACCGTTGCCTATTTACTACTACCGCAATGAAAGAAAGTGTTTCGATGTCCGTGTGATAAACACTCTATTGTTAACTATATACTCAGAATCGTTGTGAACGCGTTTAAATCTAGACACATGGGTATTATATAAGAACAAAAAATATAGTTTTTCAATTTAGTGATTTTACCAATGATATTTTTATTCACGAGAATTGTCTTATTAATATTTATTATGGAATTCTGGAAAAATTATTTATGATATATTATTTTTTCTGTACGATCTTTAAAAATTGTCTGCAGTACATTTATCGTAATAATTGTTTATCTATGAATATTATATCCATTTTTACAGCGTACCTAGGAACAATCTTTAATATATAAATAGATCTGGGATTTGACCATGACAATTTACGCGTTTCCGCAAACACGACTATTACTCAGCGATGTTTGCGGCATATGTAATATATTATTATTATCATTGCGTTTAAACCATAAACTCATAATATTAATTCAAAATGTATTTTGATTTATTTAAGATAATACTAAAATATTTGTTGTAAAATAATTTTTAAATCAAAAATATAGATACCATTACACGAGTTCGACACCAATATTTATATTATTTCACTATTGTGGATAAATAGAAATAGCATTATTATATTTCAAAATGACGTGAAATGAATTTAAATAAATAAGCATAAAATAAATTACCTACGTAATTGATTGCGAAAAAAACGCGGTGAATTTATTGTTGGTCCTATACTACCTATCCACAAGTTTCTGGTCGATTATAATATTATAAATGTTTCAATCACGAATCTCACAATGCAACGATAATTATGATGATGATGATGATAATGGTGTGTGTAAATAGATATAATACTACACACATTGTTGTATTGTCATTCCGGTTTCGCGTCAAATGATATTATGCACCCATATATGGGTGATGGCCATCGGAACAGACTAGCACGGAAAGATATTCCGCCATAGCAATAATCATATTGTGACGACCTCGAACAGTCTACATCTGGACTTCCTGCAAGTATCACGTCCGACGATTACACGTATACCTATATAATATAATATATACTATACCATACAATGTACACATATGCTTGTCATGATGGACCATAAAAACGCCGTGTCACTCCGAAAGACGATTAAACAAATATATTATATTTTTTTTCCAGACTTGTCCGAATGTCAGCTGATGCAGATCCCTGACGCAATTTATCTACTTATGCAAAACACGCAGCTGGTTACGTGCGATTTATCAAATAACGTAATTTCAAAACTACCAGTAAAATTTACCGAACGGTTTCCGACTATCACAGGCAAGTATATTAATTCGTGCGACTAAGGTCGACGAATGAAAATTATCCAACTACTAGTATTAATTATTAGTTATGTCAATTGCGTCAAAGTATGGTTAATTTATGTGTTCTATTAAGATGTTATACAGAATTTTACAATGTACATACCTAGCGCATGGACAAAGCGATCTAATAGACAAACAAAATAATACTATTTTATAAAAATATAAAGAATAATAATTCACTCAGTAAATCACTTGGCAATGTATTATTTAATTTTACTCTCTGAACTCGATTATGTTTTTACAGTTCAGCGACAACGATTAAATAATTTTACAAAAACGTTTGTGTCGTCAGATAAATGTACTTTAATTAAAGTTTTAATACATACGATTGCCGCAAAAAAAAAAAAAAACAAACACAGACAGAAACAAAAGACAGAAGCGAAATATTAAAGGTGATATTATGCACGCAGCTATAGGAACCTATATAAAAATAAACTTTTATTAATGCATCCATAAAAGCCGGATAAAACAAAAAAGTTCTTATAAGCAATGCATATTTTTGCTTAAATCTCGCTAAATTGTTTAATTTTTTTTGTATTATTATAATATTTTTACTCATATTTCAATTGATAAATTAATAGCAAATATACAGTCATATAAGTAATAATGAATTATGTTTATAAACTATAAACTTAAGGATTCAAATAGTTATGTGTATCAATTAATGAGCCAAATACTCAAACCTAACCTTATCTAAAATTGTATGAGGGGTTTAAGTTAATATGACGTATTGTATGTTCGAAGGAAGACATGGTTTGATACCCAGTGAGAGTTTGAGTCTAGAGTGGTGTTGTTTGAAACTGTAGATAAATATATAAATATATTTTACAACTAGTTAGTAGTTGTAGAGGTTACCAATGATTTGTATTTTAATATTGATACGTAAATAGAAAACGATTGACATTTAAAGTTTAAACTGTTAGATAGCCAGATGCAACAGTGTTACCGCATTACTGTACGAATATAAAAAAAAAACAGACGATACAATTTTAAACGCTCTTACCATGTTCATAAAATATTTTCAGTAATTATAATAATATAATATTCCTGTACACAAAATCTATACAACCTGTACATTTGAGTTAATGGACTATCTTCGACTTCATTCAGTTAGATGTCATTAAAGTAAAGAGAATAATATAATATCGTATTTGGCTACGTTATTATAAAGTATCATTGTAAGTAGTATATCTATTACTCGGAAATTAATAACTTAAAAATTGTAAGTAGGTAGGTTAGGTACCTGACCTGTTTACACTGAATCAACAAATTTGACAAGAAAACTAATTTATTGAATTTTTCTAGCATGTTTTAACAAAGTAATAATTTAATATTATGAATACTAAAACTATATGCACATAGTTTGTCTAGATATTTTAATACGTCCACAACTAAGTTGACTTACCTACTATAATTACTGTCCAGCATATTATTTGTACGTAACTAAAAGTTGTATCTAACTAAAAATATAAATATACCTATATAATTTATACAATGTGATAGATCAATCACAAGAAAGATTAGGCAAAGTTGGTTTGAATTAGGTTATGTTTAGGCGATCATATGTCATATATTATTGTACAAGGTTGTCCTTTTTATAAGCTCAGTATCCTGATAAACTTCTTTGAGGACGCTTTTTGTCATGTATTTTCAAGTCTATCCTGTATTGATTCCGTTTATTACCTTACCTACTGTTAATTTATAAATTTATAAACTTATTTTAAAAGAAAATTGTTTTTTACAAAATTTTTGTATGACGTTATTGAGTATAGAATACTCGAATCTATACTTTTTAGTTTAATTTTGGATTTTTGTTTTTTTCATACTTATTGTTGCATCACGTTATTGTCGGTGACATAACCCGTACGTAATAATACCTATCATATTATTTACCTACAACTGGCAAATAAATTTCTTCTAGAACACATCAAGTTATTAAATTTAATTAGTTCTTCAGAAAAATATGAAATATTTAATAGTGAATACATGTTAAAACAATTGTAATTAGAATGAATTAACAAGTTTTTTTAAATAGTAAAGTACTTACACGTATAAAGGATTTGATTAAATTTTAAAAAGTATTAATTTAATTTAATTATTTTTTCAAAATTATGTTTTTATTTGTTTAATTTTAATGTTAAATAGTTTAAAAATTATATTTTTTCACAATTAAAAAAATATATATATATATATAACGAATGTTAGTTTAAAATTATTATGATTATAATTTTTTTAAATATGATCATCTTAGGTTAGGTGATTAATTCACGTTACTCTTAAAGATTATGAGTAGGTTGAAGATATACTTCCATATTACTTTATATAAAATAAAAACACCATGGATACAATTTTTATTAAATGTACTAGTATTTATTGTACCTATATCATATAAATTATAAGAATTTGTAATAAAAAACATTTCTTGATCCAAACTTACCATAAAAATACGTTATTATGGCTGAGACATATTGATAACAATTGTAGCTCTCCCCTCTCCTGTAATATCTCGGAATATATTTTTTTTTAATTAAGGGCTTAATAGGCAATATGGTTTTCCAATAAATAATAGACAATAATTACACCCAATATATCTACTTACTAAGTAACTAACTACCTACTATAGTTACCTAAATTTAATATCAAAATATATCACCGACTTAAAAAGCATAAAACGGCTTCGATGTACTTATTTAAGTTAATGATAACGTTTAAGGAATATTTAAACAAACAGAACAAAAAAAAAAAATGAAAACAACTGTGTAACATCTGAATTTTAGGGTAAATTTTAACTTTCGTAATTATTCATCTTAAAAATATTTAATAGGTACATAGGTATAGTACAATACTTACATTAAAATATCGTTTTACTAAAATAAAATATAAGAGTAATAAGACCAATAAAATTATCCAAAGTTATTTTTTCAAATATATAAGTACAAGAAAATTAATAAGATAAAAAATATTTGTCTTAAAATTATATGTTTTTTTACATTTTTTATCTTAACTATCTCTGGTAAAATATCTAGATACAAAAGTGCCAAAAATTACACAATTTTTGTCATGCGTGAGAACTATGAGTAAAATATTACTGTAATGTTATTATCGTTACTATCATCTTGGTAATTAAAAAAAAGTTTTGAATCATCTTGAAAAAAAAAAATGTTTTTTTTTATCTATTTTTAAAAATATTTTTCTCATCATGAATATGAATACCACATATATACTATTCATAATTATTTGCAACCGTCAAGTCTGGATTTAAGCTTATACTGCGAGGCAAAATATGACTAAATATTTCACTAAAGTTTTACTTCTATTTCACATTACTCTATGTACAAATCAGCAAACTAAATGTATAAAATATAAATAAAGCTACGATTATTATGTTGTTAGATGTTATAAAACAAATTTTTTTCTTCTAAATAACCAATAATGGCAACCATAAATATTTAAATATTCAAAGTTCATGTTTAATTCACTTTCTATAGGTTGGATTCTACTTTTAATGCCTACCAATGAGTACCAACGAAATTATTAATGCACCTTTTATTCATATTAGTGCAACCTTACATACCTAAAAATAACATATTGGTGCCTACCTATGTATACATTCGTAAACTAGTTAATATATTATAAATTATAATATAAATTAAAATAAATCATTAATTTAATCATTTATTTAGATTATAGATTAAGATTTATTTATATAACGCTCTTAGTTTTATGCAAGTGTGTATATTAAATTAATTTATAATTTTTACTTTTTTTGTTTGTCTGTAGAGTTAAATTTGTCTCATAATCAAATCAGTAAACTGCCGGACCAACTATCTGAAATGAAGAATCTTAAAAAGTTGAACATTTCTTATAACTCGTTTGTGGAGTTGCCAGAATCAATTGCTCATTTACCAGAATTAACTACTTTAATCGCTAACAATAATTTTATTATTGGTGAGTACAACAATAAATTGCATTAATTAAAATTAGGTTATTTAAAAAAGATAAATATAAAATGTTTACTTAAACATTGATGTTTTAATGTTATAAAACATGTTTATAACATAACATAATATATTATAGGATAATATTGATATGAATAAATAACCTCGAAAATATAAATATGCAACATATTGATTCAGTGTATGCTTTTTGTTGTTCCGGTAATTTATAACAGTTTTCATTTGAACTCAGACAATATTTGAATAAGTGTTCTAACTATTCTTGTTTTGAAAATATATAAATCTTTACAGCATAAATAAATATTGCTGTCATTAATTTTAAATGTCTTGGTGATTCCTTTCATCATTATTTTTTATTAAAATGTAAAGTAAAAAATTTATTTACACTAGTAAAATGTTATCAAAAAAACTAAAATCAACAAATATAAAAAAAAAAAAAAAAAAATACAAATTGATACAGAGAAACATAATTTACCATAGGTAATAATAACTATATTTTATGATTGAATATGGCCTTAGTTAGTAAATATTAGTATTTATACTACAGTAGACACATTAAACAAAAATTACTTAAGTTAAAAACGTATGCACATATAAGATGTCATTATATTATTTAAATAATTATATTGATTCAGTTTATCCTTTCACAATACATACAACGGTTCAATAGGACACACTTACTACATATACATTTAAGAGTAAAAAAATACGGCTTCACTATGTATAAGAAATTTGAATGTTTACAGCCTATGTATATCCGACTATATGATTTATATTATTACCTATCAATATCAATTCCAATTAGATAATATGTTTATCGTGTTGATGTAATAACAAAATTTGTATACCTATCCAACACATTGAATCATATAATACATAAATACAGAGCAAAGTATATAACACGGTATAAATTAATATTAATAGATGTATTAAAAAAAAAAGAAAGAAAAAATAATATTGTGTTATTATATACTTGCATTAACTCGTTACAGATGCAATTTATTGTTACCGTTCATCATAAATGTATGTCATTAAATAATATAACTATTAATACTATGTTTGTGATTATACATTTTAGATGTCAATATTAGGACATTGGAATCATGTTTGAAGAACTTGGAAGATATTGATCTCAAGGATAATCCACTTAATACTTCAACGGTGGATGCGCTGGAACAAGAACTGCATTTTAGGGTAATGTTCACACCCCCCACCGACGAAGACTGGAGAGATTTAGACAACTGATTAACAAACACATACATTTGACAATACAGAAATATATTTTTTAATTAGCTAATAAAATGTTTTTATTCATTTTTATCATTGTTTTTTTTTTCTTATCATTATTTTTTGTATATAGTTTTCAGTGGCTTGTTTGCTCCGAAATAACAATTCAAAATAATTATTACATAAAATAAATTGGGTCCCTACCCACATATCACTGCATTTATGCCATCGTTATTTTACACATACATAATATACATTAGTTTTTTGTATTTACACACTGAATATCGTTATAATATTGTTTTGTATACAAGCATAACAAATAAATAAATTAAATACAAATAAAACTAAATAAGAGTGTTTTTGGTAGTAAATATAATGTAGATTATTATTATTATTAAGATAACTATGGTTAAATTTACATTATATTGTACATAAACCAAAGAGATTATATTTGTAAAAAATGACAAAAAAAAATACAAGTTATAAACGTCGAAATTATGTCGGTCGCATGAACATGTTATTACCTAAATTTTTATATTACTTACATAATAATAATAAAAAACACTGTTCTACTATTTGTCTATAAAGTATTAAAAAACCTATCGAATAATTATTATTTTGTCTTTTGTCAAAAATTATACTATCTATTATTTACTCCTTTTCTCTCTCCCCTCACTCACTATCTCACACTTTTATAGACATAACTATATTTCATCACGCTCATCACGCTCACTCTGGAGTTAAGCATTTTCCCATTAAATGGCACGGTCATAAAAAAAGTTAATTTTGTTTTAATTATTTCTATAAATATCACCAATGACAAAATCATATTAATCCAACATGTACAACACAATATATATATATAATATTTACAATAATATAATAAAATATACAGTACAGTCACTTTTATTACGCACAAAAATTGGATGGTAAAATGTTGTCCAACACAATATAATATAGTCACCGACCCGACTTGTTGATTTCTCACGTAGTTTCGGTCATTAGAAACAACAAAACAATTTGCTAAATAAAGTTAACGAATGACTAGAAACTATTTCATTTATAATAATAATAATAATAATAATAATAATAATAATAATAATATAGTAATAATAATAATAATTTATTACCCATTTTTTTTAAGAGTCCGTCAAAATAAAAAGCGACAGCGCTTGGTTTCGGAAAATTTATTAACACACACGTACCGAAACTAATATCACGTCAGCGCATTTTTATTAAAACTAAAGAAGAAAATTTTCAATTAAAAAAAAAAACCGTGCGGTCATGATATTATTAAGTATATAATATATGCGATGTATATGATAGATATTTTTCATTTTACTATAATATAATTTACAGGCACATCAAAGGTTCTTATAAAACATTTTTTTTTTTTATTAAATTGTTTATTTCGCCACACAGAATATTTATAATATTGCCGTCGTACTACGATTCGTATAGTCTATTTTTTATATTAGAGATTGTTTTCGGGGGGAAAAAAAACGCTTATTGACCGCGACGACGACTGCCTCATATCCCCTCCTACTCCCAAACCCCCTCAGTAGAAGAATTTGTAAAAAAATCATAACCTTCGTAATAATATAACTACCTCCCTGGACCGAATAGAAATAATCATTGCCCCAATCGTGTAAAAAAATAAAAAAAACATTATTCGAAATGTAATCGTCAATTTAATGCCAATAAGTAGAAAAGGAGAAAAACCATCGAAAAACGCTTTTTGTTTCTCTCATAAATATTCTAAATAAGCACAGCACAAACGTTATAATATTATATTATTCGCATTCGAACACATCGCGGTACCTACCTACATAATATGACACGAATTATCCACCCTCGTCGATAAAAGCAAAGTAAGACATTATATTTTTATACTTATCATAATATTATCAACATTAATTATTATTTAATAATATCCACGCTATCGGACGTTGTAATAATCGTGTTTTCGCCATGGTTGGGATACCCACAATTTCTGTTTTTTTTTGTTTTCCAAATTCAATATTCTTGTTATATAATATTATATCGTAAATCATAATAAATATATGCAGGTAATACGACAAGTTATTTGAAATAATAAGATTCGTTGAAAGCACAAGTCTCTGGACTGTAAAACCGATTTGCCGGCACACGGTATTCGGACAACAATTATGTATTATCAGCTATATTATAATATCATCATAGTTACGTTTACGATGCGATGGTATATAACATGTTATTATTTTACTATATCAAGGTTAATCATTGTGTCGGCTAGAAAATTGGACGTGTGCTTTCAGCGGAATCTTATACACGCATAATGTTATTAAAAATTAACAGATAAATACGTACCCCGCGTACGCACAATTACAATAAAAATAAGAAAAAAAAAATGTTCAAATTAACTATATCACTAAATAATAAATATATGTATAAAAAAAAAAAATGCAATTATATATTACACACTTATTACACACGTGAGATGTAATTGTTTATCACATGATGAATACACGCGGGGATTCAGATTTTATAAAATATTAAATACATAGGTATTAGAAGACTGTTCGAATGTGTATAAATGTGTGTTTGTGTGTGTGCGCGAGTTGTTTTTCTTTCTTTATAAAACACTAATTTATTATCATTTATATAATAATACAATTAAATTATATGTACCTATACATAAGACGTGTGTGTGTGTGTGTGTGTGTGTGTGTGAGAGAGAGAGAGTGTATATTATAAAATATACATATACGAACATATATATTTATATATATATATATATATATATATATATATAACATAATATAGTGTTTTCAGCGGTCTCTGCAATGAGTAGCACCTCGTATATTATATTATTACACAGATATAATATTATTATAATATTAAACGGTGAGAGACGTCTTTATTATTATACTATTGGCTTAAAGTCTGTTTGTCTACGTGGCTCAAACATGGTACCATGGTCAGACTCGACAGACTTTGAATGTTGTCTACTTGCGGGAACTCTGTTCTCGGCAAATACCTGAAAAAAAAAAGGTACAGAATTATAATACCTATATATAATTATTGCATATAAAAGACGTAATGAAAAAAAAATTCACATGATTTATATGTATTATGTTATGATTATGTTATGTATGCACGTTGCATATACATGCGATGTACTGGCTTGTAAGTCAAAACAAAGGTCATGTATTATATTGTAATTAAATATTATCGAAATGTCATAAAATCGATATGTTTTTATATAATATTATTAATACTATGTTCGTGTAGCACCGCAGTGATAAAAAGTATCAAAGAAAGTTAAAAAGCAAATTTTTTATGCACTCGGCATATATTATTAAAATCTAGCCGATCTTGTGTTCAAATGTTATCTTTTATTTAAATATAACTATTTACTATTTTAGTAGAAAAATGTACAATCTTCATAAACTGAAAATTGCAAAATTCGTTCAATGAAACTTTTAACAACAGTATTATGAAGTTAAGTTAATAAAACTCCAGCAACTTTTCAAAATGTTTGTACTTTTGAAAATAAAAACTTTCGAAATGATTTAAAATTGCTAGTATTGTCTCAAATATCTCAAATTTTATAAAACTTCTTCCCTAACCTATATTAAGTTTCTAATTGAAAAACATTCTATTTTTTAAATTTAAATTTGAATTCCAATGAAATATATTCATTAATCATTACATTATTTACACAATTAACGACAATATTAAAATCCATATTAATTTTAAATTATATAATTTTGGGTTTTATCAATTTGAATACAATAGATACTTAATATATTAAATCTTAATAAATTATTCCTGTATAATTTACGCAATATTATAAACTTTTCAAAAATATTCCGAACAACAGCTATCAGAAAATTTGTCGACAATATGATTTGATATTTGATAGAGTTGTGCTTGAAATTAACTGCATAAAACACTGCGACACCTATTTTTATACAGTATTGGTATAGATGTAAGCAAACAAATTATACAACTTACAGGAACCGTATACGGACGGTGGTGGCGTCATTGGAAGGCGACATATATCTAATCGACTGTTAATGTCGCGCACGAGAAAATTTTGAATAGGTAGAACGTTTCAAAAAATTAACATATTTAAAGTGAATTTATTATGGCACGTGCAGTTCCTATATCGTATTTTATATTATTACGTCTATAGCATTTAAAATGGCCCCGGAATAATACGAGTGCCTAAATAAATATGTATAATATATATGTGTGTGTGTGTGTGTGTGTGTGTGTGTGTGTGTGTGTGTGTGTTTGTTTGTACGAGGCGCGGCGATACTGTTTTTCCACAACCAGTTTCGCTATTAAATTCTTCAGCATCTCGATATGGCCCGGTATCTGAAATCTTTCGGCTTCTCCTCAAACACAATTCGTTTTTATTTTCTTCAAGACTCGATAAAATGCATATGTATATGTATATATAATATATACATATATATAGCTCACCTCGCTTCCCCACAATATAAGTACACACACACACACACACGCTATCGTATATTTATGACTTTATTATAATACTGGAGCCAGATTAAAATATTTTTTAAAGTGATGTTTTGTTTAACGTATAAACCGCTCACTTACATTTTTGGTAGATTTCTATAGTTTTAATACAATAAAATATATATGTATTGCGATTTGTAAGTTATATATACATGTGTTGTGCTTATGTAGTGTGAAGGAACGATTGGCGAATTCACGTTTAAGAAAAAAAATATCAGTGTAGTTACTATACGTGGCTATATTATGTGGAATGGAAAAGATTATAGTAGAATTGTACGTCCATACTCTAATATTAGGTATAACTACGTGTCTTCAGGGGCGTATAAGGGAGAGGTGACGCATCTGATGATAACATTAACGGATGGCTGCTACTATAATAAGAGCACACTGTCGTGTCACGACGAATAGGTATTTGAAATTCCGGCAGTTAATATAGTTTTTCTCGAACTGTCTACCGTGGTAAATGGACAAATTGATATACTATTGGCGACTTATATATTATATATATAGGATTTTGTCGGAGAATAAAAAACATGAGTTGTGCAGACTCGTAAATAACTTCGATAACATAATCTTATATAATATATATATATATATATAACTAAGCGTACTTTCCGACGCTAGTTTCCGGATGGGTGACCACCTGGGAATTTTAACAACACATATGCCATGTCCTATCTAACCATAATCATCGTGATAAAATATTATTTAGCTATAATCTCTCTTAATATAAAAAAAAATAACTAAGGGTAATGCGTATATGTATACGTACACATACTTCGAGGAGACACTATTACATCTCGTGACCGAGTCTACTTCGGACGAAGACGTGGAGAGGGACGTGAGGCCAGACGCAGAACTGGACCTGTGAGGCTGCGACATCTTCCCACATTCCGCGGTTGACGTCCATATCGTCCGGTTGGGAGGTCCCCTGATGCACTTCTGGTAGATCTCTCGTTCCTGCGGAAAACACCATGACAGTTTATTAAACAACGCTATAGATATAACCAGACTTAATATAATCCAACATACCTACGATATATACGTTGTGCACACACGTTTCGTACACATAGCATTTTGTTGGGATTATAGCGGTAAACTAAATTTTTTACCACCCCTATGATTAGACGTGTTGTGGACCGACTAACAGCGAATAAAAGCCAACGTGAGCAAGTTAACTGTGAGTTTCCACACTACGTATATGCCTAATATAGTATTATACTATTTATATAGTATGTATATTGTTAATTGAATAACTTTATTAAGAACTATATTACTGCATTTTTTTATAGCATTTAATTCGTATTAACTTTGAAACTGTAATAACTAGTAGCCTAACCTATAATATAACCCAATCCTCCGCTGAAAAAGACTCGTGTGTCTCAATTCCTGTTTATGTCGTTTAAGAAATAGATAGATAATATTTAAACCATACTCCTAGTTATTGATTGGATGGTTTTTGGGTTTCAAAATAATGAAAATATGAATTATTAATGTACCGCACGACTAACCAAACGGTGATGCGCTCTTATATGTGTTTATACTTAATACTAGGAGAGCCGCTCCTATTCTGAACGGCGTCAGTGGTATTTATAACTGTATACGCCGACAAAGACGATTAACGACATTTATTATTATTAATTAAACGGGTACCACCGAACACACCAGATAAGTCGATGCTATTATTGTTGATAGTGCCATTGAAATAGACGAGGTGGAATCTTTTTTTTTTAAATTTTAGTTTATACGCCACATAAAAGAAATAGAAGAATTGTGTCGTTTTCGTTGTTCAAAGCGAAAAAAAAATTGTATTTTATGATCTCGTGTTAGTTTTTCTATCATAGTATCATATCACCATCTGCTGCAGGAATTTAGCCACATTATACGCGTATATACAGGGTAATTCTGGATTCCCCGAGTATATCCACTTCTATTTTTATATCTTTAAAAATGAATTTATTAAAATTCTAAATTCTAGAACATTTAAGTATATCAATTAATTGATCATATTTTATAATACTATTATTAGATTAGATATATTATACAATTTACGGAGTGTCCTGTGACGATACCCGCTTCCGTTTTTCAAATAAAAATCACCATTTGTCTAATAAGTTATTTAAATTGTTAATTAGATGACTTTTTGAAAACATTTATGTATTTAAATCGAAAATGCAATGGTTAATTTTTAAGTTCTTTAACATTAAGTACTAAGGATAATAGTTTCATGAAAATGGGTTTGGAAGATATAAATGTAATAATGATTTGAATGTATTAGTAATTAAAATTATTGTATCGCCGTTTGATATTATTTTAAAACATTACACAATTTTGTGTATTACATATTTAATAAAACCATTTTAAACAACTAGATTATCCTCAGTTAACTAATAATAGCTTAGAAACTGCTCGTTAAAAATGTTAAATGTTATTTTGATTTATTTTCGAAAAAAAACCTAATCTGGTTAACAATTGTATTAAAAAATAAGTTCACGTCATCACAAAACACTACTAAAAATGGTATAAAAATGTAAATTGTTGAAAACAATTATAGTATTACACTCAAAAGTCACAAAAATCAGAATTTAAATAAATTCGTTATCGAAGGAATAACGAAAGGGCAAACAATAACCATGTTTGACGAATCATTCCGCATACAATATAATATCAGACAGCGTAGAATATAATATTACAAGTGTAGGAAAACATTTCCGAGAACGAGACGCCATCAGCTCATTGCTCGTGTGACGATATCGGGGCTTTTGTTTATATATATAATGTCGTGTTATTAGATAACAATAAGACGTATATAGTAACTATTAAAGTGTTTTAGTTTATATTATAAAACGACATTGATAATAATATCATTGTAAACGTACTTGTTCGGAATTCCGCAAATGCAACTTGGCCATGCTGCCGTACGGGTACTCCTCGCCGTCCGGCAAATGGATTCGCGGCGGCATGTCCAACTCCAGGTCCGTCCGGACCGAGTGCAACCGGACTTGCCGGTCGTGTTCTCGGGACAGCCCGTTATTGCTTCGCATCGTCAACATCTATGGTGAAACAACGCGATAAATATCATGTACAACGAAAATGCATTTGTACGTAATAATAATAATTACGAGTTATTATTGTAGTATATTTGTTATATCGATTGTTATGTGAACGACAAGGACGCGAATCGCAACACGCGAAAATATATTGCGAACATTGTGGTAAAAACGTTATTGTAAATAATTACTACTGTTTATTAACGACACACATCGCTGCAGGTCGCGAGTGCAATAGCATTTGACTGCGGGACGGTAATATTGCTGGACGGCAAGCGCGCGTATTACGACTATATTTTATCGACGAGACCCGCGCGAACGTCGTCGGTACGCGTATGCCGCGGCTTTACGTTGTACGTATGATATTATGTTAAACGGCGCCGTCGAAAGCGGTATGATGTCGTGACGATCACATTACGATTTCGGCGGTGAGCGCGAGTACGCGGAGGCAGGTCGTCGTTGTTCACGACGTCCGAAGAGACCGGGCGGCGCACACGCGCGTCACAAATGCGCGATCGCGTCGTCACTGCCGACCACCGGAAACATTTCAAACCGCACTTTTTTCCCCGATACGTGCGTGCGACTACAACTGTTATTATCATTATCGCACCGGTACGTACATAATAATGACAATAATAATAATAATAATAATAATAATAACAACACAATGACGATATTATAATAATAATGAAATATTTTTATTATAATAATATATTGTACGACGCGCGTGTGTGCACCGACGACGCCGGCGAAACGTACACGCCCGAGTAAAAACCGTTATGCTCAAAGGTCCCTCCGCGCGATAAAAATGTGTGTACGTACACATATATATATATATATGTACGTACACAAACATATATCGTCCTTTCCCTTTCGGCGGTGGGAAAACTCGGCGGCGGCCCCGCGAGATGCGACGCGTCCCGCGCCGAGGGAGCGCAGTGGCCCCTGCAGCAGACAATGAAAAGGGGGCACACACGCACGCGCGTTCGTGCGAGCGTGTGTGTGTGTGCGTGCGCGCGCGCGCGTGTATTTCCTATAATCTCCCTTTCACACGACCGTTTATTTTACTCTTTTTTTTTCCCTCTTATTTCGATCCCTCTGTCACTCTCTTCCCCGTTTTTTTTTTCTCCGCTCTCCCCGTCAGTCAAAATTCGTCATATTTCAGTAATTTCTCTGTGTGTGTGTAAACGGATTCGTCTGCAGTAGTATTACTGCGACGACAATAATATAATATCACGAATATCATGCATGCGCGCGTACGCACGATTAAACCGTGTTCGGAATTCTATCGTCGCGCACTGTTCCGCTCAGCCTCGCCTCGTGTCACGGAGGAAAAACGTCTGGGACAGACTGGACGACGATCAGGTCACCGCGTATATATAAACAATATACGAGGATGTACGCTATACAGAGCGATCGTTTAACGCGAAACACTTGTGTGTTTCGAGGGGTCGGTGTAAATACGATCTATGACTAAGGTCCAACTATTTTTAAAAATATGTTGTATTACGCTAATTATCGAAAACGGAGAAATTGTATTAACTGTATTATAGTTATATAATTATTTTGTTTTTTCAACTAACCGACGTGACAAAAGCCATCAAATAAAATAAAATAACAACAGATGTATCGATAGCCCCGCATTGAATGGATTTTTGTGCGCATTAATGCATCGCTAAATAAAACACTCAATTAGAAATCAAACGATGGGTACTCGCCAACAAATTTAAATAATAATATACTATTGCTTATCTTATCGTTTAAAAATTGATTTGACAATAAAACGTTGTAATCTCTCTAAATCGTTATAAACCAGTTAGAAGCAATACAATATATACATGAGCAGTATATAGTAACATAATTGTCGTTGAAGTGTCTGCTTATTTGATCTTGAGCTTACTATTTTATCACAAGGTGATGGTATTATTATTTAAAACGGAAGCCTAGGACTTTTTCAAAGCATATAATTATATTAACTTTTAACTATACAATACGTTGAACACACTGACCTCGTATGGTAGCAATGAGCTAGAAGAATCTATTAATATTTCTTTCGAAAACTGTGTTATACAACTTCACAATTAGATCGATTTTTATAATATATTTAATATTAAAGCTGAATATATAATTTTGTAAGTACCTATATACTGTATGTATGCTACCGTCAAACATGTATATATTATACATTTTATTCAAATATATTTTAAAGAGCTGAGTGAATTGACAGTTTTATACTATATAGTATTATATGCATTAGTTAACAAATATTTAAACAATTATATACGCGAGTAAATGTATATATTTGATGTTTTAATGTCTAATGCTTTACCCGCTAGAGATTAAAATGTTGTAAAGAATATTATATTGAAGGGCAAAGCAACTACCAAAAAAAGCTTATGTATTATAGTATAAATGTATTCGATTTTTTTCTTCGCACTTGGATTATATACGATACATCTTAAAAATGAACCAGATCAAAGTTAATAGTTGTCAAGTGCTTTTAAGTTTTAAGATTGCAAAAATGAAGTATATAGAATAGAAGTATTTCAGCTACGTTTTTTAGATTCTTAAAACATACCCAAATGCACTCATTATTCGGTATTACGACAATCATTTTATGAAGTACTCATATATTGAATAGAATAAAATTCGTTTTTCAGATAAATAATAAAATCATTTAAATGGCAAATATTAGTTCTTAAACATTAAATAATTTATATTAGTTTGCGATATATAACGCACACAGACACGTTTATACACAACTAAAATGTATTTCTTCGTGTCATTATACAACGGAATTCTTGCAATTAAATACAGTTGTGTAGCTTTGAATAGACATAAGCAATAAAAAGAAAAAACAGGAATTAATGAAATAATGATAATATTGTAAAAGTAATATAATATAATTTTACGCTCAAATTCCGTTAGATTTTACAATAATTGCATTTTATCAATTATTTAAAAACACTGTAAAAGTTATACATGTTCATTAGTAACTGACAACTTGCAAAGTTCTGATGTAATTAAGTAATTATTTTCAATAAATAAAAGCGTTTTGTGTACATCGAATTATATGCGCTAATTTATAAAATAGCAAATCATCATTTCCTTTGACATTACCTATACACGACTATATACGTGAAAAGAAAATTGATGTTAAACGTATAGACGATGCTAATTTTGTCAAACCATCAGGAGTCGTTCGCCGAAGAGTAAAAAGGTGTAAATTTAAAATTAAAAAAAAAGAAGTAATTGATTGTCAAAAAAACTCGTTTTATGGATAAACATATGGAACTCGTTTTGTAACAGACAACACACGTATAAAATAGTCATATTCATATGTATATGTATTAAAAAATATTAAACGCACAATGTTTATGGGAAAAACTGGTCAAAGTTGGTCAAGTGTTTAACCGGTAGTAGTTTTTATTTCGCCGGTACTGCAATATATATATATATATATATATATAGTTTCTAAATAAAGTTACACGACGCGCATCGAACGTCGAATTAAGTCCGTGTAAGGTTTTTTCTCAAACGTTAGGTAGCGTATTTTTCTACGGTCCACTCTGTATTAAGTCTTATAGACACACGCCGCAGTCGATAAACGCCAATCTAAGATTTAAAACGTCGTCTATCGCGAATGAATTCATATGATGGCGGAGAGCTACAATCTCTAATCGCATAGCTCTATCTACATAATATCCGCGTGCAGCCGGAAACCGGGGAGACGAGCGCGTGTACATTCCTATACATTACGATTTTCCTCTCGTGGTGGTAATACGGAATACAACATGTACATATACACTACTGCCGGGGGGCACGGAAAGTATGGGAAGGGGTGGTCTAGCAGTAGTGGGAGTGGGACGCGGCGGCGGAGGAAGCGTCGGTGACTAGTTCGTCGTAGCCGTCGTCATAGTCGTACAATAGGAGAACGGCGGCGGCGGCGGCGGCGGCGGCGGCGGCGGCACGCGTGTGAATCTGGGACGACCCATTTTAAACTTGGCACCACCGCAAACGTCGCGCGCGGCCCTTCGGCACGCCACACACAAAAACACACACACACCATATTAATATAATATAATAAATATATACATATAAACGCACACACGCATACATCTAAATACGCGTGTGTATACGTATATATATATACACATACATACATACGGTCTAACGGTCTACGCTATTATGTACACGAGCGCTAGCCATATGACCCTATCATAATCAATACATTTGAATTCAACCGCTCGGGCGCGCTACGTTGCCAACACGACTGCGGTGAATAAAATGAGCGTGTGCGGTGGCGGCAAACGGTACGCCGCCGCCGCCGACACCACGCGCTATGGCCCACCGCCGCCTAGGACGCCTACAACAACAACAACAACAAAAGCCGAGTTGACTAGACGAGCGAGCGACCGACCGACCGACCGACCGAGCAGGCCATCGGGGTGGAGAGGGTGCACTTACGGCGGTTCGCGAGGACGTGCTGCTACTGTTACAACAGCTGCTGCCGCCGCTACGACGTGCACCGTTCGTAGTCGAGAGCGGTGGTGGCGATGCGATGATAGCCGCCGTCGTCGTCGTCGTCGTCGTCACAGCCGCTGCCGCCGCCGCCGCCGCCGCCGCCGTCGTCGTAGTCGTCGTCGTCGATTTTTTCTTCTTGGTCAACGGTGGCGGCGGCGCGGTAAGCCTGCGGTGCGGCGGCCCGGGCGCTGCCGACAGACAGGGCACGGACGCGTTGTATTGTTGATTGTAGTGATGCAGCACGCAAGTGAGCAGCCCGACAGTACCCAACACGACCACCGTCACCACCATCAGTACCATCACCGTTCCAACTGTGAACAATATACCAATATAACGGATACTATTCGCACATTATAGTGGCCGGACGGAGAGAGCGAGAGCGCGATGAGAGGAGAGTGATGTGGCGAAGGAGTGTTATGCCTCGCGAGACAGCCGCAGCGGCAGTGGCGATGACGAGACAATAACGATTATTGTAATATCGCGTTGTATTGTTTTTGTGGCATACTGAATAATAATCGCGTTCAACCGAAAAATAAACAAAAATAAAATAGAACGCGTGTAATAACACCGGAAAATAAGATAAAATTTGACGTGTAAGTAAAATTTAAGAAAACTTCAATGTGCTGTTTACGATCAAAATGTAAACATTAAAAGTGCAATGCGGAAAAAAATTCAAAACAATAAATAAAATCGTTAATTGAAAAACCGAGAAAATCAAACCATGTCATTATTCATGATTAAAGATTAACAAAAAACCTACATGTACCACCTATAACGTTAGAAAAATGTAATACTTATAAGTATTGAATGTATAAGACGTATATTAGTTTATTTCAGTAACACAAATAATTATTATTACATTTACGTTCATTTTTATTGGTACGGAACTGGAGTTGTGTGTATAGTTTAGTCGTTTAGTGTAAAGTTAAAAAATTATTGAAAATAACCTAATAACCTGCCATAAACTCTATGTTACATAGTTCTTACATCACAATGTAATTAATTATGCTACAATTAATGACCAAAATAATTTAGTAAAAATTCATTTTATAGTTTCTAATGTAATTATAACGTTAAAAATAGCAGACAAAAAAAAATAAAATAAAATCTGAAAACATAATAACATTAAACGGAAAAAAATATAAAACTTATAACGTTTAAATACCTGAAAACGTAAAAACGATAATATATTTTATTTAAACCCTGATAATGACTATAATGTGCACATAATATATTATAATTGTTTTAGGTACGTATATTACCTTCAAAGAAATTCATATTCATAAAACAAAATTATTCTGTTTGTTACCGTCAGTTTTTTATACAAATAACATGAACAGTTTAAAAATAAATAAAAGTTAAAAATATCAAAAAAATAATTATTTAAAGAAAAATTACTTTAAACAACGGTTAAATGATAAAAAAAAAATAATGTAATAATAAGTTTATATTATATACTAAGCTCGCTTGTTATTTTTTATGCTTTAGTTTTTTTTTTTTAAGAACTTTTTATTTTATTATTTTTTTAAACATTTATCTCGTGTATATATGTCCAATGGTCGTGCTGAGGTAGGTCTCGGATATCACAATTATCGTTGAGGGGAGTGTTTATTACTATTAAGGCATGAGTGGCGTGCAATTGTTACGGACGTTTAGTGCTCGCTGAGTCTATTTGTTAAATACTCGTCTACTACAATGCCGCGTCGTACGAATTACAATAATAATAACGTAATAGTTATACGAGAACGTTTCTGTGTACACACTACAAACGATTCACAATTACGTTACATTCGAAAATTTTGATTTCTGCAACTAGTTAACTGGTCGAGTATGTATTATTATAGAGAGAATATTGTATATTTTATTATTTTAATATTTATAGACGCTGTGGACGCGTCGGGAAAAAATTCAAATTGTTACGCGCGTGTACACAATTATATACACGCAACAATGAGGCCGCATTATAATATTTAACACCTACGCATAATACATACATATCGGCATATCGCGGGAAACTGTGTTCGGGGGACAATAGAAACGCGGATAAAGAAACTGTACCAGGACTTTTACTATAATAGGATAGTATAGGCGTATAATAGTTACCTCCAACCTGCAGTTACGGCATGCGTAAGAGTCGTAGGTTGACAAAATAGAAAAAAATACAACTCTGAGCAAATGATAATCATTCGTATAGGTACATCTAATATGTATATTATCTATTTATAATAACAATATATACATATATATATATATATATATACAATTTGATAAAAAGACTAAAAAAGAGTTAAGCATACGCCTATATACCATCGTTATAATATCGTAAGCAAAATATTCGCATAAGTTCGTCGGCATAATATGTTTTTATTATTGTTTATTCGCATGGTTCGTACGGTGTGCTGTCTAGAACCAATCCGTCCTTGAGTTTTTTCTATCCCAGTCGAAATAATAATATTCAGAGATAGAGAGAAACTATGCAAACACGCAGCAATAATATGTAATATACATAATGTATATCAATTATAGTTAACATAATATTTACGTATGATACGAGTAGGACATAGTAGATTGAAGGTGCTTGCAGTCTACATGTGTGAGCTAAAAATAATACGCAGTCGATTCTCGGGGTAACTCAAGTCTAGATAAGTCAACAAAATTCTCAACATCACGAAAACAAAATGCATTTACATACCGCCGTGTGACATGACCAATATCTGATACCCGTTGAAATGTCTTTACCCTATTCAAATAATTATTTTTATCATAATAATTTATAACGGTGATCTGCATTGATCAATAATATATTTTTTTCCCCATCCCGTTATTCCAAACACAAATATTATTTCAGTGAATGTTAAATAACACATCACGTGTACCTAATTGTATAGATGTATAACATATTATATTATTATACTGTCATAACACCAAAATGCTGCAATCGCATACTCTATATATCGACTATAAGGTATATATATAATATATATAGGCGCGTATATATTATTACCGTCCTTTATGGGTCACTATTCTGTATAATAACAATATAACAAATCAATAATACACTTTGTCCCCGCACATACTGCAGCTGTATACGAGGTGTCTATTATAGTATAATTTTATATAAGTACTTATTATAAGCATACATGCGACAGAAACCGTGTACACACTACCGGTGTCACTCAATAGCATATTATTTTGTATCGTGTAGACTGAAGAATGATTCCCCAACGTACAACATCCATATACTCTTTCAATTTTGGTGATATATAGCCATATAGGTATACAATATACAAACATTTTTGTAATTCAAAGTATAAATAAATACAATTTCAGTGATTTCTAAAGTACGGTATACCTATATTGTGTAAATGCACAAATATAATAAACACATTATCACATAGAATACTATGGTACACGAAGGCTAAGTTTCAGAAAAGTTAAGATACAGTGACATCGCTGACGTTCAAATAAAAAGCAGTAAATATATTTTTTTTCAAAATGTAGGTTCATATAGATTAACTTTGTATTTAAAACAGCATAGTTTTAGTAAATTAACATCGACCCAATACAAAAATGTCATTTCTTAAGAATCAATAGTAGTACTTATATTATGTTATATGAGAAACCAGCAAAGCACGTAAAAAATTGTATTCTTTAGGTACTCCCAGCAGTAAGGTGAAAAAAAATGACTTGGCGTGCCTCTTGATATGAAACGCTCATGCACAATATAAAATAAAATATTATAACACGCCCAGACACGACCAGCCGAAACCGCGGCACGTGGTCCTTGTCATTAATATATTATGAAATCTGCTGTGAGCTGTTGTTTCTTGCCGCGAATCGCATATCGATCTCGATAACAGTAATTTTATTTTTTTACTGGTCTAGTCTTATCATATTATACACCACCTATTTTTGTACGCAATTAAGAAGATACTGTAGCCCATTACATATTACACCATCACGTCACCATATATGTATATTGTATACAAAAAAGTATTAATCCATCTTTATTTCGTCGAATATTGTGAACAAAATAATAAAACGTCATTCTGCTTATTAGTTTATAATTTGTATGTATATATTCGGTGTGAAAGAAAAAGAGAGTGGATTGGAAAACAATAGAGTGTATAGAATTTTAGAGTACTTACATAAAAGTAAAGTTTTTATTTCCATCTGTTATTCGACGAAAAAAGAAAAAGCACTACAAACGACTATCGCGACGAATTGCCGAAGAACACTTTTTTAAAGTACATCGATGCGTGAGTGTTCGACAGTATTGCAGTCTATAAAGTATAATGTATATATACATTCGATATTGTAATTCTTTTTTCGGAAAGAAATGGACGTGAAAATCTAATTTGTATGTTACTCCGTAACTCTTCTTTTTCTTTTTAATACAAAACGAATTCGAGAAAACCCCATTAAACGCGACGAGCACAACACTTATATGTATATGGTGCGTCAAAGGAAAAAATAATAATATGATCTCGGAAATAAAATAAAATTTTAAAAAGATTCGAATCTCGGATTTCGTTTGTAACATATGTATACAATCGTACACGCACACATACATCTTTTTATAATCATAATACTGCACGTTAAACCACAGAAAATAAGATATTAAAAGTTTTAATGTTTTTAAAAATATTTAAAAAAAATAGTTTATCTATCCATCAGCACATCATCGTCATATACTGCTATTATTAAAAACATTACATTTCAATAAAAAAATGTACATACCGTTATTATTATTACTATATTAGATGAGTTCGCTTGTACATATATTTTAGAAAACTATAACAAAATTAATTTTCAACAACCTGTTGAGGCTATTTCAATAAATTGATTTTCGAGCTAAATATTTAACTATATTGACTATATTTTAATCCTTAACGTATTTTACTTTAAAAAAGTATTAATTATACTTGTGAATTCTGATTTTCCAGCCAAAATACTACAACAAAAATGTATTACTTTCTTACTTTACTAAAACTGTTAAAACTGCTAAAAACTGTGTAAATTATATAATTGAAAATATCGAAATATAAATAATATTATCTACACGTCTTCGATTTTTATATAATAAATAGGGTACCTATCTACATCTTTTTCCGTGTTAGTCCTTGTGAAAGTTCACATCTACCTATAATTTTTATGTACTATTCTCTATGGCTCTATGCCGATGCCTATAACTTAAAATTTAGGTACATATCCTCATAAATATTAAATTTAAATTAATAATCCTTTTTTAAACTATTAAATATAAATTAAAACTATAAACTAGGAACTATTGAATATTTTTAACACAAAGACAAAAACTTAATTGTTTTATTTCAAATTTTGGTAAACTATATAGAGGATATTAAAAAAAAATTGTTAAATATAATTAGAATCTTAAAAAAATAAAAAATGAATAATTTAATAAACATAATATAGAACATCAAACGTGGTAAAAAAATATAAATGCATACTACCTAGTTAATACAAGCACAGAGTATTTAAAATTAAACACGAAAAGAAAACATCGATATATTTTGAAAAAACGAGTTTTTTGCTTTAAAAAACATTAACTTATTAATAATATATATATTTATTTAACTTGACCAAATATTTAAGGCATTTCTTGGCAAATACAATAATGTTCATATCTTATTTAAATACCTCAAAGTGTACTTATTTTATGTCAATGTTATTAGAGTGAATATAATAATATTTAATTGATAATTCTTTTATAATACCACCACTGCTGCAATTAATGTCAATTTAGATTTTTTTAAAATACCTATTATTGCGTGTTTTAGTTATAAAGAATGACTTTTAAATTAAAAACCATAGGTATTTTTAATGAAGTCTATGTGAACTTTTGAGTTTGAACGGTATGTATATTTACAATAATTATACGCCATATAATCATAACAATATAGTAGATAGAAAAATAATATATACATATACATCAATACAAATAAATAATATTACCACTGTAAGATTCATATAAGATGGATCATCGAAAAGTTTCACACGACGAGCGTATAACGTCGATTACTATATACTCGAGGGAATCACTTTTTGGCATTATCTGCGTAGATATAATAAATCACGGTCGTCGAAATAGGTTGGCGCTCGACGTGTCAGCAATTGGTTTAAGTCGACCGCAAGTCACATTTTGTTTAGATAGTTTCGGAATATTTAAAATACTTTTCTGTTCATCGTCCCACTCGTACACGATATGTACACTCTATAGTTATTATTAAAATACATCGGAATACTACATAATATTATATCTATATGCGTAGAACGTCACTGCAATATTGCAGGTGACTATTTTTACTTATCTTTGGTAAACAATGTATTGCAGAAAATAATTATTCACCATCAAGGATGGCACAACTAAGTGCTAAAAATTTGTAAAACATTGGGAAGACGCTTGATTGAAATAGTGGAACAATAAACAACTAAATATTCAAATACGGAGAGTTGCTGCGGCAGTACATGAATAATGTCTACTACTTATATTACAGTCATATTATCAAATTATAGATAAAAACAATGATACAGGGAAATATGTATACATATATTAAACAAATCTTTGAATACCGATATGTTGATGTATATATTATATTAAAAATTATGTATTTTATTTATTTATATTTCTACAGCAAATAATTTAAAAATTTAAATATGAGTAAAACATTTAAAATTGATTATTCTGTTTTAATATATTTTTTATTTGAAACCCAATAGAATTCTGAAAATATTTTATTATTCAAATGGCGTAATAAGTCTGCAGATAGCATGAATGTTGATTTTTATTAAAAAAAAAAACTCCCCCCGAAGAACGGTGTTTCGAAATAAATCCCAAATCAACTTAACAAACGCGATATCAGTAAAAAAAAATTAATATAATCAAATAGAACTTCTAATTTAGTAAATAGTTGTATACTCTCATTATATTTGTTTAAATTAAAATATTAAATGAGGCTTAAATGCTTTAAAATAAAAAATATAACTTAAATAAAATTTTAAAACATGTAATCGCGGTTAATCGACCACATTATTGATACTTACATCGAATTTGATTTTTCTTTCTTACTTTTGAAGTTTTGTTTTATTTTATTATTAGTAGTAATAATAATCTGCGTCTATCAACAGTAAAATATATTTATAAATGTATTAAAGTATAAAATATTCGGTTCTAAATGTTCGATTGGCTTAATAAATTTTGTTAAAAATCGGTATACCAAGAAACGTCAAACAACCAATAACAAGGAAAAGTCAAATGTATGATACATACCTATACATAATAATAAATTCACTAGAACACACTCATTATAGTTTATATATTAGCCCGTATGAACCATATGCAATAATATACATATCTTACGTGTACTACGATATGAATGATAAGATATATTACAGATCCAATCGAAGTATTAAAAGAGCATAATTTTTCAAACATTTTAATACACCAGGAAAAAATTATAAACGCATAAAAAATAAATTGCATGAAAATAGAATTACGCAATAGCGTAATAGGTACTAGGTATATACATATATAATTAAAAGCTACGTATATACAAAAATATATTTGGCAACTTACGTATTATATATGGCGAAATATTTTTTTACACTTTATAATATACTGCCGCACCCGCAGTTGCACGCGTGTACATTATGCATAATATCATATTATATCGTTTGACTAACTGCATGATTTTTAACCAAAATCCACAATGGAATTCGATTACACCCCGTTTTAATTAATATTTACATTATTTTCATTTCTGTTGACAGAACAAATTATAAATACCTATGATGATAAATAAATAAATAATTTTTTTTTCGTATTATTGCGAAACCGCTATTTTATAAATAATTGTTTTTATATATACGAACATGACATTGTACCTATATCTACGATTATATATATATATATATATTTATATAATGTTATTAAAAAACATGCTGAATATTATGTTTCATTCATTTAGTAATAGTACATAATTTCTGAGACTTACAAAAAAAAATCTACACTGAAGTAATAACATGTTGGTGCGCGTTAATTTTATTATAAAATTTCATAAACTGCATAATCAGTAAATATACGCGAATTACGGATTTATTAATACCGTGACCTATATTTTCATCGTCAGCACCACTATTCCCTATATATACACAAAGTTATAATACAAATAAAATCTTCATAAATTGTTTTTCTACTACACGGTCAATTTTTACCTCATATTTTCGTTTCAAAATCAACCTGAAAGAGTCGAAAGAGTCAACAGATTCAAAGTGGCTACCTATCATTTTGCAAAAGTATATAAAGTCATAAAAACGAAAGATTTTCTGACAAAAAATTTTTATTCCTTAAAGTATTAACCTACCCATAAAAAAAAAAAAATAATAATAATAATAAAATGCCGTTTAATTCCATAGTTATTCCTTTATGTTTGTAATAATAAATTACATACCAGAATTAAAAAATTCAAATTAATAAGGTAACTATAATCAATTGCAACGCGGTGGGTACACCTGCGATTGTTGTGTTATTGAGCCAAAACATTGTAAAATACAAAATATAATACAAGTATAGGTTATTACGTATAAACTAAGAATATTTCCGAAAAGCAATACAACGCATAATTTCTATTAGTTGTACAAGTTGAAATCTTATAATAATTAATGTCTAAACTTTATACAACACTAAAATATTTATTTTTAATTATAACTAAAATCATGTCATGTATTTAAAACTTAAGTTTAATCTGGCAACTCTTCAGAATTGTTCTTTTCTAAAACTGAATTCTTAGAACTTTTTAACTAATATAATTAAACAAGTTTATTTCGTTTTTTTATTAGGAAAATGGACAATTTTATAATTAAATTAACAATTTAAATATATAAGAAACTATATATTCGTAAATGTTGATGTAAAAATGCTATTATTATCTCAAACAAACTTATATTTACCATTAAGTATTAACTTAAGCAATAATATTATGTATAGGTGATATTGTAATATATACATTTATGAGTGACCGTGTTTTCTATTTAAATTTTTTCTAATCTCAATATTATTATTGTAAAGTTAAAAGAAAAGTGCCTTTATATTACTTGTATTGAAAATTAAAATCATAGAAAATTCCTATATATACGTCCGTACATAGGATACTTTTACGTTCCGGTTGAAAAACGCGAAAAGATTTTTGACCAGACTTTTACTTCCATAGACATGCCTTTTGTAAACAATGTGTTTCTATAATATTTTCAAAACGATACTATTAAGAATGTGATTTTCAAGAGGGAAATAAACGATTTTACGGTCAGACGACTTGGTTTCACAAATCTAGAACGCGGTCATAACATCGGTCGAGGTTTTATTTTGCGGTTTTTCACTCTGTGCGCGGTGTGTAAACAGCGGAAATTTCATCGGTTAGAGTTACGCTCACGGATTCTCAAGACCCAGACGTCTGGCGCGTATAAAACGCTCGTACTATAAAAAAACACACACACACACACACACACAGCCCCATTATATTAAATATCTTGTTATTTGATGTGTATACAGATATCTACAGTTGTTCAGTGTCGATGTCTAGGAACGAACTTTATACCATTATCATTATAATATTATATTATATAATATAATATTGACAGATTTCGTAATGCTGCCTCAAAAAAATGTTTTGAAAATAATCATTGTGTAAAACCTTGGTAAAAATATAATAAAGTAAATAATATATCATATCCTTTCCAACTATAAAGTTAAACGTGTGCGTAAAAAAATAACTGTAGACGCCTCATCTACACGCACGGTACTTTTATAATATTATAGACATGAGCAAGCTTACCTTATTACTCCGAGTATTACAAAGATCGATTAATAAAAACCTCGTCAAATGCCAGTGCTAATCCGATCTATTTACTCGTGAATAATATGTTATCTTGATTCTCGAACAACGATGATTTTCGTCCATGACCTGTCATCGACAACGATATCGCAGCAACTGCCGTTTTAAAAGACGTTCCTCTGTCCCCCCCCCCACCCAACGCGACAAACACGAGGATGAGTGGCGCTAAGTATACGGTAAACGTACTAATTAATGTATTTATACAATATAGTCTATTAACGACGTATTATTGTGTTAGAGTTTAGACTACACATCGTCGACGACAATATAATAATAATAAACGCGTATCACAAGATGTATAAACATATTATAAAGTGTCGTATGTCTGTCGCGTCTCGTACACAAAAATATAATAATAATTATGTTGATGTGTGTTGTATTTGAAAAACAACAACCGATTAAAATCACTTTTATCTATATACAATAATACATATTTTATCGTCTCTGTGCGTAGTTTTTATAAAAATAACGTTCTCTGCAATCAGTCTAGTCAAAATAATTACAGATTTATTCTCATTAGTATAATAATATTATTTAGGTACGTAATAATATATGTAATAGTGATATCTGCAAACAATAAAAGAAAGTGCGAATTCGTGTTGAGACTCTTTCAGACGCGCTTGGAAATCATTCGAGCGTGCGTTTGTACTACGTTGCGTTTTCGTTGTAATAATAATAATAATAATAATATATTTATATATATTGTATACACAGCAGCAGCGGTGGTTAGGGTTAACGGGAATGCCGTATTTTTACAATAATTTACATGTTAACATTACCACGCAGACTAAATAATAACATTAATAATGAATACAGCAATTGTATGCGTGTGTGCGGTACCTACCTATCTATCACAATTTAATCGCCGTGTTAAAATAATGTACTCGGGTTTCGGATTATAGTCGAGTAATTATAAAATGCATTACCTATACAAACAACAATAGCAGCGTACAAACGAAATTACGCAGAACGGAATAATAATTGTTGTGTAAAACAAATAACTTGGAATGTATTATTTATTTTTCACATTTATTATATCCAATTAATAATATATTGTAACTGGTTGATGGTTTTCCTGTTATTTTCGTACTTAACAGAGTCGATGGCCGTAACAGTTAGGTACCTGCCTAACTATCAAACGCATAATTAACATTGTAATTTACATTTCACGGTAACACACATCCCGGCGTATTATGTCAACGGCAGCAAATTTAATGTCATCTACACATAGAACCGTCGGTATAGCACACATTTATGTTACAGTGTACTTCATAAATTTAAATATTTATCGACGAATCGCATTTAAATTAACGGTCGCATCAGTTACAATGTTACAAAACAAAAATGTTTAATGGAAAATGTCAATCTTTGCGATGCGTCTGTACTATTTTTATAGTATAGAAGTACCGACATCTGAAGGGTGTGAAAAAAAACAATAGCAAGAATCAATAAAGTTCAGTAGTTTTACAATATTTGGTGTATAATTTTTACGATTATTATTTTTAAAGTGATTGTTATTCGGATAATATAACGTAATATTTTAGATCTGCGCAGCGTAATAGACAATAAAAACCAAACATACGGGGCGGAAAAAGTTAAACATTATTCGTATACATATAGCTAGTCCATAAGACTTAAAAATAACCTTAAATATATACATATATACATGCCGATCTCCGGACGCGCGTCGGTTAAAAGAGTAAATAAATAATCTCTGTACAACGGCAATATCCTTACTGTAATAACAGAGATTATTCTTTTAATGTACATAACGATAAATAATAAAGATACGTCGTCGATGATTCTGTTTATACGAACTGCGCGGTAGTGGGACGAATCGGCTAATTTCGTGAATGAGAATTAAAATCGACAAACATTGACGAAAGTCGATAAATTAACACGATAACTACTGTTAAAGATAAAACAACTCGTGTGGTGCTATTATCTCATTCGTACTGCGCCAATCTCATAACTCGTATTATAACTCTGTGCACGCCGTCCCGAGACTTTTCCATTCAGCAACACTATGTAGTTATCTCTCTACAGGCGAAAGCAAAAATACACTGCCCCCCGCGCGCGCACTGACCGCGGGCGTATAAAAGCCTCGCGGTCAGGTAAACATTGTCGTATGTTAATATAATTCATATAGTTTCTGGTAAACTACATTATTATTATTACGCATCGCAACGATGCCGCAGAATAATAATAACGATAGTGACGACGATAATAACAGTATTGTGTAGCATTAGAGTAATATCAGCCGTGCATGAATCATACCTAATAAAAACGAAGTGCAGCGCGCGTAGTAAAAAAAAAAAAAAAAAAAATTACGTCTGATACGAGTCAGCCGCCGCCGCCGCCGCCGCCGACACGGACCGGAGGGGTGCCGCCGCCGCCGGGTAGGCTGGACAAGGTTACCGGAACATGAACGCCGCGAGGCCTAGACGTCTAGACGGTCCTACGTGTCGGTGGCGGTGGAACGCGGGTCGGGGGGATTAGCGGCGGGGAGACACCGGCCGGTCCGTCGGTCGGCCGTACGGCAGCTGTGCGGCGGAGTGGGGAGAGGAAGCGGCGCGGCGGTGTGGCTGTGGTAGAAAGGACGCGGCGGCGGCGGCGGCAGCGTGTGCGTTCGCGCTGTGTGCGTCTGTGACCTGTGTATTTGTACGTGTGCGCGCGCGCGAGTCGGTCGACCGTCCGCCCGACGACCGGGACACGGCGACGATTACAAGCCACTACGGCTGCCTAGTGCCTACATAATAATATTATACTATACCGTAGCAGACTCGTCACCGCCGCACCCGGCGAAAGGCGAACGGTAATGATAAATCATAATAATAATAATAACGACGGCGGAGAAAACGAAAATTCTTCCAAACGTCGTTTTCCCTCCCCTTCATTCACCGCAAAACCGGGAAAATTAAAAATATATTTTCCATTTTTTTCGCCAATGACGAGAATAAACAAATAGACGATAATCTCGCGTCTCGGGCGATCGATCGTCCGCACTTACCATGTTTGTAGAGCGACCGGTCTACTTTTTGGATTGTGCGCGGAATGACGAAGGCGGCGGTGGTTGTGGTGATGTACACCGAACGTATTGCGTCGTTGAGTGCAGGTGTTAACTGTACTTGATGGGAACGATGACGGTTGTACGGCGACGGCGGTGGTAGTGTAGACGGATCATTGATAATTTTTCCGGTCTTTTTAACGTTTAGGAAATTAAACGCGATCGTCGCGACCGGCTTCAAAAATGATAACGACGAAATGAAATAATTATTATTTTTGTTGTTGTTGTTTGTGTTGTGCGCGGACGTCTCTGGCAGTCTGAGGCGGGACGACGGATATTGTTGTGATTAATTTCGTTGGGACGGCTGCGCGGACGTGCGTGTACTGTTGCGGCGGCGGTGTGTCGGCGACTAATCGTGAAACGTGAGGACGGCGGGACGACTAAAAAAAGAAACGGGCGTGTGTAACGACGTTCCCGCTGCTGGTAACTAGTGAGCAGAACGCGTGAGCGCGTGTGTATGACCCCCGACCGACCAAGGTGCCTCAACATTTTCGTGTCTGCGCCCACGTTCAGTACGCACCTTGCCGACACCGCCGGCTCCCACCACTTACGCGACGCCGCCGCCGCCGCCGCCGCCACAACCGCCGTCGCTCCTATCGACAGCGGCCGAGACACTATCCAAAAGTTTTCCGTTTGGTAATTTTATTTCATATCGCCTTGAGCGTATTTTTTTTTTTTTTTTTTTTTAAAAGAACACCGCCGTTTCCTTTCCCCAGTCCCCACCCTTCCCATCCAATCAACGGTGCTAGCCACCCGCGCTTTATGCGAACACCCAGATGACGATTCCGAAAACGTGACTGAAAAATGTGCATGTACCTATACGAAAAAAAAAAAAAAACAAATCCGCGCAGGAAATATTCGGGGCAAAAAGAAACCCAAACCGAAAGAGATAAAAATTAAAACGTAGCACGACAGCGGAATAATTGGCAAGCACAGTCGTCATTGATTGTTATGTCTGACACCTTGGCTCGAGTTCAACACACCCCGAACCCCGCCACTACAACCACCGCCAGTGTCATTGTATATTATATATTATGTACACCGGTAGCTGCAGCTGCGGCGGGGCCCTACGACGTCGGTGGCTGCACCAGCATCACCGCCGTCGGGTGTCCCGACACAAAATTGTGCGTACCTTCTCTTCTACTACGCTTTTCCCATCTCTCTTCCTATTTGTCTACTGCTCACGATAACGATATCGTGCGCTCCTTACTCTTCTCCGTTTAAACAGTTACCCCCACCCGAACACTCGCAAACACAACCCTCGCTGATCATGACCCGCGGAGGAATTTTCTTTTTGAGACCGATCCAATAAGTCTCGCTAAGAGCGTAGGAAGATCGGAATTATATATTTGGAATGCGCGGCCGTAATAAACGCGCGTTTGCCATATTATAACGCGATGTGACAGCTAACAATCTCGTGGTGTTTTTTTTTTTTCAAATTTTTCCGATAAAGTGGGAAGAAGAAAAACTTCACCGTCCTTACATATTTCTATTATATATCGTATAAAAATGTATAATTATAGGTATATATATACGATTATATACCGGCGCTTTATATACGACGCACATTATTAACCCGTATTACTATTATCGTTGCTAATATAGTACATGTCTGCGACAAAGAATAGAAAACACTAACAATCAATTAAGCTTTCATGATAAAATAGTATTACTACCGAGAATATTATAAAGCGCAATAACCGCAGTGGTAACAAAATCGACATTAGGTACAATAATATTATAGTATACGCTCCGAGGTATGAAAATGAATAGCATTATATATATATTGTTCGTTACTGCAATACATTTAATCGATAATATGCATTTCCTTCGTTATAATATTTTTTGCAATACGAAACGTTATTGTTATTATTTCAATACTAAAACTTAACATATTTTGTCAACATATAAATCATAATATTATTACACAACTTCTTATTATAAAAACCAATAAAGGAATTCTTCTTTATTTTAATTTTAAAGTTTTGAAGTTTTAAATGTTTTCAAAAATGTATTTTATACAATACATATTTAACGATATACTGTTTTATTATAATGTATTTCTACAGGAGAAACCAAAGTTTGACTAAAGAATAAAACAAATGTTTTGAAACGTTATTATCTGTAACTTACAAACTTACAAACACATTTTCAAATTCTTGTACTACATACAAAAATATTATAACAACGAAAATTTAATTTAATATACAATTTATTTACATAAAATATTATATCAAAAAATATCAAATTTTTACCGTCATGTATAGAATATAGAAAGAAAACTAAAAAGTCAAAAATCTTATAATATTATAAAAGCTCAAAAAAAGCCAAAATATTAAAAAATTATGCTATGTCTAGTATAAATATTTGTCATTATTTTATAACTTATGAAATAATAATATCAATATTCTAATGAAATTTGAAGTATCTAAGGTTATTTGTTTTTTAATTACACGCAGCATAATAATAAAATCAATTTGGTCAAAATTTAGCCTTCCGTTTTTCATTGATTTTTTTTTCTTAGATTTCAAAAAGTTGTATTTTTGAGTTTTTAAATCACAAACTGGACTTAGTTTTCTTCCAGAAACCTCTGAAATTATAGTTTTAAGAAATTTTAAAAGGCCAAACGCGTTAATAGTAAACATACAAAAAAAAAATCATCATTGTAAAATACTAAAATCAGTTCATTCACTACTCCAGTCAAAAATAAAAATATAATTATAATAATAACATAATTTAGCTATACGAATTTATAAATTACTGAATTAATATCATGACATTGAAAAAATACACTTTCTAATAGCATCACATACAGAGTACAGACACATTATTATTATGTTGCAGTGAAGTTTGGAAATTTAGCTTGATATTATTATTAATAGCGTTTAATGTACCTAACTTAAAACATTAAACAAAAATAATTGTATTAAATATGTTTTAAACAAAAGCTAGTACTTACAATATGTTCTGATTAAAATAAACTTTTAATACACATTATATGATTTTCTTGGAAGATCTATAAGTGATAGTGAGTTAAAAATTCAGATTTTATGTTCAGTTAATTTATTGCAAATACATTCATAACACAATTATACGTGTTACTGATTTATTATGACTAAAGTGTTGAAAATGTTTTAAGTTTAAATATTTTTATAACCCACAGTGTAATGTTTTTTGGCTACAAATACTTTATATTTTACTTCCTATCATATACATAAGATTTATATATTTTAATATTACAGTAAATAATTTCCGTAAACGCATATCTAATATTTCAGTCGTTGAATTTTTTTCTTTTCTTATATTCGCGTAGTATTATTACGTCCTTCCATATTATAGCTCATCTGACAAACAATGTCAGTACATTTTGAATACCTACCTACTTCTACGAATACATTTCAGGCCAAGGAAAAAAATATACTGTCTCGGACATTTTTTTTAGAAGGTTAAATAATATGTATTATTTTCACCTAGTTTGCTATTATATTTTGCGTTGTATGAACGATTTTAATAGTATTAAATAAATGCATATTTACTAAAAATAATAGAGACACATATATTTACAATCAGATTTATAATAGAGCCAACATAGGAATTATTTATTTTATTTTTCTTTAGCTGATATTCGATATTATTTAAGAATTGTCTTGTTCCAAAAACCCAAATGGTATACAATGATGCGAAAAAATTGGAAATTTAAACTCGAAATAGAAATAATGATTACCTTATTATATTGTGTTTGAACTTTATTATATTTGATAGTCATCAGACGGCGATGTTGAAATGTGTAATATACTATTCGGATTTGTAATAAGAAATTATTATTTTTATATAAACTTTTCAAAATCAATTGCATTCATATAATCATATTATTATCCAATGTATAGAATAGAGTTAGGACTTCTGCAAACATTTGTTATAAAATTGAAGAAATTCGCTATTCTCATTACGATGATAATCGGTGACTGTATATAACGTAGGTACAAGTATATCAATTGCGCACACTAACCTATGGTAGTATTACCAGTTATTACTTTCCTAGGTATATCAGTGAACTTTCACTTAAGGTAAGCCATCATGGAAAATATATAGCAAATTTCTTTTTTCCTACAAAACTTTTAGTACGTACCTATATATTTAATTTATACGTATATTATAGTATGAATTATAATAAATTGGTTGTTGAGGTTATTTTCTATTATGGACAAGTTTGTAAATTAGTTCAAAAGACTTAAAATTTAAAATCTTTCATCGATGTTTAATATGAGAATAATTATATAGGTATGTATAATTAGCGGGTATTAATTAATTTTGATTTTATTATCTGCAGTATACACATTAAACATTACACACACACACACTCACACACAAACACGACACAATATTATAAATTATTAGAATCACTGAACTCGCTCACAGCGCTAGGTAGTCAATTATTCTACTAAAGCGTCTTCTCTGTACACAGGGAGATAGGAAGTGTCCCTAACCTTATATACATATCACCCGAGGCTACAGCGATTAAGAGGAACGGGTGGCGGCAGCCGGTCGTGTATATACACTCGGCGATTTCACTAATTCCCGGCGCAGACAGACGGTGTCAAACGGCCGTCGTCACTGACACTATTCACGCACAAACGATTGGGATTGTATTGCGTTGACTGTGGCGGCTGGCGTGTCAAGGCATTTAGTCGTATAGGTCGTTGTACTCGACAGACGCAATAGTCAAGTTCTCGCATAATAATAAATAATATTAATAAGCTATCAATAACAATATATTTTCATAACTACCCCAACTGCGTCCACGTAACTACACGAAGGAATAACACTTCGTTCCTCAAAAAATATTTTTACCCCCTTCTTTTTACTCCCTATATGGCTATATATAATATATATTATACATTATAGATATGTATATTTTTATTAATTTGATATAATATGTTGAAACACTATGTTCTATAGTCATTTGACTTTGATCAATGATATTATTTTTTATCTTTCGTCAACACTCGACGATATGTCGATGACAACTATCTTATTATAGACTTGTATAGGTAAGATTCTTAATAACGTGCCGATCGAACAGAGTATTTTGATTACATGTTTATCCATTAATAATTACTATGTATTTTGAGTGAATTAGGTTAAACCTTTTAATATAAATTTAAATTTAATCCGAATTTTAAAACTTTTATAAGTGAAACCTTTTATTTTATTTTCATAAGAAAATAAAATGTATTAAAGATCTTATAAATATTATGCTTGTCTATAACAAATGCTTGACGATTGAAAACAAATTAAATTTCCTTTTTTTTACAATTTAAAATTAAAAATAGTTTTAAGTCACGTGTAATATTATTATTATACTAACGGTTGGATATTTTATTTTAAAATGATAATACATAAATAAATAATGTATTGTAACGCACAAATAAACACAAACAATCAGTAACATACCTGATGCTCAATCCAGGGGGAAGAGGTTATTTAAAAATTGTAATACATCATAAAATATTGCGGCTAATGTAGTCGAGGTCTTGATTTGTCATAGTAAAAAATAAATTATGAATAAGGTGACTTTGCAATATTGAATTTAAAACCAATAAGACCAAACATATATAGGTATATAAAAATGATTTTAATGAATATTTAATATACTTATATGAAATAAATAATATTATATATTTATGGTTGTTCAATATTAGATACTATATAGGTTATATTGTTATTTTAAATTTTACTAAATGATAAACAGGTTTAAAACATAAAAATCGTAAATGTATTAAAATTATTAACAAAAAACTGGATCAGTGAAATGCATGTATGTTCTCCGCATTCTTCTCTGACTTAAAGGAAATAGGGTGGAACTATGGCATCTAGTAAGGAGAGCCAGGAGAGGGGTGTCTTTTCAACAACTCAGTAAAAAAAAAACTGTGAAATAATACAAATTCCTTGCCAAAAACCAAAACTTTGGAATTAATTAAACAAAGTCAGCTCAAAAAGTTCCCATACTATTGTTCGTAAAAATAGACAAATCATAGTATCGCATATGCTATTAAATTTAAAAAAAAAAAAGATAAATCACTATATTTTAAAATAAATGAAAAATGTTTATTGCTATCTAATAACTATTTACTGTAAACTTAACTTTTAATGTAGATGAGTCGTGTATATTGTACGATTTTTTAGATGACTAATATTCACAAACGACAAATAAATATTAAGTTTTGTATTAAATTTGGTAAATCTTTAACCGAGATTTAACTAATTAAATTATGCAAAATTCTTATGACGATTAGTATTAAACTAGTTTAAAGTTTTAAAGATGGTCGGGAGTCGGTTGATGACGAGCCACGTTCAAGGCGTCCGTCATCATAACCAAAGAATACTCATTATGTAACAAAAGTCAATGCAATTTTCCTCTCCAATAGAATGTATTGAGTCGCAACAAAATTTGTTCCCAAGTAGATGTCGCAATTTCGGAAAGACTAAAGTCAAAACCGCAGGAATTGATGATAAAATTTTCATGCAGCAAATTATTACAGGTGATGAAAAATAAGTCAATGGTATGAAGTTGAGACAAAAGTCCAATTATTACAATGGGTCGATAAATTTTTATTAAAATCAAAAAAGCTCGTCAGGTCAGATCAAACGTCAAAGGTATGCTGCTAACGGTATTTTTGACAATCTGGGAGTTATAGTTATCCGTCACAAATGCCTAACTTTTAATATATGGTACTATCTAGAAGTATTAAATTGTCTCCAAGAAAAATTGGGGAGGAAAAGGTCTGAAGTAGCGAAGGAAAATTATTGATTCCTCCATCACGACAATGTTCCGGCGCATCCACTGTTGATTTATGATTTTTTGCGTGAAAATCATATGACCGTGCTTCCTTATCCACCGTATACACTCGACTTGGCCCAAGTAGACTTTTTTATTTTCTAAACTAAAAATCTCCGTCAAAAGGACAAAGATTTACGATAAAAGATGAAATGAAAAAAAATTTGGTAACAGAACTACGTGCGATCCAGAAACTGCTTTTCAGGATTGCTTTTAACAGTAGAAATGTCATTGGTAAAAGGGGCATAAACCAAGTCAAATGATACTTTGAAGATTATGAGTCTCAATAACTTGTAGGTAACTAGGTAAGCACTATATTAAAAAAAAAAAATCAGCAACTTTTTGAATAGACCTCTCCTCTCCCTTCCCGACCAGAAATAGAAAATAGAGCGATAATATAAAAAACTGTGGAAAGGAGGAGAATTTGAAACTACTTTACGAAAAAATGGTAAGCTATAAATTCAATAGATATACGTATAGTATCGTCAGAAATACAATATATTATAAAATTATTATTGTTTTTATATGTATATATGTATTTAAAATGTATTATAAAATAAATGCGCAAAAATAAAAATATAGTATAAAATATCTTATAATCATTTTTATTAATTAAAATTCTATACTACAGTTATTTTACTATAATATACCAAAATGATTTCTGATACAGTGTTTATCTTCTTAGACATAATATGTATGAGCAGGTACCTATACCACGTAAAAAATGGTGCTCATCATAAAATTCAAAAATAAAATAAAAATATTTGGTCTCAAATGTGTCAAAAATAATTAACAAGCAAGCATATTATATATACGAATGCATTTTTCGTCGATAAAATAGAAAATAGACAAAATACAAATTTCGTTTGACGTGTTTGAATTTTTTCCGAAGTTCGAACATTTCTTTAGAATTCAAACTATTTTGGAGTTCAAATTAATTATAGAATTTCAAACTTTTTGTTCGAGTTTAGTTTGAATCGATTTTTTAAAAACTAGGTTCGACTTTCAAACTCAAACTGAACAACTTAAATTCGGTTTGATTTTTCGAAATACAAGCTGTTCGACCCACATTTAATACACACACACACATATGTATACATATATTATGATTTATATAAATAATACATAGGATGTACAATATAATATTCACGTAATATATTAACACATTATATGTAGGTACTAAAAATCATTATACTTTAGCTATGTTAAATAAACTCGAACTCCGCAAACGTATACATGCTCTATACATAGATATAATATCATATTATATCATGTTTGAATAAAATATATTTTAAAGAACAATTATTTTTACAAAAAATCTTTATATGAGTAATATGCATAGGTGGCCGATTGTGCATCTTACCTCGCGCTCTCCCTTCGTACGTTATAACGTTATCGTCTGACCATCTCGTTTAACCGTTCTTGGGATGGTGAAGATTGCATAGTACCTCCGTCTCACGGGTTAGACACATTTGTGGAATCCTTGATCTCTCAACTTGTAGGTGATAAACGGACGATAAGCAACCAAATGCGAGACGTAAACAAATGTTTGCCACAGTAACGGGCATATGCCATGGTGAGACTAACGCAAGAACGCTCATCGCCCATTCGCTCAACGGTATGAACTAGTTTGTTCACGCCCGTCACACCTATAGCCAGTGACCTGAAATTCGACTACTCTGTACGGTTCGATCTCTTTATACAAAGATTAGTTTTTATTTTGACACCGTATACTCTTAGTCAGAATAATGATAATACGTCTATACCCAGGGGTGGCCAGCCCAAATGACCTTGCGGCCACTTTGAAAATGCATTAAAATCTCACGGGCTGCATACACAATTATATATTCCCATATAATATTTAAACCAAACATAAAAAATTTAAATAAATATATTTTTAAAAAGTGTAAAACGTTCGCGAGCCGTAAAATAATCTAAGGTGGGTTGTTGGTTGGCCACTCCTTCTCTATACGACCTATCCGCAATTAAAATGTATGATGGATCGTGGACCACTGTTGAGTATTATAATATTATCCAGCTGATTCTCGTGACGGGGAATATTCCGTTATTTACCACATTTTATTCGCAATATATACCGCACACCTCGTACGCTTGGATATGAATTCGCTTGATCTATAATCAGTCGGTGTCACGGCGAACACCTAATAGAAACAACTACTGTGCACGACCGTTTTCCAAGGTTAGTTGACGACAAAAATATATAGTGGTTCGTGATGGATACTCGCTCGTAATCGTACCACGTATTAACACGGCTTTACAGTCTACCATGATGTTTGCCAACACTTTTTTGAAACATATTATGGTCATTTTTTAATGTGGCAAAGTGATTTAAGTAAGTGTATTGATGAATTGAACGATTAATAATAACTGATTTTTGGTTCTAGATTAGGATTTTAGTTTGTGCTATATTCAATTATATACTATGGTATTTGGTTATTAATATATAGCTTACTAACTACCATGATTCAGTAAGTTACGTGCTATTTTTTTTTTAGAAATAATCATGTTATCACGGTTGATTGTGAAGCCACCTTTATACGGACTGCTGTCGTCCGAGCATGGCTAATATCTCGTTTATTAGATTATTGTAGCTGTCGATTTATATCGTGTAGGAGTAGGATGGACCTCACTGGATATCACCTACAGACTCGTGAGTCGTGATCATGAGCCGGAAAATAACTTATTTAACCATCGATCACATTTTTGACATAATATTATATGCTCAAAAACGGATAATCGTAATATTTTCAATATCTTAAAAGTAGTCAATGAGGCCGGTCATTTTCTTTTTCTCATAGAGTGCAATAGTGTGTAGTGCATCGAAATTCCGGCGTCGCCTTTATATTATATTATATTTATATATTTGCGGGCTTCGTTATTTTCGGTTCGCGACTTTCATTTTCTGAGGATTACGTGCCAAGAGCAATGCGTCAAGATAAGACGCATTTAAGTCAAATATTTATATAAGTATATATCATATACCATTCACAGGAGATAGCAGGAGCCTTGTATACGTGCCTGTACAATCGTTTTTATTAGAATTTTTTGCGTTTCCTCATAATTTTGTGTACTTAAAATATTATGTATGTTTATAAAATCCAAATAAGACCTTTTTAAGATGTAGTCTCATAGTTATAATGAATTTTTACTTTAAGAAACGTCACAGACCGTCACTGTTTGTGAGGGGATGTTGATGTAAGAGGACATTCAGCTATTGTCATGTTCTATATTTAAATAATATATATACGAGTAAAACTTATAGTAGTTGTATCAACGTCGGTATTATTGTTATTGTTGTCGAAATCAAGACGGTGACCGTCAGTGCACAATTAAATGGTCGTTATATTGTTATAATATATTATAGTGGTTTTGTTTTTGGTTTTGTCGACTATTATTGTGAAACAATAAAGATTGTCTGGTGTAGTTATTATATTATGTTTCGATGAAGAGAACATTATTTGCATTTAGTAACGTGTATATTTTTTATTCGTTTTATCAGGTTCATTAGTATCACTAACTCTGACAGTTGATAAAATAAAATTCATAAATTATAATTTATATTCTACTTAAACATAAAATAATATTTATAATCAAGGTAACGGGAATTTATTCTGATCAGACACGTTGATCCATTATTTTAGGACATTTTAATTCACTGCATAAAAACAATAAACCGTAATATCTACCGATGGCATTTTAATCCTTACTTTTAAGACAATTTCGACAATATGCAACACTGCAAAAATGCATCATTTACATAATTAAAACTTATTAGTATTCGATTTATAATATTTGACTATTATCTAATATGCACACCATAAGTTATAATACCTTTGATACTATATTGTATAAAAATGTAATATTTAAATTACATTTTTTTTAATGGGTGAAAAATGAAAATACATTAAACGTCTTAGAATAATTTCAAACATTAAGCGGTTAAAGGGATTAATCTTGTTTGAGTATATTTAATTCTGAAAACAAATTAGTAATCAGATCAACAAGTATTTATGATCATCTGCATCCAATACACCTCCCACAAATTTTTTGATCCTTAGATCAATATGTTGCCTTAATTTTTGTTTAAATATCAAGTATTATGTTGGCATTATTTGGGATTTTGTTATTATGGTTAATATAGGTAACAAAATGTAATAAAGACCCCATATAAAATAGATAATATGTATTATATGGCTGTATAATTTATAAATGTTTTATAAATTTGATTTTATAGATTTGTGGAAAAAAGTTGTTATAAAAATACATAATATCATTGGAGTTAATTTTTTAATTAAAAAAAACTGTATATTGAAAAATTAAAAAACTGCAACAAAATTTGAATTTTTATACAATTTTCTTGATTGTAAAAAAAATCATTATCCGGAAACTCATTTTTCTAAAATAATAAACGATATTAGGTATTTTGGAATTATTTAAAAAAAAAAAAAAAGAAAAATGTCTTACTATAAGTATTAAAATTATAGAAGAACATTTTTTTTTATATTACTCATTAAAAATATGAAAAATGAAATAATGTAATACAGTTAAAAATGTCTGTGAATGATTGTAGTTTTTTAATTACGTGTTAGTAAAATGACATTAATTTTTTAAATCCTATGATTATTACAATTAATTACATCTATCTTTATATTTATTGTACTAATTTTCGTTAATTTTTATAAGTCTATTCACAACTAAATTAAAAACTAATGGAAATACATTAGATACAATATTGTTTTTAATCAGAATTAAATACTCGTATATGAACTTCTGAGCCTCGGTAAAAATATATACACAAATTGAATTTATAATAATAATAATAGTACTATAATTAGGTACTTTATTAGGTACATCACACATAATGTATGTATATGTATATATATATATATATGTACATTGTCCATAAATTCAGGGTACTTACATAGTATAATATTTTATTACCTGTTGCTAAGTATATAAAAACATTATTAGAATTAAAACTAATAAAATTATTAACTAACTAGGTTAAAGAAACGTTTATGCAATATTTAACAACATTTAGTATAAGTTTCTGCCAATAAATTTTAGTAAAATAACAACAAAATGTATAAAATTAGAACATAAATTAAGCTATATTAAATAATTATTAAATTTTTATAAGTTATATATAAAAATGGATAAATGTTGATTCTTTAGTAGTGATCATATTCTAATGCAGTCACTGTAGAAAAAAACAGTAATACAATTTTATATTTTAATTAATTGTTGGTGTTTATTAATGAAATAATTAGAAGTATTCAGTGTACCTATAGAACAATTTGCATGGTATGTGTGTATCACTACAGTATATAATTATGGTTTGTAACTATTTCAAGTAGTGGCATACGTATAACAGGGAAGAACTACACCGCCGACTGGCGAATATCGTTAAGTTAAAATAATTATATAATAGAGTAACTCTGTACCTACAATTTATATATTGTAAAATATATTTGGGCTAACCTACACAGAAAGTGTAAAGTGAATGTAAATTACAAATGTAACTACAAGTCATGGAATTGTTGCGCAAAGGTATGCGAAAATATATAAATATGAAATAATAAAAGTAAACAAAAACACCGTGAGTTTTTTTTTCATAAGATAGATATTATTTAACGGAATATCCTCTACCAGAATTTTCATAAACAAAAAAATATGTCAAAAAAAAAAAAAAAAACTTTTCTTTATAAAACACTTGATATTATTCAGTATAATTGAAATGTTGGTCAACTCGACATTTTTGATTTAAATAAACTTTTACTCATAAAAATTTACATAATATACACCTACAGACTGTATAATTTATTTTTCCATCTTTATAATATACACGTTTTATCTAGACAATTTCTAATTACTTTTTTTCAAACTTTCAAAAGTTCATCTCACATTTAAAAATGTAATTTTCTTTACACAATTTTGTTAATTTTCTTTTGCTAAATTTTAATGTTGAAAATGATTTTATGCAAATTTAGTAATAACATATAATTGGAGTTTTTAAGAGTAACCCGCGAAGCCGTCTAATCTACATGCCACAACCTGGGTGAAAACTTAATTATTAAATTGATTCCGTCTATGCGAATACCAAGAAAAAACACCTGAACTAATTTATAGAACTTTATTAAATGTAAGTGTATTATCAATTAGTATATATATATATATATAAATTACAATACTAAAATAACCAAATCTGACCAAATGGACCTATAATCGAGACTGGTAGGATTTTTATTTGTACATCATAACATAATATTCAAAAATTGCAATATGCATCCATCATGGTTGTACTTATTAAATTAGACAGTAAACATAATAAAAATTGGCATCTGCTTTGACTCACTTATTGTGGTGCCATATCCAATTTAAAATTGAATATACTGATAGATTCTTCGGCTTTAAAAACCAGTTATCTTATTTACCAATCCAATAAAAATATATATAGACTTTACAATATATAATTCGGAAGATTGCAACATAAGAAAGTACGAGAAGGCAGACATAATAAAGACCAAAACGCAATAAATAATAGTGAAATACTATATTTATCATCACTTCAGTAAGTTGACAATTGACATTTACAGAAATATAGATAAATACTGCATTAATTTTAAAATGTTACAGAAAAAATATTATGAGAAATATAATACTCTGTTGGACTCAAGCCAAAACACAATAGTTTAAACTGTAAAGAAGATGTCGTACTAAATAGACTCATAATTAGTCACACGACGATCTTATACGTGGATACCTGATGGAAAAAACGAGGAACCTCCATTTTGCCAACGCGAGTAACAAAAATCACAGTTAAACATATTATCGTCTTATGTCCAAATTTCTCGGAGACCAAAATTTAATTCCACATGCCAGACAATCTATATTAAGGAATTTGACCATTTCCAGATGTTAAAAGCTAAAAGTACATTAGAAATTAAAATATATAATATTTTAATAAAATGCTAATTTATTGTAAACCCTAATGTTAATTAATAATCACAATACGTATCAAAATTATTTAGTTTACTTACGAACTCAGGGCGCTATTTTTAAAAACATATCTTTTTTATTTTGGCGCAAATGGGCTGTACCCAAAACGAATTAATATTTTTTTGGCGCAAATGAGTAACCCCCGTCTTTATTATAAGAAAAAAGGTATTGTATATTTTTTTAACTTTTTTAATGACGTAGCTTATTATTATTATGTTTATGAAAAACAAAAAAATGTTATATTTTTCAACATTACATTTTCAATGTAAATTTTATTAATTTACCTCGAACCAAAAGTACAACCTTATAAAATTAGAGGTTGATTTTTACCGTATCCTGTAATATTATTATTTTATATTTTACAGGCACTACCGCGCTTGACGTAATCTTTATATTATTTTGCTATTGACATTTTTTTGAAATTTTAATTTAATTTTTTTTTTAATTAACTTAAAAACTTTACGAGTTTAAATACTTTTGAGTATTTGTTTTATTTTTACTTGTCCTTCAAAATTGTTACAGACAAATGCTGTACAATATTGTATAATTATATTTACGAATAGTATGTTATATCATAATAAACAATAAATTAAAATAATATAATAAATAACAAAACATAAGCGATCCTTGCGCGCATATTTAGAATATCCGATAGATAATGCGTTCAGATTTTTTCAAAGTCGCTAAATAAAAACAAACGTTTCGTCTGCAATTTTTTCAATAAATAACAATACAATACAATTGTAGTATATTATATTATATTCATTAAAGGTCATGCCTAAAATGTTATTGTGCAGCAAGAGTCCGTGAGTAATATATTATATTATAATATTAATATTTAATTACGTATACACCAATGTATACTATAAACCACTTATTGCGGTATAGCTATGGTGCGCACGTGAGCTTACAATGAGTAATGAATAATGACATTAATATAAATAATAATACAGTTGAACGAACAACATCGACGCGCGAAGAACGGTATTATTATAATATATACCCACTCGCCACTCGAACACGGACGTACAGAAATTATTCAGTTTGGTCGTTGTACGCTATTATTATTATTATCATCATTTTCGTTGTGTTTTAATATAATATTATACAAGTACTCGAGCCGGCTAATTGTACTCTACGGGCATTGTGTGCAATTTTTATTTTTACGCGAAGCATTATTTATGCGCACGGTATCGCGCGCGTGTGTTATACTTATATATATATATATAAATAATATATTATTATATGCATACAAATACACTGCAGCGGACGAGCGGGTGAGCAAGTTCGCATAATGCGCGTGTGCGCTAATGCAATGTAAGCCCGAGACAGAGGAGGCGAATGAGCCCATTCAGTTACACGTCGTACACACGCGCGTTACATACGAATGGTGTCCGCTTCGTCATTTGAGCGTGTGTAATGTGAATGTGTAAGGTTTAATTTTTTTTTTTATTATTATTATTCATTGCGTTGTATATGACTCCTAAATGCAAATTGTATCCTATTGTCTAGAAGAGTCTAAAAGCGAATAATAATAATAATAATAATAACACGCACCGCGTTCACGTCACGGACGTATACCTCCATTTATGTTATGTTTTAAAACATAACAAATTTCAAGCAGAGAAAAGAAAAAAAAAAATGTTTATACCGTAAAAACAACACCACTCTGCTAAATGGCAGCTAATGCACTCGACGAATTACCGCCAACGTCTGTATAATAATTATATGCGTCTACCACGGTTGCGATTGAATGTGTGCTGTACTCGCGTCTATAATACTATAATATCATAATATAGGTATACAGCGGACTTATCCGATGTAACACGCTGCAGTGTAATATAATATATATATATTAGGCATATACCATATGTGTATAATGTAGAACGTATTATGTATTATACTAATAGACGAGCGCGAGCTTTTCAGACCGTTATCCTAATTAAAATACTGCAGCAGTCGGTGTGAAAAGAAGTAGGTATATAATATCTATACACAGTGTACGTATATATTATCATTAGTAAATGTATATAGTGTGAGTATACAGGGTGACAGGAAATAAAAACGAAGCGATGATTTCACGAACGTTCTCGTGTACATTGACTGAAATATTATTCGATGCGGTGGCGTATACACGAGGGGTGGGAGATTAGTGAGATATATCTTCCCCCTTAACCCAACATTTTTTTTTATCTATTTTCATACAGTTTAGTATTTTTTTTTCCATTTATCGCGCTATCAGTAGGTAATACAATTTTGAGGCTTTGAGCCGTTTGACATCGACAATTTTAATTATATCTCTTCCCTCGAATTCATCCTAAATACGCCACTGATTCGATAAAAGTATTTATTTTGTACGAATATAATAATATAATAATTATTGATAATAATCCACAGTTATTGATATTAATTATAGTCGTTTATGGTAATACGGCTGGAAGATAATCATAGCCATGTTATAGGTGATCTAAAGTTATAATATAGACGCGGTATTAACTCCTCGCCTATGCTACTCTAAACTAGAAATTATTATATTATTCCCTATGTTTTTTATCCGTAAAAACAAATATACACATAATATAGGTATAAGAAATATTTACTTTGGTTGCTGTAATACGGCAACACGCTGTACATATTATAACATACATCAAAATGTGCATACGCACAGTCTGTTTCGTTTTTTTTTAACGGTGATTCCCGTTTTTTTTTTTATCATACACGCGTATTTCCTATGCACTGAATGCATTGTTATTTTTTTTTTAATTGTATACAGTATAATACGGTTTTGTTCATATGAAGGTCATTCGATTTTTATGAATCAGGTGCGCGACAATGGAAATAATTCCGTTAACCATAAATATTGACACAACCTTTAGTCAATTTACCATATATTCACTTGCTATGTACACGTGCCCACAGTCGATGAAGTAACCATATATCCTATCTGATTTTATACTATGTCACAAATTACATGAAAGTATTGACGACACGTTTGTACATAAACAAATGTATAACCATCTATTTTATTGCTGGTATCAGACACAAAAAAAAAACATAATCTCACAACCAGTCACCAGACGACGCGTCATGTATAGATCTTTTAACCTCCCGACGAAATGTGCGCCTTTTTAATATCGGCGCCTGTGGCTTTATTACCCATCGATCAACCAGCATCCTCTCAATATCGTATAGTCATAATATCAAATAGCATTATTAATTTTTAATTTTCGTAGTAAAGATGAATTGAAAATAATATTCTGTTACAGTTATCAGAAGGATTAATTAATATCTAATTATATGTTTTATAATATAAACAGTATTATAAAAGTGGAATGATATTTTGTTTAAGTTTAACGAAGTATTATATGTTTAATACTACATCTGCTATACTAAAATACGTACGTTTTGAAAATTTGATAATCCGATCAGTAATTTATCACAAAACCAATTTTATCTGTATTCTAATTTTAATGTATTTTCATATATAATATAAGATACCTAATATACCTAATATTATATAGTTTTTCTAGTACTTGAACCGAAAAAAAATAAATTAAATTATCAATTTACTAAGGAAATTTGAAATGATTAAAATGGCATTATTAGTAGATACGCTATACATAAAATATAGCGTAATGTATTTTTATTGTAAAATTAATCTTATTTGAATCATATTTATGCCAGCACAGAGATATTTTTGGACGAACTTCATGACATAGTACGTCAAACAATGAACAGTTATTTTTAGGCTATACATGCCTAATAGGTATTAAAATAGTAGAATGTTTCATAATCATAAATATTTGTGCATTTTAACTAACATTATTTAACTAACCGCCAGATATTGAATAATGAATATTTTAAGATATCCGTCGTTGCATTAATCTTTAAATGCATCATAAAAAGAAATTAATACATACTAAAATGAAGTGATTACATAAAAAATAATTGAATTCGGAAGTCTACTAAAAAAATAAAATGTTTCATTCCCGGTGAAATAATATCAGTAATAACCATCTATGCTACTGTTCAAGAAGTAAATTAATGTAGATTATATTATATAATGACAAATGTCGTATGATACATTTGTGAGCATAACAATATATAGGTAGATAATTAGTACCTAATGTTAATTACCTATATCCAATATTTGCCTATTCTATAGAATATAACTTTTTTGATTTCAAATATCCAGAGTAATAATTGATCACGATATTTAAATTAATGTACATTTGTAACTATAAGTACCTACAGTGAGGCTGTATTAATAAATAACACTCAAAACTGTACAATCCATCGTTCGGTTGGACTATGATACGTGGCTATATGAAAAACAAAACATTAAATAATATTATGAACGCATATCATATAAAATATTTTATAAAACGTATCAGAGTGTATACAATTATAAAATATAATAACGATAGTGTTGATCTTTTGATAATAACATGTCTTAATGGACAATAAAGAAAAACAATATGGTATAGATATTTTCCGTCTGGGAATTCGTAATTCAGAATGAGGGTTATTAGATACTTTTATGATGAAGCACGTTAATTTCTCGAGCTTATATTTCATAATGAGTTTTTAACTACCTGCCTATTTGCAAAGTGTTCATAGTTCATTTCCAGACTAGCTTATAAATAAAACGGTAAAGTGTAACTTACAGACATAGTTAAAACGTTCTCTAATTTAAATAGCTAATTTAATGTCTCGAGTTATTCTGACCAAAAGTAGTATTAGTTTGGTAGGTATCTATTTAATATTTATCCAACTATGGGTATCTGCCTTACTGTGTAACTCATATTATTATGATATACAGTTGGTCTAAAATTTTGTATTATTTCGACGACTCAGCACGAACGACACGGACGTTTAATTATTATGTTAAATGGCAGTAGTAAATAGAACAAAATATAAGAGGCGAATAAACTGTTTATCGCACAATAACATGATATTATTATAATAAATAAATAAATAACGATATTATAATATTATGTAGGTACGCGTTGTATACTCACGGGATTGCGGCTGTTGATGATGATAATGATGTTGATGATGATTATGATGATGATTGTGGACTCGGTCGTTGTCGGCGGCGGCGGCGGGGTCGGTCTGGTTAGGTTGCGGCTGATGGTGCGGCGGCGGCGGCGGTGGCGGCGGCGAAAGGGGTCGGCGGAATAACGTGTCGGTGGCCGCAGTAGTGGTCGTCGCGTTGTCGGCGGTCGCTATCACGACGGTCGTGGCGGTGGCGGCGGCGGCGGCGGCAGTAGCGGCGGCTTCGACCACTTGGCCGCGGACGACAACGACATTACGACCGGCGGCGACAGCGGTGTGCTGGACGAGGTCGGCCGTCGCGTTTACGTCGGTGTACGCGGCCGCCCTGGAGCGCATGAGCGACAGCGACGTGATCACGGCGGCCAGACAACAGATCGCCGGTAAGTAACAGCAGCCGCAGACGGTCAGTTTGCAGCCGGCCGTGGTCGTACGCGCGGGGCTGCCGATCGCGCCAACGCACCACCACCAACACCACCGCGACGACGGCGACAACAACAACACCGCGGCGACGCCGGCGCGACGATGATCCCGATCACCCCCGTCGCTGCTATCGTCGCCTGTTGTTGCTGCTGCGACCGTCGACCACCGGATATAATATTGTTATTGTCCTTCGAACGGCCGCCGTCCGTGGCTTTTCGACGTCACCTCGAGCCACAGACCGATCGTCGTCGTAGTCGGCGATGACGATGTTGTCGTCGTTGTTGGTTTTGTCGTCGTTTTTGCGGTTCTCGTCGATATTACCACATCCGCACATCGATCAGCCACACTCGGCGGCTCGGCCGTACTTTTTTCTCACCCTTATCATGGCGGCGTGTACGACGGCAACGATACTGATCAATGATAACAATACCTACACTGAAACACACGTTAAAATAAAATATTATTATATTTTATTACGCAGCACGTCGGTAGTCAGACTTAAACGCTGCAGTAATAGTAATAATAATGTACAGTCGTGAGGGACAGTAATCGATATAGCAGGATTCAACAAAAAAAAAAAAGCAATGCCGATGCTGTTGGCGACGAGAAGTCGTCACAACGCCTATAAACCTCCCCCTAAATATACACCACCCCAAATTCGGAGTGTACGCATACTATGCGGCAAATAATAGTTCCTTGTTCGGGGTCCAACGATACCCACCGCGAGCTTAGCGAGTTGTAGGGGCTTAGAGTCGGATTTTATTCTCGTAGCATTATCGTCGTACACTCGTATCTATTTTTCATACAAAATGCACCTACTTATTGCGTCTGTGACAAATCTATAATTCTTGTCGAACACGATAATATTGCATATGACTCGGTATTGCACGACGTAGCACGTGTCAATGTATTGATTGAGATTAGATTTTAACATAATAATCATTTCTTGTTATTGAGATATGTGTATAATATATGTATCTTAAAAAAAATTCTTTCTAAATAGTTTGTAAATTCAACTATTCATGTAAGTATTGAGTAGTATGTATAATACTATAATAGGTTGCCTATTTATTGTTATTTTTTAGTTTTTAGTTTTCAGTGATAACTCGCACATAAGTTAACCATGATGTCAACGTAACAAAAAAAATGTAGTCATGTATAATATAATACGCAATTAAATTTGTCCTATAATAAGAAATTCTTCAACAAAATACCTGATGGCTATGGATCAGCGTGACGAACATATTGTATTATGATTTTTAGTACATTTTATTCGCATTCGCGGCCTATAATTTTAGTTATTTTAAACGAACTATAATATACTGTAACGTCGTATACATGTATATTATCACTTTGATATTTTTTACGACATAGGTTTTTCAAGTGTCGTAGACTGCTGTGATATTTAGACGTTATGCGCAGACGCTACGAGGATAAAGACGGGCAGGGTTGAACAAGGGCATGAGGGTACTTGCAATGCACACGAAAACTTTTCTTCCGGCGGCACTGTGGCGGCAGCAGGTCGACGACGTCGTCTTTGTTGTTATCGTCGTGGCTGCCACTACTGGGCTATATCATTATACGCGTCGACGATTCTAAGGCCAAAAACGCACCCCACGCACGTGATGTGGGGAGACTCGCAGAGATTGTATAATATTATTTTTGGTCACGTGAGGGGAATAATATTTTAAACGACGGTCAAACAAAAAATATGGAATATATATCATACATATTGTATATATATATATCAGGAACTGTTACACAACCGAAAATCATCGGTGTATCAGAACGGGAATCTTTTGATAAACACGAAAACGAGCCATAACAAAAATAACATACCGACAGAACTGCAAAAGTGCAGAACCCTTATGGTAAAGTTTTTCAATATTTTGAACTAGAAGTGTTATGGTTCATTTTAATTTTTATAAAATACGCTGTGCTTAAAAAAATCGATTGCCTCTCACTATAAAAACACAATATGTACACAATTTTAATATAAATACATTGATAACAAATTGCATTGTAAACAGCATATTATTTAGTACATTTTTATTATAATTAGGGTGGGAACAAATAGTTATGAAATGAGCGAAATCGAATATATTATGATAAAGATTCCTACTTAAACGCACACCGTACACTATATAATAGTGCACGTTCGAATTTTCACTGAAATGCGTTTTCTAGTATTTTATTTTTAGTATCTATAAGACTATAAAGTTAAACGCATCGCATTATATATTAATTATATTTAATATTTTTATATGTATTTATGTTATATAATAACTTATTTAATCGGCGATAATTACGTTTAAATGTCATTCATTGACGTATAAAACAATTAAATAGCTCTGATGGAGTTTTAGTGTTTAGAATGAGATAAAACATGCATGAAAAAAGTTAAACATACTATAGGAATTCGTTTTTTAAATTATTCATAATACCAAAAAACTAAACAATGTTGACAAAAATATTGTTTTATCGTATTAAAAAGTACCTTTTAGGCGTAAGTTAGTTTATCAAAACACTGATACTATAATAAATCAACCAGAAATCAATATATTTTATTATTTGTTTGTCGCGTGCTCGGAGAATTTTAAAGTGTGTATACTTCTTTTAAAATGTACAATAATAAAATGCGTTGTAGGTACTCGTGTCATAAATAAAGGTAATAATGAATAGTAATATATTATATATATATATATATTGTAGTTAATTTTACTGAATGTTTTAATGGCGTAAAAGTCTATTGATTTTGTAAATAAATAATAAAAAAAATAAAGTAATATCTAACAGAAAACGTAAAAATGTAAACAATGAAAACTAGTACAAACTGTGCATGAAAAAAAATATAATTTAAGTTTATTACCGTAAAATGGTCAGTCAATATCAATATAAATAATAACTTGTAAATACTCAGTATAATATTATAATAGTTGTAAAAAAATTATTGTATATACCTAACTATTCTAATCTCGAATCTAATTATCTTAAAATATTTCTAACGTTAATTATTACATCAAACATTAAACAATTTCTTCGTTGTAAAAATCAAATTGCTAATAAATAATAAAACAATTATTGGTAATACTTACAATTGTTTTTTTTTTTTTTAAAAATCATATAACTTAATTATTTAGAATTTAAAAATGTATAACGAACATTTTTATTATTATTATTCTACTACATGTATAGAACTGATAAAATGCAAACTTCGAAGTGAATAGTCAATCAAACGAAATTAACGTAATAAATTACTTTTTATAATGTACATGTTTATAATTGAATATGAACTTGGTGTATACATAACAATTTTACAAAAAATAATAAAACACTCAAATAATTAACGTAATTAACGGTTTTCAGTACAAACAGTAACGTTTATGAACTTGATTTAACCACTTTATAGATTAACTATAAACCAATACAAATAGTTAGCAAATAGTTAGAAAATATTAACAAATTTACTATAGAAAATAACAAATCTTTTTTGTGATGATTATAAACCGTTTTCATTTAAGTGGGCCAAGTTCAAGTAACTTACACTGTACCTGATCATCTCCAAACAAACACCAGTACTTAGCAAATACGAGATAATTAGCAAATAATAGCTAAATTAATAAATCAAAATTCTATTTTTGTTGAATTTATAACTAAATAATTTCACTATTTACGGCTATAAAATATGTAAATGGAGCTAATAAGGATTATTATATAGTCTAAAAAAAAAAATAATATATACGTTAACATTTGACATACAAACCTACATGTTTAAGAAAATTAATAACCATAAAACCATTAAAGCTTATCAGTTTACGTACAAAAAACATTAAAAATATGTTTGTTAAAATATGTTTCACTTTTTCTTATATTATGTATAATTTATTTACATAGTTAAAAAAATATTCGAATATTGTTAGTAAATTGGAAATACGTTTTTTAAACAAAATATTCAAAATGTATTGTTTGGTTCTCTGTAACTGAAGTATTTTGAGTACCTATCCATTAATATTTCTCTTACGTTCTCGATCGGTTTATACGAAAAATGTACTTATAGCATGACTATTTTTTGTAATTAATAATAATAAAATAAATTACATAATAATATTATATTATGATGGAATAAGTAATTAAATTAAAATGAATATTTAATTACCATTATAAGCAATTAGTTAACGTAAGGTAGGACATCTAATTCATTTTGATTATGGATTAAATTTGGTTTTCTACATTAAAATCTAGTTTATATGTAAATGTGACAAATAAAGTTGAATATCAAATCTTTAATAATATGTTTGTATAATTTACATGATCAACATGTAAAAATTCACTAAAATGATGCAAATTTTTCTGAGCCCTTCAGTCGAGGCCCAGTAACGTCCCTGTAATATATAATTATTATATTTAGATTATGTATTTATCTCTCGTTACATAATCGTGGTAATTTCATCGCTACAGTAAGAATTTAATGTGATTATTATAATTTATAATTATAATATTAATAAATTAATACAAATAATTTTCAAGGTTACACGTATTATTTGTTAGTGTGATTTTAGATAGTTTCTTATTTTGTAATATGTGATTTTTTTCTTCATATTGTTTTAATGTTTTAAGCGCATAGTATTGTTTTTTCTCAACTTATAATTCTATTTTAATGCCACAGCTATAGAACAGCCTACTAGGTACTAAATAAAATAGAAACATAATACATAAATCCAAAACTATTTAGTCTATTCAGAACATTTTCTGTTTAATAAAAAGCCATAAAAATATTAATAATATACCTATTATTCAAGTATATTATGTAGATAAATAGTACATTATATTTGGTACATTTTGTACCCTGTATTTGCATTAATTACACTTATTTGACAACAAATATATTGACTGCTATTTTTTGTATTTTGGTCATAGGTATGTATTTCATTTTTTTTATTTAATATAATCTCAATATCATTGTCATAGTGTAATTTGATACGTCACAGTAAATATGGTATCGTTCAGAAAATAATATGATTCAATTATTTTGATTAAAAGATATCAAGTGAACTAACAAACCATGATATTTAATCAAATATATTTTAGTGATGACGTTTTATATTTTAAACGCATAGAAATACAAATCAAAATACTTCGAATATTATATAGTCACGTTAAACTTCTATACGATATTTATTTTATAATATCAAAAAAAAGAAAGATAAATTTAAAAAAAAATTACAAATCCAGTTGGCAGTTTATAAATGGCAAAATAGAAAATTTTTCAGTTAATAATTTATCATCGCAAAAACAATAATACATATCACATGCAAGTATTCCGTATTTTTATAATGGACATTCAGAACTTAATATAAGTTAAATTAAAATCAAATATTATAATTATTTTCGTATAGAAGTTAGAAAAAAAAGTGATTCGTGATGAAATAAGTAAACAATTTATGGTTGTTATTGTATAATATATAATGTTTATTGTATACTTAAAAATGTATACTTCTTTCGAAATAAATCAATATCACTATTACATTTAAAATAAAGAAAATGCAACTAATGAGAAACAAAATTAAATTGTTTTAGAATTTAAGCATAAAAATAAGTTATTAAATTGATACTATATTACCTATATAATAAATTGATGGTTGTAAAAATATCCTAAAAATAATAGGTATTTTACCAATTTAAAAAAGCTGTTGACGTTTTCTTACGGTTATGACATTATATTCATTAAACGTAATAACAATTTAATGGTAGATAGTGAGTGTAACACAAAATTGATATCGCTTTTTACTTAGTATCGTTATAATTATTGGTAACTTCATTAATTTAAATTCAAAAATAAATATAACATAATATATAATACGTATGATATGTCTATCACACTATACTATACTTCTCATGCGAAACTTTCAGCATTTGTTAGAGTAGTAAAAACTTAGCGATTTTCCGACTGATTGATATTGGGTACTTATCATGCTTATAGATAAAAGAAATAAAATTCCAACTTAAAATAAAGCTGAGTAATAGATTGAAGCAATATAAAATAACATCTGATCAATAATATTAAGCTACTTACTGGTATATTATATAAATATAATATATTATTGATTTATTTCATACAAAATCGATTGAGTATTATACTCGAATTGAAAATAAATTGTACAACTTATTTATTTACTATTATAAAATAAATAAATTCGAGGCAACATAATATTAAAGCCTAAAAGTCATATAAGCTATTATGCACAACACTACTCCATTTCCGTAGGCATGTAAGATACATACATTATTGATGTCTACTGTCCTAATGTATTTCACGTGGTAATTATACAGTAATTAGAAAAACTATAATAGCTATATTATGCAGAACAATATTATAAACACTTCTGAGAAAAACATATTACGTAAAAATCCTCAAAACACCCTCCACCAAAAATTAAAGTTCGTCCTCTCTATTCAGGTTTTTAAAATAATATATACTGTTTGTGCGGCGCTCGTAATTTTTTGAAAATTGATTATTCGTCCATAATTTGCATGTTACCAATTATTATAGAGCATAATTTAGTTATTGATTTATATTTATATACATCATACAGTTATATTTCATGTAGACGCATAGTATGTAATTATTATGTTGTTTTTAACGGTATAATAACAATGTTAAAATAAATTAAAAATATAAGCAGTGTGATTACACGATGTGATGATACAATTATTTTAATATGAATATTTTAAATTATATTTTTACTATAGATAATGATATCGTTAGTAAAATGTACACTTGTTTCTTTTTACTACTACAAAATTTCGATAAATTGTCCAAAAATGTAATAAAAAGAATGCTAGTATTTTTAGGCATAACATCGTTTTAATTTTATAAGGTATAATGGACATTGGACATGTATGCATATACTTAAAAATTCCAAAAAAAGAATTTGTATGTATATTCATTTAAAGATAACCAAAAACGTGTTGAGCACGCCCGGATGAATCATCCTTTAAACCTATATATGATAAAAAAAAATAATAAATTAAGTAAAATAGTTATAAACTTGGTCATTATATTGAGTTCAAGGATTCAATTTCGACGTCGATGTACATAAGTGCTGACGGACCAATAGGGGTTATCCGCTATTTTTTTTTGCCAAGGGTGTCAAGAACGATAGGGTTAGGTATAAAAAAAAATCCTTCAAAAATGCTTTTTATTCCGTCTCGGGATGTTACAGCGGGGACGGTAGTCGATTGTCCGAAAAAAAAAATCGTTCCGACTCAATAAGCCAACGTTTTCGTAAAAGCACGCACACACACTCTTGCAGCGCGCATCTTTTTTTTTTTTATTAGCGGTAGTGGAGAGCGAAAAGATATTTTTACAGCGGGCATAGTCGGGACTTGTGACCGGATTTCGCGGGGGGGTGGGGGGGACATGCCGCCGCCACCGGGGCTGCTGGTACTGCAGCCGCCGCCGCTGCTATTGCCGCTGCGGCTGCTGCTGTTCCGATGGTCGATTATTTTCGGAACAGCTCGGCCTCGTCTTCTACGCTCCGCCGCGTCCACAACAGGGCCCGACACCATTGATCCACCTTAATATTATTTTCGTTTATCGTACGATGATATTATATTATATTCGGACCGTCAGCGCGGTTCTGCGCGAGTATAATATAGCGATCACTGCAGAGCACACGCATACGTGCAAATTCATGTACGTCGTTTTGTGCACGGTTTGAACGAATTCTGCGAGCCAAACGTTTCCGTAGGTTCGCCGCACTCGGCCGTGAACCGGTGGAACGGGACAAAGACTAAAAAACAAAAACCGAACACACAAAACGGACAACAGACGGAAACAGGCACGGTGTAACGTTGCGATGTCATTATAATAATTATTATTATTATGTTTATATATGCATATAAATAGGCAGACTTGATGACGGTAATAATATTACAATATCCGTTTACGTACCTCGGGGCCGGCGGCGGACGCTCGCTGTGACTCTGGCAGAGACGCGAGTAAATGTCACTTTTGCGTCACGAGGACGAACGCGGGAGAAGGAAAAAATGCGAGACTTTCACTCGGCCGGCAGACGCGCTCGCGGTCTGCTGATATTGAGCGCGGACGGGTACCCGGCACGACACGTGGTTGCGCGATATATATTTATTTTCGTAACGCGACTTTGCTGAGCCCTTTTGAGCGTATAATATAATATTATTTTTATTGTATTACGTAGCGGCCGTAAACGTTTAAAAAAAAGTTTCCTTTGGCGCGAGAGAGCGATAAAAACGCGCGGGCAATGTGACTTCGATTCGTTTCGAGCGCGTGCTTTGTGTCAAGTGGGCCTCGCTACTAAGTCCATGTAAAGCGACGCGATAACGAGTGCCGCGCTACACGAAAACGAAAACGGGAGAGTTTAGATTACAGCAGATGCGACCAGTGTGCGGCGTTCCGACGGGAGGGAGGGACACGCGCATCCGCCTAACCGTTCGCACGACTGCCAACTGTATATGACGGCGACGGTGGCGGCGGTGTCGTCGGCGTCGCCGGCGACAGTGACGGTGGCGACCGGCGACTGTTATATTATTATTATTATTATACGCTCGACGATCGCAGTCGTCGTTTCGTGTATATACGTATAATATGCGTTATAATAAATTTAACGACGGATCGCGTGCATTTAAAAAAAAAAAATACAAAAAACGCGTAGGTAGAAGGCATCCGTCGTGACTTTGGCCGACGCGGTAAATGTCACCGGTTTGTTTTCCTATTTACCTCCTCGTGGGTAAAAGACTGCGGCGGCAGACACGACTATTGCCATAATAATAATAATAACGATGATGATAATAATAATAATAATAATAATAAAGGTGAGAGGACGCGCGACCCGCGCTTAGCGAAACACCTAACGTATAGGCCAACCGCCGGGACGGGGTGGTGTACGCGCGCGCTCTCTCAGGCGCGAACAACAATTATTACCGGCGGACCCGACGACATTGTCGGCGGCGGACGGTGGTGATGAAGATAATTATTATTATCGGGGCGCGGCGGCCGTCTAGACTTTGCGCGCCCGGCATGCGTGTGTGTAGTGTGTACACAGACGGCGGGCGTGTGTGCGCGTGTGTGTACGATCGGGCGCGCGCGCGCGCTCGCGAGAAAAGCAGCCGCCGCCCGGTCGGGACGCAGGTCGAGAGGTCATACACACATATCAATACGCGCTCTCTCGTACATGTATGCTGGACGACGCGGCGGAGTTGGCGGTGTTCGGGCGGCGTGCACACGCAATATTCGCAATCACATCCCCGGGGCCGCCCTGGGGGTATATATTTTATCCCCCCGCCGATGGCCAGTCGCCTCCGCGCCGACTGTGACCGCGAGCGTGTGCGTAACGTACGCGCGCGCGCGCGCGTGTGTGTGTGCGCGTGTGTGCGCGTGACGGTGTGCGTGTGTACCACACCGCTACCGCCACTACCTCCACACGAACCATTATAGAGACGACACCCCCTCCCCTACACGGTCACGCACCTCGCCATCAGACCGGTAACGTTTACGGATCGTCTAGACGCTACGTCACCGGGCGGCGGCGGCGGCGGCGGTTGCGGTTGCGTCACACTCTCTCGACGACGACACGTGTCGAGCGTGACCAACAACTACGCGGTCGAGTCTACTTCGGCGGCGGCGGATAGACGCCGACGCACCCTGACCGATCGATGTCCCGCGCGTGCATAATATATAATAGTTGCATAGATATATAAATACGGATAGAATATATTATTATTATTATTATTATCATCATCAGTAGTAGTAGTAGTAGTAGTAGTAGTATTTGCTATACGCCAAACGCGGGCACGTGCGCGACACCGTAACCTGGCGATGACAGTGGCGTGCGAGACGAGTGTGCAGCAGCTGCTGCACGCGCTTGCGAGCGAGACGAGTGGCGGTCGCGGTGCACGTCTGATGAGGGGGTTGTGTGTGTGTTTGTAGCGGTGCCCCGTACACGTACACAACACCACTACATTATAATGTGTGTACGCGAGATCGTGACGTATTATTATCTGCTGTGTACTTTTATTCACTCCACCGCCAACACGACCGGCGAAGCGTAACGCGCGCCCCCTTGAGGTATAATAATGTACGGGCTTTTTGTTTGTTTTTTCGTCAGTCTTGACACGATATTTATTCGAGTTTTTTTTTTTTTTTTTGAAAAACGATTACGCACGTTAAATCCTGTGAGTGGATTTTGCAGATTGACGTGTCTTCTACATTACGCCCCGCTAATTGCCAACTGCTACAATAATAATAACATATACCTACTACTCATCTCGTCCGCTGTTTATTTATAGGTACACTGTAGTATTAGTAGTAGTGTTTAGAGCTAAGACTGAATATGAGTAAAAATATTTGCATACAAAAAATGTGCACGTTGAATTTTGATTTCATTTTTTTTTTTAATAAAATTCAAAATTGTGTATATGCCATGAAATATTCAAATAAAATGATTAGAATTTTTAAGTATTTAAAAAACGAAAATATTCAAATTAAATTTTTATTAACAAATACTTTCTCCGGACAAATAAAATTTATTTTCATAAATACCAGTATGCTGTGCATATTATATAGGTTCATTAAAGTATTGCATATAATATCTTTATATCGTTCATGCACAAAATATTTTTAAATTATTTATTATTACCTTTTTTGAAAAATATCTCTTTCTGTAAACTTAAGTTTAAATTAATTTTATGAAAATGTCATCAAAATGTAATATGTGTAAACATTTACTATCATAAATTTCAATGTTTCGCCAAGTCCGTTCTGCTCTACATACACGCAAGTATAGATCATCGTTCTATTTATTTCATGTACGACATACGTCATATCGTGTTATTTATTTTTTTTATAAACATATACCTATGCAATATACTCTATACCTACATGTGATATAATACCTATATATACTGCAGTTAACGTATCATTATCTGTGCTTGTGAGTTATGTCGTGCGTGTGCGAGAGTGTGGCGACAACAACAACATTTATTAAACGCACCTATTATAATATATTGAGTTTATAATAAGTAATAACGCTCTTAATAGTGGACATACATTACAGTGCAGAGGCAGTGTGACGTGTCCGTGACGGTAGACATAAATGTCGAGTGGATAGTCGGTAGCGGTTGGGAGTCGAACCGATATTAGTATATACGACACTTCAACTTTCAAGTACTAAGTACACGGTACTAGGGTTAATCATAAACCATAGCAATATAATTAATGATAATAATATTATGGTCTGTAACTTGATCCGGAAATGTTTAACACAATACATTTCAAACAGACCTAAAAATTACTTTATTTATGATCAATAATCATAATTATATTGTATGTTACACTCGATCCGTGTATTTTCGAAATATTTTCCTGTACAATAAATAATTAATGAATAATCACTCCTAGAACTAAAAATACAAATAAATTTAATATAGGTACGTGCATATATTATTCACATCAAAAATATTAATCAAATCACAGTATAGAAAAGTATCGTACTAAAGAATAAAAAAAAAAAATCAACATAGAATTTTGTACCATAAATTATACATGTCAACATTGAATATCATATTTGATGTTCCCGGAGTATACTCTTAAACACTAACATACAAGAAATCTTGTTTCAGCGTTATAAAACGAGTGGAAAATAAATTAAATCAAAAACTAAAAAATTGCAGTCACATTTACATGTGACAAGTCCATATATTATATTGCCAAAACTATAATTTTGTTTTATTTTTACGGTAAATGTATTTTGATTAATATTTCGTGAATGCAGTAACATTTTAAATGTTTATTAACATTAGTATTGGCCGCACAAGAATGTAGTCTATAGAACTAGACTTTAGTTTTAAAATATATAGACGCGTTTATTTATTATTTAATATTTGAAGAGAAAATGTATCTTCTTTAATCAAAGTGTTAGAGTTTTGTACCATCAAATGAAAATTACACTATGTACCTATGTTAAATTTAAATTACTTATTTATATTGCAACCAACAATAATAACATAATAATATATTATTAATATGAATATAGGTCAAAATATTCAAGAACAAAATATCCTGTACTAAAGTATCTAAGGTCACGATATCCAACAGATAACATATTCAAGGTTAAAATGACCAACAAATGATAATACAGAATATAAGAATTAAAAAAAAAAATTAAATAGCTTGTTTAACAAAATAATAAAAATGTTGATATATTTTTTTTTTTATAATAATATTATATCTGAGTATGACTGTCAATAATATGATACAAATAAGTAAATATATAAAAAAATATTATTAAAAAATATATCTACGTAAACAAATCAAGTATTTTTTTTTTTATGTGGTTAAATTCAATTGAATAATATAGTTATTATTAATATTCCCTATTTGGGTAGAATATTTAATTTGTTTTTTTTCAATTTTGGTATTCTATGCATTGATTATTTTATCCCAAGATCCTAATAAATATAACATAAATATTATATAGGTATATAAAGCGATTAGCGAGTATGAAATTCGTTGTATAATAATAATATAGTAGCTATACTATAGTAACTTATATTTTACCCTGCAGTGATGATTTTAATAATAATTTTGGACAAATTTATTTCAACTATTGAAATATAATAAATGATTTTAACATGAAAGGGCATTATACAAAATATAATTGTTAGTTAATAACTATATATATATAAAAAATGTTAGTAGTTAGTTTTTCATGATTAAAATACAATTTAACTATCTTAAGTGGAATATATAATTTATTTTAATTTTCATATATTGTAAATATGTTTAAAAATTACAATGATGTTATTTATACATAGTTAATATGAATATAAAAACATCACATCCAATTTATTAAGATACCGTTCGACCTAATTCATGGCATAAAATTAAACATAGGTAAATCAAACAAAAAAAATATATTTTTATTTTTTGTTTAGTATATTATATTGCATAAATTCGAATATTTGCACTCAATGCGATATGCCTAGCTCTTAAAGATATTCTCCCAAACACTTATTTTATTTTGCAGTAGCGTTTACGCATATTTAGTGTTCATGAATAAATAAATCTTTAATCAAAAAAAGATGTTCAAGTACTACGTTATAGTCATTATATTTTCGTTTAAATCATCTTATTAATCACTATATTGCTATAATATTATTATTTAAATTATATTTTAACTATTTTATTCAGTTATTTAAAATAAAATATGATAGTTTCAGATTAGGTATAAAACGATCATATACCATATATTTTATACCATCGACGTTTGGTGTTTTTTTCAATACATATATTATACCAATCGTTCAATATTTAGCAAAATTCTCAACCTCACTTCATATCCATTCTCTTCGCTTACACAACATTGACATATTTATTTCGTTTTGAATTACCAGAAATGTTTTCATAATATTATCGAAATAACCTTTCTCATTGGTAATTATGAAAACTAATAAATATTTAATAATTAAATCAAAATTTTCAATTAACTAGTATAGACATAATTATTACTCTAATAAAGTGGCCTACGTGATTAAACCACTAAATATATATATATATATATATATATACTTTTTATTAAACCACAGTAACAATAACAATACCATCATAATATCATTCAATACTTTGTTAACGGGAATTTTTTTTCAATTTCCTGGTAGGTTGTACCTACATGAATCTTGTAGTCGTGAATTCTATGATTATCAATTCGTAGTAAAAAAATACCTTTAAATATATTGTATAAATATTTATTTTATTTATTTAGTTTCTCATATTTTGATTCTAGATGTTGACAAATTTAAACTTAAATTTTTGGATGTAATCATGTGTTTTAACTTTGAACTTTTAAATTATACTAATTATGCTATCGATATCGTATGGCATACATAATTATTATGTATAATATCACAATAAAAACTACAAAGATTATAGTAATACGCCACAAGGAATATTCCCGAAATATTCCCACACCTCTTGGGAAAATTCCTTAAAAACTGTGAATTATACAAGTATCTGTGAATATATAAAATGACAGTAATAGAGAAATAATATTGATTACATAATAATATTATCATTATTATCTATTTTAAATTAAAAATTGTATAGGTATAATTTAAACAGAAATAAAGTTTCAATAAATGTAATAGTAATAAATAATTATAAATAATCAAATCTACATATAAATTGACAACTGACATTTAAGTATCATTATTTATTTGAATTAGATTCGTAAATGATACAAATCAAATGCATTTCTGAAATTACTCAAAAGTCTTCCTAATTTCCTATTCTTCTATAATATTTTTGTGTTTTAAATGTTTGTCATTTGAATAAGATAGATTAATTAAACATTGAAACATAAAATAATTATGATATTCCCAATAAAATCTTGGTCTTGGGAATATTTTTGGGAATCTTTAGTCTGTAGTCTAATTACTAACAGAGACAGAGACACACCCCTAATATTAATTGCTTTAAATTGAGTACATTTAATATTCCATAATATTATAGGTAATATAATAGTTATAAAATACTTACTCTACTCATATTGTGTAGTATTTAAAACTAATATACAAATTATAACTGCATTTTAAAATCTAAATTTCTTAAAAATAATTAATAATTTTAGTTTTTCAAAACAATAACAATATTATATGGGTTTTTGATAAAAATTGATAATATCCTGCAATCACTAAGAAAAAATAAGCCACAAGTTTGAAAAATCATGATATTTCTTATTCTATACAATAATAATATAACTTACTCTTTTTGTTAAATGCCAACACTATTTTTTTCTACAAATTTGAATACATCTCAACTGAATATTTAAAAATAATGTTCGTTTAAAAAGTGTTATTATTAACTACCGAATAATTAGCAAATAAGATTTAACACTAAAATTTAATTACAGCTAATTTGTTTTATCGAAATTTTAACTATGTTCAATTTATACTTAAAAATCGAAATATTATCTACGACATTGTTAGATAACATTTTTAGCCACATAAGACATAAATAAACACTTTTTTGTTTTCGTAATTTACTCTTATTTCGCCATTTATATTTTTGAATTCTAAAATGAGATAGTTCAATATTAAAGATAATGAAAAAAATAAAAATTTCTCAAATTATGGAAATAAATAAGTGTATATTTATATTTTATCTGTTTACAAATAGTTATTTAACAATATCGAAGATATTATTTTAATTTTAGAACATAGTGAAAGTGAATATTATTTACATTTCGTCAAAAACAGATTATTATTTATTTGTAAATATTAAATTTCAACTTTTGTAATTGGAAGCTTTGGAATTGATAAAAATGTTTATTACAAAAATGGATTTGAAAAATATATTCTGCCCGAACCCGTAGAAAAATAGTGTTTCCATTTAACACAAAATAAGATGTATCACGCATGTGCGTACTAAAGGCGACACAAATTGAAATTTGTCGGAAAATGTCGGTATTCTCTTTCATTTAAAAACTCCATTTAAACTCCATACAAGATTATACAACTCAAATATTTAGCTGTATCTCTCAGTGTGAACACACAGTATAATATCATATTGTATCTATACCATTAATATATCTTTATAGTATTTTTATTTTATTTGCGTAGATATATCATATATTTTATTTAACGATGAAATACAACAAAACTGTACTACCTACACCTTATAAAATACTATAATATATTAATATTTTACGACGGGAAGTAAGTGCAGCGGAAGAACGATACTACACGCGTTCCGTTTAAATCGCGAGAGTGTCCGCAATTAAATAGAAACGTAGGCCCACTATACGACTGCACGTAACGGATATTCTGTGTATTATTATTTATTATATACTACGTTTCAGTGTGGTAGGTATACCTAAATAATATGTATACGTCCGATTTAAATCTTATATATTTCTATGATATAATATAAACGGCTGACGGTACGAGAAGTACTCGTGCGGTAAGTACGCATATTTCGGACGGTTAAAGTACGATTTCCATCACTCATCCGTTTATCAAATAAACAAAAATAAATAATATAAGACATCTCATCATCTGGCTTTATGTTCGTACGCGTAGAAACGGTCGTGGCATTTCCTTGTCTTTTCGTGGCCGATTCCTTTGTGTTTCGCCCGCCGTATTCCTGAGGCCGATTCTATTGTTGTGTTCCGCCCGTTATTTTCAACCAAAATAATAATATTATATTCCGTCTATTAAATATCTATATTTTATTTCGTCCCGCTTAATATGCACCCCATCCAATTATACCATTGTCTACTAGTCTACTACAATAGTATTATAATGCAGTAAACTCATAGTATAATATATACCTTCACGATCTATAAATGTCTAAAGAACACTTAATACAATATATGTTGCATAATGGTTATTTTACCTATATGTCAGTTAAATTTTCTAGATATACATATATATTTTATGGTTTTTCCTTCGTTATATTATTATTATTCATTTTTTACTTTTAAGTAAATACTAAATAGTTTTATACTTATAATATTGTAATATGTCTATCTTATTATACACTAATTTGTTATATCTTCTGTGCACATTGTTTTAAAATTGTAATAGGGCTCACGTGCGTTTATTTAAATAAAATATACATCATAATCATATGCGTGAATACGGTTAACTTTGAATATAAGCCATAGATATAGATACAATTGTGAAATTTTCGATATCCAACCAGAACCAATGAATAATATTTATACAGATGAATGCAATTACTTACCCTTAGGGACTAGGGTAGTCCATAGATAATACTATAAGAAAACTCTTATAATATGTATGGGGTATAGTCCTGGTATTGATAAAGTAGCGATATGTTTCGTCGAACTGTATAGCCGTATGGGTGCTATTAGTGTTATATGGTAGATTTACCCGCGATAAGTATGGTATCTTAGCTAACCGTGGTATAAAATATAAATAATTATTTCATTGGTCCTCCGTGATATAGTAATCCACTGATTATGGTCGTGAAAGTATAAACGAAATCTACACGGTTTTGGTTATTGGAACCAAACCGATCAAACGCTGGATTATGTCATTTATGATGTTAGCAATATCGTCGTCACCGTTTATTATTTTTGTGCACACATCGCCGCCGTCCGATTTATGACGATAGTACGACACTGTTTGGTATAGCTGTAATATTTGTAAAATATAATATATTATTATGTATAGTGATGTGCAGTACGACCTATTAAAATATGGTATTTGACTAGAATCAACTTTTTTCGCCGTTTTTTGTCATCTGCGACTTGGGAGTAAGTACCTATATATATTATATAGACATAATATAGCGAACAAGTAATGCGAATAAATATATAATTTCATTAAAAACAAACCTTAAAGTAAAAACCTGATATTATATACGATCGTACATTCATACCATATTACCATAAGTTTTTAAATGAACATTATATTGCTATGCTGTTAAGTTTATCATACTTCTGACTAATGCCTAAGTCAGTGACCTATGTTGTTGATGTATCATATTTAGATAATTTTCAGCTTGTTATATCACTTATCAGTAACCGTCGCGTAAGGTCATTATAGCATCTCTACAATACCTACAATATTATATAATCATAATAAATACAAACCGTATGTTCCTCTGGAAAGAGGATGGGTCCTTTGGGATCCAACATTTTTGGTTCTAGTTAGGTCACTTTGTACGGCCAATAATTAAAAATTCGAAACGCAGACACTTTATACTATTATATATGTAAAGTATACATATAATATAAATAAGTCTGAAGTCATGACCAGTTTTACTAAAAAAATGTATTAAGTTTAAATACTATTTGGTAAATCTAAGTATTTTCTAAATTTCTATAAATCATATAGAACCAGTAAGTACCTACTGTATAAATATTGTATTTTATTATTTCTTAATTGTATATGTTTAAATAACTATAGTATATAGTATATTTCGTATTATTAAAAATATTATTTTTTTCAACAATATGATATATTAAGTATATATATTTCACAAATATTATAGACACGTACTACTTACATATTATACAAAATAAATATTTTTGTTAGGGTTTTTAAAATCTAATGATTAAAATGAACTGATTATTTTGACTTGTAGTTAATATACTATATTTTATAACGTTTGTAATTTACTTTTTATTTTATACTTAATTTTTTTACATTATATTATATACTTATTATACTTATTACTACTTAGTTATAAACTTATAGACATTAGTATATATTTTATGTATAGTATATAATAGTACAAAGTGTCTGCATTCTTAAATTTAAATTATTATTTGACCGTACAAAGTGTCTGCTCTATACAGTTTTAACAATTGACCGTACAAAATTACCGCTTACCAACATTTTTCTATCCAAAACTCCAATAAATGAAAGCGTGAAAACAGTACTTTACACAATGTAAATAAAAATCGTTTTTACCACTGTTCAGTTTAAATTACGAAAATATGAATTTAATCAATCCAAGCGATGAGGAAGACCAATAACCAACCGAGGTTAGTAAAAAAATACAACCTATTTATATACATAATAATATATCAGAATCTAAAAATTTTTTACTCAAACCAAAAATGCATTAAAATTAAACTTATCTTCTTATAATAAATTAAACTCACCTATGTAATAGATGCACTCCACAGATACACATTAGATTAATTAGAACGATGTATAGTAAATGGAAAATTCTAATAAATCCGTCTAAGAGCTCTATATTATTTTTTTTCTCTTGTCGTAGTCCAACTCCAAAATAACTACTATTCGATGACGAACTTATCCCCTGGAAACTAGCATTAAATTTTTAGAATTGTTACTGTAACACCTAAATATTATCTAGGTGTTACTCTATAGTCTCTAGACCGTCGTTTCCTAAATTGTAGTCCGCGGAACCCTAAGGGTCTAGTATAATATTGCTAATTGATATTATAAAACTATAACAGTAATATATATTATTTTATACAAGTATTTGCTAATGCTAGATATTTAAAATTTATGTTCAGGTTAACTTAAACCTGGTTAATGAATAATTGCATATTGTAGGTATTTTCATTATTTTAAACTTTGACTATGGATTGAGAAGAAACGTACGTATGCTATATGCATATTGCCTATATTATATAAATATTGAGATAATAAAAAGTAATAATAAAACATTTCATCTTTTTTTTCATAGAAAATAAAATTATTGTGTCGAATAATAACATTCTATGTTTATAAGTTACGGCGATGGATAAGTGTGAAATATTAGGCACCCTAAACTATTGACTCCTAACTTTATGTATTCTACAAAGACTTACACATTTTAAATTATAGTATGTAAACTATATTACGAATTCTATAAGTAATTCATGAGTAAATTTTCACAAGACATTGTGCGTATATGCACATAGTTTAAATTATTTATAATCATTCATTCCATTGAAATAAATGTGTGTGCATATTAGAAACGTATACAAAAAAAAATCTGGGGAGTTTACAAAATATGGCAACACAAATTGTGCCGCAACATAATAAAACATCTTTTTCCTTGTTACTCAAAATTATTTCGGGGGGAGGGAAAATCCCCCCCTGTATACGTGCCTGCTGTATATATATTATAATATGCAGGTAAAATTTTCTTTTTCAATAAGCTTTATAGTGTTTTAATCGTTTAAATACGATACGCAGTACGCACATACTATTTGCTGTACAATATATAATAATAATGCTTGTTCATATTATCATACTTGCAGCATAATATATTACAATAAATATGATAAATAAATACTCAATATAAGGTGTCTAAGTATATATTGAATGTTAATAAAGACTTATGTAAATTAACATAATATATATTACATTAACTAAGTACATTTCATGATGATGCAAATTCACGACGAGAGTATAGAACATTCTGCATACATCACATTACAATAGTAAAAGTAAACGTAAAACGATCACAGTGGAAAAAAACTGCAAAATCGCTGCGGACAGGATTCGAACCTGTGCGGGCAGAGCCCATTAGATTTCGAGTCTAACTCCTTAACCACTCGGACACCGCAGCTATATCTAACAAATATTAATAACTGTTGCTTTTGAATGAAATATCATTCTTTAAAGCTGTATTATAATATTATATTATGATATTTCTACTGTTTATTCATTCGTTAAAATATTGTTTACTAAAATGATAAAATTAATATATTTATCTGAAATATATAATTTAAAAAACAGAAAATTCGTTGATTAAATTATGTTTAATTTGTATTTTCATCATCAAAGATTCACTGGTTAAAAAGTTAAAATTAAGTTAAATGGTTAATTATTTAAAAAAAAAATTTAACTTAACTAGTTAGTTTATTTTATAATTAAGTAAAAGCTTAATTCGTTTAATTTATTGTTTAAATAACTTTTCAGTTGACTTAAAAATAATGAATCAAGTTAAATTAAAAATATTTTTCAAATGTTAGGTTTTCATGATTTGAAATATCAATTATTAGTTATTAGTTTATTACTATGTATATATATATATATAGTAAATTATCCTAAAATAAACGGTTTTTTGATAAAATAATATTATAGATAGGAATATAGTCACAAAATATATAAAGTAAAATACATAAAATAATATACGTACGTAATTTTTAAATCCCCAATATTCAATTTTTGAATTATAATAAAATAATTATTATCGTTATTCATCATTAAAATATATGAATTGAAAAATTTGAACTTTAAATAGTTATAAAAAAAAAATATGCTTATAATGTGTTTTTAATATTTTTTAATTATTAACTGATCAACTTATAAAGAGCCTTGTATTGATTTTTTAAACTTTTCGATCAAATGAAAACATTATTTATATTTAAAAAGTAGTAGTTTACAATTTCAATTTTGATAAAAAAGAGTTTAAATATTTTGAAAATTACATCATGTTTTCTTAAAATAGCTTAAATTTTAATATTTAATTAGATGATTTAAATAATCATGTTATTATATTATTATAATAATATATGAAATACCTATGTATAACTCGGACTAAAGAACTAAGTTAGGTAAGTAGAAGATTTGTAACCAAATTATAGGTAACAATATTGATATTGATTATTCATGTAAATAAATAATAATAGTTTGTTTTTAATGTATATGATATTAATAATAAATTAAAACATCTTTAATTGAAATTAATTCCAAGTTTATATTATTATAAGAAAAGTAACTGTTGATAAAAAAAAGTAATGTAATCAATTAATTATGATTATACAATGATTGTAATTATTTAATGGTTTCGTATGTTAAAATTAATATAATGAATTATTTATCCAAATATTATATTATTTAAATTGAATAATTTTTCTCTACGTGTGTGTTTCTTCAATTCAAACATAAAAAATATATCGAACTGATTTTAAAGAGATTTTAAGTTTGATAAAAAAATGTTTAGCTCTAGTAAATGAAATTTATTTGAATTATTTCATTTTAAGCTATTGAGTACTTACTAGTTGCATATTAATTTTCAATTTAATACATTTTAGAGGATCAAAGTGGATAAACTAGCACAAAATTTTCAAAAAAGAGCTCTACCATATTCTATTAAAAATATAGATGCTATTATTTAAAAATATAAAGTTGATTTTACTGTTACAATTGCGTTCTTTGGACATTTTTAAAATGCGATAAAAAAAATTGATAGTTAAAAATAAAGAAAAATGTCTTTTATCGTTTTTGAAATCCATTGATCAGAGTAATATCAGCAATAATGATGGTAATTCATAAAATACCTAACCACATTTCTTAAAAAATGTCGAAAATGTCGAATTTTTTATTTAATGACTGAAATGTATCAGTTTTTACAATATTACTATAGTAATTAAAAACCATTATAGTTTTAAACATAAAAAAATGGAACACAAATATTATTTTGATTTGTTGAAGTGTTAATTAAATATTTAATGAATTTAATGTATTCTTAATGTTTCTATCTCCTATACAATTTTTTACTATTATAATTTTCGATGAAATAGAGTCAGAGGTCAACTGGCTCTCTCTATATAATCTATACACATGCATATGATGTTTACACACGTATTATAAAATCTTAACGACTTTCACGTATCAATAGCCGTTATACTGGCATATCATAAGTGAATACTGTTTTATAGAGTATTATTATTTCTCTATATTTTAGTTTTATGACTTGTCAATTTATTAAATTTGTTTTCAATCTCGTTTGTTTTTTACTATAGCTATTACATTTTGAAGTATCCACTTATTTTATGATATTAATTAATCTTTTGATCATATATTATTATGATTAAGTAAGTGAAATGTGTCAAAAAAAAAATAACAATGTAATTGTATTGCTTATTGATTAAAAACTATTTTGATGAGAATGAAGTTTTTCTGAAATGAATATAATGAACTGTATTAATTACTTATATCTAACGATATAATTTTTCAAATGTGTAACAACTAACAGTACTAACTATTATGCAATTAATACAATTTGCGCTCCCCTATAATCAGTCATCATTAGTATCTATATAGGTATTTTTTGATTGAATATATTCACAAACTCACCAACCCTTGTATACATCATCACATATACATCTTTCAACCATATAGTTTTAATTTTATAATTCCGTTATATAATATCGTATTGTCGTCATATGCACAGAGCCAAACTACTAATAGTTTTCTACACCACGTACCCGGCGAGACACATAGGTAGGTATACTATAATATTTATTATAATATACAATATAGATATCACATAGGTATACTGTGACAAACGCATACGCACACAGGTGTCGGATTGCTGTTCAGTTTTTTTCCCTGTCATTATTATTACATTTTTATTATTATCGTAGCCAGCCTCTAACAAATACTTATCGCATCAGTCTGGCTACGTGGGACTGTAGAAGACAGATACGAAAGAGCCGGTTTGTAGCGGACGAAACGTTCCGATTGTGGCGACGGACATCGACTTTCAACAGCATAATATAATAAAATACTTATATACATACCTAGGTATTTGCATGCAAAATGCATAGGTATTTATTATTATTATTATTATTATTGGTAGACTTTATATTGTATAATATAATAAATATAAAAAGTCATTTATAGATACGACCCTATAGGCTATAATACCATATGAAGTTTAAATTCCAAGAAGCGATAAATGTATTGATTTTATAATAATGTGTTTTTTTTTGTTTACACTATAAATAGTTGATGAAATGCTTCGATTTTCAACTTTGAGGGTGGTTTCAGATAAAAAATTGAATCTAATTTGTACTTTAAAGAGTTCAACAACAAAAAATTCCCAGTATTTTTTTTAAATAATCGAGAAAAACTGTGGAAAGTCAAGGAAAAGTAAGAATTTTTTTACAAATCCCATTTTTGACAAAATTAATTTCGTTTTTTTTTTAAGTAACTCGTAAACGAATAACCGTAAATACTTTTATTATCAAATTATTATTTTATATGCATTGTATAATTTTCAAGATATTTTAAATTTTTTTTAAGCAATTTATCGTTATGAGAAATTTTTAGTTCTTTTTCCTTAAATGTTGATACAAAATTATTCCCTGGCTGGAAATTCTTAAAAATTGAATACAAGATCTCATATTAATTTTTATTATATCTATTTACAATTATTAAAAATACATAAATATATACGATTTTATTTTATATGCATTTTAAGTTCAAACACAAATTACAAATACAAGCATTAGCTACATACATTGTAGCGAAAAATTAATAAAATCTTCAATAATTGTTATAGCTAAAGTATAAAAATTTAAAAATGTTATAAAATGTTTTTCATAAGTATCAGAACTAAAAAATCTAAAAATATACAAACACAATAATTGTATATACATATATAGGTACATATATATATGTGCGTGTATTTAATTCAAATCGAGCGATATATTATATTTTAATGACAATTCTCTGCTCAGAATCGTTTTTCATATACAATGATATTATATAATATCATTAAATTAAAATTTAACACACCTATATTATAGTCACCTAGTGACTAGGTCCTAGTCAATAACTAATGTACAGCAAAGAAGTACCGATATTTTTTTTTTTTTTTTAATTAAAATTTGCAACCTCTAAAACTACTTTACAAAATATTGACACAGGTTTAATTATCGGACACGTGAAGTCATTCTCGAATTAAAAAATATTTTTTAATATAATTTAAGTACAATTATTAATATTTTTTTTTTTTAGCTAAAATAAAAATTATTATAGTTTTAAGATTTTTGTAATATATTTGGATAGATTTTTTAATGATTCAAAAACTTAGCTGTATGTTAACTGTGACAAAAAAAAAAAAATCAACATTATACAATCTGCGACAAAACCGATAAGATACATTATACAAACTGCAGCAATTTATTTTATATAATAATATAATAATATATGTATATATACTATGCATATAATTTATGTATGTTATTATGTATATATTTATCGTTTAATAAATTACGTTATGTTGGATATAAATTGGTGATGAAAATCAGAATTTATTTATATGTCTTAACACTACATACTACATATTTACTAGTATTAGATGGCAGTAGAAGAAAAAGTTTAAGAAGTGCTGTGTCGTTTAATATTTAATTTGATACATAGAACTTATAACAATATTTAACCAGAATGGAAAATAATTAATATTTAAATTTAAATATGAATCAAAAATAAGTGGTTATTAGACACGGGTTGCTCAAATAAAACATGTACTATATATAGTAGGTAGGTATCTGGTATATAAAATAAATTGCCGCAGTTTGTATAATGTATCTTATCGGTTTTGTTGCATATTGTATACTTAATGTTAATTTATTTTTACCGCAATTTACATATCAACTTTTAGAAAAGGTGTAATTTTTCTGCTGTTCACCATCTCCCAAAAACTTACCCACTAAACACTACATAAAAATGGTAGGAACTCGTACGATACAGTTACCTATTTCCGTATACGTAATAACTACGTGAGTCATGCATATGCGTTGAGATTAAAAAACTATAAGTCGTAGCAGTTCGAAGTTGGCTCTTGCAATATACACAAATGCAAGCGTACAAGCGTGCATTCATGAATGTATAATGTTTTTCATATTATACTATATAGCCATATATAGGTATCTAACAGAAATAATATTATGATAAAACGCAATCGGCTATATATATTTGAGTATACATTATATTATAAGCCTGCAGTATTGCTGCCTGGAGCGATACCCGTTTCCATCAAAAGTGTACCTTTCACTTTTCCACAAATATCCGTTTCCACTAAATAAGATATTGACCACGTTTATACCAAAACAATTATATACTACGTTTATATTAAAAGCTATAACACAGTTATGATTGTATTAACATATTTTATAATTATTACTAATGATGGGTTGCATGTATAATGTGAGACCATTAGCTCACTATTAACTCAATAAATGTAAAAATATTATAAAATATACACAACGTAGATAAGAAAATGTTAAATTTTATTTAAAAAAATGATCAGTTATGAGAATGTGAATAAAAACGATATATTATGCTATACCTTACTAGTTATGTAAATTATACCTATATATATATATATATATATATATATATATATATATAATAAGATGATATTTTTTTTAAAATTGTAGGATATACTTTTCACTAAATCGTACCTGAAATTTAAAACAAAATTTCGTTTTAATAAATATATTTAATATATTATTTTATTAATCGTAATTATGTTACCTTCCAATTATTCCATTTTTGTAGTCCATTATAATTTGGTACTTTTTTTTTTTTTGGTGGATTTTACAATATGATCTTGTGGATTATTTGATATCTTAGTATTTTTTAATTTGATGTACACGCAGACCCGTGTGGAGAGGAGGGGGTAATTATGGGCAAATGCCCCAAGGTGGTAAAAAAGCAATATTTTAAAGGGCAGAAAAAATCCCTCATGACCGCTTATAATTAAGGGCGCCAAATATAATTACCCTGGGGAACCACTGATGGTTAGCACGGAATTTTGTACATGTCTGCCTGAATTCCTTTTACTAGATCGATTAACCATTTTATAATTGGAGGACTTTCTTTAAAAAAACTTTGATTGAGACTCGAATGAAATTACTCGCATGCGTTGGTCGTCCTCGTAAGTTTCTTGATATAGCTGTCTATAAAGTGTCGATGAATACATACTATTCAGTATTTTCCTCAATATAATTTTCTAATAAATAATCTAAATATTTTTCAACTCGTTTATCGGTAGGTCGATTGGACATAAAATCTTCAACAAAACATTCAGTAACTTCAGTTCTAAAAAAAAAGGTAAACCAAAAGTATGGCGTATTAAAATACCGATTTCAGATGATTGATTTTGGCATTCGACAAACCAAGCTTTTGCAGTTGACGATACCAAGCCTGCGTTAAACGAAATCAACATCCAATTATTTTTGTCTGCGGCCAAATTTCATAAATAGAATTATAAATCGCTGTTTTAAAATTAGTGGTTACACTTTTTGGTGACCAACGTAAATTAATCAACGAACATTTATCAATAATGAATTTGAATGTATCCATTTACATGTTCATATTTTTATCGGGTAACCTTTTTTTCCTCAACTCAACTTACCTATTATCCGTTTTTTTCTGGGACCTAATTTACGGAGATAAGGTCATTTGGGACCTAATTTACCAATCTCAATTTTATGCTGCCTGTCTGTTTAACCTTTTTCTTTGATCTTCTATAACTGCATTGAGATAAAATATGTACTTATATACAATAATCTCTGCTTATTATTTCTCTAAATACATATTATATACTCATCACGTCGAGTACTATTAAATTAATACATTATATAATATGGATTGTTAACATTTCAGTTTTTTTTTTTTATTAGATATATTATACATAATAGAATTTTATATGTACGCCATAAGGACGAATTTTATATAAATTTTATACATCAATATACACGTATTTCAAAGTTGATATTTTGCGCCTCAGTTGTTCGCTAATATATAAGTGAATTTTAAATCGTATAAAGTAAAATATAATACTTTCAATTAAAAATCAAATTATAGAATATTTAAAGATACGTCTGAAGTACAAAAAAAAAAAATAATAAAGTATTTTCTATCATCCTACCCTCAGCTGTAGAATCACCAGACAAATGTAGGCATTAATTATAAAATTAAAATAAATATAAAATTCAATGTTTATGGAGTTAATTTATTTATAAGATATTATAATTTTGAATATTTTGATTATTTGAAATTTGTTTTTTTATTTTGAATGTAGTCTTAAAACTGGATATTGACAGTGTCTGCGGGGTTAACGTGGTAATAAAAAAAATGTATTTTATTTTTATGTGTATACCAACATCATGTTTGCATTTCTGTATACCTCAACCACACTGAAACATGTAAATTCTGACGATAAAAAAGTAATTTACCTATATATAAGAGACAATTTATAGCAAATATTCAAGTTGTCAAATAGATGTATTTTTTTACTTAGACATTTAAAAGTAATATTTAAAATTAAAAAATATTATTTTAAAACATTATTCAATTTCCATTATTATTGTAACTGTTACCTGGCTGAGGCCAGAATGCATATAATAATATTAATTAATATAATTGCACAAATAATTTAAAAACTTTGTGTTTAATTTAAAATAAAATACGAAAGTATTTTATTTGTTTATATTAAATAATTTATTGATTCAGATAGAACTATAATATATAATGATATATATATTGTTTGAATGGGTACATATTTTAGTTTTTGGTACACTCGTAATATTTGTTATGTTTTTAAAGTGATTATTTTTATAATTCCTATATTTTATGTTTTATAATTCTTGAATTTAATCTCGTTAGAAGAATTCTAAATATTTAATGTACCTACCTAATATTATTAAAAATAAAATCTGTATATTAAAAAATGCCGAATTCACGTATTGAATAAGAAATAATACGTACATATTTTACACAGAAAATAGAGATAGAGATTTATAAATGCTATTTTTTTCTTGTGAAAATTTAGATTTTGAAATTATGTTTTTAATTTTGCAATATCGGGAATCCCGACAACGGCAAGCTGCGTTACTGACTGACCCATGAGTTCAACGACTTCGTCTTCAGCGGGGACCGACGATAATATTTCATTACATCCTTTGTTTGCTGTTTTATATTTTTTTCCAGCCATAATAAAAAGTCGACTGACATTAAATCACCCCTCCCCCCCAGATGCCTCGCGTTTATTAATTCATTCGTCGAAACTATAAAATATAATAGTGATTGTCTAATCAGTGGGAGGGCAGGGGGGTCATGGATTGTCGTAATTATAGATTTTTTGATATTAAATTCTATAATAGTTTCACCACATTGTGAAAATTAACAGAATTTGTGTGTTGTGAATGTTTTTATGTAAATATCTTACATGTTCACAAAAATAAGTAAATAGTATACATTTTATTTCATTTAAATAGTTATTTGATTAAGCGCCGCAAGCAACATGTTGTTGTAGACTTGTAGACTAATCGTTATGAAAAAATAATTAACTGTTTAAATATTAAATTAAAACAAAATGGACAAAATGGACGGTAAACACAAATGTCGTGATACTCAAATTTAAGACCTAAATATTTTTTTGATTAGTTTTTATGATTATTATTTCGGAAAATGTGGAAATATTAATCAAAGAACAAAAAATATGATCTCTCTGAAATAATAATTAGATTATTATAATTATTTAAAAAACGATATAAACTTGAAAATATACACTACTTCTGTCTCAAAAATCATTATTTACAAAAAATAATTGTACAAATATAATTGAAAGCAGTATTGTAGAACACTAAAACTAATCACGTACACATTTATCGTTTCCTGTTTTTCTCAGAATCTAAAATTTTACTGTCGACTCAAAGAGAAATAATAGAACAAAATTTTAATCATATATACCTCTATCGGATGAAATTCAAAACACAATGACATTTAACCTATAGATTAACACATTTCAAAAGCGCGTTTATTTTTTTTATTATTATTGAACTGGAACAATACTATATTATTTATTCAATAAGTTTACTAGCTGATGTAAAAAAGCGTATATGTTATTTGAATATGATTGTAATATTTAATTTTTGAACAACGATACATTTTTATTACCTTTATTTATCTTAAATGATAGTGGTGTATTGGAAAATAAATGCGAATAGGAGTGTTGTGACTTGTGATTATAACTAATTTAGAGTGGAAGGAGAAGGAGAAAACACATGAAACCTTTATTGTCTGAAAAATTAACAAAATGCGTATCAATAATATTAAAATATACAATATATTTTAAAACCAAACGAGTCTCGAATAAGTAAGTACGATTAGTTTTATAAAATTGATAATACATTTTACATCCAATATTCTTAGAAATTAACTCTATATGTACGTTTTTCATTCTACCAACTAGTTTTTTTTCACATTTTCTATAATATAGAAAAACATACTGAAATTAATAGGACGCGATGTTTTTTTTATGTATTTTTTATAAATTTTTCTGGTTAATTGCATTTGTTTATGATATTAGATATAGATATTCAATATATAGTTCATAATATTATTCATTGCATATTGATAATTCATTTTGAGTTTTTTACTATTATAAATCGTGATTTTTTTTATTCAATTTTAATCGTATACACCTACTCAAAAATCTTCGTTGAATATTCACTATTTACAGATTATAGTTATTATTAAACCGACGTCCTTTCCCTAGTTATTATATAGGAAATGGACGTATGAATAGAACTCTTGAGTCTTGAGAAAACGAGAACTAATATTTTCCACTGTCGAGTACAGACATCAGGTTTAACCTACATCGGTAGCATCTGTCTAGCCAGGCTATTGCAGTGAGTGTAAAGAAAAAATTGTTAATCGTTTTTGTTTAGCGGAAATTATGTCGGTGAAGTTGTTTGCAAGTCTTGTGACTGTGAAAATGATTAATAAACAAGAACGATATTATAGAATTTATATTTAAAAAAATAAGTTTATTCCAGTCAAGGTAGCTGCAAGACTGTATTATAATACTGCAATAGTCTATAATTGATTGGAAGGTTGATGTACGTATATTACAAAGGTTATTCAGTAAAGTGTTAACTAAACATGAGTTAAGTTATTATTTACACAAACACATTGAGCCATTGAGGTGGCATGGACTATAATAACTATAACATACGTGATTTTTTTTTTTTTAATTAATATTAATTAACTTTTGAATAAAATATACATTTGTATAAACTACCGGACAGATAATTCAGTACATTTCAAACAATTACAATATATATTAAGTGGAGTAAGAATTTTAAAATTATGAATTAAAGAGTATTAATTTTCAAATGAGTTTTTTTATTGCGAATTATCACTTATTTTACGGTATAGCCTATATATAGGTTATTCAACCTATTAATATTGGCGTTGTATCAGCCGTGACGTTTCGGAATAATTATTCCAAAAAAAATATATCATCAACCGTCGGGCTTATCATCTCGAAATGTTAAAATTTGAAGCATTTTAGTTTTAACATATAATTAAGTATATTATATTATAATAACATCGTACACCCGTAGGTCGGTCGTACACTATCTACATACAATACGATATGCCCCAGAATTACCCCCTCTCCCCACCCAATCCGGGTGCCACCTAATCGTCGCCGCGGTTGGACTCGGCCGCAAACCGAAGTGGAGGAGGTCAAACGAAGACGATTACGCGGCCAATGGCCAATGTAGTTTTCCATTCGACCAGTTGGTGTATATTTTTATTATTATTATATAAAATATGTTTTATTATTATTATTATTACTACCGCTACTACTATTACTGATACTACTACTACTACTACTACTACTACACCACTACTACTACTACTACTACTACTACTACTACTACTACTACTACTACACTACTAATACTACTACGCGTATGGTTTTTTATCCTCTACCGTTATTAGTATTCACGACCGGCCGTAGTCGTGGCGGCGGTGTATAATAGCGGAGAAAAAGTCGTGAACGACGACGAGTGGTAGCGGCTGCTGCTCCGGTTGCGCGGCAGTCGTCGAGGGGGAAAAGAGGTGCGGCGGCGGTGGGACGAGAGAAGTACACTAGACGGTGGCTGACGGTGAGGGCGCGTGTGCGTGCGCGCGTGTGCGTGTGCGTGTGTGTGTGTGTGTGTGTACCGTATGTATATATAATGTAATATATTATTATGTATATACGCACACCGCGCCGTAAACACTATCGTCTAGACGGACGAGCGGGACGCCTCCCCGCGATAAACACGATCGTGTACTCGCCGCCGCCGCCGCCGCAACATGCGAAGAGACCGTGCGGGAGGTATGAGTCGTCGGGCTGAGTGGAGGGCGGGCGGTGGTGTGTGTGCGCGCGCGCGTGTGAGTACGCCGTCGTCATTGTCTGGGTCTCTGTGCGTGTGTGTGTGTGTGCGGAGCGCGTCTGCTCCGTCTGGTTAGAGTAGCCGATCAAACGCGTTTAATTATTTGTGACGAGACAGGGGTTTTTCGTCGTCGTCGTCGTCGTCGTCGTCGTCTACGCCGTCTGTACACGCCGACCCGCCGCCACCGGCTCACGAAACCGTCAAAACCTCATAGCGCCCCCTCCTAGCCCTCCCCCCCATTCCGTCTAAGGCTCACACGCGTCCCCGTGTACATAATAGATACGTACATTTTAATATTATATTGTACCTACACACCTCATATTATATTATACGTATATATTATGTGTATATATGTCGAGCGTACCTATCTAATACGTTATTGCCACGTCGTGTTGTTGTACACACGGCCCCAGTGAAATATAATAATAATATAGCCTATCATATCATATTAAATTATATTATATATAATGCCTATTATGGTTAATGCAAGTATTTGATATTTATATATTTCTACTTTTTATTAAACCCTTATCGGCCCTATCGCCTAGGAAGTACAATCTTTTTTTTTATATAAAATATTAAGTATAAATTATAAATTATTATGATTTATATATAATTGATGCAATACGCGTGATATGCAATAAGCCGATAACACAATATGTCTGTATAAAATAATATACTATATCATGTACCTAACGAACTACACTTTGCTCAAGCACACTTATCACATGTTCCGCGATCGCAACTGTAATAATAAATATATTATAAGTTACAGTGGAGTATTTAGGAATTTGTCACGAGGAGGGTCCAGATAATTGTCATAATACAGATCCGTAAGGGGCTTAGCCCCCACATCCCCCAGTCACTCTTTATTAAATACATTTACCACATTTTTATAAAGAAATTCAATTTATTATAATAAATTGACATAAATCCATTTTGATGTTAATTATTTATTTTTAATCGTATAAAACAACATTTATATTACAAAATCCAATTTTCAAGGACTTAAATGCCATTTCGTTGATTTTTACCATAAGTGTTATGAGCATCTGAAAATGTAAAAACGAATTACAATTTTAAAATGCTTTTAAATGATGACGATGATTATCTCACAACGACAAGATATCAAGGTATTGCAAGTTGATAAATCGATACGACTGCATACAATAACACCCGGTCCATAGGCCATAGAAGTCAAACACTAATTTCTATTTGTTATTACAAATTTTTATATTACTTTTTTTATAACATATATTAAAAGTCATATAGTATTATAGTAGTAGTTATATGATGTCACATTTGAGACCGAACCGAACACTTATTGTCTATTGACTATTGTACTGTTCGAAAATTGAACTTAAAAATATTTGTCGGACCAGACTTATTGGCCACGATACTTCAAATACCAAAATATTTGTACAATTCTTCAAAAGTTATTTTTTATAAATATTAATCTGTTCGGTAGCAAATATGAAGGTTTGGTTCGATTTAAAAAATCAGGGCTAGACCCATCATTATTTTATACTCAAATTATGTTAATATTGTGTCTAATATGTATATAAAAAAAAAATACGTAAAAATATATTAAAAAAGTAACAAAAAATAAATAATTATAAATGATTTATTGATTTTATATGCATTTTAATGAATCGTAAATATGTATTATCTAATAAAATGTAAGTGACTCTTATTCAGTCAATTTTGATTTTAGAGCCATGGTTAATAAATCAAAATGACTTTAAAAAAATCAGTCTATCCGAATTTGGTATCAACAACACCGCAGTTGCCATTAAAAAAAAAAAAATGCAATTTATATTGCGCATGAGCGTACCGAGATGGTTAAAAATTTGAAATTTATCAGAAAATAAGTATTTACGTACCACTAGTTTGTAAAAAAAAATTTCATTTATTCCAATATAATCCGGCCAAGAAATTCAGTGTTCCCTAAATTGGTGAACACACTGTATATTATACTAGACGTTTATAGATACGTATTTATGGAGCCCATGCAACCCCCCCCCTAAATACGCCACTAATAAGTTATAACGTTTGATTTGTACCTACTTAACGTATGTTAGATGTTATATGTCCATATTTCCCACAGCGATCGTTGTAGTTTGTCATTAACGCATAGGGTAAACGATAACACTGACGTACTACATATTCGTGTGTACGGTGTTGTACACTATAATAGTACTATAAACTTTTTCATGCGTCATAGATCGAGGATCATCGATTTCGGTTGAAAGGGCATCGTGCAGGATATACTATTATATTGAAATTGCTGATTAGCTATCGGGTTTTTTATTTTTCGTTGTTTGATAAATACTATAAAACATGATTTCAGATTTGGAACTGCAGAACGAGAAATGTATTTTGTAACCTGATTAGAATTAGTTTGTATTTTCAGAGGCACTACTTATATATGGGTCAAATTTTATTAATAAATATGGTTATTGTATTATGCAGTATAGAGTAAATAAGACTAAATACAGGCTGAACAATTTTTTTTAAATAATAAAATTACCTAGTAACGAATAGGTCACTGCAATGGATGCGTTAAATTTGGATTCAATAATAAATAAAGTAGGTACACCGTACACGTAAAATGATTCTGAGGGGAATCAAATTTGTATACTCAATTTCTAAGGATATATTATTATGTAATTTTCTATTAGTAAAGTATACGCGTTTTTTTGAAAAAAAAAAACATACCTATAATGCATATTATTCATAACCTATAATTGTACATCATGTGTGTATTAATATATTATTATTGTTATAACTTCAACTAGCAAGTCAATACTAACGTATAGTAGAATATATAAATATGAATAATTAAAAATAAATTATATTTTATACATTTTGTTGTGTATACAAATTAATACATATTAATAATAGTACATAATTTCGAGTTTCTATGATTAATATTTTGAATTGAGTATATAAAACTAACTATAATTTTTATATCGAACAATAAAAATAATTTCGTCCATATTCAAACTGTAAACGCTTTTAAAAAATGAATGTGGTTTTACTCTAAACTTTTTTCAATCCTAGTAAAAACGAATTATGAAGAATTTTGTGTACAGTTTTAAAACATTCATAAATAACTTAACATTTTATTGAACTTTGAACTAAAAATAATAGATATGCATATTTTTGTGATTTTTTATGAATGAGTAGTGTCGATTGCCGGTACACTAACAAAAAGATACCATCATATATCTGTTTATTGACTTGGGAAGTTAAGAGTTCCTTAATAAAATCAGAAAATTAAAATAATATCAATCGTCCCTTGAAGCAAATTGATGATGGCGTATGGAGAGAGGAAGCCACGTGTAATATAAAAATAAATTTGTATGACTCCGTCAAATATAACACGCGGAGTATTAAAATATAAATTATACGCCGATTGCCACGCCATGCTGTATGGTTGCATATTATTTTTCAATGAAATTTATTATTACAATTTAAAAATAGATCCAACATTAAATTATTATATTAAATTTTAAACCATTGGACTGCGGTATAAAATATAAACGTAATAACCGTATTGTAGGTATACGCAACACCACAACATTACCATTTATGACTTATTGACCTTTGAAAAGAACCAAAGATAGAAGTGTCTAGCGATAAATTACCAAATCTCATTAGAGTTTATATGGTAAATGGATATGATAACTTTATAAAAAAAATGAAATAAATTATAGTTTACGTAAAAAAAAATGTATACACATTTCATTGTTTTAGTATTACACTGTGGCAGTGTAGCTATCGTATACTAGAAAAACTTTTACTTTGAGGCACGAATGTTAGTTTTCAAACTATAAATTATAACTTTAAAAATATATTATTTAGTAAAATTGATACACAATAAACTAAAAATAATATAATATAAATCCAAACAAAATGAGAAGTTATTGATTATTTACTACATATTCATGATAATTTTATTTTTTTTTAAATGTATAATCTAGATAGAGTAATAGGTATTAGATATCTAAGCCTCATTTGAATATATAATTGTAATTAGATTATCTCACAAACCTATATCGTATTATAACATTTATAACTTTATAATATTTATACTGCATATTCGAGAAAACGATAATGTTATTTTATGTACACATGCAGTTAATATTATAATGTATTAAACTGTTTAGTATTAATAATTTTGTATGCATAAATTATAGACATCATATAATAAATAATAATATATGCGTAAATACATTTAATTATGATATTGATGTATAATAATTATTTATGTACTAATTAAAACATTGTCAAATGTCACATATGCATTTTGGCAAGAATGCTGGAATGCTCATCTCCATTTTTATCTTTAATAATATTATATTTATAAAAATATTATTATTTTTTTATTAAAATATACTTAAAAACAAAAACAATAAAAACCATAATATATTTAAATACTTACACCTTTAAATTGAATTTAAAGAGACTTTGTCTTGTGTCGATACAAACTTCTTTTTCAAATGAAATCCAACCCATTTGTACAGTAAATTGTTTAGCTAAGGCAGATTAAAAGTTATTGAAATATATAAATCAAAATTCAAACAAAAAGTTTCTGAGTTGTTTAATTATATGTATTAAGAATAATTTAATACAATAAAATACGATAATCATCTTAAAAAAATAGTGGTTAATATGATTTGAGAATTATAACAATTAAATATTTATATTAATGTATTAAATTTTTATGTTTGTAAAAAATATTTGAGTTTAAAAAGCACTACACTGAAAATGGCCTAAATTTTATTTTTATGTAAGGCAATTAGGAATATTATTAAAAATAGTTGAAAACTTAAAAACGTGTCGTTAGAATTTCGATTTTTATGCATCAACAAAAATCACATATCTACTCAAAAATGTAGAGTAAAAATGGTGCAAGTTAAAATTTGAAAAAAAGCAATAAGTTATATGTATTACCATAATATGTAAACTTCTTAAATCAGGGGTCTCTGACTTTTAAAAGCAGTAGACATCCCATATTACTTTTAAAAAAAGCGTGCTGCATTCGTATATAAATATTAAATGGTTAAAAATGTATTTAAAAATGGATAGTATACTTGAGCTGTTTTTACTGGCCTTAAATAAACCCAAAAAAGAACGAACACTGAATACCCCAGCTTTAAATGCTATACAAATCTAGCATCTGAAATGTCTGAAATTATGGTCTATAAGTACACTGTTTTTAAAACTTGGATAAATCAAAATTATAATAAATATATTGTTAAAGAATAAATATAATGCGAGCATGCTTGTTGAATTACCCTGTAGATTGTAGTTTATTAATTTTTGTTTGTCAATAGTCTGCATGCATAAGTAGATACATTATTATATTAGGTCGAATGTCTGATGCGTCAAATTTTCTACATTTTCTACGAACTTTTAACAATGAAATTAGCTTTTATATATATCTATATAGTTATCGTTTTAATACAATGACGAATGATGATGTAATGATTATTATTCTTTATTTTTTTTGTTTAAAGAAAAACAAACAGTTTGCAACTATAATATTATATCAACAACAGTATAATAATATAATTATCGTATCAACCTCATAATGTGCTCTATACTATTATAGTGTTGAACAAATATACAATTAAAATATTCTGAAAGCTAGTCAAACATAAAGAATGTGTTTACATATAAGACTACTGACGAGTGTATATTTTTATTTTTAATATGCGCCGTTGCTCATCGTAATATATTATTAAATATCATATTGCTACAATAGTTTTATTGTAGGCAGACGACGTATGGACAGAGGCGTTTACGAAACGTAAGGATCTTAAATAAGGACGTCATATTAAAGTTGAGTCCAGTAACGGCGTGATAGGGTATTTCATTTTCATGAGACCATTGCCTCACGACCAATTGGTCCTCAGCTATAAAATCTGACATATTACATGTATAATGGTGGTCGGCTTATAGTATCTAAATTGACCTTATGAAATAAAAAAATGCATGCCACCACTGGTTGAGTCTTGTATACACAACTTATTTACACCCAGTTTGATCCAAAAAATAACTAAATCAATTACTTATAGTTAATTCTATGGTTCGTTTAATGAAATGTTAATAATATTATACTTTAATTATTCTATGAATATTAAAGTATTTTGTGAATTATTAAATTTTATAGTTTAACAAGCTTATTTACCACACTTGTAATAACAAATAATTACAATTCTCATTAAAAAAATCACTTGAATAAAATATTATATTTTAATCTTGTGTAGCTACGTACTTAATTGGCTTTATCATGTCTAGCTGCTTTGACTTTCAACAAGTTTAATCACAAAATACAACTTATTTATTGTGTGCATCGTATGTAATAAAATTATACTTTATTCAGATGTAAATATAATTATAGCAATAAATGAGTAATATAATTACACATTTTAATTGTTTTTGTATATAGAAGAACTTGTTTGTTATTAAGGAACTTGAATCAATAATTTTCTAATTTAAGAACAATTAAATTGCAATTAATTTAATTGTCAGCTCTCTCTCACTCTCTCTCTCTCTCTCTCTCTCTCTCTCTCTCTCTCTCTCTCTCTAATCTGTCTGTTGTATGTTAATGAACTTTATTATAATAATGTCACACCTACTTAGGTTACATCTTTAAGATTTCATAACATTATTCATTTTTATTAAATTAGTTGATTACTGTTATGTACTTCATCATTGTATATTAATACAACATATGGGTGCCTATATAATAACTAGTAGTATGTATGCAATAAGCAATTAAATAATTTTTACTTTAAAATCATAACTTGAATTTTTAACATGTAAATAAATAAACAATTTAGATTAAAATGTTAGATAAAGTTACTTCTAAAAGGTTTTCAAATAATATTTGTTTAATTGTAAAATATAATTTTTAGGTTTATAAACCAAATATTTCTATAGTACATATATAATAAGGATAATACTTTTACAAAATTAATATTATTATTTTTACATCGAGTATAGTATATTATTCCATATACTTTTGCGCCACTAAAATTAAATATAAACGAAAAACAACTTTTTTTACCTTTTAATATTTAATGATTATAAATTACTCAATAAAAATTCAAGCCATTACGTACAGAGTTAAAGCATGTTAAACCATTCAGCCACACCTCGTATAGGTTAACTAACATTGCATATTTTAATGTTATAAATTTGAATTTAGTTTATTTGTTTATTTTTTTGATTGTATTTAGGTACATTGACTTTACATATAGATATTATCATATTAGAACTAATACAACTGTTGTAATTCCAAAAATAAATGGTCAGACATATTTAATAAACGTGCAAGTATAAATTAATTATGATTATCTACCTAATTTTAACAATGTCAGTACCAAGCTGTTAGTATTATAATTAATAATATGTATTCATCTTTTTCTATTTACAATTATATTTATGTATATTACTATATATATATATTTAAAGATATAATAAATAACATAACATTGTAAATAGATTTATATGTTAAATTTAATTAAATAACTTATAATCAGTGTATTAATGAACTGTTCTAAATAACTACATGCCACATACTTATTTTACTTTTATAATAAACATAATTAATAAAATAATATATAAATTATAGAATTTTAAAATCAAAGACTACTTTATGTTTATAATTTGGGCCAATTTCTATCATTTTTAGTTGTACGTAATGGTAAATGATTATAACATACACTATTCATTGGTTTTATAATATCAAAAATGCATAGTTAATTGTTTGGTTGTACCGACTACCTATAATTTATAGAAATTTCAATAATTGTATATATTATAGTAGATTCTTTGTACATACAACCGTTTTATAAATTATATAAAAAGGTTATCTTTAGTTATCATCACGTTTTATACTAATCGTTGCTATTATACTAACTATACTAAATTAATGGTTATATAGAAAATTAACTAATATAATTTATAAATTAGATAACCTTATTCTGAAATACTTAAGAGAATTATATGTTCTAATGTTCTTTATGAATTATTTTTCCATATTATAACAATTTAATTGTTTGAATAATGTTTATACGCATCATAATGCTATTCATTATTCACGCGTCACAGCGTGTCACAGTCATATTGAAAATCATTGTTTATAAATTGCAAGAGTTGCAAGTGAATAGAATACCCATAACTCATATTATTAATTTTACGCATCGCTATTCTTAATGTAGTAAAAAACAGTCCAATAACATACAAAAAAATAAAAATACCAAATAATTTTAAACTACACAGTATGAATGTGAATTGTTATTATAACATTTATATACAACTATATATCATTATTTTTACTTGAGTACAATAACTACCAATTACTAACGCATCATCTTAAATTAGATACACGTATCTAATATAGGCTACCTATAGTATTATCTGTTATTCAGCAATATTTTTTTTATTAGACGTCAATACTCACCTTAAGTTAAATGTTAAATTAATTAATATGTTTTAAGTAGGTAGATTTATACCGTTATGTAGGTATATGTAAACATTAAAATAAATTATCTGAACCGATAGGATAAGATTAATTATTATTTTCCCTACATAAATAGATACTAAGTATACACCAACGTAAACTAAATAATCAATAAAGTGAATAAATACTAAATTCATAATATATATATCATATGACCTCATAATTCATATAGGTATTATAATCGTTCGATAAACGCTTAATTAAAAATAAAATAAAATCAGTTAACTCCAGACTCCAGCTCCACGTACTTCTCATATCCAAGATATCCTTCAGATAAACTATTAATTTATAAAATGAATAATAAATAGATAATTAATTTATCCATTATCAGATCGGGGTGTGGTCCTATGATATGGCGTCCACGTATGGGGTTCTTCAAAACCTCCTAACTTAAGAACTAATGAGATCTTCCGATCAATTTACTTTGTTAATTTTTGCAGATCTTTATTTATTTGTTAAAAATAATAATTTTCACAATGCCTTCAAAATACCATCGCTTACTCTATTGACCAAATCATACTACCTTTGATTCAATTCAAAGTTAATACATCGTTAAAACCTAAATTACCTAACGTATTAATCCACTATTCTCTCGTACAACTTCTGATAACCTCCGGGGACCTCTTGAATAGAACTGGACTAGATATTTACTAATTTAATCCGTCAAATGGGTACTAATAAGTGTCTATACTTAATCTAATAAATAATTATTCCCGCATAATTTTAAACATGCACCTAATCAAATTGCTTATTGTAGGTACTCATTAAATAAATATGGCAATTATTTAATAAAAAAAAAAAAAATAATAAACACTACACAGGGAGTTATATAGTTCATTCCTAGATTTGGAATTATGTTTATGTATATAGATAAATTCCATCTCATAATGCACCTAATTGAGTTTGATAAAACAGTTAGTTTACATTGAATTTTCTTATTGTTATTTTATCTACATAATTTATTACTAGTCATATAAAATAAGTCTAGCGTATGATGATTATATTTATATAGAAATATACACCAATGGTAAAGTCAATTGCTGGTGGTAATGATATTTGACAATAATAATGGATAAGAAAAATTCAATTCGGTTAATTTTATGACTAAATGTAAATTTTAACAAGTAATTTTTATATACTATTATTAATCAATTGATTTCTCATTTTAAATATTTTACCAGCATAAAAGTTTTTCCTTAGGTACCTACTAATGAACTATTTTTTCGATATGACTATATAATTATATATATACCTACAATCTATAGGTAATATTTACACATGTTTCCTATAAACAGTTTTAAAGATGAATTGTAAAAATTGGACAAAAATATTTATTTATATACCTATTCATTTAACACAATTTTTCAAATAAGTAATTCAACATAAATCATATACTACATTTATAAAAGTTTAAAGAAAAAAAATTATACAATTTTCGTACCAATTTTGAACGTACAGATTTGTACATGCATTTACATACATTCAATCGGTAAATTTACCAAAAGAATTTTACCTGTAAATTCCACACGTCTAGTTAATACTAGTATTATTAATTCAACAAGGACTGGGTGTAATGTCAAAACATATATCACGCACCTATTTAACGTCACATGTACTAAATATGTACATAAATAAAACTTGTTTATATTCATATAATATAATAGCCAAGCGTGTTACAAAATATGTATTATTCAATTTATCTTTCACACACCACACACACTGCCATACTCTTTCTATATATATAGTACATCACCGTCAGTTTACGCCGTTTAAACGATAACCCACGTCACCCGATCGCCATACTTAAGAGTCGATTTCTAAACAGAAGTTTCGCGTGTAGGTGTCGGAATAATGTTTTAAAAAATAGTTCGAACTTTAAACCAAGTAAACGTCGTACATCGTTATATATTATTATAATATCACATTCCTTTCTGGTTTCACGGCTGCAGCTTACGTATCTGATATTATTATTATTTTCATCAATTCTCTATAATATTATGTTTGTTTCGGTGTTTATGCGCATTTGTATTATTATTTATTTATGTATGATAAATGGGTAAAGATCCTTTTGTGTAAGCAATAACAGGTTTAAACATTTAAGTATTTTACAGTTACAATAAAAAACTGATTTAAAACAATAATAATAATGAAGCTAACAATACAGAATAATAATAATTAGACTAGTTTAAATAATGAAACAATAATAATACAATATGAGACAAACACTAAATCAATAATAATATAATGATAGAATATTATTTAATTTACAACATTGTTTAAGACTAAATATACATTTCTTTTGAAAACATTTCGTGGCATAAAGAAAAAATCTACATGATCAACAATAAGATTTGCTAGTTTTAATGCTCTAGGAAAGTAAGAAGTGGAGCTGAAATTATTATCATGAAATGGAACATGAAATAAGTTAGATTTTCTTAAACAGTGATTTGCTGTATTAAATTCAATCATAGAGAGCAAATCTGGGGAAAAAATGTTACCATTTAACAAATCATATATAAACATAATATCAGCAACCTTTCTTCTTACTTCACAAGATATAAAGCTCAACTCACGCACTTGCATATTATACGAGTTCTTTGAAATAACTGGAATATTTAATTTGTAACACAATAACTTTAAGAATTTAAGTTGTACATTTTCAATTATATTAATAAAAGTGATGTAACTAGGCGACCAGACTATTGATCCAAACTCAAGATGAGATCTAACAAGCTCAAAAAATAAAGTTTTCAAGGCATTTATATTTTTAAAATTAACTGTGTTTCGGTTGATAAAACCAAGCATTTTAAAGGATTTTTTAATAATAGTATTAATGTGAGTAATGAAAGACAAATTGTAATCAATAATAATTCCTAAATCTCTAATAGAAATTGCTCTTGTAACGGAACAATTATCAATTTTGTAATCAAAGCTAATAAGATTATCGATGCGCGAAAAAGTAATAACATTACATTTACTTATATTTAGAGATAAACTATTTTAGTGAGTCCATATTGAAAATTTATCCAAGTTAGCTTGCAAATTTAAAGCATCTGATAGAGAATAAATTGTTGACAAAATTTTTGCGTCATCAGCAAATAGCAGTATATCGACCGTGTTATTAAAAATAGAGGGTAAATCATTAATGAAAATTATGAATAAAAGAGGTCCTAAATGGGAACCTTTAGGTACACCATAACTAACTGAGAAGTAGAGAGAGATACTATGTGATAATTTAACCACTTGTGATCGACAGTTTAAATAGAACCATAACCAATTTAAAAAATGTCTATGAATACCAAATGCAGATATTTTTTTAAGAAATAGGTGATGTTGAACCTTATTGAAAGCTTTCTGAAAGTCAGTATAGAATCTAACTGAACACGATTATTTAAGGCTTTAAGTATTTTGGACTGATACAGTAGGATGTTAGTGGAGATTGACATTTTAGGTCTAAAACCATGTTGATTTTTACAAATAAGAGGAGAGACAATTATGGAAAGTTTTTTAGTTGTTATAGCTTCAAATATTTTGGGAATAATGGACAATTTGGAAATTGGCCTGTAATTAGCAATATTATATCTATCCCCTGACTTATGAATTGGGGTCACAAACGATTTTTTCCAAGAAACCGGAAAAGAGCCCAGATTCAGTGATTTGTTGAAAATAAAATGCAGTGGTTCAACAAGTACAGAACTACAATTTTTTAAAAATACTGATGGTATACCATCGGGTCCTGTCCCTGTGTGCGGATCTAAAGAAATTAAATATTCATAAATTTCATCAGGATCAATAAACTAAGAGCTTACATTTTTTAGCCTATATTACGTGTAAACGATGTGTATATGGTATAATTGCTATTATACATACCTACTGTATAATATGGTCTAGCAAAATACATAGGAACACAGGTTGCATTAAATCAGACAGAACGGCTTCAAATTTAAAGTGCGGCGATTCGTTGTAAGCGGCTTATTAATTATTTTTATTTATTTATAAATATAATAGCTCTTATATCGCAATCGCTCTTTCAGTATAATATTATATTTCTCGTTAGTAAACCGCAAGATGACTAAAATGAGTCGTCGATGTATTTTTTTGGATTATTACATTTCAATATTATATGTAGGTAATTGTGTTCAAAAGTTTTTGAATTTTGCATTTCTATACAGAGTTATTCAAAATTATCATCCAATTATTTAAACATTGTTTTCTATGTTACCTGGTCCTAGGACAGGTAATTGCTTATTTTTGTTAAAGATACTATATACGTACCACTATTATCATTTATTATCGACAAAATACGAGCTAAAAATTAGCGTATTGCGACGGATACAATGTATGGAAGGAATATGAGTTCCAACTAGCTGTCGTTCGTTAACCAAAGGAAACTACACAGAACATGTATATGTAGTCGTATGTACCATTAAATGAATGATTCGGAATATTATTATATTACTCTAAACCTTTAAAATATAAATAATGGTACCCCGATAATTGAGCGAAAGAAAAAGAGCGAACGTAAATGAGCGAATGAAAAAGAGCGAATATAAAATGAGCGAAAACATATAGACCGAAACAAATATAATATAATAATATAATTAAAATAAATTATTTGCACATACATATAATTATATGGTTATATTATATAATATTATAGAATAAAAAAAAATAATAAATATTTTATATTTGTCATACTTAATGAATATTGGATTAATATATTAATACTTCCAATAAAAATAAATAATAAATAAAAAAAATCTTTCATATTTGTCAAACTTATTGAATATTGAATTAATACATTTATTTTATACTTGCAATGAAAAATTATACGCGATACCTTTTAAATATTGAAGTGTCGGAATATTATAATAATTATCAACAATATTTTTTTATTTTTCCGCAGAATCATTATATTTTTTTTTATTGGACGAACGTATGCCACTATTACTTTGATGTAACTGCAAATCCACTAAATTATATTAATTTGAAGGGCTTTTATGAACTTCCAAATTGTTGGATTACATGACCCTAATGGACAATTGAAGCCTTTATTCCAGCCTAAAACAAGTATAATTATATGATATACATGATTGCATGTTATTAACTAATTTCTTATTACCTACAATAGAGTTCTTCGTTTGTTATTTGCTTCATAAAAATTCTACATCTGAATTAAAAATATTGAATTTCTACTTCCCTATCTTCGAATTGGTGTGTCTATCCATATATTTTCAAATAAGTCTACTATTGGTTGAAGAAAATCCTCATGTTCCTTGTAGTTTTCACTATCTAAAAGTTCCTCAAATGCTTTTTCTGCGTCATTTATTGGAACAAACGCAAGTGCTGATAGTAAACGAATCTGAATTGAAAAATTTAGGTCGTGATTTAGCTTGATTTTTAATTATATCGGCAACATGATTATGACTAGAAAGGCCTTTAATATTTTCTTCGTTTTTTAAATTCAAACGCCCTGTACATAGTTTGTCTATACATCGCCAATATTCGACATCTTTATATAAGGAACTATTTAACTGTAGGAAAAGTTTTCCTTGTTGTGACTGAATATACTGCATTATTCATACACGTTAAAGAACACATTAATAGAAGAACTTCGGTGGACTACTAAAATGAAAAATTCAACCAAAGTACGACGACAGTGATTCAGATAAGACAAATTATCATAAACGTAATCTTATCAAATCATTATCGCGGATTTTTCGAATCCTAAAATATTTCACTGTAGTTTCACATAGTTAGTACACAGCTGGTATAAAATATTTAAAGACGAAAATGTTCATATATATTTTTTCGCTCATATTTTTATGCGCTCATTTACGTTCACCCTTTTGCTTTCGCTCAATTTTCATAGAACCACAAATAATTTATAAGGATTTTAAAACAGATAAATCATTCGAATAACCCTGTATAATCACTAATCATTATTTAAATATTAATAGGTATTCAAATGTAAATACTTATTGGCCGTTTACGGTATAAGAACACATGTGTGTCTATTAGTTTGTTTTAACATTTTTATCATATAGTGTAGAAATCGGTTAGGTATATCTTGTACCGATAACACGCACATAATATAACCTCGACGAGGTCTGACACTTACAAGGCCCTCGACCTCTTAGGTAGGTCGTAACTAGAAAACAACTGAAACGTCTCTCCTTAAACGCACGAATGACATAGCAGATTAATATGACGGGGCATTGTATAAATTAATAATAGACGTGTGGCATAATATGGTAGATAGTTTCCGTATATTATACTATATTACCGTTGGCAGCGATGTTACTGCTGTTTCAGGTGCCGTCAAAACCAGCCGAGCGCGAGACCATTATGTATTATTCGCCCACCTCTGACTTCAACTTTGGAGTTTGGTTCACAAAGTTTCATTTTAAATTAAATTCAAACTTAAACCATACCGTAATTCAAATATAATATTGTATTATATTTGCACTGCATATACAGTATATACACATTATATATTATACTATAGTTGTCTTCGTGCACTTCGTTGTCTATTAAAAACGACGGATCATATATAATTCAAACTTTGTTTAATTTGTAATTTAATATTTCTTTTCGAAACTTTACGAAAAATACTATCTTATAATTTATATTTAAATAATTAAATGCTATTATTTAGTGAAAAATATTAATTTATAACTAAAGTGATAGACGTAAGTCAAACATTCACCTGTCTATGATGGTGAATTTATTGTTGAGACGAAAACCGTTAACTGAAACATTCATAAAGTAACGTTTAAATATATCTAAACACTCGAACTGTTATCGGACAAAACAAAATGTGAAAAACCGTTTTCAATTATATGGGTGATACCCAGTTAAATGGGCGTGGAATTGAACAAATTTAAAATACAATATATTGTATATGGCAAGTCTTAAATGTATTTACTTATAATAATTTCATTTTATGTAGTCAATGGCAATTTTTATAAACAAAAAAACATTGTTTTTCAAAAAAAATGTGTAAACCCTTCTTTAAAATGTGATTTTTTCAAAATACTTTTTAATGTGCACTTACATTATGATAAAAATGTACTGTTAAAATCCCAAGTCACTTATATAGGACTAAGCCACTCAACATTGATTCTTGACAAAGCCTTATATATATAATGTATATAATGCACGGATCTACATAGTTTAACATTTAGTGATAACACATTATACATGCATGCATATGAATCGAACGGAGTAGCGCAACTATTATAGGAGTTGCATTGAACCGAGTCCGCTAAATTAAAAAAATAAAATCAACATCTTTGTAATGAATTATACAATTATCCATGTAATTGATGTGTGTAATATATATATATATATGATTCAGCTATTTAAGGCGGTTGATATTATTGTTCACACAGAGCCACCTCTGCTGTCAGCTAAACAGGAAATGTTTGATATTAAATTTATATTTTACTTTTCTCAAGCACAGACTCAATTAGTACATTATTTTTTCCCGTTTAGGCATGTGACTCAATTAGTATGTAACGCACTTACACAAGATTATATTATGATTGTAAATTATACTATATTATTATTACAATACCATAACTGAGAAAAATCGATTAAATTATATACGTAAGTAATAATAATAGATGCGAATTTCTGTCGATGTGTGAGTAAAAATATTTTCCTTGTAATATTCATAATTCGTATATTATGACGTATAGTACAGTAGTGTAGTTGTATGTAAGTATATAATATTATTATATAATATAGTCTACAGAGACCGATCGTTGTTATGATAATAACAAATACTAAACATTAATAGACTTTCAAAATACAGGATAAAAAACACGAAAAAATCAACGAATATTTCATCCAATTATCTAGACAAACTCACAAGAGTGCCTCCAGACGTATCGATTAAAAATAAAAAAACATCCCTTCTTTTTGTGAATAAAACGATTATCTTAAAGTTGTTATTATAATATACGATATGACTGTAGTATTAGTAATACAGTACTAGAGGCGTAAAATACCATTGTATATACATATGTACTTACGAACGCAATGGACGCATAGAAGACGTTCTAACTTACGTCCGTTATTCTTATGAATAAAATATGCGTACTGCCGTTGTCTCATCATCAGAGACAACAACATTAACTATCAAATCATATTATAAAATCGTTAGTATAACTTCATATTATTGTTCCTGTTGTTGTTGTTTGCTGTATACCTATACATTCATTAATTCATTATACATAAATATAATAATATAGTATATCATATATACCTACGCGTACAGTATACACTCGTTGCAAATTGTCGTATTATAATACTACAGGTATTATTATAATATAACGAGGAGACAATGTGTCATAAACTGTCTGTCGTAAATATGCGTGACAATTATTGTACTCTGTACCTACTTTTTACCATGTATCAACACTATATTGTTATTAAAATATAATTTATGTATACTTACGTGTGCGATTTATGTACTTTGCATCGTTCGATAAATTTAGTTGCAACGGTAGTTACCATATATTTATTTAAAAAATTTACTCGTGCACGACCGTCATGTATAATAATCTCATAATAAGGTAGAACTCATTGTTTGTGGGTTTTTTTTTTTTAAGAGGAGGACAATAATACTATAACTTTGATTGGATTCAACACAAAAATTTTGTTTTAAATTGCTACTTTAAGATTTTAAAATTTCTTAAAATATATATATCCAGTTAGGCTAGCACCATCACTAATATAAACTCGGCTTGGTGCAGAAAATCATTACAATTATTTTTTCCTGGTAAAATAATGTACAGTGGTAGAAAAAAATATATATATATGTACTCATACTATGTAAAACATGTAAATGTATGTTTATATAAAATATATGTATACGATAATATTTATATTTTTATCTATAAATAAGCAAAAAACTTAAACTTAAAAAACTTAAAAAAAAAAACTAACTAAAAACTTACTTTGAGAAATATTAACCTTATCGAACTATTTTGTACTAATTATTAATTATCCACAATATGGAATATGAATTAATATATAAGTGTACTTACTATTAACTACTTGTAAATACGTTCGTTGAATAAATACATTTATTAAGATTATATAATTATACGCACTAGGTATACATAATTTAAATTATATTTTTAGTTTTACCTAGTAAAATAATTTACAAATATAAATGATCCTATATACTCATATATTGCTGCGTAAAAATTATTAAATTTTTATTATTAAAATAATTTTAATATTTTATGTTATGTTAATAATAAGTATTATTATATCACATGGAATGCATATTGCGTAAAGCTAAATTTATCGAACAGACGCAGTTATAAGTTGTCATGTAATCAAAATGTATGGTAAAAAAACAATATCTATAGGTTATAGCCGTTATAGATACTCATTAAGTTTTAACCTCATTGAACATCATGATATTTTAGTTTACTAGATGAAATCACTAACGAACTTAACATTTAACAGATGTAGTATTAACAAATTCAAAATGTAAATAGTATCTGTACACGATTTTTTGTTAAATCACTTATAATATTATGCTGATAACTGATGGGTAATATAAAACATTATCCGATTATTTTAATCGAATGTTTATACAGACATGTTTGTCAGTAATCCGAAATTAAAATAGCATTGTAATAATCAATAATGTAGCCTTCTGTAATACTAAATAATAATTGTATATAATTTTAATTTTTATCTGTTATTCAATTGTAATAAATAATAATAGAGCTCAGAATTTAAATTAAACAAGGTTAAATCAAAGTAGTTTATACATATATAGATATTAGACTATTGTAGACAATAGAGAACATAGTTAGATAATAAGATAATAATTTTGTCATAAACTACTTTAATATTTCTATTTAAATAACAACAAATTAATCAAATTTCAATTAAATAAATGGCAGTTAAAATCATAAATTACACATTAGGTAATACTAAGATACTTAATTTAGTAATAACTATAAACTAACTATATTAGATATACACTTAGATATTGTACATACTAAACAGACTTAGATAACTAACCTTTTTAATTGGCTTATACGTTTTATAATGAGATTCGATCATGCGAGGTGATATTGTATAGATATACTATACAAAAAAATATATAAAAACCTAAAAATAGAAATGTTACTCAAAACCAACAATTAATTTAATCGTTGTTAAAAAAATGTCGTATATATAATAAATATAATAATGTTTTCTAAAAACATTTATTATAAATAAAAAAATATTATATCATTATTTAACTATTAAACATGTATATTAAAAATTTAGTTGAATATATCTAAATAAATTATTAAATACTGAACAGATAAAAATTTCAAACACGCAACTAAAAAGATATATTATATTAATTTGTTTAATTTATAAAACAAATAATATGGTATAATTAATTTTAAGTAAACAACTCATAATTTTAAGTCACAAAACAATGGTATAATTATAATATTAAAAATACCTAAAATATCTAAAATAAATAAAGTTTTATTATTTTTTTGTTAGTTTTTATAAATTCGATTTAATCATATTATATAATATATCTATATATTAAACAATAAAATGCAAATTATGTTGTCTTACGTACTTACAGTACATTGATAAAAAATTCGAATACAACATCTATATTTGTCCTGTAATACGTTGCTTACAAGTAAGATTGAATTTTAAAAATTTAAAAAAATCGTTTTTTATTAAATAGTAGTTGTTCTGTTTGAAAATATTTTACACTCGAGCCACTCGATTTGTGCATATATAATAAACGTAAGTTGCGGTTTCCAACTTATTGGGGGACGAATAAATGAACCTTTGATTTTATATTTTATATTAATATGTGTATATAGTATACTCGTGAACCTATGATGCAACGCATTACCAATATAACGGAGATATATTACGTATGAGTAAATAAAATATTTAATTTAAGCATGCATACATTAATATAATATAATATACTGTAAAAAGAAAGGGACCCATAAAATATTCATACGAGTGAAAATGTATCCTATTAAAGACTCTAAAGGCTGCAAAGAGCTACATTTATATATAAATTTACGATTTGATTATAACTAGTTTAAAACCCATCTTTATAACAAAGAAAACTAAAACGAAAAACCATTATTTTTTCTACAGCTCCGAGTTAGACACTGTGTAACAGTGTATGATAATCACCAGGAAATTATTGAAGTGGGGTATAGTCATATTGTGTATGGGTTTTCTCGCACAAACAAACTTTTTTCTACTTCATTTTTAAAAAAAAAAAAACTTTTATACTTACAGACTTCAGTTGGTACATAGGGTGGCCAAATAATGTATTCATTTTTTTTCAATATACTTTTCACGTTATTTAAAAATCTAAAAGTGTATTTATTTATGTATATGTTTATTTATTGATTTTTTTTTAAAAATTTAAAACTTTAATTATTCATTTGCAATAAATAAGTAGATTATTCGTTGAATTCTAAATTTGTGACTTTTAATCAAAATTAAAAATGTTAATACTATAGTTTTTATAGTACATAGAATATTTATTATAAGCATGATTTGTACTAAAAATCATTAATTCTGATTCTCCGAGTAGGCAACTGATATATTTTATAATTTACGCCAATTTTTGCACCTAACCATTTAAAACAATAAGTAAATTTAATAATTCACGTACTTACTTATGTATAAAATTGTTCTACTGAAAAAATTAACTAGACAGCGGTGTACCTAAATAGCCTATTCATTTCGCCGTGTGACCTAATTTTAAAATCAAAATATTATTTTTTTCTATATTACGAGATTATGAAAAAAGTGTATGAACCCATTTTTCATTATTATATGTATAGACGTGTAGTTAATAAACGATTATATAATATTTAGTTGTATTAATTTAATTTTTGAGTATTCAAAATTGAAAATACCATCATTAGTTATTATATTTTGTGTTCAAGTTTAATATTGTTATAATATGATGGCATAAATGTTATTAACTTCAAACATATAATTTGTTCACATTTTTTTTATAATAGGTATACAAACGTAGTCCCAATGAAATATTTTTTAATGTATATTTAAGTACATATAATCACGTATAAGTATAATATATCGAAATTAAGGTATTTCTCAGAGTTATTATTATCTTACCAATTATTTACACACAGCAGTACCACTGCACGCGTTACGCAGACTGCAACCTACACTACAACTCGTAAACATGCGATCTCTGATGCACGGAATAAACGATCGTAGACACATTATATAATGAATATTAGCGTCGTATATTGTTCATATAATATACAGATATATAAGAAATATAAAAAAATATAGAAGCAATATAATACATTTTTTCAATTTTTTTTTTCATAATACGCTATCTACCTATCGGGTCGTTGAATGTACGAGTACTATTTATTATATATTATAATATTTACAAATTCTGGATTGCCGCCGAATTAATTTGATGTTGTTGCAGTATATTCGTTTAATTTATTATAATATATGTGGATAAAGTGCATAAATGTAATTTATTTTTAAACGAAGATTCGTGTTAGAAATATCTCAACATTTTCCACCGCCTTATAAAATGTATATACAAGTGTAGTACAGTATATCATGTATACAACCAAGACTATAAAATATCTAAAAATATATCAGCACATATAATGTGTAAATATAAAAATTATATTATAATTGTAGTCTTGTCTTACCTTTACAACTAGTGCATTTAATAAATTTAAATAAAATTTAGTTTTTATGTATTTTGTTGTAATTCAAAAACAAATAACCATCATTGTAATTTTCAATAAAAATGTATTTTACTATTATATTTTCTATATGATATATTCTAAAATATAACAATTTTATTTTATTGTAATAGCTGTTTATATGGATTATAATATGTTTCATATATATATGAGAAATTGTTAAGTATTTTTTTAAATTATTATTGTCGATAAAAAAAACTTTTACTTATTCAAAAAGCTCGATAAAAAGTTATTTATAACTTTTATTATAGCAATTTAAAAATATTAAAAATACATACATAGATTTTTTTTATAATAAGCATTAGAATTTCAAATTTAGTCAAAATTAGCCAAAGTTATAAGAATTTGCAATCTATTTTGTATTTAAAAAGAGTTCAATTTTTTTTTATCTTATGCTTGAAAATTTATCTCAAGATTACTCGTAAGTAGTTAGTTCATACTAAAACCAAATTTCTATAAAAATATAAGAACTTGATTTTCTAATAAACATTTAATTATTTTAATTTCAAATTTGGTTAAAATTCAATATTTAAATTAAAGATCACCATTTAGTTTATTTTTATTATAATTAAAAATTATGATTCATAAGAATTTGAAACTTTTACATATTATTCTATTTATATTATACATATACAATGGCATTTTCAATGAATCCATTAACAATCGTCTTTCGTATGCAACATTAACACATCAATTACTGACCAACGTGATTACAAAATATCAAGTTTATTCTTATTATTTCTATCTGTATCCTTAATTATATATTTACATTAACATTATACAGCATTATCATTTTTTAATACTTATCTTTTTAAATTTACAATTAACTTTTTAAATTTTTATTTCATTAATTTTTGATTTTACTAGTATATGTATATTAATATGGCTTAGTAATTATGGCGATAATCGATGTAAAATAATAACCTTCAAAATACTAATACGTATGAAACCTTAATTATAGTATTAATTTTATAGCATAAATTATTTTCATCTACCCATTCACCCAAAATGTTAGATGATTCAAATATTCTACTTAGGGTGCGAGTTTGGTATCGTTGTAGTGTGTATTGTGTAATACATGGTAAACTTCGATGACGATGTCAATTTTGATAAATGAGATACTAATATGTATTTTTAGTGGGTGTGGTTTCTTAGCAACACGTTGGGTCAATGACTTAAATTTTATTATATAATATTGTATACACGCAATAACATGGTATAGTGGCTGGTACCCTCGTTGTTTGTCCCATCGTTTTATTACAATGATACACATTTCGCATGAAAGTGGCGTCACTATCGTAGACAACGGCAGTACGACACTGAAGTGAAAATGTCCAACTCTGAGTTGCATAAAGAACCAAAACAGATAAATAATATTAATAACAGCAGTAGTAATAATAAAAATAATAATGTTAAACCCCAACAACAGCAACAGCAGGAAAGGAGAAAAAATAAAAAGATTGATAAGGTGCAATGTGATGGCAGGTTGTAAGTAAAAAATAAAAATCTTGTGAATTATACTTAAAAAATAATAGTGTTTTGTTTTCAATTTTTTACCATTATTATCTAGTTTTTTTTTCGTCACAGGAAAATTATAATAAACAGAGAAAATGAATTGCGAGCCAGATGGCCGGAACGGTGGGGCTTTTATTCAAAAAATAACGTGGAAAAAGTAAGTGTAGTGCTAATAATTTCATTAATTTTGTACTTAATGACAATGTACACTAGACACCTTCTGTTTGCAAAGATCAGTGTTGTAATCTCACCATTTTTTTAAAAACGTGTTTTTAATGATTACTTGCAATTTAAGACACTGTGTAGTGCAACACTTATTTTATAATATTTTAATCTATTACTATATAAGGACGGTCGTGTCCCGTTTCGCCGCATAATTCTCAAATTATTTTTGTATTAAAATATGGTTATAAATTTTGTGATTGATAAAGTGATAAATAGACACAATGAAACATTTATCATTTGAAACGATCATAATACTATACTATCTGAATTCTAAAAATTGAGGATAACGTGAAACTTATCCAATGTGGAAAACAAGTTAAAACAATTTACAATAAATATTAAATACACTAAGGTTGAACAAAAAAAAATTTGAAAAACAACCCTCCACAGATGTAATGGATTAATTATTTGGACAATTTTAATTATTTTTAAACACAATTAATAATTTCAACTAGTTCAAAAAACTTTTTATTTATATGATTATTTTTACTATCCAAATATCGATTTTTTATTTACGACTTTAAAAATTACCTAATTATGACGTATGCAATTGTAAATAAATACATAATACATTAATATATAATTAATTAGTATATAATTTTTAACTTACAAATTATATTAAATTACTCGAAAAATAAATTCGGTAAAATGGTACCGCGGCGAAATGGGAACTGACCATAAGTAAAATTAGATCTAGTACTACGTAATACTATTTTATCCTTTTAAAACCTAAAAAGTTTATTCTAAAAAATGGAATATTTCATTAAAACAATAAGAAAATAATTAACAATAGGTACCTTATAAGGGTAATAACTTATCTTACAATTTATACCATTTTACAAGTAGGTAGGTAATTGTTTATACGAAAAGGTATATATTACCTATCATGTATATTAAAGTTTTTATTTTAAATTAGGTATGCATACGCCATATATAGTGTGTGTATATAGTGTATTCTATAATATATTCTCGCACGATAAAAATCGAGACCCTAATAATTATAATGATAATAATAATAGTAATAATATTATTAAAGCATTGTTATACGCCATATTGTCGTGTCGAATTGAGCGTCTGTGCTAACAGAAATCACCTATGGTATATGGACTATCAGCGCTATCACTAGGTAGATATTATCTACACTCAACAGCCTAACAGGATTTGATGTTTGATCAATGAGCTAGCTAGAAAACTGTTTTTTTTTTTTATACTGGAATGTATCAACATACCGGTTTTATTTAATACAAAAAACCTAGGTCGCTAAGATTTTTAACTCCGAGGTAAATACTATGCCAAACATGGCTTCAAAAAGTACCAAATTATTGAAAATAAAATTTGTTCTTCACACATTCATACTTGGACCTTTTGTACAACGTTTCGTACAGTAATATTCCACGCCTCCAATATTTGCTGGTCGAATCGCTGTTGATTTTTATATGATAAAAATAATACATTTTGATTTGTTTTTGTTTATTTATAATTGAATATTTACATGAACGCGACTCATGGTGTACGAGATATACAGATAGGGTAATTAATGTACGATCGACTAAGCAGACAGGTTGATTATATTTTACAAAATAAAATAAACTATATTAATAGAATTATAGCAAGTAAGATACCAAACTGGCTATAATTGCAAAAATTGCACGTGAAATTCGATTTTTAGTTACCAATTTGTTAAATGTTTTTAGATGTGGAGCGAACATGCTGTCAATTTAGGACTACCGGAAAATTTTATTGATCTCAGAAGACAGAGACTACGTAAACAAGATATTATTCAACCGTTGATCGAAGTAGTACCATCACCGATGTGCGTTCCCATAACGTCGTCGGGTAAATTTTTAACTTCTGTTAATAGGAAATATTTTAGTCAAAATGTGTTTTTAGGTTTTGTAGGATGGCGTTCTGCACAAAGTATTTGCAATTTAGAAATGTTTGGCAGGAATTGTGATTACAATAAACTAGATACTAGAATGTTAAAATCAGACAACGAGCCAGATCAAAAACAACAAAGATTTATAATTCTAGGATAAATAATTTATGTTTATTAAAAAAGAGGTAAAATAAAAATATTATATGTATTACTTACATAGTTCAATTGATAGTATATTATAAGAACATACTTTTTTTTTGTTAGGTCGAGTAATTATTTTTAAATAACTACAACAACTGGTGACTTTTCTCCTTATTAATATGATGGATTCACTTCAACTATAACCAGTTTTTCTCAATTTAAAAAGTCTAAAAACATCAAGTGTTAAATGACAAAAACCAATTAGGTTTTAATGATATTAGTGGTATTACACATGTTGAAAAAATATAGGTAATAAAAATAAATGTGCAAGCATAACACTGGGATAGTAATTAGAATTTTAGATTGTAGTTTTTTTTTTTTTTTAATGTATTTAAATGTATTTAAAACATTGTAAACATATTCATACAGCATAAGTAAATGCTTATATGTTGATAGTATGTTTAAACAAAAAAAAAATCTATTAATTTACACTTATAACTTTGGTAAGGTATGGGATTGGGGAAATGCTTAATTCCAAACAATGTTAAATCATTTGTTGTATACACATAATTATGCAAAAATGTGAGTCAAAATAATATAAAATAAGATTAGTTATAGAATGAAATAAATAATTTCATGAAACAATAAAATAGAATAGAAAGACAAAAATTAAAAATATGTAAGTTTTAAAATTTAGTAACCAAAATGATTTTGGTTTAAAATATTTCAAAATTACACAAGTTCTACTAATAATCAATAAGTATTACTATTTAGTTTTATAAAACTTGAAATATTTTTTAACTCAATAATCACTTTGTAATTTTATTATTTTAGTAAAATTTAACAAGTTTAGATTTTGGTTTCTTAATGTTTTTTTTTTTTTTTGTATTTTTTGAATTGTTTTATCACAGGGGTGGCTAATTATTAAAACGTTACATACCTACCAATATTTTTTTTTCGAGCGTGCCATGAAAAATATTACCTATATATTATATTATTTCCAATATTGTAAGAAAATAAATAACTGTAATTTTATTGTATGATTATTTATGTAATAATATAAAAAAGGCTAGTTTAGGTGCATAATATAATAACATAACTCTGTTAATTATTTATTTCTTAATTTGATTTATTTTTTGTTTAATACTTGATGCCAATTCGTTGATATTTGGTTAAAAAAAATATTTAAATTTTTCGCACGCCCTCAAAATTGTTTACGTGCCACCTTGGGCTGCATGCATACCATGGATTTGTCATCCCTGTTCTATCACTCATTGTTCAAACCGTTTTACAGTTGTAGTATCATTTTATAATGATTTTTTTCATTTTTCCAAAATGTTGATATTGAAAGTTTTCATTTTTTCGATGTGCGACGATGTTTTAATAATTCTGAATAGGTATTGTGTTTTTGGACAAATCCAAATCATACACTTTATGCAGATCGTTACGAAGAAAAATTTAGTTTCTAATACCTGTCACCCGATCTCTCACAGTCTCACAGTATCAATAAGTTTTTCTGTAAACACCTCGTAGATAACTTTTAAAATTTTTGAACCGGACAATAATAAACGGTACTATATTATTTAAATCGTAGAATAATAATTAAACAAAGATATTGAAATTTAAAAATACATAAATCAAAATGAGATTTTTTTTATATTTCGATGTTGGTAGACGTGCATAATTTTCAGACCTGATATCATTATTTTGTTCGGAGATATACCTCTGTCTGTTATCACGTAGCCGAACTGGCCGGGAATCCACAAAACCACAACATACTAAAATATATAGTTCTCCCGAAGTGTGATAAAAATAAAATATCAATTTTTAAAAGCTTAAGCTCGACCACAGAGTATAATATTCTATAGGATATGACTAGCAAAAGACGTTGGCAATGCTGGCATTTCAGTTCCAATATCACACATTCCTTCCTGCAGTGACGTTATCTGTGTTGTCCCTTATCTCTTCCGCAGTAGTTTCTTGTTGTTTATGAGTCTATAATTGACTCGTGAAAGTTGAATATTTTAAATAATATAGTTTTCGAAATAAATTGTTTACGTACTACTATTCTAGGATTCTTTAGTTCTATCTTCTAACCATTTCATTTAACGATCCGAAGTGTCCAAACAACAGTTGGCCATGTTTTGCAGAGTTATTTCAAAAGCAGGTAAATACTTATAACATCTACTTGTATAATGTTCGTCTGTTGATTTAAAAAGTTATAACCGACAGTAATAATGCATGTTGATTATTTCATCTTTAGTGTTTTCACTCGGTGTACGAAAGCATTACAAGTGATTTGGGTGAATAATCATTTTATTTTTTGATTTCATCACTCCATTTAGATTATCCATTTGTTTCCATGCCCAGATATTGATTGGCTCAAACTTTAACCTTGCATGGCAATAAATCAATTGATATCAGTATAAGCATTTTTTTTTAATTTAATTTTTAAGGTATCAACTGTGTGGTTATTAGCTGGCATTACACTGTTAACATTAAATTACTATTATATTCTAAGCATTTTGTGGTAATTCTGCAAGCTCTCTTTGTCAATATTTTTATTCGTTTGATTGTTTTAACAAACTTTTAGTGTTTTAACATTGTTTAATGTACAAGAAAATTAATTAACCTGATTATTAGAAAATTATTATTAAAATGTATTCGACATGTTTAAATGTTTGTATATATTTTTAGTTGTTTATTTAAATTTGAATTTGTTAGGTTTATTTCAAATAAAAAATTATTATTGTATGCATAAGTTACATTTTACATTTTGAATGCAATTTAAATCTATGAACATAAATCGATTTAACTTGGATTAGTAAATTAGTTTCATCAGTGGCGCCGATCCTGTGGTTCAACTGTAACAAATGTCATTGTAATTTAAGTAATAATTTAAAGTAGTGAAGTGAGAGTGTAGACACCTTGGGCTTGAAATTAATAAAAGAAACAGAGTAACTACTTAACATGAAATAAGGTATGTTTAAAAACATTTGTTAGGTATTTTTAATGTTAAATATTGTATCAATATAGAGATAAAACTTTACCTTTTACATATCAATTTAATTTTATAGGTATAGGTTGGTTCTTAATAAATAAAGAACTTAAAACTTTAATAAAAATATTTACTTAGTCATACAACTGTACTTTATTTTCATTAACAAACCCATCTGTAATTTAATTTTACAAATGCCATACATTTTAAAAGTAATAAACTTAAAAAGTTGAATTGCATTACTATATTATTATTGGATTAAATATACAAAATTAAAAAAAAATATTATTTCATATTTGTAACTACTTAGACTGATTAGTACATAAGATACCTTGCAAGGTAGTTTTTATTTTATATTCTATAACTACTCGTATTTCATATTTTAAAGATTAGGTTATTTGGTTAATATAAATTATAATAAATAAAAATCAAACTTGTCAACTATATTTTTCATGAAATGTTAATAAATTGATTCTTATTGATTAACTACCTAGATAAAAAAAATAGCTGTAAAAATAGTATGTAATCAGAAATCACAAACATTGAATTACCTATTGTGGTTAATGTTTAAATAAAGTTCCATAAACAAAACTCTTTACGTAAAAACTAATGAGGTAATATCACTGGTAATATTGTTATAATTTCTTTCTTTTAGATGTGTCGTGATGTACTAAGTTTTTTACTTATATTTACAAAATGGACGTCAATAAAGAATTTGATAACTTTCGGTCAAGCATGAAGAATTTCAACATAAATGTTGCATCAAAATTTTTAAATAGTACTAGCTTTAATATAAAATATGCTGGGGAAGTAATAGATGTACTTGGAAAGGGATTAACAGAAGAAAATTTTAAAAATAGACCTGATTATTTTAACTTTTGTGAAAAACAGTTACTTAAAATGGCAAATAATAAAGAATATCAAGAAGTAATTTTTGATTTTTTGGATATAATTGAAATGGATGATTGTAAATTATCATCATCTGTTTTAATCGCAGTAACTGTTTTAGAGAATACTGAAAATCCAAATCGAACATCTTTAGAATATTTGTTGATTAGTACTTTTAATAATTTAAATGAAATGAACGTCGCAAATTTAAAGGAAATTTTGCTAAGCATAGTACAACTTTTAATAAAACTAAAGAAACATTTTCAACTTGAACAATCAATACTACATTATTTTTCTAGAATTGCTTTCTTAGTGTTACGTGCTAACATAGATCCCATTGAGTATCTAAACTTATTGTCTAACATAATTTATGATCCTTTTTATTTACTTGAGTATGAATTTGATGAAAAGGAAGAAGAATTATACATGGCTTCATTTTTTTATCTATATTTTAAAACTGGAATACAATGGGGACCTAAAATCTACAATCAGTTTTATGTCTTAGAAAAATGTTGTAATTTAGCTATGTCCGTATTTGACAATAATAATTTTGGGAAATCGTTTGCAAAATTAATTTTAACAAAATTTAAAAATAATGAAATTCCATTACATTCATTGAATAAATATCATGAAAGTTTTTTATTAGAAGCTGCACATAGTTCAGTATATAATGAACATTTGAATGTTAGGAAGGAATCAATTGAGTCATTGATGATATTCTTGGATAAATTAAGCACTGATGCTCAGTATGTAGTTCTTAAGTATGCATTTTTGAAACCATTGGAATCTTGTATCAAAGACCAATTGATAATTAAGTTGAAGGACCTGATTATATTAAAACTACAATCAAATCAGGTTCTTGGATATTTTCAAGGAACAAGACTTGTAGAACTTATTCAATTATGTTGTAATATTCCTGATAAACTTGGATGCAATATTGAAAATTTCAAAGAACATATTTTGAGCGCTATATCACTTATGTATTTTTTATCAATCAATAACAATGAAAAGTTGAATTTGGGTGAAGAATTTTCAAATAAAACTAAACAATTTGTAAACATTATTCAAAATACCATCGATAATGCCCGCGAACAGCACAATTTTGAGCAAAAAGTTTTAGATGATAAAATTGTTGTAGAAAGCAAAGTAGAAGTAAATAATTTAGACTATTCAAAATTGTCCAAAGATGAAAAGAAAAATATTTTATCACGGATTTACACAACTATTACATTAGTGCAGTTAAATTTGGATATGTTGAAAAACATCATCAAAAATTAAAAGATATTTATGTTAAACATTTAAGTTTAGTATTATGTAAATTTTTTATATTTTACTTAAATTTAAGTCACCTACCTATCTTTATGATAACCTATAAAATTGTTACAGGTTTCATTGTGTTTACATAGTTGTTAAATGTATATAGCAATATAGTTATGTAGTAACTATTTTGGATTGGTTATTTATAAGTTGTTTTTAAAATATGATAATATAATATGCTGTTTATTTTTATTTTTAATTATGTGTATTTGTTACATTTTATATATATATATTATATATTATACTATGGTACTTACTACTTAATTAGTACTATAGATTTAAATGTATAATGTAAGAAAGTTTTAGGATAAAATATCTACTTCTACAGTCCCAAGATTAAGCCAAAAAAAAATTTAAAAACCCACAAGGTGATTGCATATCAGTTCTGATTTTTCCAGATTAAATTTCATAAAATTATTTAATTGAATAGTCAATTGTTTGGTTTTAAGAACTAATACAAATGCACAATTTGGTGTGTATGACAGTAAATATTATATTTAAAGTTTGGACTAATGAATGTAAATTTATGTTCTACGTAGTTTAATAACAATAGTTACCTATAAATGTATATATTCTATTCTTAAATTGAAAATGAAAAGCAGGAAAGTATAAAAATAGACATTTTGTTATTTATTTTTTTTTATGTTGTTGCCAACTCTATGTTATTGTTTTATCATAATTATGATTAAAATGTTTTCATATTTTATATTTTCTGTAAGTGTTCCAAAAGTGAATTGACAAATCTATAATAATTTAGGGTAAGGGACATAGATATTAAATCAATTACTATAGAAATTTAAATAAATATATACATTAAGTTTTTTTAGCATAAGTTTTTGATTTAAAATTTTTAAGTTTATAAAATGAGGTTGTATTTTTTGTGTTATATTGAAGTTTATAATTTGTGTATGTTATAAACAAACTACTATTTTGTATATTATGTAAGTATTATAAATAGCAATAAAACAGGTAATTTAAAGCGATTTAAAAATTAATTCAGAAGTTTTTTTTTCACTTTTACAATCACTCGGCTAGATCGCATGTTTTAGTGTTACGTTTTCTACTTGTATCGTAGCAACGTTTTAATGTCATACGCTATATAGTTATACACAACATCTATAATACTAAACTATACTATAATTTATTGGACAAAAAAATCTGAGGGCGAACCGTTTCTATCTTGCCTACATTGAATCGGGTTTATTATACAATTTAAAAGTTGTACTTATTTCGTCCGCAGAGTTTAAAATACATTGCCGAAATAATATCAACACTATTTGTCTTAATAAGACCAAGTGTAGTAATATTACACTCGGAGAACGCGATATTTTCACGCGAAACGGTGTGATACCGTCCATGTAAACCGCGGTATAGTCGGTAGATATGCGATAACATACAAGGTCAATATTATATAGGTATTATATATATATACATATTAGGGTTTAAATCGCTCAGGGCTTTTTGAAATTGCATAATATTCGTAATATTTAACATAACTGAGTAATGAGTATTCATATATTTTTTAAAGTTTAGAGTGTTCAAATATTGAATTTAATATTGTATATTCAACTGTTATACACAGAGTGTAACAGGACTATTTAACAAATATAGTAACATTTGTAATGAAAATTTGTCAAATAGTCTTGTTACACCTTATATATATTTATTATTTATGCAACATATTTGCAATTGTACATAGTTATGGAAGGATAAAAACTATTGTGCCTATATCATAAGATGTGTAATCTCGTATAGATAGAATAGGTTGATACTCTTTGATATTTTTGAATCCAGAGCATACCTATCTAAGTTGAGAAGGTTTGCACGAAATGTATTATAGATAAAATTTTAACATAAATCATACTCGTCCATGCATCATTGCCGCCATCTGCCAAAAAGATATTATCGTTGTTTATGCGTTTTGTTTTTGTGGTTTTTTCTGTACTGTATAGGCACTTTTGCCAGGGCGAATAATTTTCACGCGTCATTTCGTCCGAGCGTCGGTGGAGGGTTGACTTCGAGACCGTGCAGCGGTAACGGTAACCCCAACGGCAGTGGTAACCCCAACAGCAGCGGACAGTCTACGACGGATGCAAACGATTGTAACGGCGATGGTTACGAAAGGGATATCAAAACAAAGATACTTCAATCCTCTCTACAGTACGTTCCCCAACACGGATGGTCCAGGGATACTGTGGCCGCAGGTAATATTCAAACTTTTTAAATTATTTTTTTTCCTCAGAACGCCCTTGTTTGGATGTGATAAAAAAAAAATTGCACAAAATTTGAAATGGACCAACGGGTACGTGGTATACGGCTCCTTGATTTCCTAATACACCGATGTGTATTGTCGATGTATGAGCCGAACCCCGAATACTATTGGTACTCGGTGTTCAATGTGCTTAATGTGGAGCTTTATGAATATTTTAATTTAATTGTATGATAGAAAAATAACTGTTCTAAGACACTGAGCCGTGCCGCGGGGGGCCTAGGGAACATGCGCCGCGGCACATGGTTTAAAGGGGCGCCAAAAAAATTGAAATGCAAGAAATGCATAATAATAAATAAAATAGGGGGCGAATATTTTTAATTTTGTCCTGGGCGCCAAATCTTAACTGCACGGCTCTGCAGTAAAACACACCAAAAATGCTTTATATTAATTACATGGGACTGCTTCTTAAATGGTTGAGTATGTAATAGATTTCAAAAATTGGTCCCTCTATTGATAAGAATGTATAGGCAGGGGTGTTCCCATAGGGTATACTACATATACGCCGTATACTCTCAAGATATTTTGTCAGAAATATGGGTATACTGCGTATACTCTCAAATTATATACAAAAAAAAACTGGTTTTGGTTACTCAGAAAATGCTACGAAAGTCAATTATTATTTATGACGCTGATAACGGAAATATGACACTTATATCTTACAACTATTATTAGATTCTCAGAAAACAAGAAACGAACTATCGCGTTAGATGATGGAAATGCGTCTGACTCTGAACACGATTAATTTAATCAGTACATCCGTTACCGCCGACTTGTAACATTTTATTATTTTTATAAATCGATTGTGCGTTGTGTGATCTACCGTTTGTGTTTACCGTGAATAAGTTCTTAATTCTTTTATTAATTATTATTTACTAACGTATTCATTTTATTTGAGCAGTTTTATTAATTTATTTAATTGAGTTTAATTAACTATCCTAATCTGTTTTACTGTATAAAGTGTTATTTAAATTTTTATCAAAATATGAGTTCGAATTTTAAACGTGAAAGCGGAACACTTGATAGTTTTTTTATGCCCCGAGAAAAAAAACCTAAAAATGCGACTAATACTGCCATTTGTGCTACTAGTTCACACGAGCTAGTGATGCCCAATGAAGATAATTTTGTTAGTGATAGTCAAATCGATAATCAAATACAAGATGTATGGGATACTTCCAAAATTTGGCCTGCATTATGGACAAAAGAACAGGTAATAGAGTTTCAAAAGAAAAACTCATGGTTAAGTAGCAAAAATGGGAAACTAGGATGTAATAATTGCATTCAAGCTAAAAATAGTATCAATTTTCAAAAATCTAACATCGATAGCAAAGTTCGAATTTCTTCTGAGTGGGTAGGCTTTGAAATCATAGCTGCTGGGTGTAATCGTACAAATCAACTGGCTTCATTAAGAAATAAAATTAAACAACATTCAGAAAGCAAAGCTCATGTGTTAGCTGAAAACATATTGAAAAAAAGCTCAGACAAAGTATTAGATAAAATGTTCGAACGTATATCTGAAGTAGAGATTGATTCCAATACGCGACTTTTTAGAACTGTATATTGCTTGGCAAAAAATCACCGTCCCTTTAAACAGTTTGAAGAACTTGTTCAATTACAACAAATCAATGGATTGGACATGGGATCTTCCTTACATAGCAGAATAACTGCCACTCGAATGGTAAACGTCATTGCAAAGGAGATGCGCAAACGACTTATTTTACGCCTTATACAGTCGAATTCGAAATTTACCATAATGATTGACGAATCAACAACGCTGAGTACCAAATGTACACTAATTTTGTATATTTCATCATATTTTGACGTAGAATCGCCGGTTGTAGCATTCTTAGACCTGATTGACTTAGATAGACAAGATGCTGAAACTATCGAAAAATCTATTTGGTTAAGTTTAGAATGTAATGGGATATCAACATCGTTTGCATTAAACAACTGGATTGCTTTTGCCAGTGACGGAGCAAGTGTAATGACGGGTAAGAAAGCTGGAGTTGCTACTAAACTACGCGAAAAAATTCCGAATCTATTTACCTGGCATTGTTTATGTCATCGCCTCGAACTCTCAGTACATGACGTAATAAAAGATTGTACTGGAGTCTCTCGTTTCCAAAGTCTAATGGACAAACTCTACGCTTACTATCATCAAAGTCCTAAAAATTCAATGGGTTTAGATAAATCTTGTGTTGAAGTAGGCATTGAAATGAAAAAAATAGGTCGTGTTTTGAATGTACGCTGGTCTGCAAGCAGTTTTCGAACTATAAAAGCCATATGGAATAATTATCCGGGAATATATTTACATGTTAGTAAAACACATGATGTGACATCAAATGGCATAAAAAAAAAATTAGAATCCTCTTCTTTTTTGGAGGAACTTGGACTTTTTTACGATGTTCTTTCTGAGCTTGCAATGTTATCTTGTATATTACAGTCCAGAAAAACAACTCTAATGCGTGCCCAGTCGGAGATAAATAGAACGATTAGAATTTTAGAAAGTCTGAAAGCTGAACCTGGGGAAAAAGAAAAGGAAATTATAGAAGCTATTCAGAAAGGAATTAACAAAGGTGTCAATATTACAATGACAAAATCAGGAGGGATTAACAGGTTACAATTTTTGCAAAATTTAGTAGACAGAATGCGTCAACGCTTATTTGATGACTCAAAAAATAAAACAATGCTAGAAGACATTCAGGTAAAGAAAAAAACTATTATTTTGATAATTTATTTCAATATTTTGATTATTTAAACAGAATAAATGAATATTTAATAAATCGTCTTTTATTTTATAGGTAATTGATGAAGTGTTCAAAGTAGCAATTAATGATGCAAAGGGAGAAGATGAAGTTAAAAGAGTATCACGGACATTAGGTTTTTCTGAATTTGAAAGTGTAGTTGACTTCCGTTCAAGAAATGTTTTTTCTAGTTTCATGAAAGCATTAAATATACTCCCAACTTCAACAGCTGATTGTGAACGAGGGTTTTCCGATATGAATTTGACAATAACTGATTTAAGGACTAGCTTAAACATTGAAAATGTGTCAGATTTGATGTTCATCTCTATCAATGGCCCTTCAATTGCAGATTTTAATCCTAGACCTTATATTAAAATTTGGTTAAGAGATCACCGTTCTGCCGTTTCCACTCCTAGAGGTAAAGAAAGAAAAGAAATAGACGACGAAAATAAGATGCAGAAATTATTTTTTAACAATTTATTTAATTAAATTTTTTAGTATTTGTATATTTTCATATTTTATTGACTTATAAAGGTAATTTCAAGCTTTTTTTAAAAGTTTGATTTTTTTTTTCATATTTTTAACACATCCTTTATAATTATAGACCACAGTAAAAATATTTGTATATTATTAAATATTCATGTTTATTACTTTTATTTTAAAAAGATTTATGAGTATTTTTAAATACTTAAAAAAAGGTTCTATTTGTATCATTCTACCCTCCCTTGTTTAAATCATGGATCTTCACCTTGACTAGAGTCTTAGTATACTCTCAAAAAAAATATTGGGAACACCTCTGTGTATAGGAAGTAATTATTGGTACTGTCGCCAGTCAAAAAATAACGAATCAATAATCATATTATATTATTATATCCATTAACGACTGTTAATATTAAATAATTATGTATTTCAATAAACATGTATTCATTATATACATACTTTACCATGTTTTCTACTGCCAACAGTGCCAGCTGCCGGTTACGTCTATTATTTTATATTTATTATATTAACAATCTAAACACCGATAATAAGGATTACATCAGAATTGCATGCCAAAAAACTGTCGAATTACATGTAGGGTCTCAGTATGGTATAGTATGTGCACAGCATGTATTTTTCTTGCAGTCATTAAAAATATCTACTCTCTATAGTTACTTTTTTTTAAGGGTGTTTAAATTTCAAAAAATATTAATTAATTTTAAACTATTCACATATAGGATTGATCTTGATTAACGTACAATGCAATAATAACTATTATATATTATATGTAAAAGTTGTTCTGTATAATACATTTATGTGAATTAGTTTTTTTTTTTTTTGAAAATAGTAGTTCTACTTATTTGTCGGTTGTTACTTAATAATAGGCTAACACTGCTGGCGGGTCATCTCCTCTCAAATTATTTTTGTTTACAAAATATGTCAGTAATTATCAAAACTATACATGCATTTTGGACACACTCCTTTAGAAGAATGCTTTGACGATAATAATTGTTATTTTTTATATAATAACAGATAATATGAACCATAGCTTAACCCGGTAATACTTTAAAGCAGATTTACATATATATATATATATATATATATGTGTGTGTGTGTGTGTGTGTGTGTGTTTTTTTTTCAGTTAGGTACTCCATTTGCTTAATAAATACATAAAATAAATATTAAATGTACTTTAATGTGTAAATATTAATTTGAATCCATATGTCCATTACTAGGGTTAAAAAGTTAACAGCCTACATTTTTTTTAAATCTTTATTTTTTGGAGGGAGGGAGCAAAAAAACTAAATCAAATTGATCTACTTTAGGCTATATGATCAAATGTAGGTATACAACTTATTATACATCACAAAACATATTATTATCTGTAGCCGTCTTATTGTTTGTCCGCTCGTATATAGGCGCTGAAGAGCTCGGTTATCCGGACACTGTGCACGGCCTCTTCCGGGACCCGGGAGCCGAGTTGGCGTTGCACTTTTACTCGGCCAGCAACGATTCACTGTCCCAAATGCTCAGAGACGGCGCGTTGGCGTGCCCCAGAGAAGAAAGGTTGGTATACACTGCACTGTGCTGATGGCTGCGGTGGTCCAGCCGCCGGCTTATTATTTTCCGGTTTCACCGTTTTTGATTACAGCAAAGTCGAGCTGGCCGCGTTTCTGTCGAATGCCATCAAGACCAGACTGCTGATGCTCCAACCCTATTTGAACCAGTGGCCGCAAGCGATCGCTTTGCTCTCCAAACCGTCCAACGCACCGCACGCTCTGTCCAACCTGATGACGCTGGTCAACGACGTCTGTTACTACGCGGGCGACCGGTCCATAGACGTGTGTATAATAATATTATATTTAGTTCGGAATACTCCGTACATTAGATACGTATATATGTAAGCTGCTAGCTAGTCTGCACGTGTCCCTCCGATACAGTTTGTCTCAATAAATATATTATAGATGTAACGATAAATATGATTTGAAAAAGTTATTTTGGTACATTACAAAATCAAACAACCGTGAAATCCTTAATATTTTATTTATTTATACGCGCCCAGGGCCTAGGCAGATACTCGAAATTAAAAACTGTTGATGTTCGTAGTGAGAAAAACGTTATAGGCACTTGATAAAATATGCAAAACTAAGTTTATTTAATATCTCGTTTATCAAGTATGTCTTATAGTTTTGTCGAGAACATTTCAATCAATATTACTTATAAACGGTTTTTATTTATTATTAAATATTTATCTAGGAATTTTTATTTTAATTCGAACTGGACGCATATTATAATAAAACAAATAATTAGTCCAACAACCTCGCGCTTTCCGACACATGCAGCATTTAACCGCGTTACATCAATAATTAATTTATGCGTTTGTCCCAATTATACATATAGACACGATGGTACACACGGCGAATAGGCTTGGCCACTATTTACAAGTCCAGTGAACTACATTTATTGCAAGACAGATCGCAAGAATACGACGACACGTGGAATTTTGTGAGAAGAGCAGTTGAGGAATGCGTGAAACTGGATTCGATGCTCGAGAGTAACGCTCAGCTCGCTAAAGACGTCGTCACAGCATCAGTGTCTACAGTAAGTCGAATCAATTGAGTATCAAAATTATACTATTGTGTAACCCAACAATGGGCGTAGAACTTCAATTAATATGTATATATATATATATTTTTTTTTTTATCAAGGCCAAGAATATTCTGGGACTTACGTGGAACAGATAATGCTGACTAATTGTTCTTCTGCGTCTTCGGTCGTCGATTAGTATTATTATTATGATTTATTTTTTTTTAAATTCTTTGTTTTTCACACTACTGTTATCATAATATTGTAAAAATTAGTAATCTCTTATAAATAAAACAAATGGGTACCTACCTATGATTTGTTATTGAAACACACGGTGTCCAACTGTTTATAATATTTTATTTGTCTACTGAACAACAAACTTTGTTGTAAAGGAAACAAAAAACAAATTATCGTGTAAATATAATTGAAAATAGAAATTGTTTTTATTAGACGTAATTAGTAGACAAAATAGATTGCTTATAATAATTATTATTAATACAGCAAATGAAGAATTCAAAAAGTTATACCGATTTTTAAATATAAAGAATTGGTACATGCTATACGATTCATTTAACATCTCAAAAATTTATCTTAAACATAATACGCTATTATAATGCTCTTTCAAACCGTCATTGAATCATATTTAATCTAGAAAGTCATATAATATCAAATACACACGTAATATTAATTAATATATAATATATTATATCAATATTTAATATTATAGAAAATAACAAAAGTAAAGCGTGATTTACCTAAATAACAGTCGAGTGAATGAGCAAGAACCTCTAACCTAAATATAATATATTCAGTAGGTATAGGTAATAATAAACAATTTTATACCAATTCAACAATAATTAAAGAGGCACTCTAGTAAACATAATATCATAAATATTAAATATATAATATTATATCATATTTTAATAAATATTAAATAGTTTAAAACATTGGCCTTTTTCTGACAAAATAACGGTAAAACTTAACGTTAAAATATCACAGATTTTACTAATCGAAAAGCGATAGAAAAGTAAGGCATTTTGTTTCGTAGTCTATATAAATATTATATTATTGTAATACCCTACATTGTTTTTGAAAAACAATATTTTATTGCTACAGTTTTGTAAAGGTTTTTCGGTAGTAGTATTATGATTGGAGACCGGTGTACCGCGTCTCAGATTGTCTATACCACCTATATGTATACAGAGTGATTTTTAAACGTTGCAGACACTAATTTGCTTCGTCAATTGTTGTAATATTAAATTGTTTGCGATATTTCGCCGTGAATATGGTGGCTATTATTTAAAGTTTAATATTTGGAAGAAAAATATATTCTTCTTTTAAATTGTCAATATAAGACATGTATCACACATTAAATTGGTAGTCTTTTTATTTGTACCATTTTAAGCAATATTGAATAGACAGGTACACCGTAAAAAATAGAAAAATATTTTTTTTCAGAATATGAATTCGATTAAAACATTTAAAACGAATAAAATATTGATGAAATATTATTGAGTAAAGAATTATTTTTCTTACATTAATATGTGTAAAAAATTTCGAATCAAGTTCTTGTATAGTACACATATAATTACTTCGAATTCTACAGAAAACATGTTTTTCTTCTAAATCATAACAATTGACTGAAACCGATGAGTATCTCAACGTTAAACAAAATTCACGTTATATAATATTATAAACATATTTTATATATTATAAGCGCAATACAATTGAACGGCAGTTTGAATTCCTAAGCTGTACACTCGAAACTTTTGTCGAAACAAAATCTCAGAACACCGCGGTAAATATGGGAGACTTAATCGGAAGCGATAACTCTTTTTTGAAACCTCGCTGTTGTGAATTTACATTTATTATTCGTGATGGCTATCTCTGCTCCAAGAACTGCACCTCGGTTATCTGTAGACAGCAACGACGGAAGTGACGCGAAGTTTGAAACGCTCTCTTCATCGTGTGCGGATTCGTAATGCCCTTGATCGCTGACTGTCTTGTTTTGAAATCTACAAGAGCGAAAAACAATCCATCATTCGTTATCATTGAACGGTCATGTCTTATAATATATATATATATAGGCAGTGTCTGTAAACATTGCAAGGACCACTCACCTCAATCTCCGGTTTTCAGTGCGATTACTCTTGGTTTTCTTCTTAACGGCTTTTTTGTCTTCGCCACTCTTACCGCGGTCCGACCAATTTTCCGACGAAAGATTTCTTTTCACCGAATCGTTGGAACGTTTGTGCCTATTGCTGTAACTAACCCTGAGTATAAAATGGTTAATATTATTGAAATATAATAGGTAAATCACATTTATTATACTGAGTACTAATAAGAGACTATAACCCAACAATTTTAAAATTTAACGATTTGATATCGCTGAATTTACCCTTTTTCTAGTTTTCTAGCACTATTTAATAATTATTTTATAAGAATCTGTTGTGTCAACTATTAAACTTATTACACAGTAAATACCTAAAAACAATAACACCATAATTAAAAATACAGCCATTATAAAATGTCAGGACCTACCTATCCAACATTTTTAAAACAATACGTAATTTTTGTATAAAGAAAAATAGAAAAATACTTTAAAATAAATAGAATACTTAGTACTAACATAATATTAAATAGGTATTCATTATTTATAAACTGTGTAATATGTATATGTATAGCATTATTATTTTGGTATTAATCGCCTTATTATTGTTTAGTTAGAAATTTAGTTTTTAATTCAATATTTGATCATAATGTGTGATATAAGTTATATCGGTATTATGTACACTTTACAGTATAACAATAATGCATACTGAATATGAATGAAAAGATTATAGGTACTACATTTGGAATTTACAAAATGTATAAGTAATGCATTAAGGCAATAAGGCTGTTTCCCTAAATATATTATAAAAATGTGCATTTAGTTTAAAAAACTATTTTCAGAAATAATAATATTAAAACCAAAATAAATAATATTATTATTTTATAAGTTGATTATACTGAAAATTACGATTAATTCAACTTTACATTGTATAGAATTAAAGAACTTTAAAAACATTCTTCAAAACAATATTTCAATTTTTGGAGTTATAGCCTTTTGTTAACATTTATATTATAATAAATTTATACATCATGATTATCTAATAGTTTGCTATCGGTACTCACTTAGTAGTGTCGTTTAAGCTGTCTGTAGACGATGATGAGCTCGGCACTATCGTTTGCTGAGACCGGGACCGTCTCCTAGTATTGGGTTTGGACCGGGACTTTTTCCTGTCGTTTCTGCCAGGTACGTCCAATAACAAAGCGCTATTGCTGTACGCCAACGTCTCCGACGGAGTGGTACACGCAGATCCTCCGATTATACTGCCGCCACCGCCAAAGTGTCTCCTCTTTCGCTCTCTCTTTTTGCCTGTCCGTTTCTTCATCGCACAATCCGAACTCGTAAAATCATATATACTGTCCGAGTCAGTAATGCGGCCGTAGAACATGGGCGAGAACCTAAATACCGTCTTGTCACTAAGCGGGCTTTCACTCCTCGAACTCACTGGACTCTTCTCGTACAGCATGTCCGTGGACAGGTGCAATGTAGACGGATACTGTTGAACTGTAATTGACGGTACCGGCTGCTGCTGTTGCTGTGGGTGACGGCCAAGCGCCTCTGGTTCAGAACCAGAAGTGTAAACCTTGAGGCTAGTGGTAGTTAAACCGGACTTTTGCGTTTCCGCTTCAAGTTCCGTATTTCGGTAGTGATGGTGGTCTGTCTTTGGTTCCGCCGTTTCCGTGTCAAAACCCTCATCATCGTTTTCGGAAAATGTCGTCTCCGAGTCCATCTCCCTGATCTCGGGCGTGTGGATCAGCGGCGATATGCGCCTTGGTTCCTCTCCGCAGTCCAATGGGCACAGTCGGGTGTTTGAGTTACACCGGGAAGGGCCTGAACTGTACCCAGATGAGCTGAGGTTCGACTCCGAAGCTATTCTGTCGGCCCGGGAACACATAGAAAATGGACTAAGGTAACACATGCCTCCTCCGTTTTTTGACGAGTCCGTACCGTTTTTTGTGGTCACAGACTCCGTATCTGAATCGCTCATACACGTAACCGTGATGACCGGTGGTGGCGCGGGCAGATCCAACGATATTGGCTTCTCCATGTCTTTCAACATTTTCCGGTTGAGGGGTCTCTCTTTATGTGGTGGTGGTGACCCAGGAAACTCCATACTTGGCGAATTGATAGGTGTCGGCTGTTGTATGACCAGCGTAGGTATAGTCAGTTGTTTAGCTTGGGCTGTTGGTAGTTCAGTTGGCACTTGTAAGGATGGTGGTTCCTAGATAAGAAACAATGTTTAAAATTTTAAAAATATACAAAATAATTGCCTTTTAAACAAATAAAAAACCTGTTGCTTTTGATGGTGGCGGTAATCATCAATATCCTTTAGACAACTGAACGCCGACTTTCTCGATATGATGGGCGTGGGAGATGGTGATGGCGCCGGTGTAGGTAACTCGTGTATCGGCGATAAACAGTCCATACGATAGTTGGGTACTTCAAGTAATATGGACGGAGGATGTTGCAAGCTGTTTAATGGATTATTTGAATTGTTTCGTTGTGAGCTCAACATATCCACCACAGGTAGCTGATAATTGAAAAATTAAATTAATATTATGTAGTTAATATTAAACATACATTAATAATTAATTAACAAATATTTATTTTTGATTATTACAACATATACACATATACATTTATAACTAGTGTATTTCTACATCGCTCGACTCACTTGAATCACGTTAGAGTAACGATATCGCGTGGGGGATTCTTTGCCACCACTTGGCGAATGAACAGTATTTGACATTAGTGATTCATCTTCGCTGCCTACTACTTCGTCTTGCAGACTAGAGCAACTTGGTGTTGTAGATGCTGATAAGTAATTACTCATTTCCGTCATCGCCATTGCCGTGTTAAAATTCCGAAACATGGCCAAAATCGAATCAGCGCTCATGGCTTTTTGACCCGTTTGTTGCTGGTATTGATTTAGTGACAGTGTATTTGGATTTCGGTTCTCTATCAAAAACGAATCAGTATCACTTTAATCATTTAAATAAAGCTAGTACAGTTTCAATATCTTGAACACACATTTCTAATATTTAAACCATGTAATTTAAAAACCAAAAATATCATGAATTAAATAAGTAACTTAATCAGATTTCTGCATAAAATTTAATTTATAGACTCATGTTAAATCGATATTAATATACCTAGTACGCCTTCTAGACTGGACAAAGAATCACTGCCTTGATTGGGACATGGTCTTCTCAAAGTTCGTTTAGATTGAGCTTCTACTTCTGAACTTGTAGAACTCATTTCTGATTGAAATTTATTCATCAGCCTGGCAAACGTAACTTTCTTTTCAATTTTTTGAACAGCTTCGTCTGCATTACAAATAATAACATTTAGTCAATTTTTTTCATTAGCTCATAAGTATTGATTTATAAATAGATTGTGTACATCACCTATTGAACAGTCGTTTGAGAAACTCGTTTCTTGTGAAATATTTGACTGTGGTAAGAGAATGTCGTTAGGCCCGATATTATTAGTCGATAGCTTATCTACTAAGTTGATTTCGTCATTGAAACTAGCTTGTCGTTCTAGTCCAGGTGATATGAGCTGTTGAAGTATTTCTGACTTATCAGCTATAGTGGTACGAAATTTCGACGGCGAAGCACTTTTTTGTTTGGCGCGATATTGATTGAATCCTAAAATAAAACGATTGTTCTTAATCAACAATATCCACAAACGCTCTACTTTAATTCATCATATTTAATAATAATATATATATATATATATACTCGTATATATATATATATTTTATGTATTATATTTACAAGACATAAATTACGTGCTATGTATTTATAGGTAAGTAAAATATTATATACAAGCTAAAATACGTATAGTGTTGTGAGTCGTGACGTATAGGTATTATTACAATGATTATACTGATAATAGTAATAAATGTACATTATATTACATAATTTTTATTTCTGTGAATAATTGTGATTATTAAATTTAAAAAAATGATTTGACGTAGGTCAATACTTATATGTACACGAAAAACGTTAATAACACTAATAATAATAGATAGATAGTGTTAGAGAGCAAGTCCAGGTGAGGTGCCAATATATGTATATGTGTGTGTATGTGTGTATTTATATATATATATACATACAATTATGTATTTAATTATAGAAATAGAAGTATAGAAGTATAAGTAATAATTATAATATTGTAAAGTGCAATGCGGTGCGAATAGGTAGTGAAGGGTTTTGGGAGAGGGCGTATAGTCGACACCTTACTCGGAACTTGTGGCCTGAGTAAATCGTCCAGGCTGAACGTACGGGCCGTCCGGCCCGTCTGTAACGGACTGGTGAGGCTCATTAATGAAGGTTTTCGTATACCCAATCGTCTGAGGAACGTTTTCGGCTGCGGCGGCGGCGAATTACCACCCTCCGATGGTGTCGCGCCGTTTGTTTTCACAGTCGGCACCAGGAGTTCACCCCGTACGCTCGACATCCGCCCGGAAGCATTCACTGTAACTATATAATTATATCATATAAATACAACGCATTTGTATCGATAACGTGTATCGCCGGCCGCCGGCTAAATTCATGTATTGCAGTGTAGTACAAAAGTCTATACGCCCACAGTGGTGGGTCAGATTTGCGCATAAATAAACTATAATATAGGGGTAATTTCATGGAAAACATTTTGGGTGAGAATACAAAGGAGATGGAGAGCTAAACTATGTTACTATATTTTCGATCGATAATTTGACACGAAATTTAGCCGAATTACTGAAACGTGTAAAATGTTCGGAAAGCTATAAGCCCAAATAGCGCCTATGTAAGGGACTAGAAGGAATATCGTTAATGCTATTGGTATACCTACTATATTGTCTATTATTACAGGATTTTCAGTGTAACAGAAAAACCATGAACGACAATTTTTTTTTTTGAAAAATCGTGTTATACGATCCGTTTGTTCGGAGAGTTTCTTTTAAAATAGAGTACGCACTGTGCGTATTATAATGTATGACGTATACTGACATACTGTATAAATAATTATATAATGCATAGAAAGTCACAGTCATTGGAATATAGTTAACAAAAAATAGACATTAACCAAATATTATTAGTTATAACTTATTAGTTATTATCATTATTCATTGCACTATATATTTTTTATTAATCTAAAATAAAGTGTTGCTAGGTCATTTGCTATCTGATTATGTTTTATTATGTACATTCGATAATATAAAATGTTATAAATCCACTGTAAGTATATATTTTTTTGTTTTAGATATATCAGCACTTAAAACAGCATCGGGCTTTTCAAACTTGTTTATTGAAATTAATCGTTTTAAATAACTAACGGGATGCGAATATATTGAAATATATTAGTAAACATGATACATACTATTATTTTCAAAAACTATTCTGCTAGTCTAAAAGTTTTTCTTAGAAGAGTATTTATTTTTTTTTAATTAAAAGTTTTAGTTTCAGAAGATAAATTATTATAGAATTGTAATAAATTTAAAACTTCAGTTCTTGCAAATAAAATTCGATCAAGTCGATCCGTGGACGAAAAAAGTATAACACGATTTGAATTTTCTTTCAACACTCAATTTTGGTCAAAATAATAATATGTTTCTTTATTTAATTTTTTTATTTTTTATTATCATATTATTAATTCGTTTTTATTATTATTATTATTATTATGTATATACGTATTATAATTTCATTATAAATGTTTTTATATGTTATTATTACCATTCGACATTCACAAACCTATAGTTATATATTATAATATAAACTATATTATATATTCATGTACATATAAACAATATGAGATCTATTGCAGCGTACTGCCTGCCTGTACCAATTTTTTGCTATTTTCATTCGAACTGACAATATTATATAGGTATCAATAGGATCTACCTACTATGTGTATACTGGTGTGCGTATAAAAATTCAATTATCTATATCTATACGGTTATATACGAATATATTATGTAGTGGGTGAGGTGGTTAATCCCATTTGTATACTCACAGTGTCTACTGCGTTCGGCTTCTTCGGATAATATTTTCTCAATTTTTTCAGGTACGTGACGTTTGGCACACCATATTATTCCCAGTATGCCCATGACCACGAACACGGTGAGTAGACCCAGCCAAAATGGTTCTTGAAGCATTCGTTCCGTTAACGGCTTATACGTGATGTGCAGAACTTTTCTCTCGCACTGATCACCTGTAATACAATAAATATCATATATACATAACGCGTGACGTGAATCAAATCCGTAAAGGTAACCCTATATGACTATATACGTGTTCATGTTGTTATGTTTTACTGGTTATTTATATAGTATTATAGTTATATAATAGTAGTAGTATTCATATTATAAACTAGAACATTATTTTTATTATCTTTCCCCGTCTGTCGTTTGCGAATAGGCAGGCACTGGGTAAAATGTACTTACCCGTCCAGTAAGCATAACACCTGCATTGGTAGTCGGAATCGCCCAAAGACACACAATCGCCTCGGTCCTTGCATGGATTCAGTTCGCATGGTTTGATCTTTTTATCGCAAAACCGTCCCATGTAACCGTACTGGCATTTGCATTCAAAGCCATTACTGCCAGCTAAGACACACTCGCCAAAAACGCAATATCCCAGATCACAGTACGTAAGCGAACAGAACGTTCCTGTATACATTAAATAATCGTTTAGTGTTATACTGTTATATAAAATATATAAGTTTTTTGAAAACGTTTTTAAACGTGTAGAAGTACCGACAAATCGTCGTTAATCATTTTAGTTTGACTTTTTCAATTTTAAGTTTTTGGCTTAAATGGATTTATCTATAGTTCACGATGAAAATTAAGCATTGCGTAAAACTAATGCTAGACTTAGTTTTGAACATTTCGTGTTTATTTTACTTTTTAATTTTAAATTTATTTTACAGAAATTAATTACCTATAACTATTGAATTAAATATATTATTATTTATGTTTATTTAAACAAATAAAATAATTATTTTTGAAACTTGATTTCGCGTTTGACACTTCAATTTTGGTTACTGTACAGTATTACAAATATTAATCCATAAAAGTTACAACCGTTGCTAATTGATTTCTATTGCAAAATGTTTTGTATAAAAATATTGATCTTTATAAAGACAAAGATATTTTGTTTTATTTTTACATAAGTACTATTTATGGTTTTATGATGGTCGCATTAAATCTATTATTATATTTGCCTTTTTGTTATATTTTCCGGTTTCATAAGTCTATTAATGTAAAAATACAATACAGTTTACAGTCCAAATAGAAATATTTTATAAAATATGCAATATTTCCTTATAGGCTTATCCACATTTTATGATCATGACAAAGCAGAATATACTTAAATACTATAGGGAATCTGTGTTAAATACCTGTATAATTTATAGGTATCCAATAAATATTTTTATATTACATATAAAATATTAGTCTTTAAATATTAATTGATATAATAATTATATGTCATCCAAATTTATCATAGTGAAAGTGATGTAATGGGAAAAGTACGATAAAAATGAACGAGATAAAAAGTAGATTGAAAAATAAGTTATGGAATAAAATTGAAAATAGATTAAACAATTTTAATAGTCATTATTTGACTAAGATTAAAATAAATTAATGTATTAGCATAATAGGATTATTATTATTATGTATTATTATAATGTTAAAATGTTGAAAAGCCTGAAAATATTGGAAAAAAAGATACACATTTTACTTCCTACACAGGTATATTATTTTCGACATTCGATAAATGTATGCAAATATCGTAAATATAATAATATAAACTATTTCAAAGTAGTTATTTAAAAATCGTATAATTACCAGTATAGTTTCCGTGACACTTGCAGTGATACGTGTGCGTTGCTTTTCGGATAACACACGTACCACCGTTTACGCAAGGATTGGGCTTGCAAGACTCAATTCTAGTGTTGTTGGCTGTTTCCGGAATCTTTGCCAAGGCAACAAGTTTCTTTTTGGATTCAGCATCTATACATTATACATGGGAAAAATTACAACATATTCAATTTTATAATGATGTGTAGATTTTTAGACAATATTATATAGTGAATGTAATTATTAAATAAATATCATACTATAGAAATATATTAAATTATAATATACCGCGCAAGAAGATTATCAGAAATGGTGGGTCTGTATGTACCTGAGGAGTTGGTGATAATTCAAACGAGAGTATGTTGATTTTTTTTGTTTTTAAATAAATAGTTTGTAACATAAATAACTTTAAAAAAATCACCTCTTCAAAAACAAAATTTGTGTTCGATCATAAATATATACAAGACAGCACCGTATTCAATTTTCTAAGCTTTTATATAACTCACGGTGATTTCAGCAGAAAATAGTTAACCAAAATGCATAAAAATAATACATTAATATAACTACAACATCTGCTTTAAATCGTTTATATTTTTACATTATAAACGTTTCACGATCGACCAAAAGCTACAACGCATAAAATATAAAACTATTCCTACACAATAACATACGCGATTATACGATATGATAATCGCATAAAAGTTTAATACTAACCGGGTTTTACGTTCACTGAAATATTTGCGGATGCTATATCCATTGCCGGTTTCTGGCCATAAACAACGACTACGGACATCGAGTTGAGAAACGAAGTGATCGATATCGGCACGGATTTCGGCTGTTCAGTGTTTTCACACAATAGCCACCAAGTTCCGTTCTCAGCGGCGTAGTGATCGTGGATCTCGATAACAGTCGTTGACTGCTGTCCCGGGCATACAGTACGGCCTAACGCCGTGTCCACTGGAAAAAATATCAATTGAAAAATATATTCATGACGAAAATCGGTCTATGAAGACGCGACACCCGAAGTTAGGTTGCGACGTACTCATATAATCATATCATGTCGATGACGACCATTAGTATATTTAAATGTATCAGGTATAATATATAGTTTTATAGCCATTGAAATTTATAATTTCGTTTAGTTATGATTTCGATGTATTTATTTTTTGAAACTCTTACTTTGCGCCGGCACCACTCGGTTAAACTGCAATTGGATATTTTGTCCGATCGAAGCTAACAGTCTCTGTTTGTATCGCAATTTAGGAAAGTGCATCGGCAACGGATAATTTAGTCTGTACATGAATCCGGATGTGTCATTCTCCAGCACGATCGCGCGTTCTTCGTCAAAGTCCACCACTAAAATTCGTTATTTTTTCAAGCACACGATGACATTATATAGTCGCAGTATTTTAATCGTTGTTGTACTCCTATACAATAATATTGTTAGCCGTACGTACCCATTTTGTACGCTATTTTGAAACCTCTCCCTCTCGGCATGCGGTTTGTAGAGTATTCGATGTTAACGCTCTCGCCTTCCGACAAAAACGCACCGTCATTAATTGAGTTTCGATATCTAAACGGAGTTATATTGTCTGCAGTTCTCGACAGATACAACTTGAAAGTTTGGGATTCATCCAAGTTATAGTCAACAAAATCGATCCATATACGGTGCCCGACTAAAAGACGTAAAAGTGCATATTATTATCGCGCTCACGAGTCACGATAGTTAAATGGTTTTATAGCCATTGCCCTAGACCTCACCTGGTGCTAGTATCATGGTGACGCAGTTGAGATTTGGAAGTATGAAGTTAGGATAGTTTGGACTGACAACTTGCCCTTCAAGAGCAGACAGCGTTTGCGACGGACAACCGGACATGTCGACAGTGTTCCACAAGAGATGAAAACCTGAACTGGACACGGAATAGTCTGAATGAAAATGCACGAACGCCTCATTCGAATCAGTAACGAAGATGTAACTGCAACATCACGCACATTCAACATTGTTAAGCCGTTGTAGATTTTTGTATGTTATTATTTTATTTTTTAAATTTATATCAGATAAATTATAAATAATAATAAAAATATAATCTCACTCTTCCAGATGACTTCCGCGGTAACCGCAAACTGTCATTGTTCGATTTTCGCGTTCTTTCGGTTCCACCACGGCAACGAAATCGTAAAGACAATCGGATTGTGGCTCAATGTTTATTGAATCAAACTGGAACACGATACGTGACTGGTATGGCCCGATCACGTGTATCCAATAGTCCAAATTGTGATAATAATTGGCCGGATAATTTAACGACGTTATTATTCCTTTTACGCCGGACATTGTGGTGTTTAAATTGTATTGGTCCGATAATTCTTGTTTCAATAATTTTAACAATTTATATTAAGTTAGTAAATACACATCACCCATTGATATTATTAAATAATGTATTAGGTATCATTTATTAATTTTAGCATTATCCAGATTATGTCATAATTAGACAATATGTCCTAGACAATTTAGTTAAATTATATTATACATACTTTTAAGAGTTTAAAATTATTATAATACATATTTTTATGATTAAAATTTACTTTATACTATTGATTGAAAATCAGAATTGATTATAATTTTTATGAAAAAACTAAGCGGGATTCAAATGATTATAATTTAACTCATTTAGTATATGATTGTTATAACAAATATGATATAGTTTAATTCTGGAACATGTATAAAGGATCTTAAGGAAATTGATTAATAAGTTATGTACCTATCTAATTCTATTTTTTTATCAATGTTTTGAAAAACAATTTATCATAATTTAATAATAAATATTGAAGGACATTTTTAATTTTTAAAAATATTTTTTGTTCGTTTTAACAATAAATAATTGTATTTTATACCAATTCGAATGTTAGGGTCAAACACTCGACCGGGTTTCAATATCGATCGACACGTTACAAAAACCATAGTTTGATATTTTGTCGTCATGTAAACATATTTATTTTTACGGCGAAGGTTTTTTCATTAGCCATCCCAATTAACACGCTGCAGCTGACACTGCTTTTATATGTATACTTCTATCACTATACATTATAATATGATATATTATCAATATAAGTGACAACACCGTATTCAATACAACGTTATGACATAATATTTTTATCGTTATTGTTATTATAAAATGGTAAGTACTTACTTGTTTGATTTTTTTTACAAATATACCCTCCGACCGTGTTACAGTCGTTGGCGGTCCAGTAAAGACCCCTGGGTAAATTTACAGGTGGTGACGATAGCCAACTAATCGCGAGACACATATCCTTGTACGACATTGCGTTCGTAGTGTCGGTTGCCAACCAAGCTGTGTATATTACACATTATAGTTGTAACAGCAATTTATTTTATTATGTGAAATAATTTTTTTTAAGAAATACCTAATACGTAAACAACGCTAGACAAACCTGAAAACGTTTCTGTTGAGTTGTCCACCCAGTACCAGGATTTATCATTCCACGTTCCACCTAACCAATAAATCGCGGATCTGCTTTCCGTCGATTCCCGAATAAAAGATTCGACGAACTGTTCTTCCTCGGCATTATGGACGCTCGTCAATTCCGCCTTGGAAAACGGCACACAAATACATAAGAGTTTTAAAAATGTTTTAGAAAACCATAAATTCTATATCTATAAAAACAATAGTTTGAAATATACTTTAATTCCATTGCAGATACTCTTAGCGGTGTGCCAAGACACTTCCGGGTAACTGGCAAACAAATAACAAGACCCATTGAACATTTGCTGTCTCGCGTCGTCACACTCGTTGTTGACTGTTTATCACGCAAAACATAAAACTCGATTAGCCAATGATATTGCCAGAACGGTAACCTGTAATATGTATCACTGAGTCACCTGACGTGCATTACTTACCGTGTTCGGCGGATACGCGAGCCTTGAATCCGCTGAACGAGTGCGAATAATCGGACACGAAATGTATCCTCAATTTGGTTCTCCTCGTGACGAACCTAGTTAGTTTGAGTATGTCGCTCTTATCACCGCAGTGTTTAGGGCCCTCGTCGTCATCACCCGGAATTAATTCGACGTAATCGTAACTGCAACTGTAAACCACCGTGTATGCAGTATGCAACTTTAGATTGGGATATTTTACAACTAGTAATCATGACTTTAAACGGAACGAAAAAGAGAATAGACAATAATTCTTGCGAGTTGAGTGACAACAAAAAAAATATCGATTCTCCATCAAAAAAATATTACTAAACGCGTACAAATTATAACAACTAGTATAAAATGGGTGATCGTAAACTCCGCCGGGGCGCCGGAATACGGGTTGGATAAAAAGATAATGAAAAAGTATAATTTTAACTCCTCCGGTTTTATTTTTTTACCTGTAATGGGTATATAGAAACTCCGCCAGTGTTTAGACCTTCCTACATTAAATACGTTGACATCCGTTGCGTATTGCGTCAAAATTACTAAAGTTGATATTAGTTTAACATAACATACCTATATATTTTATGATTATTATTTATTACTATTATTAATTATAATTATTGAACGTAATATAATATATACATTACAATTTGTATCATTGATTTATTCGGACAGTTATTATTATTTTTATTTTTGAGTTTTATATACTTTTTGACATAACTAACTATTATTTAATGTGGACAATTATTATTGTTAAATTTTTTATTATTATTTATTTTAAGTATATCAAATTTATACTATTAGCTTAGGAATTTTTTATTTTTAAGTATTATATGTTTTTAGTATATTACGCGTAACTTTTTTTTTAATGTGGACGATTATCATTATAAAAATCATGATTTTTTTTTTTTTTAATAATAATTTATAGGTATTCATATTATATTGTTACCTGATTTTCGTTTCTACTGGATGAGTCTACGGAGTTAACTCATTTTTACCTGTTGTTTTTTTCTGATGGATTTAACTCTAAAAAAAAGTTCTGGTGGTGGAGTTTACATGCGCCCGTAAAATATATATAAAATTGGCAATTAATAAATAATTAAGAAAGCAATTAAATCCAGCATATCTATACTTCATTAAAAAAATATATAAATATGCTTAGTTATTCCCTACTGTAATTTTCATAAATACATAATTACCTATATATTACCTATTTTTTTACACTGATAGTTATGTAATGTAATGTACTTGAATTTATGTATTATATATAATTCAATAGTTGCTATTATAAATTATGATGTTTATTCAAATATACGAAATTTGGAAAGAAAATCACCTTAACCTTCATTCCAGAATAAATATAGATGTACCTATATTATATAATTTTCGCTATATTGTTTTTACAATGTGAATTTAAACTTACGTTGATTCGTTTTCCAACATGAGTTCTTCGAATTCGACTTCAATCTGATAACCTCGAGGCACTTCTACAATGAAAGTGCAATCTTGGTTGTCAGGATAAGGTTGTGGAAAACCTGGACTCGATACCGAGGCGAATCTCATCTCGCTGGTTAATTTCATCGTGACATTACAACTCGATTCGTCCGGATCTAACAAAATTATATACAAATACAATTTATAAAACATATAGCTAATATTATTTTCATAATTTCTCTACACTCATAATTTATTAAAAATGACACCCTACAACCTACGGTGTAGATTAAACCGTTACCATAATCGTTTAAAGAGGTGTGCTGTTGCGTTTGGCATAGAAATCGATTTTTCACAGAACAATCGCGGTCGTTCCAAGTGTAAGACGAATTTCGATTAAAGTACTTGAGCAACCGGTTTTGGGGCCTGTACACTTGTCTTAGTTCAACACAGTCTTGTCTACTAAGTCCATCGTCGTTAGGCTGTTTTGAATTTGGTCCACTATAAGGTTGGTGTATGTGTCCTTGATACCAATCTACAAAATAAACGATAAAACAGATACACCGGTTATCGTCTGTTTATCCGCATCAAATTATTAGATATCATTAGTGCATCAGTGGTCGGTTATCATTGATAATATAAGGCCAATAAATCGTTTAACTATTTAGTAAGATTCCTTTGTGTACTTATTATTCTATGCGACACCGTTAATTACTCGACTTACTGGAATAAGTGAACGGCGATGAATCTGTCCATTTGAAAAACCCTTCGTTGTTCATGTCTGTAGCTCCGATCCAATACGGAGCGTTATCACTATAACTCGGGCTTAAAAAAAAAAAATCAACATTATTCTTATACAAATATAATATTGTTCGTATTGGCCGAATCATATCCTTATCATTCGAACGAATGTTTAAGTCACAAATAAATTATAAGAGAATCATATTAATAAAAAAAACAGAATTTATCTGTAAACAATAAGAGCTATTTCTGATTTATGTTTTATAAATGTAATATACAATTTACGCATATATTGTAAATATTGTATACTCGCTTATTAGTAGAAAAATGAGTGTTTTTAATTTTAATTTATCTTTACATTATTAGAACTTACAACGCTCGCTTTATAAAATACAAGTATAACTCTAAAAACTTCCTATTCTGCTTTCATTAATTTGCCCATACCATTTACTTTCTGGTATGAATCTTTGACTATGCGTGAGTTTTAAAAAATTATTTTTCCGCTGAGTTATTGGTAGACCACGATGATATTGTGCTCCCAAATTAAATAAAATGAACAATAGAAAAAATGTTATTGGAACAAGACAACTAGCGACTATCTTTAAAGATAATATTTTACACGTGTAAGTACCTATAATATTGTACTTATTATAGATAATCCATAATATTGCAATTTTAACAATAATTATGTATAATATACAAATTATTCAATAAAGAATGTAAATTCAATGGACTATTGTTTATAAAGGAGGTTACTCATTATTAGTACCTACGTTACCTAATATTAGAACTCACTACCTACCTTATCATAAGATCGAATGTGTTATCACGTGATATTAATTTTTTAATAAAATTTTGCTGGAAAACAGAAAAGGAGGTTTCTATAAGAGAATTATATCGCAAATAATATACATCACCGATTCACAGCGTATAGGATATAATATATACATATACACTAAACGTGTAATATGTACAAAATATATGAAAATGTGTCTTACCTATTAATCAATATTGTGTCAATGAGCATTTGTGTACGATGACTGTCAATGCTGGCCAAATGACCTCCACCGCCATTTTGAGTGCAATATTCTTCGGCGTCTTCCCAGTTGAGCAATTCGTTAATGATGGTCAGACACCGGCCCGCCCTAAGCGACACGGAACCGTATGGGCACTGCGACACTACTTCCGGTATTGGTTCGGCCCGGTACGATACCACCAGCGTTGGCACATGCATTGATGCTGACGATGATTCCATCAGCACCACGTTCGTCTCAGATACCATAGACATCTGTCGTTTGGGACCGTCGACCGGCGCGCAATAGAACCACCCGACCGCGCCATCGGTGAGCCGAAACAAAGTTCCCGGACACGTGGTGGTTGATTGATGAATTGGAAGTGTGTCGATCTGTGGCACATATACAACAATAATAAAGTGGTATCATTGTGTCTGTACATAACTCAGGTATTGACTGGGAATATGGATATAATACAGGGCTTGAAATCGATTTCAAAATCGATAATTTATATCAAAATCATTACATAATCAATCGATTTTAAGTAAATGTAAAAATAAAATTTAATTTTAAATTCAAAAGTATACAAGCAAACAGACATCAAGTCTATTTATATTTTATATTGTTCATAAGCACACTCATTGTTAAATTGGGCAATAACATTGACTATACATATTGCATATCATGCACAATAGTGTGGATAGTAATAACTACTAATAATTAATAACTAATATCTAATATTTTGTTTTCTGAGAATAGAATATTTACAATATAGTATACACATTATAGGATAATACTATTATAGGAATTGGGGTTCGACGAGCGATTGTTGTTGACTTGTTGTTATTGTAAGTTTTATTTTGATAGGTACCTACACACGTTTGGCTTATTAAATAAAATGCTTGGAAAAATATTTTTTCCAATATTGTAAATTTTAAAACTAAACTAAAATCGAAATCATAATATAATTAAATCGATATTCTGCATCAATAAAAAAATCATAAAACCACAAAATCAATATATTATTTTTAAATCGAAATCGGAAAAAAATGATATCGATAAGCAAAATTGAAATTAAAATCGAAAATTTTTATTTCGATTTCAAGCCCTGATATAATATAGCCAATAAAGATATTATATGTATATTAGTAATAAATTCAGTGATCCAAACCTACTACCTACTCATAAATTATCATCTACAACGATGTCACAAAGATATTTTTTGGGACAATTGCCTCAAACAATTATAGGCGAGTGGTCGATTTTGTTTGGGTGCAACCATATTTTTATGTTTTTACTATCGTTATTAAATAAGTAATATGTTAATTTTAATTCAGTGTGATTAATTAGCATTACTGTAGATATATTTTATTGATTTATTTTAGGAATGAGCCTCGTACGTAACCAAATGCACGCTATATGGTTGTATGTAATGAACCCCCATTACTGGAAAAATATTAAATGCGATTAGCTTGTATGAGTAGGGTATTTGTTATTGGAAGTTATAGGAAGTTATAAGTAATAAAACATGTAATAACTCGTTACATTAATGTTCATTGGTATCGTAAAAAAATATCAATTTTATTTTTTTTGATAAAAATAAATTATACACAGGCAGGTTTTAATTTTATTCGTGAATGGGTGGGTAGGTAGCTTCATGATATTTCCTCTTATGGATAACGTTTTTGTGATGCCACTGATCATCTATCATGATTATATTATGTAAATACAACAATGGTTCATAAAAATTGTTTTTATTATCTGATTCCTGTACATAATATACATATTTTATAGGTGATTGTGAATTCTATACTTTAACTCGTCGCCTAGCGGAAAATAGTCATGAACGAGCTTCCATATCACCTCCAACACAACGTAACGAGCCACCCCGTCCGTTTCTAGATGATTATGCGCCAAGCCCCACGTAAAAGTAGGATTCATGCATAAGTTATTTAAATTATCGTAACCCACGTGGCCACTTCCACATATTCCTTGTAATAATAGCAACATTGGCATATGTCTGTATGACACGTATTAAGAATTAATTGTATAATTCTATGAATAATATGTGTATATTACATAATAGGTTTCGATACTCGTGGTAAGACCTTAGTAAAATAGTCATGTAACATGTAAATATGAAGTAATACTATGCATTTTCATCGTTTCGTATTATTCGTGTAATCAAATATACAAAATATATAATTATATATTATGCATTTCAATATGATCATGTATACTAAGTACATAGCGTTATCATATAATTTACTCATTATTGTGTATAATTGGACAGGATGTGAATTTGATGTAGTGAATGTCAACAGTGGGCGAGTACAGAACGTTTTAGTGTTTATACTGTTTGTATATAGATAGCAAAAGCGTATAGTATATAATATATTTTGCATGGTAAAACAAGGCATAAGCATGATTATTTTTTTAAATTTAATTATTGAAATAAAATAATTCATTATTAATTCAGAAATTAAATATTTTAGTGTATTTAAATGCTCCGTAACTATTTAACATTAAGGGACGTTTAAAAAAAATAACGTATGAACAAAAGTTGGTTGTTATAGAATAAAACATCAGTGAGACACAGTATGAAAAAAGGGACATTAACTGCAGTGTAAGAATGAGCTTATAGATATCCTATTAAAATTTAACACATATTTAATCCGATCGATAAATCGTAATTAACATTAAATATTAATTAATTCCGGATGTTTATTTAATATTGAAAAAAGAGATTTTACTTTTAATATCCTTTTTAAATTGATGACTGTGCCATTAGTAGATTTTTTTATAGCTTACATTTAATATTTGAAAATAACACGAACATTTAGTCAGGTCATATTAAATATATATATATATATATATATTGGCTTTTATAGTTTACTTTTTTTTTTTTTGTTAGTGAAAATGTTGTAACAATTTATTTCAAGTATAAAATATAAAGCTTCAACATTATTATTATTATTTCGTTTAGATACCTTGATACCTGTTCTGAGTACGAAATACGCGATATGAACAATCGATTATTTTTCTATTCTCAATCAAAATAATCTGGCTGATGCTATTTATATTTAAACAATATTCACATTATATTATAATAGCAAAAAACAACTAATTTCCAAATAATAATAAAAAATCTAATTTTTATTTTTCATTCCCCTTGACTAATCCATCTAATATACAACTGACGAGTGTTATTATATAACTAGTGATTAACTAAATTTTAATACTAATTGGAAACTTAATATTATTCTGAAACGTGTAATACGAGTGAAATTATTCTCTTTGATAAAACGTTATGAGAAACGTCGTTAGCAATGTAATATTATTGTATAAATGTGTATTATCATATAGACAAATTTTAGAGAAAAACGCGGTCGATGGAAATAATGTTAATCAACTTATCGTGTCTATCATTTTATTAATGAAGGTAAGTAACTGTACAATATTCTTACATAGTAGATACATGTATAAAATGTAATCAAAAATTAACGTCATCATTATTATCAATATTATGACCTATTCATCAAACGCTAAGGGTTGATACATTTTTCAAACACCATTATATAATTTTAATCGTGAACTATATTGCCAATATTGGTAACATTAATCGAAAATTAAATCTGAAGTATATTCATTAATTATATGGATGAATAATGAATGAATAAATTATTTACCCTATATTTATTGAATTTTAAGAAACTACGGAGAATTATCGCTGCATAGTAACTTTTATAGTAAGCGTGAACGATAATTAACCAAAGTTGGTCACCATTCCGATCACAGAGCCTCATTTGTATACTATGTGATAGAATTGTAGTATAAACATTGGTATTTAATCAAAGTATCCTAACCTAGGGTTAGGTTCTTCTAATGATTTATGTCAGTATCGACTTATAATTTAATACTACTACTAATAATAATATTATATATTATTTATAAAACCCATAAAGCTCAGCTCGTGGTTATAATGATCGTGGTGCAGAACAGTGCGACCGAGGTTTACTACATGGTGTATACAATATGTTATGTCGTTATACGTATTATGGTAATTAGTCTAGGGCTGGAAGTTTTATGCAAACCATATTTGTACGAAATTAAAATATTTAAAATGTAATTCAGTACAAATGTGTTTTGTGATAATATGATGTAGGTTTTTTTTGTAGCATAGTTTTGGTATTTTTTTTTTTTACATGTTTTGTATTGTTCAGTCTATTTTCGAACTTAAAATTTTTGAAAAAATCAATAAAATTGATTTAATATTGATTTAGATTATTCATAAGCTTTTGAAATTTGGACATAGATTTTGAAAACGCAACTACGAAATTCAGCTGACAAAATAAAAAAAAAACGAAGTTAATTAGCTACTGGACCATTACTATAATTAATTTTTTTTTCAAATAAAATCTATTGACTATAATGAAATTTAAAAATATCTGTTCTATATTTGTATTAATACTATAGTATCGTTAGATAGTTTAATATACAAGTATAATCATTAGACATAAGGTATAGGACATATATTAATTAACTATAATATAATTTTATTATATCGATATGTTCGGCTTATAAGCTCTATAGACCATAGAGTTGACTACGTTTTGTCACAACAATTATTGTATACATAGACACGCAGTCAAATTCAAAACAGGTAATGAATGAACAATGCATCTTATCGTCGTTTTCACAGGTATAGAATCGAATAAAGCGAACGGATAAAACAACAAACTCGACGTGGGGCTGTTAGTAGATAGTTATCGTTTTAGTCTTCAGTCCCTTTCGACCATATCGTATAGCGCATACGTATTCATTCGCAATTTTACTTACACCGTTTGCAATAAATGTTGCGTGGCATTCGAAAAATGATCCCAAATGATTGTAGTGCTTGTTTATTGATGGTGGGCTGACCAACCACAGGGTTTCGTGTAAAACACGACGATGTATACATGCAACGATTTTTTAGTATTTTGAATCGATCCGAAACGATAAAGTCTGGTGATAAAATTGTTTTATGGCCCGCTACAAATCACTTGAGTATCGATCGAAATTTATATCCAGATACGACAAATAGTGTTTCGAAAAAATAAAAGTAGATTTTTCAATAACCGTACGCGGCAGCCCTCTGAATTTAAACGAGACCATAGAAAACACTGATGAATCGTAGATGATGTCGATAAGTCACGTATTGTAAATTCGTTAGTTATTATAAAGATTTGGTAAATATTGACTTTGACCTTAACCCCAACACCGCCATTATTTAAATTTGCATTTCGTACCGTATATATTCCAATCAATATAAATTATGGCAATACATGAAAAAAACATTGGAAAAGGAATAATTTTTACAAGAGCAGATAAAGATATTTACAAAATTGGCTAATTAAAATCAGTATAATTTAAATTTTTACCTTAATATATAATATACAGAGTGATTCTTTTATCAAACAACACTCATTATTTCAAAAAGTATTAATGTTTTTGAAAATATTTTTTTTACATAGTTTTAAATTGTTAAAAAAACAACGTTTTTATTAAAAATTTATATTTTTAACTATTTTTTATCCTTATAATTTTTTAAGTTTTTTACTTTTTTGAATGACAACATAGATTTTTATTTCATATTCCGAAACAGAATAATTGTTTGAGTATTTTAATACATAAAAATCGAATTTAGGGCGAGTAGTTAATGAGTGATACGTATTTAAAGTTTAGTTGCACGGAGTGGAATGGTACGGGGTAACCCCGCAAAAAGTTTGTTCACTACTCCGCTTGTCTAAACTTTAAATAAGTACAACTCATAAACTACTCACCCTAAATTCGAATTTTATGTATCAAAATACTCAGAAAATTATACTGCTTTGAAATATGAAATTAAAACACTATGTTGTCATTCAAAAAGTAAAAAAATTATAAGAATAAAAAATAATAAAAAATATAAATTTTTAATAAAAACGTTGTTTTTTAAGAACTTGAAACTATATACAAAAATATTTTCAAAAACATTAATACTTTTTGAAATAATGAGTGTTGTTTGATAAAAGAATCATCCTGTATATAATTAGTAATTACACATAATTATTTTTTCTATTTATTGAGATTATTATATTACTACACGACTTAATAATTATTTCCATTATATTTTTTAATATTTTTTTAAATTAATTAAATTTTCAGTTTTTATCACTAATACTACATAAATAAACTCAATCATTTTTGGGGATATAACTCAGTTAACCTCAACGTGGTGTCTCCTAGACAATGCTTATAGATTTATTTTATAACCTTATTAAACCAGAGTCTGATTTAATAAAATTAGGGCCAAGTGCACAATTTTTTGGGGGGCCCTCAATTCAAAATAATGTTTTAGAAAAAATCTACATAGGTTAGGGGGGGGAAGGGGAATAAAAAAAATATTTATATTTTAAAAGCATAGAGTATACTCTATATGGTTAAAAGGGTTAAATGACAAAATACCTATTTCAAAACTCATAAAATATTTGTACGTTATTTCAAGTACTATAAATACAATTTAGTTACTTTGTCTACTAAATTAAGGACAATGAAAAGACAATACTATAATTAAATAACATAAAAAAATTATACTATATTAAAACATTAAAAATATTTAAGGATTTTATTATACGAATTTAAATTAAAATAATTAATTTTCAGTCTTCCATAAAATTATAAAAATATATAACTAAAATGAAATAAAAATAACAAGTTTCTATACCTAACCTAACTTATTTTTATAATATTTTATCATAAAAAAGTTTAAATTAGTTATTAGGTATCAAATATTTCTGATGTTCAAACAATTTTCTATTATTATTATTTTAATGTTTTGTGATGGTAACTGATTAGCGTTGGGATGTGGAATGACAAAAATAACCAAAATTCAACTAACAATTTAGTAATAAGAATATACTAAACTTTGAACATTGACAGTTGGTGTTACATTTTAAAAATACATTTTTGTGGAATTTATTTAAAAAAAAAAACAATTTTCTACAACTTACAGAACCCGGGGGCCCCCAGTAATTGGGGGCCAAGTGCAAGTGCTCCATGTGCACATGCATAAATCAAGGCACAGATTTTAATGATCGAACTGCATTAAAAAAAACAGCCTTCCACTACCAAATGAAAAAATAATTTGACCATCACTGTTGTGATTAATGGTAATAATAATTTGAATCTTTGATCGTTGTTTTACGCAGTCGTGGATATCATTTAAATATTAAATATTACTACGAAACCGTAAATACAAATAAATAAATAAATAAATAAACAACGAACATGAAGTTTTTATTATAATACGTACCTAATAATAATAATAGTAATGATCAGGGCCCCCACAAGGGGGAGGGCTGATGGACCTTGAGTACAGGGGCCCGGTTATTTTAAGAGCTAGTAGGCCGGTTGAAATTTATTTGTAATTTTTGAAATGGGTCGGGACAAACATTTAGTACAAGAGCCCGAAATTGTATGTGGGGGCCTTGATAATAATAATAATAATAATTATATAATGTCAGTACTGACCGTCATGGGTTTGGCTGTGGTGGCTACATGGTCGTAGTCAGCGGTGACAGCCACGTCTGCGTCCGCGGTCTGATGACCAAACGGCACAGAGTTGATGAGCAACCGCAACCGGTAACCGTACGGTTGAGTGACTTTGTACCGGCACTCGGAACCGGGCGTGAACACGACGGTACCGTTCTGCTGGGCCACGTCGTTGTCGAAACAGTTGGCGGCCAACCGGTAGACGATGGAGAACGCGTACCGGCCCACCGTGGACGTGATGGTGGGCGGCGGCGACCGGCCCGCGTCCAGCACGTAGTGCCGGTCAGCTTCGCGCAGGTCCTCCAGCTTGCCGCACACCGGCTGGTGGCCGAACACTTGGAGCCGTCCGCGTTTGCACGGCACGTTCAGCTTGACGACGTCGACCACCAACCTGGCGCGGTGTCGCTGCACGAACCTGACCACGCACTGCTGTTGCTGTTGACCGCGGGCCAGCGGCAAGTCTCTGGACGACAGCCGACCCGACTCGGCGGCCAACATGTACAGCTCGCAGTCTGCGAAACGAGTCCGATAGAGTCAGTGTTCGTTGTTCGAGTGTCGGGGGTCGTGCCGACCGGCGTCTCGCGGTAATGTTAAAAACGCTCACAGAAGCAAAACCGTCCCGAAAAAAATGTCGGCTTCGGGGAAAAATTAACACGGGACTCCTCGATCGTCATAAAACGATACGACGATAAAAAATATCGTCGCAGAGATACAGAAAATGTCAGAAAATCGGTGCAGCCAACATGTCATTTAAACTCATAGGAATATAATATAGAATATGTTAATATGACTTATAGACATTACGACTTAGTATTGAAATAAAACATTGGGAGCTATGTAAGCTTTACGACCCTAAATAGTAAAGACTAAACAACGAATAAATAATAATGAAAACATCGAACATTAAATAATATTACGGTTAATAATTAGACAAACTAGGTAGGTATAACTATATCGCAGTCAACGATCGACACTGCAATAGTTATGGTGACCAGATATAAAATTTTAAAAAAAAAAGTACATTATTTGGTAAAAATACCATGTGCAAAATTTGAATAAATAAATATGAAACTTTGTCAATATGTAGGAAACATATTAACGAATAACAAATTAAATTAACTATATTACCAACCAATTAGATTGTAATAGCTCGAACCATAATATTTTCAAAAAAGAGTAAAATTGTATGTACCTAACACTATTTTTAAGAACACTAGGACATGCATCAAAAAAGAATACTGTCCTACGAAAAACAGTGCGCCTGGTCACCATAGCTATAATACGCCACATCGGTACTTGTAATAACGAATTTACGATTTTATGCTAAATAACTAGGGTATTTTTATTATTCGTTTTCGTACCGAGACAATAATGAATGACAATAGTCGTGATTAAAGATAACTGAAAACACAGCCTGTTTATACAGTTTGGTAACACACTGTAGAAATTAAATAATATTATTAGCATTTCACGAAAAAAAGTGTTTTAACAACCGTGAGACTTGATGGGAACCGCCAAGAGATCTTAATCATATGTTCTCGTTATTATCTGACTAATCGGAAGTGTGATCCTGATAAAAATCAGTGTAAAATGTTGTCCGTTGGAAATGTTTCAACGGTCGTACAACAATCATTCTTTGCTATATTATTATATCTGATAACAATGTAAAAACACGCGTGTTAAACAAATTTAAAATGAATATACACTATTAGTTTTCATACTTGTGTTTTAATATACATTTTTCTAGAAATAAGCGTACAAATGTGGTATAAATGCGCAGATCAAGATTTCCGTATATATAATTTCCCGACGGAATGACGAATGATATGCCCCAGGACTTCCAATATGTAGATTCAGTTTCCCCATAATTTTAGATCAATATAAACACATCCCCGGAAAGTGGTTTGTATTCGTAACTAATTTACATATGTTATATAAACCAGAAATATTATATTATTTATATCTACGATCTTCGCGGTATTGTGGTATATGTATTAAACTATGATAATTTACATTAGAGCGTAATGGACTACACCGTAAACATTACTGTATTAGTTTACCTTTTAGTATTTGTATTCTTTTTTTGAACTGGTTGGTATCTGGTGCTCCTAAAGTACTGTATTCTAACCTGAAACAACGTCAGTCATCACTATTATATTATATATTATTATTATACAACATAAAATAGCTAGTACAAGGTAGTACAAATACACACCAAAACATTATTTCGTAAAACCAACCGATCTAATCGAATTTCCCACGAGAATTCGCAATAGGTAAGTACCTACTACCTTAGACTAATATAACTCTGCTGTAAATTGTATTAACATTATTATTTTATTACACGCTAGGTAGATACCGCGATGCTTGTTTAACGTGGAATCCGTCGAGACCAAAAATAAACGTTCTATCTTCACAAGTATAAAAAAAAATTACATTGAACATTTCAATCGCGTAAATGAAAAGAAAACAAACCAAGTTTGTGCAAATCCATGTCATATATTGATATATTCACTACCTACCTATATAGAAACGTTAAAATGTGTTCATAAGACATATACGTATTTATAAATTAATATAACACTTGTTCACCATCACTATGGACATTTACTGTGTATACGCTATTGTACTACCGATAGTTAGAATTTTCACTTAAGGAATCATATTACCTTTTTATTGTGAAAAAAGCTATTCGTTATTTATTGTTATGATCAAAACGTTGTTATCTATAATGGATACAAATACAGCAAACAAATTAATAAGCTAACCTATTTACGTCAAGGTTAATAGTTTATATAACTAATTTATAAATAGGTAAGCATATAGTATAGGTGAAATGCAATTATTTCATCGTATTTATTGGACTTGATACGTATTACGCTTTTATTTTCGTTCACAAAACCACTGATATAATCGTACTTGCCCACGTATTTACGTATAAACATGTATCGATTAATAGCTACGCTATAAGTGATACAAAGCTACTATTATCATTTATTTATTTATTTATTTTTTTTTTTTTTTGCATAAATGCATAGATTATAGATGCTGCGACCAGTACCATCAAGATTTATTAGTTCCGCGGAACCACGACCGCTCGACTCTCGAATCAATATACAAGTACTATAGAGCACTTTTTGCATTATTATAAGTCTCAACTCGAAACAGCTACCAGCCAACGATTTATTGGCACGAATAATAACGAATTGTAAACTGCTTCAATTTCATTGAGTTTAGTTAATTTTTTTTCTTTGGACATTCGTGAGTTTCCACATTTGATCGATGTCGTTCACTCATTGAAATTCCTATTATTTTCTATTTGGTATATTAGGAGGTATACTAAACTTACGTCGTGGGTTTTTGAGAGTTATTATTATCATTTTTTCTCAATGTACACAAAACAACTAAGTGTCAAATAATTTGAGTTCAAAACCAAATGTTCATTTTTTGATTAGATATTAAAAAAAAAAAAATTTTTCTTTTGAAAGTTATAAAAAAATCCGTCATATTCAGTGCAAAAAAACTTTTTTATGGAAAACGCTATTTTCTAAAGTTTTTTTTTTATTAATGTCAAAATAGATTCTGACACGCATTATTAAAACACGTGTGAACTGGAATATAACGGTCTATTACAGAAAAATAATTTTCCCATTTCTCGCTTGAATACGTATATAGGTATTATATTATAATCCGTCAAAAACATTAAAAATACCATGCATTTGTAAAAATATTAAGTTTATCGTATTAAGCTAATATACAAATAGTTTTTACACTAGGGATGTAAAAATAAATTGTTTACAAACTATTCAAAGGAAAATAGTGAATAGAACAATCCGCATCAAATATATGTACAATATACAAAAGTAATAGGATTAACTGCATGAATATAAATACAATTATTAAACAAGGATTAGTGGTGTGGCAGACTATTTAAAAAAAAAGCATATGTTTATTCCACTCACTTGTCCGTCCATCATTGAATATTATACCAAATAAATCACATTTTTAACCAATTGACAAATAAATTACTTTTATTATAGTATATTGTATAATGTAATATATGTGTGTGTACAGATTACTAACAATTATTACAAATTGAAAAAAAAGTTTTGATGAACTTCAACAAAATATAATTATACTTGGTATATTATAACTCATAAGTTTAAATACATATTGTATTTTAATATAGCTATTATTAAAACTTCATGTTATACAGTGATTTGATGTTTCGTATGTATTTACCTATTACATCTTCTTAGTTTAGTTTTATTGAAACAACAATACTTCTTAATAAATATGATTTTAATAAAGCTTTTTTTTTATTTTTGAGCTTAACTATACTTATTTTTGATAATCGTATTCAAAATAAATGTGTTAAATATAATTAAAATATTTTATGTTTAAAAAAATAAAGTCAAATTTATAAACGTTTCAGTATTGGTTTCAGTTGATTACTTTCAACAATTTGAATAGTTATTAATTTATTATAGAATCTTAAAACTTTCAGCTGTGAGAGTAACCACATTTGACATATTGTGTATTATAATAGGTAGGTATACAAAGCTCAACATTTTTAAGACGGTAATTTTTCTTTTGGCAATCTGTTGTTTTTGTATTTGTGTGAGTATTAATTATAGTTGTAATATAGCAGGGGTGGCCAACATGAATAGGTTTGAGAGCCACGTGGATAAATAAATGATACCAAGAACCAAAATATAAAAATATTTATAGATACATTTTATATAATTTGATAATTTTTAATAAATGTATACCTAAAACCTAAAAATTTAAATTAATAATAATAATATAATAAGTAAATTTTAAATTTATAAATAAGACGTGAGCCACATCTGACAATGACAAGAGCCACACGTGGCTCTCAAGATGCAATAAGTTGCCCACCTCTGTAATATAGTTTTAATATCAAAATCTGTCCAAGTAATTATTTTATTATACATTTTTATATTTTTTTTATATTTTATTTAAGCAATGCAAATTATATTACAAACATATAATAACTATACATAACTATACATGTACAGAAAATCAGAAAATCATACTATATAGTATTAGTATATCGTATATAATATTATAACCTACAGATTAATGATGTTCGATGTAGTCATATAAACATACACATCCAGTTTTAAATTGTTGAAGTTGTACATTTGGAATTAAATAATTCATCAAATCAAATCAATTGAATATGAACATGGTCAAATTTATAGGTTCAAGAAAATTACAACTGAAAATAAATCCTAAAAAGTGAATTTCAACCCATTGTACCTGCAGGACTGCATCATTTGCGATAGAGCTAATGTTAATCATATGACACCATCAGTCTGATTTCTTTAAACATTTTTATAAAATGTAAACAAGAAACTAACAATTTCTACCTTATCAATTAAACTATACCAATATATATGTATTATATATATTTGGTGATTTGCCACACATTATAACCCTTATTTTTTATTATTATGATGAATTTTTTCAAATTTTGACTTTTAGAATTGGTTAATATATTTAACGATCACATACATCTTTTGGGATTATTTTTGAAGATGTCCTATTATGTTATAAGCTTCTGCTTTTTGTCATGTTGTTAAAATAATCACCATTTTTTACAGTAAAAATATTTTTGGAAAATTGTGATTTACCTAATTCAAAATTTAAAGAGTGGGTTTTCTATTATTTAAATGTTTATACTAATGAATAATCATTAAAAATAGTTTTACCAAAATGAAATAAAAAAATATGTTATATTTGATCTAGTATTTATTGTACTTTAAGTATCTGCAAAATACTAAATAATATACAGAAAAAATAGGGGGGGGGTCTTGTCCGAAAAAGAGTAGTTAATATCGATCACTGAAGAAGCATAAAAATCTCAAGCATTTGAAAACGTTAATTATATTTAAAAATTTCTAAAATCAGCTGATTTTAAACAACTGTATAATTGAAGAAAAATGGCAGGTGATTATGCTTGATTAAACACCCTGTATGTATAACATTTTTAATGTTGTATCGATAGTTTTACTGATAGAAAGACTTTTTTACTACAAATTCGACTATTAATATTATTGATTTTTTTCTTTTCTTTTTTTTGTCTCAAGTTATACATAACCAACATTATGTGTATACACCATTTTATAGCATCTACGTAAACATTTTATATTACAGTATACGATGTACTATCATAAAATTTATTTATTTGTCACTTGGTTAAAAATGCGATTGGTTTGGTATAATATTCAATGAATGGACGGACGAGTGAGCGGAATAAATATGTTCTTTTTCAACTGTACTTATATAATTTTGTATTATTTTTATTTATAACTATGTATTTTTAACAATAGAAGTATCGATAAATATATATATTATTCTCATTGTTTTTTCAGTAATTACAATAATTATTACTGTTTAATGGTGTTTTTAGTAATATAATATGATTTCTGAATTTGAACATTTAATTATATAATAATGATATTCTATCATAGAGTAACAGACCTCCCGCACATCTGTAATCAGTTAAGCACTATAATCTGTACTAATTTTGTGCCACAAAAGACGGTAGCGGTTCGTATTTAGTCAGAAATACGGTAATTGGCCACTGAAAAGGGTCTCTGAAATTATCCCAAATAAAGGAAATCCTCGTCAAATTAGTAAACAGGTATACAACCAGACGGTCATTCGGATGACCCATGGTGGATAAATGCAATACCAAACAACAACCATACAAACATTTACTATATACCTAATACTAAATTATATACTGTATATATAATTTATCGTAATTTATATCTTTATGACGCAACTGGTAGATGTTGTACCCATAACTAGATACTATATTATACTATGCACAGTTACCACAAACATTATTATGCTATTATAAATTTAGAATAACCCGCATCTAGTTCAATTAGATAGCAATGTATTATTATAAATTATAATATTAATAGACTATTGAGAATAGGATATTATATTATTATCGCTACAATGTTGATAAGAATACTAAATATTATATTATATTAAATGTGTTTAAAAATGTTTCCAGTAAGTACTAACATTTTTTTTTAAATTTAAACTACTAGTAGAATTTTAACACAGTGTATAGAATTAACTTACTGTTTATAACAAAAATCATATTAGTAAAACAGCAGTTCATGGTGGACAATTTTAACGATTATAAAAACAAATACAAAATAGGTATATAAAACATAAACAAGTAGTGAATTTATTATTGCCTTGTTGGATTGGCAAATCTAATTATGAATTGCTCTCAATCAAATTTAAAACTATGATTTTATATAGTGATATTATACACTTAAGTATTTCTTTTATCAATAATTAACATTAATAACATATTTTATTTATTATTAATCTTGATAAAAGACAATTAGTTATACAATATAATGTAAAATAAAACTACACATTTTCAAATCTATAGAATTATCAATAAAAACCAGATGACCACTCAAATTATTGTCTTGAATAATTGTTATGTAAAAATGTAAAAACTTTAATATTTTTTTCATATAAACATGTAGGTGATACGATTTTTTTCATAGAATTCTGAGCTTTTGGAAACATCCCGAAAATCTAAACATAAATAGCCAAATAAAAAGGTCAGTGTAGGAGATTAAAACATTTTTTTTTGTGGTCTGCTAAAAAGGTCCGTAAAGAGATTATACTATCTTTCACTTTCAAATAAAAATGCTATTTGTGTAGGTCAATAAAACCGAGATAAATGAAGAAAGATTGAAGACCAGGATGCAATAACGTTGGCGGAATTGTTAAAAAAAAAGAGGAGAAAAAATAAAAAAATATTTTTATAGTGTCACCTATGAATACTTTTTTTTATAATATGTAAAATTATACATTGTGATATAGGTCATAGATAACCTTATCAAATTAAAAAAAAAAATTGCGCAACGGATACATTTAAATAGAACACTTAAATGAATAAAAAAAAAGTCACATGGCTGATTGAAAAAAAAATAGTAAAATAAATTATATTTTCTAACAACCTTTATGGATGAATAATAAATAATAATAATATCAATAATTTTTTTTAAAATTTCTCAAATACCTATACAATTATTATACACGACAGTTAAAACACAGATTCGTCAGTTATGGTATGAAGGTAGGGGGCCATTGAGCATACAACCACATCAATCGAGCACAATTGTTCTAACTTTTATTTATAATCCGGTAGATACAATTCGTGATGGTGAAGATCTGCTGCCTACACCATGAACAAAGTCCATCGCTATCAATATAATTATATTATCTATTTTTATAGTTGTAAACTTATAAGTTAAAACCACATTAGGCATATTTTTCGATTTAATCGTACATGAGCTACAGCTGTTATGCTCTTCGCCTTAAAGAGTTTATTCACAGAAGATATTGATATCATGGAATACTGATAAAATATTATTTTACGAAAATAAACTAAAAACCAATAGAACAGACAAAAAAATTATTAATACATTTTTTTTTATGTATACATTGGGGCAGAAGGTGACCTGGTTCCCGTGGCCCCATGGCTACGTCACTGCCAGTATATATAGTTGTAGTTGTCAGAGACAATCAGTTTTTTTGTATAAAATTACAGCGTCATATTCCGAAAAGTCACAGTAAATCTTCTCGACTTATTTGACTGGAATGTATGGGAACTCTCTCCAGTCTCTAAACATTATCGTCTTGAGTATTTGAGCATTTTGTTTTCGCACCAATGAATATCGATTCAGCATAGACAAAGAAGTTAAGACAGCTGTTAAAGAATAGACTATTCTTTACTTCTTTGGTGTACAAGTATAAGAATATAATATGACCAGCCTGGAGTTCACCAAACAATGAATTAAAATGTTGGCATCACTGTATGGAAAATGAAAATAATTTGGCAGTAGATACCTTTTCTTGAATCAAATGAAAATAACTAATAAGTTCATTAAAACGTGTCCTACTGTTTTTTTTTATGTTATTTTTCAACTGACTCTCGTACAACGGTTACTAATTGTATTTGTATACTTACCTAAAACTAAATTTATTTTCTTTAACATTAAAATATTTGCAAAAGATTATTTATACTTTTCACTAACGCACATCATTATTTATTTATTAATAATAATATTCGCGCCTAAATGTCTGCATGCAGTTTATTATAAATGAATTTAAATCGTTTTGAAACACCTTGAAAAAGTGTGATACTTTAATGGTGTTCACGTTTGTATATAAGAATTCAACGTATAACCTACAGTTATAATACACGTTATTTTATGAACAAAATGTAATAGCATTTGAATGGCAAAAGAAATATAATATATAAACAAGAATCAGGCACAACAAATTGAAAAAAACTAAATAAAAAATGATTCTGGTGTTTTATTATGTAGGTAACCACTAACCGTGCGTCAGTATTTCAGTTATATGAGTACAAATACACTACGATCGTAATACTAGTAAGTTTTAATTGTGAGGTATTATGTGTGTCGTTATAATATACTGAATAATAATGACACTGTCGTCTGTCATAAAATACTTCTGTAATTTTAAATATCTATACACCGTTTTTTTTATCTTTACTACCAAGTAATGTAACAATTATATCACGACTAACTTACTCTAATATCATTAAATATACATTATCTCTGTAATTTTTTCGAATGGATTTCACATTAATACTACCGATATGATGCACCTTCTCACAAAATATATTCTAAAATGAAAAATAAGTATAAAGAAGTAACTGTAATGTATGTGTTAAATTTTAATTCAATGATTAATTATTGCATACAAAAAACGACAACGGCATATATTTTTTCTGCTGTCAAGGGGGGGAGGATTGTTCTCTATGCCTGGACACCCCCCTTCATGACTTTAAAAAAAATGCTTTTATTAAATTACTTTTCAAGTTCTTGCATAATTATTTAAAAGTTTAATGTTTTTTTTCATCAGTAAATAATTCTATAATTCTAAAATATTAAATGTTAGGTACCCCCTCCCCCACGATGCTACTGCAAAGCGATACTGATTATCAGGCTATAATTTATGATATATTTACGCCACGGCATAAGTAAATTAGGAATTTTTTATTTTGTTCATGCTGATCAGCTGCACTACAATGCGTTCGTCGGGGTGAGAAATAGAACAGCTTATTGTATATCGTTGATTTCACCGGAATTAGGTAAGGTACGACGTTATATTATTATTTAAGTAATTTATTTTACTATTAGTGATACACTAATACAATATTGGTTGAATACACTTTTTCAGAAAACATTACATTTAAAAATGTCATTGTGTATATAAAAAATAATAATATACGTTAAAAGTTTCGAGTAGCTATCCTCGAAAAATATTATTATTATTATATATTATATCATTGTATATTAGGTTTAAAAAAAAAATAAAATTTAAATGGACCGTTCAATTTTTCAAAGAGACTCCAAACTTTATTCAAGGCAAAATTTACGATGGCACAAACATTTTTTTCTTTATTTTTTTGTATTTGATAAATGGATTCCACTACTAAAATTTATTGATTAAATTTAAAAGGGCAGTAAAATTTTCCATTCATAACATTTTTGTATTGGGTTCGCGTAAAATCAATGGTTCTTTCCCTTTATTTTCCAGACTCCAGGTAAAGGGTTTTTTTTTGTTACGATAACGTCCACAAAACATGGTATACTGTTCCTGTGCTTGAATGGACCACTAACTACTATAAGCCATCGTTTTTGAATACATAAAAGTTGTATTTTTATTATAAATAAATAATTGAATTTAATAAAAAAACGAGTAGATTACAGCGGTAATAATGTAGAGCTATTATCATTCGCCATCACTATGTCACAGAATAACATATTCAATTATTATATATTCTGTGACTATCTATGTTATTACGTAAATATTGGATTGTTGTATACTAACGAAGATAATATTTAACGGATTGTAAAATCTGTATCCCATCAACGCTATATAATATTATAATGATCAAAGGATATTAAATTTATTTATGTAGATACTATACGAAAAAAGTTTTCAGCTTTATTAAAGATAATAAGGTTTTTAAGAGGAAAAGCACTTGTAATCTGAACTACTGTAGATTTATTTGTTCCTGTAGGTATTGTATTTTGTCATTCAAACAAGTCCTTTATTAATAATTACAAATATATTCAGAATATAATACATTTAATAAACCAATTAAAGATTTTCGTTTTATAACTCAGAGATAAAAAAAAGTTGGGTACAGCAGGTCGGTCGGGCGTATTTAAATTTAAAAGCAATGCGTTAAAATAATTCGTTCGGAAAATCAAGATTCTACACCAAGTTTAGTTTGTTTAAAAACAAATATTTCTTTTAAAATAAATCCCCTGTTAAATTATCAATTAAATATCTATACATATCTGGTATATTGTAACGAAAACTTGTAAAATCCACAGAAAACCCCCTATATTATATTGTATACATAATACTATATATTTTACAATGTGACCTTTAATTTTATATACTTACTGCAGTCAACTCCAACCTTAAATTTCTACGTTAATTCATTATCAAACTACATAGCATAATGTTACATAGGCATTCTAACCGCTATATTATACGTTTATTTTAAAGAAATACCTAACCTGGATTTTAAAGTAATCCTAATTAACAGGTCCACAATAAATACAACAATTTTAGATATTTTATAAGCTAAAGGGAAAAAAATTAAAAAAAGGTTTTGCAGAACAATAATAATCAACTAATGATCGAAAAATGACTGTAGAGAGTGACAAGGCAAATTTCATGGACATCCAGTTTTGAAATAAAAAACATATTTGAAATTTTAAAAGTTAAAATATTTATGGTAGTTACCATTTCTATTGAACTACATAATAATTCTTCATAAAATAATAGCACCATACTAAATATATACATATATAATATATGTATATAACTAAAAATAATTTAATACCTAGTAGAATAAATCCTTTTTTTAATAATTCAAATTTAAGGTAGAAACTATACAATCCAGTTATGTTTTTTACGTTCAGAGAGGTCTAATATCGATTATTTAAGTGCTATATAACAATTTTTGTTATTACGTGACCTGGGCACGGTAAAATAATACATATTCAATACCTGTATATACAAACGAGTACAATATTATACATATATTGTAATTTAGTTAAATAATTATTTGGTTTCTTAAAAAAAAAAAAAATAATAATAATAATTTATGCATATAAAATGCACATAAATGAGATACATAGAATTGACGCTTAGTTCACTTGATTGATTCCAATCACATTTATATTCTAATTTAAATATATAGTTAACCATAAAATTAATGTAATATTGTAAATGATTATTTAGTTATACTGGAAAAATATTTGTTACTCAAAACAGCCAAAGCACAATCAAAATTGTTTTAAAGACTGGCTTTAATCCCTGTCATTTTCGCTTTCGTGATTTTTCAAGAGTATTAATAATTTAAGAAATTTGAAATATTAACTATCTAAAGTTCACAACATTAATTTATACAAGTATTTAATCTATGTTTTATTTCCATTTGTTCAGAAGGGCTGCATCATAAACGATTTGTAAGAATTTTACTACCTGCGTATAATGTTTTTCCTTTTCTTTTTAAATTTAAGCTGCTGTGGTATATTCACTTTGACAGGTAGAAATGTATATGCTATCAACGGCATTTTCAGTCCACATTAATATGGAAGTTATAGTTTAAATATTTAAAAGGTAGACAAGTAGGTCAACGGAGATGTGGTAAATCATTGATTCAGCAGTGTACAAATAAGCTTGAATGCGATGATCCATAAAACACAAAAACGTTTGTAGTGGATTTAGTAATAAGATTTTATAATGTGTTGGGCGTATACGTTTAATGATTATTTTCATTTTGATTGAAATATAAAAAAAAATATTATAGTCATAAAAATGAAATAATAATAATAATAAATTGAACAGAGTTAATTGTAAATTGTGATACCTAATACGATGTTTTAATAGCTATGTTAAAATTGTAGTATATTATGTAATCTAGTTTTAAGACTAGAAAGTAGATTTAATTACATTATACACTGAAAGTTCTTTAATATGCAGTTTCATTGATTTAAATGTGCGTTTATTTCAATTTTTACAAGTTTATTTGTCATACGATTATCTAGATTAACATTTTAATTATACTTTTAAATACAGATCAATGAATGTATTGATATTGCAATATGTTTTTTTTTCTTTTTCTAGTAGTAACAAAATGAACGAAGTTGGTAGCATAAAAGTAGTTTTTTTAAATAATTCAGAATTAATAATAAAAAATAGCCAAAACAAGAAGAAAAATCTGTCAAATAGGTAACCACTGTGTTGTACAATAGGTTTCTAGTACATATTATCATTTTTTTTACGACTACGATAAAAACAATTTATTAAAAATTTTAGTTGATGTAGTATATAATATATAAATAAACTACAACTACAAACTTTTTTAAAAACATTTAAAATAATACTACAATAATGTTTTATAATTATTTGTATATAAAATGTTCATGTATATTGATATTGATATGGTCAAAAACTAATAAATTCGATTTGTTGTATAGTGGGTCCGAGTGTAATTTGTCTATGAAATAGGGTATTATGATAGATATATTAAATAAGAATTCGATAGTAAGCACAGACACTTTATAATTTACTTAAAACACGAAATTATTTAATTTTTATAGGTAGTATAATAAATTGAACTAATTTTTGTTCAAACCAACACATATAATATTACCTATATCATTAATTATTATCATCATGAAATATACTTAATGATATAGACTAACAAAGCGTCTTCGCACAGAATCATTTTTCGTGCATAATACTTCATTATTTATTTATTTATTTTTTAATTAATGAGATTTCAACAAGTATATTATAATATCTCGACAATTGCTGGGTACATATCATTTATATTCAAACATATATAAGGTAAAGCTCATAATACTAAAGTAGGAAGCTTGATTGGAGGATAAAATTAATCGTATGTATAATTAAACTTACATTATCAGCTGAAAGAGCGTTGATACCACGAGTAGATAAAAATAGTCTTTAACTGTATACTTTATTATTGAATTCAAATTTAAGACATTCATAAAAATGACTCACTTGAAACTTATTGTATAGCAAAGCGATTCCAAATTACCCATTTTTATTTTTTCATGATTATTTTGGAAAAGTACTGATATTTTTTACTTTTCGACTTTCAAAATAATAAGTATCAACTAGATCTAATTTGTAACCAAAAAACACCCTCGATCTTAAAGATTTTTACTGTTCCTCCAAGTAACCCCAAATACGTTCACACAAAAAACACATCCATCATTTAAAATTATCTGATGCAATTATGTTCGTTATACTGCTGTATATCAGCAAATATTTACCGTAGAAACTTAAAACTTTTAAGTATTTCTATATTATTATTTTCTACACGAAATGATGTTTTCAAAATATTAAGATTATTTATACGATTCTATAGTACGTCGAAATTGACCTTTAAGTTTATAGTACTAATATGGTATCAAAATAAATTATTAATTTTATGTAAAAAAAAAATACTTAATATATTGCAATGTACAGAGTGTTTCAAAAGTCTTCATCCGATTACAAATTTATATAGCTCGGCAATCGTTAGCTGCAGGTAAATTACCCATATACTAATCAAAAGATAACTTAAAATAAACTTGGTTATCTAATCTTTTCATTAGTATATGAGTCGTTTACTAGTGGCTAACGTTTGCAAAGCTATATAAATTTGTAATCGGATGAAGACTTTTGATACATATTGTATTTGCCATTTGACCAAAAATAGTTGTATATTGTTTTATTATTGTGTTCTGAAACCTCTAAATCAGTGCAAATGCATTGATGTTAATCGAATGTTTTATCTCCATACATAATTAATTAATACGTCATAGATACTATTCAATCAGATGATTTAGGTTGAATTTTCTTTTTTTGTAGCTACTAAGTTTACACGATAAAGTTAGAACAAGGATTAAATCGAAATCTATTCATATTTTAAATTGCTCATTTAATGCGCATAAAAATGTTAATATTGTACTAATCTATAGAACTTAAACCGTTATAAAACATGTGCACCCACATAAATTAATTTTATTGTTGTATTTATCCCGGGCAATAAGTAATGTATTATATAGTTTTTTCTATAACAAACTAAATAGTTTTACACTTTTATCTAAGGTATTGCATTTACAATATCACAACCACTATTATGATTATTATAATTAAAATAATTATATAAACATTAATTTATTCTATAAATAAGTGAATATCAGCGGAAGAAAATTTCGTATTTTCTATTAAATTTAAAAAAGTTAGAATATATATGAAAAAATACACAATTTGAATTTATACTAAATTAAATTCCGAATTAATATTGAACATGATAATATATTAAGACATTTTCCGTTACCCTGCACAAATTTAATAGGTATCTATAAAATAACATCTTTGTATTATAATACTTATATTACATTTTATAATTATCTTTTAATGAATATATTGTACACTTGACAGTTTTACAATATCTTAACTGATGTTCTTACGGTAATAATAAAGGATGATTTTGAGTAATTTCAATCTATATTTATGGAAATTAATCAAATGAAAAAATAGACATAAATTGAAAACACTGACATAAAAGAGTGGGTGATTCTCAAATTACACGCAAAATATTAATTTTATTAAACTTGATAAAAAAAAAAGGTTGATTATATAAAACCCATTGATTTATATGTAATTCAGTGCTTTCTTTCGAGTGTAGCTTATACATCTGAAAACCGTTTATTTATTTTACAAATATCTAATTATACGCAAATTTCTATACAAATATAAATTATATTATACATCATATATAATTTATGATTAAAATCAATTTTAAATAATTCAAAATTCAGTAATAAACAATAATTTTTTATTGAGGATTATACTATGGTGTGTTTGAATACTTTTATATTTTACATTTTATTTTATTTTCCAACAATATCTATGTTTGCTTTATAACTGTTAATTCGTACTGGTACACTATAGCTGTCACCCGGCATCAGAACTTATAAAAAAAATTACAATTAAAATTGAAGTGCTTAGTAAAATTAATTAAATGATATACAATTGATAAGATTATATAAAAATGTTTACCTATTTACAGGCGGGGATTAAAGTTTGATGGAATTCCGGAAATCCTGCCCTACCAACGTCGGCTTCAACAATCCGGAAATCTGAACCGGCAGTGAAATCCGTATCTACGACTCACAATATTACTTAAGGAAAATGAAAAAATTTGGTAGAAGATTTTCAATTCAGCTAACGGCAATAAAACATCCTATACTCTTTCGGATCAATTTTTCAGTAGAAAAAAAAATAAAAAAGTAATTATTTATATTTTACAGCGATCTAAATATGCGGTCGCTATTATAAGTATTATGGAAGAGCGTATGTGCGTCGTTGTTTAATTAACTTCCCACTACAACAGCCACTGATAATTATATAGGTATATGCATATTGCATATCATATACGACTACGGTGATTAAAAATATTTCCACTGCACCTACAACCAAGAATGCATTATTTTGTATAATATAAGTGTTATCCCTTATCCACGGTTGAGATAGGTATACATTTACTTTTATGAGGAAAAAAATGTTTCATTGTTTGTGAAATACCCATACGACCATACTTATAAAGTTATAAACATTTCATAAAATGAAGTTTTAAAATTTTTTCACCATATAGTGATGTTTCAGATACTTTAAATTGTGAATGTAGGTAGTATATATCTATTTTTTAAATCAAAATAATTTATTGATAAAATTAGTAAAATACTCTACCCCATTAAATGACTCATATTTTATGTGCAAGTACTTATAACTAGATGAAATTAAAAGAAAGGCTTGTTTCAGACAAAAACTTAATCACATATAGTTGTTGATTTCGATAATTTATTTTCAAAGTATAATAATAATAATATACCATTTCTACAAGACGAATAAATTATAATTAATAAATCAGTCTGTATAGTAGAAGAAGAATATAATGCAATGTAATGAATATAATTTTAATGATATTTTTCGAAATACATCTTGAAAATTAATATAATACAATCAACAATATTTTCACTATGAACGAAATTTTAAATTTTATTATAAAATAAAAAAAGATGCATACCTAATCACTTGTTATTCTACCTAAATTATTTTATTCAATTTTAATAATTATATATTGCTCTATACCGTGTATAATTTGTTTAATAATAATAAAAAAAAAATTATATGTTGTATTGTAACATTTAAAATTTTTAAAATTTTTATAAATACCAAGTATAATAATATTGTGTATTAATATATCAGAATGCTATAATAACAGAATAATTTAAAAAAAAATGCTTGATTGAGTGACCAGTTTCCGTTCGGTGACGTGCATCTTCCATATAATGGCATAAGTAGTGACCAGTGGAAGAAAAAAAAGTGAGCAGAACTGGTTTATTATACTTTGAGACAGATTATAGTTACTCAGGTTCTTGATCAAGCATTTTTTTTTTAAATATTCTGTTATTATAGCATTCTGATATATTTCCGGAACACAATATTATTATACTTGGTATTTATAAAAATTTTAAAAATTTTAAATGTTACAATGCAACATATAATTTTTTTTTTATTATTATTAAACAAACTATCCACGGCGTAGGGCAACATATAATTATCAAAATTGAATATAATAATTTGTTAATCACAATAAATATGGATAATTTATTTCAATATTTACTTCTAATAAAATTACACTAATATAATTAAAAAAAGTTAAAGCGTTATATAATTATTAATAATCAAATGAATTATCTACTATATTTATTTATAACATGCAAACAAATTTTGCTTCCAAAATTCTGATACAAAGAAAAGACGATTTTTATGATTTTTTTTTACATTTTTGTTATTTATTTCAACTTTTTAATAATTTTTCGTACTTATATATTTTTTTGTTTAATTTAAATTACTCATATTTTATGAATTAACGAATCACATTTTTTTCAAGCTATGCGTAACTTGTAATATATTTTTAAATACATACTAAATTGTGTTTTTCTACTACTATTCTATTTTAATTAGTTACAGTAGATTTAAACATAATAAGTTATATAATCAGTTAATACTCATTTGTCGATTGATTTTTTGAGAACGATATTTTATCATTTAAATTGTATACTTTTAGCACATAATATACGTATCTTATTATACATTGCACATTTAAGTAGATATACTTTTATAAAATTGTAATATTTATAGTATTTTCTTACATAGTTACATATGCATAATATATTGCATTCTATGTATTTATTTATATACATGATTAAACCGCCTTTAACCGACAACTTTAAATGGTAGATAGGTACCTCCGAATAGCGAATATATTTTTCGGGGACGGGAAAATATTCATTACTTATTTACAGGAAAACCTTTGAACAACAGATACTTATTTGACTAGATTTTGATTATTTTTATCGTAATTATTATCTAAGTATATTTATTACAGTGTACATCTTATACATTATTATACTATTATAGTTTAATCTTATCCAGTAACTGATTTTTTTTTAAATAATAATACATATTATAATTATATTCGTACACAAAAATAATATAAATATACATATTTGTATCATTAATGCATTTACCTTTCTTCCTCTAAATATCGGATACCTTCAAAAAATGGAAATAATTTCAGTGACCAAAAGTTCCTGGTATTTTAAGGTTTCATTGTATATTTGTACGTTTAAACATTAGGCAGTAACATCATCAATATTCTATTCTACTTCGGTAAATATTTATGTGTAGGGGAGGCTTGAAAACACCCTGGAGGACTTATATGCCTCACAAGCCCCAATATTCCCCTACAGGCTATAATAAAGCTTGCACTGGATTATTAATATTACTATTATGATACCACACGTGTGATACAATAATAGTCATCTAACCAGCAATAATGTAATACACACACGTAAAAATTACACACAAATACGTCCGTTTATTGTGGTTCGGACCTATTTGTATGATATAATAAACCTACTTATATGTTATATGGTTATAATATTATACCGTGTCCGAAGTTTCACGGCATTTCTGTTTATATTGCGACTTAACAGGTATATTCTGTACTTTAATAGGTATTTTGCTTATGTTAATAATGATAATAATGATAATATTGCAACAATGCAATAATTCGCGTGTGGATTTTTTTGTCTTATAAGTACGGATATGTGTATGCGTGTATGTGTGTGTGTGTGTGGTAATGCCATTCTCGAGTCTCATATATAATGATCTCTTGAATGCTCTTTATATGATTGGAATTTCCTTTTAAGAATTTTTTGCACCGGATGAGCACTACTAAATATTTTATGTTATTATATTCAAAATTTTCATATTTTTTTTCCTTTTTCACCAATGCCTATAGCAGGTAAAGTTATAACTTAGTTATTATATTATTAATTTTTTACCGTTGCATTCCTCATCATAGTCATATCGACGTATCTTCAACGCTCCACTCGGTTAAAGAATAAAGAAATATCACCGTAAAGATAACAGCTGATCACGATAAAATAATAATAATCATATATCCCTTTTTGCAATATATGTATAAAATGTAATACATTGTGATAATGATTGACAGCGCGATAAAAATCGAAACTCGTGTAGTTATAGGACGATATAAGGTAGATTTTGTATATTATGAGCACCGCGGGTACTTCGTAAAGCTTGCCACGAGACACGCACATGACAATAATAATTAATAATAACGATAATATATCGTTTTATTATAATACCGTCTCGACTCTGAGGCGTTTTTCGGTTTCCCCGTGAAGCACAAAAACATTCATCATAACCATGCGCCACCCCGCGGGGACGTGACACAGCGATGACAGCGCCTCCCTCGCCATATAAAATACGCCATGACATAGAAATAAATTTATGCGAACGTGTATATCGTCATACAATATCATAGAAATAATGTGTTACGCATAGAGATTTGACCGATCACTCTCAATTACACCAGGTTTATATGTCTACCCCGTAAGGTATTACAATACTCAAATATAAGGTACAGGGGTACATTTGATGAGTGTAAAAATATTATACTAGTCGAAGTTTTGTAAGTAAAAATTCGGATTAATATTTCATTTACCAATATTTTTCTTAATATGTATTAGTTTTACATCGATGTGGGTTTTTATATTTGTTTATTTTTTGTATTTGTGTACACATTTTATCGTAAAAAATACTTCAATCTTTAACTTAAAAAAAGGTTTTTGGTTGCAAATTTGATCTAATTAGTACTTTTGGTAGATAAAAATTACATTTTTATACAAAACTAATTTTTCTAATTATAACTGGGCGTTTTTGCCAAATATCTATAATATATCCTCACTCAGCAGTAAAAGGATTTTAATCTATTCAATCAACCATTTTTTGAATTATAATAGTCAATAAATGGTTTGTATCATAACGAACAAGGTATATAAAACTTGGCTTAAATACTCTCTAACGAAGAAGCCATAAACACAGCAACAAAAAAATGCACATCCTTTCCTTTACAAAATAATAAATAGAATATTATCTAGTATAAAAGTTATAGAAATAAGTCACTAAGCATCAAGTAATGGAAAAAATGTTAAAAAGTATACTTCTAACCCTGGAAAAAGAAATAATCCAAAATACTTCAGACTAACTACCTAATCAGGAATCTATATAGTAAATATATTTTTGTTATTAAGTTATAAACAAAAAACATGATTACCAATTAAACCTCTATGTTAGAATTACTTACAAGGCGGTGAAGCAGTACAACAGAATATTTGTACACAAAACTCTGTTACAAGGTTGTGCTTTTAAATTAAAACTGTTTTATTTATAATCGTAACATCGTAACCTAAAAAAATATTAACAAGTATCTAATATGTATTTGAGAAAATATTAAGAAAGTATTAATGAGTTGAATTAACTGTTAAATAGTTAGTTTAAAAAATAATACAGCAAGTAAAATTTTGAATTTACTTCGAACCTTAGTATGGATATGATATTACTAAAATATTTTTTATAAAATATATTCTTCTTTTAAAGCAGCGGTTCTTAAAATGTGCTCTATGAAAGTGATATAGGCTCCATAGAAACACACATACAAATTATTAATTGCATTGTAAAAATTATTATGAATTATTATTCGTTTTATTTTTTAATAAAATAGACATCAGGCCTTTTTTGTTGCAACCTAATGGGTCCATAATTAAAAGTTTGAAAACTACTGTCTTAAAGTATATAATATTTTTACAAATTAGGCACTACTCACCAGTTTCTGAACGCCAAGACAGTTCTAAAATAGTGTAGCTTACTAATTTGCATTTAAATCCTGCGCCTGATATATGGTGATAATAATTTTTATTTATACATAACCAAAAAAACTTAAATTAAAAATTTTAATGGGATATAATCTAAGTTACAGGTAAACATTATCAACAGTCTCAATATAATTATCATTCCTCCCTCTATCTTTCGCTAATCTTTTTAATTAGACTTTTGATAATCAGTAACTATTATAAGTATTCCTTACAAGTGTAAATTCATTTTTTTTTTCCGAAAAATTTAGCTTTTTTAATTTCTACTTACAACGTGAAACTAAGCATTTGTTAGAAAACATTTTTAACTACTTTGTGGAATAATAACTATATACATTATACAGTACATAGGCATATATATTCATAATAGGTTATATTAACGTGATGAAATTAATATTACATTGTAATCATTTTTGTTTTTCTAACAAAAAAAATTTGGACCAACGGAAATATTTATTGGAAAACATTGTTGAATAAGCGTGTAATATTATGTTTATTATGTTTGAATTTGATTAGAATAAAAAATTATTGTACACATTTTATTGTTTTTTTTTTTTATATATAACAAGATTCCTAGTGTTTATACAACAAATATTTTTCTATATATAATGTATAAGGCATTTTGGACACCAATTTTTCGTGAAAAAGAATATGAAAGAGAAAAATTAAAGAAGAAAAAAATTAGAAACTAGAAATACAGTACTGTGTTGTGTATTATAATTAACATTATTGTTTGCTAAAATTCTTAAGTTTTTGATTTATCTTTACAATTTGACAATAACACAAATTATAAATATTTTAACAATGAATTATTACATCTACACAACTTTACTATAGACTACATTTTTAAAGTTTTTTGTTTTCGTATCTAAGAATACAATCTATATATTATAATACTTTTTTTTACTTACACCAACATTTTGTTTTCTATTATCGTCGAGTATCAATTTTAGATTCTGAGCAAAATGCAGAATATATGATGTTGTTTTTTAATTTTAATAATTATAATGAATAAATCATTCATACAGAAGGTTTGCACTTTGTTTGTTACATGCGCATATAGTCTGTTTAATATGTGTCTAATAAACTAAAGCAGAATAGTAATTGACTTAATAGTATCTAAGGAAGCTATTAGTCAAAACTGCGATTTTTATAATTTAAATATAAGTATTGAAAGGGAAAATTAATTAAACTAAATTCATAATCGGCATGAAAAAAAAAAACAATGATAAGCATAAGGGATTATTTATAAAATATTTTTTCAATTCCATTTTTTTTTTATTTAACATTTTTCTACGATCTTTTCTTGCTCAAGGCTACTGCAAACTCACGACTATAATCTTGTTAAAATCTACTTCATATTCATGACTACTTTTTTTTTACTCACGAATGCTGTTTTTCAAATAACTATTACTTGATCACGAGCATCGTCTAGCTCAAAACTACTGTCTTGCTCTCGATTAATATTTTTCTTACACCGTGATATGTTTATTATAACATACTATTTGAACGCGAATTTCGGATTGTTTTAATAATAGAATAATAAATTTTAATGATATCTCTACGTATTTATAATCTAAGAATTTATGGTGTAATTACTTAATATGTGTTTATGCAAAACAAAATATTTACTAAGTGGCGATAGTCTGAGCTGTTCACATATCACTAACGAAAACTTTTCATATTATTTAGAGTGCCGCTAAATCATCATGATAACTCAACTTTTATTCAATTTTTTTACAGTAGTCAGTAAGTATTTCCAATACAACGATTTTTCATAATATATTACCCAGTTTATAGGTATGCCAGAAAACTCAAAAACCAACACTGTTTAATATGAATATCTATATAATATCTATATATTATTGTATATATTGTAAAATAAAAAACCTACTACAGCTGAATATGCACTTGCGGACATGTATTGCGTGCGTGGCACGACGCCATCGTTGGTTATTTTTTACTAATAATAATTTATCAAAATAAAATACAAGGTTATTCTTGGACATTAGGTATACTGTATACTGCGCTGATCAAATTCGTGTTTGGATGCTAGTAAAAAGATAAATGAATGTGTATACAAAGCGTAGCCCTAAAAGCCAAAATAAGATATCTACTATTGTATCAGCATGAATTTATATGATAATAACATACGTATAAATCAATAATCTGTCAACCCATTTCAATTGTCGATGATATATTATTGATTGATTTGAACCCAGCCGCGTTTCTGACGATTTTCGAGCAGAAAAAGTAATTCTTTATTTCATTTTTTTTTTTTTTTTTTTTTTTTTTTTTTTTTTTTTTTTTTTTTAGTGGTGTGTAAATTTATTACTGTTTTGTCGAATAAAATCTGACAGATGAGCGTGAAATTTTGAAATTATTATAAAACGCTTACATGATGAATTGATTTATAGCATGCTTACTGCTTGGACCATTAATTAACAATCGAAATTCGATTGATGTGAGTAAACATTGAACACAGACACGTCAATTTTGAAGTTAAAATATATTATATTTTAGACGCATAATATACAAATCACGTCGGTATGCACTAAACTAGATATGATTTTAGAGTACTATATAAAAGGTACCCGATGTACCCTTTGTGAATTTCATATATCTACCTTTTTGGTAATAGTAATACGGTAATAAAAAAAAAAAATGTTTAAATACATAGAAATACTTTTTATTATTAATATTATTTGACCTGAAAGTATTTAAATAAAAAAAAAGTTATCCTTTACGAACAAACAAACATACCATTTACATTTTTCAACAACATTTTTACGAAAGCAATTTGTTTTAGGAAGCTGAAAATGTTAAATGTTTGTAATTAATGAAAATAATTTATTTATTATTTTTTTTTTAACTAACATTATTATATTTTAAAAACAATTTATCTAGCTATAGTAATTATGTGATTTTTATACTGCAAGTCGCAATTTATATTAATTGTAAAGTGGTTACATTTTTTCTACCCTGTTAATATATTATTGATTAGATTTATATATTAATAATATTATATCAGATCGTCGATAATTTTTATATAAATTATTATATTTAATATTTATGGTAATCTGCAGTCGCATATACATACAACTTCATACGCATACACACTCTCACACACATATACATATATATATATATATATATTCAGGTACTCACTTAAATGTTAAATATTTGTGCGATTGTTGATCGGCCGTTGTCACAGACCAGTCAAATTTTAGTAGATTGCATCCACCGTCGGCGTCCGGTTGACCTCCCCGAGCCAGTAGTCTGCCATTCATTGTGATCGTATAATTGTACAATGTCGAGGCGGCAGCCGAACAGTTCATCCTCACTGCGAAACACAAACAATGCGATAATAATATAATGATTTTATTTGCTTTGGTGCACAGTGTATACAAATGACAACAGTATAATAATATAGGCGTTGCGATACCATTGTGAAGTGGTCCTTAATACGATACAAGATAACATTGCACCGAGAATGCCGTATACGTGTCTGTTAAGCGTATTATATTTAATATGTATACGCGTAATGCGTATTATTATGTTACTATTATACCCCAACGCGGAATCGTACAATTCGTGAAATGGCCGCAGTTTTTCTTGGCCATTTCGAGAAACGACCGAGTCACTCGTGCAATATTCATGAAACGGCCGAAAGACAACGTCATAGTTCTATTGCAGCCGCATGAACGAAATGGACGAATTTCATTTGCCATTATAAACGATATTCTTCCCAACGCTGCTGGTGCAACAACTAACTTTATATTATTTGTATTATTTTATTATGTGCTATTTATACTTTTTTAGGACTGATATTTAAAATTTGAAATTGTATAATTTGTGGATAAATTTAATTAAGACATTTTTTGAAACTATATGCCGTGTGTTGTATAAAACCTAACACATACAATTTAATCTTCATTTAACGTACTAATAACAATATTTTGATTTTAAAATATATTATGATTATGATAAATTCTGATAAATGTATTCAATATAAATATTCAAATTCAATGATGTTTACGTTTATATTTAAGAGAACCTTACCAAAGCATATTCACTTTCACGATCTTACACATATACAACGGTTATGAATACAAGACTCTTGTTTGTATAGTTCCTTGAAATATCTTTCAAATTGTAAATTATATACTAGCAAACGAAAGAAAGAACATTTTTCACTTTTCAGGACTTCCAAAATATTTCAATTTTAAGATGTAATATTGAGATTTATTATTCAACAAAACAAAACAACCTCGATAGTAACTCATCAAAAATATAGTCCGCATTCGTTTTTCTAGTAAGAAGTATTTTTCACATTACACGTATATGATGTTAATGAAAAGAAAATTCTTCGAAAAGTAAATGTACACTTCATTTAATGGTTATAAAGGTATGCGCGTTGCCATAGAATACATAGACATAATATGTAACATAATATTATAGTAATATACTGTAGACTTCGCTAGGTAAGTATATGAAATACTGTACTAATCATTTCCCTTACTCCATAAAATTCGTTTATGTTTTTGTATCATATAAAATATGTTTTCAATACAGTTTACAATAAAAAATAAAATACGAATTCTCGTTTGAAAATAAAATTGTTAACACCACAGGAAAGCACAGTACAAAGGTCTAAATATTATTAAATAATAAAACATGATCTTCAAAACGAAAATGTCAACAACAAAATAATCGAAATTAGAATAAATGCATGATTAAAGGACAAACTTAACTCGGTGAAACATCCTTTACAAAGTTCTAAAACTAACTTTCCTTACATAATACCTTATTGCAATCGCGCCATAGTGAACTTAGCATTCAATTATGAATTACTGTTACTGTCTGACATCAGTATAGCGTTGACACAATGTACAAAAAAATGTACATTTCATGAATCAGGCAATTTCGCGTCTGGAATGTTACGCATTATGTGAGTAGGTAAAAGATATTTTGCGATTTCCGCTGCGACCCTGGGGGCGAGATGATAGTAAAGAGACGCACGATAAATCAGTATATTTTCTCGAAAACAGACGGCGCCGAAAATCTTGTAACAGAACAAAACAAAAATTATACACACACACATATATACACACACTACCGTAGGATAACGGTTGTTTTGGCGTCAACATCCGGCAAAGCAAAACCATTTGTCATCCGGCCGACGAAAGGAAACGACGCACGGGGCGCAGCTGTAGTAACAGGGAGTATAATTCTTTCGATGGAATATTTGGGCGTAAGATTCTCTCCTCTTACCCATTCTCGACACCCACGACAATCCTCTACGTCTACCCTCCTTTCACCGGTCAAGTTAAGATCGTACATAAACAACTACTGTGATATTAATGCATTAAATAACAATGCCAGTTTAGCGATAATAGCTGTTATTAGTTAGTACAACTAATACTACAACTACTAGTACACTACCGTAATAGTTTATTATAATACTAACTATGTATAGATATACCCACCCTGTTATGTAATGCTACGCACTACGCAGTATTAATATTATTTCAATGTACACGTGCGCGTGAAATGAATATTCACTTGTGGCGACACCGACCGGTAAATATCGATCAACGGGTGGCGTTGTATAGAAAACAGCTATATTATAATATAATGTATACAAGTAGGCGCGCCTACGACGCAGCCGCCGTGTCAGTGGTGGTTCTTGATAAGTCCCGATGGTAAGGGGGTCGAAAATATTTAGCATTTACATGCACATCTCACTTTTTCCGTTGATATATTATATTATTATATTTAGGCCTTATACTAATTAAACCACCCGTATGAAATTTTTATTTTTTTTAATGACTGCGATGACTATTTTAGAGTTACTACGTTTTCACATTAGCCATTGTGGGGGAGGGGGTCCCTATACGATGCATCGACCCGTCCTAAACACCACTGCGCCGCTCATAATCGTCGATAGTTAATAGTGGTACCTCCTGGTAATATTATTATGTTATCGAATTATACAGGCGACGATGGCTCTATTGAAACGGGACGGGGTCGGTACGAAAAGCTCGAATTTGGACGAGTGCCATTAAAATGTCAACGGGTTATGCATTATTATTATTATTATCATCATGGTACGTCCTAATCAAATTATATGCCTCTTTTTCATCCGTATTCTGTGTGTACGCGTAATACACATATTTCGTCGCCGCTGTTTGTTTTGTATACAGTAACGGACTGTGTGTACTTATATTACATTATAATATAAAATATACACGCGTTATATATTTAAGTGGTGTACACATAATTATTACATTATTATACACACGGATCCGCGGCCTTGCCGTGTTTTGTATATATATATATTATCTAGATTATTGGATCCGGCGGCGAATTCGAGTACACACCGTTTATTGTTTTATAATTTAAATAATAATGTCATTAATAATTTAATTCGGATGTTTTACTATTGCGCGCATATATATTTATATATAAATATATATTATATATAGGTACCTATTATAACACCACTACTACCAGCCACAAGTACTATGACTTTTATCGCCCCCCTCCCTACCTTCCTAACCTATTCTATAAGCGTAGGTATGTACACGATATCAAATATTTATATATGTATATGCATTTTAACCGTAAAAGGTCAAGTGTAAATTATAAGAGAGGAGGGGGTAGTCGTTGTTTGTAAGTACACACATGGGTAGTGAACAACAACGGGCGCGCGTTTACAAATTCTACCCCCCTACTTTCCCCCGGCCATTTGTGTGATGAGTATATAATACTCTAACTACTGGTTCCCCGTCTACGTACAGAAGTAGAGAGCTTTTGTGTTACGGAACTCTCTAGAAAATACGTTACAATTCACGATGAAAACAAATTCGTACAAAATACTATTTCAAGAACACACATTTTCATTTCGTCGCAGATACACTCTCCTTTACCGCGAATCTCGTACATAATAATACAATTTGTTCATATTTTTGCTGTTGACCACTGCGATGTAATAATACAAAATATACTGTTAATAACCCAGGACGCGGTGCAATAATATTATATCGTATATTATAATTAACTTGACCCAGTCACCATCAAAAAGTGTTATTATGTTAAACAGTAAAATAATAAAAATACGCCGTAATTTTGCGGTTAGTGGGACTATCGCGTTTTTAATTCTTTCGAAACGTCACGGAAAAGCGCATGTGCTTTATTCCGTGTTTATAAATCACTGTTATAAAACAAATTATTATTATTTAAATTAACCACCGCCAATTAATAAATTTCTGATATGAATAATGCACCTATAATAGTATAATGTAATGCATGTTAAATTGTATTACAGTAACGGATTATTTATATTATTATTTAAAAAATATCTACATGGTACATACCTACTTAGTTCTTAAAAAACAATACTGAAAATATTTGAAAGCACGTGAGCATATTGTATATTTAATGTGCACAAGCTACAATGTTTATATAATCACTACAAATTACAGTAATTATGGTAATTAGTACGATTTAAAAAAATATAATAGTGAAAAGTTAAAAATTTTCTTTTTATGGTTCACGAGTTTCTTTCAAACATTTTTTATTATTAATTTTAAATGTTTATAAAGAAAAGTTTTGAAATATATTTGCTTTCAGATTAAAATATTTAACAACAGCTACACTTAGCGATTAACTTTGCACAAAGAGAAACATTGTAAGTCTAAACAGTAAACACTATATAGTCTAAAACCAACTGTTATTATAATAGTAAAAAAAAAAAAAACAATGCATATAAAACAACATTGAAAAATGTTTATGTTATAATAAATATATTATGTTATTATTATTTCCCATGATAATTATTTTTTCGAAGAAAAGAATATAATATAATATCTTTACAACAAAACTTAATTTTAATTATTTTATAGGTACCTTGTTTAATTATCTTTATATCGTTTTATACGTTAAAATACTACACATTAAGTAGGTACTAGATTCTATCTATTCATTTATTGTAACACATTAACACGTTCAGGTCTGGGGTTAGGGTGGCAAAATTTTAAGAGCGGAAAATTTTTACTGAACAAATGTTTTTTTTATTTATTTAAACTGTTTGTAGATCACGTATTAACTTTTTTCATATTTATTCGTAAAATATAGACTAACGTTTAGATACTTAATACTCGTAGTTAACAACAATCATATGTGTGTTGTACAATAATGATATTATAATTTAAAAAATACAAAATATTATACTGTACTTAAGTATTGTATTTACGATTTATCAAATATAAGTAGATTGATAGTATTATTTCAACGAATTTTATTGTTAAAAATATTTTTCTTATATATAGCTCTAACTAAAAGAAAATATGTATGAAAAACATTATTTCCATTGTTATTTTATCATTAAAATCGTGTTTGTGATATTATAGTAAGTATAAAATATTATCAATTATATTATTCATCAATTATAATCTATTTGAAATTTTGAGTTATTATTATACACTTTTTTTCTACAGAATTTGAATGAAGCTTAGGGTCATCATGAAAAAGAAATATTCATACGATCATGACTAAAAAATATTTTCTATTAGCTTTTTATACCTACTATACTTATATCCATATTGTAGATATAATATGACTAGTATAATATGTTTTGTGAAGATTGTCCCCGGCTGACAATTTTCAATACTTTCGTGTATTCGAATAATTTACGCATTGACAAAATGTTCACGAAGAAATGAATAAAATGAAATTTGACGTTTCCCAAATACATATAAGCACTCAGAAAAAATATTCGAGTAGTTAACATGTATTATATGCAGTACATAATACACGATAATATTATTTATTCGTATACCATAATTAACATAATTGGTTCAACGATTGGATAAATATATATATACTTTTTTAAATTATTAACCAGTAACCGCTCTGGTCCATGCATATTATAATACGGTACTTAAGCACCAGCAATATATATGTATATATATAGTTTAAAATGTACGTCATGAATATTCTTCTATTTTTGCAAATATAATAAACTACACACACCTATAATAGTTCGCATATGCAGTCACAGAAGCATGGTTGGTAATATGAAGAAAAACGTATTACTAGCTACACGCTGCAATAATGTATTTTATATAGAATAATACTTCAAGCTATGGTTAGAAAATAAAATCATATCTACTATATGTTGTAAATACAATTTGCCATTTTATTTTATGAAAATATTATTTTTTTAAATAACGTTAACCGAGTTCCTGATGAGAATTTATAATATTATACAAAATTAATTTCAAATAGCACGTATACTCTTATCCAAATGAAATAAATTATTAGTACAACAAATTTTTTCACGTACTTTGTAGTTTTTATTTTTTTTTATCTTAATATTTAATATGTTAAAAATTTTTTTTTTCTATTGTAGTTTTTATACTGGAAATTATTTGCAAAAAGTATAAAATATTTTATAATAAATTATATTAGATAATTAATAAACAAATATTGAAATTCTGATAATCCTTCACAAAGAGTTTTATAACTATAAAAATTGTAAAAAATTAATATTATTTTAACGTTAATAAAAAAAAAATATTATTTTAATTATAAATAGGCGTTGATAAGTTGTAACCTAACCGAGGTAATAATGGACAAAATCTAAAAAAGAAAATGATGTATTAGACTGTTCACTAGAAAATTGATGTTTTTTTTGTATAATATGATAATTGGTATTTATTATACGAAATATATATATTCGTAATATATATATATATATATATATTTCATTCAATTAAAATAGTCTGAAACCCACGTATCAATCAAGTGAGTTTTCTTTTAATTAAGTCAACAACAAATTATTTAAATTAAATAAACTGAAGAAAAGAAAATCATCCATCAAAATTTAGTATCTATTATAGTATGGACACCCGGATTATTATAAAGTAAGAAAAAAACATAAAGTGTAATCATTAAATGGTATTAAGATGTAATATTAAGTCTAAAGTTTAAAACAAAGTTATAAGACCAGAATGATTAATGTACTTTGTAATACATTAAATATTATTACTAAATATTTTTTTGGAGGTTTTTGAAGTGTTAAAACAAGTAACAAATTTTGCTAAAATAATTATTTTAATTTTTTCAAACTATACGAATACATGAATACCATTTATTATAAGTTATTAGAGTTTGGTGAAGACTTAAATAGCATTCTTCTAGACTATTCTATTTCACATTAGTGTGCTATGAACTATCCATAGGTGTGCCACGACTGTGGTTTCGGGAGTACTTATTCCCAAGAACATAATAGTAGATGGGCGGATAATAGGTACTTTATTTTTCGTTATTTTACACCAAATATTTATAGTAATGCAAAATGTGTTGCGAAATAACATGATTGTAAACTATTAGTGCAGAGTAAATAATAATAATAATAATAATATAAACCATATCCTAAATGGGTAATTTGATATAAATTAAAAATGTTAACCCCGCTTAAATGGCAAAAGCTTTACCATGCTAGTGAAAATTAAGTAGATACCTATATAATATGCAAAGACTAATTAAAGTAAAATGTATTTTAAGCATATATGTATGTTTGTATAGTCGATAAGTAGAATAATTATTTTTATATAGCGAATATGAATATAAATCACCATAATAAATATGGATTGTAAATGAAATAACTGTGTATTGCGATAAAATAAAATTTAGTTAATAAACAAGTTTATTACACTTTCAGTTTCTAACCTCACTCACCTTTAAATAAGCGTTTTAGGATTTCGTTAATCACAATAAATATTAAATACTGATAATAAAAACAAATAAACTCGCAATAGTTTTGTAACTATAAAATTTAAAATAAACACTATTTCCTTTTTCGTATGGCGAAATAATTTAACTTCCGCTGAATTATTGTATACCATAAACAATACTGAGTGTAGACAGTATTTCAACTTCTAATTTATTCTAAGATAGTTGATGTAAAGATAAAATCGCTCCTCACCTTTATGGTTGTGTTTTATAAATGTTCCAAATCCCACTTTTTTTCTTTGGTGTGTCACAGCTGAATTTGCAATAATTTGATAGTACAGTTAGTATAAGATCTATAAATTAATACTTGTCTCAAATACTCTCGATGAAACGGGAGTAAAAACACCTCGTTAATCATAATTTTTGTTTATTATTAATCAATTCAATCAGTCCAGATGCAGATGCTATTTTATTTTATAATTCATTTTAAAACAATAGAAATAACATACAAGTATTTTTGGAAATGAAAACACGTATAACATGTACATAGAACGTTATTGTTGTTGACATTTTAATCATTTTACAGGCACTAATAAGTTATTAGAGAGGACCGTGTATTAATTATTATTATTTTATAATTTAGACACCGATTTGTGGGTATTTGAATTAAACAATGTACCTAATATATTGCTTCTTTGTATTACTATTTATGAAACAGCCATTGTTAACTGCAATTTATTGTTGTAACTAATATATATTATATCGGTTTCAACAATAACAAAAAAATATGTTTGGGCAAGTTTACAGGTAATGCAGGTAGCAGGTGATGGCAAGCTTGTCACACAGTCTATTCCTGAATTAAATATTACTTTTAATAACAAGTATTTAAAAAAATATATATAAATATTATGTTTCTTAATTACTATTTTAATCGATTTTAATTCGTGTTTCAACATTAATTGGATAATATATGATGTTAAAATGAAATCTTTAAATATTAATCTATTTTATCAAAATAACAACCATAGTTTATTCTAAAAGATTATTATTAGAAGCTGATACTATCGCTGGCAGAAAAATATAAAGCTTAGGTGACGTTTGATAAAACAAAATGGGTTGGATAAAAGAAGTAAAAATATTTGGTAAATAAAATGACTGTTATGTATATTCATATATATTCTAATTAATCATAAAACTATAAGAATCCAGACACATAAATTTCTAAGAGATGTTATTTATCTTAAAGTCAAAATCGCAGTATATTGTACTTGTTACGATATATGATTGCAATTAAAACTAAATATAAATCTAAATGTGTTTATATACCACAACATTATCGTATAATTAATAAAAATAACGATTATAATTTTATTAGAATGACATTTAATAATGAACATTTTATTTTTCAATAAATTATTTACCGTCCATAAATAGTTGCAGTCTTACAGACTGCAATCATCATTAGATTTAAGCTGATTTTGTTGAGAATTACAATAATTTATTGTACAATAAATTATCATTATCAAATTATGAAAATTAATACAAAATAGTTGTTGTTTAAATTGACATTAAAGGTAAAATGTCTATAATCACAAGAACATTTGCTGTTGTTTGAATTTTTAGCAGATCAAGGGAACTTCAAGTTTATGAACCATTTAATATTTTTATATTAATTTTACAATAATGGCGTTTGCTTTCAATTCAATTGCCAAGACTGAAAATACTCCAAAAGTTTCGTAACCTAACCGTGTGCTATGGTTAACGAAAATTATATTTTTTAAGTATGCCTATTAATGCATTATATATACATTGTATATTGCTAACCTTTGTATTTTTTTAATTTTTCCGACATTTTGAGTAAGTTGTCAAGAATCTTAACTTTTTGCATACAAATCTATATTTCAATTAAATTCAACTTAAATACGAATTTTAAGCCATGCATGAATTAATCAAACGATTATCAAAGAGTGTCGGTATAATTTAATACTATGCTTATGCTTCTACTAACAACTTTTATGATAGAATACATCACACAATATTACATATTATTACGAAATTATATTTTTTCATTCAAATTTAAAATATTTATTATTGCATAAACGAGAAGTGTGTGTGTGTGTTTGCTTTAACATTAAACTTGTTGAAATCATATGATTACACGGATTTTTAAAAATGTCTCGCTTTAAACGAATTTCTTTAGTGCCTATTTATATTTTTTACATGGTAGATATACGTAAATATTTAATTATGTTCTTTATCAAAACAGCAACAGACTGGCTATAACTATTTATACAATGATTATACAAAACTATGTACATAATAATGAAAAATTAACTGTAGGAATAGTTAATGTATTTTTGTTGTGAAATTTACCATACAAATATGAATGGTTTATGTAGTAATTCATACTTTTATCTGCTTCGATGTAATTTAACAATGTACATACATTTCGTTTTTTAAATGCTATAGATAAATAAAATATATGTTTAACTACACCATTATATAAGTTGTATATTACATATTCAAATTTATATAATTTCGTTTTTTGATTTGTAAATAACATGATATGTGATTCAATTTATATTTATTTTTCATTTTCAACATAAAAAGTTTCTTTCTTATTTTTGACATGTTGGCATTATGTCTAGCGAAAGAATAATGCAAAATCTTAGAATAAGAATGATAAGTCATATTTATATGTCTAGACAAAATTGACAGTAAAGCCATAAAAACAAGTTCTTTTTAACCTTTTATATTTTACGATAAACACGAAATGCGTATGAAGTTTTTACATTTTCGTTAAATTTTATGTGTGAACAACTTAACATAATTCACTAGCTTATTTATGTTAGATGGATGGTGTTAAGGTGTCTCCGCGAACATGATATTTCTATATCCGAAACCGAAACATTTTAAATCTTTTCAAAAAACTCAGTCTTATCATATCAATTAAATATAAATGATGTAAACATTTGGTATTATTAGTATTTATAAACATGATTTTTTTTTTTAATTTAATATTGAAAAATATATAAAAACAATACCTAAATTTGATTCAAAATAAAAACAAAATTCAAAATTTGTTTCATGGTTATAACTCATAAGTTATCCACAGAAAAGACCCATTGCATATTTTTTACGATCGATTTGTTTTAAAACTTTTTAAATGATTAAAATCCATGATCAATATTACCATAATTTTTTAACACTCAAAATACAATCATATTATTATTATTTATATGAAAACAACGAATTTGCGATTGAAACACTGCACGTATATGTGGTTTTATCATGCATGAACAGTTATGAATCTATTTTTATCACAGATCAAATAAATAAATTTAATCTGTGGTTTTATCTAACAAAAAAATGTCAGTATGCTGTTTTAATGTAATAAAATTTAATGAACGTTATTTGTAATCTATTAGTTACATTGTTTCGCTATGTCACGGTCTTCGAGTTACCGAATTTCTTTGATACGCAACTACGCTATGTTATGTATGCTAATATTATTGAATTATTTTAATTGTATCGTATGTTTATTATTTTATTGTTTGACAATTAGTATACGGGCTGTGAACAAAACGTGTATGTTGGATGGTATTAATTGAATTGCTGATTATTCATATTTTATAGGATTATAAATCCGACAAATGAATAACATCCGTTCTCGTTCATATTAATGTTATCATGTCGAAAACAAAACACACATCACAGATCTATACGTTATTAATCCAATCCAATAGTCAGTTAATTTGTCAACTTGGAAATGTACGTATACACAATTCGTGTGTATGCTAAACAGTTTATATTAAAACATAATAGTACAAGTATACGCTCCGTAAATATAACTTGAGTCTAATGACCCAGAAATGTATAGTATTAAATTTATTTTTAAAGAAACTAAAGAATAAAAAAATTATAATGTAAAAAGTTCTTCTAATACGACATTCAATTCAATATGTATATATATATATATATATATATACCAATTCATAGTTGAACATAAACCATTAATAATAATACATTCATATTTTACCACGGCCATTAAGTTTTGAATATAATCATAATATTATAGTTGTTTTTTGTATAGATACTATAATTAGTTTATAACAATTTAATTCCTTACATCAAGCTTTACATTTTTTAATTTAAATGATTTTTGAAAACAATTTTTGTCTTAAAACCAATAAGTTTATAATTTATTTGCTTTCAATTTTACAAGTTTTTCATAAATTCATTAACTAATAACTTACGTAATTTGTTTAATAATAAACTGGATTTTTAATAGTAGTGATTTATTTCCATTTATTAATTTAAATATAAATATTAATTAAAATTATATTATTCTAAATATATAACAATACTCTGCTATTTTTAATTACGAGTATTTTAGATTTGTGTACTTTTTTAATCAGTAAATTATTTAAAAAAATGTATTATACATTAAACATGTTTTTCAATAATTTTTTGCCTTTTATAAATATAAAGTATGTAATAATTGTTTTTTGATGAAAAGTTAAAATTTAGATATTTTGCACAGTTTATTTGTTTCTTTGAGTTAACGTCAAAAATGAACGAAAAAAATCGACGTGATCAGACGTGTGTTGTAGCAACAGATGGCTGTAATGACATTACACAAAGGACGCATATTATATTATAGGATCGACCTATAAGAATGTAAGTACATAAAAACGCGAAACGTGGAACGCATACATATAAGCATTGTGGGTCGATAAACCTACATGAAAAACGCGACTTTTATGTATTATTTATTTATTTTTACCAGTTTTTAAAATTACAAAACCAAGGGACGATTACGCGTAGTAGTAGTTCTGCTCTGAAAAAACATGAAGTTAGACGTCCTGGTGTACATTTGTTTATGAGAGGGGAGTGAAGAGAAAAAGAAAAGAGAAAGAGAAAGATAGAGAGAATTTAAAGATGGCTTTGAATATTGTGTACACCGTTATTCTCCGCATTCAACAATAAAAACTAGATTCTCGAGAGGGGGATTTATAATCTAATAAATAAATATATAATATTAAAACGCACAAGTATCAATTGTATCAATTTAAGTGTACTATTTAGATGAACTATATTATATTAGGTAGGTATATTTGAAGAAGAAAAACCACACATCACGCGGCCCTCATCCTAAATGGAAGTTATACACAACAATTCAACGTGAAAAAGCTGTGCATGTACCTATCTACTTGAAAATCAATGTTTGTTTGTTTAAAATTGTTTTAGGTTTGTCTCTGACACAAATTCTATAATTAGCTTTCTATCATTCTACTGAACAACCAACAGTTACATTTTTTATTTTATAAAATATGTCTACATGTTACTAGAAATTCATTATGATATAAACTAATTATATACATTTTCCTACAGTTGAAAAAAAGTAAAGGCAGTAATTATACTAAAAAAAAATATGAAATTCAAGGTATCCATATCATATTGAACCAAATTAGACTCGAAATCTTAACCAGATGCCAAGTATTTTATCTATACAGAATATTTTAATTAGATAGTTAAAACTTAAAGCATTGTCAACCATTTCTTAACCAGTTAAAAAATGTTTACATGTTTCCTAAACTAAAAAAATTACATTTACAATTTTGCTACTCGTATATTGCACAAATACCTTCTACATCTGCCAAAATATTACATATATTAATTCTTATATCAAACCTTGTTTTTAAGTATTTTTCAACTTGTAAATCCTAAATGGTCACAATATTTTACTATATTTACCTTGATGATTTTGAATTATTTACATTTACTTAAACAAAAATTAGTTTTCATCCGGTGCAGTTTACATAAAATATGTTATAGACCATAAAGAATTTTACTAAAAAAATATTTTATAGGTTAATTAGATATATTTATTTTGTTTGTATAAAGCAACTAAATAGATTCGGTAACATTGATGACGGAGAAAGATTATTTATCGTAAACGACACTTTAAGTAGATAACTTTTCAATAAATACAAAAAAGTTTTTAGGTTTTGTCATTTAACTTGTTTACTTTACTTTACTTTAAGAAAAACCATAAATATGTCTTATAACAAATATATGACTTTTTTAGTTGATTTTAACAATTAATCGTTCAAAATACTATTAAAATATGAGTTATTATATAAAAATACTAAACGTTTACAATAATACTGATTATTATTCATTTATAAGCTAACATTTATACATTTTACATTTCATTACAAATTTTGAAATAAAATCAATTTTAATATTATTGTACTTATAACAAAGAAACAAAGAATACTTTAAAATTCAAACATCTTCCACCTAACTATAAATATAATTATATTGCCTATTATATTTATTTTCCTGAGTATATTTGATGTTTTGTTTTTTAATATTTCTATTAAATTAATTTATTTTATTATTAGTAATAAAGTAGGTTGAACTAATTTTTATTGAAAATATTGCATTTAAAAATGGTATTATATATAAATAATTAAATGATATAAGTATCACAAAATACGTTTTTTGAATTATAACAAAATAATGACCATCACTATCCACAAAAAATTTGGCCAAATTTAACTTCACTCCAATATCAAATCATTTATAAAAAACAAAAGTTTAGAATCGGCTGAGTGGTACATGTCTAGAGATAACAATGGACACAATTAAACAACAAAGATTTTTAGCACAATCTAGTCTAAGGTGCATGGACACAATCAAAGCAACACTCGAAAAATGTGCACCAGCTTTAAATTTAGAAGAGAATTAAGTTAGAGAAAGATAGAACTTGGATATTCATATTTTAGTGTTTTAATCAAACAATTTTCTTATTTTGTTGTATTTTAAAAACGAATAACTGTTGACAAAAATTACAAAATATTAAATTATGTTGTTAAAAATGTTTAACCAATTATTTATAATGAAATTGTAAAATAAAATATATATGGATACATACTCCATCAACAACGACTCAGGATCGTATTTTAATGTATATCAAGATAATTTTCAATGGAGGAAAATATTATCATAATACTTGGAAATACATTATTCTCGGTTAAATCTTTATATTATTTTGTAACTACTTATTTATTTTAGTAACCTAATATCATATATTAAACAAATCAAACCTAAACATCACGTTATATTTTAAATGTACTTAAAATGTAATAACTAATGAGTAAAAACTAAGAAACTATTAAAGTAACACCGTAAATATAATATTTGAGATAAAAATTAAATTATAGATTAAAATATTATAATAATAAATTAATATTATTTTAACCATAGATCTTATAGGATCAATGATCTTATAGAATAATATAAATTTTTCATTTTCGTATTGATATAATCACTTTAAACAATTTTTTCTGGTTTTTATTTATTTTTTCTATTATTTGTGGTAAGTCATGCTATGGCCTAAAGAAGGGTACACTTAGAAAAACGCAATTTAAAAAATGATACCTTCTGCCAAAAAGGAACCACTGAACTAAATAATAATAATAATAATATACTGAAAATTAGTTTCAATATTAATATAGTGTTAAATGAAATATTTATAAAATAACTTTTAATTAATAATATATTTTAATTCAACATGGGTGAACACTGTTTATGAGTATCGTATACATAATTAGTTTATAAAAAGTATAACTAAACTATAATAATTTATAACTAAGTATATATAATTTAATTTTAGGAATAAATTTTTATAAAAAAACGTCCATTTTCTTAATTTATTGTTGGTAACCTGGAGCTTATTAATAATAGATTAGTTATTTACAATTTCGAATTAAAATACAGTTAAATCGCGATATAAGGAAGTTTGGTAAAACGAAAATCTCGGTATAACGAATGAAACTATCGTTCCCTTGAAAATATGTTGATATATAATACAAATAGCTATACGAACTTACGGTATTACAAACTTTTTCTTAGTCTCTTAAATTCATCATACCACGAGTTGATTGTATTATTTGTATAAGTCTACACAGTTATACATAACCTAATGCATCACAATATAAGATAAAATGATAAATATTATCAAATAACTATTTATAAGCTATTTAGTGGTAAATTTTCTAATTATCAATAGTGTGTTATAGACCTAAGGAAAAGGAGGAACTTAAAATACAGTGACCTCAATCATGAGATTCGAAAACATGTGATCTATATAGATCCTTTCTCTACCACCATTTGCAGGTGATGCAGTCAAATTTATCCGTGATGAACACGATTTATGTTTTTAGCATAATGAATAGATGATATTCTCAAGCATTTATGACAGTGTTGATATTGCAGAATGACGTTTGACGTGTATGAAATAACTAAATTCTTCGAAGGAATTCTACCGAGAACCTATTATGCCACGACAGCTATTATTATTTATTTTTAATCAAATAATACATTTTAACAAAATATATAACATCTGTGTAATTTTTGATGTGACTACTGTCTTTGCACCTGGGAAAAATTTTCTAAGTAGAGAAATAATCTATGTTATGTATTGGGTGATTTATTTATAATAGTAATTATAAAACTGATTTTTAATTTCCTTTTTTTTTTAAATTATTAACTAGTATTTAGTTGGCTATACATATTTAACGTAAATATAAATGTGTCAATATTTCGAAAATTTATCTCTATGTTACCCGAATGTTTATTAAATTAACTATAGGTACTCATCTAAAATTCAATTTTTGTATACCAAAATACTAATAAAATTATTTTGCTTAGGTATATGTAATTAAAAATGATAAGCATTTTTTTTTTGTCAGTTGTGAAATGACTTACAATTAATTATACAAAATTATTTAATAATTGAAAATATATATTTTCAAAAACTTTAATTCTATTATTCGACATGAAAATATTTACTATAAAATAGTTTCATTAAACATTTTACACTACCAGAGAATAACGTTAATATCAATAGAATTTTTTTTACGTAAAAATAAAATTAATAATATTTAGATGAGCTGAGATTACTTTTCGCCACTTTTAAACTCTCGACATCGTCTGTAGGTTTTATTCTCATGGACTGTTTTTATTCAATAAATCCTCAACGTGGATAACCCGCAAGTTTCAGAATATTATGCTCAGGGCCGTGGTAAAAGTTTGCACGTGGTGCTCCCTGCATTACGATATACTCCATTAGGATTTACCGCTAACGAATCTTACCACCACTGAACACGATAAACTGTACGTGTTCAATATCAGAATTGAACAGATAAAATAGTAACGATATGTTCATACGACCTTGCCGGGAGAATGTGATAGATTTTCTGTAAGCTACTAAATAATATGTCTCAGAGATTAAATGCGTGAAATATATGAGATCATGTTCTCAATAAACGAGTTTCACGAGAGTCCATAGTAAAAGTCGTTCATATTGCAGTTTCTTACGATAAGAGAGCGGTGGGCGTAGATTTAGAAGAAAAATCACCAAAACCGAAGTTATATTGATAGCGTAACGGTTTTAAACTTCCCTAATAATAATAATGATAATAATAATAAATGGCAAGTGGTTAGTTGATAGATTGTAGAGTTCCGACGTGGATTTATCGGTTTAAGATGTACGGTCTATTGAGATGTAAAATATCACACTATTTACGAGTATACTGAAAAACTGTATAATAAAGATGAAAAAGAGAATTTGTGAGATTTAAAGGTACAACATGACAGAGAGAAATGCTTCACAAGTCTAGTGTTTGTACTGGGAAAATTGATATCATTATAATGTATTATTATCACTATTTGTTACATTAAATGGATGCCTCAAAAGATTACGTACAATTGATAATGGATCTTATTACCTAATGAATTCGTATAACGCGTTCATTACATCATAATAATCATTAGACGGTCGATTACCGTGTACGAGAATGAGAATGAATAGACACAAAAAATACGATTAAAATAAATGATTGTTTGAATTAGCTTTTAAATAATGTGTTTTATTTTTGTGTCTGTTATCACATTTAGGAGCAAAAATAATCTTCAAATGTTCAACTTTGAGGTTGTTTTCTGGAAACAAATTTAATCTAATCGAACAGTTAGTACTTTTTTATGGATTCGAAATGAAGGTGAAAAGATTTTTTTTATTTTATTTAAAATGAATAACTGTTAACTTACATTTTTTATCAAATATTTATATTATAATTTTCTAAACTAATACAATAATTATAAACGAAAAGATTAAAACGGTTATTTTTAAGCTATTTATATAGACATATTAAATTAATTTATCCTTTCTTTTTCATTTTCCTATTTTAATTTTTTGTTTTGTGTAAAACTTATTTTTCCAATAAGTAATTCCTACAAACAACTTAAAATATCAAAAAAACATTTACTCCGTTTTTTTATATAAATTTATGAAGTATTAAAAAAAAATTATTATTTTAGTTATTATTTTTTTAATATTATTTGTAGAGAATTGCAAACTTTCGCTAACCAAATGTCTGTTCTCATAATAATTTTCCATATGTAATAATTTATCGTTAAATTTAAATTAAACAATCATTACAGAGGCCTATTCAATGACAAGGTATACTTGGGAACTTTTATACAGTAGAGTAACTTAACTTATAAATTATTCGCTGAATTTAAAATGTATTTGTTCGCAAGGCGAATTTACAAGACTGCAAAATAAAATTTATAAAAACACATAGATTATTAATTCATCGAACAGCTAAAAACCTAAATTGGAATATTTTTTATTATAAATAATAAAATAATAATTATATTGTTATAATAATATTTAATTTATTATAAATAAAATATATTTTTTAATTTTATCATATTTATATGATTTTAATTAGTTTTTTTTTCATGGTTTGATAAAACTTTAGCATTGTATTCTACTATAATTGTGGTTATATATTTTTAATTTGGAGAATTAGAGATGAGAGTTTATAGCTACGTAACTTAATTAATAAACGTGTATTCTGTCTGTTTATATGTTTGTTCGATTGTTTTTTTTATGTTAATAATTTAATGAATTTATATTTTATTTATTATTTTATGATATGTATTTCATGAATAAAATAATACTATTTAACACAGATTATTTATAGAACAAAAATACACTTTTTTTAAATGTTTAACATGGTTGTATAAAACTGAACCAACGAGTAAAAAATAAAAAAATAAAATTACTTAATTTTATTAAAAAATTACTTAATCATTTAAAATTGTTTTTTTTTCTTTATTTGAAATATACAACCTAAACATAGGAGCACAATAAGTATATATGATAAGAGTAAGAACACATATCGTGTTAAGTGTTAATTAAATAAACAAGTTTAACAATTAATAAAAAATACAAATATTTATATGAAACTCTTGATGTGAGAAGCCATCCATTAATGACACACACTGATGATTACTATTTTTTTTTTAATTATTATAAAGGGGGTAAAGAAGGTCACGGCACCAATTACGTTTGAGACGTCTAGGCGGATTACTAGGAATTGAAGGAGCTGCAAGATTGCGTATTAATGGGTAATGGTTGGAAGACAGACGACAATGAAACCGTTTGTAGTGAGCTTTAGCTTCTTCTTGGACTGATTTCATTTTTAGGTCAGAATGAATAGTGTCGTTCGAGACGTAAGGTGGAGCATTTAATAGTTTTCTGAGAGCTAGATTTTGAAAAGTTTGTATTTTATTCAAATTAGATTTTATTGCATTACCCCAAAGTTGAATCCCGTATGTCCAGACTGGCTTGATTAGTGATTTGTAGATTAGTAGTTTTGTGTTGATGTCAGTGTGTAAGTTATTGTTAAGGAATGTTTTAAGTAATCGAAAACGAGAATTTAAGATTTAGACACTTAGATTTAGTATGCTGGGCCCAGGTTAACCTACGATCAAGAGTTAAGCCTAGATATTTGACTGTTTGAATGTTAGGAATTTGGGTGCCATATATGGAGACAGCTGGACAAGACAGGAGTTTGATGGTAAATGTGGTATGAGTGGATTTTGATTGATTAATTTTAAGTCTTGTATACCAGTCTTCCATAGACATAAGTGGTTTTGCAGATGATTAGAAGCTGTAGTGGGGTCAGAACATATGGAGATAATTACCTTGTCATCAGCGTAATCGGCGACTAGAGTATGTGGCGTAGTAGGTTGATCTGAAGCAAAATTATTTTAGAGCAGAAGGGAAAGAATACCCCCTTGAGGGACACCAGCAGAGATTTTGGATATACTCGAATGAGCATCACCAACACGAGTGCTATATTGTCTTTCGGAGTGGTAAGATTTGATAACTAAAAAGTAGACTGGATGTAGAAATTTTTTAAGTTTGAATAAAAGTTCATCATGCTAAACCCTATCAAACGCCTGTGAGATATCTATAAAAGAACATTTTAAATTGTTACTACAATAGCTTGTTATAGAAACAAATTTAAATCTTAAAAAATGTGAGCAAGTAGGTACCTACTGTTCCGCTGTATAGTAGGTATCAAATGAGACACTGTACAAAGGATGTGTTAAATTTAAATCTTATGTATGCAAAAAGCTAGAAAAAACTATTTAGACAATGACGGTTTTTCAACCTAAATCACTAAGTATATTATCATGATATATTTTTATTAGTTAATGTAATTTATTAATTATCTAATTAATTTATTTATTAATATTACGGTAAAATAATTTTTTTTTTTTTTAATTGCATTTATATATCTATTCATATTTAATAATTATAATAATAAATGTTTTTATATTATATCGTATTATATTATTGTTATTAACTTTAACTTTTGAACTAAGAAACATAGTATTGAATTTTCGTATCTTAGATATAAAAATCAAAAATATGTAGTTTATACACATATACATAAAAACACAAATAATTATCAATTTATGCCCCATCCAGCATTAAAAAAAGAAATTAAAACAACTTTGGCAAAATTCAGTCAATTAAATAATGTATTTGTTTTTTAGTTTTAATAAAATATTTTGAATTAATTAAATATTTGCGTGGAAATACCGTATACTAGCTGTTAAGACAATATTTGCGAATATATGATCGCATGATGAGGTAGAAAGTAGGGAAATACAAACATATAATGTAATATATGGGAGAGATAATAAGTTATGCTAACATGTACTTCACAAGTATGAGATGTAGTAAGTTGATAATTATCTGACTATATATTACTAGGTTTAATAATAACGTTGATATTTGCATATCAAAGAAAATTAATAAATATAATTATGATAATATTACTAAGTTATTAGTATTTATTTAATTAGTTAACGCCAGACGGTAATTACTATTAACTTTGATTTTTTTTTTTTTGCGTAATTTATATAAATATATATATATACCTACAGTAGGTGTATAATATGACACTCTAACAGATAGGTAGTTATAATAATAATCAAAAGAAGAAGAAAACACAGTTATACGCGACGATAAAAGTTAGTGCAAATGTAGAAAATAAAACTGAGGTAGGAAATAATGCAAGATGATTAGTAGTATTTTAAATGAAAAATAAAGTTAAAATATGTTAAGGAGGCAACACATTCTATGTGAAGGTTGGTTGTGGTTGTAGTTTGCACGGTAGAAGGGTGGTATATAATGAGTGGTGTTTTTTTATATAAATGGGAACACGAAAAGATATAGAATATCATAGAAGATCATGGGCATCGTTTAGTAAAGATAATATAAAATAAATACCTACATCAAAATGACGAGCGACAAAAGTAGATATTTAAGAACTAATAGAAGAGTATTCATGAAAAGAGTGAGTAATATTGAAAATAAAAAAAGCGTAAGAAAAGGACCAATTTATAACCCTCTCACACGAAGCTGATCCTTGGCAAAATATGATTGCCATCCATCTATATGGTATTCCAAAACAGTGCAGAATAAAAAAAAAAGAGCGAAGACAGGAGATGAATATAAAAAGTCTATTATTGTACTTTAAAAAGCCCAGTACTTTTATAAGTCTACTATTTATAGTATTATAATAACGTTACTTAGTTTTATTCGCTTTTTCTAATTATTTAATATTTTTTTAACCTAGATTTAATTTCGAATTCTTGTCTACACTTCAATCTTTTGCTATGTATAATACATTTAATGTATTACGTGTATGTGTGCATACTTTACATAAACGTGTGTGTTTTAAGCCTTATAGCTAATATAAATATTTAGTCGATAATATTTTAGTCTATTAATTTTTATTTTTTGGAAACGATATTTTACAAACCACGAATTTTACAAAACTGTGTTATCTTACTGATCAAGTACCTATTAATGGATTCTCAAATATTCTCATGATATTACCATTAATGTCAAAAAATGTATAATCATAAATTATAACTATATATTAGCTACATCATTGATGTCCAATAATAATACTCTTTGATTTAATTCTTTATGTATCTTTAAATATTTTATATTTTTAGTTCATGATTATTTCTGAGTACATTGCAAATTTTTCTGTAACTAAATTTCCTATTAAATGACATATTAATTTTTCAGTAATGTATAGGGTCATCTGATAAGAGCATATTTCGGGTTTCTAGATGCTTTATCATACGAAAATAAAAGTCGTAGCAATGTAGGTTAAATTATTTTTATATTAACGTTTTCTATAAAATTATTAACTATTTAGATAGGTAATGTAGAATATTTTGTTTTCCGGAATGTATCAAAAAATAATAGAATATTTACAAAATATGTAAAATTATACTCAAATATACAAAAATATGTAAAAAGAAAAAACGGGCTTATTTCAATATTAGAACCTAAAACCTAAATCATACATATTTTTACTCATATTAAAACTATGTAATTGCAATGAAATCTGTTCCTTAATAATAAATAATAATATTATTGTACATTGCATTATGTACTTACTATGGAATATGTATAAACTATTCACTTAACAATAGAATACTCTTTGTCCTGATCATAACTAGTTCTGGATGTCAGGATATATATACAATATAAACAAAATGTACTTATTCCATCATGTGTGTGTGTGTTTGTGTGTACAGCAACGTACTTGTCATATTACGAACATCACTTATAATATTTTAACGTTAACGAAGATAACATTATTATATTCGTTTTGTATTGTAGCGCAGCAAACACAAAGCTTATATTATGTAGTTGGAGAATCCAGTTTAATATTTATAATATGTCAACAGTAGAATTATTTCTGTATATTTTTAATTATTTATACGTATAGTACCTAATTATATTATACCGGTTGATTGTTTCATTACAAACTATTTATTGTTTCAAACAACTATTAAAAATATTTCTTTGTCCAAATAAGTAAGTAATAAAAAACAACAAAAAATTCGATAAGATTAGATTTTTGACTATTTGTTATTATTATAATTAAAGTTTTATTATACTATTTTATGCGATAACACATTTTTAACTTCATATTCCTAACTAAAGTATTACTCGGAGTATTTTAAAATTTATTATAAAATTAAATTTCAAACAAATAGTTTATGAGTTGTAGATAGAGTGCCTAATAAGCTTCATATTTATTATTTATAGGTATTTAAAGTTAAGATTTGCGATGTGGCGTGGCACAGAAGTACCACACAAAATATTAATATACTTATCAATAATTTGAATGTATCCAACTCATAAACTACTTGTTTAAAACTTGATTTTTACATATCATTTGCAAAAAAATAAAAACTTAAATAAAAAAAAAACGTTGAAAAATATTAAAAAAATATATATATTTTTTTTTTTTTGAAAATACGTATTTTATTATTATTTAAAATAATCTGAAAGAAATATTTTCACAAACGTTAATTGTTTTTTTACGTAATGAGCGATTTATGATAAAAGAATCACCTCATATAATTATTATTATGTAACATATAAACAATTAATGTATACAGAATGATTCGTTCACCAAGCTCCACTATATTTTTTCTTTTGATAATTAATTATTCAAATTATAATTGTTAGAATTTTTATAAATACTAATGACAATAATACATTTTCAATTATACTTCGATATTTTATACCGTTTCAGAAGTATTTAGTGACGATTATAACCTTTTTTACTACAAATTATTTAGTAGACGATTTTTTTTTATATTGATTTATTTGTTGGTAAATCAATAAATCAGCCTGTATATCTAATTTAAAAAATACTGAATTGCCATTTAGTACGATTGGTACGAACTAAACGCAAATTTTTTCAATTTTTATGAGACATTTAAGTTGACCTCTATTATTTTTACAAGTTAAGTCACGGAAAAAATCAATAAAATTAGTACTTTATTAAATCGGTCTGTGAAAAATATACCGCTGTAGTATATTATTATGATGTTTCTATAACTTTCTTCGTAGATAGATTCGATTAAAAATTCATAAATGATATGATTATTTGTTAAAAATTAGATAGTATTATTGTAAGTATAATTGTTGGCCCTGGAAAACCACCACAAGTATGCTTTGTTTAAAAGTTATTGACTATTATAGTTGTGCGAAAAGCCGCTAAATTAGGGTACAGCGTAATTTACATAAATTCAAAAATGTCATTTTAAAATAGAACTTTGGAACGAATAGTAATTTAATGTTATTGACAAAACTCTTAGTCAATTACTACAAGTACAGTGTCACGATCGAAAAATTAACATACCTGCTACTCAAGGTCGAGATAGTCGACTTTTTGGGTAGTAGAAAATTCGGAAACGGTGTGCATATAATACCATAGTCGTGTTTTATGTGAGTTTGGCGGTGGTCCTATACTTAATCTACTGGGTAAATCTCAGTAGTGCTTTATTATGAGCAACATTAATTTTAGTTGACCTAGTTTTTGTGCGTGTTCTTTTTCTTGATTTTTTGTTTTATATAAAATAATATGTATAAACGCATACAAAAGGACAGTGTATTTTTCTTTCTCTCTTTTATGAACATTCATAGATTTTTAAAATGTTAATAGGTCTGTTTTCTTTCAGTTGTGAGAGTGAAGACGCGTATAAAAAAAATGCCACAGGAGACCACTGGAATAACATCACTAGCTAGTAGCTATATACATATTATATATTATATATAGTACGTATATAGTTGGATATAAATTTATACGTATACATCTGCGATTTCGATTCACTTTTTTTTATTCTTTCAAAATACATCCGAGTTTTACCCTCCTACAACGTTCAGATTAAACATTATTTTTCGCTTCCATTCGGTTGTCGACCAATGTGGTATGTGTAATACATTTTGTATATATACATTTAAACGAACACAAAAACAACACAGTAATGGCCCAGAACGTCATACTCTTGCTCCAGAAGTTGGAACTCTTTTATACGATTATTTTCAACCCCTTCCCTCCTTTAGTGAACCCAGTGTAGGTACAATATTAATATATTATAATGGTGACTTTTTTTGTCAATGCTTAAGTGGTACGAAAGGTCACTGGGCATTTTGAAACTTTTCAAATCAAATTTTTATGCGCATATACATAATATATTATTTAGAACAGTAGACATCGGATGTATTTATTATATAGCACTTATTGTCGGTGCATATAAATTCATTAAAACTACGTGAAACAAATTAGGTAGATAATTTTTCTAATAGAAAAAATTAAAATAAATTTTTTATTTTTAATAACACTAATATTTTATTTCTATTATCTAATATTATATTATTCGCAAAGTAAAATATTTGGAGGTATTCATTTTATTTTTTTATCAAAAAATAATTTATGTTTATTAAATAACCAATAAACATAATCATAATGATAACTAAATGGTACTGTAGACAAATTATGAAATAATGTTCAGTGAAAAAATATACAAGTCAGAATAAAGTAAAATATGATTTTTATAATTTTTAATTAAAACATTCTACGAATAAGTGCATGTACTCTACGTACTTCACTTGAAAAATCCTCGACATTTTAAATAAACTTGTATGATACGATTTTATTTTATTAACAATAATATTTTCGTGAGCCACACATAATCGAAAATAATAGGTATGCACAAATACAATTTTGTAATAGATTTTATATTTTAAATCACGGATCTATTTCACAAACTTGACTTACAAAAGGCATAACTATATTATTAGTTGAGTAATTATATTTATTATGAACTGACTATTTAAATTTAAATTCAATACATAGAGTATGTGTGTGTTTTTTTCTTTTTACTTAATTTAATTCAAGACATTTTGCATTAAAATAATGTCATACTACTAAACATTTTATTCAAATATAATTTTTTCAACCAAAAATACAATTGGTTATATATATTTTACAACAACTTGGGTTTTAATTGTAGTTAAAAATGTATCTTTTGATAGTAGAATAATATAATATAGTATATACACTGCTGTTGTTTTTATTTTTCATTTACACGCAGTTTATTAAATCGATATATTATATATTTTATCGTGATACAACACATTTATGTAGAAATAAAATAGGATTAAAAATCTTGATTGTATGTACAACACAATAAAATAAAAAAACAATTTAATAAAAAATAGGTATAGTCGGTGAACTTTAGTTTTTCTGTACAAGAATATATAATGTAACCGCGTGTCGGTTTAATACATTTATACACAAAAAAGGTTATCGAACTCAAGTAATGTGCTTTTATGTTTAAATATTATTGTTTTCGAGTTTTTTTATTGATATTAAAGTTTTAATCAAATTCTCATCATAAATCGTTATAAAAATATTTATAATGAAAAATAGTATAATTATTATTCTTCAACTCTTGTTTTCGTTTATCGATTTCTTAAATGTGCTTTTTTCATTGATATCAGAAACAAAGACAAAAATATGAAAAACCAGACACAAAGAAATCTTAAATGGCATAGAATAAATGAAATTATTTTTTTAAAAACAAACAGTAACAGCATGTAGTTCCTTTTAACTTTTCATTTTAATGAATAAAGTTTGTCGTCGTTATTAACAGCCATTGAATCAATAAATAATATTTACGTTTAAGATTTCATCAACGTATACCAAACACGAGACTTTCAATGCATTTAATGTATAATGATATAATATATAATTTTACGCCTACGCAATATTATATTATTATCTCTAAGAGATCATACCTATAATATATTATTATGATAATTTTATTTAAACAATAATACGCACAATTTACATATGTGCGTATTATTTTACATTATACGGTCGCTATGGTAATCTTTCAACGTAATAAAACGCGCCTTGCACTCGCATCTCTAAATGTTCTAAATGTAGCTAGCTACCCATCGGCTTGATTACCATACTTGTTAAATATTTAAATACTTATTTTGTTATTTTATATTTCAAAATATAAAATATTAAAAATTGCCTAATAATATTATACTTTCATGTTAATTTTTTTAGGATTTTATTTGTTAAATTAGTATCCACTCAACTAAAAAGATATTTTTTAACATTATAATTATCAAGTATATATTTATATAATACACATATACCTAAGATGTTTATTTTTGTGTATAAACAAATATTAAGCATATTCTTACATTTTATCTACACATAATGAATATCTGAGTGCACATGGCTCGAGCACAGTTGACTATGTTAAGAGATATGATGTTATTCCATTTCTACTATATTCATGTAACAATGTGAATTATACTCAATAATTTATGGAATTCATGTTATCAGCCAATAAATTGATACCACATATTACAGTAAAGTTATTTAAATTCCAATTCAATAAACATTACAGCGTTTACCAATACCCCATGTACAACAATCTTAACCAATATCAAACATAATATACCAAGCCCAAATATCCAAAACTTCTAAAATTGTCGTACTTACGTATTACGCGAACAAGTCCTATGCAACATGGTGATAGTGAAATAGTGCCTTTGTGTAATTTAAACGATATAAACTTATGCCAGAACAACTCGAAACCTAAGTCACAGAGATTTTCAGTCACACACCTCGCATGTGCACATGTTTGAGTAATGTCATACGTTTCTAACGAACATATGAATTTTAAATAGCTTATATAATATTAAAATCGCTAAAATGGTTTTTATTATAATAACTATTATGCATGTAATTGGTTAAAATTATTTTAATTTGGTTCCAAGGACTGTTTTTGTAAACCATTAACATTAATCTTTTCATTCTTGAGACGTTTGTGAAAATTAAAAATTGTTCAGTACCAATATCCCAGTAAACATAAGTGTATAACACGTTTCCGCCAAAAGTGTAACTTTCCGCCGAATGAAATTTTGACATTTGACCAATAAAATATCAAATTTCATTTATACAAGTATTGGTGGAAAAGTGCAAAGTACACTTTTAATAAGAATAGGAAATAGTCGAATTGTCAATTGGTGAAAATAGGATTAGTGGTAATGGAAATTAATGGAAATGGGAAAGGTAAATTTTTATTGAAAACGTATATTACCTTTCCCCACAGCGATCATACTAAGATGCAATCAAGCAAACTTAAACAGTGCGGTGCAATTACACAAAGCATAATCGAATTATGCGATTCAACACAAATAGTCTAAGAATTATAAATAATATAAGATTTCAGTTTATAAATCATTTTATAAATAAATTGCGAGTTATGTAATTTTACGAACTCAACACATTAGTGGTTTGTATAGAGAGGTTAGGGGTTCAACTAGCCTTGAAATGTATGATTTGTACATTGATTTTTATTGTATAATTAATTGAAATTTGAGAATGGAAATTTTTTTTAACCACCCCCCCACCCCCCTCACCATTGAAATTAATTTCAATACACGCCACTGCTACACATACTATACTTATAAATATATTTTAAATTTGATTTCGGATAACAAAAATAACATACAATAAAAATGGAAGATACAAAAAAAAAATCTAAAAAACCACCTTTTTTAAAAAATATTTCCTTTTATTGGATTATTTAAATTTAAATATGATTAGTTTTAATATAATAATTTATTATTATGTAATTTTAATTTCAATTAAAGCTTCCCAAATGGATATTACGCAAAAAACCCAATTTTAATACATAATTACATGCCTAGTTGGTTTATGTTATTAGCTAACTCATTACTCATATGAAAATAATTGATATTTCTAAATAATTAATTTATTAAGTTTTTAAACAATGAAAATATACGAATTACTAAATATTTTTTTTTTATAAATTCTGAGTACAATCCACAAATTTTTTTTCACAATATTATATTCAGTTATAAGTATAAAATAATAAATAATATTTAGTTTAGTTTATTTTACTTTATTTTTGGATTTTATTTTTTAACATCCTGCAGAATTTATTCAGGTATTTTGATTTATTTACAAAGTAATGTGGCATTTTAAAATGTATTTTATAGTATAATTTATTAATTTACAACCATTTCAATTTGGAAACATATGCTCTACATGTTTGAAATATTTTTATGACATAAAATATTATTTCTATAAAAAACACTGTTTAGAAATAAAATTATAGACTCCCAATTCTCGTTCAGAATCTTTAAACTTCAAATATTAAGTTATAGATACTATCGTAATAAATTGAATAGCATATATGTATATAATGGCATTATATTATTTCAAACATTTTATATTAATATGTATATATTTTCTATATTATCAAATATCTTAAACAGTTATACCACCTAAGTGTTTTTTACAGTGATACACTATATAACTATTTTCTAATTAAATGTAGAAAATTAATACTTTAATTGATATAATATTTCAGATTACTCTCTTCTATTACATATTGCAATTTAACTTTATCTCAAATTTCTTTACTAATTTTTATTTACATTTAATTCAATAATTAATATTATTAAATTTTCCTTTTAGGTACCTACTTGTATCCTTATTAAAACATTTAAAATATTTAAAGAAAATTTAGTTCCATTCAAAAATGCTATAAATATTGGTGTTATGTAAACTATAATCAAACTCAATTGCTAATTTTAATTTAATTTTCGGATAACTGTTATTTTAAGTGTGACCTGGCGACATTAACCACGTTATTTTATTTTATATTTCATTATTTTAAATCTCATTAATCGTATACTCTTATATATAATTAGGCACATATAAAATGTGGATACTCGAGTTGTTTTTAATTTATATGTCAGTAACAGTTGTTCACATGTGAAAATTTATAAAATCTATTCATATATTTTCATTAATTGCCATTCCGATTTATTCGAACAAATATAAAAACAATGTAATACCTAGGTGTATATAATAACCAACAGTAATTTATTCTATAATGTATATATTACTAATTTATGAAAGTGATATAGTTATAAAGGTACCTACCTTGATAAATTATATTGGGCACGACGCCTTTCCGGGTGTCGTACAGACTGTGGACGACATCCAATGTGATTCCTTCTTCGGATGGATCGTTGTAATCTCCACCGTTATCGAACTGAAAACCTTTGGTCGTCTCGAATTCAAAATCGATGTCTGATTGCGTCCCCTCGTCCTGCCCTTTGTGATCGTGTCTAATTTTTCGTGTCCCGTATTGCCGGCCGCCTGAACACAGGGCCACCAGCAACACGATACCACAACACACCCACTGTACCGGAGTGATTGTCATAGTTGTTTGATATAATCAATTTTAGTCAGTTTTTTTCCATTTATTTGTAGTCCGTCTCGAATTTGATACTCTCGTGACGTGATTTATTGTCTTCGTCGTCTTCGGTGTCCATGCTCTGTACAACACGTGTAAACAAATCGATTTATAATTACGTATTTAGAGTTGTAGTTGTTTTCCTTTTTTTACATATATATTTGTATTAATTAAAAACACAGCGCGTATTCATGGAAAAATCAACCAAGTAGCAAACACACGAGTATAACATGCATAATATTTTGGTTCAAAGAAATCATAATTTTACATTTAATTAATTAGCAAAAATAACTTCAAAAGTATATGTGACACTAATAAATTTATACCGTGCACTCATAAGTATTATCATACATGAATTAATTTAATATTAATACAATTTAAAAAGTCTAAAACTTAAAGAATAATACACTTTTTAAAATTTGTCAAATATAAAATTACTGAACTGTCAACTGTTTCAATAAATAAATGAAAAACTAAATTAAATAATAACATTTTTTTAAGCCCCGTGGTGTAATATACCCGTAGTAATATAATTAAATAATCATACATTAGTTGCCACATATCTTGTTTAAATTAAGAATAACTTTACGACTTATCTAAAATCCGATTTCATGGAATTTAGTCGTAATTTTCTTAGAAATCTTGTATAATAATAGTGTATATATTATATAATATATCGTATATTATTATCATATTTTATTATCGTGATACATGAAGCGTTATTAAATATAATATTATAGTTAACATTTCATATTTATTTTTTTATTTTTTTATTATTATCTTTATAAAACTGAGAAGATATATTTATTTTTTAATTGTATGTGTAGTTTTATATTTATTATTTAAAACCTTTTTTAGAACAGTGTTTTACATCAAAAAGGTTTTCTATAACATACGTCCATAAATATATAAAAATATAAAACTGATCTTCAGTATAATATTTTTCAATAGTTTCCATAAGTATAAAAAACTATCATCAACTTGTAAAAGTGCTCCAAAAGTTTCATGTTTGGTATCAAACCGTAATAACTATACGTACCTAATGGCTAGAGTGAAGTGATGAGTGCCCAACACCTTAGTCACTTCTATAAAAATGTTAAATTAAAATCCATATAAACATAATTATTTTAAAACCTGTGTTAAATATTTTTTTTTTTAGCTGGTTCATTATGAATCAAGGTTATTAGATTATATTTTATAATTAAACTAAAAAACTGTTGAACGTTAAATAATATTAAAAAGAAAATGTCTCTTAAAATAGCAACATAATAATATGAATATATTACAAAAAATAAATTTTATTATTTTATTTTATCATATAAGTATACTGCGTGTTTCTATTATAATAATTTATTCAAAATGTTTACAATAAAGTAATAATAGGTACATTACATATTATATTATCGTATGATCGATTTATATTTTATTCGTTACGCTACACATGCAAACATCGAAATTGCATATACAATGCGCCGTATTACAATCTACTGTTGAATCAAAATTATGGAAGTTGTGAAACTGCAATTGTGTGAACCATTAAAATGTAATTATAAAACATTATGGTTATTCTTTAATGTGTAATTCTTTATGCGTACGTACCGGTGGTAGTGAAATTTAATTTGTTGTGTTCGTGAATAGAATAAAGTCAGGGTTAAAACAACAAAAATTAATAATAATAATTATAATAATATGCTTAAACCAAAAAGATCGTCTTTATTACCAACAAAACTTCCCGGGCCAATTAAACTTGCATGCGACTAGTTAAGCTTTTAAAATAAAAACATGAACCCAGTTCATTGTTTTTTGAAAATATTATATAATTGTTATTGATAGTCTTAAATTATATTTAATTCATAATAATACCATGAGTTATAAAAATTAAATGGACTTAATAATTATTTATCGTACTCCTCAAACTAGTACAATACATTTTTCTCGCCGGTTTTGATAATATAAATCAGCGTTTTTCAACCTGTGGTACGTGTACCTCTGGGGGTACGTAAGAAGGTATGAAGGGGTACGTGAAAAAAAAAGCGTTAAGAAACGCTGGTGTAAATGAATATGTTACATTTTTAAATTGCATCAAATTTAATTATTCATTATAAAGTGTAATAATATATTTTATTTCATTTCCAAAAACAATTTTAGTCTAGAGATTACCAATTTATATAGTTGATTCTTCTGTTTAAATTAAAAACGGTTTTTATATATTTTATCCAATTATGTTATTTGAGTGTAATACTAATGTATTTTAACCAAATGTGATATTTAAACAATGTGGAAAATGTAAAATAAATGTAGCTATAATATCATATCAAGTTATGGAAGTATGCTTAACATTACGCCCCAGCATCGTTATATAATGAAATAAAATCAGTTTTCAAGAATATATTTTCAGTGAATAGATGAAACCATGTAGATAACGAGATGCGTTATAAAGGGTGTGATGCGAATAGACAACTAAGAAATGAATACACTCAAAATGCTTTGAACGTACACGATACGTCAGAAATAATAACACGGTGGCAGTGGAAAGAATCAAACTATGATGGGTGCTTAATGGAGAAACTAATATATCTTTATAGACAGAGGTCAAAATAAAATTATAAGGTAAAAGCTTACATAAATTTCCATTTGAATGTGCGTTACAATTTTCAAAATCAGATTGTGTACAGTACAATATACAGTATTATTATTTTCCCGATTTGTTGCACTACCCGTTTGCCTGTATAATATATTTTAAGGACCAAAAATAACACATTAACTATAGAAGGTGATTTATAGAGCATACCCAAACTAACCTTCATTTTATACCTTAAGTTTTCTAGAAGTCTAAAACCCAGAATTTTAAAATAGCTACTTAAATTCTTCATGGAATTAATTATATTTATCCTACAGTGATATAAATTTCTAAACGAGTTCCATCCATTTTTACAGTTAATTATGAATCGAATAATTATTTTAATTGACTTACATAAATTATAAGTCAGGCTATTTTTGAACAATTTAACTTAATATACTATTAAAATAATATAATCGTTAATACTATTTAGTTTGTAAATCATATTGTATTCGATAATAAATATTAGTTTATAAGTATTTTATAATTTATGAAAATTGAATAAATATGATATATATCTATTAGACTAAAAAATATTATCACATATTATATTGTATATCTTAAATATATGTGTCACCACAAATTCTGTTTAATAAAAATCTATTTTTTGAGTGATTTTTTTTATACGTATTAAAAATTCGGTGATTACTGTTTAAGTGGAATGTTTCCGTTTAAAAATATGGTATGAAAAATACGCATGATTTTAATGCATTTTCTCAAAAATATCAATATTGTCATGTTATATTTTCGAGTGATTTATGAATTTTTATATTTTACAAACGTAAAAATAGATCTAAAATAAATACGATAATCTTAAACCATAAATTAGAGGTAATCTGTCAAACATAAAATTCTAATGAACAAAAAAAAGCAAAAATCTACCAATTTAATTATTTAATTCATTTTACGAAATATTCATCATTCATGGTTGTAAAATTCATAAATACAATTTCTTAATGTTTCTATACAGAATAAAAATAACCAAAAATTGTAAATTATAACTTTTCGAATTCAGACTGGGGCGAAAATCTATAAGCAAAACAAAAGATTTTATTTGTATTTTTTACTATCATTATCATAATTTTTCAGTAATAATGCTTTAATGTACTATTTTGAGAATGATTTCTAGCAAGCAATTGAATATAGGTAGTTGGTACTTTGTGAAGCTTAAAGAATTGTGTTTAGAAAATTGAAAGAAACATCCTAATGCCAGGATTATGTACCCAATACCAGTTTTTACAAAATTAATTTTATTAATATTTTATTGTAACTTAAAAATGAATAATCATACATACTTTTAATATCAAAAAAATATTATCATTTCCTAAAGATGTGTATAATTTTTAAAATATTCTGGCTCTTTTTAAGTTATTTAGAGACATTTCAAATTTGAAATTTGATTTTAATCACATTTTTATATTGAAAATGTAATACAAGTTTAATCATAAATTGTTCATATAGCAATTACAAATATCAAAAATATAGTTACAAATTTATTTATTTATTTATTTATTTATTTATTTTAATTAACGTTTCAATTTTTAAATTTTGGTATCATTTACACAAATTACATCAATTTAAAAATTATTTGATAATCAAACATTTAAAAAATTTTCAACTTTAATATCTAAGCTCAAAACTGAAATATTTAAATAAGTTTTATTACTAGAATTCAAAATAAATTAAGCTTTAGGCAACATACATTTTTTTAAAGCGTTTTAAGTTAAATTTTTTACATCATTGAATATTCAAATATATGATACTAAATACTCTATTAACAATTTTTTTTATTCAAATATATTATAATACCTACACAAATTTTAATCTTAGAAATAAGTGACATTTTACTGGTCATTATTACTTAAATTACTAGTTTCCTTTACACAATGATATTTTAAAAATATTTTGATTAATTTCAAGTTATAAATACTACGAATTTTTTTTAACCGCCATTAAATAAATGCATGAGGAGTTTTGTATTAAAATAATATATATGGTCGTTAGTATAATATGATATTAATTTATTTAACGTTTTAATAAAAATAATATCGTATGTTAACTATGTTAACAGAATCTATTTATGCCACAGATTAATAACGTTGTATTTGATTGATATAATATTACCTATAGTATATTGAATAATTTTTTTTAATAAAAAAATAGAAAAAATATCATCTATTGTAACAAATTTTTATCGTCTATATAACGTGAATCATACGTTAAATAGACAATTTAGTAAACAATAATTGATGATAAAGGCCATTTTATGTGTCAATATAGCTCATCTTTTGGTTAAAAAAATGCCAATTTTATAAAAATCTACACTAACAGATAAAATACATTATACATTTTAATGGTTTTATGTTGTTTCAGTATAAATAATAAACTATATATATAATATATTATTCAATATTTAATAATGACATTTGTATTCATTCCATTTAATTTATTCATATTAATATAATAAATACAAAAATAGAATATAATACATACATTATTTAATTATTTTTTTATACCTTAAATTCATAAAAAGTAAAAGCTCAACACGATAGAGTAACTGGTAGTGGAGCACTCGTTTTATTTCGCTGACATAAGAAAATAATAATGGATTTATTGATAAATATGTTGCTTTTATTGTTAATTCGCTATTAATAATAAATAACTCAATTCTAAAATTAGATAAGATAAAACTACAATTATATTTCTTCCATCTAACATTTATTTTTCAAAGTTTTCTAAATTTAAATTATAAATACACATGTGATAAATAGAAGCACTGCATGTCTGCATACAACTTTTTAAAAAAAATTTACTGTACGAAAATGTACTTATATAAAAATATATATTAGTATATTAATATTACATAAATAATTGTTAGGTAGTATATAATATTCTGGTTTTTCTCAGATAAAATTTAAATTTCTTTTATTGTATTATAAATTATTCAAAAACCAATCATTAATGCTTCCGATTACAATTTGCTTTTAACTACGTCAAACATAATAATTTATTAACTTTTAAAAATAATTCTATCTAATTTTCTTCTTAGGAACATTAGTAAAAATAATTCGTTATTGAACTATATAGGGTGTCCTATGAGGATTTACTATTTTAAAATGGCCAGCTAAAGGTATTTAAATTTTATCCTTCTCTCTACACTTTAAAATAGTAAATTCTCCTGGGGCAACAGTGGCGTATCCTGGTGGTGTATACAAAGGGGTTATTTGACTCGGAGGATGATAGGCTCCGTACATATAGCTGTACCTCCTTACTAAAATACTAAAATTCTTTCTTTTATTGTATTTTATAACATATGAAAATGTACTTCTACTTTTTACCTATGTTAATCTTTTTTTTATTTATTTAAATAACATCGACAATTATGGCAGTTAGTTTAAAAGTTTTATTTATACATTTATATTCTATTATTTACAATATGCTTGAGTTGTATTAAAGTCAATTTTAGATTAAATTGCTTTAAATAGTGTTTTAATAACCCTAGTTAAATTATTTTTTGCTTTGTTACTTATGGTTTGTATAAGTAGCGATATATTATATCCCCAAATCTATAAAAATCTAAAATATCATTAGAAACTCGAGAAACTAAATTATCACCAAAAATGAATAACCCGCCGAAAAAAATTTAAATTAATAACCAAGAATAACCAGTTGAAAATCTATTCAAATTAAAAATACTAAAACCATCTCAAATAATAAGTGTTTACAGAAAATCTACATAACATTAAAGTTTATGATAAGAATAAATACAAATATTTAAATTTACGATTTTATTAAATCCCATACTAAGCTATATTTTACTATGATTTTTTATGATCATAAATTAATTAATAAAAATATATTATATTGAAGTTTAAGTGAATTAGTGTTGTTCCGAGGTAGAGAGTTATGAGTTTATGACTAATGAGGGCAACCCTTTCGCCCATTGGCTTAAAAAGCTCAACTCTCGATCAACCACTAGGATATAAATATAATATAATTGATAAATAATTTATTTACTATGAATAAACATATTTTTGTGGACATACAATTAAATAGAATACATTTTACAGATGCTTACAAGCATACTATTTTGATCATAGTTTTAGTTAAACGATTTATTGATGGTTTTGTATAAAAATAACCAATTTTAAATAAGCTGTAGATCACAAATGTAATAAAACCCTATCTTGGAAATAAAATTATAAATATATTTTTTTTTATTATTTTAAGTAACTATTTATTAAAGCTATGTATGTTCTGTAAAATTTACATTATCGTTTTTATAAAGTTAATAAGATAAACTATGAGTCTATAAAATATATATTTTTGAGTAAAGACAAGTTAAACTGAAGAGGTAAGGAAATAGAACAATTTTTTTGAGTATTATATAAATTATTTATAGTAATAATATCCAACATTTATTGCTCAAATTGAATTCTTTTTATTTTTATTTTTAAACATACAATCTATAAATGAGTATTACAATAAGCATGTGTGCTAAAAAAGAATATTTGTAACACGGACATATATGATAAAAATAGCCACCCAATAGTGACACTTTTAAATTAAACAACAAAAATCAGACCCTATAATCCGTACGTACATTACAAGTTTAAAACAGCTATAATTATTATTTTTTTATGTAAATATACAGATATAAAAGCTACTGATAACTTGGTTATTTTTTAAATGCACCTAGACACGTACATAAATTTTCATTGAATGACATCGATTTATTTAATACATTATATTTTTTATTTTATATTAAATATAACAGATATAAAAATAATACTAATACAAAGTCTGAACTTTGACTTTTTCTAAATTTACTATTATACATAGTTCCAACCTAACCATACATTATTTAATTTCAATAGTATAGTGAATTCTGCCAAAATCCTAAATTACTATTGACATAACTCATTAGCACGTTTCGGGAACACATTAAATAATAATAATAACTTAAATATTTACCATAAATTCAGTTATAAAATATTATTTAAAAATAAACGTGTTCAATTTTTGGTGGAATTTTGACCAACATTTAAGTAGTTTTACTATTTAGTTTTTATCATATACGAATACTATGTACATTAAAATAATTACTACTCAATACTAGTTAAGAACCAAGAACAGTGGTAGTACTACAGATAACGAATAGATTGTAAAATTATTTATATATATGTCTTATGAAAGTATTTTCAATTATCTATAATATAATATGCGCACAAAATATATTAATTTTATCATATTTCATTTTCAGAAAGTTCAGTAATCTCAAAATATCAACACTTAAAAATGCATTTGAAATTTTAAATTTATCGATGCAATGATTAAAGTATATAAGTGCATTTGTATCGATCATCAAAACGATAATAATATTGTGTTATTTGCTATTTTGTAAGCGCGTGAAATGTATACATTTCTTATACATATGTAATGTATATATTGTTGTTGTTCTATATCATTAAAAAACTTAAATCGCAAGTCATAAATAAAATCTAGTACGATTGACATTTGACACATCTAAAACGTACTGATGTACATAACCTTTGGAGAAGTTTTAAACGCGTAATAAATCAAATTCACATCATTTTGTTAAACTTAAGCATCACAGTAGTAAAAATACAATTATTTACCCTGTTTCATTCCAATGAAATTAATTTCATTATTTAGAAAGACACATTTTATTCAGCAAGTTTTTATTTAAAATATTTACTTAGCAAAAAAAGAAGAAGAAATGTCAGTTCTTTAATTAATTTATGTTTTAATGATATAAAAATTTTAATCCTTTAACAAATGTATTAATTTGAATAAATTGTTCTAAGCTTAGTAATTATTATTTTTGTAAGTTTTGGTATAATCCATGCCAACTTTAAAATCCATCAGTAATAAATGTTCACAAATACCATATGTTTGTTTTATTATTATAAAATAGATGATTAGGAAAATACAATTATTTATAAATTATGTTTTACACAATTTTGACACAAGTTCTAATAAAATAAAATTATCATGCAAACATGTAGTGTATATAAGGTTAGTTAATTAATTTTTTTTTTTTATCTTTATACAAAAATTAAAACTAAAAACAAATTTTAATTATAATTTTAACTTAGTTTGAAAAATTTGTATAATTCAATTTTTGAGCATATAAAATATAAATGCAATCTCCATACTAAATTTTAGTTTCTAAGCCTAAGGATAAATATATTAGTTTTACAATAATATTGTAGTTTCTTTTGTATGTCTGATGTTACCTTTAAACACAGTAAAAATACTACAATATTAAACTATATTCTTGTGTGCTCATCCATCTTTAAAATTTTAAAACAACTATAAGAATAACTTTTAGGGGATATTATATAACATTTTAAAAATTTTAACCGCTTTAATAATTTTTTATCGACAATAAGAGAAAAAAAATTAAAAATTTCTCATGCATAAAAAATCAAAAACAGAAAAATTTTGGAATTTGATTGTATAATGAAAATTATAATATAAATATTTGATGTTAACTTCAATTATGTATTATTATTATTTTTTTTTTTTTTAAAAAAACAATAAAATTTTAAAAATTGTTTATGGAGAAATAATTATTTTATGGGTGAATATCGAATGTCATAAACATTTTAACTAAAAATGCTGATGAAAAATTGATTTAACTTGAACAATTTCAAGTATCTAGAGTTATTTTTTTTTCAAGTTATATCAAAAAAACAAAATTGAGTTTGTCAAAAATTAGATTCGAGTAAAAATTCCAACTTTTTCCTATTTTTTTTTTTCCGATTATAAAAATAAGTTCTGGGAATTTTTAAGTTTTACCTCTCTAAAAGACAAACTAAATACAATTTGATCTAAAAGCATCCCCGTTTTTGAAAATTGAAGAATTTTAACGACAGCTTATCGTTTACTCTTACACAAAAAAACAAATAACAAAATCAATACATTTATCGTTACACTCAAAATCCAAAATAAAAAAAAAACCTGGAATATTTATGCAAATCAAGTTTTTGATAAAATTGATTATTTTTTTACAATTGATCTAATACTTATATACACATTAAGTGTTTTAAAAATATTAAACACTTGATATTTATTACTATTTTATGTACCTACCTTTTTTTAATTGCTTAAAGCATAATACAATTTTTATAAGATTTTTACTAACTTTAATCTAATTTTATAACGATCTTTTTCATATTTTTCTATACAAAACGTCGATATATTTACTTAAAATTAACAAAAATTTAATATATACGATATTCTTATCAATAAAACCAACATATCATACTTTTAACAAAAAAGTGAAATAGAAACTTATAGTAAGATAAATACAATATAAAATTTTCTTAGACAGTATACTAGACACAACATATACATTCAATATCATTTTTATTTTCAACGCTTTATCATTAAATTCAAATATAAGACATCTATGACTATTACAGTTATTTACTCAATGATAAGGTACATTCAAAATGCTTTATACACCAAAGTGACTTCCTCGAATTTTTATACCTTATGATTTCAAGTTTTACCTATGAACATTTTTGTTTTTAATAAAAATACTAAAATTATTATTTATTGGTTTTTTAAGAAAAATTAATTTCCAAAACTTAAAATAAGAAATTCAATGATAAATTCATAACACACATAAAAATTTCTAAAAATATGAAAATAACTTTGTAAATTCTTAATTTTTCAATTTAAATTTTTAGACAACGCTCTTAGTATAATGAAATTAATGATTTAAAATTCAAAAGTTTTTAGATCTCACCTTGGTACGAGTATAGAAGTTAAAATAAGCATCATAAACTGTTAATTTCAGAATTTGTCATAATACTATAATATTTTTAAATATCGTTTGATTCCATATAGAGTTGTAAACTGCATAATAAATAACATAATGTATGTACCATAGATCTAATTTAAATCTTAAAACATATTTCCATATTAATTACTTTGTATACTTGTATGGAATTCATTCTGTGTATTAATTTTATGTTTGTTAGTATTATTTTTTTATTATTATTATTATAATGAGTACTTTTAAATTCGTACATATTATATTATTTCCTTGCATTTAATGTACTAAATCAATCATTTTATATTTTATAACTTTTACTTATGTTATATTTATATACATAAATCATTTATTACAATAGTCAGCTCGAATAAAAGTGTAATACAATTGAACCTGATTAAAATTCAATGACCAAAGGGAAAAAAAAGTGTAAAAGAAAAACATTTGAAGTAAAAATGGTTCTAAATTGTAAACAGTATGTAACTTAATATTTATTCACGTAAAATCGGTCTCGAAGTCCCAAAAGAAGAGCAAATAAAAACAAGTGAAATATCAATATGAAGGAAATATCTCTAAGATGATATAGGAAAAAAAATAAATACATTATCAGCGATAGATATCTCGAAGTTTTTTCGAGTGATTTATATAAATTAAATAAAAAATATATATTTCAATCAAAATATTACATCGTAGCTTATTTAAATAATGTACGTATCGGTCATCAAATAAAAATATACGTGCTTTTAGGCTTTTAGTTACTTAAAAATATTATTTCAAGAGTGTTAGACAAACAAAAAACTATTCTTTTATTAATAAATTAAATTTAAATATTTTCTACAAAATTATATTTCAATCATTTAAATGGTTTCAGCATTTGTTTTATAAGTTCAATTATTACTATAACTCATGTACAAGATATTATTTTACAGTAATATAATTTCTAGACTTTATTATATTAAATCAAATTAAACAACAAATTTAGGTAATACCTAAGTAGTACTAATTAGTAATTAATATTGAATACGAAATAATATATATTATACTTAAATTATTATACTTATTTACTTAATTCTGTATTTTCACTAATTATTTTATAATATAAGTATATTTATATAATGAAGAATATAGTCATGTATATTAATAATATATTAATTAAACAGTTTTTATTTATAAAATTACATTTTGTATTTTTCTAGTTTAAATATAAAATAAAAATATCGTGAATGATAATGGAAGATATTGCCATAATGATCAAAAAAAAAATCAGCAATGAGCTTTAATTTGTTAGTTCCGTATATTTATATTTTTATTGTTGTTTTATTATTTTATTTTATATAATAATATAATTAATTAAATGATTTTTTATGCCACGTTATAAGCATAATATTCCAAATGTTTTCATTTTTGTTTTTATTCAAAATATGTGCCTAGTTATCTAATCAGAACGCTGCAATAAATTTCTAATTTTATGTTATTGTCCGACACTAACGATAAATTATCTTGTTTTTTATTTAATTGATTATAATAAATGTACAACGGTTATGGCCGGCGAGTTGTAACCAATACTAAACGTATAGGTAGTCGTAAATCATCAGCCATTATTGTGCAGGTCGAACATAAAAACATCAAGCTTTCACGTTATGTTATATCCTTTAAAGTCTTAAAACGGTCCTATTGTAAAGTAAGGACGTAAGGTAAAACCTTTTACATTATTAATAATCTTGATAAACATAATTTCACCTAAAAAGACAAGATAGTAGCTTATTTGTTATTAGTGAAATTTCATAATAATTTCTAATTTCAAGTGCAAATATTTTAATTATGTATTGTATAAGCCATTGACTCAACCATTATTTTTCATTATTTAACTGATATTTAAAAATATATATATTATTCCTATAATGGCTTTAGCCTTTAAAAGACTAAATCATTTTGCAAGATTATCATAAAAAAAAATAAATAACTTAATTTAACTTTATAATATGTTTGATACTACATACTTTTCATCACATAACCTTTTAAATGTAAATAAAAATAAATGCTTTTATAGTTTTTCAATACCTACATATTTTTATTCTAACTAAAAAAAATGCAATTTCAATATCCATTATACCAACAGATTTGAAAAAAAAATGTTTCTATCGATATAAGTTTCAAACGTCAGAAAACAGAAATAAATACATTGTACATTAAAATTTAGGAATTTTCCTCTTTTCCTAACTTAAAATAATCGGAGACTCTAAACGTGATTAGGTTTAAAATTCTAGATTTTTTTTTAAGTCTGTGATTGAAGTATACATTTAAAAAATAGTAAACATTTTTATTTATGATTTAATATAGAACTCGTATTAATTTTATGTTGCGTGGTTTTGCAGTATAAACTAGAAACCCCTAAAAACCTACTTTTTCAAACCATTTTGCAGTATGCATTCATTTTGAACTATTATAACTCAACATCCATTAGGTACAAAGGAAAAGTTATGCTTCCTGTAGAAATAACCGTTGGTAAAATATAATATACGAAACTTCCATTCGAAGCAAATGCTTTAAAACTTAACATCAAGCTGTTGTTTACTAAAGTGAACCCTTTTATGAAATATAGATAAAGCTCTTTACATTTTAAACCGATTTTAATATTTTAAACTTCTTAATAACAATTTTATTGTTTTATCGTATCTGTATTTCTTTAATCGATTGTAAACTTTCCATCAAAGGTAAACTCCAACGCCTAAATATTTCTATTGATAAAATGTATCAGTAAATATACTGGTAATTTGCTTTTATTTCTTTCCTTTTAAAAAAACATAAAATATCAATAGATTTTTGGAAAAAAACATGTGAATAATACAATTTTAGACATTTTTGATTATTTGTGTAATCATTTATTTAATGATCTCGGTTTTGTAAAAATGTTACTTAATTTAACTATAAAAATAATTTAGTTTTTTTATCCACTACCATAAAGAAAGTAAACACATTTTTATTATTATTTTATAGTATACAACTATAATATGTTAATTAATTAAATAAACTAAATTGTTAAACGTACTATTATATGAGATTTTCGATACACCTAATATAATAAAAATCAATAACATGTTTATCCACCATAATAATAATTTTAATTTAAAAACAAAAATATACTTTTTTTTAATGAATTTCAATGTATTATCGTGTACAATCTATATAACAAAAAATAGTGAACTATAAAAAAAAATGATAAATTAAACTTCCAATATTTTATTATTTACTTATAAAGCTGTATGTTTAATGAATTGTAAATATTATACTTAACAATCAAATTTACTAAAGTTATTATTATTAACTAAATTATGTTTAGTGTATCTTGAAATATATAAGGTATTTCATATCTATTATTCTTACGTCAAATTCTATTTTTATTATTCATATACCATTCGAATTTGTTTATATATTGAAAGAAATATCCTTGTATTCATACAGACATGAGCTTACGGGAAGTTATAGTCAGGTATAGATGAAAAAAATATGGTCAGTTGTAAATACTCAATATTTCTCAACAATAGGTATATTTCCTTGATTATGGTGTGTATCTAGTGTTCTATTTCGAAGAAATATATTTAATAAATTACTACTTTAAAAACTATACGTTATAAAAAAATATAGTAGAACGTAGCATACGCAAGGGTATTGTAAAAAAGTTACATACTAAATTTTTAAAAATTTTATTTTTATCTTCCTATTAATACGTGATTAATGTTTATAACAAAACATATAACAACACTTTAATGTACGCACATTTTAACCTAAAATCACTTTCAAATAAATTTCGTCATTTTCTGCACTATAATAGTATTTAGTGTTCCTAAATAGGTATGTAAAACAATAGAGTGACCTATTACTATTGTATGATCTTTTATTCATTCACGTATTTGATCTTAGTTTTATTTCATTCGGCTTTAAGAATAAAAAAAATAGGATTAGAAAATAATTCATTATAATTTAATTACAAAATAATAAATTCCAAAAACCTTTTCTAATTAATTATTAATTATAATTACAACTATTTTATACGACATTTATAATTTAAACTTACCTAGTCTATAAAAATAAAAAATAAAATTTATATATTACATATTTTAGATTTTTTGATTTTAGAGTATTCACTTTTTATTAGATTTTAAGTCGTGCCTATATAAAATTAAGACTTCATCAAATACTTATCGAAAAAATTTGCTTAATTGTCTTTAATATTTTTAAGTAGATATAACAACAACTTAACAACTTTGAAGAACCTTGAATTAAACCCTTAAGCTTTTTAATCAAGTACAAATATTAATAGAAAAAAAAATTGAAAATTAAAAATATATAAAAGTAGATAAAAAAAAATCAAATTATTTTGAAAATTATACCATGTATATTTAAAACTTTATAAACATTTGGTCAAATTCTATGATTATTTGTTTTTCAATAACACTTACGTCTTACATGAAACCTTTTATTACATTTTTAAATATTGGATATGAGTATTAAAAATATTATACATTTTTAACTTAAAAATAATTTGTGATTTTTCATGGTTTTAATGAAATTTGTCAAAATTTTAAAATATAATGTGACTTCGTGTCTTTATATATTTGAATTGATATGTAAACAACTCGTGAGAAACATTTTGCTATATTTTCAAGCTTATCATCGACATTTATAGAAAAAAAACTAAAATTTTACATGTTTATAGATAATTCTAATACAAATACTTATCCAACATTTCAAGTATTCATGATAATTCACTTTTAAGTTACATCAAAAAAATCAAAATCAATAATTAATTATTAATACATTTTTTCATAATTTTTTTAAAAAATACTGGTAATTTTCAATTGTAACCTCTTAAAGAAGAAACAATTGATAGATAAAAACAATGTACTATTAGAAACCATTCTCAAAGTTTAAAACCTTTTTTTATTCTATTACTAATTATGTATAAATCCAAAAAATAACAAGAAATTGTAAAATCAATATATAATATATATTCAAAGCTACGCTCAAAATATAAAACATTTTAATACTAATGCATATTCAAAAAATCTTCTAATTTTCCCAGACTCAGGGTTTGCAACCACGCATATGAATATGCCTCTGTTTAACATCGTATTATGTTTAATTTATTGAGACTATTTAATAATTATAACTTCTATATAAAACTTAAGAATATAACGATGGATTTTTATTTTTGTTATAATATGAATAACACAATATTTTTAATTTATTAGGTTATAATAATTTAATAATTATAAACCTACTTGAATTGTGCTCATTTTTATTCATACTATTACAAAATGATTATATATTATGTAATTAGATAAACATAAAACACTCTTGTATACCTTTATATACCTAGAACATATAAAACATGCTTTAATTTAGAAATATATTTTATCATATAGTCATGTATCATAAAAGTTATCGATTTAAATTTTTATACAAAATGTATAACCGTATAAGATCAATATAAATAGTACAGTCCTAAACACCTGTGGAACTATATTTTAATTTAATCTTGTCTTATCTATTTATTTATTTATCATGTGTATAGTGTTTTCTACAATTTTTCTTATAAAAATCGTCCCACAGCTCATAACTGAATAAAGTGCAAATTTTACGTATATAAAACACATTTATAATCTATTAAAAAATAATAATAATACTAATTTTTACATTCAACTTTCCTAATACATCGTTCTATGTCAATTATATTATTACCTTGGTTCACAAAGGCCGATGACTGTATAGCAGGCACGTCGAGTGTATTAAAAAAATGTACTACACAAAAAAAATAAGAATATTTTTGATGTATTTACGACTGGATTTCGTGGGCAATTCTTGGCGCGTGTGTCGCGGTAGACAGTCGGTGGTGAACTGAATGTCCCGAACTCCCAAACGTTACCTACTTGAACGACGACGTCACCGCACGCGAATAGAGTTGGGTGCAGGGAGGCACAAGGGGATTGGCAATAGTGTGCGTCCCCGCCCCTTCCTTTCCTGGTAAAAACCGCACGAAAATTAGCCCTTCCGAAAGAAAGGAAAATAAACAAAAATAAAAAAGCAACTACTGGGCTTCACGTACACTACTTGTTATAAATAAGCTCTCACCTGACTTCATTTAGCACTTTATGTATTAAATTATAATACATTGTACCTGTGTACATGCAACTCCACCCAATCAATATTCTGTATGCATAACAGTAAAAAAAAACCGAGGCCCAAGTGAACTGAAGGATACCTTGTACTAAGGGCCAAAAGTCTAACGTAAAACTCATCAAAATATAGCCCTTAGACGAATTTTATCTAGCCCGTGGACGAGAAATTTATTATTTTTCTGTGAATAAAATAAAATTTACATTTGATTTTTTGATTTTACCTTTATACTTTTTTTAAATAAATATATACGTTACATATTTTTATGGCCTTCAAATATTTTCTAAAAGTGGCCATCCAAAAACATTAATTGATTATCTAAATTTTAATTATGGCATATTTTAATTATTTAGTTATTTTTACCTTTTAAGATAAAACTAATTATATTGTTTTGTTTATTTTTAGGTAGGTTAATAAGTATCTATTTAAATAAATATCAATAGTTTTGAAAATATTTATTTTTTTAAACCTACACAAAAAAAATTGGATAGCAAAGTCTTAACACTGGCCTGATTATACTAATCAAATATAGTGGATACAAAATAAACATAACCTATATATTTAATAGAAATATATAGTTCAGAGAGGAGAAAGTATTTATTGTGTCGAAATGCAACTCGTGATATTTTTAAAAATTCACTGGAACATCAACTACTCGTAATACTTATATGGTAATACATAGGAGTATAAGACAGTAAATAATTTAGTACAACCAATGGTACGCATATTATATTTGGTTTTCGTTGGTAGTTTTAGTAAATCGTATAATTGTCGCTTAAGTTGAATAGAAACAATTCACATATTATATAATATTTAAACAGTGAAACATGGTAGGTATCGTCTATTTCATTTCATCTTCAGGACTTAGGGGATAATATCAAATATGAAATTAATTAATACTGCAATAAGTAATTAATGACACTTTATTTATTAATTAGTAATTACATGATGACATCCAAGTGGTGCTGTTGAACAGTACAAAAAAATACAAAAATTACAAATGATAAAGTGATATCACACATCTTTCACAAATAGTGAAGTATATATTTTTGAATGGACTTACTATTAGCTTAAATATTAAACAGTATAAGGGAAATGCACGAGCCTTTTGAGTGTGCCAACCCCGAGAGCTGCTCTAAGCCCTAACTAATGAGTTTTGGTGAAATATTTTTATGAAAACTTTCGTTTTGAGAAGAAGGACTATTATTTGTATGAGTTCTATAGAGATGTTCGCATAACTATAATTGATTTTTTGGAGTAACCCATCATACCACACATAATACACACCACCAAAAGCCTTCTAAACGTCGAAGAATACAGCTGCTATTTATATGCACTGACTGAGATTAACGCCGATTTGGTCAATGTGTTTGATTAGTTAAGATACTTAGAGTGATCATAGAATTTTAACAGAGACAAAAGAAGTACTGTCGGCCTATAGCTTTTTGGAAGTTGATGAATTTTAGCGGATTTGGAATAGAAATTGATTTTGTTTAGATTCACCATGTGTCAATGTGTAGCCAATAAGTAGTTTGTTAGTATTAGTATTTATAATTTTCATTGTACATAATACACATATGTGGTACGTACAACTACGTTCAACGTTCGTAAATCGTCATATTCCTATATATATCCTCCCTTATAGAATCCAATTTTGGGAAGAATCCAAAAACTCAAATATAAAAATTACACTATCTTTTCAATCACTCTGAACAATACTCAATACTCCGTGATATGTTAGTAATAATCGATGAACTAATAGGAAATTAATAATTATTTTTTTATAGACTGTTCGTTTTGTTCTACTAATATAGCTGTAAATTGGTTAAACGAGCAATTTTTTGTAATTATTTTGTTTTTTATCATGATATATTACATAAACCTTCCTGGATCACTGTTGTGATTGGTTGAATCGTCGGGACTAATTACAGTACAAAGATCTCCATCTAACGAACAGTGCCTATCTCAATTTAAAATTCAAATGAATATTGTTTAAATTATTAAAATTTATTTATCAGAAATAATTAGTATAAAAATCCTAAATAATATAGTAATTGTATATAAAATAGAATATACATGATATATATTTTAATATTTTATTCTATTACTTAAACTTAACATGGTCAGAAAATTTTTACAAATTATAAAATGCTATTAAGCAATTATTAGATATTAATAAAGATCCTTAAAAATAGAAACTTACACACCGTCAAACTAAAAATCGTTTTTCATATTCAATAATTTAGATACTATAAAATTTAAATTCAATACATCCATTTCAGTGACCTCAATAGTAAACTACACTTAAGGCCCACTTTATAGCGAAGTAACAACACTTAAATTAAAATGTTATACTATAAGAATTAATGTACATTTTCCACATACATAGATAACAAAATAGCAAAAGCTCTTATAAAAAATATTATACCGGATTTAAAATGTATTTTTATTGTTTAAAAGATTCTGAATAACATTACATACTTTTTTAAGATTTCTTATCTACATACGCGTTCAAAGAACCTTCATAATTATTAATCTCTTTTTTTAAATACATCAAACAATTATTATAATATTATGAAATTTTTTAATTTTTCCTGTATTGCGATTCGCACTAACTTATAATTTTCTTCATCGTAATAATACTTAATCATTATTTTAATATATTCTGAAAGACTCAATGTAGTTTTACTTTGTTTTTGTTGGATTTGAAATTATTTTAGTTAAATTTTTATTTTATATTTTTTTTTTAAAAATTTACAATCTTTACAATAATTATTATAATAAGCAAATTTAATAGTTAATAATGGTTTGTAACAGGAGATTAACATTTATGGACAGGCACTCAGCAGTCAGCAATATCACCCGACCGTGTACTTTTTAAGTATTAGTATCATTTTTATTTTAGTAGGTCTCTAAGCCTCTGTCTTTTGACTCTTCTACGTACATCACCGGGAAGTGAGATGGAGGATAATTATTTTATTGATGGGTTTTTATCAGAGTTTAAGTTGGAGTGATATTTATAGTAATATAATTTTGCTAATTATAAAATGTAGGAGAGATCTGAAAAATTAAAACTGTATACTTTCATTTCAAAAAAATCATAAACCTGAGTATAAGCTATTTATCAGCTAAATTTAATACAAAAAATAATATTGTTTTTACTTTTACTCATGTGTCAACATTATTATAATTTGGATTATTAGATAACATACTTTTCAGATCGAATTTGAATACCATTAATTTTATTACGTAATTAATTATTATTATTATTAATTTTTTTTATGGTTTTTTCGAAAAGTATTCTTTGGAATTTTCATTACATACAATACACATATTATGAATAGATACATATACATATTCTACTTCTATACTCACAATGTGAAATATTTCCTATACATTAGCCCTATAGTACCATAGCCACATAGGCTATATGTGTATTTAATGCTCTTCCGTCATATGTATAAATCTATAAATCGGCGCATTCACATATGTATTTATACTGTTTGTAGTATATCGCATATAATATTATATACGTACAAATAACCGAAATTATACCATTCCGCAACGTAATAGTGTATACTAAATGCGTATGTATTGAAATGTCAAAGCTATTAATATTGATCGTGTGATAAATATATTTCCAATGGGGTGGCCAGATAAATGATTGAGTGTCAAGTATAGTTATTGCAATTTGATATTATGTATACATAGATATTATAATCTATAATTTATAGATTGTAGAATCGTAGTACTTAAAAAAATCACATCATTAACGAAAATCTTAAAATCCTGTGTCACAACTAAGGGAAGAGTTTTAAATCAGCTATATTACCTAAGTTATATATAATGTCAAATAGTTGTATTAATATTTATAGTAAATAGATTCAAAACAGCCCATCTTAATTTCAATTTCAGTACATTTTCTCTAAGTGTCATTTATCTTCTTAATATATTTTTCATACCAGCGTCAATTCATGTAAAATCGTAATCTGTAGATAAAAGCTTCTATTACATACTCACCATTGACCTTAAAGAAAGCGAAGACTATAAACTACATTATTATAGACCCTAAGTCCCTAACTATTAAAGTTATTAAAGTGTATCAATAACCAAGTCAACGTCTTTTTGGTGACATTTGGACTCAATAATATATAATAGATATACCAGCTAACAATACTTCTAACATTTTTCCGCACCATATCACCTATCAAGATAGTTAACAACAAAATTGATAATATAAACAAAAATAATAAACCACAATTATTGCTATCATAAAGCGGCAAATTATTTTTATCTTCCTCTGATAGGCGATAGGTAATTTAGGTATTTTCCTCTGAAAATATCTCTGCAAAGAAATCAAAATATTTTTTTAACCACTAATCTGTTTTTTATGAACCTTAACAGTACAACTATACGTCTATACAGTATATTAATACAAACGATGACAATCAAATTAAATTTTAAATAGACATAAGGTCAGAGCACAGTCACATAATGAGAAAAGAAAATATTTTTCACTACCAATATTCATTAAAGATATCACAAACTTTTCAAATAGTGTTTACCGATGTCAAAACACATAAAATTAAATTAATAGTATTAAATTCATGATGATTTAAAATAGTTTAAATATATTTATAGTTCATAATATATTAGTTATTGTAGTCCATTAACATTACTTAATGGCAATTACCATTTAATTATTTAATTATTGTTGAAAAATGATGAATGGGATCTACGAGCAAAAAAGTTTTTATATAGATATATTGAATTTAATTTATAAGTTACTATTTTATTAGCATATTACCTAATATTCTTTAGGCTATAGATTTATCAATCATTTACTTTTTAAAGATTCCATGGACATTAATTTAGGTGAATTTTTTTATAAATTAAACACTTATTTGAGAAATCTTTTATTTGATAAAAAGTAATTCAAAGAAAACAATAAAAACTGTTTTTACGCTACTAGTTATATATGGTGGATAAACCAAGAGATCTAATGGAAAGAACTCGGCGATATACACAATTTCAAAAACAAAAAATAAACTACGTTTTAGCCTGGGGAAGGTGCATTTAAAGTTCCTGAACTTACGTTTTTTCTACAAGACACGATTCTCAGTGGTGTTAATGCGCGGCTAAATTACTATAGGTTCATACTAGATTTGAGTCCCAGTGACGCCAATAAAATAATATTATTTTAATTTTTTTCTTTTTCAATAATAGAAAAAAACAGTAGTAGATTACTGCAATAACCTATTTTTATTGGTTATTGTTTGGTTCTACATCTAAAAATTAATATATTTTTTTAAATTTCCACATATGATGAATCTATTCATGGATAACACACTCTACGCATTATCTCAATTTTTAATATTATGTGACTTATTATGTCATTTCTCAAATTGGTGGTCTAAATACCACATATACTAAATATACTGTATAATTTATAAATACCATACGTAGTACTTACCTACAGGTACTTACAGAGCTTAGTAAATGTGTATTTTTCTTTTTACATATCTAAAAGTATAACATTGTATTATGACAATTTATTATATCCTTAAATAGTAAACTTTTTAGGATACTGACATATTGTATACAATAGAAATAACCTATTTATTTTTCGACTATCCTGAAGTATATCATTGAAATTTTAATTATAAATAACACGCGTTTCAAACATAATATAATATTTTTTTATAACTATTAATGTATATTATATAATATCCTTACTATTTTTAACGCAATGATAAACATTTTATGATTCTAAAATGTCATCTATAACATTTTTCTAAAATTAATATAAATTTGAAATTAAGTTTCCAATTGCTAAACAGTGTATAGACTATAGAATTATCGTTATACAAGTATATTACTTAAGATAGTTTTGTTTTCCACTAGAAATGTTTAATTTTATTTGTTTCTCTTTTAGTTTTGTATTTTTTATTCAATCCAATTTATCTAACATTAAATTCAAAATATTACCATTATAAATTGTATTCCATTTATATCTTACTAATAAAAACCAAATTAATTTACAATTATTTTTGAATAATAATATACACATAACAAATTTAAATCCTTATCATTAGTTTTTTTATTCATGCATTCATATTTTTTGTTGTATAGGAATAAGTATATTTAACTTCTAACTTGAATTAATTTGTTGAACCTAATTTCTAAAATATAATTTAAATTAATACATAGATAAAAACATCAGCTGTCACGGAGTAAAGCAATACTTTGTCATCATAATACAACAGCTTATGTTTTTGTGTAAAATATGAAATATAAATTAAATCACTGAACTACTGTTTTTTAGATAAACTGCTCATAAATAATAATGTAAATTATAATAAATCAATACAATTAAACTTTATATGTGATCCTGTTTATATATATTAATATATATTAATATTATTAAAAATCAAAAAAGCATAGCATATAAGACTATAAAATCTAAATGATAAAGTTGTTTGTATTTAGGTAAAAAAAAACAAGGTATTAATTAAAAATTATGATAAAAAGTTAAAAATAAAATATAAATATTTGGTATTCAAAATTATAATTTACAAATTCGATTACTATTTATTAAAATAAAAAAGAAGTACCAAATTAGCTAACAATTTTGTTTTTTCTGAACACAATTATTATGTTATTTAAATAATTTATTTTAAAGAAAACACCATTAGATTAATTTAGATGTTTTAAACATCTCAACTCTGAATTATACGATTTATTATTATAGCCTGCTACTTATTAGTAACGACTAATGATTTATTATCAGATGCTAGATGTTACTGTCACTCATTAATTTAATAAACAACCTTACTTAATTTTTAATTAGCGAATTGAAACTAAGGAACATAACAATTTCACTAATTTTTAGTTAATCTATTTAGATTGAAAAACAATTATTAAATTATTATCATGAATGAGAAACTATATACTTTATAAATAATAAAAATAATTTATTTACTTTGGACATATAAATTTTATAATTATTTGATTTTGATTACAAAAGTAAGAATAATAAGAAATTGTTAACACAGTAACACACATAGCAGAATTGAGAATAGATTTGTCTATATTTAGTTCAAAATAATATCAGAAAATACAAATTAGTGTTGTTTTTTTTTACTATCTACACTCTATATATAAGACATAATATTAAACCTTTATTCAAATTGAATCAGCCAATATATATTCAAAGCTATAAATCTTTAATTTCTACATTTTAAAACGTTAAATACTGTATTTCATCTATATAATAATCATTTTAAAGGGGAAAGCTTGAGCATAATTAGAATTTAATGAAATACCTACCTACTGCTGTCTGCTACAATATGCGAATTACAACATAACAATAAACATTCGCTTCATTTCAAAAGATTAAACAATTTAATTAATATACAAAATGTAAACAGCAGTTTAAATTCAAGAGAAATTGAGTTAAAGAAATATAAGAATATTTGTCATAAACCAAGACTAAAAAACTGTATTAATTCAAGATGTCTCATGCAGAAAATATTGAATACATAAAAATAATTTCATTATTAAAAACTGCAGCGTCAAGATGTTAACTAGTAACTACATATTCTAAAATAAAAAACATTATTGAAAGAACTATTTAGAAAGTAAAAAGTTTTCTGGTCATAACACAACATTTCATCAAAAAAATAAGACTTTTAATTAACAACGATTGTTTCACCATTTTTATCGATTAGTATTTAATTTTAATTTAATACGACTTCTTTACTTTCATCTCTCAATTTTGGTATCAGTCATACTTCATCCAACTATACCAATGGCAAAGCACTACTATCACTAGTATCACTATTAGTATTATTAAAATATTTATTCTATACAATATTTATATCTTGTATTTATCGAAACATATTATTGTTGATCAATACATAAATACGAAATTATTTTTATTCATTATCGATATCGGACAAGTATTATTACGAATAACATTATCATATTATTATTTAAATACTTATTATTTATAGATAATCCATTAAAAGAGCTTTTAGTAGGACGGTTAAATTGTATTCTTCTACGGTATGTTTCCCGTGACATTTCTATTTTGATTTTTAAATAGTTGTCAATTTATATCGAATATTTTAATTTTGGTCTGTTTAAACACAAAAATAAATAGAAATAGGATATAACATTATTCTGTGCCACGTTATCGATTTCCTGACACACTGCTGTCACGCGCGCAACTCTGAATTGCATTTAGCACGATTTCCCAGTCACAATAGTAATGAAATAGAGTGGTCCTTCGTTTACGCTATTTATGGTATGTATGTATATATATATATATATATATATATTATATGTTATGTATTATAGTGTGCCTATTCAGTACCAAACCTAAGCAACAGTGACGTCACCTAACGTAAACATAAACGTAAACTTACTATGATTTTATACACACGCGATAGTGGCGGCGACTATTTAAATCTTAAATATTAATAATAAATTAACTATAAAGGTATCACCTATCTTGTGTGTGTGTATTATACATTTATGCATTATATATTTTACTATATATATATAATAATACACATAATATTATAATGTATATATAATAAATTCTGACTGGAGATTAATATATTGATTTTACAATAATATGTTTTTTTTTGTCTGTCATCAACTTTTAAAGCAATAAAAATGATTCGATTTTTAACATTAGGGAAAGATGGGTGAACTATGGTAGAAAATTGGATATAGTTGGTATTTTAATATATTAAAAGTAAAAATTTCAAATACTTTTCTTAATAATTAGTAAAAACAAAGAAATTCAAAGAAAATCGGATATTTTTTTGACAAAATTGATTTCTTTATTTTGTTATATTCCAAAAACGAATAACCATAATATAGAAACTTAAAATTTACACTCAAGTTTTCATTTTATCATTTTCTACACATGGTATAATTCAAAACATATTAACTCTTTTTGAGCTATTTAGAGACGTTTGAAATTTTTCATTGTATTTAAGTTCTGAGCGATGGATGTATTAATTTTACAAAGCTATATATTTTATTTTTTAGATTCTGTATAAGTACATGATAATAAGTCAATAATATGATTCGATTTTCTACTTGTTTTTGATAGCAAAATAGATCTATTTTGTACTTTGGAAATGTCAAAATTAAAAATTTTCAGTATTTTACAAAATAATAGAGAAAAATAAACAAAAAATTTTTGATATAACTTGCTTACTAAAAAAACCTAATGTTTATACTATAATTTCCTATTTACGACAACATTTTCAAAATATTTCGACTTGTTGAATTATATTGGCATAAGAAATTTTCAATTTTTTTTTTTCGTTCTTTTTCTATGTATTATGTTAACTAAAAATTATTTGCTAGATAGAAGTTCTAGAAAATTTAATGCAAAGTTCCTCATAAGCTTTTGTTCATTTAAAAAATGTAAATTAAAGAACAACCAAAATTTTTCAAATTATTTTGTATTTAGAAATTCATTAAAAATTTTATTTTTATACCTAATACTATTGATGCTAATAATTAAACATCTAAAACAAAGTTTTTAATAAATATTTAAACCTATATAACATTATTTATACATATATTAAGGTATACACATTACTTATCTGTACTTACAAGCAGAATAAATATATATGATTATAAAAAGAAAGAAATACTTACATGCTTTTTTGGAGTAAAAAGACATCTATTAGTAATACTTGACGTTGACTAGAAGTTTTTTAATTATTGTTTTTATTTTTTTAGTTTCTGTAACAAGTCTCGGCACCATTGCCTTGGTTAGCAGGTATGGAAAAGTTTTTTATTTTATTGTTTAAGAAAAATAATGTGATGATAATTCTTCTATCATATTTTACAAAATTATATTATTAGGTTTTTTTTGTAACTCGGTTAATGCAATAACGTTGAAGTTGACATACGCCAACATATTAATAACGCGAGAAATGTGAAATAAATGTATTAAAATAATAATTTGTAATAATTTAAAGAAAAAAATAATTTTTATCCTTTAAATTAATGTTAAATGTATAATGTATTGCATTCTTTCTTTATTTTAGAAGATTTAAATATTTCTACTGTTGGCACACCTGAGGGTCAAGTGCCTATTATTGTCGGGCTGGACATCGTTGTTGAGACTTTTCCATGATCATTCTTAATTTTTAAAACAATAATCTTCCATGGCAGACGGTTTAACAAATTGTTAAGTGTGTATATCTGCATGCATGCAACTAAAAAGTACTTGTAACATCAAAGCATTTGTTTTTAACATTAAAATCGTTTTTCGATTGAAAACGATTTACTTTTGTAATATTTATTTGAACACAAAAACATTTCATTTTTGAACTTTAATTTTACAATTAAAAATATTATTGACATACATTTTCCATTCAACAGCAAATAATACCTTGCAATCTGCACTCTTCGGTAGATAAGTTGTGAAATATACGTTTTACTATCATAATAAACACTTAAAAAAAAAACACTACAATATTAATATGAAACCAATACAGCTGTCTCGATCCGATTACAATCTAAAATAAATAACCCACAGTTTTAAATTAAATAATTAACTACATTGAATTCGTTATAGATATGGTATAAACTATATAACAACAAACAAAAGAACTTTAAATTTATAGGTAAGATTAACAATTATCATTCATATGCATTCATATTTTGTGTATAGGTACGTGAGATATTATTCAGATATACATCAAAGATATAATTTGCGGCACAATTGCAGTTTACCTACCTTGTGATTTTTTCATTTTTTTTTTTTTTTTGAAACATGTATTTCAACGATTTAAGAACAATGGCGCAACCGAGTCTTCTTGAGTTTTTAACTTGTTAAAATACATGTTTCAAAAAAAAAAAAATTAAAAAAGTCGCGTGATAGCTAAACTGCAATCGTTCCTAAATTGCTTAGCTATTTTTATAAATATGTTTATTAATTTCACTAAACTATGAAAATTACAAAAATTATATCTAAAAAATACTTAGCTAATTATAAATATTAATCCATCATCTATCCATATTATAGAATATTAAATTCTAAAACAATAACAGTTAAAATATTGTTTTAAATAAATGTTCAACAAACAAGTTCTAGTTCAAAATTAACTGTAGTTCGGGAAAATTCAAAAATAATTATTCAACTATTTATGGAATTTATTGATTATTAAATGAATAATTATTAATTTTAAAAATTTAACACAATCATAAAACAAGCTTTAAAAAAATTAAGTTGGCAAATTTGTTATTGCGTATTTGTGTTATAAATTATTGTATAATAATTTAATTTAAGACTACAATTTATCATAGTGTCAATGTCATACTTTAATTTATCAATTTAGTATCGATATTATAATTAATAATTAATAAGCAGCCTGTGTAAGTTGGGTAGTGTATGGCATTCTATTAAGAGTAGGCATTAAGTTTTATTTATTATAAAGATTTAATCATATAATATTATATTATAAAAATATTATTTACACACCTACTTATGTAATATGTATACATAGTAATAATATATAACTAATAAAGTAACAATCAAGTTTTAACTTATACTGATGTATCATGTATGTAATCTATCGTGAAACTATAGCCATAAACTATTATTTTTAAGTATATATTTCTTTATAGTCCACGACTTCTTTCTTAATAATATATATATATATATATTATTTTATAGATAGATATATTGTATTAATTATTCATGTATAACAAATAATGATTTGTATTTTAATTGTTGTACTTGTTTATAAATGGTCCAAAACACTTACAGTAATTTTTTTAAACATTAATAATTGATAACAAATACTCATTTGTTTTATATTGAATGATTTTTATTAATATACCAAATTACAATTAAGTATGTTTTAATGTAAAAATTGCATACGTTATATGACCCGAAAAATAGAAAATATTTTTATTTTTATTTATTTTTATTCATCATTGTATTATAAAAATTTTAAATATGATGTAAAAACATTAAAAATATATATCCGTAAATATCCGAATTCCGTATACGGACCGTGGTGTACTAGTTGCTGACCCTCAGTTGCTGTATAGTGTGACTTTAGATAATATATTACTGAACAAAAAAATTAGCAGTACTGTATACTTTATATATATATATAATAAGTATATTTATTATAAATACATTATTATCATAATAAATAAAAACAATTAATGAATAATATTGGCATAAGAAAATTACAACAGTAATAATATTGTCACTTCAAATAAATACGAAGTGATGAAATCTAAAGTTATTTTAGTTTCATTTGTATAATTTAGGTATGGATTTATTTTTTTATGTTTATAAAAACATAATTTTCTTTTTGCAGAGTAAGCAATCCGAATAAAAACTTTGTCCCATTAAAAAAAGAAAATGCATACACATATTTACAAAAAAATGTAACTTTCAGTAAATGTTACAATTGGCTATTGATTTCGAATAAATTAACTTTACAAAAATTATAGACAACTTTTTTTACTTTATTTATAGTACTTTCAATTCAGTCGATTAAAGTAGATTTTATTTCCACATCGTGAACACAATATTTATCTGCTTTTAATGTTGATTCTTCAGGCTCCGTAACTGAAAATAAAACAAGCAAAATAAAACTACTTGTGGTATATTCATGAAGTATAACAAACTAAACTGTCAACCCATTTGATTTGTTGATTGAATGAGGATATGGCTATCGGCTTTACAAGTCTTTTTGAAAAATGGTTTTCCAATAATGTCGCATCAGGTTTGACTAAAATAAATGCATTACAATTTACAATTAATACTGGGCTATATTTACATATATTATATATATTTTTTTTTTAATATATCAAACAAAATAACGGATAAAGTATTACAGCATTATATAATATTAATAAATATTCTACTTGGTTTAACATTGTAAAAAAACGTATAACTGATATTTGTAATCAAAATATAATTATTTTTTCAACAGTATAAATAAAAATATTATTTTACTTTTAACAATTTATATTTTCAAAATTAATTCAATTGGTCATTAATTCTAATGCAAGAAAAAACAAAGTTACTTATATAGAAATATTTTTATTTATTTTCAATTGTTTATTGTTGAATAATATGATTTTTTTTAAACAGATTAAACTTATATTTATATTATAATGTTTTAAATTAATTGTTAAAAAGAATTACGATTATCATTAGAAATGTTGGCTTGGTTATTTGCTGGTGAACTTTGTGGCCCATTAATTGTACAAAGTGATTTCCTTAAAAAAACAACTTAATATTTTTTAAATGTTTTCATATTTTAGAAAACTGTATTTATTACATTGTTTTTATCTCGTGAATTGTCTTTACTTCTTTAAGAATCTGCTGGTGTAAAATGTTCTCTTGTTGGTTTTCAGTAGGTATAATATTTAAACCTTTTAATTCAGGACGATGAAGATTGAAAAATGAATTCCTTTTCTACTCATAATTATAAAACACGTATAATTAATAAATATTAATATATAATACAATATTAATAATAAATAAAATGTAGATAGTAATTTATTATTTTAATAGTTATTATTATAAATTATATTTATTATAATCATACATAGTAATTATATCTCAATAAAAAAATTAAAAATGTTATCATTGATAACATCTTTTGTTGATATCTTTTTTGCGCTATTTATAGACATTTTTTATTTTGAGTTTTTTTAATATAAATATTAAAAAAAAAAATTTAAATGTAATAAAAAGTTCTTTATAAGTAGTTTTTATACTTTAATAGCTTACTAAAAAAATTAAATATTTATAGGCACAATATTTTTTATAAGCATTTGAAGTCCTAATTTTCACAAAATTCGATAAATTTACAAAAATTATAAGCTATTTTTTAGTAAAAATGTATAACATCTTCAATTTTTTAACTAACAGCTAAGCTTTATCATTTAATACAATGTTCCTTATAAGTAACTAGCTAACTGAAACCACAAAACCTAAAATAATATATGAACTTGATTTTTTATTAAGACATTTAAAATTCAAAATTGGAAATTTGAAAAAAATTCTATGTTTAAACGAAGTACGAGAATTTTTGTGATTTTGTTGTAATTCAAAAATATTTTTCATGTTATTTTTAACTTTTACATACATTATACATTATTATATAGTTTAACATTCACTGTAATATTTTTAAAACGTTTAATATGATAATAGGATGACAGACCGTCTCCATTTAGAATAGTTTCTCGTATCTCATATTATACCATGATTAATCATTAAATTCAAATTTAATATATCGATTACAATGATCTATCCAATGCTACACTCGGCTCCTACTATACAATAGAACACTTAACTATACTTTTTTTCCTTTTTAAGACTAACAATATGCATAGGTAAGTGATTTAAACCCTTTCATGACGTGTATTATGTTAGGTGTAAGAAAGTGACGAAGATGGCAGGATACATATAAGGATACAGATAAGGAATAATGGACAAAGCGGCTTATCCTGGAAATCCACCAATAATAACAGTAAGTTTTACCAATATTTGAATTAATTATATTTTGCAAGTGAATCACGAATTTTAGTACAACTGAAGTAACAAACGAGCCTAGGTATTTGAATCAAAAACTTAGAACATCAATGAACTTCTATTAAAGTAGCATTTTCATATTATATATAAATTAATGGTGAAGCACACCGAAGTAGATAGACTCCCAGGTGAATAAAAAAAAACTTAATTACAATATTGTACTATACTAAAAAAAACAAATAAAAATGAATAATAGGTAATAGATATATATTAACATAATTCGTATTATGATATTTAAATATATAATAATAAAAAAAGTAGGTAATGGAAATACATATCTTGATTGGACCACTCATCATAAAAAAACCTTCTCGTGCCACTGATAAAAGTCTGCTTTTTATAGTATATTTATTAGTCATTAAGGTATTTATTTATATCAAACGATAAATTAACAATTAAAATGTCTTTAATATTGTTATACTGTAACTACTCAGTTAAAACAAAAAATATTGAACATTATTATACATTTGATTAGTTCCGTATATTTATATCTTAATTTGGATATCATAATTCAAAATAAAAAGTAAAATAAAATGTCTTATATGTATGCGAGTGTATTCTGTATAATATATATAATATTATATAATATATAAGTTCCTATACAATACTGATATAATAAATATTAAATGGTATAATAAACGATTATTGACATATTATAATAATAGTATTACGTACTTATTACATTTAATATTATCTTTAATAATGAATATAGTATAGATTATTAAATTTAGTATTAGTCACAATAACATAATAGGTATGTAAATATTATTGCTAATATATTGATGTCACAAATAAATAGGAAACAATAGGAATATATAAAAATTTTATAGGTATACTACATTTTTAAATTCTAATTTTTATTTTATTAATTTGTCCGATACGAGGCAAAGTAACTAACCATCCTCCAATACCTACCTACCTCGTGATCTTCCACAGAACATGATTTCTAATAAACAATCATTTAACCGATTATAACAATTTGGACATTAGTTATACAAAGAACTTCAAAACCCCTAACTAAAAAATAACTTATCTTATTGTCTAATAAATAATAATCCTAGTTAGCTAGTTCTAAACATACAAATATCCCCCAACAACCAATTTTGTCATATAAAAATGTGCCTACACCCGAGGTCACAGGCTACTCAACAGTTCAGCCCACTCGCCGGTCCCCACTGAAAAATATGTATGATATAATACTATAATAGTTATAAAACATTATCAATTGAGGAATAAATTAAATTAATGAAATTTGAACAAATAACATTTTTGGTTTTTTTTATCATGGATTAACCTACTAGTATTGTCTAATAAGGAAAAAATGTACTACAATTTTAATAAAATATGTTTTGAAATTTGTAAAATAAGAAAAAATCTTTTATTTATTTATTATTACCTTTATTTAGTACTAATTACTGGATGAAAATAAACAAACAAAGGTATCCCAAATCATTGCATTAAAGTTAAGTCAAACAAATTCATCTGTTCATTACTAAACACCATTACTTCAATTAATATTTATAAAATATAAGTGAAAAAAAACTTAATCATTCATTCACAAAGGTATGTAATATTAAAGTAATATAGAAATTATAATTTTTGTACATCATTATTTATTATTAAAACATTTTTAACTATTTAAAACTTAGTACATATTATCTGTTTAGAGCATAAAATATAAAAACTTGTGTACTTTATAGCTAATAGCTATATTATATTATATGATACGAAAATATTTATATTTTATTTAAATAACCTCATTGATTGTTGAAAAAACCTTAGCTCCTGTAAAAATATATATTTGCCCCACTCTGCCCCCCCTGGAAAAAAATTCTAGTGCCATGCTTGCTACTCAACCACTCACATCTTAATGAATGTGACAACCAAAATATTTACATTTTTTCTTTAGTCCAACATAAATAATATTATCTTAACCTTCCTAGAAAGTCTCCTGCCATAGCGCGCATAAGGATATGCGATAGAGATTAACCTCCTTCCTCATTGGAATAGGGAAATAATTGATACATTATTCATTATTAATGATAATTATTCTAAATACTTTAATAAATAGCTTCAGCAGTTAGCATGATTAAACAATTGTATTATTTTAACTTAAAGAGTATTTTATGTCAATGTACCAGAAAATATATTAAAATAAGAAAATAAGAAAAAATGAATTACTTCTGTTGTAAATAGTTATCATGCTTATTAATACTCAGACCCTCCCCTTATTTAAAAATCCGGCTCACCGTAGTCTCTTGTAAATCCTATATTACTAATATTAGCTATATTATCTACTAATAAAAGTTACTTTCAGTTAAATTAATAAAAAAAATTACCTATCTCATATATGCTCATTGCTCACAATTTGTGAGTCATTCATAAATAATCTTTATTAGAACTATAAATTATTACTAACAACCTAAAAACACCATATAAATAAGCTCCAAACAATACCTGTATAAATGTGTTGATATTGCTATCATCACTAAAATACACTCCATAAAAATTCAAAATTTTTTTCCTGGTTAGAAATTAATGTACTACAATTTACGGAATTGAACAAACTCAGCAAAATATGTATAGGTATATAAAATAACATAGAAATTATAATTATAATTATCAAACATAACAAATCTATATCATTGTTTTAACTTTGTATATATATTGAGTTTAAAAATTATTATTATTAATCAACTTTACTTTAATAGCATATTCTTTAGATCTCATATTTCGTACTGATATAGTAGCGAGTCCATTCATTATTAACTTTTGATTAATTTTTAGTTCTGTGCCATCATACAATGGGACAATCTTTGGAATTGACTCAGTTATCATTTCTTTCTGCTAACAATTATATGAGATAAGTAGGTAAATAAAATCAATTCAAACATCTTAAAATAATAATTAATTTAAAATGCTTTCTACGTAGCTATAAACTTAAAACAATATTATAAAAATTAAAAAATTATTTTTTCTTAACTACTAATGAATTATTCCAACATTAAATATTATACTTGTCTTAAAGATATTACTTGATTATGATAGTCAGTATTATATAAGTCATTTGTTGTAGATAAATTGTTTTTTCCTTTTTTAGCGCGTAAGATGGTTCCCATAATTATAAATACCTATTTCGTTATAAATTAATTTGTGTTTGTAGTTTAAATTAAACGTAGTTATAATAACTGCAAATTTTAATATTTAATAAACAAAGTTGTATTAATACCGTATCCAAAGACCAAAATATAAAAAATGGCTAAATAGCCAGAATAATATTACATTTCATCAAAAATATATTTTATGTTAATAATATAATGATAGTAATGTAGGTAATCACTTTTTTACGATTAACCTATAATAATATTTATTTATTTTTCATGGATATATATATAATAAATCAAAAATTATTAACAACTAAAACATTTTCTATCTGTCTCCAATAATAATACAAAACTTTCTGCCATACTATTATTAGTGCACGCACCACCAAAACTAAATTATAATACACTATAATATTAGATTTTACTAATTAGTACCATGGGCGCAACTAGGGGGAGCTTGGGAGTTACTTAGCACTCCCAATATCAAAATTAGCACTCCCAAATTTTCTATACTGTTTTTTTACAATATTTGTAAAATTTCTATTTTGATAATTAATAATTTACGAGTATTGGCCAGTAAAATTGATAACTTATCAAAATATTATAAATATAAACTTCAATTGCGTTTATTATTGTAGGCTGTAAGGCATACAGTATACACAAATACGTAGAAGCAGTAGGTTTTATTTTTAAGTGGACGTAGTACCCACATGTGCTTTCTCCGTCTTACACACGTACGACATGGCAAATTTACGTTCACCAGTTTCAGTATTGTACTGTTAGTTTTGATATTAGAGTGAATTTACCTATACCTATTATAAAATTTAAAGGTAGGATTATAATCCAGGGCCCCATATAGCTTTTTAATGATATTATTATTTTTAAGTAAGTTATGATCTTTTTGAAACTGTACATTTTAAAATGATCATAACTGTTAGATCTTTACAGTTAACAATTGCCTATGAAAAATCTTTTTCTGCAATGCGAAGAGTAAAAAAATGGCTTCTAACAAGCATGCAACAAAATCATTTTAAAAATCTAGCTTCAATATGTATTTAAAGAAAAATTACCAATAACATAAATTTAATACTGAAAACATTTTAAATAAATTTGCATTAACTAATAACAGAAAAATTAATTTATTATAACAAAAGATAAGTATTATGATATTATATGCTATACTATATTAATTTTTTTTTTATATATAATAATTTTGCTTATCATAACTAATGGGGAGGGCACTCATGTTGTACTATAGGTGTAGCACTCCCATACATTTTACCCTAGTTGCGCCCATGATGGTACCTCCTAGTTATAAAATATTATAATGGATTATTTATTTAAATATATTCATTTAATTGATACTAATATGAGTATTAACTATTGAGTAATAATGAGTATAGATTATAATGCAAATGTATCATACTCAAGGCCGTATTCAGGACGGTTTTCTCGGGTCATTTGTCTGGTGACCGGCACTATACTTATTTTAAAGGACCCGAACCTAAAAAAAAATCAAGCCTAACCCTAAAAAAAAGGGGGCCCGAAAGATGTAGTTTTCCTGTTTTCCCAGATCTCGGAGGAAATCAAATTTAGGGCGAATAGTTTATGAGTTATACGTATTTAAAGTTTAGACAAGCGGAGTGGAGTGATACGGGGTTACCCCGCAAAATGTTTGTCCACTACACCGCTTGTCAAAACTTCAAATACGTATAACTCATAAACTACTCGCCCTAAATTCGATTTTTATGTATCAAAATACTCAGAAAATTATTCTGCAATGGAATATGAAATTAAAACTCTATGTGTTGTCATTCAAAAAAGAAAAAACTTAAAAAAATATAAGGATAAAAAATATTTAAAAATATAATTTTTTAATAAAAACGTAGTCTTTTTAACAACTTAAACTATGTAAAAAAATGTTTTAAAAACACGAATACTTTTTGAAATAATGAGTGTTTTATAATAAAAAAAATCACCGTATATACATTTAGACGTAATACCCGTATACAGTTGTACTACACTCCAATCCAATAAGTTGTATGAAAATTTAACGTTATTTACAGATTATATAATTTTATTATGTACATTACTATACATACTGTATCTATATAAATTAATTTACTTATAATAACCAATTTATACTTATTCACCTAAACGGTATTTTTGGTGAAATAATAAGCACTCAACCAAATAAACCGCATTTAAATCAATTTTTCCAAACGGTCTACGCTCATTGTACCCCATACAGAAAAAATGTTGAGAAAACATTCTAAAATTTTGTAAATAAAAAAAAGTTGATAACTTTCATATATATCTATGACTATGGTCAGTACCGCAACTACCAGGGATGCAAGTGGTGCACAAAACCCCCGGGCCTCGGGTGGCCGGGCCCTAAATTAATTCAAAACAATAGGCCTATGGCTGAACTATTTAAAACTTTTTTTTCTAATTATTATTATAGTTACAATTTATTATATGTCTGATCAGAATAAAACATTTTTAGACTATAGGAGCATTATTATTCAATAATGCTAATAATAACAATTATGTGCATTTAGAAATTAAATTATTTTTTTATTATTTAAAAATAGAAGGATTTTGTATAAAATGAATGTATATCAAATAGTTTATCGCTCCGCACCACCCGCCACAACACGTTTCATATAAGTATACTATATGTAAAGTAATTTTTTAAGCGTGCTCACCCCATTCGTTTACCTAAATTATGTACACATTCAAATTCTGAGTTTTGGAATTTTTAAATGTAATTAAAGACGATAGTTTCGAGTACTTAAATTGTTATATATTTTTCAATATTTGTGTATGTCATTCAAAAAAGTAAAAACTTAAAAAATGTTTTATTTTGACTGTAAATTATGTCAAAAAAAGTATTTTCAAAAACATTTAGTGTCGTTCAATAAAAGAACCACCTTGTATTACATTTATACATAGGTATACCTATTATAATACATTTACGATATACAATATACATATTTAATAATACGTTGATAAGTGATCAATTGATCACTTAAGACTTAACACTACTGATCAGTGTGAATGTGATATTGGATATTTGGATGCAAAATGATTACAAGCGAATAAACTAATGAGACTGGTAAATTGATAAATCCATCAGTACAAATGAGAAATAATTGACGTACCTGGTAATACGTACTACGCAGTATTGTCTGACATTTTGGGTGGGGGGATGGTTTGTGCTCGGATACTCCCCCTGGCTACGGCACTGCTGTAACTCACCGCAGTGCACATTCAGTAATTGGAAATCTTCTGTTTTGTGTTCTTCACCACATTTCACAAACACATATTTTATAATAATCACAAACGACTAACGTTTTTATTTATTCTATAGTAGTATAGTTCATTAAGATCTAACATGAGTTAAAAAAACCTTATTTATAAATTTATAATCAAGAAAAATTGTTTTGTTAGTGCGTTAATATTTAGGTATACATGCGTATTTTTTCTAGGTTTTTGTATAGAATATAGATCGTCAAATAAGAACTTCAAATTGATGCGATGGTGAAAATTATTATTTTTCTAAGTGTTCTTATTTGTTGAACTTGAAATTATAATGGAGATTTAGAGGTGGGAGATCTAGAGAGGTGTCTTTTGTTAAAGTTCTTAAAGTGTGGGGCGTGACTCCTCGAGGGGCCGCAAAAGCTTTTTAAGAGGGGGGCGCAAGAAAATTTTAAAAATCAACATTGTATTGGTAGAACAGGAAAAGATTTGTAAAATTTCCGTAATAATAATCGCGTTCTGTATTGTATACAATTCGGTTTATTTATACATCACATACATACATAGGCAGCAACAATCAACACATATACAATAAATTTGTAATGTTATTATCAATATTAGCCTATAGGTATTTGTTGTTTGTTTGTTACTTTTGTTACTCTAAACATGACTGTTAAAATTATTTTTATGAGGGGGGCTCACGTCTAGGGTTGACCAAAAGGGGGGGCCTGGCCTGAAAAGTTTGAGAACCTCTGTAAGCTGCTAGATTGTTGTATCTTCATTTGTCAGGCTTTTGTTTGTTTTTATTTTTAAAAACGATAAACTGGATACATTTTTATTTATATTAGGTAGCAAAATTTGTTAATGTTGATTGAATTACCTAAATAGTTTGTATCTTTTTTTTATTTGTTTCTGTTATTAAATCAAACGTGCATATTTAATAAGAAAATTTAAGTATAGGTAACAATAACGACAACAGTAAAGAACGAGAACGATAGCATTGGTCGTTAATTAAATGTAACAAGGTCGCCGACGGCGTCCGCGAATAATTAAATGTCGTATGCGGTCTAGTGAGACTAGTAAGTATATAGACTGAATGTATTATGGAATCTATATCTACAGCACGCGATTGTTGGCAAGTAAAAATACGTAATACATATTTTTTTAATTACGAAAGATAATTAAAATTGGGAGCACACAGTACACTATGCACATGACGTGGAAGTGTGTAATGGTCAAAAGCTAACGCCTAACGCGGAACTGTAAGTCTCAAATAAAAATCTAAAAGCTGATATTCCTAAGTTTATGATGAAGGCGTTGTATTATTTTGCAGTTATTTTTTTTTATCTTCTGTGCATTTGATTTAGAATTTTTAAGAAATATTATTCGGCATTCCTTTTTTGACTTTAGAAAAAAAAATATCGATTACAGAAATTAATAAGATATATGGGTAATGTATTTTCTAAAATTAAGATCAAACAATCTGATTCTGTAAGTTTTTATAGTTTTATGTATTGATACGGTTATGTACATTCAAAATATTTCAAAATTCAAACATTAATATACAAAGTACTATTTAATTTCTTTTATTATATTAGTAGTAAGTAGGTATAAGCATAGTTTAAGATAAGTGTTATTAATCTATAGTATAAGGTAGATAACAAACTACAAGGTATACCTACTACATTTAAAATTAAATTAAAATTTTGTAGTGTTATGCGTACGATCAAAAATTTAAAATACTAAGATAGTATCTAGATGACTATTATAGTAATTAATAACTAAGTATGTACCTATATTTAATATTGATTATGTATAGCTATGATATGCACTTATATTTTGAATAGGAACAAAGATAATAAAACACGAATGCACCTCATAGATACTGATATTTTATATCATACATCATTATTACGTACTATTATACAGTACATTAAAATATATATATCTACAAGCTACAACTATCTATTTAGTTGTTATTCAGAAATCAAAATATGCATGTTAAATACATAATACTGTATAATACTATGTATAGCATTATAATAACTCGTTATCTATTATTGTACCTATATATGTAATGTGATTAATGTATCTACTATAGGCTATAGCTTATAAATTGTAATACCTACTAAGTGGGTTAGGTAATACTTAATAATTATTATGAAGTTGCTTAAATTGTTATATCCGTGAACAGGCAATACAACTACACAAGTACCTAGCGATAATTAAGGATCGGCAATTTTTTTTTTATTTGGGTATTAAATTAATTGTTTTTAATTTAAATTGATGTGTATACTACGTTGTAATTACACTGCAGGTATATATTGTAAAGACAAATCATTATAATATTGTTTTTAAATAGGTACGTACCATAGACATACTACGTAATACGTATTACCAGGTACGTCAATTATTTCTCATTTGCACTGATGGATTTATCAATTTACCAGTCTCATTAGTTTATTCGCTTGTAATCATTTTGCATCCAAATATCCAATATCACATTCACACTGATCAGTAGTGTTAAGTCTTAAGTGATCAATTGATCACTTATCAACGTATTATTAAATATGTATATTGTATATCGTAAATGTATTATAATAGGTATACCTATGTATAAATGTAATACAAGGTGGTTCTTTTATTGAACGACACTAAATGTTTTTGAAAATACTTTTTTTGACATAATTTACAGTCAAAATAAAACATTTTTTAAGTTTTTACTTTTTTGAATGACATACACAAATATTGAAAAATATATAACAATTTAAGTACTCGAAACTATCGTCTTTAATTACATTTAAAAATTCCAAAACTCAGAATTTGAATGTGTACATAATTTAGGTAAACGAATGGGGTGAGCACGCTTAAAAAATTACTTTACATATAGTATACTTATATGAAACGTGTTGTGGCGGGTGGTGCGGAGCGATAAACTATTTGATATACATTCATTTTATACAAAATCCTTCTATTTTTAAATAATAAAAAAATAATTTAATTTCTAAATGCACATAATTGTTATTATTAGCATTATTGAATAATAATGCTCCTATAGTCTAAAAATGTTTTATTCTGATCAGACATATAATAAATTGTAACTATAATAATAATTAGAAAAAAAAGTTTTAAATAGTTCAGCCATAGGCCTATTGTTTTGAATTAATTTAGGGCCCGGCCACCCGGGGCACCTCCGGTAGTTGCGGCACTGGTCAGACGGCAATAATATTAATAATTGTATTAATTTAATTGAAAATAAAATTTTGTATACGTGATACCGTGATAACCCGCTGCCCCAAATACGGAGAATAACTAAAAAAAAATCATTAACCATTTGTGATGAGAAAGCAACGCCACTCTCGTCACACTTACTCGATCTTGATTTGCCAATGTATGTATAATTATATGAATTATACAGTCAGATATACAGTGCAAACTTAATTTGTTGTCATAATTGGCCATTAAAAATTACCCCCCTCCCCCAACAAAAAAAAAAAATCCTAGCTACGGCACTGAGTTACAGACTGCAAAATGGAAAGACTACTCAAGAAAGCAGATAATAGAACACATCTAAAAAATATCTCTGCGCACTATGGTACAATAATATGTTTAATAGAAAATAACTAAAACTGTCACAACTCACAGCGGCCGTCCCTCACGCTCAAATAGTCAAACAGATGGCTCTTCAAGTATATTAATACATTTAAGTAACTACTTATAAGCGTCTAAGCAGTCTTAACACCCCAAACATCGAAGCAACAACAATTGTTCAACGAAAATTATTCCGCTTAAGCAGATCTTATCAAAGTACCTTAAATAACAAAGCCTTTTAGTATCAGCCTTGACGATAATGTCCATCAAAATTGAAGTTATCTCATTCATTGAAAGAACAATATTGGCAGAACCGCAGAACTATACAAGATATATTCCTATGGTATAATCTGACAACAGAAAACTCACAAAGATAAAGGTATAAAGTTGCTTTTTAAACGGTTCATGTTTTAGCCACGTATTACTAATAAAATTACGAACTACAGTGTCTACATTAAATAACTTAATTACTTTAACTTAAATTTTTAGAAAAATATAGTGTTGATGATATACTATACTGTTTATTATACTATATTACTAAAATCTATACTCTATAGCTACACCGTATGGCTTATACTCGTAAGATGTATGTGATAAACGCATAGATTATATTATTATTCAATTATTCATGTAAATTTAATCTGAGGTGTAAACGTTACATCACAGATTAAATTAATGTATGGTTATATTTACGTGATGAAATAAAAAGAAAATATGTGATAACATTGATAACAAAAAATAATAAAATGATAACATACGGTGTCGTAATTTGTCGTTAGTCGTTACTCGTAAAATCCTAAACATTAACAATTATTGACATATGACATTTCAACCGTAGACAAAGAAAATAATGATTTCAACATTTTCATATTGAATTTTATTGTAGTGTAAGTTACTCTAATAAGTAAGAGTTATATACTTTTAAAAATATAATATACTACAGTTGATAATAATATTTCTTTAATCCGAATGTGTTTTTTAACAACCCCGGCACACATGATATGTTATCAATTATCAACAGATATCGCGGTAAGTATTATAGTAGAGTTTTAAATTTTTTCATGTTTGAAATTTCAATAATTTAAAAATTACAAAATACCTTGGTGAAGTTCATTAAAATGATACATATTACATTTGTATTACAATTTAATACATTAAATTCTATTTTATAATTTAATTAATTCTGCGCTTCAAGTTTCAACCAATATTATTACTTGACTAAATGAACATAAACTTTTCTTTCTATAATAACTGTAAGTAGATAATACAATAAAATCGCTTTAAAATCACTTTAATAAAAAAAGTTCTCTGAAAAAACCATCTAAAACAATTTACAAATTATAAAATAGTTAATATAATAATTATTATTCTTCATATCGACTTCAAAATTTAAATTATATGAACTTTTTCATATTAAACATGCTGTTTTTGCACATTTAGAAACAAAAATACTCAATAAAGTTAATACTATCTGCACAATTTCTAGAATCTGATACATTAAAAATAAATGTTATGTATTGTTACATACAAATAAAAAAAACGGAGGAAATTTAAAGTTTTACTGTAGTACATTTGTAATAATAATATAGTAGATATATTTTTTGATTACTTATTTAGAAATATAAAATATTATACCCAAAACATTTTTAGCAATACTTTCCTGAAAATATGGTATAAACAAATTAATGGGTGATCAAGTGACCAAAATGTCTCGTCAGAAAAAAATTGGCCCGGTATCACCCCTCAATAAAAAATATCTGATGCCATCACTGATAATAGTTAACTTACTTTTATATGCTAAACGTGTTATTGAACAAACCTATTTATATTATTTTGTCTTGTGGATTATATAATTGTCTTATAATAATATAACATAGTGTTGATCGGTATTAGTTGCAGTAACAGAATTAAATGTACTGGAAAATTGTGTAGGTAATCACAATAGCTTATAAATACCATTTTAATTACAACAATTTTCTTATAGGAAGATACATTTAAACCATTAAATTCCTACAAAACAACCACAAAAGATTTCAATAAATTATAATTTTTAATGAATTTATAAACGTTTTATTATTTATTGGTAATGACTAAATGACTAATGAGTAGGTATTCCAAACATAGATTTATATTTAAATATTTCCAGGAACATATTCTAAGTACTTTATTAATTTATAACATTTTAGATTTAATATTACATCAAATTTAATTTACTATTACATTAGATTATAAAATCTATTATTCTACTGTATACAATTTAATGAAACAAGTCATCTTAATAATATAAAATAAAAGTTAGTGACATTAGAAAACACTTATGATCTTTATTCTTTCAGTACCAATGTTTAAAAATGTCTAAATTCATAATGTTAGTAAAATATTAAACTAAAGTATAAAATAAGGCATAAAGGTGAACATGTTTAAGTTAATAATCCAAAATTTATATAACAATATACCTATTCAATCCATATGTTAATTTTAATTTTTTTTAAAACATATTAAATTTTGTTAATTTAAAATATAAAGCTATTGAATCTAAAAATAAAAAAAAAAATAAGCCCACAAAATAAATTTTTTAACTCCACATATTATAATAAAGATTAAATGACAAGTAGAGCAGTTGTAGTCATCACTCATTAATATATTATATACCTACTTGTATTTATTGATTATCCAGTTAACATTTTTGAAAGAATTTTTGATTAATAATAAGTATAATTCAATAAAAATTAACAAACTACTAACTTGTATGAAAAGGGACATTATTGTGCGGTAGTTTAGTACTTATAATATGTGGAAAATGCTATACTACATCTTGGGTGACCCCATGATTTGCGGGGCTTAGAACAGAGTAAAATTAATAAATTTGATTTTTATTCTTTAAGAAAAATTGATTTTTATAATGCATGAGATTACAAGACCTATATTTATGTTATTGTTGATTGTAAAACAAAATGTCTGAATGTAGTATTTGTAATATGCAAACCAACATAATAAATTATGTGTGTAGTTATACTGGTATATCATCATTCATTAAACATAATTGTATCAATAATCTAAAATGTTCTATATTATGTATTAAATGGAAATAATATATATCACTGGGTATATATAGGTTATAGACAATAAACATTGTAGGCATATATAATATAACATATGGTCATGTTTGTATTTCTCAGAGTTCAGAGTTACAAACTAGTAATCATATTCCATCGTTTTTCTCAATAACTGGTTGGACCACTTGACTCTTTGACTTTGACTCCATATGTATAATGTATGTAGAATTGTAGAATATAGATATATGCATTTGAAATACCAAGTATAAAAATAAGATACTAGTGATGAATGTTAAGTATCTAGAATTCTTTAATGTAATAAATAAGATATTACTTACATATAAGTTTTTAGCTTTTACAGCTGCCTATATTATATTACATCTTGATAAATAATAGAAAGCACAAATTATATTATTATTTATTTGTAAATTAATTGTATTTTATTCTTCAGCTTTTCAAAAAAATCATATTCAAAATTCTTTGAAAAAATATTGCGTGTCCTCGTATATCCATGTTTTTGTTATTTTTTTAAATTCTAATTCAATACAGATTTAGACAGCATTTAGATATTAGATCTATTATTGATGGCTAAATTATAGTAATACACTATTAAATACGTAATTATTAAATTAATAATATATCGCTTACTTTTAAATACCTATAGAAAAATTTAAAGATTTTAAAGTATTATTAGTAGGTAAGTATATTTTTATAAACATTATATTGTTTTATAATAAAAAAAATTTTAATTTACAGTAAAAAATTCTGCTTGTATCATTTTACATGTTGTATTGCGTAATTTTACATGTGCACGATAACGATAATACGTTCAAAATACAACGACTCCTAAGCAGTCAAAACTTTATACCCTAGATCACCCTATACATACTGACATACTGCAACACAATCCTATAATGGGTGCTTAAAAGTGCTTACCAAAATATTTTTAGTTAATTCAAATTATTTCAATAAAGTTGTTTAAATTCAATTCGATTATTTATTATTTTTTTTTTAAATGTTGACATGTTGTTATAAATATGTTTAAGGTGTTTTCAACAAAAATTGAATCAACAATAAATTAATATAGACAATTAGAAAATATTCAAATTTTAACTATATTCTTTAATTTATAATTATTATTAAATCTTCATATTTTTAATGATATTACTTATTCTCATACCGCAAATTAAAATTTCGTAGATAGATTTGAGGTTGATAAAAACATTTTGAGAACACCTGGCTTGTCGCATGTATAAAAATATACGTTGGGTACCATACTACCATAACGAACGTAGATTCCTGTCTCATCAACCAGGAGCGACTAAGCGAGTTTAGTTACGTTTTGCTGTGTGATCAAGTAACACGTGGTATCGTTATTTTATTTCAATGTTCTAAAAACATGTTTGAGTATTAAACAGTATACAAAATATAATATTTAGGTAAGTGTTCTAAAGTAATAATTTGTGTTGTTTTAATTAAAATCCTCGTATAATATAATAGCTTAGTTTAGACATTTTATTAACAAAAAAATACTAAATTTAAAACATACACATGAGTACTAGAGATTCATTCAATAATATGGAATATTGACAATAAACATAATAATAATTCTAAATCCTTAATAAAGGACTTTGTCACAATTAACCGTACTTGTACACATTTTTACACACAAAATAAATAAGTACCCATATAATAATAATAATATTAAGTTAATTTTATTATTGTTTGTGTTGATTATTTATTTTGATTTTAATTTAAAAAGATCATTTAAATATTTAAACTCATATTCCTATTATATTATATTTCCGTATAAAAATATTTTTTAATCCAAAAATATTCAAACCGCTACGTTGATACAAAAATAAAATATGGATATAGTAATAAAATACAGGTGAATTCTTGATTGTATAACTCGAAGATTTTATTTTATTTTAAATTCGTAATAGACCGAGTAGTTTGGAACTATTAATTTTGTATTTTTTTTTATATATAATTTCATAGACACCTCCTAAATTATTGAATTTAATAATTGTAAATACTTGGATTTTCACTATTAATTTATATTAAAATTTTTATGACGTGACATCATTTTCAAAATATTTCAGTTCTTTTTATGCTTATATAAACATTCTCGATTTTCTTCTTTTAATTATTTAATTTTGAATTTATTTGTTCATTATACCATATAATTAGAAAATATTACTTCTAGTATCAAAAAACTTGAATTATATTTTTTAAATGAACATTAAACAGTTTTTCCATTTTCTTTTTTTTTATATTTAAGTCATAGATTTTAAAGGAATCATAAATTTGATTTTTGATTTAAATTTGCGTCTTTTACATTTGTTGAAAACTTTTAGACTCATTAAAATGTTTTTAAATTTATATATTATGAATTACATCACGTAGGATTGTATGAAATTAACCTTTTCATATAATTTATTTGATAGAATATGTGTATATTATATGCTACGTATTACCTACCAATAGTATTATTTTCGTAAATAATCAGTATTTTCCTCTGCGAAATATAACGAGAACATTATTATATACCTGTGTTGCTTTGTACGTGTTATTTGAGCATTTTTCGATATTGATCTTTTTGATTCTTGTCATTAATATAAATTTTTAATGCATTAATTATCGTGTATAAATAATATTTTATTGATGTTTATTTCAAATTTTGTCACAAATTAATAGGAATTATTTATTATTAGGTACATTTAAAAATATTTCCTATAGAATATAATTTAGATTTGGCTTGTTGATAATCACTTTTTAGATTTAAATTAGCGAAAATTATTTTGATAAATTCTATCAATATACTATTTATATTTATTTAACTCGTTTAATTAACCAGCTTCTTCATTTTGATGAACATTAAGATGTTGTCATTGTTAAATCTGTAGTTTCCTCCTTTTTTCTTACATTATAATAAAATCGTTTTATAATTCCTTTCTTTAAATCTAATATTGTACAAATATTTGACACCTCTAAAAGCAATTTTGTATTACCTATTTTACATATTTTCTTAAATTTATCAACCCATTCACAAGCCATTAAAATACACCATTTTAAAACGTTAGGTAAACTGATGTCTTTCTATATTTATATTTGATCCATACAAATATAAGTACTCATCAAATTCTTTGCAAATAATTATTAATTAAACTTCGTAATATTTTTGATAAGACATTAATGCTTTGAATATAAATTATTACGGACATATTTAACTACTATAAAATACTTATATTAATAATTTAATTTATTTATGAATATTATGTTATCAAACTAAACAAAATTAAATAATGGCAGTGAACTTGATTAAGTACATACAAATAGATACTAGAGTTCATCAACACTTGCTTACATATTATATTGATTAAAAAATAATTATTTTATAAAATTCAATGTCGCATTAAGAGGACGTTATACCCACAATATGTGTTGTTTTTGTCATACTAATAACGTACATCATGCAAATTTTCGTTCAGCCTAATTCATTTTATGATGTTAGCTTTAATATTAGAGTAAATTTACCTAATATTAAATTTAAAGATAACAATATTATCTAGGAAATGTCATATGTTTTAAACGATATTATCATTTTAAAGTAACTTATAGCTATATAAAATATTCCAACTTTAAAATTTCCAAAACTTTTTAAAATGATAATAATATCAATAAAAACATATGACATTTCCTAGAAAATATTGTTATCTTTAAATTTAATATTAGGTAAATTTACTCTAATATTAAAGCTAACATCACAAAATGAATTTTGCTGATCTACGCTGAACGAACATTTTCCATATTGTATGTATGTAAGAGAGAAACAATATGCGGGTACAATGTCCTCTTAACTGCATCACAGACATCGATACTAAGTTATGTTTTGTTTATTTTATTAAGAGTTAAATCTGAATTTTAAATAATCATTTATAATATAATATTTTCATAATTTCAACAGAATATTAAAAAACTGTGATAATCTAATTAATATTTATTTTAATTTATTTATTAATAGACATTTATTCAATATTCACGTATTTATGTTTTATTTATAATGTTTATTATAGAACCAATATATTTAATGTTTATTATTATTTTGTTTACCGTGTATTAAATAGTAATAAACTATATAAATAAAATAAGTATTTGGTTAGTAATATAGATTTCTGGATTATATAATTGTTAGAAATTTGTATTGTATAAATTGTTTATCCTAATCCTTTTCCGTGTATAGTTCAAAATGAGAAATATATGATTATAAAATTGTTGTTTCTATTATAATATAAAATAGACACAGTTCACAAATGTTGCGCTGACGTCATCTTAATGAAACTTGATTGATTATGTCACAAACTGACAAAGCAAGTATAATGATCAATATTCAATTGTTACATATTAACTATGTTCTAATGAAAAATAATTTGAAAAAATTATAGTTTTTTTTTTTTTTAAATAATTCATCATAAATGTTTACTTACAATACTTGATATTCAAAAGTTTTATTTTCAATTTAAAAATAATATAGTAATGAATATAATAATATAATTTTTTTAGTAATACTGTTTTTATCCTCGACATTTTTCTGGATATCGTTCTTTAATTATCTTGTTATACTTGTCTTATTATATTATATAAATATGTAACTGAAAAAAAGGATGTTATTTTAATATTTCCCAAATTGTAATGTTAATCCATTATTTATCTCATATTAATCTGTATTATTCATATTATTCTTTGCATTATTTTAAAACAATATTTCAATTTAAATTTAAGTCCATAATAATGTTTGATATCATAGTTAATTTCTATAATAAAGATGGTTGATGGTAAATTCATAATTCATGAATATTCTTGGGTGACATTTGTTGATTTGATTATTACATGAATCTTTTGTTAAAATATTGGTTTGGTTATTCGTTTTTACTTAACTTTATTATTTACCTGGGCTACCAATAATATATTGTGTTAAACTAGTGTTCTTAAATGTCACTGATATTGTGTTATTAACATCTTCATTAAATATTTTCAAATTAAAAATATATTGAATTTTAAGAGTAAGTATATACATGTTAATATGTAATTTATTAATGTACAAAAACGAAGTTTCGAGTTTTATTATATTATAGCCTCTTTGATTATGTACACATTTTCGTTAATAGCACAGAATATAGCAAGTTACAGTATTAAAATAAAGTTATAGAGTATGAATACAAAAGAATGTAGGTTGTAGGTAGACGGTTGTTATATACTCGCATTTCATCATCTGACCTTTTTCCACCCAAATTCTTACATTTTACCACCTGTTCAACATATTAACCAATCTAACCACCTGTTCAAATATTAACTGAATTATGAAATTGTTTAGCATTTGTATATTTTTTTGTCATATAAATATATAATCTTGATGTTATTAAAAGAAATTACAAGTTTAATTCTTGAAAAACATATTTATATTATTTTTCTAAAAATAAATTAGTTACTTATATATTGAACATGAAAACAGTTATATTACAAAATATATAATTCGTAATGATATCATAGAATACCATAAAATAGTTTTGGAATATTTATTTATTTTTTGGCTGTTCCAAATAATTGTATAATTTTGTAAAATTTAAATGTAATATACTGTTTTTAATTTTTAAATACAGTTATGTCCATAAGCTTGCGCAGATTTTATTAGCAGGTTATGTAATAAGAAAATAGGGCTCCTCGCAAGAAAAAAAATCACCGAACCTAGGATAGAATACCTACTCAATTTAATTTTATTGAATTAAAGGAAAGAATAAATAATTTATTTTAAAAAACGATTCTGAGCCGTTAAACATTTTCTTTTACTACATAGGACTCAATCTACAATATAAGTTTTTGAAAATATACTACTTAACTTCTTTGCTTCCCTCAGAATCTAAAATCACATATAGTTTTACAGAAGAATATTAAACAACACACTGTAGTAATAATAGTAGTTTGAAATTTAAATTATATTTATTAAAATAAAATGTATAACTTCTTAAAGTTTAAGTATACAGTGTATACTATATTGAATATTTTTGAAGAATTTCCACATATTTATGTAATGTTTTTATTTTATCGAGAATATTGTCTATCAGTGACGGTCGGCACTTAAATTTTATCTATCCAACTAGTACCATAGAACAATAATAGTATAATGCCTAGCAAATTATACATTAAATACATATCGATGTCAACATAATACCGTTCCTATACGCTGGACTTAGTTATAGGTATATGGTCTTTAATTACAAACCATAAAAAACAATAATAATTATCATATATATATACATAGTCTATAATGTCTAAATACACGTGTTGCAAACGTTGTAAGCTGTTATAACAAGATTTAATGATTTGTCTATATTTTAAATTATCACGCGGGTCACTAGAAAACTAGAAAAAATTGTATTATGTATTTTTTAATACTAAAGAAAATATCAAAATTGCTTTGGTACCATGATAAACATGAACCCTTCACATGAAGCCACAGATTATACCCTACATACCCCGTGTGCACGAGAGGGTTTGACAAATTTTTAAGTATTTGACCAAAAAAAAAAAACAACGTATTAATGCGAAAATGTATGTATTCAATATGAAATATTTAATTTATAATTTTTTTATATTACTTTTTAGTAATTTACTTTACTATGGTACAAGTGCACACTGCACAACCAATATTACAATATGGCTTATTAGAATGAGAGATGTAGTAATTTAGTATAATAGTATGTAATCTTAATAATACTTTTAAAATCGCAGTACATGTTCCTATTATTCTATTTATCGTCAAAATAGATACTGAAGTAAAAGTTAGTCTATCCATATAAGATCATGAACCAAATAAAATTACTCACCCCAATCGATAAGTACCATTCCTGAACCAGTTATCTTATCAATGCAACTTAATTAAATTAAACTTAATTAAAAATATCAAAATTCTATTCTCACTATTATCATTGTCAAAAAATGAATTGTTTGTGTCTTTATTTTGACTGAATCTGGTATGATTAAGTCTTAGCAATAAAACCACCTTTAATATTGTCTTTTCTTGTTCTTCAAACTATTCTGGGCATTAATTTAATTTAGGCAATTTTTCTAAGACTTATTTGAATAAAAGTATTGCCTATGGCTGTATTAATAATATTTTCTCTTCAACTTTTAAACACATAGACTATAGAGTATATAACGTATGAATTATCAATTTCTTTAATGATCTCTCGTGAGTTAAAATTTATTATATGTATATTAATGTAAAATAAAATTTGAACTAAAATATTTATTATACATTTTAACAAATATTGTTAAACAGTGAATAATAATTTCTGAATAACGAGTGCGCGACAAAACAAATCAATATCTTAAAGATTAAAAAAATTAATACATTTTTTTTATGGTAGTATGACACCACCTATTAACATGAACATTTTTTTATTACATACAATGTTATAGGATGTGATTTTTATATTCCTCATTAATATTATATTAGTAACCCTTATTTTGTAAAAGCCAAAAGGACTATCTCTTTGGCTCATCAACGTCACAAATGTAAGTGTCTTTTTTATTTTATTTTATTATATAAATGAATAAAGTATAATATTATAGTAGTTAAGTAGTTTAGATTAGATAACTCGAACAACACGAGTATTATTAAACTTTGACTCTTATCAGCATTATCGAGTATTATCTGTCATCGATCCAAGTCGGCCGATAATAACTACTGATTGGTGGTTTTCCCGTATATAATTAATTTTATTAACTGATTTTTAGAAATGCAAAATTATATAAACTTTCATATTTATTTAATCATTTGACGCTGGATATAATATACTGGATTAAAAATAAAATGTCACAAATCATTATACTATAAATACTGTTTATGATATAATTTAATTTAGAATTTATTGTATTATAAATTATGATTTTACGACACTCCAATTAATGTGTGAAAACTTCAAGTTTTTAATACGCCATAGTTTTTCCAATTCTCACTACATAATATCTATGTATTTACTATGTAAATTATTTAAATAATGAGATTATTATTAATTAGTGTATAATGTATGTTTAATGATACTATATATTATATGAATAATATAACTGAATGGCATTATTAGACCCCTTCATATTAATTTTATGATATATAAATAGAATAAACAAATTGTGATGTTGTTCAAATTAAATTATTAACGTAACAATTAGGTATTGCGTTATTGGATAAAAGATTCTTGGTGTATGTTAAATAGTATGCAATTATTTATATCTAAACTAATCACGTGCCAAATTTGTTTAAATTGCGATAAAAAATTTAATTTTAATTTGAATAACTTTTCATTTATAGACTATGTGGTATCTATAAAATTGTATAAATTGTACCTATTAGTTGTGTACTTTTCTACCATATACAATTATTTGATAAAGACTGACATTACTCTGTTGTAAAAAAATTGGAACCAAATCATCTTGATAAATTTTTTTTTTTAACTTAATATATATCATACATAATTATAAATGTATCTATATCCAAGAATAACGTTTAAAATATAGTTTTAGTTCGAATAGAGAAAACAAAACACGTGATTACAAAATCATCTTCTATATCAAGGCAGTACTCCGAACAAATTTTCGGAGGGGAGGGAGGTTAGTAAGTGGTGTATAAAATAATGAACAATTGGCATTCAAACACCATGCCAGGTCGCTATATTGTGATTGTTTGAGGTGTAATGTTAAATATTCATTTTTAAATTCTAGTAACGCGAGAAAATTTCGGGGGGGGGGGGTAGTTTTAACTCCCCCAGGTACGGCCTTGTTATATATATATGATTTTATATCTATAGTATTCTACGTTTTTTAAATATTATCAAATATTAAAATAATTAAAAAAAAAATTCAATGAAAAGAAAAAAGGACGAAATGATTAATATTATTTAAACACACTAACTGTGTTTCATCTATAAATACTTCCGTTGTTAATGGTTTTCAGTATCATATATTTAAATATTGTTAATTTTATAGACAAAAAACCATGAGAATCATTCCATTGTATAGCTATGTAGGTTTTGAGAGTACCTCGTTATTTATTAGATTACTTAAGTAGATTTGTTAAATTTGAATTCAATGATTTGCATACGGTTAATCAAAAAAAAAAAAATTACAGGGAAATGATCATGTGCGTCAGCAAACTCAGGCAGTTACTTAATATTTTTTTTTGCACAATTTTTTTTCTAGGCAATCTGTTATAATAATCAAACAATAAGCTTAAAATAATGAAGCCTAAACGCACTGAAATAAAGCGGTCTTCTAAGAAACATTTTAAAATTAAATAGTAGTGTCTGAGTACTGAGTACTTAACTCGTAGACCGCATCCTGTCGAACGCTTGCGAGACATCAAGGAAGGAATCAGTATAGTAAAGTTTCTCTTTTAAAAGATGAATAAGATTTTGTCAACTAATCTATTTACTTGATATATACTAGAATGATTATTACGAAATCCAAATTGGGAGTTAGGCAAAATATCATAAGTAGTATCAAAGTATGGGTAGGATATGTTTTAATAATATATTTTAAAAAGTTTTGATATAATTGGGAGAAGGCTTATTGGTCTGTTAGAGGAAAATTAAAAATAAAATTATTTATTAGTTGTTCATTTACCAAAACTTCATAAAATAAATTTAAATTGAACACACCCGAATGGTCCACTCGACACATGCCCACCTTTTTTCTCTTTTTATTTTTTATTAAATGAAAACTGGGTAATGTATTGATATTATATTATATTTTATTTGAATAATTAGTAATTTGTCAATTGTTAAAACACTTAAAATACTATAATTAAATTTAACAAAGTACATAATTTTTCCTTTTTCCTTACCTTTTATGAATTCCAAAAATTTACCTCCTCTAAATAGCGAACAAAATTTCAGTGACCAAGAATGTCCGCTATTTAGAGGATTCACTGTATTATAATATAATGCTAAATACCTAGGTATTCACCTTGTCAAAATGCTTAATTAAGAATATCACATAAATACAAAACGTAAATTACTAAATTTACGTTTCCTTACTTCAAGAAACTTACTGCTCTACAATAAGAACTAAAATCCTGAGATAAGCAAATTACAAAACCGGCCATGACATACGGCATTCAACTTTGGGCACAGCAAAAATATCTATATTACATTACTATTCAATCCTTCTAATTGATTAAATAAATGTTATCTTCGTTTCAACTAAATATGATAAAATAATTTCCTCTTTTTGATTATTAATTAGTAATTAATCTAGCGATTTTAAATTTGTATAGTTGAATGCCAAGATTTAATATAATATACTATATCGACTTATAAGTTATAACTCTCCTCTATTATATTGTTAGATTGTATCTTTTTTTTTAATTAACGTATTTTAACTTTCCTATTTTTAAGAAATTATTGTGAATATGTACTATTTAATTTAATTTAATGTACATCAGATTGTATCTACTTATATTATAAAATAATTATCTATACACGCATAACTTTTTAAATTATATAACAATTATTTTAATTTAAACAAACACAATACATTTAGTATGGTAATAAAAGTCGTCTCTTTATGATTCTCTCTGGGTTATGCTAAATTGCTTTATGAAACTAATTTTCAAACAGTGCTTTCCAACATGTTGAAAATGGAACCGTAAGCGATAACAGTGCATTTGTTTTAGGCGAAAAGAGGAAACTATTTTATTATATTTAGTTAAAATAAGTATACTGCCAATATATAATTTCAAATTCTTGAGGTTTATTTACTTCTTAAAAAGTGTTCATTGAAAATACTACCTTTTTTCATATAAGAACTCCTCTTTATATTGTTAATTATTTAGTAGATAATTTTTCTGAAGATTTTAATGTATCAGAATCAAAATTCAAATGATTAATTTTTGATGTTATTGAACGTCAGTTTAGAACATATGATTAATATAATAAATTCAATATTATGATATATGATAAATCTAAAAATAAGTTTCAAAAATTACTTAAAGAAATCCATTATTGTCAATCACTTAGTAATACTAATTATTATAGTAATGAAATCATTTGTAAATAATAATTACTAATAACGATTTTCTTTAAAAAAATTAAGCTTCTACACATTTTTTTTTTTTTTTTAAATAAACGTAATTTTATTAAACAAATATCAAATATTTAAACTCGTAAAAATTAAATGGGCTTAAAAATGTATAATATTTTTATATATTTAATTTAAGTAGACGATGAATAATAATAAACTACTATATTATTTGAATTAAGTAAATATTTACTAAATTTGTTTAGAACATTTTTTATGAATAATATAGCTTTTTTATACTACATTCAATGCATTTTTCCATTGATACTTTTTTTTGTTTTTTTATATGTAATAAATTATTAAATAAATTTCATGATATGATTATATGATTACAGAATTTAATTTTGATTTATGCGAGGCTGTATGCCTATAAAACTCGCTATTATAAGTATATTCAATATTTATATATATAAATATTTGCAAAATTTTGAATATTATTAAAGTATTACAAAATATGTTTTAAAATTTAGAATTCTTAAATATTTTTAAGTGTTTTATCGACGAACAGGTAACTGTTTAAATAACTTCAATCTTGATTTTTAAAAATATATTATACTACTAATTTACTTAGTTATTAACGTATAATCATTATTTATGTTTCATATTTAGTGTTTATGTTTAATATTACTTACAAAAAATTAGTTTTGTTTAATATGAATGTATATTTCTTTTTAGGTTAATACTTGTGTAATTTATAAGTACATCTATATACGTTTTGGAAAATGAACAATCAAGAAAAGGGATTGTCCGAAGCTAACATACGGTCGTGTATCGTTGTGTTAGCTAGTTTCCTAGTCAATGGTCTTGTTTTTAGTTTTATCAATTCCTATTCAGTGACTTATGTATATCTCTTAAAAAGGCTAGAGGATGCTGGTGTCAGTGAAGCATCGTCAAAAGCATGTAAGTATAATTTATTTAATTCGTAACTCATATGGACTATTTACATTCCAAGTTCAATCATTGTTAAATTCCCTAATATAATGGTAGTTAACCATTCATCTTTTCAAACGAAACACAATGATATTATAATACATATATTATTATACTCAGTCTGACAACGTCTTTCTAGCTACACAGTTGGGTAGAACATGATTGAGAACGTTTTTACCTGCTAACTTGTATGCAATGTTGCCGCATTGATTAAAAATACAAAAAAGTATATCTGATATTACATTTTAATTACCGTGATATATTATTAACATTTAATATAAATTTTTTTGTCATTTAAAAAATAAACAATTATCAATTATTTGTCAGCTTAAGATACAATTTAAATTTTTTTCCCAAGTACTCATTTCCAGTTATCTAATACCTCATGAAGTTATGATATCTTTAGTTTGTTCAAACTCTTAGTAAGAATTAATTGTAGAAATAATGCAATCACAGTAATTATTGTCACGATTTTTTGTTAGAGTTTCCTTCAAAACAAATCATTACATGTGTATAGGAAAGTGCTTACTAAAAATTTAGATTAACAACAACGTCGCTCAAAAAATCGTTCTCAATCCTATAACACAGACACAGTTTAGTCATATGTGATTTGTGTGAAAAGGTTTTTTGTTAATTCAAAAACATACGAATATTAATCTGTATAAAAAGTTATACATGTGTTTGACCAAGATAAAAAAATATTAACTAATATATAGACAAAATATTTATTTTAATATTTTTATTAGTATATATTGATTTATATCGTTTTTTATATCATATTAAAGTAAATAAATAAAGGGTAGAATTAGATCCCTTTTCATCTAAGTCACTTATTTCTAACTACTATGCAAATTAAACGAGTTCATGCAAGAACCAGCAAATCCATTTTTCTTTTCAGAACAGAAAACAAAAAAATAGTGTTTTAAAATAATATTGAGTTTATAACAAAACATGTTAAAATATATTTACACTAGACTCTTATAAAAAAGTTGCAGTATTGGCTAATTTTATATTTATAATTTTTTCAAAATGCTTTCTAATAATAGCCCAAAATGATTTGGGAATGATCTTGTTTTTTGACCAAAACTTTGTATTTGTTACTTTCAAGAAACGTACTTCAAATTGTATCACAATTTAAATTTAAATTCAAGAAGTAGATAAAAGTTGAAATTTTGAAAAAGTAGGATGATTGATCTCCCTGTCTCATTTAAAATTATAATAAAATCTCCAAAAATAAATCTTAAAAATTTTAAAAATTTCTCGGAATATAACTTATATAAACCTTAGCTATTATACTTACTTTATTCTTTATTATATAGAATGTATCAAAAGTCTTCATCCGATTACAAATTTATATAGCTCGACAAACGTTAGCCACTAGTAAACGACCCATAAACTAATGAAAAGATTAGATAACCAAGTTTATTTTAAGTTATCTTTCGATTAGTATATGGATAATTTACCTGCGGCTAACGATTACCGAGCTATATAAATTTGTTATTGGATGAAGACTTTTGAAACACTCTGTATATATTATATATGTATAACAATAGATAAATAATTTATCCTTTATAGATATTGCTATCTATTGTGCTCCTTATCGGTATAGATTGTTGTATAATCCTTCGTGTAATAAAAGTATATATATGGACCTAAATAATATTCGAACATCAACAAATATTGCAATTTCTTTAATCTTATGACCATTCTTATATGTTTTATTAGATACATTTTAAATTAAATGTATAAATTTAACACATTTTAAATATTTTTTATTTATTATATTTTGTTGATTTTAGCACTGGTTGGCTCTTTGACTGTGGGAACAACGTTTCTAATGTCACCTATCGCTGGAGTTCTCGTTGATCGCATAGGAATTAGAACAACTACGTTTATAGGTGGTTTTATTGCTACTAATAGTTTATTAATATCGTCATATTTCACACATCAAGTAAGTTATAATATGTATATTATTATTCCAAATTTCTTAAATACAAATAATAACTTATTTAAAAAGATTTTTTTTAGTTACTATGATAACTGCTTATTATTGTACATTAACATTTTACAAATAGTTGTACCTTTACAAATATTATAGGTAATATAATTTGAATTAAACTAAATAATTATTCATATGAATCAAAAATACAAACTAACTTCATGTATAAGCGTTTGACATACTTCTTATCGATCTATTCGTAAAATAAAGTAACATAATATATAATACTACCTTATGTTTCACACTGATTTTTTCATTTTAAAAACATTATTTTAAACCTTTCTGACAACTAACCATTTACAATTTAAGGAATAAGCAACCTCCCTACTACTACTTATATGTACCTATACAACAACTACTGAACTACATATAGAACATGTTAGAAGTGATTCTTTAAAAGGTTTTTAATGTTAATCCCTTCAATTTATAGTAATTTCGAATCTCATTATTTTAAGTAACATTAATGTCAATACTTTAAGAATGAAAAATAGAATAGACTTTTAAATAAGTATACATTTTATAAATTTTATCAAAACTAAACTAAAAATAAAAAAATTTACGTCCTTTAATACTTTTATTTTAGAGAATAATATATTTTAAGTTTCCTATATTTTTATATACTAATTGCAAAGCTTTTAGGCGTTGTTAACACAATCAATAAATAATTTTTAATTTCAAATTTCTAAAAATTGTGAAGTACTTTCAATTTTATTCATTTTAAACCTATTTGTTTTTATTGGTATTAAACTAATTATTTCTACTTGTATGTTGTATAATCGTATTCATATACATAGGTCATTCATTTAATATTTTCATGCAGCGATTAGTACTCAGTATTTATTAATTGTTGTTTAGGTACCCTGCTATTCGAAACTTTAATTAGAACATATTAAATTTAATTAAGTGAATAACGTTAGTTATTGGTTAGTTTAGTATAATCAATGACTTTAAAATGGTAAGTAGACCAATTCATATTAAAAAATCAATGGTATATGTCTAACGAACCATATATGGTATATTTTTTAGTCTCGTACATTTCATACATAACACTGAGCATGTTGTGTATATTTTTCCTCAGTTCAAGATTTATTAATTTCAAATTATTTTTAGATTCTAGTTTTCTTTCTAATATTTTGAATTTAACAAATTTTAATTTAAAATGTTTATAAAAAAAAGTTCATGCCTATGTATCTTAAATATGTTTAAATGGCTATTATTGCAACTTATAAGGAGCCTTGGTATTACATTTTCAACATTTTTTACCAAACAAAAATGTATTTGTAAAAAAGAAATTGAAAATGTTATGTGTCATTACTCAGAGTGATTCTTTTATTGTTGAACACTCATTATTTCAAAATATGTTAATGTTTTTGGAAATGTTTATTATACGTAATTTTTAATCCAAATCAAACAACATTTAAAAAATATATGTATTTTTAATATTGTTTATTGTTATGAGTTTTTACTGTATTCTGAAGCAGAATATTTTTCGGGGTATTTTTATACATAAAAATCGAAATTCGGACAAGTAGTTTTTGATGAGTATTTAAAGTTTAGGTAAGCGGAGTTAGTAGTAAACCAATATTTTGTGGGTTATATCTTACTACTCTGCTAACCTGTTTTGTAAAAAATTTCAATTATCTACAGTTTTCAATTTACACCAAATAAAATACGAGTATGTCAATTTTGAAAATCGATACTAAGTAAAAATTGATGTTTTTCCTTAATTTTTTCAGTATTTTGAACTCTCAAAGTACCGACTAAATCCAATTTTCTATCAGAAACCATCTGCAAAGTTAATTATCAAAGCATTTGTGTTACTATATGTATACCATAAATAGGTACATATAAAAAAAATAACACATCAGTGTGAAATCAATACATTCATCGCTCCGCTCAGAATCCAATATTTAATACTATATGAAATGTAGATTGTTATGTATGTTAAAAAAATACTTAAGACAATTATTAATTAATTTTTAATCAAGAGTATGGGTAGTTAACCACCATTGTGATTTCAAATATTTTCGATACTGAAGTATTTAACAACGTAGTACCCGCTGAGTTTGTTTTGGTCTTACTAATACCACATACTATTATTAAACCAAAATATACGTTCAGGAGTTCCAATTTTGTATAATTAGCTTAAATATTAGAGTGAAATGTACTATTATTAAACTTAATGCACTCATTATCAGGGTTATATCAGCTTTTTACAGTATTTTAATTTTTAAGCAAGTTATGAGTATGTATAATATTAATATTTCAAGATACCATAATTCACTTAAAATTTAAGTATTGTAAAAACTCGATGAAAGAACACCAATAATATTCTAAATGTTTAACCTTTAAGTTTGATAATAGGTTATTTCATTCAAATATTTAAATAAAATACACAAAATTCGAACTGCTGAACGTATATTTTATTATGGTATGCGTTAGAAAGACTACGGTGACCAACACATTTTCTTGATTATAAAATATAATTTAATTTTAATATTGAAAACGTGTTGTACGTCTAGTATTTATAAAAATATCAGTTTTAATCACAAGGAACAATATATTATTTTAAATTTTAATTTTTAAACATATTTAATTATAAATATGTTATTTTTAATGAATATTTTATAGTTTCTAGCTTAATTAATTGTTCTGATTAAAACGAATCATGAATGATAACATATTTATATAACAGTATATTATATATAATATACATAATTTATTAGTTAGTATTTGCTAATCCTTAAAAATAAAATCCTGTCGTATTTATTTACTTTATCTTACTAATAGCAAGTTTTAATTTTTTTTAATTTAATATATTAAATTTGTATTTCCTTTTTATTAATTTGTATGTATCTATATTTTTATTATTATTAAAACTTAAATAACACAATATATATATTTAAATATTCATCTAATTATTCTATTTTAGGTGGAAGTATTATACGTAACTTACGGCCTTTTATATGGTATTGGTGCATCATTAGCTTACACGCCTTCATTAGCTATTCTTGGTCATTACTTCAAAAAATACCTTGGTCTCGTAAATGGTATAGTAACTGCTGGCAGCTCATTTTTCACCATGATCATTCCATACTTCGTAGATCATCTACTTGTCAAATATGGTCTAGATAACTGTTTAAGGTTAGTTTAAAGTATAATAGTATCTTATTGCACTTAAGTTATCTAATATTCTTAGAAATACACTTATATTATGTGTATTATTTAAATTTAAATATATTATATAAAATTTAATATATAATATTTTGTTATCGTTAATACATCGAGTACACTGTACGCTGTACTTCATAGCTTACAAAAATAGCAGAATAATACATTCTTAAATTTCAAATTTAAGTATAGTCCATTCAGTTTCCAATTTAAAAAAATTACTTCCTTCCCAAATGTATGATATTAACATGATTAAATAGTATTTTATCTATTAGAGAGCCTAAATAATAATTAATTTAAAAAAATAGAAATATATATTATACCCTGCACGACGATAGTGGCGCTAAGCTAAGTAAAAAAAAAAATAGCTGATAATATATCTAGGTTCTTTAAAGTGTACAGGATTAATAGTACCAATAAGGTTTTTTCATCCGTATCATTTATACGGATGCCTAAGAGGACGCCACTCATGTGCTATTTCTCTGTCTTACAAACGTACAATATGTCAATATGAAAAATTTTCATTCAGTACCTACCTCCAATTTTATGATGGTAATTGCGTTAAACGTACAACAAAAAGTGCATTATAAATTAGGCGATTCGAACGCATAACACTTGCATATCACACAAAAAGTATTAGGTATTTGTTTTTTTTTCGTTATTTTAATTTTAAAGTGCGATATAAGTAAGTATGCGATAAATCACAATATTAAAAATGCTCATATCTCGCATTAAAAATTAAATACCAAAAATAGCGATAATGTTTTTAACTTTAAGTTTGATAATAGCCAATAGGAAAATTCTCTCTAGTATTTAAATTAAAAATAAAACTAGAACTGAAAATATTACAAATATTATTGTATATAGTATATTATACCAATGAAAAATGGTATTATGAACGACTGAACGAATAGTTTATCAGTTTATTTATAATTTTTAAGTATTTGCAATTTAGATTCGCAGTTTAGTGTACCATCATTTTTTGGGATTCACTTGTGTCGCCGCATTCCGCTCATCTAAACTTATATTTATAACTTGCCAATCAACTGAATCAACTATACTCATTCAAAATTCTATTCATATGTAACAAAATACTAAGAAAAATATTCTGCATCGAAATAAGAAATTAAAAACGTATGTTGTTCAAAAAATAAAATAAAATCTACAATAATAGAAAATATGTAGTTTTTCAAAACCATAAATAATTTTCAAAATAATGAGTGTTAACTTTTAAAAGAATCTTCCTTTTTATATTTTTACATAACTATCGTAACTGAATATAATTTAACTATTTATCAAATCATTTATGTGTTTTAAAAACTTATACTAAACTGTCTAAACTATAATAAATTCGTTTTTTATCGGTAATTATACAGTTTAAAAAAAAAAAATTGGTGCTCATGACAGAAATATATTTCAAATTGTCATAAACTATTGGGTACATTATTTGTAATAGATACAGATATTAAATATGTTTTGAATTTTGATTAAATATGTAGTTAATATTTTAATACAACCTGGAATATGAAGATATTTAGCTATGAATAAATACATTTTATAACAATTTAAAAAGCAAAAAATAATATGCAATTGCATTTATTCAATAATTATATTGATTCTGGAATAATCTGTGACCGTTTTTATTCCAATTTTCTATCGGATCACTACACCACTACAACACCGCATGTATAGCGGTCAATCACACTGAATTTTATGATATAACCACTTTTTTTTATTATTATTAATAATAAAATAGTTCGTAAGCTATCATCGATAATCAAGTTCACTTTCAATAATTAAGTCGATTAAATATAACTTATAACATTCGCAAATTATTTAACTAGAATAGTGATTAATGATTAATTATCCATAATCTTTTATACTTAATCTTTCAAAGTATTACATCTTATCGAAAATATTATGCTTAACAGTTTATAGAAATATAATGAATTATTAAACTTTAATTCTATGAAACATATTACTCGTATTAGTAAACTAACAGAACATCATCAGTCATCACCTTCACATTTTATTTTTCTTACTTAATTCTTATTCTATCTCATAAAAACTACACTTTGGCCTTCACTGCACTTTGAAAATAGTAAATAGGTCCTTCCTCCTCGTGTAGTTATATATGTACATAATGTATAATATTATCTTTTTAGATTATATAGATACATATATAAAATACGGCCTTTTATAAAAAATTATTCCAAAAAACAAAATTAATCACTGGAAAAATGTTTTTTTTAAAACCTTGGTATATAAATTTTAAATAAAAACTTTAAGTCACAGAAAATTATAACTTTATAATTAATACTTACACGGCTTACATTTAGGTAGAGATAATTTTTTTTTTTTTATATATGCTTTCAAAAATATCCATATTTATTTAGTTATTAGTTAAAGTATATCTGATTCAAAAAAGAAATCGTACACTAAAGAGCAGAACATTATAAATAATTCATCTTTCTCGTCACTTTTGTAATATATTCAAAATAGCTTTGTAGCTTATTAACTTATAATAAAGATATATTATCCAACAAATTTCTAGTAATAATATATTATTATCTTATTATATTTATAACTTACAAATACCTGTAGACTATAGTAAATCAATAATCAGAACATTAAGTACCTAATGATAAGCCAATAAAGTTTTGCCTTTATCTTATCCGCTATTTCTTAAAGTTATTACTTATTAATTATTAATTATTATTGCTTAGTCCGTCAGCCGAGTAGATACCTACCTGTATATTACAGATTATTGCATACGTAGTACCACTAGTACGTACCTACTACCCGTTTGAAAATATTGCCCTTTATAGTAAATTTTTAATTTTTTTAACTTATTTTAAACAAAATATAATATACAAACTACATTCCTATGTTACATGTAGATGTATTTTATAAAAGTTAGATTAACAATTTATCGTTCTGTATTTTGATAGCAATGTGTAATTTAAAATATACCTAGATATATGGTACCTACTGGGTATTACTTAGGTTTAATACAAGTAGGCTCCACACATAAATTCTTCAGCTATAGTACTATAAATAATTACGTATCATCATCAATGGAGTATATAAAAATTAATTTGGGGGGGGGGTTAAAATTTTCCATTCTTAAATTCCAATTAATTATACAATCAAAATCAATGCCCGTTCTAATCATACATTTCAAGGAGGGTTTAAACCACTGCCCCCCATATATACGCTACTGGCCATCATTGTATATTAGTATTTATAATAATTTTAGTATAAATTCTAACATTTAATTTTTATTTTTACAAAAGATACCTAAAATATTGGTTACAGTGGTTACAAAGTTTTTTTTTTACTATTTTAAACCTTTATAAAATGTCAGTTATTTTAGTTACCTTAATATAAGTTTAAAACACATATTATGAACACTAAATTTACTGCAGCTTAATATATAATAATCAAAATTGTTTTAAAAATATAAGTATTTATGAATAACGAATTACAATGTAAATTATGCAGTAAGAAATCAAATTATTTATAAACCAATATTGAATAAAAATAATATGGTAACTGTAATGGCACGACTCATTTTTTTCATAAGTTAAATTAATACCTAATATGTATATGTTATGTTTTTTTTCCCCGGCCCCCTAGAGCCTTAAGTACAAGTATATTATATAATATGCAAAAATTTAATTATATATTAAATTCAAGTAATTATTTCTTGCTTTTATTGTTTGTATTTTGTTAATGTATTTCAATGTTTTTCCATTTATCTACGAATTTATTTATACAATAATCTATTATAGATGGGAAGCAGCGTTATCGGCTATGCTGATGGTTTGCGCTTTGGCGTTCAAACCTACATACAAAGTAGACAAATCGGATATGCATAAATCTCTGTCTGAAGAACTGCGATCATTGGTCAATATTGACATTTGGAAGAACCCTAAATACGTTATTTGGGCTACAATGATTCCTCTCGCTCTTTTTGGATACTTTGTCCCTTACGTCCATTTGGTAAGAATTACATTATTTTTTTTTAGCTAATTTTAATTTAGTAGTAAATATTTTTTATTTTTCAAATCAATGCTTTTTTTTATACAGGTGAAATTTGTTGATGACCGTTTTCCACAAAACGATGGTAAAATATTAGTCACATGTATTGGCATTTCCTCGGGAATCGGTAGATTAATTTCAGGACCCATATCTGATTATAAGGGAGTTAATAGAATTGTAATGCAACAGGTAAATTGAATTATTTATTTAAATAAAGTATTCTTGAGATTTTATTTATAATTATTAATTATTGTATGGTTATATTTTGTCAAAGGAACCATAATTTTACTGATACATTGTTGATTGTTATAATGAATGAAAAATTTCGTTTTTTTTTTTTATACTTAAATTTAAAAAAAAGTGGGTATCGCTCTGCTGCATAGTAGAGATGGAGAGTAAGTCACTGGTCACTATAATGTGTTAAATTTGAATGCAATGACAGGTATCATTGTATACGAAAAACGATTCTGAACAGAGATGATTTCTTAGTCAATGATTTTCACGCTTTTGATATATTTCGTAAACATTTGAACTTTAAATGCTTATAAACAAAAATTGTGACTAATGATTTTTGATTTTTTTTTACTACAATAAATACAACTTATAATAAACCTTGTGTTAAGTTTTAAAGATTTTTTGGAAAGAAATTTTCTTTATCGGCATTTTAAGAAAAAAAACTTTAAAAAGTCGAAAATTTCAATTGTCTATATTTCTATAAGTAGCTTAAAAAAGGTCAAAATATTTTAAAAATTTAATTGTAAACAGAAAACACTAATATAAACATTTCATGAAAATTTCAAATATTTAAAATGATTCGTTTTTGAGTTACAGCAAAATAAAAAAATCGATTTTGTTGAAAAGTGGTTAAAAATTCCCGTTTTTCATTATTTTTTCAGGGTTTTTCCCGACGCTTTTGAAAATTACTAGAAAATTTTTTCCTTTACTTTTGACCCCCCCCCCCCCAAATACCAACTAGATGAATTTTCCTTTTCAAAGAGAGGCCGAAGTCAAAAATCGAAGCGTTATTACTACTCCAAAACATGATAACAGACACAAAAATAAAAAAATAAATGAAAAAAAAACACACATCATTGTAAAATCAATACATTCATCACTCTGTTCAGAATCTAATAAAAAAATGATTAAAACTGATATTAATTACATTTTTAAGCACAATGTTATGTTATGTGCATTAGTGTAAAACTAAAATGTTAAAATTATACTAATTTAGTTTTCATTTATTTCATATGATAATTCAGTTTAATAATTCGTATTTATGGTTGTTATTTGTTTCCCACGCTATAGATTAAATAACACTAGTGTTATTTGTCAAACATAATTTTGTGGTAAAAATTTCAATCTAGTTTGTTACAGTTAATAAAAAAAGATAAGGCAACTGCCATGGAACAACTTATACATTTTAAAATATTAACTTAGTTTGATATTTTTAAAAACTTTTTATTTAATATAATCTCTTTCCTATCTTCTTAATAACAAAAGTAGTATAAAATACGAGTACAATAAAATGTATATTAAAATATTATTTATTGTTTGTTAACCTAATATGCTATTATGGAACTAATACAGATATAGGCAGTGGGGGTACACAACTATTTTCAATGGTGGGGAGGATTTATATAAAAAAAATTATATATACTTAAACATTGAAATATTATGTTGCTTAACAAATGTTTATTTTTATCATAGAACAATTTCTAGTTTAAAAATATAATTTATATAACATTATAATATTTTTTTTATTATTAATTTTTAGATATTTTTAGAAATTACATATTATAGTGAAAAAAAATACTATGTGGGGATTGGTAGTTTAAACCCCCCCCCCTATGTGTGTGTGTGTACACCAATGCCAAAGAGGGTTTATAATTATCTTATAGATAAAATTTTATTTAAAGTTTATTGCGTAATATAATAAAATCAATAATTTTAAATTTTAAATTTAAGTCAGCAACAGGCCAAATTAATATTGTTGTTTTTTTTTAGGCAACTGTATTGTCAGTATTATTTTTAATATGCAATAAGCATAGATTGTTTTTTCCAATCATGATTTAAAACTAATATAATTTAATCTTTGATTTCTTATATTTTTGTTTTTATTTAATTTTTTTTTTTTAGATATCCCTGTTTGTTATTGGTTTGATGACTATGTTTATCATTATAGTACCATACTTTTCTATACTAGTGATTATTACATTAATCATGGGGCTTGCTGATGGATGTTTTGTTAGTGTTATGGGTCCTATCGCTTTTGATTTAGTTGGTCAAAAAGGTGCTGCACAAGCCATCGGATGCATTCTTGGTCTATGTTCTATACCATTGACAGTCGGCCCACCAGTTGCTGGTAAATAATCTATGAATTGTGAAATCATTTCATCAAAAATTGAACTAACTTTAATATTTATTCACAATTATTATATACTATTTTACTTGTTTATATTCAGGTTGGATGTATGATAATTATAAATCTTATGTTGGTGCATTTTTAATTGCTGGACTTCCTCCCATGATATTTGGAATACTATTAACTACTACACGGTGTGTAAGGAAAAGGACTATGGATATTGACATAGACGATAAGGATCCAAATGAACCAAAACTTCTTGATCCAATACCTGAGTCTTGCAGTAAAGAAGGTAAGCATTCAACTATTATTCCCACTACTGAACATACATTACTACTATCAAAAACTATTAATCCAAATTACACACGTTAAAATTATATTTTTTACGTAGTTAAAGTATCTATTATACTTATTATGATAAATAGATAATAGAACAAAAATATGTAAGTAGTTACTTAAAATTTTAAGAAAAAGTCAAAAAATAATAATTTTGATTATTATTTATTAGTATATGATATATATCACATAAATAAATATTAAATACTTCAAATAATATTTAATAACAATCATAGGATTTAATTTATTTACTTTTATTGAAAAACTGCTAAGTTGAATGTTACCTATTTATTGTATTTTTTTATTTTACTTAGGACATATTATTCTATATTATATTATTTAAGATAATAATTGTTTCATTAAACTTTAAATTATGCAGGAACACTATGTTTAAGTTATGTTATTAATTTTGTTTCAAATGTTTCATTGTTATGTTAATATGTTATCAATAAAATTAAAATATATTATATAAGACATGTTTAGATATTAAATTAAAATATTTATACACAATCAAAGAATATAAAAATAATAATCCATCAGACAATATCAAAGTATCCTGTCTCAGGCATAACATTTATCCAAATCTCTTTTGCTCAACTCTATACTTTATATCAATTCAAAATGTATTATGAAACATAACATGTAAAGAAAATAAGCTAGGATTCGTTGAATAGTATAATTGGTGAACCACCTGAAGTAAAAGTAGTAGCAGTAGTAGTAGTAATAGTAGTAGTAGTAGCAGCATGCTACTAGGTATTTTTTCTCTTTAAGGAAAATTGAAGAATCATAAATATAATTTTAAGTATAAATTCTTTGCCACTAGTAGATTGAAATACACTAAATGACACTAAATGATGAATATTCAGTTGCTATAATAACAGATTTTAATAAATAGTGTTAAGCAAAATCGATTATGGTTGAGAAAAAAACAATTATCCATCCCAAAAACATATCTATATTAAAATAATTTATATAACTATTTATATTACTAAAAATTATCTATAAATAGTATTTCTTCTTAAATTAACCTATTGTATTAAATTATTTATTTAAAGTTAAATGCAATAATTTATTACCATAGTAATACTAACATAATTTTATACCTAATTATTAAAAACTTCAAACTAAAGAGAAAAGTATATATTATGTATATTGCACTATTGTCAAAAAATCAAATAAGTGTTGTAGGAATGCTTAAGAATTACTATTCAAGAAAGACAAAAATAGGCTCCCTAATATTAGGTTTAAGCTTCGATATATTTTAAGATTATATCATTATGTATATTATATATACTCTATTCAGAATGAGCTCAGACCTCAGTGGTGACTAGTTTTCATCGGACGGTGGTCAGACAACACCCATTTGTCAACCCCATCAAGTCAACTATCTGTACACGTGTGGTGTAGTAAAGCTAGATCCATGCACACAAATTAGCTGTCGAGTTCTGATCTCATTCTGAATAAAGTATATATGGCTTAATTTTTCCATTTCAATAATATTACACTAATATTACTTATTACATATGAATAATCATGAGTTGTTAAGAAATACTTTCAAACTCTTAAATATTTAAAGTACATCACTGACTGGGTATTATTTTTAAATTATTTCCCTGTCATTTGTGTTAATGTAAATACAAAATAATAATACTATCTTTATACATATTAAAACTATTAAGTTTAATGATTTTCTAAAATACATTATATATTATTGGTTTATTATTGACACAATATCCAGGAATTTCATTTTAAAAGTCATTTCAATTGATAAATTATAATTTTTAACATATAATTAAAAAACAATCAAATAAACAACCGCAAAGCTCTAGGAATTTGTTATACCCAACAATATCATATTTCAATAATTAGTATTGCATTTAATTCATACCAAACTACTAAATCCCTTTTAGTAAATTATCATACAGTTATAATGATTGTTTACTAAAATTCACTGTATTTAAGACTGATACAACAACAACAACAAAAATGATTAATCTTAAAAAATAAATGTTATACTTCTTGATTTTATCTCTGCCCAAACAAATAAGCAGTAGTACATCCATTTTAACTCTTCTTATGGTAAATGTATGTTACGTATGCAATATGCATATGATGAATATCATATTTATTATGTACTCTGTGATGATGAATTAATGCAAAATTTTGGAACCCTATTATAGCAAGTAAGTTACACATGCAAAAAATATAAATTATGGGCCTCGTGAATGATATGCTATTGATTTGATCTTGATTTTCTCCATCACAAACATATTTTTATTACTTGGACAACTGATTCAAAACATATTAACAACAAATTACAAAAAAAAAAAATCATATAACTACATTGTTATAATACCTGTATAATATTTATTTCATTCCATTCATTAATCATTATTCATTAGTTCATTACCATCGCTTAAAAATTATATAATAAATTGTATTTGAAACGTAAGTTAATTGCATGACATCAAACGTTCAATATTTATAAATTATAATTTATAATGAATGCTAAACCAATTTAGATGAGTTATGAGTAGATTTATTATGGAACAAAATAGCATGGCACAAATTAATAAATTGCGGTATTAGATAAAATAAGATATAAAATATAATAATCCATAATTGTAATTATAAAATATATAACATTAATATCATTATTTAGTTTCGAATGTTTCAATACTATTTGTATTTTTATATGAATATATTTTTTAATAAATATATAATTTGTTTAGTATATTATATTACTTAGCACTTGTAGATACGACCTTTCTTGAATATTACATATTTACAATTAATTACATAAAAAACAGATTTCATATTGTTCATCAGTAATGTAGGAAGTGAATTCATATTGTACAATTTTAAGTTACAGTGAAAACTTAATCCTATAAATACAGTTTTGCACATTTATAAATTACAATAAATATTTGTAATGTGTCTATGAACTTTATCAATTTCTTATCTATATTTTTTTGTTTATTATTATAAAATATATATATATATTTAACTTTTATATAATTTTAATAGGTTAAAAAATGTTTATATAAAGTATTAAACACGATTAAATAAATACCTTAGGTACATCATTCAATTATTATAATATACTAAGATATATACAGAATATTTTCTATGAACGTTTTCAAATGCTAACTATTATTTATAAAAAGTATTTTTCTATTAATAGTATTATTACAAATATAGCTTTATTCAAATTGTATGCTTTTCTAAAATAAATAATATATATATTATAGCTAATCATTATGACAAATTTTATTTTGAATTGTGCAGTTAGTAAAAAATAATACATTAAGTAGTTTCTTATTTGAACCAAGTTCATTTGTATCATTAAAATTTATAACTTTTGCTTTGTTTGTGTTGTATTATTATGCAAACTGTTTATTTTTGTATAATAAGTCATTTTTAATTTCAACCCATATAATTAAAATGTATTCAAAGTATGATATATTACAGAGTTACATAAAGTTAAGACTTAAAATGCACATACACATGCATATTTTAATAACTTTATTCAATGTTTATATGCATAATGCATATTACTAACATTATTATAAATAGAACTATTAATACTAAATCTCTTAATTTTTAATTAAACTAAATTTTGTTGAAAGTAATCAATAATGATAATTAATCTTTTGATTATTACTTTTATTAATTTTTTCAAAATGTAACTCTGTAATAAATTAAAAACTTTAATTTTTTTAAATAATTTACTTGCATATATTCATATATTTTATTTTTTAGACTCTCAAGAAGTTTGTTGATCATCCAAGACCCAACAATACTTTTCATACAAGTACATACTATATAATGCCACAGACATCTTTAAAGTTTTCAATTTGACTCAATAATTTTTTTAAATTATTGATACTCTACAGCTAATAATAACTGTCTACTTAATTGTATATAATAAGATCATTATAATGTACCTAATATTTAAAGCAATTATAATTTATTGATATAATATTTTGTACCTTTTTTATGCAATTATAGTTTTGATGTACTGTAGCTTTATTATTTGTTATTAACATAAATATTTAAAGAACTTGTCGTATGATTATATTTTTGTAAATAATTTAGAAGTACATTTTTTATTGTACATTTTTTTTTTTATCAAATAAAAAAACATTGACTAATAATTTAATTTTGTATCTATCTAATGTTTATTTTCTATAATGGTTTGTAAATTTAACGTAAAATCAAAAGTTAATACAACAAATTGAAAAATATAATAAAATTTATACTAAGGTATATTTATTTTTTATTTCAACTATATTTTTAAAAAAGTAAGCAAGTGAGTACTATTCTGTTGTATATTAGATTTAGAATGGTCACAGTTATGAAAGTGTTAAATTTGACTTAAATGATACATAATTTTACACGAAGAACAATTCTAAGTGTAGATGATCTATTAGCCTATATCAGGGATGGCAAATCCATGGCACGCGAAAAATTAAAATATTTTTACTATATATAATTAGTAAAAATATTTTGAGCATATGGCTTTTATTGGTCAATAAAGTATAAACGGTACCACATGGAAAGAAAAATTTGTTATACCGGCACTGAGAAATGAATTAGAAGAAATTCAGCATAATGGGGCAATAGGCAAATTGATTGTAAACATAGGGAACAAGATTGCAATTCCACAAGATTATTCTACTTTAAAAATAGTAACATTAGCTGTTTTGTTTTTTTTTTCTTCAACTTATTCATGAGAGTCACTATTTTCAGATATTAATTTTATAAAATCTGATTTAAGAAACCGACTAACAGATGAACGTAATGCCTGCATATTGTACTTTATTAAAAGTTGCTATGTAATTATAAACCAAAACCAAATATCAACAAATTGGCATCAAAAATTCAAAAACAAAAATCATAATATCAAGAAAAAAAAAATCAACAAAGTAATATTATTATATTATGTACCTAAACTAACTTTTTTTATATTAAAAAATTAATCATACAATAAAATTATAATAATTTTTTTACAATATTGAATAAAATATATACTATTTTTCATGGCATGCTCGAAAAAAATTAAGGTAATTTTTGGCATATAGTGTTAAAAAAGTCTATATTTTAATGAGCATTTTTTTTTATACAAATATAAGTCCTTTGTTTTATTTGTAGTACCTATTACAGTTGTAGGATACAACTTTTTTTGAAAGTATTGCATTTATTATATTATTGGTATTTAATTATTATAATAATATGTATTTATACCATTTTATAACAATCTATATCGCTCAAAATTTAATAACACCTTTCTATAAATAGTATAAATACTAAAATACCATTAAACAATAAAATTGATTCATAGAATGAATAGATATATATCTTAATATAAATCAAAAATGTCATTGCATCTAGTAAAATTCATAATATTATAATATGAGTAAAAGTTTTAAGTGTCCACAAATGTTTTTCATTTATAACAAAATAATTATCATTAAAATACGTAATTTTGTTCAAATTTTATTTTCTTCAAATGTCTATAAAAAATAATTATGTGTATATTTTTAGATTTTTTAATTCCAGTATGAAATACTAACAAGAAATAGTATATTCAATTTTCAAATCCTACCTTTAATAATTAAAGATTTTATAATTTTTTTCTACAAATTACTTTTGATTTGACAAATTTATAAAAATTTAAAAATGCGTGTAAAAAATTGTACCATCTTCAGCTAGCCAGATAGGTTAAAGATACTAAGGATTAAACAACAACTTATTTGAGATCTTGTATTCAATTTTGATCCATCAGATATTTTGTTATAACCTTGCACTACGTGTTTATGAAAATTAATAATTTTTTCTATTATAATTCTTATTGTATACACTATTATAATAAGAAAAATATAAATAAGAATATAAACGAAACACTGTTATTATATGTTTGTTTTTATTAATTATAAATTCTCTCAATAACCATCAATTTCGATGTTTCAGTGGTTTTTCATTAGCTATGCGTCCCGTGATGGCACTTATTTTTTATCCTTTTTGCAATATACCAATATGCACTCGGATTTTATATCATTAATTTTGTGTATTCTATTGATTGAATTTGTTCGTCTACAAAGATCAGGTCTAATGTCTACGGTGGTCTGAAAAGTGCCATTAACAGGTTTAAACATCTATAATATATAACTATATACTCGAAATCATACATGAAAACTAATAAAAATAGTTTTGCGGATGTATGTAAACAGTATTTTGTATTTACTATTTACCTACACAATACATCAATAATAATTTATAGGGTAATGGATTTACAGTTAATATTATGTAATTTTATCGTTTCTAATTAGTTTAAAATGTTAAATATTTAAAACAGAGAGATCCAAATATCTGCTAGTCAATGGTCGCGTGTTCTGGTGTTCACGATCGGTAATTTTATACAATAACACTACCACAATTAATACCACAGGGCATAGAATTCTGTGGTTATGGCAGTTATTCTGTGATTATAATGATATTGATAAGATAAAATTCACTCCTCCCCTTCACACAGTCCAATATTTCATTAAAATTTCATGAATATTCAATGTATTAATAAAAATAGTAAATATTTTATGTAGTCTGGCAATCTAGAATTTGGCCAGTTCATGACCATACTCTTTATTAATTTTCATTATACTACCAGCCACCCATGTGACAAAATTGAGAATAAAATTGTTTCCATTACTCTAGTGTCTCCAGTAATCTAATTACTAGCTAGTAGTCCTGTTAAATGTCAATATATTTTCTGTACCTGTGAGTGATTGAATTTCCAGCACTAGTGCAGTAGTGCAGTACTCTAGGCTCAAATTAGGACATTTAGGTTCTTTCCATGGTTTAATCCTTATTGTGACAGACGGCAGTGTTTATAACACAATTATCAACACATCGTAAGTAACTATTTGTTGTACCTTTAAATGTTGTAGTGTTATGAAATTATTGTGAAGACAAATAAATTTAAGTAAAATATTTAAAGTAGATCTTAAATGGCCATTTTAAATGTTGCTTTTATCCTTTTGGTAAAAATAATGTCTTATGTTTTGTTCTGTTATGTTAAAATATACATTTTCTCTTAAGTATTAACACTAAAATTAAATAATATAAGGCAGGAAAACTAAATAACAAAAAAAACATCTGTTTTATTTTTTTTTTTCACATACATATATTTATAAATATTGTTATAAGTATACTCTCATATACGCTACAATACACCCTTGTTTGTGGACAATCCTTACTCAATGTGATTCGAGTCCATTTTGTTATTCTATCATTGACAATGATGAATTGATGATATTTACCTGAAGTTTAGAATTAAAAGTCAAGTTATAGAGAAATTTTAGAATTTTTCTCCGCTACTTCTTATTTAACCAGTTATTATATATTTATAAACTTATTTGATAATTTGATATTTTATACATTGAAAATATTTTCCAAAAATAAAATCTTGTACTTTACTTTGTTCAACATAAGAAGTAATCTTGGTTAATACCAGATTTTTTTTAAATAATAACCATCTATCCCAAGACCAAGTCAATCATACACAGTTACTTTTTTTATTGAACAGAGTAATTATATAATAAATAAAATAGAAAAAGTCCGTGAATTAAAATTATGGACTTTGTATTTGTAAAGTATATAATAAATACCTATAAAAATGTATATTTTTATCATTTAGACAATTTATTGATTTAAATCTGTTTTATTTCAGGGGTTAACAAAATGTGGATAAAAATGAAAACATATTTCATACAAAATGAAGAAGATGTTAGTGAAATATTAGTGAATAATATGAATGATTTTAACAATGTGTTTGAGTTAAATAAAAAAAATATATTAAAATCTAACAAGAAAATGATATCTGGCATGGATTTAATTTTGCTTAAAGCAAACCTAACTCCATTAAAAATTCAAAGAACTAACACTTCAAAATCTTTATTAAAAAAGAACAGTAAAATGTATTTTGTAAGTTGTATTAACATCAAAAATAAAAAAGGTGAATATTTCAGTTCATTAATAAATGATATAAGTGAACATGACAGAATAATTATAATTGACGGGCTTGTACTTAAACAGTTCAGTATTTGCAATTCTAGCATATTAACTGTTTTAGTTCGACCACAAGATAATTCTTCAATCGTATTATTCAAATATAAAACTGCATTAAAAAAATCAAATACACTACTTGAAAATAATCTCTCTTTATTAACTGGTCCTGGGATTTATTCACTATTTGGAAATGTAAAAAAAATCGTAAAATATGATGATGAAGAGTTAATGTTATTAAGATTACAATGTTGTGATAAATCATGCATAAAAACTCTCAAATATTCTAATTTTATTGATGAATATAAAAACAATGCGAACAAAAAAATAGCATCTGAAATGAAATATGATTTTTTTTCAAATAAAATTGATATTTTAGTTAAAACTCCAAGTACCGATTTTATTTCCTTGTTACTTAATCAACTAATATGTTTAAAAAATGTAGAAGTGAAAAATATAAATAACTCAGACATATTTTCACTACAAATTAATGGAATTAATCAAAATATAAAAGCTGATCCAATAGAAACTGGTATTGTAAATTCTCTTAGACCTCCTACAAGACATTTTCCAATACCAAATGAATTGAAACCTGCAACTCGGCCTAAAATTAAACAATTATCTAGTGATGTCCAATTGGTTTTAAAAGATAAAACTCAGGAATCAAGTATAATTATTTCTCCAACAGAGGAACCAATAAGTTTTCAACAAAGTCAGCACGATGAAACAATATTTGTGAATTTATCTGATGATGATATTGTCAATTTGTCACCATGTCAAGACTTTACAACATCTACACAGATTAATCAGAAGGATAATTATGTTCACAATAATGCTAGTTCATTTGGTCAAAAAAAATATGATGACAACTCATCAATTACTCTATCAAATAAAGATACCTCGTTATCTGAAAGGAAACTATGTTCACAAAGAGCAATTTCACCAAGCTCTTCTACAGATGGCTCATGTTCACCTAGTTTTTTTAATGCTGAATCAGAATTATTTATATCCAACGAAGAAACTCAATCAAATAATTTAAAATCTAATATTGTAAACCAACCTACACAATGTATAGGTCCTTGTAGACTAATTCATACTGAACCAAACATATTTGTTAGTAATGAAATTGTAAGTGGATATTGCACAAGATGTATAGCATTTGTTTCAAAATGTAATCTGAAATGGTCAAACCAATCTTCAAACATGGAATACAAGTGTCCTACATGCTCTAATATTGTACATCTTACATTTTTTTTTATGATGAATTTTTTGTATGGAAATAATGAATCCCAAGCTATACAAGTATGTTGTTATAATAAACATGCTGAGCATGTAATCAAAAAAATTTCAAAAAAAAATATAAAACTAGAAGAATATTTATCAAACCACAGTACTAGAAAACTAGTTATGAATTCCATGAAATCACTTATAAGTAATAAAACAAAAGTTAATATAATTGTTTGTTTCTCACCTAATGATAATGCTAACATACTTCTAGGAATAGATACAAAATATGTTGTTACAAGTAAGACACCATAAACAATATTTTTTTTATCTTAATTATTTATAATAATACTGTAAGTAATACTTATTTATAATATTTACCATATCATTTTTCACTGTTTAATTTAATGTATTTGATTTCTAAATATGTTAATTCTGTATCCTATTAATTATTTATTATTAGTAAAATACTATATTATTAAATATTAATTGTACAGTATTTGTATAAGTAAAGTGAATAATAATAATTTTAATTTTGTTTTGTATTTACCTATTAATTATTATAAATAATTAAATCATTTTATCATATTCATAAATTATTTTGATATGGGTACTATAGGAAAATAAATTGAAACTTGTTATTAATCATAATATAAAAGGTATACACGCACAGTATATATTTGTAAAGTCATAAAAACATTCATTTAAGAGGAATAACCATTAACCCCAACCCTCTACCCTCATCAAAATGCATAACCCACTAGTTAATCTTAGTAATTACATGTTACTTATGACACTAGTTATAAACAATCTTTGATTTGTTTAAATCAAATAAAAACAAATTATTAAAAATTACATTTTTATTTATAATTATAATATGTGTATTATAAATATCGTCATTTTAATATCACTATAAATCTAATAGAGTACATAAAAAAATGTATGAAATCTGGAAACATAAATCAATATTATAATAAGACAATAGTATTATAATATGTCTATGCAGAAATTGCTTATAGTAATGATATTTGGACAATTACAAAACTATTCAATTTAATTGGGCAATACTTTTATTATTTATCTGTTTAATATTAAAATATTTAAAATATTTTGCAAATTTTCTATAGTTAGTGAACTATTATAGTTTATCTTTATCGTTACAATATTATGGTCTTTATAAGCTTTTACAACAAACAAACAAATTTAAAATGTTAATAATTAATTTACTGTTATAATAATACAAAGATGTTGCAGTTTGCTCATCTATATATATATAATAATAATAGAAAAAAGAGCATGTAATCTAATATAATTATAGTATGTATTTCATATCAAAGTTACTTACAATGGAAAGTGAGAAGTCTCTTCACTGAGTATTTTTTATCATTATTGTATATTCTCATGTTATAAATTAAGCTTATTGTTCAACACAATATGTAGATTTTAATCTGATTCCTAGTCTAAATAAAAATTATATTAAACTATATTTATGCAGTGGCAGTTTGAACTTTTTTTTCAATTGTTATTCAATATATTTACACTACCACCTACCCTCCTAAAATTAGATAATGTAAATTATTTTCAAATAATTATTCTTTAAAGCTTAGGACCTTTTTTGCTTATCCAAATCTCTTTCTAAAAACCTAATAAATTCTCCCTTGGATACAAAATTAATAAATTCATTCAATATTTCCATTTAATACTTTACCACACCTAAGGTACTGTTGTCTATTTGTCTATTATTATTAGTTATTACTGTAAAACTTCTGCTGAGTACATATAAACAGATATATATATTACATGTTTATTATTTATAATTTAATTATCAACCTATAAAAATGGTCCAACCTACCTTTTCCAACTATAAGACACCCACCCACCCATTAATATTTTTGTATATCGTGTGATTCAAATATACCCCCTTTGAGCCACCACTGTATAAATATATAAAAATATAAAAATTTAGCAGAGAAACTAAAATGCAATTTTCTTAAACAAAAAGTTAGTTTTAAAGATGTATAATAATATAGATATATATTTAATATAACATAATTATAAAGCCTACGTTATACATATATAGCATTTTTATGCCAAAATTTTAATGATTTTGAATATAACTTAAAAATATTTTTAAAATTTTACAGTTAAATGTTGTTAACTATTTCACACAGATACTATTTTTTTTTAATTTTAAATTTTTATTTCACAATCTATTGCATACATATCAAAACAATAAGTGAATATGATATCTGTAATAAAAAAAAAACATGTTTTCTAAAATGAAGAATCCCCCAACTGGAGTAACTTTGGCATAGTATTACAATTAATTCACAAATATATTTAACTGTCAGTCATGATTATTACTTTTATATTTTGTAAAAATGAACTAATATAATATAATATAATATAAATTAAATAAAAATAAATAATAAGTTACCTACCCAATACATTTGTTATTTGTTTCATATATAGTGGTGTTTAATAACACAATACTTTTAACAATTTAATAATACTTAAAATTTGAATGAATTTATTCTTTCTAGTGTTTTGTTTTAATTTAAAATAATACTATTAAACATTTTAGATTTTTATATGCTAAGTTTTGGTTTTGAATGCACACAACCAAATAAATATTAGTTATTAATTTTAATAAAATTAATTATTTTGAATTGATGAATAGTAAATTAAGATTTGATGGAAATGTAATCCGGTTTAAACATGAATGACAATAAAATTAAGAATCAAGGAATTAATGAACTCATTCCCAAAAATAAATATAATGACTAAAGTTTAAAATATAAAATACACGAATAAAGTTAATAAATAAGTTAGGTAGCAATTACTGGTTAGTGAATTAAGTAATTTTTCAGCTCAATAAATCATTTATATCCGATATAGACAACTGTTTAACTTGTGGCTGACTTTCTTCTTGTTTTATCCATAAATCATTCCAGTTATTTGCTGAATTATGAAGGGACATAGGTTTAGTTTGTGGATTAACTAAATTGTTTGAAAATCCTGAAAGCCTACTTTGAGGACTTATTGATTTATTTTCAAATCCCATTGATTTTGATTGAGATAGTGAACTTGTGGTAGGTTTCATCTGATTTGACCAACTTATTTGATTTATATTTGAATCAATCAGAGATGATGTGAGATCCTTGGGTACTGGATTATTCTTGGTGCTTTTTTCTACACTTGGAGTAAGGGTAAAATCTTGTTGAAAAGTATGGAATGATGTATCTTGAGATTGTTTTGTCCTGGAATAAATTAAATAGCATAAAGTATAAATTATAGAAATTATCTGTCTATTTAAACATGCTTACTTTTAGTAAAAACTATTTGATTAAAAAAAAAAATGTTTAAATTCTTTTTTTTAATTTTATAAAAACCAATTTCAATTTTATTTTATTTTTTCAACAACCAAGCATATTAAGTTTCAAAAATTACTCTATTCAAAATTCTATTAATCATGATTTAATTTTAGCCATAATTAAATATTTATGTATAAAAGAAGTGATAAGCGATTGTTAAATAAATGATTGATGTTACAGATATAAGAATAACTTTTGTTAAATCTTGTAACATATTTTTAAGAATTTTGATCCAGAAAATATTTTTTTATAAACTTTAATAGAAAAAAAAACTAAAAAAAATTGAAAATTTCTCATACCTAAAAATAATTTAAAAATAATCGACATATTTTGAATATTATAAATATTATTTTGAATAAATAAAAAAACGATAATATAAAAATTTTGTGAAAATTTCAAGTATCCACAGTTATTTGTTTTTGAGTTGCATCAACAAAACAAAATTCATTTGGTCAAAAATTGGATTTGCATTAAAATTCTTGTTTTTCTTTAATTTTTAGTTAGTTTTTTTCCAATTATAAGTACTGCAAATTTTTTAATTTGATCTCTATAATGTACAAACTAGATTCAATTTGATTTTCAAAACCACTTCCAATTTTGGAAAACAAAGTATTTTATCAACAACTAAATGTTGTTAAAATGATGTGAAATTATGTTCACTCCACAAAAAAAAAAATTTAAAAACATCATGATAAAATTAATACATTCATTGCTCTGTTCAGAAACTAAAACATAATTACTAAATCAATAATTTAATGATCTAAATGGGGTTATTAATAATAAATTAAGAACAATTGGTAAAATTATTAATAAAACTAAATATAAATTATAATTATACTTTGATTTTTCATAGTTGAAAGATAAATTATTTGTTATTTCATTAGAACCAGGTATTTGTATTGAAGGTTTTTCAACATAACTTTCAAATTGAAATTCATTAGTTAAACCATTTGACTTTGTAGTTGTTCCATTTTCTAAAGTTAAACTATTTGAAATTGATCTGCAAAAAGTAATTGGTTATAACTACATATAATTCATATAACACAATAAAAATATGTATTTGAAAAAGAACAAATTAGTTTTAAAAAAATGTATATACCTATGCTGTTCATTTAATTGTTGTAATTTAGCTCGATGTTCAGTTTCAACACTATTAATCATTTCTTTCACAATTGATATTAAAACATTGAATTGATTTAGCGTTAGTGTATTCTCAATACACATTGGTATTAAAAAAGGTAAAATACTGAGAGCCATAGTTTCTTTTGTAATGTACATTTTTTTATGAGAAAGTATAATCCTATATACACCTAAGAACACCAAAATGTAATTATTTTTTAATAATACAAAATAATATTAATAATTACCTAAGATGCCCATAATCACAGCTGGGTCCTTGGAAGGTATTTGAGGTAAAAATGGAATAATATCATCAAGTACTAGCCATCTATCCAAATATTCAATTAATTTACCAATGCAAACAAGACATTTTACACGAACCTAAACAGTTAAATATACATTTCATAATAATCTGAAATCATAAAAGTGCTCTTATATTCTTTTTAGATTCTTCAAAAATAAGTAAGATAAATAATTTTTTTATACTTTCATAAAATCAAATAAAAAGTTTTTTTCTCCATATTAACACATATATAAAGTTATTTAGATAATTGATAGATTTAATAATTATTTTCATTTATATTTTCTTAATTGTTTAAGAATAAACAATTTAGGAAAATTAAATAAATAATAGAAATGTTAAACGTTTTTTTAATGAACATGGATATAAGCAGCATTTTTGTTTATTACAATAATAGAATATCATATATCAGTTTACAAACAATATTAGTAATTATTGCAGCACCCACTATATGCTAAGTATATACTGGAGCACAAACATTGTGCTACGAGATTGTTATCTATGACTCAATGTGCAATTGACATTGTGATGTACAAAAAATACAATCCGAGTGAAGTGAGCAGTTTTAGTCGTTAAGTACATTTAAATAAAATATGGTGGGTGCCGGATGGTATGTTCAAATCTTTGCTCTTTCAGTAAAAATAATTCAACAAAAACTAGTTCCAATTTTGTATAACAACCTTTAATAATAAAGTAAAATAACATATTATTATCAAACTAAGAGGTAAAAACCTTATCTGTGTTTCACATAGGTTAGATTGTAAGTGATTTATAAACATTCTTGAATTGTAATATTGTATGTAATCTTATACTCTTAATTTACTTAAAAATTAAAAAATATCCTTTAGGAAAACACACATATTGTTTAATTTCTCTCTTTTATGATTTATAATAGCTCAATTCACTGTATTATTAAACATTATAGTTTATAATACAAAATTGAAATTGCCAAACAAACATTTTCTAAGTTGTTATATCTTACATTTGTAACTTGCACGGATGTAGGATCCTCTAAATATCAAATAATTAAATTAATGCTGTTTTTGAAATTAAGAAAATATTTGATTTAAGTAACCAGTTACTACTCCCATATTTATAAAAAAAAAAAAATGACAGTTAATCTAAAACATTGAGTAAACTTTTTTTTAAAAAAGCTTCATAAAGCAAATTAAATTACAAATATTTAATAAGCAGGACTTAGCAGTTTGTGCATGTATAATTTATTAATTATTTGGGTGTTAGATATTTTTAGGTGTTTAAACACCAGAGTAAATATATAAATATGATATTTAATAATTAAAAATTATTCAATTTATTTTTAAATAGGTTAAATGATGAACAAATTAAAGTAACTGATTATTATACTATTAGAGTTTGTCAATTGTGAAAAAAACACATTTATTTCTATTTAATAGTGTATGCCATGTCACTAAGACCCTATCATTGTGTTACTATAAACATTATGATTGATTTAGAATAATGGTACATAATTGTATTTTTACATAGGTATCTTATATGAAATAAATCAACTTGTATTAAGATTAATTTAACTTACTGAAAGATCAGAAGTTGACAAACATAATCTTTTAATTCTAGGTAATAAAGCATTTTTCATGGAAGGGCCTTCTACAAGAGTAGCCAATGATGGAATCACTGATAGACAAGTTTCTTGAACTGGTTTTGAATCCAATTCCAATGTTTTATATAACATTGGTAAAATATCAGATTTGAGATCTTCTAGTGGTGCTAATTTTAATAATAATTCCATTTTTTGAAGGAATATGAAAGGAACCTTTAAAATCATAAATGATTAATACTAAATAAGTTATGATTCATGTTGAAAAAGTACATACTTGAACTGGTTCATGCACTTTCATTATAGGCTTTAAGCATGGTAAAATATGGTTAACAAACTCATCTTTAGTACAATTTTCACAGACATAAAAAATATTTGGCAAAACAAAGGGTATCATAACAGGATTAACACAATCTTTTACAAGACATGGGAGAATCCTAAAAAATTACATGTTAATAATAAATATTATATTTGTTTTTTATTAAATATAAATTGTAGTCACCTTTTTAAACAAATTCTGTGGGGTAATTTTTCCATTATTTGAGGTAAGCCTTTGTAAAATTGGGATTTCTGTAAATTATCCCATTGAAAAAGTGAATCCAAATAATTTAAAGTTTTAACGCCAACATCATTAAAATATTCAATCTATAAACAAAAAAATTTAAATAGTTAACTTCCAAAATTATAAATAAATATCTTACTTTTAAAAATTCATGCTCGTCAGGTCTATCTTCAGGTCTAAAACTTAATAATAATCTTACTGGATCTCGGAGAGCAGCATCAACAGTTGATATCTTTGGTGTATTATATTTTATCTGTTAAATATAAGATTTAGAAAAAAACTTAAAAAGGAACAATTAGTTTCATACTTCTTGTAAATTGCGTTTATAAGTAGACCATTCATGATTTGACTGTAATGGTGCATTTCCTTTATTATATATGGCAAAAATTAATACTCCCAAAGAATACATGTCATTGGCTTTAATTTGGATATGATCACAACCTGATTCAGGCGCTAAATAATCTAAAGTTGGTTGTGCCCAAGGATGCACATCTACCTTATACTCCCAGCTAGGCCATGTAGGCTGTTAAACAAACAAAATATCTATAAATAGAAAAAAATATTGTCAACTAAAAATTTTTTTAGTTCTTACATTTGGATCTACTGGATTGATGCTTTGAGAACAGAAATCAAATCCAAATATTTTCCATGCTCCTTGTTCATTAATCACAACATTTTCTGGACACAAGTTGTGATGGAGCAGCTTAGCATCATTGTGTAAAAATGCTAGACCTTGACCAAGTTGCATTAGGCCATACTTGATATCAATATCAAATAGATTGTAATCTTGTAAACTTTTGGACAATGGTTGAGGTGTGTTTTCCAACTTACCGAGGACATTAGCCAAACTGCAAAACACAGGTTCTGTAGCAAATGCCAAACTTTCTCTGAAAATTTTAAACTTTATAAATAAATAAATTAACATTCAATACATTATAATCATATAAACCTAGATTCTTCTAAAGTATGTTGAACAGTTAATACTTGAGGATGTTTAAGCCTGGCTAATTGGGCTACACCTTTTTTGACAACTTCTATTATGTGTTCTCGTTCTGTTCTTGACCATTTATCTAATTGTCTCTTTTCTAATACAAAAATGGATGCAGATTGCTGTGTTGACTTTTTATAACCACTGTATATTTTCCAAAGCAGTCCTAATTTAATAATAAGAAAATGTTAATATTTACAACCACAATATCTAATAAAAACATATAAAAAGTCCACAGCTATATTAAAAGAAATAAAACATACCAACACCAGCACTTGCAATATGTTTAGTTGCTTCATACTCCCTTGTAACTGGATTGCCAGGTAGTACTGTAGACAGTTGTGACATAGTACTTGTAACTGTAGATCGAAATTTATTGAGTACATCCATGCTTATGATGTGGAAAACCAAATTTAAAAAAATAATTTAAACTCAAGTTTTCAATTACTCATAGCATTTTGCATCTTTAATAAATCATTATATTAAAAATGATAACAATATTGATAAGATGTTTTGTGATAATAGATGTTGAATAAAAAAATGAATCTTCGTAGAAAAAAAAATTCGAACCTGTGTATAAAATTGACTATGTTTGTAAAAAACAAAATATAATAACATTATTATTCATTAATACGACTTTCAGAATTCCAGATAAAAAATCAATCTATACATGAACAAATATGTAATATTAAAATTTATTACGGACTATGATCTTAGTCTGTGGTATTATATTAAAAGAAGAATGTCAGTCAGACTTGTGATTTGTACTCAAATCCAATATTTTCACGTTTAGATTTTGAATTAGCTGTCATAGCTGCTGCAAAAAAATGTTCAGAACTCATATTATAATTTATGGATGTTTTTATCATTTGCATCGATTATACATAGAAAAGTTCAGAAATTTGGTTTGTCGGGAATCTTTTAAAGAACAGAGCCGGGCCGTCATAATTTGGTGATCGGAGAAAAATTAAAAATGTTCGCCCCCCTCTATTCACTAACCTAACTTTTTGACATCCCCTTAAAATTTGGCTTAGAAAGGCACAGGCACCCCTTCCTTTCTACAGCACGGCACTGCTCTTATCATGATAAATAAGATAGTTACTGCACAGAATTCTGCACAGAATATAGGGACTAGGCTTTTCTAAAAGAAATAATGCCACCGCCCACCAGATGCAGAAGACCATTTAATTTATTCCGATTCATATTATGTAAATGGTACCTATTATAGACATGTAGGTATAGTTACTACCTTATATTTTCGAAAAATTCCATCTCTATTTTCATCTTCCTCGTGGAATGTACATAATCGAACGAATAATATGACTGAAGGATGGAATAAACGTTTTGGAAAACTCTGTGCACATAACTCATAAGCATCTAACTATATGTTAATTAATTAGAAAAATAGAAATGTACATTCCCGCAGATGAAGTGAAATTAGTTCTAGATGATGTAGAAAAGCGTGGTTCTCAACTTTTTTAGTTGTGTGGACCACCAGTTTTGTAAAAAATATCTTTGTGGCCCATTAATGACTAATAAGCTATAGAACACCAAAATACTTATGTAGGTATATAATATGGTAATCACTAATTGGTGAAAAACGACAAGGAAAAAAACGACTAAGTGAAAAACGTTAATTTTGGTTAAAAGTTATTAAAATAATTGTCGTCATAAATAAAATTATTTTTAAATTACATAGAAATTCAAAAGCACGCTTATTGAAATAAAGTTTACATTTATACAATTTTTTTTAATATGTAAGTTATATATATTATTAGAAGTAAGGCTTCAACATCACAGATCATTAGCCTAAAGTTATATTTGTATACCTACACAATGATACACATGGGTTGCAATCGTATTTTATACCTAGGTACCTACCTATACGTAGTTTTGATGAGCGAAGTCGCAACTCGCAACGATAATAATAATAATATAGGGAACAGACACCTATTACTTATTAGTTATTGAGTATAATAAAAGTTTAAATTACGATTTTTATGATAAGATTATGGATATAAACTATAGGTTCTATTATATTTTTAAAACATTAGGAGTCAGTTACGTCTTGATCGATCGACGTGAATACGCGATACTTTACGGAAATTTAATAATTAACTAAAAATAATTTACTTTTTATAATATATTTATGCTTAATTAATACCTATTTGAAATTTTAAAGTTAACTGCATTTAACGTTTTTTGTCGTATCGTACACTATGCGATATGATATATCTATATAATTTATTTTTATTATTATTTATTTATTTAAATGGATATTTATTTATAAAATGTCGTTTTTTCCGTGTCATTTTTTTCCTAGATTCATATAATATATACAATATTATTGGGTATATAATAAAAATACATAATAATATTATTTTAAATATATGCGTTAGTAATGTCAATACTTAATATTATATATTCATATGGTCCACGGCTCAGTTCCACGTTTTCCGCAGGTTGGGAACCGCTTCTGTAAGAGATTCGAGAGCTATTAAAAAACTAGGACACATTCAGACCATAGAAACACGTCTGAAAAATGTATGTATACAAATATAATCAGACAAAATCTGTGTGTTAGATTTTTTAACAGCCGTAAGTCATAACATAAGAAAGAGGTGTGATTAAAGATTTGCCTGTCGTCGGAGAAGGGATGACAGAGGGGGCAATTAACCCCTCAGATATAAACCAAAGGGCAAAAGTATACAATTGCCCCCCCACTATACTACATTAAAATTAAAGGGTATACAATCGTAAATTATTACGTAATACGTTGAATTTTTACGTTTACTTATTCAAAATTGGTCTCATTTTTCTGAATCGCGTAATAATATTATTAAGGTAATAAGTAGATACATTTTTTTTTATTTCATTTATTTATATATTATTGCTTTTGAATAGAACTTCAGGTACATAGTGAATATATTTCTTTTATATTTAATTTATTATATTTATATTTATATTATACTATAATTATATCAATACATTCATATAATTGAATAATTTTTATATTATTATATACTACCTATATCAACATTAAAAGAATAAAATATCAAGAAAGCATTTCTGTTATTAATCACAAATATAGATATGTATTATAATTGTTATTAGGTTTTTATGTTTTGCTCCCTCCCCCCTCATGAAAAATAGTTCCTGCGCCACTGCTAATAAATAACCCCATCAATCCCGGAAACTTAGTCCCCGAAAAAATAACCATATAATAAAAATGATTGTGTTTCTACCTAATTATAATTGTGTAATACAATATCAATAATTTATTAATATAAAATAGTCAATATTTTCAACAACGGTAAATGTTTGTAATTAGAAATCTGATCGATTTGACAGATTGACAGACGGACCGTAGCACCGTGCTTCAAATCGTTTTTTCCTATAACATAACCTGTCCTATAGGTAGGTATACAATAATTTATCATTGAATTCAAATTTAACATTATTTGGGGGTACATAAAAGTTGTACATACGTATGTTATAAATTGTATTATACACAATGACATAATACTAATATTTAGATTAATTTGCAAAATCTTATACAAAATCTCATATGGGGTTATTTTTTCTGGATTTTTTTTGCTTGGAGACTAAATTTTCGGGGTAATTTTTTCTGGTACCATAATTATAATTTAAAATATTATATTGTAAATTGTATTATTATAATAATTATAAATATTATTTTATTAAATTTTATTATTTTTTAATTAATTGACTTTTTCCTAATGTGGAATATTTTACGTCGGGGCTTTTTTCCGTGATTCGCTCGTAGTGAGGAAGCATCAACAAAACAATAACAGTGTTATAACTATTTTTCTAGTTACTAACAAAACTAATAAAAATCGTTAGGTAAATAATATTAAAAATAAAATTACATTTTGTTTTAAGGATCAATCATTTAATTTAAATTAAATGGTCTAATATTAATATTTAAAAATTAAATCTGTTAGGTTTATGTTTTACTTTTTTTGGTGATTACATTACATTATGATAATAATATAAAATTTAAATTTAAAAAATATCAACATAAACATTTATTGAAAATTTAAAGTATCTACAGTTATTAAATTTTGAGTTATACCAACAAAAAAAAAAAGATGCATCGAGAATAAGTCTAATAATGAAGGTGGTGAAGTTTAGTCTGGTGGTGACGGTGAAATATCCTATGGTCACAGACCACAGTGAATATAGATAATTAGTTTTCAATAAAAAGGGCTTGAGTTTTTACTTGCCGAAAGAGGTAACTTAAAAAAACCATTTATCATGATATACATTTTTATCAAATTACTCTTAGGTACCTAATTAGTATCTATATATCCACGTTGGTATCTACCATATTTCATAATTTAGATATTTTTTTTTTCTTATCTTTACAACGAAACCATTTTTTATTGACTGACAACAAAATAAACAACAAAAATTTTATTTAAGTCAAAAGTTTGTTAACGTAGGATAGGTAAATTTAATCTTTTATTACTTATAACTTGATACATTTATAAGTTTTTGTAGATTCTGTTGGTAATGATAATAATTAAAAATAATGAATAAATATTTTGTTTTTTTCAAAAACGGGACTAACAAAAGTATTTTTATATATCTGTGTGTTAACTATGATACTGGACTGATGTATGAGTGGTTCATTCTTCTTTGAACAATATAATATCATAATAACTATATTATATAGTTCAATGGAGTGGTGTGTACATCGAATATCGAGATAAACTATTGATCAATGATCATACGTCCAATATGGAGCGACCACTCGTTTATTAAAACTATGGTCTTAGAATATAAGCAATAATATAGTTTAATCGTATGATCTAAAATTCTAAAATTATAACGTGCCGCCATGATAAGAGTTATCCCCACTCCGTAGTGTCTGATAACAAGCTAAAATGCATCCAGTGTTAACCATTTTTATTCTAATTTATGTTAAATACGGCTACATTGTTTGAAAGCATTTTTATAATTTTTGAATTGAAAGCAAACAGTGGTAAAATGAATTATCTTTGAAGTAAACTTTGATGTTGTTTTGTTTTCTGTGATTATACTATCGATAATGTAAACGGAGATTCAAAATATTGTAATTACTAATTACCAATTAATACTTTTTGTAAGTAACTGTCTTGATCGAAAATTAAGTACAGTCAAATTATTAAATAGTGCGCTCCGTAAAATTATCCAGTTAACTGTATTACTGTATTCATTATTTAAAATTATTTTTATTATTATTTTATTTATCGATAAATTATAATATTTTTAATAACTTTACAGCTAAAAAATTAGCTATCAGTTAAAATAAAGTAATACTATATTCTTATACATTTACAATTATAAGTATTTAGAAGTTAAATTACTGTTTATTATGTCAATATAATTCTACATTCTATGAAAATACTACAATAACAATACTGTAAGTATATACTATTATTAATATAATATTATAGTATTTGAATACACTTAACAGTATTTATTTCTAAATATTTTTTCTATATTGTGTTTTGATAAGTGTTATGATATTAATTGTAATGTTCTTGCTTTGCTTAAAAATTCAGTCATTGATACATAACAACCACCAAAAATCCGTTTCCCTGTAAAAGATGTTCTACCATGTAATATTCTCCAATTGTTATAAATTATTACAGTTCCTGGCTTCAAACAATGTTTCCAATACATCTCTTCTCTTTCCAATATTTCTATGAAATGAGCATAACTTTTGTAGAACTCATCGACTCGAGATGGTGGGAGTGCACTGCGATCGTATATATTGAATCTATTTTTTAATTTTATTATTATTATTCAATTATATAATATTAAAATAAAATAAATAAATAATTTACCTTATTTGATATATTTCTTTTGTTGTAGGATCAATTTTTATAACAGGTCCTTTACATTTATAATGAAAACCAGGTTCTATATATTCAGATTCTATTTCAATTTCAGTAAGATTTTTAAAATGTATTGGATTTTCTTTTTTTAATATTTCTGCTACTTTAAACCCATCAACTATAGTACTTAAACCTCCTTCACCATTAACATCCCTTTCAAACATATGAAATACTTGAAGCCTGAAATATGAAATTATGTTTGATCTTATATATAAATTAGAAAAATTAAGTTTTCTATATTATGATTATTCATTCTATATTTTTACCCGGTACTTTCATTGAAATATGTGCTATCGTTGTGTACTACTAATGGACCATTTAAATATGCTGGATCTTTATGATTTTCATTAATTCCAACTGTCCACATTGTTCCAAAAACAGTTTTTTGTGGCTGTGCTATGAACCTAACCAATTTTTCTGTAGCTTCCAATGTTGGTTCTACCTAGGTATATGAATATAATAAATTTAAAAAATGTTATATTTTTCTAATGATCAAAAACTATAATAATTAGTTTTGATAAAATTATAATCTAGAAAATGTTTCTAAATTATTTGATATAATTTATAATATACTTTATCCTGCAAGAGGACACGCTGATTTTGCACTTCTCCGAATGTCACCCTACGCCGTACTATCAAGATTGATATTAATGATTCCACTATGGTGGAATATTGCAGAATAACCAATAATCGTTAAGCTGCTGCGTGTTCTCTCGCTGGACAGAGTACAGAAGCATTTGACCCTCTGAAAATCTCAGTATTATATATAAAGATCTATACGTCATACACATTTATATCCCATATTATATTAGCCTTGTTACCCTTTTTAGTAATAAAATTATGGCTTTGGTATTATTTATCCATTAAGTTTTCTTTGTAGATTTTAGATAATTTATCAAGATATAAAACGAAAACTAAAAAATATAACTAAATAAATTAACAATAAGCAAAATAAACTAAGTCAATTCATAAATTTATTAAAAAATGTAATATCTTTATAAATTTTACATTTTAATTACTAATTAAATACTTACATAGGAACTAAGTTTTGATTTATTAATTAATTTAATATTTATGAAATTATTAATATAATTATTTTTACATAAATAATTTATGTTATCAATTTATTCTTATTAAAATAAAAATTAATAATAATTTTATAATATTCACTTGCATTTGTAATAATTCCTACACCATATTTTAAAATTGATTTCATCAATTCTTTTAGACAATCTTTTAGAGTTAGATCATTATAAGATACTTTTGCAGGTAGTTTCTCAAGTTCTTTGCCAAAACATAAGTATGGTTCAATTTTTATTTTATTTCCTGTCCATGTGTCAATCACCCATTTAGTATAATACACGGATTTATGACCATCAGACCCTAAAATTTAAAAAAATATATACTTTTTGAAACTTATGTAGTTTTTAAAATACGATAATATATATATAAATCTAACACTCTATGCATAAATTATTATCTGCCTGTGTGTAATCTTGAATTTTAATGTTAATTAATTTAAGGAATTGTTGAGTTGATGTTTTTCTAGAATTATTATCATGATCATAACATTCTGAACACCTAAAAAAAATGATCAAATTATGTTTATAAAAATTCTTTTTTTTCTATTAAAACCAAATACAATTTCACTAATGATCATTTTTACCTGCAGTTGTCACGTAACCATATTATGTTGATTGAAATATTTTCATTTCCAATTTTTAATTGAACAGCCATTTTTATATTACTTAAAATGTATACTAATTATTAATGTATAAGTGATATTTTCTTTATTTAGTCTTTGTATGATATAATTCAAGTTTTTATATTACAACAGTAATAGTAAAAATAAATAATGTCATTAATATAATGTTTTGTACAAGTTTATTAATTGTATACATATTATGTTACAAATCATCAATGTCTATGTCTATATATATTGGAGTTTATCATTGACTCAATATGTAGTAGTAATTATAGTGAACGATAAAGAAAATTATGTTCCTATTGTAAAGTTAATTTAAACATATGATAAGTAATAATGTGTAATAAGTTAATAAATAATTAGGTTCTAAGGTTAATTAAAAATAAAATACAGCTTTTGATAAAATATATAGTTGAATTTATTTTAATATAGTTCTTTCATAATTTTGACCATAGTTCTAGTACCTATGCTATTAAACTTAATACAGAGATTAAAACTTAGTTTTAGTGATATTCATTTTTATTTTTATATTTTATATTATATATATTTTTCTATTTTTTTAAATGTACATTTTTCATTTCTTAACCATTAAAAACTAATATACACTGCCTGATTGACATAAGAGTATCAGATAGACCCTGTATACTATATGTAAACATAGAAAATAAATTAAATATAAATCATGTATTCATGTAGATTAAATTTTGAGCTGATTATCATCTAAATTCTACTGTACTTACCCAAACACTAATGTATTTATTATTTGAAAACAACATATACACATATATTCTGTATATTATAATATACATTTTTATGTATAATAAAATAACTTATAAATTCTACCATAAGTTATTTATTTTTATTGTTACTAGAAAAAAAACAAATGCTCGCCAAAATCATGTACCACATTAAATGTAGAAACAACATTTATCCTAAAACAGATGGAAAAATTGTTCGATTTCATGTACCAGATGATAAAGTTAGTTGGAATTCTCTGTATCCCATGTATAATCCAACATTGTTTACATCTACATGTGTTGTTGATCAACCCTGGGCTGATAAAGATTTGAGTGTATTTGATTTCCAACCCAGTTGGAATACTATTGATGGTTATATTAATAGAATTAGTTTGACTGGGATGTATGAAATTAAAAATGGCTATCCCCTGAACCCTTGTGGCCGAACTGGTATAATCGGTCGTGGAGTTCTTGGACGTTGGGGCCCAAATCATGCAGCTGATCCAATTGTTACTCGTTGGAAAATATTTAACAACGAACAAGTATTTGATAAAATCAGTGGCAAACCTATTCTTCAGTTTGTTGCTATTCAAAGAAAAGATTCTGGTGAATGGGCATTACCTGGTGGTATGGTTGATTCTGGAGAAATAATTTCAACTACTTTGAAGAGAGAATTCATGGAGGAAGCTATGGACTTGTTGCAAAAATCTGAAGAAGATGTTATCAAAATAAAAAATGAAATAGAGAAAATATTTAACGAAGGCGTAGAAATTTATCAAGGATACGTTGATGATCCTAGAAACACTGATAATGCTTGGATGGAAACCATTGCAACTCTTTTTCACGATGAGAAAGGAGTTAATGTAGGAATATTAAAACTTCAGGCAGGAGATGATGCAGTTGGAGTGAAGTGGGTAGATTTAGATAGAAATCTGAAATTATATGCCAATCATATATCATTTTTAGAGGAAATTGCAACCAGATTAAAATGTCATTGGTGAATTAATTGAATTGATATTCTTATATTATTAATACTTACATACATAGTTAATAATATTTAACGGTTTGAAAATAGTTTTTGTACAATTGAACAAATGTATTAATTAATTTTAATAAATAATAATAAACTTATAAGTAAAACTTAAATGATGTTGTTTCTTTTATTCTATTTATAAATACAAAACAAATCTTTAGTATCTCTTTGAAATTTAAATTTTTAGTTACAACTCAGAAATTATTAAGGTCAAAAACATTAAGGTATAGAGTCAGTATTTGCCTATTGTAGTTTTAAATTACCTACGTATTAAAAAATATATATTTATTTTTATAAATAAGAGGTCACCACATGTATTGTCTTTGAAATTATTTTAAGTATTTTTTTAGCATTGCACTATTTTTGGCATGATTCTAAAAAAATTACCCGAAAATAAAATTTAAAAATATTCTTTAATCTATTAAATATACTCTATTCAAGTGAAAATACAGTCAGTGTTAATTAATGTACAGGGACATGTTTAAACTACATGGCAAGCATATAAATGGTTACTCAATGGGGATGACCATGAGTGTTGCCTGATCCATGCTTGATGAAAATTTGTCACCGCCAGCATGTTTCTTAACTTAAACAAAATTTAGAGCTATTTTCAGAAACAATTCAAAAGTTTTATCTTTAAAACTAAAAATAATAATGTAATCTTGACAGAAGCCAGGTGAATAATGTGAGATCTAATTTAGTGTTTTGTATACTGTTATTATTATTTTTTAAATTAATTGTTAGATCTGTTTTTTTTTTTTTTAATCAACTAATTAGTAATTATAATTTAAATTTCAGAATTTGTACTATTTATATTTTTGTCCTTCAAGATAACATACCAGAATGAACGATATTTCAAAAAATGAATCAAATGGTATGTATTTTTATAAAATATTATATTTATGATACCGGATAAAACCCTAAATGTAAGTTTCATAATAAAATTTGTTTTCAGCAGAAATTTCTGTACGTAAATATCAAGACGATAGTGATTTTGATGAAGCATTTAAAAACTTATTACGACCTATTGAATCAATCATAAAAAAAAAGCAATGTGAACCTCTTCAATATGATCTTATCAAGGTAATTCTAAACCTCTATACAACAAAAATAATATTTCACATGTTATAGGTATTTGTAATGTTTTTTTTTTTTTTCAGGATTTGGATTCATTTTTGAATCATTTGAGATTATCTACTGATGGAGGTGCCTTAGTATTTGTAGAAGCTGCATTAATGATTCAAAATGTCATACTTATTTATCAAAAAAGAGTTGATCAATTAATTGATGTCATGATGAAACTTATTGGAAAATTCCGAGCTTAGTGAGTTTTAATCTTACTTTAAATATATTATTTGGTTCTTTGTACCAACCAATTTTAAACGTAGGTACAGTTTCTCTTCAACCCCCAATTCAATATTATTACATTTCTTAGCTTAGGTATAATTATCTTCTTTTGAATCTAATTTAAATAAAACTCATTGCCCAAATGAAAGTAATAATTTGGTTTCTCATTCAATTATTTTTTATTATACCAAACATAACTTTTGATTGTCCTTTTCTATTAAAAAAAAATCTTTACCTTATTATTGTGTCTTTTTAATAACCAATCAGACAAACAACTGCTTTTCAATACTCAATCAATATTTGATAGTTGTTAATTAAATGTTTTGAATTATAAGTAGGAACTTATCTTTAAAATATAGTTGATATAATTAATATTTTTTCTATTGTTATGAATTGATTTTAAATGTAAATAACACTAAATTTTGGTTTTTTATAATAGTCGAATAAATGATAATATTGAAGTAGATTATGATACAGAAAACGATGTAGGAAATAAAAAAAAGAAAAAAGAAAAAAAGGTCAAATTTTATTCTTCTTTTGAACCAATTAAAGGGCAAATTGTTGGAACATGTAAGTATATTTACTATAGTATAACTTAAATAATTATCAATAAATAATTTAAAGTTGTACATCATTATATAGTGAAAATTTTTGACTGCAAAGTAATAAATTTGAGTAAAAAACCACCTGTACAAAGAATTGTACTAAATGCCAATATAAAAGTAGATAATAAATACTCTAAAATATTGCCTTATATCTGTATTGGAAATGGAGAAAATATTGGAAAGAAATATGATTATATGTAAGAATATTACAGAAAATAATTGTGTGAATTGTATTTTTTTAATTAAATTTATTTTTTTTAAGGATAAATTTTCCTTTAAATCGTGATTTGGCTGTAAATGAGGAATTTGATTGTCCCACTAATGAAGATCCAAAATCAGCAACTCCTCTCAATTATCGAAAAAGCACTAACCCAGTATAATATTATTATCATATATTTTAGCTTATTCAAGATTATTTTTTAATTAGATAATTATAATTATTTAGTTACCAATGAATTTAATGGAAGTTGATGAAATTGATGAAATACTTCCGAGTACTCCAGACCCAGTCATTTTTGATCAGACTGTTACTGATGAAGTTTGTGTTGCTAATGCAATGCAACCAAAGTAAATAAAATACTTTAATTATAACTTTCACTCTTATGATGATGCTTATATTATTTTATAGTCCAGTAAACATATTGAATGTTAGTCAAATACCTCAAAATACTGAAGATGTATGGGCTCCAGTTTTAAATGCTAAGGATAATAATTATGTAGACAAACCTTGTGTAAAGAAAAAGGGATCTAAAAAAGAAGTAAGTAAATGTTTATCATATAGGATCTATAATCTATATTATAGATAATGTAGTATTTAGTTAATTTATTCATTTTACTCTTAAAAAGTAACTAATCGATAGATATTTGATGAATATTTTCTCTTTTTATAATTATTGTTATTTAAATAAAAAACCGTCTGAGGTATTGAGACTTCAATTGTTATTTTTAAAAAGTAATAAGTAATAGTCAGTGGTATAGTTGCATTTTAGATTCTGAACGTATTGATTTTACAATGATGTATTTTGTTTTTGTATCTGTCATCACATTTTGGAGTAGAAATAATGTTTTGATTGCCACTCTTTGAAAAGGAAAATGAAACTAGTTAGTACTTCAGGGGCAAAAATAAAAAATTTTCAGTAGTTTTGAAAAAAGTCAGGAAAACCCCTAAAAAAGTAATGGAAAAACGGGAATTTTCACGCATAATCAGTTTTTGACAAAATCAATTTTTTTATATTGCTGTAATTCAAAAACGAATCATTGTAAATATTTAAAATTTTGACCATATGTTTATATTAGCGATATCTATTAACAATTAAATTTTCAAAATAATTTGATTTTTTTTAAGGTATTTATTGACAATTGATTTTTTTACGTTTTTTTTTTTTTTGAACTGCAGATAAAAAAAATTTGGTATTTCAAAAAACTTTTAAAATTTAATAGAAGGTTTATTATAAGTAGTACTTATCGTAGTAAAAAAAAATAAAAATCGTTAGTCATTTCGTCAAAACATTGTTTTGTTTATAAACTATAAGCATTTAAAGGTCCAATGTTTACAAAATATGTCAAAATCGCAAAAATTTGCAAGGAGCCAAGAAATTATGATGATGAAAATTGTTATTCATACCTAAGGTTAAAAAACTCAAAACAAGGTTTTCCATAACTTTTTCTTCAAATATCTGTAAAAAAAAAATTCTTGCGTCAGTATAGAAAATTTTTTATGAATGTATCAAAATTTAATTTTTTACAAAATCTCGTAAAATAACAATCTATTACAATTTAAATATAGGTTATAAAATAATATATCGTAGATTTTTAAATCCTTTATTTGGTCTGTTTTCTTAGTGAAAATTATGCTTTGCACATTGCACTGAAAAAATTGAATTCAATTTCTTTTATCTATTTTGGTGTGTAGTTTTTAATTTTTTGAAAGAAGTTTGGTAGAAGCTTCTACACTAAAAATTTAAATTATTAACAAAAATATATGAGCATTTTAATTTATGGCTAATATGAATAGTGTGACAATCTATATGGTATTCTACTATGTTATATGTAATTCTTTGGTTGTATGTTTGACAATATGACAGTAATATAGTTAAACATGTTTCCATTTGTTATTATTTTACTTGGTTCTTGTATTATTTTGTGCCTCTATAATGAGTTATATACTTTTGTGATGTAGATACTTGTGTCAAATTTTTGATTTATTTCTTACTGAATAGTTTATAAATTATACGCCTAGATTTAAGACAGCCGCTTTATTTTTTTTTAATTTTATTAAGTTGTACCATTTTTTTAATTTCTCTAATATTATTGTTCTATTGGGGTATTCTCACAATTGTCTGTAATTTCTATGTGTGTTAAAATATTTTTCAATTGATTTTTTTTCTTAATAAACATTTTATGTATAATAATCTGTGAAAAATAATCGGCCACTCATACATAATAGTTGTCATATAATGATCAACTAATAAGCCATTGCTTATCTAAGTAAAACTTCATTATTTTTTGTTTTATTTAATGTGAAAAATTTTTAGGACGGTGCGATGTGGTTACCAACATATACTGTGGCAGAATTAACATGTCAAATGTTTAGACTAAAATCTGGTTTATATGCCGATACTGTATTTAGACAACTTATCCATGATGCACTGGAAGTTCAGAGATCCGAAACAGCTAAAATTAAAAAAAAACGTACTATAGGTAATGTTAAAAATATTTAACTAATATTTCTTCTAAACAATATATTAATACAAGTATTTTCATTGGTTTTTCAGCTGAAGAAAAAGAACGATTTGATTGTAAGTTTTTTAATTTAAAATTTAATTTAATTTATGAGTTTTTAACAGAATTAATACTTACTAATAACATAATTTATGTTTAGATCATGATAAAGAAATGGAAGAAAAATTGAAAAATGGTGGTATGTTTGATTTTGTTATTTTCTTGTAACTCATAAATTTATAACCGTAAATTCCTAAAATGTTCATTAAATATTTATATACAGGGTGTAACAAGACTATTTAACAAATATAGTAACATTTGTTATGTAAGTTTGTTCAATAGTCTTATTACACCTTATACAACTCTAAATACTTTTGTTCTTTTTGAGCTATTTATATATTCAAAATTAAAGATTTTTTTAAATTTTTTTTTCTGTACAATGCTGATAATAGTTTTTATGATTGGCCACAGTGCTTGAAAATTTAATACAAGATTTTCCATAAAAAATAATGTATTATAAATGCACGTTAATTTCTAATGAGTGTTTGAAGTTAGAATTTAAACAAATTATTGAATTTATATACCAACTGTTTTCTTGTTAAAAAATTCATAAAAAAATAATATTTTAATATCTACCTAATGTTCGACATTTAAAACAGTTCCTTATAAGTTATTGAGCAACCTAAGAATATTTAAAATGGTTATTATGCACAAAATTTTTTTTATTATCATTTAAAATTCATATTGTTACAGTATTGGGATATTTGAAAAAAAAAATGATTGAAGTTTGTTGTAATTCAAAAAATATTATTTGTAGAGAATTTTAACTTATCCCATTATGTTTGTTATTATTCAGTAGATATACTCGTAATTAAATGTCCAAAGTATTTCGATTAATTTTAAGCTAATTATATCATAAACCTATTCACTTTAGACTGGGTATTGACTTATAAATTAATAACAATAGTATGTAGTATAACATTAAAATAATTATTATGATATACTAAAACTTGTTTAAGATGCCTTTAACCAGCTTCAAGCGTTTTATGTAAGAATTGAAAAAAAATCTAGGTGGTTGAAATACTGAATTTATTAATTTATTACAATAAAATATGTATACATTTAATTGTTATAAAAATATAAACCACTTTAAAAAACTGTATACCCATATTATAAATAATAGGAATGGAAGTACTTTTTTCATAAAAAAAAAAAAAAAAACTGAAGGAAAAGAAAAGTTAAGCGGCATGTTACCCCCATTTTCTGTTATCTAATTTTCAGAGAAACATAAGTGTTTGTATGCTCACAAGCTTAAATTGTTGGTAATTTCATACTATACAGTATACACTATATTGTATCGTTTACCCCATTTTGCCTTAAGTCAATTTAGAATACAATTTTTCTTCTAAAAAAATATCTTTAACCAATTTATTTTTAATAGGACAACACTACAACAGCATACCAAATAAAATAATTCTTTCCAAAGCTCTTACATTGTTTGAAGCTGTAATATCAAACAAAAATAATTGCTCTTTTTATATTAAGAATATTTTGTATACAAATAATAATATATTATACTTCTAAAATATGTAATAACATTTTTACATTTAAGTAAATTAAAAACTGTTTGATACAGAATATTGCATATCTTATAAAATATATACAAAGATGTTTGGTATTAAATGCTGTTATACTATCAATTGATCTTAACAATAATAATGATTAAATCATAATTTACCATAAAAAATTATTTATGTTATACTTCATATACCGATAATTTAAAAAATACTTTTAGTAGATACCATAATTTTCAACTACATTTCTAAAATTATAGAATGGTTTGATATATAAAATTACAAATAATGCTATATAAAATATATTTATAATTTTTATAAGTAAAATTACAATGTGTTATTGAACTGATGTGCAGAGGAACCAGGATTTATAGGCTTTGATAGTCCAATTCATGACGACAATGACTTATTTGGAGATGTTGACCAACAAGAAAATGAAGAACCTATCGAGGATGCTAATATCGAAAATTTCCAATCATATCAAAGAAATGCATTAGATATGCAGAAACACGAACAAAATCAAATAGAAATGGTAAATTGAAGTTTTCACTTTATAAAAATAAAATAATTTTATTATTTATTATTTTAGATGAATGAACAATTGAAAATGCGGCAACGAGTACAAGAATGGCATAATAACCTGCGTCCTATATTGGAAGAAGAAGAAAAAAGAAATGAATTTGATGTACATGAATATGGAACACGTATATTAAGCTGCTTTGAATTTATAGGAGAAAAAAAGTTATTCAGAGAATTAGTTGGAGGACTAGACAAAGAAGAAGTTGCTCGATATTTTTTGTCTTTGTTAATGATGGTACTTATATTGATAATTATTTAATATATTTAAATATATATTTAATTAATACAATTCTATTAAATTAGGTTAATACATATAATTTGGATATATCAAATGACATTTCCGAAAATGATATATCAATAACACTTTTAAAGAAAGAAAGACATCATGAAGAACTTCAAGTTAATATTGGTAATCAGGTGAATCAAGAACAAAATTGATCATGAAAATGTAATGTTGTAAAAATTATTTAATTAACACACATTTAAATATTTATACTTCACAAACATCATGGACAAAACAAATGCTATATGCATAACAATTTAGACTGGTGGTGATCTTGTTTACCTCAATTTTATTAAGTTCATATTGTGTTCTTATCTATTTAAGGTATTTGAAATTGTTGTTAAATTATTACTTTAGAAATCAAATTTTGAATAGATTTCACCTTAAAAATATATTACATATTATATTTTACAAACAAACCAAATATAAAAAATGTTTACATTAATGATTGATATAAGTACATGTGAATAAATAATAAATATTTTTATAATTAAATTTTCGTAATCAATGTTTTCTAATAGTTTTGGAGAATAATTTAATGTGAAATATTCAAATAATATAATGAATTAAATGTATTTTACTAACATATCATAATTTTAAATTATTATTTTGAACAAAGAATATAATAAAATAATTTCAAAAAATATATATATTTAACTAAAGTTCAGATATTATTCACAAATTAAATATCAAATATTATTTACTTTTACTTTATGATAGCAGTTCCCAAACTTTCTTGGTTCACACATTCCCAAAAATAATAGAACCGTGCTTTGAATGTCTATTTATGTGAATCATGTGTATCAACAAAATATTTTTAATTTCTTTATAGTGTATACAATATAAATATTTGCGCCGCATCCCCTTTTGTTAAGTACTTTTACTTTCCAAGGAAGGTTTACCCCACAATTTGAGAAACGCTGCTCTATGATATAACTACAATAACCTATGGGCGGTTTTTCTGGGACTATGAAATAGTAAATTTGCTGTAGTGCAAACAAATATTAATATTAAATAGATATATGAAATTATCTTAAAGATTTATACCTAACCACAAATTATGTTATTGCAATTCTTATTGTTTTCAAAACTTTGGAATATAAGATAGTATTTAAATAAATATGGCTTATAATTCTAAAAATTAAAAATCAATATGATCACTGATAAGTTATGTGTTAATAATCATTATTTTTAATATATCACTCAGTGAGTTGGTTCTCAATTAACAAAAAAATGTGAACTACTTGAATATAATTTTAAATAACACTGAAATATATACACTTAATTATACTTACAGTTCTATAAAGACTAGACATCAATAGGTAGAATTGTGGAACTAATAATTTAGCTCATTTTATTAAATATTTCTAATTGATTTAATTATTTCAAACATGTTAAATCATTTTATTTTTAAATTATATTATACATTTATAATGTTAGTTTTAAGCCACAAAATATAACAATGGTTTACCAAATAAAAGAAAAATGAAATTCATAAAATAAAAATATTGAATTTTGGAAATGTAAATACATATTTTACATAAACATATATATAAATATATTTATTTTTCTTAATATTTGATAAATACTAAAGATGAAAATGTAAGCATTTAAAAAAAAAAAATTAATCAATGAAACTCTGTTCTACACACGCCTTCACTCTTTTTTCATATTCACGTCGATTTTCCTTGTATAACTGAGCGGCCATTGAATTGGCTGGCGAATTTGGATTTGGATCACTAAGTAATGACTAAATAATAAAAATAATGTTGTAAAATAAAAAATGTGTTAATAAAATATCTACTTTATTAGACACCTTTACATAAAAATAATGGTTTAGGAATTAAAAATATTTAGGGATAGCGAAGAACCATTAACAAATGGATAAGAAATACTTATTTCAAATTTAATTAATAATAATAATAATAATAATATTAACGGTACCTGATGCTAAAAATAATTTTTGGTTAATTTATTATTATTAAATCAATCATGGTATTTCTTATCTTTTCTATACCAGACATAACTATAGACAATAATATAAAGCATGCAATTGTAAGATGTCTGTGTAAATTGTAAGATTAAAAACAATTTATTCATAACCATTAATCTATTAAACACAAAGGGGCCCAATAAAGTAGAAGTACTTATTTAAAATTATATTTATTTTTTTAGTAAGTACTTGAATTGAAGTTAGTATGGCAGATACATCATATGTAGGGCTCCATCTATTTTGTAATATGTCTAGACATATACCACCATCAGCATATACATTTGGATGAAACATTTTTGATACAAATCTTACTGTTGGTGCTTTATTTGGATATTCTTCAGTGAACTCAATAGTTAATTTAAATGTACCATCTTCAAATGGTGTATCATGTGGCCTAAAAAAATGTTTAAACCATAGAATTTTTGTTTTTTGTCAACATTACAGTAAATATAGCTTCACAGCTTTACCCAAATATAACTGCATTCCAAATCATAATATTATTGTCAGTAGGTGCTCCACTTACACCAGTCGGTGGATCTTCCTGCAATCTAATATCAAGAGGTTTTAGTAACAAATAGGGACGTGATGTGTGAAAATAATATGATTATTTTTAGTCGTCTGATGATATGGTCGCAATCAAGTTTTTACCTTTTGAAATCTCTCATCAATCTTCTCCTAGCTGGCGTAGACATTGTTGGTAGATTTTTACGCACGAATGTACTATGATAAACAATCGATGATCAATGAAGAATAAAAAGAATAAACGGTAACGGTGACGACACTGTCAACTCCAAAAGTTCATTTTACGCAATCCTTTTGTCGTACTGTGTCTATTAAAATCGCTGCCGTTTTTTTCTCAACAAAAGTTATAAGACTTGGAAACGACCCAAGGTTGTTATTGTCATCTTCGCGACTTCGCACCCGTACTTATCATAAATCGGAGACTAACTACTACAGTGCTGCAAACTTACTGTAGTCCAACAAGCTGAGAGTGATCCATCCATACAAATGCCACGAATCCACGACAGCGATAGCAGCGTTGGAAGAATTAATGCAATTCACTAAAAAGTAAAAACTAATATTACACTTTAAAATCTAAGCCCTAAAGAGTAAGGATTAGATATTAAAATCACGATTTATACTATTTAACTACTACAATTTTTGTTATGTATCTAACCTTAAGAATATTCAATAGCTTTACTACCGTATTCTAATTATTCTAATTGTCTTATATTACCTATAATATTATACAATCTAAAATAGTACCTATTTAATTATTAAATATACTATACTTATTACACTTTTGGAGTATAAAAAGAAATAGAAAATATTATACATGTGTTATGGAGGTGATTATTATACCAGAGATTCAAATTTAATTTAATTTTAATTATTTAGCTTCATGCACGGATTAAGATGATGTATATTTTATTGGCTCCATGCCCTTCGATTTCCTTTTTTTCAATCCTGAAAGAAGTGATCAATAATGTATTAATTTTTTAATGATATATATATATATATATATATTTAGAGAACGAAGTGGGGAATGTATTGATTTTACAATAATGTATGTTTTTTATTTTTATTTTTATGTCGGTCATCACGATTTGGAAATAATGCTTTGATTTTTGACTTCAGCCCCTCTTAGAAAAGGAAAATTCATTTAATTGATACTTTGGAGAGTCAACAGTCAAAAGTAAAATATTTTCAGTACCCAGTAGTTATCAAAAGCGTTAGGAAAAACCCTAAAAAAGTGATGGAAAACTGGAAAGTTTTACGCATAACCAGTTTTAGAAAAAATCGATTTTTTTATTTTTCTGTAACTCAAAAACAAAACATTATAAATACTTGAAATTTTCACCAAATGTTTATATTAACATTATCTATTTACGATTAAATTTTCAAAATATATTGACTTTTTTAAAGCTATTTATAGACAATTTAAATTTTCAATTTTTTTTAAGTTTTTTTTTTTGAAATGACTAAAAAAAAATTGGCTATCCAAAAATTTTTAAAATTTAATATAAATTTTATTATAAGTTAAACTTATTGTAGTAAAAAAAAAATCAAAAATCGTTAGTCACAATTTTTGTTTATAAGTATTTAAAGTTCAAATGTTTTCGTAAATATATCAAAATCGCGAAAATTTGCAAGGAATTTTAAAGTTGAAAATTCGTAAAATTTTTACGATCTATAACTAAGGTTCAAAAAACCTAGTTAGATACTTAATATTTTATCTAATATGTACCTTATAATACTAAATAAAATATTAACTATTTTCATAATCCATGTTCACAAAATGAACGATGGCTTTGGCCATCTGAAGATTTTCATTTGAAAACTTAAACTCTAAATTATTAATAATTGTTTTTTATGATTAAACAATTAACGAATCGAACACACAATGTCACTATAAATTATAATGGTGATAATACAATATAATATACATTTTATCATTGGCTATATTATTAACAAGTTAATAAATCAATGTATTTTATTAATCAGTATGCAAAATTATAAAAAAAGTAAATGATAATAAAATCTTAAAAAATAAAATTACATTGTTAAAACTATAGATATTTGAAATTACAAAGACGTGGAACTTGGGGGGTACTATAAGTCAAGTTGGGGTGCTTCAGCACCCTTGGAAACAGTTGGATTATTTTTCTTTCACAGAATCTTCATACACCACATAAATACTGGCATACTAAATAGTACGATAGTAACTTTTAAAACATTTCGTACCTACCTATCTAATAGTATTTTTAAATTATGACTTTATTTAATTTGTTTTTGATTTATATATTATACAATTTTTGTTTTTGGGTAAAAAAACTTAAAAATTGAATACAAGATTTCTCATAAATAGTTGTTTATACTGAAACCTATAAATTAAAAAAATTATAAAAGTTACAAGCATATTTTCTTTTTATAAATATTTGAAATTTAAATGAACAAAATTAGATAGTTAAATGGAGCAAATTATTTTAGTTAATAGGATGCAATTCAAAAATATTATTCGTAGAAACTTGAAACTCTTATGTTGGTAGATATAATTATATTATACTCTTAAGATATTTAGACTAATCTTAGTTAGGTATTGTCGGTATTGATATTTATACCACAAAGTGCCACGAACCTACTTCCCAAAGTTAATAAGTTGTCGTTTTTCGTATTCAATGATTTATCATGGTTTAAATTTAACATACACACCCACATTACAGAGTTTTACTCAATGACAATACACGCTTGGCACATACTGACACCATAGCCTACTTGTCCACTTTTTTAATTTAAATTTTTTAAACAACGTTTTTATAAAGAATTAGACAATAGTTAGTATAATTGAATTGGCGATTTAAAATAGTATAATGTTTCCTTTTAAAGTTTTAACTGTCTAAATTATATATATAATATATATATAAATGTTATAAATAACAATTAAGTCTTTGCAATATTGCAGTGGGAGTTTGGAATCTTATCTCTAAGTCCCCAAATACGATTTAACATGATATATCTTAAATCGTGGTCCTCAATAACCGTGGTTACATCATATTTGCATCTCTACAAACATCAAACGTTGATGATCACGTTATTAATATTATTATTGTTGTTGTTGTTGTGTTGATATTATGTTGTTGATGTTGTTGTGATCACAATCCTTATCACACTCCCGGAGAACTAGGTTTCTTATGACTATATTAGTGAATGGACCGATAAGATAAGATACTAGAACTAGATAGGCAGTTTGACGAGTAAACACTACACAGTGAACACTGACGACACAATCGACTCATGACCATTTATGGGAAGCTCGATGCTCAAAGCTGTCAATAGAGACTCCAACAAGTTAAACTTCGTCGTTGTTGTTTGTCGTTTCGGTTTTGAGTTGTGAACGATATCGTTTGAACGGGTGAGATGGCGTTGACCGGCTGTTATGCGTTCATGAAACACGTAGTTACCCTCCTAAATATTTTGTATTTGGTAAGTACCGATCGTCGTACCTAGAGATTTGACCGTCATGTCGCCATGTCGGACGGAACAGCGATGCTCGCTGGCCGCCAATATCGCACAAGTCGTGACTGTTACAGTATCAAAATTATTGCCATTCCAGTCGGAATATTTGTTTTCTTTATCGTGTTTACCGAAACGTTTAGAAGGATAATTTTATACTGTATACGGTCAATGGTTATTATTATTGTTTTAGTTTTTATTTTATTTTTTATCACGTTTTAAAAATAGTATTCAAGATGTTTTGTATACTATTAAATATTTGTCCATGCATACATTTTTGAAATTGTATTTTATACTTATATGAAATACCTATTTATTTTAGTTTTTAAAAAAATGTTTATGTACTAAAATCAAAGGTTAGGTTAGCTCTTTTATTTTTAACCTCTTAAAGTTAAGATAACAAAAATGAAATAACAGAAAAGTGTTGACATTTGTTGTATACTTGCATTAATGCTTTTTAAGAACATGTTAGAGTAACATATTATATTGACTCAATATCAAAATAGCACAACTCCTCTTTGTATTTTATTTTGTAGCCAAACTATTTTAATTAAATAGGCTTAAGCTCATAAAATGTTTGATATTTTACTAAAGAGGTATAAGTTCCAATATTTTTTTTAAATACAAAAATTAAATCACATTTGGATTATAGCTTTTGATTGTTATTCCTTTTTGATATCTGAGCAGTTCCATAATTATCAAGAAGTTTAAGTCTCCTTGCAATAATTCATGGGGTTATAACTGTATTGTAAATTGTTGTTGATTTTGTTTGTGAATAATAAGACATCTAAAGTGGATTTATAAATACATATCTTATTTTTCTAATTTCTATTTTAAATTGTTGTCATCTATTAATGAATTTAGTATGCGCATAACATACTTACGTTTTTATATCAGCTGTAAGCCTAGTAATGGAATTGGATTATCTGACATCATGATTTTGAAATGCTTCCAGTTTGGTAAAATATTATTATAATAATTTGGTAATATGAAATGATTATTTGGGTTATTTAGGTGATATAATAATTTAGTGGCACACAGATATTTTAAGTGCACATGCAGTTAATAAAAGTACACCCAACCTCTTAATTTTTTGATATGTATAAAAATGTTTTTGACAATTCTATTTACATAACATTTTAAGTTAAATATTATAATATATTTAATACCAGCCAGCTCTTATACTTTTTCTTTGGTATACTTTAACATAGTCACGTATATTATGTCATAAACCTTTTAAATTAACCTAGTGATTTCCAACTGACTGTAGCAACACAGAACTGGGCTGTGGACTCTAGCCAAAAGTCAAATTGTCAAAAAAAGTCAAATTTCATACTATACTATATATAATAATATAAACACCTATATTTCTGGTTAGTTAAGGTATAGTAATAATCCCATAATAAATGTTCCAATTATTTTTTGCTGTGTCTAGAACACCGGGCATCCGGTGTTCCAATATAAAACCGGACTCCCGGTGCTCTAATATAAAACTGGTCGCCTGATGTTCTAGACACAGCGATTTTCTTTTACCTGTATTTACTCTATTAAGCAGGGGCCTCAGTTATCTACAAAATTGGTGATCCACACATCTTAAAAACTTAAATGGTTGGGAACTACTGATCTACCATAGTATTAGATAGTGGTTATAAATTATGTATAATTCTTATTGTGCCGGTATGAATTTCTCTTCTTTTCAGGTTTAGTTTTTTATAATCAGTGGCAGTTATTCTTGTTGATTAAAATGGTTAGGTTAGTAAACATTTTTATAATTTTAAATTTGTGTAATTTATTTTTTTTACTTAGATGTTTTTAGCACAATGTTGACAAAGTTGCTATGTTGTCATGCAGAAAGAAACCAAGTAAAAAAAATATAGAGTTATACAAATAGGATTTAAGGTTTCTAACAAGAACAATATGAAGTTTTTTTTTTAGATTCTAGAACTACAGTGATCATTACCAGATTTAATAATTAAGTATATTTTTTAAAGAATAATCTATATGTGGAGTTCATTAAGTATATTTTTTTAGATCATTTTTGACAGTTTTTTTAATTTTCTTTCAGACTTGGTAAATAATTTTTTAAAACATTTCGTTAACTTAAGTTTAAAACTTAACTACTAATTTTAAAATGAAAACTTCTTAGTGATTTGGCTATAGTTTGTATTTTTTAGACAAAGATAAAATATGTTACCATGCTGATTGCCGACATCCTTTACAACACATATATTTCTTTATATTTAATTATTGAATTTCTATATTTGTACATCAAGGTTTTTAAGAAAAATATTATTCGCTAAAATATGAATAACGATTTTTAGTTGTATTTAAAATAATTTAAAAAAACCTTAACATTTATATTTATAAACTGTGATAAAATATTTTTTTAAAACAAATTGAGTTAATGTTGAAAATTAATAAAATTATATTTGTTATTATTTTATTTCAGTCTTGTGGCCTATTGTTAATGCTACTTGCAGTATGGATGTGGGTAGATCCAACATTTTCCTTAAGTATGGTACAAGATGAAGCCAGTTACTATACAGGTGTATATCTTATTCTATTCGTTGGAACATTACTACTAATCGTTGGATTTCTTGGTTGTGCAGCTGCAATAAGTGAATCTCAATGTTCACTCGTTCTTGTAATATATAAAATAAAAATGTTAATTGCTTAAAAATTTTATTTATAAATATAAATTGTTTTTTTTTACAGTATTTCTGTTTATTACTTGCTGTTCTTGTGGCTCAAATATCGGCTGCTGTATGGATGTATGCAAATAATGATAAGTTAGTAGAATTAGTTCGATATACTGTTAAAACAACTGTTCAATCAGAGTATGGCTCAATTGAAGGCCGCACAGAAACATTTGATGCTATCCAGAGTGGTGTAAGTATTAATAATTTAATAAATAATATTTAAGTTTTTTTTTTTTTAAATCATCCTTAATGATGCTTCCTTAGCCTCTAACAATTTTTTGTTTGTTTTATAACTGGGAGAGTTTTTATGCTCTATAATAGGTGTTGAGTATGTTTTGTCACTGTAATGGATATGTTAATTTTGAATTTAATGATAACTTAAATTATTACATACTGAAAGCTATTTTTAATAGAGACGGTGTATTAGATTTTCCTGTTTTTAAGAATATCTTATAATTTATCTATATTACTTGTAAGTAATTACTAATTACTATTAGGTATATGGTATGTTAAATTATTTTTTGCCAAAGACATTGAAAATATTATATTATCTATATATTATTGTTATTATTTTATTAACTTAAAAATTATATACCAAAACCAATATACAAATACAATTCATATCAATAGGATCATAGTATATATGGATCATAAATAGCTATAACTTGGTTTAAATATTTTACAAGTTTCTTTGTGTATAGATAATAATAAAAAATTTCTGTAACAAAAAAATAATTATGATTGTTATTTTTCATTTATGTTTAAAAAAAATAGTGCATAATATTAATTTTTAAACTTTTTATTTGTTCTAACAACTTATGAGGACCCTTGTATTAAATTTATAGACATTTCAATCAGATACAATTGTTTTTATCAACATTTGTTTTACAGAAAAAAAAAGTACAGTTTTAAATGTCTATAAATAGCCAAAATTAAAAACAAAATATTTTGTAAATGATATTTAAATGGTTTATTATCCTTAAGTGAAAATGTTAAGTTATTCTATATAATTCTATAGTTATTAATTTTTAAATTACAATTAAATATGTTATTTGACTTGGTCAAAAATTGGCGTTGCAAGTATTCTAATTTTTCAAAACCATTTAGTCTTGAGTATTTTAAACTCTTGACTTCCAAAGAACCAACAATATCCAAAACATTATCTATTTAAAACTATCCTCAATGTTTATGTTTGAAACATTTGAGACTGTTAAAAAATATAGTACATGTATGAGATATTGAATAAATAAAAAATATCCCATTATTGTAAATTTAATGCATTTATTTATCTCTCCACTGAATATTCAATTGAAATATTTATAATAATTTTAAATCAAAAAAAATATCACATTTCACAATTTAAATTATTTTAATTGATAAATTTATTATTTTTAATAATTCTGAATTTTATAAATTAAGTATGAAAAAATATCATATTTAAAGTAGTACAAACAATAGTTACATTATTGTATTTAAATATAAAAATATATTTATTAAAAGAAACAATTTGATGACAAATTAATTATGCTTGTTATAGAATAAGAATTAATTATTGTTTATAACATATATGATACAATTAAAAGAATCGGTGTATTTAATATAATATATTGATCTTTAAATGTGTGTGTCTTAATCTAATTATAAGTTTTTTTTAAATTTCAAATTTATGTTATAGTTTGAATGTTGTGGTGCATCAGGCCCATCTGATTGGGCTGGGAGCAAGTATAATAACCCACAGACTGAAAGTCTAGAGCTTGCAATAAGTTCTCCAGAACAATCATACAAAATTCCTGCTTCTTGTTGTAAAGGTGATCCTAAACAATGTTCAGATGCTCAAACAGCCGTAGCTTCGGGACCAATTTCTGAATTAATTTATTCTGAGGTATGATTAAGTTCATTGGTTTAATTTTTATTTAAAAATAAGCTAAAACATAATAGTAGGTATAAATTATGTATAGTATATGAAATAGTAAGTTAATCTATTAAAATTAGTTTTGTTTAGTATTTAAACTTACAGATTAATTTATGCTAATTAAAATTTACAAATTATGAAAATAATTTGATACTATTTCTTTTCATTTTTAATTATAAGAGAAAAATTCTATTAAATTAAACAGTTGTTACATTAAACAGTTTTTTCTTATATAACTATTTACTATTTCTTGATAGTAAATTATTTCTAATTTATAACTTGTTTGAAAAATAATTTATTATTTTCAGGGATGCACTGAGAAATTATTGTATACTTCACGGAAGAGTATGATCATATTCCTTGTATTACTGGTAGCAATTGGTTCAGTTGAATTTTTTGGTTTAGTTTTGGCATTAATATTATGTTGTGCTATAAGAGCAGTAAATACATACAAAAATTAAAATCTGAATTCAGTTGATCTAACCTAACTTATACAAAACACCTTTAAATGTATTCTAAAAATATAATTTGATACTAATTATAAATTATCGTCAATTTGATCAATTTGTCTATTGTTATTGCTTAATGATTCAGTGACTATCATTTGAATTAAAATAAGTAAATTGTTTTATCTTATTCAGACAATGTTCAGCCAACTTCTTATGTGTATATCTTTATATCACTGTATGTGTGTGCTTCATCTTTAAGTGTTCAAATTAAATTTAGTATCTTCTTTTTTTTAAATATTGTATCAACTATTTTTTTTACATCACAAACAAAACTAACAATTTGTAATGATAAGAAAAAATATAAATAGATATATAAATATTTATTTAATATAACAATTTTTAAAACTAATTGGTTGATTTAATTCAGTATTAATTACTCTTAGATCCACTATAATTCATTTTTTATTTAATTTTGGTTTATTAAAAATAATCTTGTCAAATTTTTATTTTATATATAATAGGTTAAAATATATATTATGTGTGTGTCATAATATTATTTAATTTGCTTAAATAATAACCCATGACTGTTATTATATAGAATTTTTTACTATGTGTTCTTGCGTTTTTTTATTATTTATTGTTATTATTTTTTTTTTTTATAGAAATTAGATATATTAATTTTACTTTTAATACATAATAAACTATTTATAAGTTATAGTCAAATTGTTCTATAATTTAAATTATATAATTTATTTTGTGTGCTTCAAAATACTAAACAATATAAATTGTAAAACAATTACAAAATGCCATCATAGTTTTTAAGAAGTCACTTTAGTCATGTAATTTTAAAATTGATCTATTTTTGCTAATTTGAGCTAATATTAGTTCCTAGTCTTAATGGTTATTCTTTTAATATTCCCCGTGTTAAACATATTGATCTGTTAATGATAGTAGTTGTAGTTTAAGTTGAATATGATATATATAACAAAAATATTTAACTATTTAATTTTACTTGCTTTATTTAATGAAAATTATTATTTTATTAAAACAATTAACTATATATTTAGTATTAACTATAACAACTGGTAAACATTGTTAATTTTTCTAATAAACTTAAAACTTATACTTAATATTATGTTGTCTGTTAAATTAAATTGAACAAAAATTTACTTTGTTCCATTTTATTCTTTTATATCTACAGGTTGGTTGCTACTTACACTGTAGAATTAACCTAAATTAAGGTATATCTCATGAATATTTTTTTTATTTTATTGATTGTGGATCAATAATATGGTATTTTGAAAAAGAAGAAATAAAAAAGACATATTTCATTAATCTTAGTTGGACATTTTTTTTTATCAAAATTTTAAAATTGTAACAACCATATTTTTTAGTAGATTCTATTAGATCTTTTTTTCCTGAAATTTTTGATTTACTAGTTGGGACATACGAACTTAAAATATACCATATATATATATTAGTTATTCACTTACCTATGTGTATGGGTAACATTAACTTGTTTTGTGGTTCAAGGATTTCTTTCTATAAAAGTGATTAAGGACAAAAGTGTTATGATGAGATTATAATGATGATGATGATGATGATGATGATGATGATGATGTTGTTGTTAATGATGATGGTGGTAAATTTAGGAATTATGTATTATCATATATGACTTATACCATGATGGATTATTTAAAAATAATTTTTTTTTGAAATTAAAAATGTTAATAAGATTTTCTTTTGTTCACTGTCGTTGTATAATAAATATACACAATACATTTCTCAATTTCAATTATGTCAAAATAAAATTAATTTTAATACTTTAAAATGTATATATCAATTTAAAAAGTAATTTATATAATTGAATAATTGTATTTATTTTACTTTATATTTATACAAATTTATTACCTATATAATTTACAACTTATAAAAGTAACTACAAAAAGGTTCAAAAATTGTATTTTCGAAACCATATTATATAATCAAGAAAAATACAACATAACATAATAAAAAGAATTTGAATTTAAAATTAATTAACAATATTATACATATATACAATATAAAATTACAATTTATTATATGACAAGTATTAACATTGATATATCTCATTTTGGTGCATATATGATATTTATTTACTAAATTCAAAATGAGATCAGTATAATATAACTGAAAGGTCAAAACCTTCTTGTGTACCAGTTGGCCACTCTATTACTGATCTTATTTTGAAAAGATTAAATGTATATATTACGGATTAAGTGCAAAAAGTAATTTAGGACAACTATATTTATGACTTTACTATTGATATTACTAGGTAATAGTTTAGTAGTTGTATTACTATATGATTAAATTAAGTTTAAAAGGCAGGTCAAAAATAAATTTTAATATAGTATAATAATGACATTAAACAAGCTTTAAACATGGTAGAATCTTTAAAGGGAATCCATTTTTGAAATAGTTGATTTTGATTTAAAGAATGGTATTTGTAAAATAAAAGTGTCAATATTCTAAATATATTGGTCATATATGTAATTCTAATCGTTATAAAAGCTTACTATATTTAAAATCAATAAAATAATAATAACCAAAAAATTAAAAAAATATATCAAGATTTTGCATATTAAATTAAGCAAATTTATTGAAAATTAATGTAATTATTATATAGCTGTATGATTGTATTTTATTTTTTGAATGATCATATTAGTTGCAAAATTATTTATCATATTTTCTGGACAAGTAACTAATTTAACATTCTGTAAATTTATTTCAATCCATAACATATACATAAATAATAAAAATACATACAAATGAAATATTAAATATTGACCATGGAGATATTAATTATAATATACTAATAAACTTTTGTTTCATTTAGTTCTATATAGCTGCAGTTAGTATTTGAATAAATTAAAAAAATGTTAAATCATTATAAAACCATAATTATGTAATATAATAAATTATAATTATAGAAGCTAATCATTAGGTTTTGTCTAGTAATCCAAATAAGGGTTATAAATGGTGATACATTTTAAATAAATTAGTAGCATTATCTATCTTTAGAAGACAATGATAAGTATCTAATAAAAAATATTTAAACATTCACTTTTAAATTGATTAAACTATGATATTAAAAGATTTAAATATTTTAATCTATTTGGATAACAAATATTAGCACCATATTTAATGGTTTTATAAATAAGATTAGATACAGGCTAAATATAATTCTTGGTTTGTATAGAAGATGTGTAGTATCTTGTAATACTTAATATAGAGATCATGAAATCAGGCACATAGCCAGAATTTTATTAAGGAGAATTGGGGGTTTTGATTCCAAATATTATTATAATACTTTAAAAAAATAAAAAAATGCATATCATGGAAAATGTTTGGGAGGATTTGGACCCTATAAACTCACTGAACATGTGCCTGTAAAAAATATCATATTTTTTAATAAAGAATAAATTATTTACATTTAATATAATTGCACATAAAAAGTCAATATTTAATTTACAATAAGACGCTTTAATTTGTGGCCTTTGATAATACTCAATAATAATACAATAACAACAATTATTAAAAAAAGTAAGTTTACATTTGTCATTTAGCTTTACTTAACGTGGATGTATACTTTGATCAAAACAAGTAGAACTTAACTGTTGAGAATTAGACTGCTCTTTGATTTGTAATCTTTGTTGGTTTTGATCAGATTGATAATGTAATGGAGTTGAAGTGTAAGGTGTACCTGGATCAGATGTATTTTGTACTTTGGATGGTAACATTTCATGAAAACTAATAAAATGCCGCCGTAGGTAAAGCTTATTTTTGAATGTTTTACCACATAAAGGACAAACAACACAACCAGGTTTATGAATTAATTCAATATGTTGTCTCAAATTAGATAAACTGCTATATTGACGACCACACTCTGGACATGGCCGTGGATCCAAAGAATGACACCTTTGTTTTTCAGGTTGTGTTGATGGAGTTGTTTCAGTAGATTGTTGCCAATAATTTGTTTCTATTTTTCTCCGTTTCTGTAATACAAAAACAAATAAATAAACATTAATTTTATTCACCTAATTAATTAATCATAACATACAATTATTTCATTTGGATTCACAAGTTGATTGAGTTGATCTAGTTGATTAGCAAATAATCCATCATCATGATTATCCATAGAATCAATAACATCATTTTTTGGCACATCTTGCTCTACATTTTCACATAAGGAAGGCAAAATTGAACTCTGAAACAAGTTTCATTATTTACTAATATACTACAGTTTGCACAAAATGATGTGTACCAATATATTATTCTGCTTAACTGTTCTAACTAACTATCCAATAATGTTTTTTTATACATCATACAGTATAGAATCATTTATTTAATAGTATTATTATTGTTTAAATATATTAAGAATATTTATGTTGATCAATGGTATTACATAGTTTAAGGAGTTAAAAAAAAAAATGAATACTTAAGGGGAATCATTTTATTGATCTTAAATTTAGTTGAGAGGAAATCTTACAATGTGAAGGTATGAAGTTATTAATTAAATATTGTCCAAACTTATATTTAAATACTAACTTCATTTTTATTGAATCCATTTTGAAATCCTTTTATGTTAAATGTCTTGGCTAATTTAAAGAACCTATCAACATTATTTTGATTTACAAGTACTTCTCCTAAATACATAAAGTCAACTAAAGTTTTCATGAGTTCATATTCCACGTTGTGCATAATAACTGTGACATGTTTTGATGGATTCATCTATAAGATAAATTTTTTTGATATTAATAATTATGATTATTAAAAAAAATTCAAACCATTTATTAAAACATTATGTAGGAAACAAACGTCAATTTTACCATGAGTATTTTTTTAAAATAAGGACTGCATGCTGATAAAATAACTTTGTGAGCTTTAATGAATTGATCATCGCAACATAGTGTGACATCAACGAATTGTTCGTCATTCCGTAGAGACACAAATTCATTTGTGAAATGGGATGAAAAATCATCCCAACGCATACTGTATTGTGTGGAAGTATTCATTATATGAACGGTAAATAAATGTACAAAATGAAGTATTTATCTAAAGAGCAGCACGGCAGTATTCTATCATTACACGTACGGCACTACAGCGGCTAGCGACTCTCAATGTTCCCGAAGGCCGAAATACTAACTATAACAACTATATTATATAGTACTATAACAGTCGTGTATGTATAATAGCGTACGATACGATTGAAACGAAATGTTATTTGAAGATAATTGATAATTCAAACTTATGATAGTTATTATCACTTCTGTATTATCAATCTAGCTGTTAATGACCGTAATAGCCGATAGGTACCGCGGAAGTTTAAAGACGATTGAGCTGGTTGTCTATAGCAGCAGCTGCAGACTTGTTATAGCCATGTAAACCACTGACTAAAATATTATAATAGCGTATATAGTGTATGTCGGATACGTAAACATTGTAAACAAACTCAGACCTGCCGTATTGCACTTACACATTGCCTAATGAAGTATAATATTGTTGCACCTAATCGCCCACTACAGCGCGTGAAAGATATGTTTCATCGTATTAACCATCTCATTTTTTTTATATATTATACACATAGGTAATTACTAATTAGAATTTAGAGTAATTAGACCAATTATTGTGTTGAACTTTTGAAATAACTTTTTACACTTATAATATAAATTTACATTTGTATATTAATAAATATGGTCGGTGTTTAATTATATTTGCGAATGAAAAGTGTAAATTAGGTACCGTAAAATGGGGTGAATTGCAACAATTTTTAAGTATTACCCAATTTTGAATTTTATTTAAAAATCAGACATTTATAGTACTAATAAGGAAAACACTTTTTTAGAATTCTTGATATCTTGTTTAACATTGTAACTTATATTAACTTTTTTTATTATATTTTTTTATATGACTTCGTTGCAATTAACCTCTTACTGGGGTGTATTGAAACATTGGTTTAAAAATCATGTTTTATTCATTTGAAACAATTCATGGGTGATTTGAAACACTAAATAATTTTTTAAATATAGTAAATTTTTCAAATTCATTGGTATAATTTTCAATTTTTTTCTGATTGTTTTAGACAACATAATAAGTATTGCAAGTATTAAAAAAAAAAATAAAAATATCACAAACAAAATTTTAGTTTTTAAATAAATTTAATTCTTATTATATCAAGTTGATAACTCTAAAATTGAATATTTGTCGACTATAATAAATAAAATATTTAAGCCTTGTTGCAATTCACTGGATTTTACGGTAAACTATTACCATAGACGTATAAAGATCTTTTTATGTCTATTATGACTAATATAGACTTAAAAATGGCTATGTTTTTTATTAAGATAAAATGAGAAAATAATTTTGTATATACCTACAAATGTACACACTGACAAATATTAATATGATATTATATTAATCTTAGTAACTTCCTAGGTATTAAATTTTAAATTATTGGAAATTTAACTGGTTTATGGAGATATCTTTTTTTTTATTATTATTTAGACAAAATATATTTACAATATATAATAGTATTGTGCTATTGTATATTTAGTTGTATATTTGAATAACCCTCAAATTTAAGAGGGTGGAGTTATTTTTAAAATTCAGGATTCAAGAAACCCTTACATCAGTGCCTTTTTATCAACGTGGTGGGTTACCTGGGATAGATTTTCTGGCTAAATTAGATGCTAGTGGATTTGTGTGGTTGATTTATTTGGTGTGGAATTTTTTGTATTACCTAGTTTTTAGATGTAATAGAAATTGTTTCGATTTTTAGGTCTTTATATAATGATAGGTTATAGGTTCTTAACGTACCAAGGCGCAGATGTTATACTAGACGAAGAGATACCTATAATAATTTATAATATTTTATTCAACTTGAGACACTTAATTTACACATCTCCGATTTTTGATAGGTCATATTTAATAACTTTAGCCCCATAGGTATATATAATAATGTAAAATAACACTATCAATATATTTTTACAGATTAAAACAAAGAAAAATTCTGTTGCGGATAAATTTTAATTTATAATAATATTGAGAATCATCAATCATCATAAAAAACTAAAACAATTTATATCTTATAGAGTAAATATTATATTATTTTTACTGTTTACGGTATTTATTGAAAGATGTTATGTATGTATTACATTTTGTGATAGGTTTATAAGTTGATATAATTGTAATATGGTATTGGTATACGACTATACATATACATTATTATAATAATCAAATACTAATGATATAATAAATGCATAATATGTAATATTTTCGAATTAACTTAGTAAAATAAATAATTTTAATAGCTATATAAAAATACATCAATTGGTGTTATATATACTGTTATAGGCTAATAGACCGTTACTATATACTTAAAATCGTTTTTCGTATACCTACAATGATATATTATTGAATTTAAATTTAACATATCTATATAAACAGTGATATATTCGATATTTCGATACCTAATGTACAGCAAAACGGTGCTCACCTTAGTCACTTATCTACCTTTTTTATTTTATAACAGTTGTTTTAGTCTATACAGTATAATAATATACTTATTAATTAAAACTAGAGTGATAATAAAAATAAATATGATGTAAATCATTTTACGGATGAAAAATGTGCCTTCGTACTAAAAGTATTAAAGTTAGGTAGTTTGTATTGTGCATAATTTTTGCAAGTAGGATATTTCTGGACAAGTTTTAATTATGGTTAGGACTTTGGGGAATAAAAAGAACCTCGAAGCCTAGGATTAATAGGATTATCAAGTAATTCAATAAGTCTTGAGGCATCGATTCAACTCTAAATCAGATTTCAAATTTAATTGAAAATAAATGTATTGCAACTAGCCGAAAGATAATTGAGTTTTAAGGTTTAACTTATAGGTTGATGATATTGAGACAAAAACCAGCAAGTCCGTTTTGTTTGTAGTCAGGTATCACTGACCTAAAATGATGAAAAGTTATAAGTTTATTAGGTTCTTTACTTTGGGTGATTTTAACAATTTTTAAGGATATATTAGAAGTATTACACTAGATGGTCAATCTAGCAAGGAGGTTTTTGAAATTGAGGCAATCATAGTGTGAGGATATCGTTTGAAAAATCTAGGAATTGTCAGGAAAATGAAGACGACAAAATAAAATGGTTGAATACATAATATTAATAAAAATATTAAATAATAGATAATAGAGGACCTAAAGTGATTGCCTCGCCGTAATAGATGGATAATTTAAAAATTGACGATGCTCACTAAAATTTATGATACAAATAGCAATTATAAAGAAATTAATTAACTTATTTTTAAATGAGTTAAGTTAATATGTTTTATTTTTATTTTTCTGTTTCATTATTTTTCAATGCAGTAAAAAAAAAAAAATGCTTATATTTTCACCTTAGGAAGTAGTTTATGATAGTAAATTTGATATAATTGGATATACTTCGAGTGTTGAAAGTAAAAATATCATACTCATTTTTAAAATAACTGGAAAAAAAATAAGGATAAATGGGAGTGTTTACTCAACACTAGTAATTTGACCAAATCGATTTGATTTTTTTGTTGTAATTCAAAAACAAATAACCATATATACTTTAAATCAAAATATTCACCAAATGTTAATACTATCAGTACCTACATTTTTCATAATATTTGGAATTGATAGAAATAAAAAAATAACAGTATAAGCACCATTAATGTTTCTACTGAAATCCGATAAATAAAAACAAGTGCAAGTATCTGCTACTTTACTAATAAATTGAATCAATTATTTTCATCAGTGTATTAGTGACTGCTTTACTGTCCACTTAAAATTAATCAGCATAACTTGAGCTAAATTACAGCAAATAATATTTAGAATGTAAAATTTGTTTTATTATTCTGCCATGTCATTGACAAACAGAATACAGATTACACAAATTGTAAGAAAAAAATCAGGTAACTTAACTTCTTCCTCATAAAAAGAACTACACTACATATTAAGAGGGCGTCACACCTGCGTGTGTTATCTGTCTTACAAGTACGTAACATAGTAAATTTACGCTCAGCAGATCACGTTTAGCTCCGTCAGTTTAAAAATTAAACTAAGTTAAGTTAGTTAAGTTTTTTTTATAGAGTGATCGATCTATCATGAAACTTGATGGTAAGAAAATTATCTGTTTGTATGTTGATTTTTTACGATAGTTCAATTTTTTAGCTAGTTATGCGTACATAACATAGCATAAATTAAAAATTCTCATAAATCACTTAAAAACTTAATAATCGTAAAAAACCAACATACAAACACAAATAATGTTTCTAATCTTCATGGTTATTACTTTACCAATCCAATGTAATTTGATCTACCAATTATATTGTTGAAATTTCGACAAAAATTATAAACATAATGATAATATTAATTATATTCACACACATAATTTAATAAAAGTATAATGAAAATAAATAAATTTTATTTTTACCCAATTCTGTTTAAAATATTTAAATATCAATCTACAATCGAGTAGTACAATGGTTTTATGTAGGATTAAAAATTTTCTACTGTATACTGTTTTTGAAACTATATTTCTTTTTAACCCGGATCATTTTCAAATAATAGACCCCACTAATAATACGAATAAAATACAAAATTTTATCTAAATTAATTGCTTAATCTAAAAATATAATGGCAAACACTTATTATATACAGCGGAACTTCATTTAACCATCATACTCAAAAACAAATATTAAATAAATGAAAATTATTTATTGTTATTGAAAATTTCGGCGATGCTAAAAATAGAATTCAATAATTTTTTCATACATCTGGTTAACCATCTATGTGATTTATTCATCAGCTTTAGTTCAGTGTCTAGTGGATAATCAAAATTCCACTGTATATAAATATATAACGGGAAGAGAACAAAATTTGTGTAAAGTCAATACTACCCATGCCTAATGGATAAAGTAAAAATATTATTTGTAAAATGTTTATTTTGTACGTTATCTACCATCTGCCTTTGAGTGAATAAAGTATTTTGATAGAATAAAATAAATAAATTCCCACCATGCAATGTTGGCAATACAATTAGATTCAAATAATCAGAAGTAGACAGAAGTCAGTGATCTACAGAATATACTTTTTGCAATTGTTTTTTGTATGTTCTGACTGAACCATTAATAGATATTTTAGATGTGTTGGTAACAAAAAAATCTTTACGTAAAATAGCTAATGCACAATTTCTTTCCAGTGGTCAAAGTTTTAAAAAAATGACTGTATAAAAGTAAATGTTTATCAAATAAATATAAATCTAGGGAGATAATTTGCAACTTCAAAAGTCACTAGTTTGAATTGTTCCAATAAATAATAATAATGTAATGATATCTAATTTACTTGATAGATAATTATTTTGTTTTTTCTTCTACATATTTATCTACACAGCACAATGGTTATATTATACTGTTCATGTGGATAAGCTGTTCAAAACCCAGGGAATGTACATACAAGACACAACCCATTTTCGTAGTCTACCCATAATATATATATCACATAAAAAAGAATAGTTTTTTTTTTAATATCTTGAATACTAAATAAATATTACTGCAAGTTATTCATTGTTTAAGTTGTAAGTATTAAGATATTTTATTATAAATTTATATTACAGAGGATATATTAAAGTTAAATTTAATTCAGATAGTTTTCTTGTTTTATCCAATAGATGGAGTCATATTTTGTATTAATGTAATGTTTTCTCCTTTCAATAATATGCGGCCAACAGGTTTGCGCGAGTCAACTTTAGTATTAACTTCACAAGCTTCATCCAAGACCAGATTCATGTATTCATCAAAACCCACGATATGTCCTTCAATCCTTAAATGTATTTTTTCCTGAAGCCACACCTATGATTGAAATACATAATTAAATTTTTAGTGTCATTTAAAATTTTTTTAAGGAGCAGATATCTAAATAGTTTTAGGTATTATTGAAAACTAATACAATAGTATATCAATTACTAAACCTAGGATGTATAAAAAAAAAGGTTATGTTGGTTGTTGAGTTACTATCAACCTTAAGTACTGACCATATTTTTGAGTATTAAACAATTTTTTTTTTGTACTTGAGCAAATTATTTTTTTTATTGACAAAAACAATCTTCTATGTTTTAATTGCTATAAAATTAACAAAGTGGGACTATATATTTAAATAAAGGCTATTGCAACTTAAAAATAAATATATTTCTCATTAAAAAAAAATCTAGCTAGTTATTTTAAATTTTGACAATTTTATTTGATTTTTGTTGACTTGAAAGTTTTAAAACTTGTTATTGGACTAAAAAAATAATATAGTTTAAGTATTGCACAATAATACACGTTATACAAGCTAGTTTGATTTGAACAATAAATTATGGTCAGCCAGTAGTATTTAATTATAATAGAATATTAAAATTTTTAGTTAAACTATTGAATATGATAAAATACACATCCAATAGATTCTATACTTGGGAAAAATTTGATAGGTAATTAATTATTGTGTCGATTATGGAATTAAATGTATTTGGATAAAAATAATATTAATTATAATTTTTGATTATATTCGGTTTATACTTAATCAAAACATTTACAAAGTACACTGAGACAACTGACACTAATTATAAACCTTGTTTCACTGTAACAGGACGTATGGTAAGCTTTTTCCACACGAAAAATCTATTTGACATCTGCTTCCCTAAATACGCCACTACTGAAATATGTTAATTCACTATATTTGAATAACTTACTTGTACTTTAGCACGATTTTGCAAGTGTCGGAAGATAAGGTTAATGGGCTGTACCATAACCTTCTGTACTTTTTGAGGAACTTTATACATTTTACTTTTTAGAAATAATTCGTTTTAAAAATAAAAACTTGTAAAATCCAGTAATTTGTAAATACTCAACTGTATTATTTGATATTGTTTTAGTTATATAGTTATACTTTATAGCGTCAATAAATGGCACCGCACAAAATTATGATAACTTGTTTTTTGGGGTTAGCATTTAAATTGTTAATACGAGTATCACGGCTGTATACATAAACTAAAAATATCGTTTCTTCCAGGGGATTAGTTAGCTCAGTCTGTTATCTGTTCAACAGAACAGATTGACTCGTTGACTGTTTGAAAAGACTGCCGCAGCACTTTAAAAATTCATTATTATACCTATTATGTTTAATTTTTAATAATAAATAATTGTATTCAAAATATTGTGGGTTATACATTTATACGGACTATTATTTAGTACGTGGTTTATTTTATCCATATCATAGAACATGTTCTATGACAATATTTACAGAACTAAAAATAACATCAACGTAACCAATGAAGTGTACTATGTTTTGTGGTACTATAGTAAATACATAATACTGCACATGACCTATGAATCTATGATGCCATATTGCTCCACATGTATTGTTTGCTTTTCACAAACAATACAAACGTAAAACATGACAGATTTTCTTACAGCAGAACACTATATATAACCAACTTTGTATTGTTGCAAGTACAAGTATTTTTAAATTTAATACTCATTATTTGCTTAAAAATTAAAATCTTTTAAAAATCGACGACCGATAACAGATAATATTCTTACCCTAGAGATCAATTTACTTTAATATTAAAGTTAACGACAATTCGTTTTACATATTGCATGTGTCTCGTCGCTACAATAATTTTTCATGTTTATTTTTATTATCACTCAGGTAAATTGAGTTTAGACCCAAGTTAATAACTATTATTATTTATTATATTGTTTACCTCTGTATTTCTATTCTTATACAATATTGTATTTGTCATATTCTGTGATATGGAAGTGAAATGCATATTTATTTACATTATAGTTAATAAAATAAAAACTCATAATCAGGAATAATAACTGCATTATAAATAACAAGTGAGGGAAGTTCAGTTGACCATTAAAACGAATATGATATAAAAAAATGTAATGCATTAAATATATTTGAATAATAAAAAAATAATCTAGGTATCTTTTTAGTTTATATATATAAAAACCAATTCATTTTAAAATGGTTATTAACATTTTACTAGTTTTGAAATAATTTAAGAGTTATAAGATAAGATCATTACTTAAAAATAAATTAAATGTTGGGAATAAACTAATCTTACTGGTGTGACATGCATATTATATTCAACTTGAAAACAAAAATAAATTAGCACCTTTTTTTAATAGATCTTAAAAAGTATTTCAAAAAGATTTTAAAAAAAGATAGGTAAAAATAAATATAAACATGTAAAATATATGTAAATAAAGTATCATATAAACTTGATGACTACTGATTTTTTGTAGGTATAAGCAACTTATATAAGAATTTTTGAAACAATAAAAAAAATAATAATATTATAAGTTTATCAAGAATAAAATAAAAATCATACTTCGACATTTAATGTATGAAAAACCTTGTAGGAATGTATAAAATATTCTACAGTAGTGGTTAAGTAAGATAAACAATATTATAAGTAGTGTTAGGAAACATTAATTTTTCATTTGATTAGTGATTAGATGATTAGTATATTAATTTAACATTTCAGACAAGATTAATCTGAATCTAAACCATCTGAATCATCATTTCCTACATAACCTCTAATTTTCTTATTTTTCTCTAATAACATTGTTCGGTTGTTCTTGACAACATCTGGTGGATTAAGTATGTCTCCCTTGTAATCAATAACTTGTGAACGTGCTAAACGCCATTCCAACATCTCTGTTGAGAAATCATCACAATTCCCCAACTCAGTAAAACCAACAATAAAATCTTTGGATATACTATCAACTATTGACACAATAGTTGGTATGACACGAATCTTCATTCGTTCTGTCAGAAAAGGAAAACGTGTAACATTTAGTTTAACAAAACGTGTTTCCAAATGTTGTGCACACAATATTTTTAAATGATGATCAACAATTTTGCATCGAGTCGATCCATCTTTATAAAAATGTAACACCATGTTTGGACTCAATTTTGATTTTTCGAAGAAACTTTTTTCATCACTTAATTCTTCATATTCTCCATGTCCCTGAGAAACACATTTTATAATTAAATAAAATACAGATAATAAATAAAAAAACTTATACTTTAGCCATCCACTCTTCCTTCTGTTTGATCATTTTTTTCATCTGTTGTAAGCGGTGTTCTCGTATGTTTTCAATACTATCTAAATCTAACTCATCAAGTTTCTGTATTTCCTGATCAAGTTTTTGCTCAATTGTTTCTGCAACTTTCAATAATTGTTTTTCTAGGACATTCTCCATTTTAAAAGATCTTAAAAAAAACAACAAAAAAAGCACATAATTATTTAAATATCTGTCATTTATATTTCAATAACACTGCTAATTTATTATAAAGCTGAAATGAGTATTAAATAAACAAATAAATGAAAAAAATAATAATATTTTTTGATTGCTTACAATATTTTCAACGTAAATAATGGAAAGTAAAATACTAAAATGTTAATATAAATATTATATTACTATTAAAGATGAACGTTTAAAATAAAATAATTAACAATTTTTAAGGAACAAGAATATTCACGACTGTCGACCACGATCTTAAAATATTACGAAAAAATAATAATACGAATTACGACCCACTCGTCATCACACTGGCACACTACAGTACTAGCATTGATAAAGAATAAAGATATAACCATGGAACAAAAAAATATTTTATAAAGATCTTAGAATGAACCACGATAATATATATATATATATATATATATATTAGGATAATACTATTTACAAACTTTATGCCAAAGAGTATAAAGATCTAAGATAGCATTATTCTATTTCAGCCAAGGAACATAATTCTATTGTTAATTGTTATGTTATCAGATTATCATTGTATTTTATAAAGATAAAAAATTTTAAATTTGTAAACACTAAACCGTAAACAGCAAGTTCATCGATCATCCTAATTCCAGATCAAACATTTTTTAATTTTTTTATTGTATACCTAGCTATTTTATACTAATTCTTGATAATATGGCTCTTAAAATGAAAAAATTCGAAAAAATGATTCGTGGAGATCATGTTCCTGAACAGAAATCTTACGATAAACAAGAAACTATTAACGAAATAAGTTTTAATGAATTAGAAGCTCTTAAACAACACATATTTGTCAATTCATTAAGTCATATCAAGGATGATGTTTTGAGAAAAAAGTGCTCAGATATAACTGCTCATTATAGACTTTTTAAAGACGATGAGTCACATTTTAAAATAAAGGAGCTATCAGATGATGAAAAAGATAAATTTGATAAATGCATTGGAGAGTGTATACAAAAGGAGTGTGTTCTGATTACTAAAGAAAAAGAATTCATTCCCGCAGGTATGCATTATTTAACCCGATTGGGTATTTTATATAAAAAGTCTTAATATCTATATCATTGTTTTTATAGATTTGTTAAAGTTAATTGAATCTGAACCAGTTATGCCAAATACTATTAAAAATAAATTAGATAATATGCTGACTCTTTTGAATAAGTATACGAACAATCAAAAGGAGATACAACATTCTATACTTACATTATTAGATAGTAGCTATATCAATATTTTAGAAGCTCAACAACTATCTAAAAAAGTAGATGCTCTTAAAGCTAATTCAAGGTAAGAAATAACTTGAATTTTTAAATTGTAATTTTCAATTTGTTTAATTATTTTTATTAGTAAGTTGCAGAATGATATCATCAGTAAATTTTCTTGTTCAAAAGAATTATTAGATTCATTGGAAAAATATTACAATGCTAAAGAAAAAAAATATGAAACAGATTTAGCCAAGTTTGAAGAATTACAAAAACTACAAGATAAATATGAGCTTGTAGATGGTCCACAGTTTAAAGACTTGGTTAAAAGATTTAAACAAACCCAGGAAATCATTAAAATCAAAACAGAAATGCTTAATAGTTACTGAAAAATAATTTTACATACATATTTATTATTTACTGTGTAAAGAAAAAAATTGATTATGTACAGTTATGTTAAACGTTTAAAAGTTAAGAATTATGAATATGATTTTTACCTATTTTAATATGTATTAGATAGTTTTTGAAATAATTAATAATTAATAAATGTAAAAACTTAATATTATGTTGGAGCATTAATCACCCCTTCATCAATATGAAATTGTCTATAATAACTCATCTTCTAACATATATATTTTTATATTACATTATACAATATGTATTATGGATTTATATATATAAATATATGGGATGTGAATAAAGGATAGGTACCAATAAAAGCATTAAATTTCTATTCATGATAGATCTTTAGTAGGTGTCTTTATATAAAAGTTAATTAATCTATTTTATAGATGTTCTTTATATATAAAAAAAAATGTTTGATTGCATAATTTACTCAGTACCGACAATACCATGGACTAAGATATCTTAGTCCGTGCTCAATACCATTGGAATAAATGAACTTAATGTATATCATAAAGATACTTTTATTTGTCACTGATACAGATCACAAGAGGTCGATTGGAAAAAGTAGAAAACAATAGTCGCGGTACCTGTGGTTTTACAAATTTGTCATAAACCTAAATAATTATGGCTATGGTTTTATACACAATTGAATTTCGAATAACTGTTATTTTATTTTCAAAACATCAGCAACGTTTAAATACAGTGTTACCACGAATAGATAATAATTGTATTTAATATTATGCGGTGTACCGTTTCACTATGATAACATAATCGTCGTAATAGTATTGAATATTGATTAATGTTTACTGTTATTTTATTTGAGACTAACACAATTGAACTTAAATTTTAGGAATTTAAGCAATAAAAATATACCTAATATAAAATAGTATTACACAGTGTTTTTCTATTACTTTATTAATTTATATATTCACCATGACAGATTTAGAAAGTAAATTGCTTGGTGAAAAACTTCATTATTACTGCAGTAGCAGTGATGAAGATGAGCCAATGCTCGACAGGGATCCTCCCAAACAATCAAAGTCAGATTGGGATGGGATGTCGTCAAACACTGGACCAAAAGGAGTACTCAATGATTGGGAACAATACAAACGACAACAATCTGCTCAGAGAGTACAGCGAGAAAAAGATGTATTAAAGCAGATAAATGATATGGCTCTAACATGCAAGTCAGAAATTGAAGAATTGGATGATCAATTTCTAGCTGAATACCGTAAAAAACGCATGAAGGAAATGATGGCCAAGACTCAAGAAGCACCAGAATTTGGTAAAGTCTTTGATTTATTAACAGGGGATGACTTTTTAGTTGCTGTTGAGAATGAAAATCCCAATGTAACTGTGATTGTGCATGTTTATGAACACAATGTGCCAACATGTTCAATAATGAACTCATGTTTGAAAGTTCTTTGTCATGAATTTCAAAAAACAAAATTTTGTAAACTAATTGGTTCAAGTGCTGGTATGAGTTTAAACTTCAAAATGTGTGGTGTTCCAGCTTTACTTGCATATAGAGCAGGACAACTTGTTGGAAACTTTGTGCGTATTACAGATGAACTTGGTGATGACTTTTATGCTGGTGACGTAGAGAACTTCTTGATCGAACATGGTGTTCTTTCCGATAAATCGTGTATACCTTCTATAATAACTAATGATATTGACAATGACGATGATATTTAAATTAATTTTAATGTGTACAAAAATATAATATACAACTTTAATATAAGGAATTATTTCTTATTTATATGCTTAATATACTTATGCGAAGTTATCAAAGACTAAACGTTTTGGTTGTGTTCCTGAAACAAATCATAATTTTTATTTATATTATTATTCATAAAATTAAATATACTTTTAATTAATGAACATTTGAAAAAAATCATTTAGTATTTTAGTTAAAATTATAATTGCCTCCTTCTGAGTAATCAGTAAATTTTCTTTTTTGTCCTTTTGCATCCTGATCTTCTGGATTACTTTCTCTAATACAGGATGGTATTGGTAGTTGACTGCCTAATGAAGGTGGCGGTCGATTACTGAAAATGTAAATGAAACGTTGGTAAACACATAGATTAGATTAATTGAACAGTTAAAATCTTGAAATCCATATTAACCTAAAGTATGGCATTTGTAATGCTTCAGAACATGTAGGTCTCATCAATGGATTTACATTGAGCATACCACCAATTACGTCTAATAATTCATTTGGAGCTGCAGTGAATATTTCTCTTAAAGGAATTGCTGGAAATTTTTTGAATACCACATAATCAGATAATTTAGCAACACCCTAAAAATAAATATTACAAAGTTAAATTTACTTGTTGATTCTTTAATAGATATGATAGAATATATTAAAGTTTAATATACAAGAAAATATTTGTATATAAAAATAATTTAAGATTGTTACCGGCCAAGTCTCTTCATTTGGTGATCCTAGGGTAGTAAATATTTTGGTTAACTGGTCTAAATCAGATTCACCAGGCAAAAATGGAACTCTAAGTAATAGTTCTGCTATTATACAGCCAACTGCCCAAATATCAACAGCAGGTCCATATGCCCGGGCACCAAATAACAGTTCTGGAGCTCTGTAAAATCTGGTAACTACTCTATGCGTGTGTAAACGATCCGGTGTTCCAAATCTTTTGGCTAAACCAAAATCAGCAATTTTTAATATACCTTTTTTATTCACCAGTAAGTTGTTTGGTTTTAAGTCCTATAATAAATTAGTAAGGTAGTTTTAATTTTACATGTATTTCATTAAGTAAACGCAATTCTTACTCTATGTAAAATCCAATTCATGTGTAAATATTCCAATCCTTTTAGTGTCATTATTGTATACGCTTTAATGTGGGATTGAGTAAATACTATTGATGAGTCTTTGATAATAACTTCAAGATCTGTGTCCATAAAATCATATACTAAAGATATGTTTGACAAATGACCAAAAACATCTAAAAAATGTTTAAACAAATATACCAATACATTAATACATTTTTAGAATGCTTACATATTTAATTATTAAATTGTATACCAAACAAAGCAATGATATTTTCATGATCGAGTTCAATAAGAAGTTTTATTTCTCTGAGAGCCGTACGATTAACACCATCCTTAGCGTCTTCTACAGTACCAACTTTAATCTAAAGGAAACAATAGCTATTTAAAATATATAGTACAACTATAATTAAGTCTAAGGAAAATTACCTTTTTGACAGCTACAATGTTGTTGGTGACTAAATCTTTAGCCTTATACACCGTAGCAAACTAAATTATACAAATAAAATAAAATATATTCACAAATATTATTTTTATTATTTTAATCCTAAATAACTTGTTATAAAATTATATAAATATTTCATCCATATTGTCAAAAATTAATATTTAAAAGAAATACAATTTATTACATATTACCTGTCCTTCGCCCAAAAATTCAATGATTTCATATTTTTTTGATTTGGAATCCATTATAACAAAAAAAAAAAAAACGTAGAAAAATTGATAGTATTTATAAATTAGTAAAATATTCGAAATGTGCAATTTTTTTAGAAATTTAATTCAAAATGGTTGTTATACAATATATTATAAATATTCATTACACAAACATACTCAATCTACTGAAATACCTAGTATACCATGACATTATGTTTCAATACTCGCAAACTAAACATCTAAATTATGAGTACAGTATGGTGAATAAGCAATATAAAATATAACCAATTTAAAAGATTATTCTGACAAGTTACTCATCGTATTCTGTATTTATAGTGTATACTGTTTACTAGTGTCTCGTATATTAATAATGGTGGTAACTGAAATAAGCAAATCAACAACTCACAACCACTAAATCACAACTCTCAAGTCACATAAATAGGAAGTTACTGGACGTACATTTTATATAGAAGTATTGTAATTTGTACTGTAGTATTATTCTGTATTCAAAATAATGATAGTATCTACCACGGTTCACAGTTATCACTTGGTATCATTCGAAAGTATAAACCTAACCTCAATTCATATGTCATCTTAAATACGAACTAAGATATAGTCCGTGGTTCAGTGTCTTTAATCATGATTCGTAATCACAATATTTTCAGATTTTGTAAACTCATATATATATATATATATATATTAGTCTTATATTAGTCTTCATGTAAATAACTGTTAAACTAACTAAAAAGTTATTTATTTAAATTATTAATAATATTTTTAATAATTATCAATTTCTTATCGCTTTCTTATGTCAAATCGTATCGTATCGTCCTACTTACTTACGTGAAACGCGATCATCCATAGCCAAAATTACACTATTTAACACACTCACTATAATTAATTTATGTCCAAATTATTTATTACATTACGTAAATAATATAAAATGTTAATTTTCTTCCAAATTACAAAATTGCATTATCCTCTACCGTATCTTGTAATGGAATTATGGATATAGTAGAAACATTTATACTATTTTCACTAAAATTAATAAATGCATAGGCCCAATTAGGGGGCGCTTAGGGTGTATTAGCTAGCCCAATATTAAAATTAGTACCCTCAAATTTTTTTTATAATATCACATTCAGCAAAAATTGAACGCTTTACCCAGAAAATGAAGAGCTTAAGTACACTCAGTTTTTTTTATTGAAATGCGCCTATATGACATTTTAAATTTATTTTAACTGAAAAATAAAAAAAAAATAGATAACCTACCAATTAAATATTTTTTTTTAACTTGAGAGTTCTCCCTATGTTCTCATATCGGCATAGACGAAGTATCAATAGTACTCGTATACTCATTAATATTAAAATGTATAAAATCATTGACAAAAAAATACTTATTAAAAATAAATCGTTCATGCCGTTCATGGGCCTAGTTTGAACGTTGTCAAAGTAAAGTTCAATTAAGAATATTAAGATAAATGTATATTATATAAAATGTAAGACATAATCGAATTCAATAAAATTGCGGTTGAGCTAATTTTTTAATAGTTGTGAATTTGTGATCATGTTTGGTAGTATGGTTAACGGGTTAAAACGGTTAAGTATAACTAATATGTTAAAGAGAATAGAATTATTTTATTATGTTTATTAGACGGGTCGAGCCCAAAATATAATTATTTTATTTTACTACAAACGAACTATCAAAATATTTAAATTTCTAATGAATAATAATACATAATTTATATGAATATTAATAATATTATACTAAATTTTTCGTATTGTCGTAGTGCAAGGGGACTAGATAATTTTGTTTAGACAACTGTTTCTATTGTAGCTTTATTACTTTTAACTTCAACATTTTCTCGAGAACATTTATTTTGATATTATTGTTTACTAGTATAAGACAATTTTATGGAACAAATCACCCAAATAAAATATACCTAATTAAAAATTGCCATTAAATAAATTTTATTGGAAGATTTCATTAAATGTAGATCCAATGGTAAACTACACGTTGGATGATGACGTTTTTGATTCTTAATTAATAAAAGTAAAATTATTTTTTTAAATAAAACAAATTCTTACAACTATAAAATTAAAGAAAATATTATATATTACAGAATACAGGTTATACTATTAGAAAATTAGGCCCATCAATAAACTGTGAAAATTATATACAAGTACAATTGTTATAAAAATTATTAAGTACGGAATATAATTACAGACTAATAGACTGTGGTCATTACTTATTAGTAAAATATTTTTTCATTGAAATTACTAATTATTTTTTTTTAAATAAAAGTTGTCTTGTATGTTCATCAGATTCATCAGAAAGTTTGTAGAAAGTTATTTAATTTATATTTGATGTAAAAAAGATATTTATTATATTGACTGATAATATTAAAGAACTATATATATATGTAAAAAATTTGGATAAGTATTATTTACCAATAAATTATTATTATTATCAATGCAAAATGCAATAGTAAAAAAATCTGTATTTACACAAGCTTATAATTAATCTAAATATGTTTTAAATTCTATTGCATATTTATAGTAAATAATAATATACATTTAGACAATATATATAGTCGTATAAAGGTAAAAAACTTTAAATTTCTACGAACAATATTCTGCTCAACAGAAAATCTGTTTTGTTATACTTTGTATTACAACAAAAAACCAAGCTAAAAGTCTAAAACCATTGGAAATGTTTTGGCGCTGTACTGGATGTCATTGTTATGTGAGGAGGCACAAATCAAACAATATTAACAAGAAACAAATTTTCAAAACTATTATTTAAGTTTTATGAATATTTTTTTTATTGCAGGTAATGTTATGTTAATATATGACGTCTGTAATGTACATGTATGTAATTTACATGCCAAGATGACTAGTTCTCCTATAGTCAATTAGTTCCTCGTGATTATTTAGATCCCCCGTTATCTAGATCCTATTCGTATCATTTAGATTCATGAAACACAGATATAAAAAATATTGTGTACTCTATTTTTATATATAAGGGGATAAAAATAATGGATAAAAAAAATATTAATATTAATATTATTTATTAATTTATTTATTAATAATGGATTAAATCTTAATTTGTTTGTGACTTTGTGAGCTGTGTTTAGATCAAGGGAATTTAGTTAATAGGAAGTATAGATGGGTGACTACATTATCTTAATCCTTAAGCCACAGTAACAACTGATGACTGTGTTTTCTGCTTGCGTATGCGCGCGTGCGACGAAGACGACAATCTGACGTGATTAGAGAGTGATGGAGTGAGATAACAACGAGATCGTCTAGATTCGGAACACTAACAAAAAAAGTAAACAATAATAATAATAATAATAATAATAAGAAGAAGTAATATTAGTTATTACTTATTAGTATTTACTATTTAGTACTAACTAATAACTATTAACTATTATAATAACTATTAGATAGGTAAAAAGGAAAACCTCGAGTTCGCCGTCGCGAAACATTCAGTAATTCGGTCAGACGACGACGATTGCTGCACGTCATGAAAAATGACTTGTTTGACATGTTTTTGTTCCTTTTCAAGTCCAAATATCGACGAAAACGGATTGTCCCAACAATGACGACTACGACTGTTACCAATTTTGCTCTGTTACTGGTACTCGTTTTTGGTATGGTATCTGTGGCACAATGTTCACTGGACCGGTGTAAAGACGTCGAGTGTGGCAATGGCATCTGTCTTAATGGAACGTGCCTGTGCCATGATGGATGGCAAGGTCCGCAGTGCCAGTATTGCGGTGGAAAAGTCAAGTGAGTGACCACCACATATTAAGTACTGGTACCATAGTTGTTTTGTTACGACACAGTGAAGACATCTAGTTTACTTATATGTTTGTTCCTGTAATGTGGGTCAATCAGTTAGCATGTTACTCGATGGAATTGATGGTTTTGATTCATCTCCAAGAGTATTAGTTACATTTATACATGTCCATATAATATTTACGTGATATTTTGTATTCATGACCTAGTTTAATAATAATTAATTACTAATAATTCTGAAAAATGTAGATTTTATTATTTATATTAAAATGTTAGTTTTTAAAACCTTTTAACCTGTTAACTTCCTTCTACTACAACAATATGTAAGTTCATAAGTGACAAATTATTAAGTTTACCATATTATGGAAAATGTAGCACTACAGCCAATTTGAATTAATTATAATCTTTAATTATACAATTTACCAATAGATACTAAAGTATTAATTATTGATATTGTTTATTAGTTATTAATTTATTATTGAAATCTTCTAACAAAATAATAAAGTTTAAAATTAATCTTAATTTGTTTGTTATAAAATAATTTTCATTAAACAGAATAATATTTAATTGAAACCATCAAAAGTTGAATTTTATTCGAGATATTATTTCAATATTGTTTAATTTCTATATAATATGTAGTTTTGTAATATACCTTATTATTTAGTTCAATTTAATTTCAGGTTAAATGGAACTTCTGGCTTCATTTCTGATGGTATTGGTAACTACTCACTGGATGTGAAGTGTAGTTGGCTTATAGAAGCTGGAAATTCCACTAATTCCACAATCAGATTGCATTTTGAAGAATTCATTACTGAATGTGGTTGGGATCATTTATATATATATGATGGTGACAGTGTTCACTCTCCATTACTTGGTGTTTACAGGTTTGTATTATTCTACAGTTTGAAATCCATAATAAAAATCACTACAATATCTTTTGAATGACTCAAAACTGAAAAAAAAACATTTAATCTCGGCTCGAGTCCATATTATTGTACAATCAATTATTTGCTTACTAATATAGTTAATATTAGATATTAGCTGTAAGGAGAAAACACAGAGCATAAACCTAGCTACTACCGGTTATTACATGCAAACCATTATCTTTTATTGTATAGATATGAATATATTTAACTATATTATGTATATCCACTACTGTATGATTCATTTAATATAAAACACTGATTATTTCAAAAACTATTCATGTTTTTAAATATATTTTTGTTACATAATTTTAAGTCGTTAAAAATAACCTTTATCAACAATTTTTTATTTTTACAATTTTTTATTGTTTGTAACAAATCAACTTGCAAACCTATATAAACATATTTCTAAGAGTTCTGGTGTTTTCAGGTGTATAATGATAATAAGTGTTGTTAGTACTAAGAAAACTCTCAAACAGTTCATGTTGTTTGTTTAGGTATGGTTTTTCAGTACAATTTATGCAATTTTTATTTTGATCGGTATTTGAATTTCTCAATTTTTTCATTTACAATAGGTAGTATGGGTTAAAACTATTTACAACAAATATACATTATTCTCTGGGTCCCATAATCAATTTCTATAGTATTAAAACTTTCATAAAAACAATGATATTAAAATGTGATTACAATGTTTATTTGCAGTGGTCTTATGTACTCAAAAGATTATTCTCTGCAGAGTGTACCAGAAATAGTTGCTCATTCCGGATTTGCACTATTACATTTCTATAGCGATATTGCTTATAATTTATCCGGTTTTAATATTTCTTACAGGTATGTTAATTTGTATTTAATAAAATTTATTAGACAACAATACAATGTCATTTTATGTAAAAATGTTAAAATTAAATTAATTATCGAAGTTTATGTAATTAAAGCATATATATTATCTATGTAATAATAAAGAGTATTAAAGATAGTATCTTTGTAAACATAGAATTGATTTAAATATTCTTAAGAATAAGAACTTATATATAAAATATTTTAGTTTGAACACATGTCCAAGCACAACTTCCTCTAAAGAATGTTCAGGACATGGTGTTTGTGTAGACTCTGTATGCACTTGTGATGCCCAATTTATTGGTGAAGCTTGTCACATTCCAATTTGTCCAAATAAGTGCACAGCCAGCAATGGTATATGTGATAAGGAACAACATCGCTGCGTCTGTAATCCAAAGTATAAAGGTAAATTATTTATTTAGATGTGCATTCAATTCTTTTTTTTTTTTTTTTTTATTTGAATGAAAATGTACTATCTATACAGATGAGTACAATGAGTAAATGAATGGAATATAATATATAATATGAGGTAGTGAAAAGAAAACATTAGTTTCACAATAAAAACTCCTGAGCACAAGTGGACATTTTAGAAATAAGTAGTATGTGCAGTGGCGTAATTGAGAATGTTTCATGGGGGGGGGGATCAAAATAAATTTGTATAGTGAGCTTGTGGGAGCTTTGCCCCATACCCCCCTTATCTGCGTTTTGTATAATTTAATAACTTAACACATATCAATATAATCATTCTATATTACATAATACTATAAATTTACAAATATATTATAAATTGTTTTAATATTTTATAATATTATGTCCAGATTCCTGGGATTTTTAGCAAGTTCATCAATGACCTCTTCATTTGAAAGGTTAATGTCATTGTGAATTGCCAACATTGCTAGACTATTAAGTCTTTTCTACAAACAAAATTAAAATATTTTTCTTATTAGATATTATGAAAATGTATGTTATTAAGCAGTAAGCACAGGTGCACAGGTATTATAATTACTAACCTCTAACATACTGTTTCAAAGATATTTTTAATTCTTTTATGGCTAGAAAACATTCTTTTAGGCATACTTGTAGAAACTGAAAGTGTGCATAGTATTTTTAAAATAAATTGCACATTTGGATAAATATCGGCATTACGCACATGTAATGCTTCAATTGCAGTTTTCATAATATTGTTTATTCGTCCAAGTTTTGTCTTCCACAATTTCAATTCTGTAATTAAATTGTTCACATCCAATGAAGGTGAATTAAATTCAAGTAATTTTCTAAATGGTAGAAGTTAAATGATTGAAATTAGAAGTTAATGTATAGGAATATATACTTTGAAATCCTATAAAAAATTATATGTACATGTAAACCATTAAAGTTTGAATTTTAATAATATAGATTTGAATATGTTGTCTGAGTGATTTGTTTTTAATTTTATAGAAACTACAAATTTAAATTAAAAATACTATAATAATTTAACTTAAAAATACCTTAAGAATTTTCAGAATGGGTTGAAAATCTTTCTTCTTGTTGTATAAAAAAGTCCAGTTAAGGTATTAATATTGATACTTTGTAGTGTTCTTCAACACTTAAATTGGGATCTGGATTTGCTCGATTTACTTGTCGTTTAGATATTCTTATAGTACTCAAGAATTAAAACGAAATAGACCATTTATTTTAAAATCATACTTATCGTTTACCGATTAAATATTTATAACCCATAGTCCATATTAACACAATTAAATTTTTTATTTTTCTTTTAGTTTAATAATAATTAATTATAAGTTTGTATTTGAACTATTTGTAGGTATATGACAATATAAAAATACAGCTCATGGGGGGGATCTATCACTCCATGTCCCTCCACCCTCGTAATTACACCCATGAATATACATGTTAAGTGTGATGTGTGATGGGAAGATCTCTGTAACATTCACGTTTCAGACCTCTGGTTGGATTGTTATGTGTGTTAGAAAGAGAGGATTTTAATTTGACTATGAATGTTCTGTTTAAGTACGATTTTAAAAGTAGAACTTAGTAGTAGTATGGTGTCATGAATATTTTTTTAAGCTTGAATAGTAAACCATTGTGCCAGACGGTTTCTTAAGTTTGAGCTATGCCAAAGAAAAGCCCTGAGCAGTATTTTTTTTTTCAAGAGTTATAGCAATGTTGACCACTATAGTGGAGTTGATGGAAAGTAACACATTAGATATGGAAACCAAATTGGAAGTTTGAAAGGGCATTTGGTTCAAGTATAAAAGTTACAAGTTTTTCAAAATAATTTTCAAACCTAGGTAGTAGGCTGATTGGTCTGTAAGATTTGGCCATATAAGGTTGTTTGCCTGGTTTGAATATAGTTATTATGAGTGCCAACTTCCAAGTGGTTTGGAAGTAAGATATAACTTTAAAGATGTAAGTGAGAAGAATGATGGTTTTCAATAGGAGGTTTTTAACTGTTTTGTTGTTTATAAGATCATGACCAGATGACTTATTATTTTGAGGTTTTTTAATAATTGATAGAAATTTACTAGGATTCAATTCTATATCAATAATTGTGTTTTTTGTAGGTGACGACTGCAGCCAAGTAGCTGAACATGGTTACTGGGAAGTATTAAAGACAAGTGATTTTGTTCCTCAAGGATCTGCTTCTCATACAGCAGTTGTATGGCAAGATTCTATGTATATTGTTGGGGGAGAGTCTTTTAAAAAAGGACATATGTTATATGTTTATGATTTCAATGGTAAGTTACTAATTATCTATCCATGTTAAATAATGCAATATAATTTTTTTTTTCATTTTATTTTATATCAGGTCATGTATGGGAAACTCCTCATGTAATAAGCAAAACAGCACCAACAATACGATATGGACATTCGTCTGTGCTGTTTGGTGTATGTAAATTCTTATCTAAATAATAATATAGTCAGTATTGTAATAAGATACTCTCAGTTAGTATCTAGATACAGATATAACCATCTTAAGAGTATCTTAAAATACTTTTAAAAACAAACTATTTTCTTTGTAAATATTTAATATATTAAAGTAAAAAGGTTGTATTTGTAATATTTCTTAAAAGTATCTTAAGGGGCCAACTTCAATATTTGTTTTTATGTCTATCTCCCACATAATATAGGAACAAAGATATTCCGTATTTCTACGATTACCTCTCTTTGGTTCAATTTAGGGCAAAGGTACCTATTATATATTTTATAAAGACAAATATTTTTTCCTATGCATTCATCGGATAGATTTAGTATTTACATTTTTGAATAAATTATTAATGATTAAAAATCTATTTGGTGAATGCACATGGAATATTTTTCTTTATAAAATATGTAATAAGCACCTTTGCTCTAAACTGAACCAGAGAGTTGTTCATGGAAATACGGAATTTCTTTGTTCCTATATTATGTAGGAGATAAACAGAGAAAACAAATGCCAATATAACAGCTCCTTAAACAGTATATATCTATAAGTCTTAAGTCATTATTTACAGTATTGTTATCAATCATTATTATTCTATGTACCTAAATATTTAAAAATTATCTTCAGAACTTTATAATCCATAGTCTAATTTAATTAAGTTTTCATTGAGCACTTAACAATCTGCAATTTAGTAAAATAATAATTATTGTATCTTAAAATGTATCTTAGATACTTATATAGTTCTATAAGATACACAATATTTTGTATCTTAGATACAGATATATGTTCATTTTTTTAAATACTTGGATACAGTAGAGGTGCATAGTAATATTGCTAAAAAGCGAAAGTTAACCATACAGTATATAAGCCACAGTTTCCATATAATAACATTGCCCTGATTGCCAGTGTCGACTAATAGTGTTCACTTTGTATTTTGACGATCCATAATTTTGACTGGCAATGAGATAACGTTTTGAAATCTATCAGGACAATCATGTAATATTTCATTATTTACTTATTTGAATAATAACTAATAAGCTTATACTATTTCATTCTTATTGAGTTCAACCCGGCGTTAGTTTAGTCATGTAAAATGTATAATTATTACTACTGCTTTTTCAATGTAATACATAAAATATATTGAAAATGGGGAGCTCCAGTGTGATACCTTTTAGAAATGTGTACCCGTCGACAAAAATGTTAAATGTAAATTTAACAAATCTCTCTCCCCAATCTTATGTAGTCTTAAGTTATAAACATATTTGGTAGAGGTGTTGGGTGGTGCTAAAAATGATTCTTGTCATCGGATACTGATAATGCTAGGCATAGTACTGGATATAAGTATCTAAATATATTACATTACTGAATATAGAAAATACATTAAATGTTAATAATGTTGTATAAAATTACAATTCTTTTTAGGACAAGATATATGTTTTTGGAGGAGTAAAAGAAGATGGTATTGTGTGTAATGAACTATGGGCTTATGATATAAGTGCAAAGTCCTGGGAAAATGTTACAGTCAATACTGGTTTTTGTGAACGTAACCTTATGAACATTGGTTTCACAAATCAAGCTTTGTGTGGACCATTGCGTAGTGCTGGACATACAGCGACACTGGTGCCACCTTCGTTTATATCACAATCTACTTCGTCTGGGTCTGGTTCTAAATATGTAACAGAACGAATGATTATTATTTTTGGACATTCTCCTACTTATGGTTTTATGAATTTTGTTCAAGAATATTATTTTGGTTAGTCACTAATAAATATAGTTATTTAATAATAATAAAACTGTGTTATCTGTTAATTTGATTGATTAATAACAATATCGATATTTTTTTATAGGTACTAGAGAATGGGCTGTTGTAAAGACTAAAGGTTATCCAGTAAAAGGTGGATATGGTCACAGTGCTGTTTGGGATTCTGTGACAGAACGTATTCTTGTTTATGGTGGCTATGTTTCAATGAGCCCTCTTCAATCGGCTTTATCTTCAAAACTTTATGCATATGATCCTTACTCGCATACCTGGTAATTCATATTTTTGATTATATTTCTTAATAACTTCTTCAATTATTTTCTTTAGTTTCCTTATACTTAGGATTTGGAAACTATAGAGAATAATTAAAAATAATGTCTCTTAAGTGACAAAAAAATATGATTCCTAGGAGCTAGGGTACCCATCTTATATCTTCGAAATAGTATCCTCGGTCAAAATATCTTTTAACCTGAATTTTTTGTATTATATTTAATTTATTAATAAATTATCTTACATATCAAATGTAAACTATTATATATTATATTATTAAATTATTATACTTTAACTATATTTTATACATTAAATAATTATTATTGAAAAAAATCTAATCCATTTATCATAATTCAAACTTAAATCACTATTGTACATTAAAAATCTTAATAAGTAAAATAAAGTGTTTTTAGTTTTGATTGCAGAAATAAATAATCACAAACATTTAGGAATTTCAACACAATTTAAAATATTTTGAATTTATACTTGTATTTATTTTATATATTTTTAGTACCAGTATCATAAATAATATTAATGTATGAGGTAAATGATACATAAAAGAATGGGGATTTTGGGAGTTACAAAATCCACAGGCTTTTTTGGTATGGAAATCTGTCAAATCTCAAATATAACAGTTAAATTAATAAATGTGTCCCCTGAAATCAGATGTATTTAGGCCCTGGGTTTACTTGTGATTCTTATGAAGCAATTTGGCAGTAAAAAAAGATTGATTACAGGAAAATAAATAAAAATGTTTATTATTTATTTTTTAAACAGGTATTTAATGAGTGATGGTCCTAGTGGTAGGTTCTTGCATAGTGGTTCTATGTTGAGTCCTACTGGAGGTTTAATGTTGATATATGGTGGAAACATACATAACGATACTGGAGTAAATTTGGTTTCATCTGGTGGTCAGTGTTATACTGCACAACCATTACTTTATGATACCTATTGTGACTCTTGGACACAAATGGCATTGCCTTCAAATTTATTCACCAGTCTCATGCGATTTGGACATTCTGCAATAACATTTGAAAAATCTATGTATATTTATGGTGGTTTCAACGGCCAAATGCTCAATGATATTCTCAAGTACAAAAAACCAAACTGTTTAACATCTCTAGTGTTCTTACTGATGAATCATACAACTTTAATTTTTTTGTGTTTAGATTTTCTCCTGGAAATTGTTCATCAAATAATATGATAACTAATTGCTTGAATAGTCGTCATTTTGGTGTTAAATGTGTGTGGGATAACGAAAAAGCCATTTGTTTACCATTTTCAGAAATCCCAGCCATGCCACCCAGCATAGATTTTGAATCAACTTACAGGTAATATAAATTTAATCTTACATAGAAAAATAAATAAATGTTCTTTTTTAATCCTTTAAAATAATAAAAATTGACAATATTAAAATATATTGCTTTATAAATTAAAAAATTCTAGCCGTTGTCCGGAAGAGAGTAAGTCCCAAGTTACTGGAATTATTGATCAGTGCAAGCGGCAAATTACATGTGAATCATGCGTTCATACTCACCGTTGTGGCTGGTGTCCACTGTCAAATTCTTGTGTTCATGATATAGAGCAATGTACTACAATGAATAGAGATGATATTCCATATCGTAGTGAACGTGTAAGTATATAGTTTGATAGATCTATGTCCCATACATACTTCTATCTAAATTTTAAATGTCTAATATATATAATGATTGTTTTTGCAGCCAATAACATCTGGTTATCAATGTACTAATGAAAATACTGACCATATGCGTTGTAACCATCTTCACTCTTGTCAATATTGTGTTACTCATTCTGGATGTCATTGGAATTCCAAGATTGAAGTTCCTATATGTGTACCAATCACAAACAAATCCATGATCCAAGATTTCACTGTTAGTTTTTTCTATCATTATTTTATAATTACAATTTAATAAACTCCATAATTTTTTACATAGTCACCAGATGTATGTGAAAGTGTTTGTGACCATTATACTGAGTGTACTAATTGTACAAAAGATGAATGTATTTGGTGTCAGAATAATGAACGATGTATTGATAAAAATGCATACACGTCTTCATTTCCGTACGGTCAGTGCAGAGAATGGACAACAGATGAACACCGTTGTAGAACTTCACCAGGTGAGTAATTACTAATGCTGATGATCAAATTTACTAATATTATTGTATTTTTAATGTTTGGTTTAAAGCTTAACTATAATATAAATAATGTTTTACTTGAAATTGTGACTTTTGAAGTGTAAATTGTAAAAAAAAAAAATAATGGTTATTATATATTTAGTAAAAAAAATAGAGCTTCTGTCTTTATTTGAAATCTGTAAATGTTCTCAGGTAATTCACAGTGCAATTACTATAGGACTTGCATTGACTGTCGAGATGATCCAGAGTGTGGTTGGTGTGATGATGGATCGGGTACTGGTTTAGGTTCATGCATGGCAGGTGGCAATACGCCACCCCAATCTTGTGCTCAAAATAAATGGTATTTCACTCATTGCCCAAGTGAGTATTCAAAATATAGCATTAATTTGTATTAAAAAAATAAGTGTTCTACAATGTTTTGTGGATTATTTTATTACATAGTACTATAGTGTATAAGTATTTATATAGTCATAAATGCGCTATTTCTAAATTTAGATATTGGTATTATAATAATGGATTGGTTTTATTAAAAAAATGTTTGTAATTTTTCAAAATTATTTAGAAAGTCCTGGGAATTTCCTCTGTGAAACCTCCCTTAATGTTGAACATTCGCAATACAAATAAATTAAAAATAAAAATGTTGAATTTTGAAATATGTTTTATTCTAAAATTTGATGAAACATCTAAAAATAAACACAGGGTCTTATAAAACCTAAATATTCATGTCTCTATTTAAAATAGATATTTTTTTGATTTAAAAGCCTACAAACTATAATGAATGTAATAAGCAAGCTTATAAATATCAAGTATGCATAAATAAACTTCTTCATGATATGATATAAGTCTGAAGAAGAAATAAAATGTTAAATTATTTTAATGAACTGAATATTAAATAATTTTGTGAGATATTATTCAAAAAACAATCAATATATTTAATTTTTAAGAACAATAGGATTATTAAGAATTAGTAAAATTTAATATTCAATTTTTTTTTTGCTTTAAATAAACATATTTAGAATAAGTAAAACTACTATTTTTTTTTTTTTTTTACATTCTGTGGTATTGTTCATACTAATTTAAAATTGTTTACTAATTACACAGCTTGTCAGTGCAATGGCCACAGCACTTGCATGAACAATACTGACGTGTGTATACATCCATGTTCAAATAACACCGAAGGTCAAAATTGTGAGACATGTATTAAAGGATTCTATGGGAACCCAGTTAATGGTGGTGAATGTAAAGGTAATGTTTTGTTTGATCAATTATTCATAATTATTGGTATTATTTTTTTTTTCATATCAGTGGGTAGTAAAAATAATTAATTATATTCATGAATTTTAATATTATAGAATGTCGTTGTAACAATCAAGGTAACCATTGTAACCAAGAAAATGGAAAATGCTATTGTACTACAAAAGGAATAATTGGAGATAATTGTGAAAAATGTGATACAAACAACCATTATCTTGGAGACCCATCTAATCATGGTTCCTGTTTTTGTAAGTAAAATATCTAGTTTAGCCATAGAACAAAGCAATATCTATTGTTTTATTATTATTATTATTATCATTATTCTATTGGGTATGTCTAAAATAATAATAAATAACAATAAAATACATAAATATATGCTTCCCTAATACTATGTTATTTAATATTTCAAGTATTACAAAATGTTTTATTTTTTTTTTTAGACGATCTGACCATTGATTATCAATTTACATTCAACCTGTCTAAAAAAGATGATCTGAGATTCACACAAATCAATTTTCAAAATTCTCCTTCTAAGTCTGATGTGGACGCTGACTTTAGCATCACCTGTTCGGTGATGGCCAAGATGAACATCACTGTCAAACCTGGTATGATTCAGTAAAAAAAAATATATGTTTATTTGGATTTTTAAAATCATATAGTGCTATATTTATCTACGATGACATTAAAACTTAATTGACCTGAGGCCCATCATTTCTACAATAAAGTTATATTTGAAATTAACATAGCTATTTAAATTTTTGTCCATTATAAATATGGACACATTTTGTATAAGTCTTTCAAATGCTGACATATTAAACAATTTAGATTTCATGTAATGGGTCTTAAGAAAAAAAACCAACCGTATAAAAATTAGTTCATTTTTATAATTCCTAAAAGATATGTAGTTAATAATTTTAACAAAAAGATAAAATTTATAATATATAGGTACTATAAAAGGAGTTAGAGTGTTTTCCTAGGTACTAGGTATACTGTAGTTTGAACATTTTAACTTTTTAAATTATGTTCAAATTTACTTAATTTCAATGAAAAAGTCATAAAAATTATTATGTATATAATTATATTTTTTACTTGAATAGTTTGTCTGTGATTTCATATTGGTTTACTTATATTCAGTGTTGTAGTAGATAGTATACTTCTATCAATAATTTACGCATATACCCATACATTTTTTTTAAAACTACACCATTGATTATATTAATGAGTCTAAAAATATTTCTAATCAAAACTGCACAAGCATATAAAATCTCATATGATAACCAATATAAAAAAAAAGTTTCCCTTTTATTTTTCAACATTCAAAATTTAATATAAATGTCTTACAACAGTAGGTAATAACTTATTTTTATTTGTTTACATTATTATTTAAAATACATTTTTTGTTTATAATCCATGATATATTTTATTATTATTTATTAATATCATGTTGGAAATACTATTTTGGATATGAATTTTGATAGAATACTTGAACAATTAGTATTTTTAATTATCATTATTTTTATTGATATTAATTTACATTTAAATTTTAAATTATCATTAATTAGGTACTAAGGCATAGGCACCTACATAATATTAGAATGGATTAATATTTATACTGATAAGGTATGTTTTTAAATTTTTTTTATTGCATTTAACTTTTAACTTAAGAACTAAATAAATTAAAAAATATTCATGCTGTCTCTCCATGATTTGGAAATTGAACATCGATTAATAAAAATAAATTGTATGGTATATATTACATAAACAGTATCAAATATTCTAATCAATATATTATTATTTTACTACTTGTAAATTTCATTTTTATAATATTTCACATTTATAGCATCTGGACCAGAAAAGATGCTACTACCGTTACAGAACTGCACAAACTTCAGGACTAAGTTTTTAAAATCCGAGTATATGTTTGGCACCGGCGATAACATGTCACTGACAACATTCTATGTTTACGTTTATGATTTCAAACCTCCGCTTTGGATACAGATATCATTTTCTCAGTATCCAAAATTAAATCTTCAACAGTTTTTTATCACGTTTTCTTCGTATGTATCATTTGCTTACAATATGTTCTGCAAATATTACTATTAATGTTATTATCCTGTATTTTTATTATAACATTGTAGGTGTTTTTTACTTTTGCTGTTGGTTGCTGCCATATTGTGGAAGCTCAAACAGAAATATGACATGTACCGCAGGAGACAGGTAGGTCTTATTATTTTTAATAATAAAAAAAAATATCTGTACATATTGTCTCCAACTCTGTAACAATACTAAAAACTCCAATTACAATAAAATTAATTTTTTTCAAAACAAAATCTTATGCACAATCATTACCATTTTATATTTTAATTTTACTTTACTAGACTTATAAAATTAACATTTTTTATACAGAAGTACTAACGTTTTAGAAACAATTTCATTGTAGACTCCCTTCCCACCCTAATTCTTTTATTAAAATCTAACCACTTGTACAATATTTGAAAATTTCTGAAAAGAAGTGGGTAGATTGTAGGTGTATATAATAAATGTCTAAAATATTAAAAAGACCTTTTTAATGAATAAATAAAAATATAAAATGTCTATCGACTCCCTTTGCGTTTTTATGTAAATAATGTTGTATCATATATTTTCTTATTGTGCATTTGTACCATAAAGTACAGATTGTATGTTTCTTTAAAAATAATAATAATATGTATTGTGACAGTATGTATTCTGAATCTGATGGGTGAAAATTTGAAATACAAAAAAATCTGTGATTGATACGAATACCTGTAATCTGTTTCAATCTAAAAATACTCAATACGTTAGGTTATGTGTACGATATATGTAGCTGAGCGTGTATACAAATGTGTGACAATATAATAATATTATGATTTGTTTGCGAGTAGAGAATGTTTGTGGAAATGGAACAGATGGCCAGTAGACCGTTTTCAGTAGTCGAGGTGGAAATAGAAAAACGCAACTGCCATTCATGGTAACCAGATACCAACCATTTCCGTATCGAGCAATTTGAGAAAACGCAAAATCGTATGTTTTAATTATAATTATTATTATACTGTTAAAATTTGTGTGCTTAAAATATATGTTGATACAGGACGTACCGAATCCAGTGGCCTTGGAACCCTGCGCCGGAAATCGAGCAGCCGTATTGACGTTGCTCGTCAGACAGCCTACAGGCAATGATAGATTCACACCACACGGATATTCAGGTACGTCACACACGTCATATTAAATATCTAATAGGTACCTATTCAAATTTCAGAGTTCTTTTATCGCAATCCATGTAATATTTTAGAAAAATGTAAAATAATACCTATATGTTTGACGTTTGTTTTCAACTAAGAAGGTGGTTTCCACAGTTCGAAGCTCGTGGCTTGGGGCCTTGGGGGATGTGACTCGGGACTGTATTGAGCATTTAGACTATAATATACTATATGTCTATACAATGTATAGTATACGTATATTATATATTAGGACATTAAGTTAGAATTGCTCGGATTTGTTTTGTCCCTATTGTTTTATTAGTAAATTAAAATTATAATTTTAAAATCATTGCTACTCCTTTTGAAGAAAGGATGAAACCATAAAACAGTATGTTTCGACAAAACTAACGAACCTTAAAGATTGCGCATCTAATGATTCTAATGTTTATTATATTGATTATCTACCTATAATTTTCACACCGTGGGAAGCTGGCTTTAAACATTTAAATACAAATAATTAAAAAATGCCCTGTATTTACTTAAGCCGGTTCCGACTTCAGTTTCAGGCTATAAACCTTATACAATTCTCACGGCATGTTTCTGATAAATCACATAAGCCGTGAGCCGCGGGTAGAAAAATTTGAGAGATAATAACATGCTTTATCTACAATATACATCATATATGTCGTTCGTTTTTCTTCATTTTTTGCCAGAGTAGTTTGAAAATGTAATATACTTGCTACCACTCAAATTAATATATCTTTGACCTTTGTCATGTTTTTGTCATTCAATTCAGGTCTGGCGATAGCGTCTGCTCTGGTTGTGGTGGGTAACGTCCAACATTCCAAGACCAATGGAATCGACAACGGCAGTTCTCCGCTGCCGGGAAAAGAAGACGTCCGCTGGACTGGTAGGGGTTTGAAAGCCAGCCAGCATCCAAGCGAAGCGCGAATTTAAATTTACGACGACGACGACGACGACATTCAAAATCCCTCTTCTCTTCTCCGGCTTTGTCCGTGATTTTTTCGCGCTGCAGCGTAACATAATATAATCGTATAAAACAATACCTACACCGATATATATATATATGTGTTGTGTGTATAGTCGAACCCGATAAGACTGATGAGATCGTATATATTATTATAATATACGTTTATACGGTGCATTTATGTAATACTTTATTACTATTATATTTAATATATTATATTATATACAATTAATACTACTACTACTACTGATACTACTACTATTACTACTACTACTACTACTACTACTACTACTACTACTACTACTAAACTATCCGTAGTTTTCCGAATTAATCTGATGACCTATCGGATGATGTCGGATTGATTTATGAACGACACAATGTACGACGGTACCTATATAATAATATAACATACATATATGTTCTACGCTAGGCCTGCATGTATTCCTTTTTATTATTTTTTCCGGTCGCTGCGCCTTCGAGTAAAATACTACATGTTTATTGTATAGACGCCGTGCATAGGCCATTTTTTTAATCTCGTATTTACAGTTCTTTGAATCTCATCTTGGTCTGCAGATTTCTGTAGCACAAAAATCTCAAATCGGCGACTTACTCATCAATTTATAAATACGCCATACGTTACAATGTGTCAATATTGGTTCCTCTGTAGTCTAGATTGACTTTCCTTCAAATTTTTTAGTTTGCCTGTCATCGCCATGTATATTGCATACATACTCATTCGCTCAGTGTGTAACATAGTTGTCTTTTCGGGCACGCAAAGCTGCACATTCCTATAATATAATATTATACCTTCGTTCTTAGTATAAACGGTTTGGGTGTAATTAGTACATTTATACCGTGTTGGTGTAATATAAGAATATAATGTTACGCATATCGTTTGTGATTATCCAATTAAAATATAATAATATACATAGGTACCTACACGTACATCGTACGATATTATAACTATTTAATATTATTGTCTATAACTGACAACTGTAACACCTAAATAGTATTATTATTATTTGTGTTACTTGTTATGTTGTACGTATAATATTGAAATTTGAAATACATCCCATCTTTTCGTTCATTCCGTGGGTCACATCATTGGCCCAATCATTTAATCACTCAAAAAATAAATACTTCGTTACAATCACGAATAATAATACAAAATATAGTAGCAGCGGATATCGATCCAACACAACATTGCTTGATTTCCTTCCATCGACCGCATACGATCCAATGAGTCCGTATTGTGGACTGTATTAGTGATTTCCTTATTTTCGTATTCTCATCGGTAATTTGTCAGATCGCAATATATTTTACCTATATATATATATAATATACCGATGACATTACTCGGTCAATTTTAATTATTATTTTCATGTTTAATTAATATTTGAATATCATCGCCTATATAATTATAATAATATTGTGGTCCGTAATCCGAAGCCGGCCAAATTAAAAATCGTTCGTCCCACGAGTGTCCGATATGACACGATGGCAACACGTGTATTCGTTAAAATCTATTTTCTCATTATATGTAGTAGTACTGCGCTACGACAAATTTTGTAAAAATTATTTAATATTATAAATTATATATTACTTGTTCTAATAAATAAAGCGTATTATTTATAATAAATATTTTCTGTGATTTTAGATTCGCTTACTCAATTGTGAGTGTTTTTTTTTTAGTGTTAAGTACTTTATGATGTTGTATGTATATATATATATATATATATATACGGACGGTAGAATTCTCCAATTGCTAAGTGCTAATTATTATTAATTAATACAGTTGTATAATTATTAATTATATTATAATGTTTAGATTATAATTTTATGTTTATTATAATTATTTTATTATATTATATATCATTAATTTTAGTTTATAAATATATTTTTTAAAACGTCCATTTTTTTTTGTATTTTCATTATCATATATTTTTTGTTAAAAAAAAAAACTATTAAATTATACTTGTTTTGTCATTAGTTATATGTTATTTAATATCCTAGTTTATTTTGTACAAAATAAAAAACAGGACACAGAGTATATGGCTTAAATTATGATGCATCTATAATTGTACTTATAAAAATATAATTATTATCATAAATTTAATGCAAACGAATAATATTAGCTTGTAAAAATATTGTTTAAAAAAAATACTTGAATATATTTTGATATTTCATTTAAATCAATGCAATAGTAACTATTTATATAATATATACATTATGCAAATATAAACGCAATCGGGATTGTTAAATGTTATGTTCAATAATGTTATTAAAAATGGTTATACTGTTATAAAAATAAAATGAATATGTGCATATTGAGCGTGTACCCCTTTTTATTGTTAGTATATTTTTAAAATTAAAATAACTTTTACAGTCTACAATAAACTAAAAAAAGTCGACCAATAATAAGTGCGAGTATCACTGCTGCATCGACGAGCGTCGTTACAACCACGCATTTTAGACCGTTCAATATCGTATAATTTTTTTCTATTGTTAAAACGGGAATTTGGAAGGACCATAATTCAGAACTGCACACATTTGATTGACAGTTAAAAATTAAATTTTATCATTATTAAACAAATTGCTGTAAAAATAATTCAATATAAGAGATATTATAATAATAATAATAATTTTTTTTGTATAATTTATATACACTAATGCTTCATAGAAATAGCAATACTAGTTAAATTTAAAAAAATATTTATACATAGGTAATAATTAATTAATTAGTACCTATAGAAAGTTACTTATTTTTGAGTTCACTTTTCAATTATAATATATACCTACAGCCTACAGGTATATTATGTTACAATTTAGGTACTATTTAGTTATTTACATAATATTGATTATTGTCTATAGTTTTAGATTCTGAACGGAGTGATGAATGTATTGATTTTACAATATGATGTTTGTTTTTTTTTTAATTTTTCTTGTGCCTGTCATCACATTTTGGAGTAGTAATACTGTAATAGTGTTGTGATTTTTGACTTCAGCCTCTCTTTGAAAAGGAAATTGAATCTAGTTTGTACTTGGGGAGGAGGGTCAAAAGTTAAAAATTCCAGTAATTTTAAAAAGTGTCAGAAAAAACCCTGAAGAAGTAACGGAAATACGGGAATTCTTACGTATAACTACTTTTCATTATAAATACTTAATATTTTCACCAAATGTTTATATTAGCGTTATATATTTACAATAAAATTTTCAAAATATTTAAAAATTTTTTTAACTATTTCTAGACCAATCAACAAATTTTCGATTTTTCTAAACATTTTTTCTTGAAATGCTGATAAAAAAATTTATTAATACAAGGTTTATTATAAGTTGTACTTATTGTAGTAAATAAAAAAAAAAAAAAATCGTTAGTTACAATTTTTGTTTATAAGCATTAAAAGTTCAAATGTTTACGAAATGTGTCAAAATTGTGAAAATTTTGCAAGGAATTTTGAAGTTGAAAATTCATAAAAGTTTTGAAATTTAAATTTTTAGGTTAAAAAACCCAACATAACATTAAGGTTCCCCATAACTAATCAGAAAACCTGGAAAAAAGTATCTTTTTAAAAAATTGTTTTCATTAATTTCATAATTGAATGTATTGTAACGTGACATATACTTCCATAGCACTGCTAAATTTTAAGTCAATCCATAAAAATAAGCAAATGCTTGTAAGTCCCGAGCCCTGGTCATTACCTACATTAGAATTGGATTCAGTAGGAATAAATTTCTCGACAATAACACTTGAGGGCATTGGTGTAGTGTACGCAAAAACATAATGAACGAATATTATATAATATAAAATATATTGATAGGTGTAAAGCAATCTTGAAAGATATAAAAAATTGAGCTTTTAAACAATACTATTAGGTGCATTTCTAAAATAATTTGTTATACTAATATACTATACATAGATGGGCCTACGACCAATTTTACACTCAATTCATTTCTGTTCATGAAGATTATTATATTATTTATAACAAACTAAAAGTAATTATAAATACGATTATAAAAATTAAAAAGTAATAGGCAATGACCAATGTCTGTGTATAGACTAGTATAATTTAATGAATCAGCCCGCTCATATTATACATGTTTTACAACATTCATCATATCTATTGTGTTCTAAATGACTATATTTTAAATATATAATTTTGAGACACTTATAATACATTTAGTATAACGTGCCTAATGCCAACTCGCTATAATATTGATAAAAGTACAAATGTAACAATTGTGTCGTCATGAGCCATGATATGGAGTATGGACAGCTCTGCATAATAGGGTTGATAACAAATTGGTTAAAACTCAAAATTAGTAGCACTCATTTATTTCCACTGAATAGCCATACTTTGTTAAAAAAGTATTCTAGAAAACTTTAGAGATTTTGCTCCAGGGCGGCATTTTTACACATCCATATTATATTATTTTTTGTATACATAAAATATATACTTGATGAGGGGGGGTATGATATATATAATATATTATTTAAGTATTTTGTATAGCTCTATGGTGGTTTGGCATAGAACATTTGACAAATGCAGCAGATTATAATGATACATTAAATATTAAAATAATAATTACATTTCAATAATATGGTACAAAAAGAATGGAATCCATTGGGCACATAAAATGTTGGATTAACATTCACCATTTTGTGATATGTGCTTTTAGAGCCAAGGGTTGTATTACAATATAAAATACATGATAGCTTCATATTCAACTGAACTTTTTAAATTCAAGGTTATAGGAACAATACATTAATAATCATTTATGTTATATAATAATTAAATGTTTGTAAATATTGCAATATATTATTAAATATTTTTTTTCAAATATTGTAATTTTGTTGACCTATTAGTTAAAAATCTAGCAATAATTTCAAACAAGATCATGTTAACATTTTTTTTTATTATTAATATTATTTGTAACATTTTTTATTAGTATAACTTTAGTCCAAAACTATTGCAATATAAAACATTGTCTATCAAACAACAAATATATTATTTAAAAGGAAATTCAATGAACACTAAAAATTGTTATATCATGCACTTAATTTTAAGAGGAATTAATACATAGCTGAGATAAGAGGTAAGATAAATCAATGTATAATTTTAAGGTTTCTGTAAAATGAAGTAACTCAATATATAGCCAGAGAAAGTTTTGTATTGAACCGAAAAACAGTATATACAAATAACGTGAAGGAAAAAATCAATTTCATATAGTAAATGTGCTTATTTATTATTGGATGTTATCATCAGTCTAAGGTATAAACAATGATAATTCTCTCCTTTAAAACGTTATACCCTAGTTTTACATTGTCAAGTCCATAATAGCATTGACAATATCGTTGTTGTTTCTAAGTAGTGCTTCAATAGCCTTGCGCTTGGTCACTTGTGCTTGCGCACAAACTAGGTCCACATCCTTTTCTTCTACTCCCTTATAATCAATCTCGCCTTCTTCTTCCTCTTCTTCTTGAATAGGCTGACTGACCATTGGCCTGGACGCACCATCTTTGTCCAATACACTTGGCATCATATCAGCAGACTTGAATTTCTCAGCAGCTGCAACTTGTGCTTGCTGGCTTAAATCTTCAATCTTTGCTTCACCAAACACAATGTAAGTGTCGGATGCTGGGTTCTTGAAGACATCAGGGTTGTTAATGACAAACAGAATGTTCTTGGATTTGCGAATGGTCACTCGATTGACCCCATGGATCTAAACCCAATAAAAATTTGAGGATTGTTAAATAGCATGTACAATAACCAAACAATATTTTTCTATCACGCACCTGCTTGAGACCAAGTTTGGATATGATTTTCCTAGCTTTTTTCTCGCCTCTCGACTGCCTGGCCTTGTTGGACAAGTCTTCGGCGGTGACACCACTAACTCCTTCACCACCCTTGCCAGCGGCAACATCAACGCCACTTGAATCACTGTCACTGTCTGCAGCGTCTTTCTTGGGCTCCTCGAAGCTTACTTTTTTTGTCGCATCGATTTCCGTTAATTCCGGCATGTTTCCTGCAATAAAACATACACGTTTGATCCTTAGAAAATCGGTTCTTTTGTATAGTTAAGTAATTAATAAGAATTTTGCCACAGAATTGATATCTTGTGCTACTCACTTGAATTTGTTGGGTTAAAAAAAAATTAACAAACTATGAGAAATGTATCAGGTCTCGAGGTTATGTACGAAAAACGTGTTGTGATCAACAATAAAAATCGTGAAGACCGAATTCGGTATTATCGAAATCACAATAGCAAGTCAAGGAGTATGAGTATTATGTGTAAAAGAAATTATGTACAGTGTTACCGCGCGTGATAATATCGAAAGTCTCGGTCGACCTCATGAACGGTTAAATATTTTGATAATAAATAATGATTATTGATTACATAATATGATTTACGCCGGCGCGAAACTTGGGCAGTGAAAATGGCTAAAATCAGTGAATTATATATAAATAATAATAATAGAAATCTAGAATAGTAAGAATAACGAGTAAATAATGAAAATAGTCAATAGAATGACAAATCAATAATATCTTACGTGTGTACGATTACAGGACTGTATAATATTACAAAGTTTATTCCCATGACCGGCGATTAGCGAATCAATCGTAAGAATTTTGAATACCACCTACATAGCACCCTTAGAGCAACTCTTATTAGTCTTTGTTCACTTATAATTTCGTTCTGTTCTGCTATACCGTACTATAATTGTTATAAGTATTAATTACACCCTTTACATGTATATATATCTATATTATTTAGTTGATTTGTATGGTCGTCCTTATTACTTAACGATTAAATAACTTGTGTTAAAATCTTATATTTAGGTTGAACTTAACATACACATTTATTCGGCACCCACGGACGACGAATGTTATACAAAAAGGAAAAACAAATTTTTATTAAAGGTTCCGTATCGGCGGTCACGAACAACGTTGCCGTAAATGTATCCAAGTATCAAAAGACGTTGCACGGTTTTGCCGTCATTGACCGGCAAACAGTTCACGTAATAGGTTCAGAAAACTCAGGGGATAGTGCAACTGATTTTCCGCAGTATTGTCTTGACACGAAGACGGACGTTACCCAAGTAAAACGATTATAAATTCTATGCATAAATGCATAATAATTAATATAACATCATACATTTTGAATCTGGGTAAACGTTTATTATAAATTTAAATCAATCAGAAAAATTGTACAATACTTTCAGTCAATAACCAATGTGTAATGATTATCTCTGTTTAAGTATTTTTACTCTTCCACAAAAAAATCATCGTTCAAATTTATATTCTTTAGGTATAGTCTATGTAACTTGTCGAATAAAATTATTGGTCTATACTCTGTCCAGACCGACCAAAATCAGTTTTTCAGTGCATTCCCCAATGATCCTCAGTCATAAGTGAACCAGTTTTGATAGCGTGGTAACGCAGAACTGGTGCGTTCGCCGGACAGATTATAGACATTTTAACTTAATTATTATTCAATTGTAAAAAAAGAAGACAATATTTAAACTTATTTTACTATTATTATTTTTTACTTGTTTAAATAGTTAATAAAGTTGATGAGTAATATCAATGATTATTTTCTCTGATCAATTTTCTTATCGTACTACTAAATAATGGTTGGGAATAAAAACAATTCAATAGGCAATATTTAAAGTACCATAAAGTATCGATTACTTTAATTTCTATTAAAACCAGCATATTATCGATTTTAGATACTCTGGTGTACACTTGGTTACATTAATTGTCTAGTAGTCACCTGTTCAGAAGGGCTGATAGTTTACGACTGTGATCAACAGTTTAAGCGCATATATGCACATAACTGCGAGGACAAAAATATGAAAGAGAAATACGCAAGAGGGATTGCCACATTTGAGTGCACTTATCTGTGTGTTGGTAAGTGAATTCAGTTTTAATTTCTATACAAATATAGCAATTATTTACATGACCAGGTAATAGTCATGGATCAATTAGAGTGTTCGGACCAGACGAAGACGGAAAAGTAGTATTTTTAGATAGGAAACTGTTACATGGGGCTCCTATAACGGATATGTCATCCCACAAACATAATCTTGTGTCTTGTGATGAGTCCGGTTGTACAGTACTTTCACAGATTGATTGTGGCGAACTGATGATCATTGCTCGAACAAAGGTTTTTGGAGGGTCGGTAACATTTAAGGTTATTAGAGCACAGTATAGATTTGTTTTATTTCACAAGTAACATATCTGATGAACTATTATGTATGAAGAGCAATATTTTAGACATCCATGCACTACAACAGAAATGACCAGAATTGGATTAATGGCAGTGGGTTATGGATGTGGAACAATTCGTATGTTTGATCCAACAGTTAAACTTATAGAAGAAGATGCAGAAGATCAGCTTCCAATGGTAGTTCAGATGTCTGCACATGCTAGATGTGTTACATCCATGTCAGCAGCAAAAGATGCAGATTTGTTATTGAGTGTATCTGAAGACTCGTGGATTAGAGTTTGGAAAATCAGCTCTACAGTAATATATAATATATACAATACAATTTGCAAATAATAATGGTTACATTTCATCATTTCAGACAGTTAGCTTGTTGTATTGTTATATGAAAGAAGATACCATGTTTATGGGATGCCAATTCATCACTAGAAATGGATCAAAATTTTGCACCACAGCATATGACTCACCCTACATAACATGTTATGCATTAACCCAATTGTAGGATATGTAACTTTATTTTAAAAAATAAACAAATTTAAATGTGGTAAAAAATTTGAATTTAAAACAAGACATTGTATTTATATTGTATAAGTGGAGGGCTTAAATAATAATAAAAAAAAATTACATCAGATATTATGAATATATAATTTTAGTAATTTCAATATTCTGGATGTTTCTATATGTAGATAACAGGATTCTTATCATAAGTTAAAACGTCTAACTATTACATATAGAAGGTCAGACTAAAAAAAAAAAAAAAACAATTTGAAATTAAAAAATCTTATTTGTTAAATAAATTAACACCAGAGGACAGTGTCTCTTGTTTCATTTGGAATTTGCACATCCAGGAACATTAAAGCCAGATGTTTGTGTTTAATTACTCTGAAAAAAAGTAACAATAAATTAGTTAATGTAATTTAATAATAGCAACAAATTGGTTAATACGTTAAACACAGACGCGCACACGCCTGTTACCACTCGTATAAGCATTATAATTTGCGGGTTTCAACCACAAATAACCTAACCTAAAATATAAACCAGAAAAAAACGAAACCAACCGTTCCACCCACATATTAAACATTACGTTACTGAATAGCCGACAATAATTACAAATGTGTAAGACTATAACCACCTTCTTAATATTCAGTCAAAATATTGGACAGTTCACCGTATGTTAAACATGTTGACACCGGCATTTAACGTGTTGATATATTCCATAAAATTAGGCGATCATGTTCACAATAAAAAAAGGGGACCTTAGCAGTGATTAAGTTACACCTGTTCACAGTAAGTACAAAGTGAACTTAATGTAAGTCTGTCATTTAACATGACGAACACAAACATGCCACAGATTTACATTAAACGATATAAACTTCATATACACCTAAAGACAAGGTGAAAACAACAGTAAGATGAAAATATCATACTATAAAGTAATTTTAAGTACTCTATAAATATTAAAAAATAAGCAACCTAATCATAGGAAATATAGTAATTTTTGGTTTAGCAGAAAATAAAATAGCTTTAAAGTGAAGTCATGTCTATTAATCAAAGCGTCAGGTAAGAACATAATCTATTCAATGGCAGTTTATAATATTTTAATTTCAAAGTAAAATATGAGCAAGTACCATATTACAAATTTATAATGTTCATATTTTGACAAATTCATATCAATCACAAAAACCTTACCATATTAAAAATTACATTATTCAAAAATAATCTGCTAATTTCAATCCTTTGAACACATAATTTATAATACAAAATACAATTACTTACTTCATTTTCAATTTTAGGCCTCTTAGCTGCTTTACCGCCCTTTGAATTTGAATTAGCTGCTATTTTACGTTTCTTTTCGTCTACCTACAATAATAGTTTAATTAATATAAATTTAACCTTAAAGTTTATTATAAAGTTTACATACACTATTTTTTTCTTCTTCAATAACTTCTTCTTCCTCTTCTTCGAATTCCTCATCGATTTCATCATCATCCTCTTCATCAGCCATTCCTTCACCAGCTACTCCAAGTAAATTTATTTATTTTAAATAAACATTACATTACATACATCAAAAATACTTAATAAAGTTATATGCTCAGAAACTACAAAAGGTTCATCAGATTCTTAATCAGACGCAAATTACCCAAAAATGATTCATCATCGCAAAAATGTATCTAATGTTTATTAATACTTACTACCAACTGAGTGATTTCCCAATAGATGGATAGGACCATTGCCTTTTACAAGTTTAAATGTGACTGGAGGGTCTGGGAACAAAAGGTCAAGTACACATTGACTATGGCCGGTACCTCCTTTCAATACAACAACAGGGAACTTAATATCTGATTTGTAACCCATTGCTTCAACTTCGATTACATTAACTTCACCGTCCGGTACTTCTGGTCCCAGAACAGCCTGAAAAACAAATTTATAACTACAATGTTCTAGATAAAGTTGAATAAGATAAGAAAAATACCTGTTTGACAAGCAAAGTATGTTCTCCTCGGAAAACGTGAGAACTATCATTGGCATCTGGTTTTACATCAGGATCCCACACTTCAGTACCCTTTGTCTTATCCAAGGTAACTCCTAAAATATTATTAATTTACATGTCATTTATTGTTAAAATAATATAAGTTCAACGTTAGCAGTGTAGCTCGATTGATACGGGGAGCAGAAAATGAAAATCATTACTTAGTAGTAGAGTAAAAATAATCTGTTATTATTAACTGTGGTAATATTATAGCCAAAATTAAAAACCGGATCGCGCATACAAGAGAGGAAATAAAATTTTGGAGGTCGCTCCTTTACCTTGAAATTATGGCCATTTCATAATATGTCAAATTTAACGACACAAAATTGGGCGGGCACATGATGTACGGGAAGACGTACGAGAAATTGAAGCACGCTTCTGAGTATAAATCTAGCGGGCACGCGCCCAATTATACTGTACTCCATAGTACAGAAAAATAATTGGCAACACGCGTTCCGTCTAACAGGGAAAAACCGAAAGAAAATACAACGGCCACGCACGAATTTACAAAAAATAAAATAAAGTAATGAACGAATGATGATTTCACAATTTATAATATGGATAGCGACAATAACATTAGTTTGTCAGACCGTAAAAATATTTTCACACAAAGAGCAGGTACACGGACCATGTGACTTTTAGGCTGTAATTTGTCGGGGGCCACTCCTAAGGATGAAAATCGCGCGTCAAATAAAGATGTTAAAATATTGCTAGAAACGTGTTAACTACGCGAGGAAAAAAACATGTAAAACGCATAAATGCTTAAACGTTAGACAGAGGGGGGAGGGGGAGGGAAGTAAAGCGAAAAAAAATCACCAACGTGTGGAGTGCACCACCATATTAATAATGACACACGTCGTGCGAAGTTTTCGCGCAAACCATTATACTTACCCCAAAAGTAGTCTTCAGTCATTCTGATGTTTCGAGTGTATATTGACGTGAAAATGTATTAAATGTGCGTGCCGACGCGTTTGTAGTAAAAAAAGCGTTGCTAGAAAAAAATGAGTAGTAGTGATGTCGACAATTGCGCACAATGTGTACGGCACGACAACTGTAGCAATAATGGCCGACAGCGGCTTTCGACGTCGTCGTCGTTGCCGGTAAACAAAATCCGTTGTCTGCCCATTCCGCCCGACCATTTGTGGCGCTACCTACGGACGCCATGCCGGTTCAGTGGGGCCGTATTAAGAGAAAAAACAGTTGAAGCCGAACGTTTGGTACGCTCGTCGTACGTCGTTTTCGCCTTATCTGTTCGTTTCTCATTGGATGCCATAATTGCCGCGTTATCTGCACACGGTTCGGATTTTGGTTTTCGCAACCGAGTAAAAACTTAAAACGTCAAAACTAACAATAAAAGTGTAGACATAAGTATAATCATACATATTATAACACCCAATTGTTTACCATATTTAATCTATTTTAATGACAACACCGTAAACGTTCCTACTGATGAGTGATGATTTTTTGTCGATTACGTTTCAACATTTGCACAGGCATTTATCTAAACTCATAACATTATCATTTTCGATAGACTTATGCTTTGTTTTTACTCATCTCGTTCTGATTTCTTAGAATTAACGTGAAAAAAATGTTTGAAATGTCCATAGTCAGATTAGTGTTGATTGTTCTAGTAGCCGCATCGTTGGGTGCCTTTTGGTACCTGGACACAGTGTTTTATCACTGGGACCGAGTACTGCCACAGCCTGAAGAAATGGTTGTTGAAACAGTGCCAGAATCTCCAAAAAATATTACGAATTTCAATAAGCCTAAAGAGTTTGTGCCAACAAACGAATGGCAAATAATCGGCGAAGGTATACAATTAAATTGTGTATTATTTAGCAACCTAAGTACTGTGTATTATAATTCAATATTGTAGTATTACTTGAATGTGTTTTAGATTTTATCTCCCGATATTCTAAAAAATGTATATTTAAGCAAATAACTGCAATAGTTTGAGTGATAAGTACCTACATTTTATGTTCATTAAAATGTAGTGGAATTATATAATATTTAAAAAGTATTGTGTTGGCTATTTAAATTATTATATTTTGTTTCTTGGTTCTGGTTGACCTATAAAATTATAGAAATCCTAGTTAAATTGCATATTAGGTACCTTACCATTTATTTTTATGCTGAGCAATTGACATTCATTATAACCACAGGCCAAATTAATTATTTTATCGTTCAGATTTTTGATACAGAATATAAAATGTATAAATCAGTAACAGTACTTATTTTTTTTTAGATCAACCTATTCCTCCTGGATTACATGTACAGATTGATCTTCAGACTGGTGAGAAAAAGGCTAAACTAATGGAGGACAATATAAATAATAAATCAAATAGTTTGGCTATTACAGACTCTAATAAACCAGAGAATTTGGTAAGAAATTTTTGTATAATACTTGAACAATAAATCACATTTTATTTGTTGGGATTAAAATTATTTTTATATTAATTAACAGAAAGATCCAAACAGTTTACCAGATAATTCACACAAATTTAGATCTTATGAAGAGCTTAAAGATGATCTTAAAGATTTGAATATGACTATTAAAAGTGATATGGATGTAATGGATGAACTTACTAAAAAATTTCAAGAACAAATTAAATTATATGAAGATAGTGATAAAAATCTTCAAAATATTTTAACTGATCTTGAATATCTCCTACATCAAGTTGATACAGCTGAGGTTTTTGTAAAGAATAAAGGGTGTGTTCATTTTTTTTATGTTTAGTGAATTTTGTTATATCTTACAACAGTTACAATCAAAATACTATGTTTAGATGCAAATTTCACTTTTTAAATTAATTATTTAACAATTTAATTATAATAATCTGTTTTCAGGATACAATTAATTATAATGCCTTGTATAAATAGCAATTCAAGTTTTTTAAAAGCACAAGGAGCACTGATCCTTGGTTCTGCTGCTTCTAATAATCAAAAAGTTCAAATTGCTTCTTTAGAAAATAATGTTATACCACTTTTATTAAAGCATATTGATAATGAATTTACATTTTCTGTAAGTATATATATTTAAAATGTATAAATATATAAATATTTATTTTATTTTGCCAATCTTAATTGTTAAATTTTTGCCTAGGTTCAAAAAAATTGTATATTTGCTTTATCATCAATTATTCGAAGATTTCCCTTAGCGCAAAAACAATTAATAGATAACAATGGTATTCAAACTTTCATGTCTGTGTTTAAAATGCCTGTATCCGAATTCAATACTAAACTTAAGGTTAAAATTATTTAATTTCTATTATATACAATATTATTTACTTATACAATTCTACAACTTGAGTATGTTTTATTTTTTCATGCTAGTTAAAAGTTACTCAACTTCTAGAAGACTTAACTGTAGAAATCGAGGATGCCAAACTAACATTCAAAGAAGAAACTAATAAACAGCTCAGCACTGAGGCAGCCGAAAGAGTTCGTCAGTATGACAATTTGCACTTAAAAGATAAGCTTGTTGAAAATGGGTGGTAAGTTTACAGTAATATTCATGTTGTTTTTGTTGAATATTTACATGTACATTTTTCAAATAGGTGTAACATTTTGGGAAATGAGTTAATTATACTGTCTAATCGATTACCACTAGATGAAGAAAGCCATGAAATGGTTGTAGCTTCTGGAAAATCTTTATTAGTATTGCAAAAATTGTGTAAAGTTAAATTACAAGGGAATAAGGAATTTTATCAATCATTTTACACTTTGGAAGTTTTTTACAAACAGTTATTCCAAAATGATGTCTTTTTTGATGAGTTATATCAGTTGACAACCGAGTTGACTAATACTTATGATCCTGTATTAGAATAGTATCATGTTATTTAATCCAATTTATAAATTTTTAATACTGTGTGTAACTAAATATCTAATGTATTAAATATTTTTTCTGTGATATAATTCTATTTAGGTTTTAATTTATTGAAATTATATATTTATTTTGAGAATACGATTGTTTACTTAGTGATTGCTAGTTTTTTGAAATATATATATATATATGATATATTAAAAAAAAAATTAAATATCTATGATTTTTCATGATTCATAATATATCTGCTCAGCTCAATGTATTCCATTTTTCCTAAAAAATCTAATATCTGGTATGGTCGCTCTAATTTTAATTAAATCAACAAAATTATATGACGGTAAACTTCTGAATATGTAAATATTATAAACCAAATAATTGTAATTAAATAGATATGTATAATTTTAGTTCATAAATTCCTCAAGATAGAAATTTATAGTCTATAGTAGTATTTACTGGAATCAATTGACTATGCAGGGGAAGAGTGTTATGTCCTGTGTTGCAATGCTAGTTGTTTTTTAATTCTGTATTCTAGTGGGTATGTTAGGTATTTCAAATAATTTTTTTTTTATATTTATTAAATTAATTATTTCAACCATTTTTTTTTTTTTTTATAACGATTTTAAGAAATAGGTACAGTAGACTCCAATTATCCAAACACCTATCAACCGGACAAGAAAAACATTAACGGCTTAAAAATTTCTTTTAATTTTGAAAAAAAATATATTATTGTATTTATAGCTTATTTCTTTTTCAATCAAGTATTATAATAAAACTATTTGTTTACTGTTACAAATTTCAAATAATATTACATATATACAATTTCATAATTTTTGATACCTATGCTATATGTCAATGATTTGGATATTTGCTTAACCAGATCACTGTCGACATTAATTAGTCCAGAAGAACGGAGTTACTGTAGTTAAAAATAATTTTTTTTTTTTGTGATTTTTATGAGCACAAATATTTAATATACATAAATCGAGGATAAGTAAATAATACAATGATAGTATTTAAGAAGATTCAGATTATGATTTTGGAGATAAAAATAAATCCTTGGAAAGTTGTGGTTTTAGTCTGTGGTTTCTTGTTTTTTTCCCCCAATTATATAATGGAGGGCTCCATTAGTTAAGTTAAATCTTCTTGAAAGGATATTTTTGAATTGTGCTTTGATCCATATGTGCAGGTACAGTATTCGGCTGTCGTTATGGATCTGCTTATACGCAGGAACTAGAATGCTTTAAGGGCAATTTTTAGAATTTATTCTGTATAGATTGTAGTATTTTAATTTTAGGTTGAGATACAAGGGATGCATATGTTATTTATAGATTGAATTTTATATCAGTTGAGAGCATTTTATATGTAGTGTTGAGCTCTAGTTTTTAAAAAAAAAAGTTGATCACCAACAAGTGCACAACTGCAGGTCATCTTATTCAAGTCTGGTAAGTGTATTTATATTACCATCAGTGTCCATAATAGGATCACAAAATGGTATTTCATAGTTCTACAAGACAAACAAATTGGTTTTAGAATTTCAGTAAATTAATATACTTTTACATTCTTGATAAATAATACTTAAACTTATAATGTAGAAATAATGTAAATTAGTACGTGGTCAACGTCAAGATTTTGAGTCGTAAAAATAACCACAGTCTTGTATAACAGCAATAATACAAATATATTCTCGGTTAGGTTAGTTGTTAGATCACCTTCTAAGAATAACCTTAGGTGACAGCTCCTATGCACATCTGCAGCAATGAGCACTCTCGGAACATCTTTACTATACCAACAACCACCAAATTTAGATATTTTTTAATTTCAAAGATAATACGGCCCACTTAAAAGACAAGTATTAGTTGTCTTTGAAAATTGGTAAAATATGAGATATAGTATAGACTATAGAGGGATTTTTTTCTTTCTTATAAATTAGTAAGCATTTAAAAATGTTCATTGGTTTTTGGTATTATATATTAATATTATTCATAGATAGTATAACTAAGAACATTTTTGTTATTTTTACATAGATACATAGATACCCAACCTCTCAAGTACCAAGTGACCATTAATAATAGTACATTTCAAAAACCTATTATAGTAGTTTTAGGTATTATTTGTCAATACTTAATCCTTAATTACACACACAATTTTTTTTTTATTATTACACACGCGGTTATTTTTTTACACCTATTTAGTTTACACAAAAATCAATGTCAGTGCATAAATATTTGAGTTTATTTACTTATAAAAGAATAAAGTGTTAGTTAATTTTGTTTTAAATCTTATAATAATGATATATAAAATATATATTAATTTACTTAAATATATTGGTGAAAGAAATTTTAAATATAAGTATAAAAAATTATGTTCATTAACACAACAATAATTTTCAAACGGAGTTTGTTTGTGCTGCTATAAACATAGAAATAGTTGTCATAAATGACGACTGACATGGATTAACTGTTATAGATATGATAAAAAAGGTTAGATTAGAGGTATAACTCAAAACAAATAAGATAAATAGAAATATTGGTGTATAGAGTACACCAGCATGTAATTGAGGGTTAAAAAAAATTAATTATTATAAACATTAAATAAACTGCAACAATTGAAGCATAAAACATTCAAATTTAATAATGTAAAATTACATACTACACAGTACATATAATAAAAAATTATTTCATATAAGTCTCAATGATAAATAAAACACTAATATAAGAAGTTCATTTTACGTTACACTTATTTTTTTTGTCTTACTATTGCTGGGATTTAGCGATTAAATATTAAACAGTCGATAATTGATTTAAACTTACAACATTTAATTATAGCCATCTGTAAGTATATTAAGTAACATATTCATTGATATTGATACTTAACTTATGGCATATATAAAAACTAAACTTATAACATAAATCAGTAATCCAAATAATTTAAAATTAACGTATACATTTTGAAAATAAATTTCCAATACATGCCATTTTTCATCTCATCGTTAGAGTGGCAAAGAAGTCATGTCATTTTGAATAACAAAATCGACATCCATTGAACCATAACTGGAATCTTGTCGAGGACAAATTTCTAATCCTTCCATTGAATCTAAGGGTAACGTGTCATACCCTGAAAAATATGTGAAATATTCAATTAATATAGTATAGTATTATTATAATCTTTTCAATTGTTAGTTGTTAGTAAACTAATATTAAGATGTTAAGAATTTTTAAGTTTAATATATATTAACTATTTTATGATTTATGCAAATAAATTGATAGAAAAACTTTGATGTTTTGGAATTTACTAGAATATAGGTTATATTAAGTTAGTTTAAATGCACAGTATTTGTTAAAAGATTATGTTAGTATTTATTAATTTATTACCAATCACATACTGATTATTTAATATTACATTGATATATTTAAAAAATTTAAATTGCATAAAATTAAATACCAAATATTTTTAATAATCAGAAATAACTTCTAGAGTTTCTTATCAATTTTAGAGAAAATTATAAAATGCTGAGAACAAAAGTTAGATTTGATTGTTTATATGTACATTGAATTAAAAAATCTTTTGAAATGTTAATTGTTTGGTATACATTCAACTTAAGTCTTTTATACACCTTGTATCAAAAGAGAATAATCAGTCAGTCAAAAGATTATTATCCATTTCTGTGCATGCCCCAACAATGTCCCGTACTATTGTTCGGTCCCAAAATTAAATATAATAATGTTATTAATAAGGAATATTAGTTGTAAATATTTGTATGTTGTCTTCAGAAAAATGTCTGCACGCAAGGGGGGGGGAAATTTGTGCTTGCCACTATTGGAGCCAACAGTCGGTATGCACGAAAAGTGATTATTCTCTTTTGAGACGGAGTATAGTTTATACATATGATATATAAGTTATATTATTATACATTATAACTAGGGATGGGTCAGTCTTAAGCTATTTAATTAATTTAAAACTTTTAAAATGTTCTATGATTAAATGTTCAACCATTTAAGTTCAAATTTATGAATACTTAAGTTGAAACCATCTCTAATTATCATAATTAAATATTTACAAAATATACAGTGATAAAAAATATTAGTTATTTTTAGTTGGTAGTACTATAACTTACCCAATTCCCAAGCAATGTGACGAAATAAAAAAAAAATGAGCTAAAGCAATATGTTATTTACTATGAAAAATACATTCAAGCAGTTTTTTTTTTTATTTTAAGTGTACCTGAAGCACTGTGTTTGGGTGACCCTACACCGCTGTAGACAGTGCTCAATCCTTGACCATACATATCATACTCGTTTGCACCTATCATGTCCTGTTGGTTGAAAACACACAAAAGCTCAAACAATATACAAGTGTGCAAACTTTCTAATATATAATAATGCCTAACTAAAAAACATAAATAACTTCATACAATCATACTTGGGTACTAATAATACTGTAAGAGAAATACAAAATATGGTGTCAAGCTAAACATTACTGATAAGAGTATATTTAATAATGTGCAGGAATTATATTGTATGTTATAAAAATTGCTCTTGGATCAAATTGTAACACACATATATAATTTAAATACTGGACTTACCAATACAGAATGTTCATAGACAAAATTATGAAGATGTATATCTCACGCTCTAATGTTTTATCAAATATCTGCACACTAATAAAAATTTAAATCTATTATTATATACCTGAAGATCTGGTGCTATACCGAGATCACCAGATGGCCATAAGTTTTGATCTTCACTAAATAATGAGTTGCTGAGTTCCATGGATAGACATTTCTGTAATTTATGTTCAGAAACCCTTGACAGAATAGCAGCTGCACATGTAGCTAGACAAATAAACAAATTATTAAAAAATCAATTTAATTTACCATTTGAATATATATATATATATTAACCAAGAGCTTCATTTCCACAGTGTAATAATTCACTAAGTGAGGCAGTTCCTCCTTCAGCTTCTATCATATCGGCACCTTCTTTATCTGCAGCTAACTCATTCAATGTGTCAGCAGCTAAACGCTGTATATTTTCAAAATTGTTAAATAATAATTGTATTAATATTGCCATAAATCCTTGGTGAGAACGCATTATTGATCGACTTAGTGATTCTTTAGCTAATATGTGTAAAGTTCCAATAACACATTCAATAACCTCTTCCATTCGGACTCCTTCTGGTTTTACACTAGTATTTGAATGCTGTAACACCAATTATTATAAATATTAAATTATTTATGATTTTGATAAAATTAAAACAATTACATTCTGAAGATCTTGGAAAGCACGCATTAAAAGTCCAACTAAATTATGTATGGCACTATGTTCACGGAGTAATCCATGTGTAGCTTTACATTGTGCTATATTTTTTATCAAGCCAATTACGGCTTTAATAAGAGGCCAATGAGATGATGGTTGTAATAATTTGGCCACAACTTGAGCACCACCTGAACGACAAACTGCATTTTGAGCGTTTTCCACTTCAGCATGTCCTGATGTTATATGTCTTAAAGCACAAACCTAAAATAATAACAATAATTTACAAATAATTCAAGTTGTGAAAATATGTAAATGAAACTTACAGCAGGTTTAGTTATCTCTTCATTGTCTCCAGCATTCATGATTGCACGCACAAGAGCTTCAACACCTCCAAACTGGCATACAGTCAACTTATTTCTCTGGTTATTACAAGTCAAATTTGATAATATTCCAGCAGCACAAGTTACAATATTAATATTTGTGTGACCCAATGCTGCTACTAGTGATTGCAATAGTTGTTCTAATCCATCAACCTAAACAACATTTGAACCAATATGATATACAATCAATATTGTAAAAAATATTATATTAGATCATCTAATACATCTAATTTATTGAGTTTTTGAACTTAAAAAAGTATTTTGATTTAGTTAAAATTTAATTTATTGTTGGGATATTATGGGTTTTAGAAACGCAAAAATTAAATAATAATTAACGTATAAAAGAAAACTGACAAACAGAAGACAGAAGTTAGTTAATAAAGTAAATCAGAAATGTATATACATGAGTATTATGACATTCAAATTTAAAATTATACAATTATATCAAAAATTATATAATTAATAGATATATTGAATGAATTACCTTTGTTCCTGCATCTGATAAGTTTCTCAAAGTCCATAAAACATTATACACCAATTGCTGACTGTCATGTTGAAGATGCATTGCCAAAGCTTGCATACCACCTGCTTCCACAATAGCTGGTTTGTTTCGTGAGCATACCGAAAGAACTAAAAATATATAAAACATTTAAATATAGAATGAATACTATAATTTAGATAAATATAAAGTATAATCATGGTATACCTTTAAGGACGCGACAAGTGAGCCATAATAATTTCTCATAATTATATGAGCGCATAATACGCACAAGTTCAACATGTCCTTGAGCAGCAAGTATTATCAGTTTGCTTTCTTGATTTCCACAAGCCAAAATGTGTAAACAATCAGTTATGATAGTTAAAAATTTAACAGTAATCGAGTGGCTATTAGATTTGAATGTCAACAAAGATATCATTTTTTGTAGACCACCAGCTACACGAACAGCCATTTTAGAACCATCTTGATGCAATAATAAATTATGAATAGTTATCACAGCATCTCGTAAAATTGTTACAACTGGAGAACTATTACAACAAATTTAAAATAAAAAAAAATCATATTAAATATAACGAATTATATTTTTTGTTGGTCACAATTTATAAGACAATGTTAAATCACCTCATTAACTTAACCAAAGCTGGTATTCCTCCACTCTTGAAAATTGCTAATAAGCCCTGACGGTGATTAGACAAATTTCGTAATGTTCCAACTGCACCAATTGTGGTTTCCAGATCATTGCTGTTTGATATAGATTTAACTAATGTACCAATCATCTATAAAATTGTATTGTATTTTAAGTTGTCAATAATTCATTAACTGTTTATAAAGAAAATAAATGTATACTTGTGGACTGTTAATAATTGCATGCAAAGCAGCTTCTCTGTTAGACAGCTGGTAAACCATAACAGCAGCCTGTGATACAACAACTTGATCTTCATCATTTAATAACTTTATTAATTCTGGAATAGCCCAGGTTGCAAGTTCGGCATTATCTTGGTAGTTGATCAAATTGACAACAGCATATTTCAACATTTGGCTTGGCCCAGTCATATTTTGTACATTTGCAGCACTGTTGACATTAAATTGGGTAGGCATTTCCACTTCATCTTCTAAATTTTCACCACACGTTTGGCCTAAATGTTGATTCATGTCTGAAAATATTATAAATGTAAAATATCTCTATTCTTATTAAACAACAAAATTGATCTATCATACTATCAACTTGATCATGTGGAAAAGATTGCGGAAACCCTTGGTCAAGATCAAACAAAAGTCGGTCTCTTTCCATATCATCTTCTTTAGTTGTTATAGAATGTGTCTGGGTGCTACCACCGGATTGTATTCCGGAGTCCGGTAAATACTGACCACTCTGTTGCCATACTAATGAAGGATCTTTGATATCCATGGTTTCGTTGATCGGATTCACCATGTTACCAGACACTATTATGTGTACACATAGATAATATGAAGTATATTAAACATGGATAAAAATACATCTATTAGGAGAAAAGTAATAACTGAAATGTAGTCATCAAGAAAAATACGTACTTCCTCTAGGTTGGTAGCTCATGGTTGTCGGCAGGTATTACGACAGGACTCACTATAGGTACTCACACAGTTCAATAAATTGATTGAAACTTACTCGCTGACGTGCAAAGTTTTTTGGACGTTGTACTCGACCGGCCGCCGAAAACGACACTGATACCGAAGTGCTCGTTGTTATTGTTGTTATCGTGGTCGTCGATTAATACGTTTATTTTATAATTATAACAATCTTTCTCTCCGCTGTCAGACGGAATCGTTTCGTACGAACAACCGCCTTAAATCGTCCGCACAAATGATTTGTTGAATCACAACAAAATGGCGTTGGGGAGGTGTTATCGTTTGTCCTGTCCCGGGTGTGTACTGAGTAGAGAGTAGTACAAACTACAAGACACAAGAGTACAACTATGCACCGGGGGTGTAAGAAAGATCCTCCGTGGGTCGTGGCAGCCTGTCGGTAGTACACTGTCTCTGGCTATTCAGAATATATATATATATGTTATATATACATATAAACATGTACACACATCACGTCTGGACCGCGTAATACGAAGAGCGTACACAGTACATACTTAAGTAATGTCCACACCAGTCGTGGTTAATGGTGGCCGGTGGGTTACACACACAACTGCACAAGACACGAATTCATAACACAATATTGTTATATATACAATTATACAAGGTAAATAAAGTTAATATGCGTAATAATAATTATTGTATTATTATTAATATTCTATTTCTCTCCCGCTAGCCCGGTAATATTGCGTTGGCGGTCACACTGACACGATCTGTGTTGACTAGGAAAATATTCGTATCGACCCGTCCGCCGCCTACCGAGTGGCGTAGTATTTTCGTAGTAAATAGTAATGCGTTCGCCAATTCGTCTGCTATGTGAGTGTATCCTGTTTGGAGTACAGTGCTCACGTTCACCGCCCCCACCGCTCTCGCGCATTCCATAATCCGTTCCTGTCTTCTTGTTTTTTTTGTATTATTACTATTATTATTTTTATTGTGATTGTGATTGTACGCCTACTCGGCCATATTTTGTTCTCTGTCCATGTTCCATTTCCTCTGGTAACAATACGGTGACTCAGTGATTCGAGTGAAAGAGTTATAAAATTGATAGTGCCACAGCCTCTCGATATTACGCGATCCGTACCAGTAATATTACCGATCGTCGTGATATAGTGATGTTTACGTGATATTTATATTTTTTTTTCCTACTGACCGTTTGCTCTATTCCATTGGATTGTCGCTGCTATTCCCGGAGTATAGTTCAACAGTAAGTGTCTTCAATGTTACGTCGTTGTCTCACTCGATTTAATAATATTATGTCCGTTGCCGATTTATCGAAAGATATTGCTTGTTTCTTGTTCAGTACTAATTGAACTCGCTAAAAGGAACTTAAGTTTTGGATTATAAAAAATTTTTTTATAAAAAAATTCATTACATAGGATTTATTGAATCATGTCAGGTGCCTACCATACAAATTTCATTATCAAGTGCTTGGTAAATAAGGAAACAATGCATGACTAAACTATATGTACATTCGATGAGTCATAGAATGTTTTATAAACATCATTGTGACATTATATTATAAACAATTATTTGATTTAGACTCAAATGAATTAGAATTGTTTATTGATCTATATCATCATTAATCAATACTTCCTTTTATTTATTTCTGTTGCAGCTATAACAAAATGTATCAATCACGTGTATGTAAGTATACTGTCAAACAACCATATATTATAATTTAATTTATTATAAATTATGATTTAATTTCATGTGTTACTTTTGTCAAGTGCCGAGTAACACTGGTTATTCAAAGGATACAGCTATGATGTGGCAACAAGGTGGTCAGTACTTGCCAGAGTCTGGTATCCACTCTGGGGGAACCACCCAAGCTCATTCTATTACTGATAAAGAAGATGATTTAGAACGAGATCAATTGATCTATGAACTTAATCAAGGGTTTTCACACGGATTTACTCAAGATCAAGTTGATGGTAAGTATTATAACTATAATTAGATATATAACAATAATTCAACTAAAATTTAATTTTAGAAATGAATCAACAACTGAGTCAGTCTCGTACCCAAAGAGTACGAGCAGCAATGTTTCCAGAAACACTTGAAGAAGGAATTGAGATCCCTTCTACGCAATTTAATCAAGGGCAATTGACAGCTGTCCAACGACTAGCTGAGCCAAGTCAAATGCTTAAACATGCTGTAGTTAATTTGATTAATTATCAGGTAAATACTAAGAATACTCTATTGGAGTATTAAAAATATTTTTCTTATATTATGTAAATTATAGGTAAAATTTAACGTTAATTTTTATATTTTAGGATGATGCTGATTTAGCAACTAGAGCTATTCCAGAACTCATAAAATTATTGAATGACGAAGACCAAGTTGTTGTATCACAAGCTGCCATGATGGTTCACCAATTATCTAAAAAAGAAGCATCGCGGCATGCAATTATGAATAGTCCTCAGGTAAATTTAATTTTTAAATTTTTTTTTTAGTTCATATTTTATTAATAAATTAATCTATAGATGGTCGCTGCATTGGTGAAAGCATTGTCAAATAGTAATGATTTAGAAATGACTAAAGGTGCAGTTGGTACTTTACACAACTTATCACATCATCGACAAGGACTTTTAGCTATATTTAAAAGTGGAGGAATACCTGCTCTGGTTAAATTACTTAGGTAATTAGTAATTATTTATTTATTTTATTTATTTCTAATATACATATATGTTTTTAGTTCTCCTGTTGAATCTATACTATATTATGCTATAACAACTTTACATAATTTATTGCTACATCAAGAGGGTTCAAAAATGGCAGTTCGTCTCGCTGGAGGTCTACAAAAAATGGTAGCACTTTTGCAACGTAACAATGTTAAATTTTTGACAATCATAACTGATTGTTTACAAATATTAGCATATGGTAATCAAGAAAGTAAATTAATTATACTTGCTTCACAAGGCCCTATTGAACTTGTTCGTATCATGCGTTCATATGACTACGAAAAGCTTTTGTGGACAACATCTAGAGTTTTGAAAGGTATTTAATTATATAATAATCTATTATATATATTTATTATTATTATCATTTTAAAATCTAATAAACAAATAAATATTCTTTTTAGTTTTGTCTGTGTGTTCAAGTAATAAACCAGCAATTGTAGAAGCTGGAGGCATGCAAGCTCTTGCAATGCATTTACAACACGGTAGTCAACGTTTGGTCCAAAATGCTTTATGGACCTTGCGTAACTTGTCTGATGCTGGAACTAAGGTATTTTATAAACAAATAAAATTGTGTTTGAATTGAAATTTATATCATAACAATATATTAATATATTTGATAATATATAATTTTTATTTTTAAGGTTGATGGACTAGAACAGTTATTGCAATCATTAGTAATTGCTTTAAATCATTCAGATGTTAATGTAGTAACATGTGCTGCTGGAATTTTATCAAATTTGACTTGTAATAATCAACGCAATAAAGTTACTGTGGTTCAAGTGGGTGGTGTTGAAGCGCTAGTACAGACAATAATGAATGCTGGAGATCGTGAAGAAATAACAGAACCTGCTGTAAATATAATTGCTTAAAATATTTTAATATAATTGTATTATTAGTTTGAATTTTAAAATATATATATTTTAGGTATGTGCTTTGAGACATTTGACATCTAGACATGTTGAATCAGATAGTGCTCAAAATGCTATCCGCCATATTGGAGGTATTCAAGTAATAGTCAAATTATTACAACCTCCTTCTCGTTGGCCACTTGTCAAAGCTGCTATTGGACTAATTCGAAATGTAGCGCAGTGTCAAGGTAATCATGTGCCATTAAGAGAACACGGTGCAATTCACCATTTAATACGTTTATTGATGAGAGCGTTTCAAGATATTCAAAGGGTAAGTAATATGTGTTACTGTTAGCATATTAATGTATCAGTTTTCAATTTAGCTTATAAAATCATAATCTAACTATATAAAAAAAATATATGCTATATTTACTATTTTTAATTTAATTGTATAGACATCTACTAATAGTAGTGTAGCCGGATCAGGCAGATCACAATCTGGTGGTGTATATGCTGATGGAGTGCGTATGGAAGAAATTGTTGAAGGCACTACTGGTGCTTTACATATTCTTGCTAGAGAATCACATAATCGAGTACTTATGCGATCTCAACAAGGATTGATAGCAGTATTAGTTCAATTGTTATTTAATGATATTGAAAACGTTCAACGAGTGGCTGCTGGTGCTTTATGCGAGTTAGCTATTGATAAAGATGGGGCAGATATGATTGAAGCAGAAGGTGCAACTGCACCATTAACTGAACTATTACATTCCCGTAATGAAGGAGTTGGTAAGTGTTAATTGTTTTTATTTATGAAATTACTAAAACAATTGTATAATTTTTGTTTTTATAATTTTGTTTTAAGCAACATATGCAGCAGCAGTTTTATTCCGAATGTCAGAAGATAAACCAAATGATTATAAAAAACGATTATCAGCAGAACTGAGTAATTCACTATGCCGTGAAGATCAAAATACTTGGCCACCTAATGATCTTGGAATGGGGCCTGATCTTCAGGTAATTTAAAATGTTAAGACTTCTTTTTTTCAAGTCTTATTTAATATAAAATGTTTCTATTAGCCAGAGGCATACATCGCTTGTTGAGGTATGTTTTGGAATAAACAGTAAAATGTTGTTGCTTTTTATCCGAAAAGTTTATTAAATATAATATTTTAAATTGATGCATGGTGTTAATTGTTTTATACACCTAGACTGTGTTGGCATGAAATATTATTTATTTTATCATTGTTTTGTACAGTAGTTAGATTTTTCTTTATATTTTGTAAACAGGACGCATATGATTTGTATAGTCATGGACTTGGTAGCGTTCACAATGGAATGGGCCCAATGAGACGTAACAACTACCATCAACAGTCAGGTACAAACATGTTTTAGATCTAGTGGCTGAATTTGCTTAATTATACTAATTATTCTACGCTTGTTTTGCATGCAATTCTACATTAATAGTAAGTACAAAGTAAATAAATTCCTCATTAAACATATTTAATATTTAAAAATTTTTCAAAAAAATAAATACTGATTTAATACTTTAATTTACATAATATTTATAATAAACATGGGAACAGTTAAGTGGCAGTGTTGTCAAGTTTTATTACTCGTTTAAAACTATATATTGCTCTTTAGAGCAGCGGCTTCCAAACTTTTACGACCATACCACTCTTGAGAAATAGTTTGTTTCGTGGAACCTTATTTTTTTTTAAATAATTTAAAATAATACATTTTAATAATATAAATAATCCTAATATAATATAAAATAATTTTCTTCATAGTCACATAAATTTGGTAGAATCCTTAGGTTCCTTGTAACACACTTTGGAATCGCTGCTCTAGAGTTCAAGACCACGAGGTAATGTGGGATATTTGAAAACAAATCTTTGTTAACAATTTTCAAAGACAAAATAAGTATAATACATTTCAGTATATAAAACAATGTGATGGGTTATTTATAAGTTGATAAATTATTTTAAATACCTAACAAACTACTATTTAAGTAATTTCAATACATTAATATACCTTACTGTTATCAAACTTTAAATAAATATAATTTAAATATATAATTAAAGTTAGTTCTCTTATAAGAATTAAAATATAATTTTTAATAAATTGGCTTTAGATTTTATCGGTTTTATTAATCTAATAATATACTAGGTTTGTTCGTTTTAAAAACTTATGTTAACACTATAGTGTGGTGGAAGTGTTGGGTGTGGTGTGCCAATTCAAAACAAATGTTTAAATCGGAAATTAAATACATTAATGTCAGCATGTAGTGAGTGATAAGGAAAAATATTTATGATAACTGGCTTCACACCGAAAATCCAATACGACACCTGCACTTTAGTTGTTGTGGATAGTGTACACACTAAACCCACACTGTTTAAAAACAAACAATGTATACGCTGACACTTTTCCAAATGCTTCAGTGTACACTATTAATGAAAAAGTGTTCACTTTTTGTCAAAATGAACAAAGCTACTGACGTTAAACTATGTAATTCATGTAAATAATGAACAATTGTTTTTTTTATTTTTTAAGGGTATGACACGTTACCAATAGACTCTATGCAAGGTTTAGAAATATGTTCTCAACAAGAATCCAACTGTAGTCCAATGGACGTAGTAACGGCTAATGATATTGATTTTGGTCGTCTAGGAGATTTACCTGAACCTCCTCAAGACAACAATCAAGTAGCTGCTTGGTATGATACTGACTTATAAATTTGATTGAAATGATAAGTTAACCTAATAAGTATTAAATATGAAATAGATTAAATTTTTTATATTGTAAATAAATTGAAAACCACTTCAATTATTTGGACATGAACTTAATTCATTTATAACCTTGGGTTGTAAAGTGGTCCAAATAAAACATAAATCAGTTTTTTGGCGGAAATAAGCCAAGAGGTTACGAATAATAACTAGTGATGTTGATATAGTTTAAAAATAAATATATGAAGACCATTCAAATAAAATAAACTATGAATCAGCTAACAGCATCATTATAATTTATAAACCTCTAGCACTATTTTGAATTATTAACATATTGTCATTTATTGTATGTAATGTATGTACTATCCTTACATTTATAATAGTGTATATTAGCTTTCTTTGAATTAGCATAATTTATTATTATTTTCCCAAACCTGAAACCCCAAGTTAAAAAAATTCTCAATGTTTCTTGTAGTATTTGAAAGTTATTGATCTCTGTTATTCTTCATGTTTTTGTTTACAGTGATTTATTTTTTATGAAATAATTAGATATGTATACCAAATAAATTTGTTATTAAAACTAATCACATATTTATTGAATTTATTATTTTATTTTTTACAACATATTAATTTCATTGTCGTTCATTTTTTGTGTTTACATATAACTAGATAAATCATCTAAATATTTTCATTTTATATTATATTTAATATTATTTATTATACTTATTATGTACGAACATTATATATTTTGAATTTTATTTAATACAATTTTTTTTTCTTATCAAAATACCTATTTAAATAAATTTGATATTATACTTTATATTCATTAAATCGTATTTTCTTTCAAATGTGAAATACCAATATTTTGGTAATGTTTATTGCTTAAGCTGGGTATAGTCATTAAACTTTCTATAAAAATATTTTTAAAATATTTGTTTAAAGGGACTACAATTAAATAATATTATTTATATATTTAAGAATTAATAGAAAAAAAAATTTAGTAATTTTAGTCAGTAACATGAAAAATGCCCGTGGTTAATTGGATTTGATGATTAATTCATTAATTGGTTGCTTTGTGTCCCCGACCATAAATGTTGATTCAATGAATATTAAAATATTAGGGTTTGCTAATGATCTAAACATTCTAGACACTGACATAGAGAGCATGAAAATAAGTATAGAAAGCTTAATTAAAACTGCTAAGACATTGAATATAAATGAGAAAAAAAGAGTTATGGACATTTTAGAAAGTGAAATCTTTAAAAAAGAAGACACGTTTAAAAACCTTAGAATGATTTTAGACCAAAGAGGAGATCAATCAAAACATAGTAATTAATAGTAAAATATAGAAAACAGAAATAAACATACTATATCCTGCTAAAATATTTCAAAATTAAAGTTATTTTAGAATTAAACAAAAATAAAATTTTGCACACTTGTAAAACCAATGTTAACATATGACTTTAAAATATGATCACTAACAAAGAAAAAAGAACAAAGATTGATAATGTTCGATTACAAGATAATGAGAAAAATATGTGGCTTATCTATTATTAATATGGTAAGAGACAAATGGAGAATAAGATATAAGTGTATAACAAAACTGAGAGAAGAAAATGAGTTACCATTAGGCATACAATGCAAAGAGAAAATACAAAAAATAAAGGTAACAATTTCTTGGAATCTAAAGCCTAGGGGCAGACCTAAGAATTGTTTGAAAGACAAAATATCAATATGCAACAACTAAGTACAACAAACTAGGAATAGTATATTCAAGATAAGGAATTGTGGATGGATTCTGTTGGAGCTGCAATGTCTCTTAAAGAACTATTAAGAGGACGTTTTACCTTCATGTGTTGTTTATATTTTATTAACATACTTGATAGTATGATACATCAACAAATTTGTGTTCAGCAGAACACATTTTATTATTTTTATGAACATTTTAAAGTTGTAATATTTTACATAGCTGTAACTCACTTTAAAGTGATATCAAAAAATCCTATGAGATGCCATAGATAAGTTTCTTACTTCTAAGTTTGATAATAGGTAAATTGACTCCAATATTAAAGCTAACAATAATAAAATGTGTTCTGATGAAACACAAATTTGTTATAATGTAGCTTAAGTAAGACAAAAACAACATAATATATGCAGCCATGTAGGTATAACGTCCTCTTAAGTGAAAGAAGAAGAAGAAGAAAAAGATAACTATTTATTGGAATAGATGTATTAATTTTTAAAATATAATTTTGTATGATTATTTAAGTAGCTACTTAATATTTTAAGGGAGGATTTACTAGAATTAATTAATTTTTTATCAAATATTTAATTCTTTAACTTAATTATTACCAAAAAATTTGTATACTTATTGATTAGTTATTAATTTTATTATAATATGCTGGTGGTGGGTGACATACTCACATACAAGAAGGGAAGGCTCCGGGTTTTAGCCCTACTCCACTTGCAACATAATACTTTGTTAATAAAAAAATCTTAAATTTAAATTGTTCTTACCAGTCTAGGAAATAAATAATTATTAATATGTACTTATTAGCTTAATACAAATTCTTATTTAAAAATACGTTGGTAAAAAAAAAAATGTAATTAAAATGTCTTTTATGGACTTGGTTTGCCAACTCTTAGAAAACAAGTAACATATTTTGTTGGACTGTAAGTAATAAGGCTCACTAATAAATATAGCTAGTCACAGCACTTCACGCACTCGAAAAAAGGAAAATATAGTTTGGAACAGAACGCGCCAGCTGACATAGATAAAACATTAATTAGCGAGCCACTATTCTCCAGAAAATTAATCTCGATATTTTCACATTGGCTAGGTTAGTTATAGGAAAATGCTATTGTTGTTGGCCTTTTCTTGATCTGTCGTGATGTATAGTAAGTATATAATTTACATAATACCTATCGATCATTTATTGATAGGTACAACTAAATTAACTTAAGTACCTAATTAAGAATTTATTTGAATTAGATGCCAAGATTAATATGAAAAGGCATTGAGTATGAACACTATGAACTGACTATTCCTGATTATAAATAATATGTAAACACGTAACACGTAAATACTAAATATTTATAATTTATAATTATACCTAATAGTGTTTGGCGTTTGCGCTTCAGTTGGTTTACGGTACCTATGAGAGTGGTTAATATCAAGTCACTACTTAATATCCTATTACCTATATATCTACTGTTTACACTTTACGGTAACTCTAACCAACCTGGATAAAAACCTAATAGATGTTTCATATTTCTTTATTATAAATTTTATTAACTTTTTATAGTAATTAACATTTAACACTATTGACATGTATTTTGGATGTGATCCAAATTATTATTATTGATAATAAACCGCATTAAGGCGGCTATATCATGTTTTATCCACAAACCACAAAGGTGGCACGCAGATGTAGGTAGTGAGTTCGTGACCAAAGTTATTTGGATATTCTATATCTGCGGTTTGTTTACATAAAACTGTACCACTTATAAGTAGTACCTACTATAACGGATCGCTGAAGTTCAAATTAAAATCGAAGAATGTAAAATGTAATATATATTTTTTAATAAATCTTTAAGCACTATTTTTATGATATAATGGCCAATACACTATAATAGATATGGCGCAACGGTTGGCGGACTGCGTCAACATTTTTATTTTATGTAATAGTAATTTTTGAATTTATAGTAAGGTTTTTTTCTAAAAATGTGTATTTTAACTTTAAATATAAAATATATCTATTGAAGGTCGGATTAAAAACCTATTGGACCAAGGTACTGTAGTTTCAAATTGGTCCCCTTTAACAAAATATTTTAGACACTATAAAAAGCCTTTCGCAAAAGTATAAATTTATTCATTCATTATTTTTTTAATAATATTTTAATTTTAGATTAAATAATTCACGACTCCTGAATATAATAAAATAAAACGGCTAATTATTAAAAACTGAGTGTATAATTATAAATTATTTAAAATACAAAATTACAAATCATTCTCTGAATATAAAATCATTTATACATCCAACTATATCCAAGCTTTCCTGTATTTGACTATAATTCTATGCTTATTTTTCAATTCTAGTTAATTTTGAGATCGCTCTTTAGATCGAACAATTAGCAAAAAAAAAAATATATTTTTATTTTTATAAATATACTAGGGAATACTTCTTAACTTTTTTAAACGACTCATTTTTAAATCATTCAAGTAGTTAATAAAGTATTTTTTTTTTTTTTTAATTAAAAGATGGGTAATAAAGTCTGCAATATTCTCTTAATTGTAAATGTTCATTTTAAAAAGTAAAATCTACATAATTTTTATACTTTAAAATAAAGTTTGAGTCTTGAGACATTCAAATCAATTTGTTTATTTTATTGTTTTATTCAGTTTGAAATAAAATTAAAATAAAATCAGTAAATCTCAGAAAAATTATATCAGCCTAAAATTAAATGATCAATGATCCCCTATCAAGTACTTCATTGATTAAATTGGGTTTTCTCAGTTTGTTGCCTTGGCTAGAACTCTTCTTTGTACCTATTAGTTGTTACCTACATTACGGAGGTGAAATAAAAATATTTTGATAAAGCTTACAATTAATTCTATATTTTTTCCTATGACCATAAGCAATATAATTTAATTAGTTGTATCTACGAAAATAAAATAAATTAATTTTTTAACTGAATAAGATCTTAAAATTTAAGAACTGAACATAAAATTAATTACAATATTAATATAATATAATGTTCGGTAATAAAATTAATTTTATATATTCTAAATAAATATCGAATATTACCTATTTTGACTTACGGGTTTTTATAAAATAAATTTTTTGTTTATTATTATGGTTATTTTTTTAATTTTCAATAATATCAGATATTGAAATATCTATAGGTACTTATAAATTGTCTAATGGATTTAATTACAAATATTCAGGATTATAATTTATGGTTTCAGGTTGGTCTTTAACCATTGTAGAGATTATTCAAGTATTTTGATAGGTACATAAAAATAAAATTAAGTAAAAGTAATATCTTCAAAAAGTTAAAATGTTTTTAGATTTTGAGTGTAGACATTTAAATGGATCATTTATATATGCTTATGAGATATGTGCTCTCAAAACAACAATTTTATATTTTTTTTTAATTCGGAAAAAATATTTTTAATTGTATGGTCTTAATAATAACGGTGAATTATCAGTGTTTAATTTTGGGAGAGACAAGAGTACAAAACGATTAACAACAACTATACAATATCCTGTAACTAAAATTAATTACTGTATTACAATGGAAAAAACTCAGTCTAAAACGTGGGGAAACTGCGGCGATTGGGGAGGGGAAATGTCTCCTTTGTAGCACTTTGTACTTCCACTGAATCCGCCACTGCTTAATAATCTTTTATTGTGAGAATCGAAAGTTAATGATAATTAAATTCCCATCATTCTATAGTACTAAAATTTGTTTGTACATTTTCTGAATTAAGTTTATATTGATTTTAAAAAGTACCAAGATATTTATATTAGTCAAAATAAAACAATACATAATATTATGATGTTAAGTTTAAAATACTTGTAATAACAAGCTACTTAAAACAGTATAATATACAGAAATTAAACTAGATATAAACTAGGTATCCATCGTTGTGCTGTACAGTAGGTAAAAAGGTCACTGTGATGTGTGGTGGACGTCGGACATGTAACATATCGTCGATGTAAATATTACTAAGTGTATTTTATGAGTTATCGTTCAATAACAAATTGGATTAATTTTTTTAGAAAACGTTGCACATGAAAATGCCATTGTGTGTATAAAATATAATTATATACGTAACAGTTTGATAGTTTGAAGACTTGAAGTCTCCACGAATAATTATTTTAAATATAATTAAAATTAATGAACATTTTTTCATAATTTCAATTTTTCGTCCGAATTTGAACTTAGAATGTCTATAAAATAAAATTATGTTTAGATAGATGAGGATCCAAAAATTGTTTACAAGGAGTGCTCAAAAAAAAAGTTACACCTTTCTACTTTCTATTTAATTTATCAGAACCATCTATTTTTTCAAATATCAGTATTTATTTTAAATATTAATTTAAAAATAACATTAATTTCTTATAAATATAAATAAAATAATAATATAAAAATTAATAATAATAAAAAAAAAATATAGATAAATAATACAATTTATTATATAACTTAATTTTGTTGGTGCTCAAACACCCATAACTTCCCCCTAAATCCGCGCCTGTGTTTGATTTGTAATATCTAAGTTACTAAGTATAATTAAGTTATATTTAGTATAACCTATTTATGAGAAACTTTTAGTTAAAATTACACACTTTATACATTTTCAACTGCAAAACAGTTAACACATTTTAGTGATTTTGATGAAATTTGTCAACATTCGAACTTCAAATGTTTATAAAAATGAATTGTTATTATATATTTTTATTATTTTTATATACATACTTATAAGTTATAAAAAAAACTTATATGAAATCTTGTCTTTAATTTAAGAATTATAATATTTTTTAATATTATCACGTATAAAAAAATGATCATATAAATATTTGGTGAAAGTTTCAAGTATCTGCGGTTATTTGTTTTTTTAGTTTCAACAAAATAATAAAAATTATTTTGGGAGAAAAATAGTTATTAATTTGAATCTCAAACTTTCATAAAAAAATAATGAATGTATTTTCTGGTAAACTTTTTTTTATAGGTAAAAATAATATTTAAACGATATATTGGATATAAAAAGTGTAATGAAATATTTATGAATTTTTTATTACAAGATAATTTAAAAATCGTCAATACCCATTTTACGAATTTTGTTAAAATTTTAAATTTAAGCACTTACAAAGAATATAAATAGAAGATTTTATAAATGTTTTATTAAAAGGTTTTTGTAGTTTGTAAACCACAATTTTTGAAAAAAAAAAACTTCAAATGCAATAAAGAAAATTGTGCCTATGTCTATGTGTTTCTATTTATTTCTTACAGATATAAGAACTGTTGACCCATCGTATATATTTGTATTAACATTTTTATAGAAAAAAAAAACTAAGAAATTCGAAACTTCTCATAAATAGTTAAAAAAGTGTTAAAATATTTTTAAAATTATACCAAAAATAGAAAATTAGAAAATTATAATTTAATCATTTGGTAAAAATTTTAAGTATTTACAGTTATTCATTTTTTAATTTTAATAAATTATGTTCTTGCCAAATAAAACAATAAAACCCGTACTATTTATTACTAAATAGTAAATACTATTAATAATATTAAAAAGGTAAGGAAAATACATTTGTATAATCATTTAAAAGTAAATATAATTAATATAGGCATATTTAATCATAATGATAAAGAAAATATAATTAAATTCTATTAGAAACTTTATTTATCTAGAATATTAAGTATTTCGATTTATCTATTTTTAAGTAGATAATAAGAATTGGATACGCGAATTTCAAGATAAGTAATAAATAGATCAATTTTATTCCGAAGATACAACATTTTCAAATAGCCATTTTTTTTATATTCATTTTATTTAAACTTTTCAGGCTTTCCGATACAGCGAGATACATTTATGGTATAAAAAATACTGCGCGAATATACAGTTTATACCTATACGTATTACGTATATAAGCACCTATCATGTCTTTTATAAATTTGAATAAGATTTTAAAAAGTTTTCTACATGAAATATAGTAATATATTATATATCTGTATTATAGTTGTAATGCGTTTATAATTAAAAATACATTATTATTTTACAATTTTGTGAAATCATAACAAAGTATAAATTCATTTATATTTGAAGTCGGGCTATTTAACTAATGGATTTCTAAAATAAAACGTATCCTTGTACCGCCGAACTGTAGAAAAAACTGGAACGGGGGAAATGTCGTCGGAGAAAGTGATCTCCCCGTCCACTTCGCTAACAAACGGATACGGCTAAGACTCTAAGACTATCGGTACTTTTAGTACATGTGCAAACAGTCTATTCACGAGGACGTCTTAAAGAATATAGAGTTTAATTCTATAGTAATGCGTGTTTACTGTTTAGTATAATATTTACGTTTTTATGAAAATTATTATTTCTGGTTATGAACACAAATTAATATATCGTTCTTTTTGTTATTGTTTATTGAACGTTTTCACTAGTGTATGAGTTTTATGAACGCGTGTAAATTAAATATTACTTCGATAAACCTACTATAGTATTATTAGTAGGTACATTTATGTTATAAATAATACAAATTAAATAGTTTGTCAAAAGATGTAAAGGATCGTCTTATTAAAATGACTGGAAAAAATCCCTGGGATACAAAGGTAAGCAATTTGAAATAATCCAATACACGCAGTATCTAGTACAATACCTATAAATAGATTTTACCTACTTATTAGGTATATGTACGTAAACATTAAAAATTAGTTCTTTTTATGAATCTATTTAAAAAATGTAATGATTTGTACTTAATTAATCATTTCAAAATATATAATACCATAATTAATAATTATATGTGGTAAAATAAATTTAGATAAATTATTTAATTTGATTATTGATATTGACTAAGTATAGGTATTACCTATCCCATTTTGATATTTTGTTTATAGTATGCCGATATGTACCTATATATGTTCCATTTTTATACAATTGTAAATTTGAGTATAAATATAGGTACCACCTATAAACTACTAATTAGTGTATAAAAAAAGTTCTTATAACAAAACTTAGTGTTTAGTAGTTTTATACACAACGTAATATGGACACAGTGATTCGTATGTAACACGTATTAATGCATTATACTGTAGAGACTAATATACTATAATATCACCTGTATTATACTAATATAATATACAGTATAGTACTTACTGGGATTTATGATTTACGGTATGTAGTTTTTAACATAATATAATATCTTACTTACATTATAATAAATTGCAGAAGAAAATTCTTTAGTATTAGGAGTTACCCATTTGCGCCAAAAAAAATTTATTTGTTTTGGGTACAGCCTATTTGCGTCAAATTTACCCGTGTAAACATTTTAAATTAACGACTTGGTTTATTCATATATTTAAAATACGTCGTGCCTGTAACGAATAATAAAGTTATTTTTCAAAATTGTAAAAACAAAGATTATGTTGAAACAATAAAATTTAATAAATATAAAAAGATTATTTTTGTAAGTCTATATATTTTAAAGCTTTGCATATTATTAACTATCTATTATTACATATATTCTATAGTTTATAAAAACAATTTATACCAATCTTGATTATTGTTTCAAAAAAATGTGTATTATTGGTTATTATTTTAAAAAATTCCTGCAATTCACTATGATTTAAAAAAAATTTGTATTAATTATTCTTTGAGAAAAAATAATATTACTTTATTATAATTATATCAGATACATTTGGCGCAAATTTGAAAATTAAAATTTCGAACTTACTTTTTACCACGACTATAGTAGTTACTTATATCTAGGTATATTTGTCTAGTTTATATAAACACTTATAAGGTGTTGTAAGCTAAAAACAAACAATTTAGTAATTTACAATAAAAATAGTTTAGAAAAGTCATTTTCTTTTTATTTGTATTTGTTTAACGACAGTTGAATTCTTATCTATTAATTAATGAATTATAATATACATTATTTTAATCTTAATTTGTTATTTATAGTATATTTTAAGGTATAATGCTTGAAAGTTGAAAATATTAAATAAACGCATAAGTTTCGTTTATTAGTAGATATTTAAGATATTCAGTATATCACGTGTGTCAATGGTATAGCCGGTAGGTATAGCTAACGATATTAATTAAAACGTGACTTTATTCAGATGTATGTCTGTGTTTAATGATTTCCCATTCATAAATACAGTTTTTATTGTTATAATTTTTCACGCTACATTATTATATTATATTTTATATTATTTGAGGAATTTCGGATTATTTTATCGAAAAGGATGTAGTGTTTTTGTAAAATAATAATAATTATGCAAGATAAGTGTATTATGTATATTATAAATTTGATTTAATTTGCAGTCAGTAGATACTCAGTACAGGAGATACATTCGTATTTTCATTTAATTGTACTTACCGTAATTAGGTACTCACGGAGTGATTTAATTTTAATAACTACAGCTAGATATTATGTCATATTTAATTCAGTTTTAAACTAAAATTGTTAAAAGTCAGCATTGAGTTCTTCGTATTTATTTTTCTTTTGTTTTACGTGTCTAATCGTCCAACTATTTCTATTAAATTATTAACATTACGTCTACTAACTAAATTCAAATAAATAACCGTGTCATTAAAAAAAAATATTTATTCCACTTGTTTTTCACAAATACGTGAAACAGTTTGCTACAATTCCTTCCAACTGTAATGCGTCAAGTCCACGAGGAAGCCGAACTGTTGATATATGTTTTAATAGTATGACGTATAATGATAATAAAAAAAAAATCGTGACTTTGAACCGCAACGGTCTTTAGCTGGTTAGAGCTGTTATATGGAAGGACGCGCGTATAGATTATATAAAATTTCACGCGTCAATTCAATCCATTTATACATATACATTTTTGTTATTCGTTTTGTTCGCGATCCACGTGAAAGCAAGAGAAACCACGATGCAGTGATTAATGTAGTTTTGTACATACATAACGATATCTGCTACCTACTATACTGTCCTGCGGGCTGCTGTAGAGTGCAAGTATCGTGTGACGTGTTTACGCGAACGAATAACTTTTAAGGGAAACAAAGTTGTAATTCATTCGGAAGGAATATGAATAATGCCTGAAATATGGTTATACCTATATGCATAATTGGTTTAAATTGTTTAGACTATACATAGGTATATATTGGTAGTAATAGTAATGTAGATAGATATTATAATATAATTTATAACCGCATCAAATTATGTGCAAAATGCATCTGTTTGTATGTATTTAAAATTCAAACTAGGTAAGTATGGTATCTAGCACGGTTGGCACAGTGGCACCTGCTTATAATTTATGCTCTTTGAATAAAATGTTATTGTTATTCGAAGTATACAAGTTATTACGTTTTATTCGGTTATTTTTGTACAATAAAAAAGGCGTGATAAATTATCAAGTGACGCATATTATATTAAGTTGATGTAAAATTATTAACTACAAGTATTTATATAAAAAAGATTTTGTGCATATATAAATTAATTTATTCGTGTACCAAAAAAATAAATAGATCTCCAACTATAAAGATATAATATGTTTTAAAATTTCGTATCGCTGCAGAGTCACTCGTGTTAATGCTGAACGCGCGGAAACAGTATTTTTATGTACAGCATTTGAATGTTCAAGTACAATATGCAGTTTAAAGTGTTTTGTATAAATTTTAAAAATTCAAAATTCTCACAGTAATTTATATATATATATATTATGTACGTTAACCTACAAGCTATTATATAATATACCTATATAATATTCTAGGCAAATATCGTAGACTAGAAGAAGTAATACGTTTAGAAAATAACGGGTCAGTAAAAAGTTTACTGATTCCATATGAATACTGAGGTCTTAAACTACTTAAATAATATATTAATATTTAATACCGTACCTGTGCCTGTATGTCAATGTCACGTTAAATTTTAACTTATAAATGTGTACTCTGCAATGTAAGATGTGTAAAATCGTTATACTAGTGAACAAACAATCTAAAACTATATATTTCAGATATTATTTTTCGTGCGTCTAATAATCGACACATATATAATTCATATCATATAACCGACATCTGCACTATGTAGTACTTATATAAATATATATATATATAATAGTAAATTTATAACTATGGGCTAATATAATAAAATAGGTACCAATTTCATATTATTTATATTACAATATAATATAATAGATACATCCTACATATTATATTAAACTTATAGTAATAATAATAAATTATCACGAGTTTAGGGCATGGATAAACCGATGAAAATTCACACTGCAAATCCATAGACCTCGCTGCTCTATCATAATATAGCACCGGCGTGTGTACATGTATATACGAGTATGTGCTTAATATATTGTGTATTATTGTTACAAATTGATCACATTATTATTACCTATACCGCGTAACTGGTAACCATTATTGAAATCATACGTATAACAATAGGTAGTAATATAATATATATGGGCTTAAATAATGTAAGTTATTTACGGTGCAGAAACAGGACGAACCTATGAATATATACAGGATGATTAACTAACCATGCTTACCCTATTTTTTCTTCAATATAGCTACCTATACTGAATCTGATTTTTGGAATTTTTAAAAATATTATACCTAGTACCTAAGGGCTATATTTTAAAGTATTGAGATTTTTTGCGTTTCTATTGAAGAGTGTTCTGAGGTGATAAAAACTTCTGTTTGTCAAATAAGAATCCCCTTTTACAGTAAATTATTAATTGGATTATTGTTTTAAAAATGTTGATATACCAAATGTTCTTTTTACACAAAGTTGAATAACAAAAATATTATTCGTTGACTTTGATAGGTCAAAATTTTCGAAAAAATTATACCCACTTAATAATTTACAATAAAAGGGAGTTATCTTATTTCGTAAACAGAAGTTTGTAACTCTACAGGAAATTTTATAAGTAGGTAGTATAATAAAAATGTCGAAAATCCGAAATTACGGTCTTCAAGTCTATTACCTATACTTTCAAATACCAAAAATCAGATTTTGAATAACTTGCATGCATCGTCGAAGAAGAAACACGGGGTGAGCATGCTTAGTGAATCACCCTGTATAAACGCATGTGCGTATTATTATTATTATTATTATTAATACAATATATTATCCATACCTAGATACAGCAGTACTATTATACCTATGTATATACCGACGATCGTCCGTTATTCCCGACGCCGCCGTCCGATTTATTAGATACACGAGACGAGACTCATTAAGCAGTATTATTTTATTTTATTGCTATTTTTTTTCCTTTTTATGTCGTCGAGTCGGAGTGGCCGACTATAGGCATTATTATACGACGTCTCTGAAACTGAGTGAAACACAAACACTATATTATTGCCCGTACAGGTAAAACACGCAACTAGGTCAACGATATAATCATAATTCCGGCTTTGTAAACGTAAAACGCGCGCGCATTACGGGCCGTTGCGTCAGAGCGATGTGCGTACCTACTATACAGTTGTATTCTTGTATTCCAACACCGTAGATAGTATGATATTATATACATTTGTGTACATAATGTATATAGGCATATTACTCATAATAATACTAGAATATTGTTATAAAAATATTAATACACTTTGGTTCAATGTTCATTAGATTTTTAAAAATTTAACGACGATCAAGACGGAATTTCTGATGCATTATGACGTATTGATGGATGTATCATGTTAATTTTTATTGGCCAGTTTCTGGTTGTTCTCGACTGCAGCAACGGTTTATACTTTATACTTTCTATGTACAATTACAGTATATTGTATTTATACATAATAATATATACTATCGAAATATTTTAGTTTTTGAATTTTTTAAGATGTATAATGTTGTAAAGGAAGATTCTTAAAACGTAAAATACTAACTATTTTGAGGTGAATATTGCAAGTAATGGAGTTTCTACGACGGAGTCATAAAATATAAAGTGAGAGCTTGTTTTGTAAATTACCTTTTATAAATGCAACTGCAGTGCAAGTATACATTTATTATATTATCCACTTGTATTTTTTACATATACACGTCACACGTGGTTGAGAGATAAAAATTACTAAAAAGGTAAAATTAATTAAAAATTTAAATATATAATAAGTATATGCAGAGGAATTTTGTTATTTCATATAGACGACACAAAAAATGTTTCAAGAGTAGAAACGGTTTATACATATTTTGAAAAAATCTGATAATCAAAAATAATGATATTAATATACCCGGATAGTATAAACACTATAAACTCATATTTAACATTTTTTATTCAAATATGTATAGGTACATTTACAATACAATATTAAGTCTTAAATATTCAAAATTAACTTGTTGGCTCTAACTAACTTGTTACTTTGTTAGTCTATTTAATTTATAGAAATTAACGTAGTTTTTTTCTACGCGTCATCATTATAAACTAATTTGATTTAAAATAAATAAAGCATTTGTTTACTTATATACTAATGTCTAATATTGACCTTGTTTAAATCTACAATAATTATTTTATATTCTTTTATCCGTGATAAAAAAAAATATTTAAAATATATATCATATTTTTTGTATTATGTTTACATTTATAGAATTAATTCGTGTTTTTTTCGTTCGAGGACATCTCCCTAAAAACTCGGACATTTTTTGATAAACGGTATATTAATAACATATGTTTTGATTCCTTAATAATTAATATGTAACTTATTATAAACAAGAAACTGAACTCGTGTTCCTTGAAAATGGATAACTGAGTGTCAAGATGTGAATAAAGAATATACCGTTGTAAGTTCCTTCTGATTAGTTTTTACAATGACATTAATTTTTATTCCATGAAAAGCCGGGTCAGGCATTATCTTATGTTATATTAGTAGGTATAGGTTAAATTAATAGATTATATTACTTATTTTATAATATATGATTATTGATTAGGTTAGGAAATGTATTGTGTAGTATTGAAATTATACCTTAAGTTTATAAATGTAAGAGCAATCATAATATTCAATAGACATTTCAGTCTTTTGATATTTTATTTATTGTCTTAAATATACCAAAAATGTATTACATTATACTGTATATTACATTGTATATATTTAATAAATTAATCAAACAGTTCATTAGATTTTTAGGAAAATGTATGCCTATTAGTATTTTTACTGCTTTTGCTTTTCACTAACCTTATGATCAATTACACTACAACGATACAAATATAAATTTTTTTTGGCTGGTCATATATTTGTAACATTTTTTTCGAATAAAATTTATATATTTATTACTTGATAACCACTAGAATCTATCAGGTGAAATATTTTTATTGTATACTAGCACCATCTTACTGTATTTAAAAATTAATTTTTTACATGTAAGTATTACATTTTAGTTCTAGTTGTAACAAAAACATAACTGTCTTCACTTTTTTTTCGTGTATGACAATATATATATGAAACATAAACTAGGTATATAGCTATTAATTCATAAGAATGTGTGCATATATAATAATAATAATTGTAAAATGTTAGTTATGTATTTTCTAAATGTAGTATATTTTAGAAATTTAAAACAAAAATTCCTTCACATAATACACAAAGAATACATATTGCATACAAGAAAATTTTTCACATTATAAGGATGGTAGTTAATAAAATATAGATACTTTCTTCATTTGTATATGAATGGGAATCAAATTATTTTTAAAATGTTACACTTTCAAATTAAATTTAGTTAGTAGGTACCTATATTATAAATTATAATTATTATGTATATTATATAGCGCGTTTTCCATGGGAACTTATATTGTAGTTTCCGAGTAAAAGTTTTCAATTTCATTATACCATGACACTTCCTTCTCAGGTAATCTTATATTAAACGGGACTCCCACGAAAATTTAGTCTTGTTACTGCTATAAGATTTCGACAATGGAATATTAATTTTGTTAAAAAAATTTCACTTAAAAGCGAAAAAAAATCGCACGAGACAATTGGGCTAACCACCGCTGTATATATATATATATATGTACGGGTAGTTATAGGCACGTAAGATGAATGAATTAGTTTACGTTGAATTAGTTGGGTTTGCAAATTAAAAATTTAAATAAACACTTTCGAGTAGGTAATTATTAAAATTAACCGCGGAGATAGTTGTAGCCATTCCCTATAGATGTTTATCGAAGTATTATAATATACAACTATAATAATTTGATATTCTGTTTTCTTTCTGTATTGATTGGTGTGTCGTTTGTCCAGTGTAGCAGTGTCATTAGCTCTCCATCGAAGTGCGTTATTATTTGTATAGTATTTGTACTATAATAATTTAACATCAGCTACCTACTTCCCCCACTGAAAATTGTAATGAACGCAACGCATCTAAATAGTGTTGTTTCCTCTCTCGTTTATTAATAAGAACCGGCGATAAAACGATATTTGTTAATCTCACGGATAGATAAACATGTAAACCGTGCAAAATAATATTAAAAATAATTCACTAATATAATATAGCTGAATACTGATGATATAGATTGAGTATATTATCACCGGTAATTGGATAGTCTTATTATAGATTCGATTTCTGCAGAGAGCTCTTTGAATAAATTAAGACGTAAAATAGATTTAGTTAGCTATACATGTTACTACTAAGTATTTGGCAAACATTTTTTTCTACTTTTTTAGAATCATTAAAGAAAAATATATAAAAATTATACGAGTATAATACGTGTTATAATAATGTATTAAATTAAAATAAATTAAAAAGCTATATTAGTATAGGCACCTATTAAAAACGTATACCTATTTTATTAATTTGCATCTTATATATATTTGTTAAGTAATGAAAATATTTTATAAAGTTTTTAGGTAATATCAAACTATTTGCGGATGCATATTCATAGTTTTTAGAAACGTATATAATTGTTTCCATTAATTTTTATAATTGTTCTAAGGTACCTACTTAACTTCGTATAATTAATTAAATTGTATACAGGATTGTTGCAATTTATACATTTTATACATTTTATACTATGTAAGTACCTAAATTTAAATTTAGCGCAATTATTAGGTATGTTCTAATTTCTATAGAAATATATATAGTGTTTGGCCGTTGGTTTAGTATAACATATTATATTAACCTATATTTTTTTTTTACATAGTTTCAATTCAGACTACTCATGATGTCGTATGTCACTAAATTTAATAGTATGCATCATGCATCTATATATATATATATATTTTGACAGCTTATTTAATTATTTTTATTTATGATTATATAAGTATAGTGACTTGATAGAGTCATTATATATATAAGTAATGTGGAAATTATTAACGGTTTAAAATTTGTTAATAAACTATAATATCGAGAAATTAATTATCTCGTATTATAATATATTTTTTAAAATAAAGTATCATTATTATGCTATAGGATGACTAAAAGATGTATTTTTTTTTAATTTTAACCAAATTAATTATTTTCGAAATTAATAAGTAAAAATTAAATTATTAAACTAATTAAGCGAAAACAAATTGAATTTTAACTAATTGATTCTCATATTAATTTATTAGTTATTATTTTATTATGTTTTAGTATATCAGTAGCTATTACACCTGCATACTGAAATTAAATAGTTCATTGTTTGTATACCATGTTAATATGACGTAGTACTGTGGCACAACCAGAATTTTTTTAAGGGGGAGGTCCAAAAATATAATTATTTTAAAGTAGGTAGCAAACAAATTTAATTATTATTTTATTGTTTGATTAATGTAAATATTGTAATTATATTATAAAATTGAATGATAATTAAATGTAAAAAATAAAGGTAAGTACAATAATTGTACTGCTGTAATAACAATAAAATTACTTTTCTAGGAGGAGGGGGGCTCACCTGGTTGCGCCACTGAAGTAGTACTGATTTGATATAATGAAGTATTTATAGGTACGCTTGAAGAAATAAAAATTTTATTGTTTAAAAATGTAATAATTTCCTTTAAAAATAATCGATTTTATAAGAAACATACTTCATCTATGCTTTATCGTAAAGTCGGTTCGTATGTAATGTATAGCTTTAGATATTATATATTATCAAATGTAGGTACTATAATCTAAATAGGATATATAATATCTTTTTAAATATAGTTATATTAGTATTATTTTACTCGATTTCCGTGCGTTCTCTGACCTACTTATAAATTATTATAAATTTGTATTTGTACGTACCTATATCGTGTATAGGCGTAGTATAGCTAAACGTTTATAGCAACAGCAATAATAACAATTGTCAGAACATCGTGGGCTCATCAAACGACTAATGTGTCGGCATTGACCGTGATTTAAAATCATCCTGTATAATATATACATAAACATGATATTCAGTTCAACGATTTCGACCTTCCATTGTGCTATCGTTGTGTATCTCGTACCAGTATTTCAACGCACCGCGGAGCAATAAAATAGGTACTCTTGCATAACTTTCGTAATACCATAACATAGCGTAGTTAAATTATTGTATTCTACAACCAAGTAACTGAAACCATCAATAATATTGTTAGCGTTTAAATGGGGTTTTGTGATTTGGTATTTAACCTATGAAGTATAGGTTTATTTTAGACTCTGAGCTATGAATCTTTTGATTTTACAACGGTGTGTTTTTTTTTGTGGACGAGTAAACGATAAGTTGTTTATAAAATGTTTAATAATATTTAAAAATAAGGGTATTTTTGATTTAGTTTGTGTCTACCTTAGAGAGGACAAACTTAAATTTCACAGTTCTTATTTTTATAATCAGAAAAACCAAACAAACAATTAAGGAAAATCGAGAATTTTGTAGTTAAAAGTACTAAAAAACTTTTCTTTTTGTATCTAAGTCTTAAAAATTTAATACAAGATTCTTCATAAGTAGTTCATACTATAATCATAAAAACTAAAAAAAATTATAAAGACAATTATTTTCTATAGATATTTTAAGTTCCAATTTCGACGAAATTACTTATTTATTAAAGAATCGTCAAACAAAAATCGTTTTTCGTATACAGTGATATACGAATTAAAATTGAACACACTTACAAATTTACAATAGTGATCCACTCGACACCTATAATGTACAGCAGAGCGGTACCCATTTAACTATCTTTTTAATATTCTATCCCTGCAAGCTTTCGCCCGACTAGATCTATTCTCTGTGTTATGTATCTGCTGGACATCTCAAGAAATTTGAGTAATATCAACTTCGTGGTTACATATAGTATTGTATTGCCGGATCCACTGAGTTTATTTTAACTCATTGTCAACCTCAAATTGCTTACCAAAATATGTATTATGAGTTGTAGAAACAGAATCTTCTCTTTCAAATGATACGCCTACACCTAGTTATTTAGACTTAGAGTCAATGCACTTGTATAATTGGCTGTTTGAACAACACTATGTGTTATACTTTTTGCCCTACATAGTTGATCAATTTTTTATTTAGTAAAATAGTATTTTAAATGTTGTTTTGGTTTACATCCCAATAGGCCAAATAACTAAGTATAACTGCATAAATATATGTGTACTTTTTAAGTTTTTTTTTTATGAGTTTTATGATTTATTTTTAGGTATCAGTTGTTAGTGGGGCAACGAGCTCTTATGCATCAACGACTGACAGCGAACTCAAATTCACTAGAAAATTCAGCCAAAGATATCGATGGAGGTGTTGCATTATCGAAACGATTTTAGTGTTTATGTTGATATTTTCGCTATCTTTGTATGCGGGATGTAAGTAATCAATTTTAATCGTAATGTATTATAATTTATTTTATTTCACTATAAATTATAAAGTACCTACCTATTAAATTCCAAATATAAAATTTGTAATTAACAGTTTATTGTAATATTTTATGATAGCTATTACTAGTAGATAGATTATATTGATTTATTTAATAATTTTTAGTTAAATATATTTTAAAGCTATAATTGTCATGATTTTTTCAAAATTTAATTAAACCTACTGTAATACTTACAGTAAAAATGTAAAATAAATTACTTTAATAGGTATATCAAAAAATATATCATGAAATATAGATACTTATAATTATATAGGATAGATTGTCTCCACTTAGAAACGTTATACAATGATATATCATTCGATTCAAATATGATATATAACACATCCATAACAGTGACCCACTCGATACCACAACTACTAATAGTCTACTATAGCAGAGCGGTACCCACTTGCCCACCTTATTTTTTATTGTTATTGATTTTACGATGACAATTATTCGATCAAGTATTTTGATTCAATTTTTATGATTATACATTTTCCTCATTGTATTAAAATAGTAGTTGAATATTACGTTATCATCAAGCAACCGGGTCATCTATATTATGATCAATAAATCATGGTTTAAAATAGTATTGGTTTCATCACAATATCACACGATGATTGGTTTCTTTAAGTAATACACGATGTTTCATATAGGTACTATATTCTTATATAAAGGTAATTCGCTATGTATTTATCAATTGATCATATTGATATTGTCCTTTACTATAGCTGAATCTATGTGCAAAAATCATCATTCATTATTCGACACCTATATATTAAGTTGTTTACAAATGTTAACCCACACTCTGATTTTATAGTTATTGTTTTGAAATGAGTAGGTTTTTAAGTTGCATCTGTCATTGATTTTATAATATGGGTAAGTAAGTAAATTATACAACCAATGGTTGTTTTATTTAAATTAAAACCTACAATGCCAATTAAATAAAAGTGCATTCAAAGTATAGATACGTAAGTGTATAGGTAACCGAATATAGATACTACCTAAACGTAAATACTTAATAATTATAGTTGGTACCATATACGTGTTATAGTTATTTCCTATATATAGTACCTATACGTATATGTTATTATTTAACTTCAAGAAATATAGGTATCTGCGTTTAAATTGTATACAATATCTAATCTAGATCCACGATTTGAATAATAAAAATATATTTTTCGAAACATAATTGTAGTATAAGTCAAATTGAATTTAATATAATAATATACTCTATGTAACATTATGATTTTTCAATTAAAATCATGTATTTGAGTAAACTCGTGTTTCGATATAGTTACCTAATAGTATTTTTCAATTTATATCAACCGTGTATTTGAAAAGTTTTATTAACAAATTATGTAACTGTAATACATATTATATGAATCACAGAAAAGAAGTTAGGTAGAGTTCATTCATTGAGTGTGTCTTATTTAAGTGAAATTATTCGCCATGTAAATATATCTGTTATTGTATAGTTTAAAATAATAACTAAAAAAAGACGTTTTACAATAATTTATACATAATTTGCAAATTATATTACATTTTGTAATACTAATATTCGAAAATAAAATACACGTTGATAATATTAATAAATATACAAATATTATAATATTATACAAATTAAAATATAGATACCTACATAAAATTTGATATAAGACATGTGCCCACATGGATAACATATCGTTTAATATTTAATAAGTGTGGTAACAGTATTTTTGTTTACAAAGCATAAGGCAATTAATGAGGTATTTTGTTTAATCGACGATTCTCCCATGAAGTTATCGGTTTGTAATTAATCGATTAAACGTTCATTTAAATAGTTATAGCTCTGTTGAATGATTAAAAAATGATCATTTGTTGATGAACAGTTTTTACTAGATACAAATTACAGAATCTTTAGCAGGTATTTTGCTAACGGGTTTTCTATAAGTTTTTTTTTATCATTGGAATGAAATAACGTTTTTTGACACCGTGTTAAAATACATTTTATGGGATTGTAGGTAAGAACACAGATAAGTGATTTCATGGGAGGTTTTGTCTTATTTCATTTGGATTATAATGTTTATTCGGTTCAATAACCATTAGAATTACAGTTTATATATATTATGAATATAGTTATATAATAAAAACCATTGATTTGTCTGAATACACATTATTCCACAAGTTACTTAAATCGTCTAAATCTTTTTATTACCAACTACTAAAATTAGCCTACCTACTATAGTACTATTAAGTTCTTGTTAGGGAACCTGATTCGGTTCATATTGACTATATAATTACTTGTTTATGTTACGTTTTCTAAAGTTTAGATATTTTTTTTTACAAATAGAGTAGGTATTTATGTTAATTAATTATTGATTTGTTACAAAAGCAATGCAATGAGCAATAAATAATAACTAATACTAGTAGGTAATATTTGAAATTAAGTGTAGATATAGCACACAGTTATTATTTCTAATTAAATACCACAGTGGTATTACCACTTGATCAGATTCTTGGAATGTCAGATATTGAGACCAAAAGTCTATCGTACCTATTTTATATTTGATCAAGTACCTATATCAGTTTTATAGAACTTCGTCATAAAAATATTGGGTTGATTATTTATTCATTAGTCATTACCTACTTATCTCATTAAATGAATCAAATTTCCGAATGTTTTTTTTTTTTTTTTAATAAATTAATACTTATTCAATAAAGTTTTAACAAGGTAATATCAATATACTATAGACTCAAGAATAGTGTAAACACTCAGTTGTTAAAGGGGGAAGTTGCTGTATTAAAGTCTATACCTATAGTATCTGCTAATTGCTATACCTTTGTACAACTATTGAAGGTTGTATAAGATAAATACTTGTAACTTGATTAAATACTAATCAATTATTTATTGATTTAAATTATTTTTAAGTGATATATAAATATTTTTATTTTGTTATTTTTTGGAAAACAGACTAACTGTAAGTTTTATTTTACAATAAGTATGTTTGATATTTAAATTGATAACACGAGTGACTTGATTAAAAGGAGTGACTCAATATAGATATAGAAACATGTTTTACTTGATTTCAGATATATAGTGAAAACAATTTACCTATTATATAGATTTTTATATATCATGTATATGTTAATCGATAATTGATAACTTATTTTATGCCAATGAAAGCACAGTGATGATTGACTTTATTTTTCAGCCTGGCACTGCTTTTTAAATTTAAATAGTTGTAGATTAAATTCTAGTTATATTAAATAGATATAATAATAATTCCTAAATGTTAACGTTTTTCAAAAACTTTTATTCAGATTGTTTATTAAGTATATGAAATTTTTCAAATGTTTCTGTTATAGAGGAAAACAAATGTCCTTATACTAGCATTCTATAAAATCAGTAAATTTCAATTAAAATCTCTATTTTTATTTGTTTTTAGAAATGCCTATATAATATAATTAAATAATAAATATTATGCAAGTATAAGCACTTATAGTAATTACTAATTTATTATTGAAACTTTAAAGTTACAACTTATAATCAATCAGAAAATGTATTATTTCCATTAATAAGAATAATCATTAATATGTCACTTTAATACTCAAATAAATATCTTAAAATCTTTAGTTGAAAATATGCGTAAAGAATGTATAAAGTACGTTTATATAATTTTAAAAATGTATATTATGTTGTCAATCATTTCCTGTAGCAAATGACCTTTCAAATAGTTGCCATGGGTATATATGAATAGAAATTAAACCTTTGTGACGCAGGCACCATAAATAAATTGGAAAGTCGTCAGACACAATATTATATTTTTTAGTTATTAAATACCTTGTATGTCTACGATGAACGTATACAGCGGGTCTTGTAAGGTTTCCATCTATGGCCAAAAATATTCTCTTTTCTGAAATTGATTATAGATATACTTATACACGTGTTTTATTAAGAACACGTAATTATTATTTGGGCAATAATGAATTTCGTACAATATCCACCCAACGTATATATATATCAATGTATAATACAGTCATTAGACATTATTTCGTATAGACTGCGTGTAATATATTGGTAGTTTTGGTATTTGTTTGTCGATTGAAAGTGTAACAAAACGGCGCTTCCTTTCACCCATGATCAACCGTATCCATTGTGTTGTATTTTTCTATTCATGCAACACACGTCTACATATCTATGAGTCGTTGTATTTTGTTCCTCGGCACTCGGCAGAAACGCTTAAAAAATACGTAAATATATAATAATAACAATAAAAAATATGTATAAATAAAGGAAATTGATTTTCTGTCTTGAGCTGCAATTAGGTGATCGTGATTCGATTTATGCTTTTAGGAATAAAAAAATGTAACGAACAATCGATATTAAATTTTAGTTACACGCATAATACACGCACGGCTGAGCAAAATACCATTACATATTTACATATTTATACAACACATATTTAGTCAAATTTAATATTATTTTAATAAATTATGTTTTAGCTGTACCGTATCATAACTGTAACTATACAAACTTATTGACCCGATAATTAAGGGGTAGATGGGATAGACGTCACCTAGAGTGGAATTATTTAGGAGGTATTTTATAATTATTTTGATTTATAAGTTAAACTTTTAATTAAATAACTAAGACTTAAAATGTATCTTTTAATATATCTATATAGGTAAAGTGTACCTATAATAAGTAAAAATAATATTATGTAATTTGCAAAGCTCAAATTTAAATATAGTACCTTTAATATATACAATTATTAAATAGTCTAGCTGATCCTGTACAACGTTGTCCGTGACAGATTAAACGTCCATGTATTTACTCTTCCTTAATCTCTGTTGAATATAAACTGCATAGATTTTTAACACAGTAGTTTGGGTTATGTTAACTAAATATTATAAACTTTTTTATTTCCTGAAATCGATGGCAACAATATATAAATTAAAAAATGATAGTTTTTCGTGATTAACTATATTCGTTATTTATGGGTTGAAAAGTAAAAAATAAATAATACGAATTAGTCTACAATGCTACGGACCTGGTTGAATTTGTTAACGATAATTTTATAAAATCAGTTGAAAACTGTGGATTTATTTGGGTTATCTGTTTAAGGTTTTTGATTTTATATAGTAGTGTACGTCTAATAATATTTGATCGTGTTTTTTTTTTTGGTACCGATGTTTCTAACGTTTCTATACATGATACAATTTATGTAAAAAAAATAAAATACAAACTTGTATGTTGTTTTATAACTGGCCGACCATTTCACACTTTACAATTTTTCAAAAATCTTTTAATTTTATGAAAATGATGCATTAAATTACCCACACGACGTTGTTTGTGTGAGATTAAAAACAAATTAACACGATTAATATAGACTTCTATTAGCAAATTGACTGCTCTACGGGTTTACGACCTCATTTAACGGGCACCGTAGAATCCACGACAGAGAGCTACGTAATATTAGCAAATGAATCGCATTCATAACGTATCAATGAAACCACGAACGCCTGTGAAGACTGTCAGTGACGATCCATATTAATATTATAAAATAATATTACTTATATATACTTTAAGGGTTGGTTTTTTAAAAGTAAAAAGTAGCTATGAACTATTGTCTCGACACTAGAAATATTTGGTAAAAATATGACCTCAATCAATAGAGTCGTTTAGAAGTTACACGACCATAGCAGACGCACAAAAAAGTATAAAGATGGAATAAATTAATAAATTAAATTTAAATTATAAATACATAGTTTAACACCATTATACAATTTAATAATTGTGAACAGTAATTACTGTTTAAATGGAATTGATTTTTTTTTTTAGAATGTCAATTAATATTTTTAAGATCGATTATATTATTTGAGATAAACATAAAATAGTATACGTTTTAGGTATATAATTAAATTTAAAAATTACGGATTGAAAAAAGTTACAAAATAATAAATAAAGATTCAGTTATTAACTTCAATATATTTTGTGTGATGTAATATAACCGTAAAATTCTAATCAATTAGTAAATAAATTATATTCATATCAGAACGGTACTTTAGTACCGTTAATTGCAAAATTTTTTAATATAAAATTAATGTACTTTAAACCTATAACTAGTATGGTTTTCAGATGATTATTTACAACGTACGTATAACGGCGAAGAAAAGATATTTAGAGGTGATTTGAGAGCAGACGAAAAGGGAATAGATTTAATTGACTATGACAACCCAGACAGTCAAGACTATCAACGTTTTGTTTTGAACTATACACATTTAATAAAAAATATTATAAGCAGTAGTCCGATACAAAAAAAATTCATAGATGCCGAAATTATTTCACTCGAACCGTAAGAACCATAATATTTAATTAATCATATGATACGTCTATTTATAATAAATAATAATAGACAATAGCGTAGGTTGTAATAACAGAGAGTAATTTTCTTTTATTTTTAGTGATGAGGGCAGCTTGAAAGTGGATTTCTGGTTAAGATTCGAACCAGTTAGATGGAGAGCATCTGTTACAGTAGAAGAAATATTATCGGCATTTCGTCGTTTATACCCTTCAACGAAAATCATCCCAGGAAGTTTGCACATCAAACACATTACCAACAATGCTTTGCTATCTACGAAACCGTCGACAATAGCTCCAGAAATATCAACCATAGAATTTCATCCAACCACACCACCTCCGAGACGATGCACGCCTGTAAGACTGAATTTGTGTAAATCCGTTTTGGAATATAATTTGACGAGTTATCCTAATCATTTTGGACATAAAAATTTGGATGAAATTCACGACGATTTGATTGCATTCAGGTTAGTATTATATATATTGTGGCAACTGCGCTACGCGTATTATCAATAAGCAAAATAATATTACTATTTTGAATTTAAAAAATAATATTATAAAACCAAATGTTTGGGATGAAATTTGGTTCATCTCCTCGAGGTTTAATCCAGGGAATACAGCTTATATGAGCTATATTCAATATAAGAATAATTTTTATTTCGGGACGAATTTGGAACATCATCCATGCATAATTTTACTATTTAGGACTATTTCCAGTAGATCCCCTATCTAACGTTTTACTCATATTTACCTTATTATATAATATAATACACATCTGTTTTCTATTTATCTCCCCACAGAGATCTGGTAGACGCAGAATGTTACCAGAGAACGTTGGACTTTGTCTGTCAACTATTGCAACCGGCGTGCAAGCCAGACCTCAAGCTCGGACGAGACGAGGTGATGTTGCCGTGCAAGCACAGCTGTCGGTTATTCACCGCAGGTTGCGGCCACCGGATACCAGAGAAATTGCTGGGCGGTTTTGACTGTGCTAGGTTGCCCGACTATAGCAACATCGGATCGACATGCACGTCTAAGCCCGGCTGCGATTACAAGCTCCGGACCACCGGGTTGTCGGGCCGACTGTGCGATGGCGTCCTAGACTGTCCTGACATGTCGGACGAGACAACTTGTGGCTACTGTCCCGCTGGTTACCTGCACTGCATTACATCCCGGACATGCATCCCAGCCCGGTCACGGTGCGATGGTGTGGTCGACTGTCCGGGCGAGACTGACGAACGCAATTGTCGTGAGTATATAATTATAATATATTATACTCGTACAGTCGTACATTATAATAGTACGATAAATCAAATAAATAAATAAGCCGAGACGAATATATTAAGTAAAATATTTAAAAATTATAAATTTGATCGTGTGGATACAATACGAATACTTACACTTAGGCACTTAGAGAACGGTTTTCGAGCTATTTATTCTATAATATATTGTATTATGATAAATACCACTATATTTTATTTTGCATTTAGTACTGATTTCGTCGACTGGCAGGTCTGTAGATCAAATGTTGCCGTTAGCCACTGTTGACGCGTACCCGACTGAAGGTTTCGTGTTTTTCGTCGAACAAGGAATGTCGGGTAAGTTGTGTGCAGCTAATTTTCAAACAGACATTCCAAACGAAAAGATGTCCGTAGCTCTTCAAACAATCGCAACATCACTCTGTCGAACGCTAAATTACCAGTAAGTAAACACCTTAATTATACCGTCCTATTTCAATAACACACCGCATCAGAGATGCCAAAATATAAAAATCATAATGCATATATTGACCACCTGAAAAATATTCCACTCTCATAAATTTAATCGTACAAATCCAGGAAATTTAGTAATACATGAATATTAACTGATACATAGCACTTACTCATGTCTGCTCAATATAATTTGTAGTACGCGTAACAGTCGTGTTCAACGCCACTGCTATATTGTTAATACCTACGTATAACGATTAACGAAATATCATAAATATATATATACCTATTACCTATGTATAAGTACAACGTCATTCTGTCCAATTATACTAGAATCGTGTACTATTATTAACTCAACCAGCGTATAATAACAATAATAACGCCCATACCTTATTATAGGAATTTGACAAGTGTAGAAATTGTCGACGACGAAGACCCGCAAACAACAACGTCCGGTGCTTCACGATACGCACATGTCGTAGATCCATTCGCTAGCGAGATAACTTTTAACCTGGGCACATGTCCCAGTAGAAAAGTGTTGCGCGTCGCATGTAGCGATGCCGGTAAGCTATATACATATATTCCTATATATGTGATCGTGGTATACCTACCTACTCTCTTTTATACCGTTTGAAATCGTCCGTCGGCGAGTATTTAAATTTTTTTTCCGTTTACACTTACACAGTTTGCGGCATACAGACAAACAGAAGACAGAAACATGGTATTGACGGTTTAAATAAAATGGCTTCCCACGGTGATTGGCCATGGCATGCCATTCTCTACAAAAGTGGAACCCATGTTTGCGACGGTAGTCTCATATCTTCCGAATGGTTACTCACCAGCGCTTCATGTTTTCAAGGGTGATTATCAAATTATTTGTTTAAATAATATGGAACATTGGAATCAATCACACCAATTGTGATTTAAAAATTGTAACTACTCATGGCTTGTCAACTGCTATTGAACGAATAAGCGTAGATATTACATAATAATGTTTGAATTAAAAGCTTCTATAATATTATATTATAGTATTTTATAAATATTATTAAAAATCGTTGTATGTGGCTATTTAGGCAAAGCAAAGCCGAATGGGTGGCACGTTTAGGAGCGGTGAGGTTGAACGCCGTTTCACCATGGCAACAAGAACGTCACATTGTCGGAATGGTCAAGTCGCCCGTAGAAGGAAGCACGTTAGTTTTAGTCAAATTAAGTTCACCCGTCACTTATTCGGATCATATTCGTCCGGTGTGTCTGAACGATGACCAGACGAACGATGTACCGTATCTACACTGCCAGACATTGGGTTGGGCAAAAAATCGTTAGTATTTCCAAAATTATTTTTACCTTTAATATTGTGAAATAAATTAAATATTTAATTACTTTATTATATTGTATCTTTGTAATTTATCGACGTTATTCCACATACGTATTTGAATTTTACAGGAGACAACCTTCAGAGGATCGAGGTTAAAGAAAGTTCTATGGACAGCTGTACCAACATAAGCATCACGACGGTGAACGGGTTGTGTTACGATTCGATTTACGATCATAACGATTGTACAGAGGAAGAATTTGCCGGAAGTCCGATGATGTGTCTATCAGCTAATAAGAAGAGCTGGGTCTTGGTGGGTGTCACTAATTGGCGGATTGCATGTTCGGCAGACGGCATGATGAGACCGAGGCTCTACGATCGTGTAAAGTCCAACCACAAATGGATAAATACAGTTCTAAAGGACGGTTAAGCAGTATATTATCACATTTTTTTTTGTTATATTTATGTACGTCTTATAATGCGTCAGATGTGATTTGTTTTAATTTATTATTGGTTCAATTAAACTATATATTATACATATATACGAAATGTCTGTATGATATCATATTATATTTAAGTAATATATGTATAAGTTAATAATTATAATAATTATTTTTCGGATAATTTATTAGAATATTACAATAATATGTATTTTAAATGTTTTTAATTTTTAATTTTTTGTTTATTTGATAATTTTTGTATTTTCCTACACTATTTGTTTCATGTGTAATTTTGTTTTAAATGATTAAAAATAGATAACTATTTTTATTAATTATTTTAAATATTAAATTATAATTTCTTGAGCTTTATTTATATTATTACAAAACCATCTTAACTACTATAGCCTAAAAAAGCTAGTTTTAATTGATGTTGACGATTATAAAGCTGAGTATTAAAGTGGTGTATTTGAACCTAACATTTTGGGCAAGTTTTTTTAAAAGTTAAAACATTTTAACCAATTAACCATTAAATTCTTGTTGATACACTTTTAATTGTTTTGTTCGTCTCAATTGGTATGGATATCAGTTTACTACTTTAGGCCTTTAGGGTAAATCCCTAAAAGCCCTAAAATTGAACATTTCGTGTTTATTGTAATTGAAAAAATAATGGTAGAGACTTGAAACTTTGCCACTAGTTAATACGCAGATATGCTTTTTGAAAAATTAGCTCAAATTGTCGTGTTACAAATAGAAGAATAAATAACTAATAGCAATATAATTAAATTATAAAAACTATACCCTTAGAAATAGAAGCTGACCCACTGTCTCCGTTTCAATCTTTACTTTATGCAATGACTTAAATTGTACACATATATGTTAAATGAGGTAAAAATAGTGAGTGTTGTAGGGATTCTGGGATTCATATAATATTACATTAAGTAATATACAAATACTAGAATATTTAGGATATATCTCATTCTGAACCTTGGATCTTGACATCAGTATTTTGTCAGCATAGAACATAAAATTGTATGTATGAATCTTTTCATTATTTTCTATGTCCTTATTCGTTATATTCATCACTCGACTGCTGACGCTGAAAACTGTATCGTATAATGTATATGTTTATAAAATATATTATTTTGATTTCAATAATAGGTAATTGATAAACAGTAAATAGTAAATACCAATATTGTTTTGTATTATTATTTTTTTTTGTGTACAGGCTTGTTGGTTTTTCTTTTACGCACATAATATCTATAAATATATAAATATATAATATTATGAAGATAACGCGATTACAACGGAAAAAACGTTCAGTACGAAGTTTGTCAGTACAAGAAAATATGACGCACAAAAAAAAGGAAAATTCCATTTTAAACGGAACGTGTTATCACCCAATCATGTATACACTAAATAGTGTTATTTAATTATATAGGTATATGCAAAAATATTGTTATCATACTATAATAAAGTATGTAAGTACGAATTATAGGTATACATATAAAAAAAAAAAATCCAATTAATAAATACTAAATAGTATTGTAATTAATATTTAGAATCATAAAAAACGTATATCTAAATAATAGATACATATTATATAATACTTATGTATTGGCTGTGGTCTGATATGCTATCTACACGTTGAATAATTTTAAATCGTTTCGACAAAATTATTGAATTTAAAAAGGACGTAATGACATATGTGTTATACTTGTTTCAAAAATAATATAAGTGGCAAAATCTATTAATTTTACATTTGGTATAATCGATGTACACGACAGTTAATTGAATTTTCAATATTAGAGTTAAATCGACCCATAAACGAACGGATTATCTGTGTCTTGTCGTATATTTTCTTCGCGGATATTTCTTCTTTTATTACTACTATTTTAACATAACATATATTATATATAGTTATTAGTTATATATTTTTTATTTTGAGAAACAAGGATCTGTTATAGTTATATAATATTATTACAAAAAGAAGTTGCGTGATAAATTTAATTTGGTAAATGGGTGTAGGTGATATCACTGATGTGAGGTATTTACTTTTTTAAATAAAGATATTTTGATTTGGAATTAAAATTCAGATGAATATTGAGTATTAGTCATAACGAATATATATTAGATTTTGAAATTTTGAATATTACCTATTTATATACTATTATATAGTATATATTATATATACTATTATCATGTTATATTATATAAAATTAATATTATAATAGTAGGTATAAAAACAAATTACCAAGGGCCGTAAAAAGTAATATCATATTGTTATAATTTTTATTATTTTAAATATAACATGGTCCCAGGTGAATTTCGTTGATTTTGATTTTTTATATAAAACAATATCCCTAGGTATTATGGGGGTTTGAAATAGGTAGGTATAATATAATTATATAATAAGCAATTAAGTAAATAGCATATCATATCACAAAACAAAATAGTTTCACAGCCGATGATTATTTTAAAAATATACAAAATTTAGATAATTAATTATTATTATTTTGGTGTAATGCGTAAACAATAAAAAACCCTATTCATAAAAATATTTAATATATTTAATACATATGTGTGTGTGTGCGAGTGTGCGTGAATATAATTCGTCAGGTATTAAAAACATAGATAATTGTTTAACGATATTTTACCGACTTTTTGACTGCATATCTATATATACACACACACACATATATATATATATATATCATATGTTTAATACGATTAATATATATGAGCATTAAGTACGAGTATATAGTTTTCATTTATACTTCGATATGGTGATATTTGATGTATATTATGTACGTTGATTAATTTATATTTCCGTCGAAATTACGTTAATATGGATATATTTTTAATTTTATTATCCGAATAAATTGAAGAACCGATGCGCTAAATATTGATTATAAAATGAAATAATATACCTGCTTATATGATTAACCTATTGAAGCATTATGACGATTTTCGCGAATAAAACAATAATAATTAATAACGGTAAATTATGGACTTTGAATTCAATTATACAAAAACATATAATTATATAAATTATAAATAATCAATAAAATTTTGTCCATCACCACAAGTGGAGAATAGTTTAAACATTAAAAAACAAAACAATTATTTAAAAAAAGTAATTGGCAGATGGCGTTAAAAATTAAAAGTTAGGGAACTTAACTTCTTTGGCTGATTTGTTGTTCTCGGCAACCCAGACTGAACCACTTTGAGCTTTCTGTAGTACGTGAATTAGCGCACGTCCCACACTTTGGGCTCTGAAAATAAAATCTCAGGTAATTTCTTAAACCTTTTTTATATTTCGTTGTTGATGATAAACATACGCTTGGGGTGCTTGTGATGCGACATCCTTATCCCAGAGGTGTATAAAATTGGGCGACAATAACGCCAGTTTAACATCCTCGGGTATAGCATCAGTCAGTGTCATTCCTGGACATAAAGCGATTACTCGAATCCCTGTTAAATTTGTGTGATAAGGATCCTAAAATGCATAAGTATTAAGTAGACAAACAACAATATCGTCAATGTTTATAGTGATGCAATTATAAATGATAAAAAAAAAAAATACTATAATATTGTGTATCACATAGTGCCAATCAGGTACAAATTGATGGGTATAGAGTTTAACGTCCATTGCTGAACTTATTAAGACTAATTTTAAAATGTGAATTGAAAATGTAGGTAACTAATGGCCATACTATAGCAAAATTCATACTGAAAATCAATACAGAAAAAATAAATATAAAACTATAATTCAACAAATAATATTAAAATGTGTATATGTTTTATATTTTTTATACAATTTATACATCACGATATATTATTATAACAATAAAAAGGTAATATTATTTTATTTATATTAACTATTTCAATTTTTTTTGAATTTCTAAAACACAACTGGTTTAATGTAATAAGATACTTTTTAATAGAAAAATAATCATATAGTTATTGCCACTCAGATCCTATTCGTTATGTAACAAATTATATTATATTAATACCTATATTTATTGCAGTTATAATTTTAAAATTTAAATTACCTAATAAATATTTGTACATAATAGAATGTCATAAAAAATATAATAATATGTAGATATGTATATTATACATAAGTACATAATATAACGTGTATTATACAACTCACCCCAAATGATCTAATGAAACCAATTAGAGCATGTTTGGTTGCTGTGTAGATTGGCATACTGGGACATGGTTTATAACCCATTGTAGACGAAGTTACGACCACAGTACCACCACGACCTCCTTTGTCCTTGCCCATGAGTTGCATCGCCAGCAATGTTCCTCTGATGACACCGTTCTATATTATGCAAAATATATTTAAATTTATTATTTATTATTTCTTTTTATAAAACCACAAGTTTACAATATATTTTAATAACATGTTCAACAAAGAATAATTGATAAAATAAAAACAAACTATTATTTTGGTTTTATTTTATTTTTTATATTTTTTTGCATTTAAACTATAAGTTTATAAGTTATAATTTATAACGAACTAAGATGACCATTAATACCAAAACGACACAAACAAATAAAAAAAAAAAAATTAGCGAAGAGAATAGTCAAGAGTCGGAAGGTCTGTCACACCAATGTTAAACAATAAGAAAGTTTGAAAATTATTTATTTTTTTCATAATGGGGGGGGGGTGGTAAAAAATTTGCTGATTACGCAAAAAGATAATTTATAATTATAATTTATTTGTATGTAGAGGGCAAATAAATATATCTCTGAAGCATTGAACTAATTGTTTTAAGTTGTATTTTAAGATGGTAGAACTATTTTTCTCTACTTGGGAGAATTATGACTATTAATTATAATATATATATATATATTATATAGTTATTATAATTAATTACTTTCAATGTATCGCTGCCAACTGTTATGCGTCATATGTCTTCAAAAGTAAAGAAAAATGTTTTATTTGAAATAAAACATGCTTATTTTAGCAGTTAACAAATAAATAATAACTGTTGTTTATTTCAGATTTTAAAAATGTCTACAATAATGTTAAAAGTATAAGGCGTGGTGGTCATCGAACCCCAAAAAATACGTGCGTGACTTCATAAGCGTATATATTTAAGTTTCCCTGCATATTCCTATAAATCGTAGATGTAGTCAGTGTAGGGGTGGTTTAAGGTTTTACGACTAAGCATAAATTTAGAATAATATTTATAATATCAATGACACTACTTATAATGATTATACATATTCATTCTTTTTGTTGTACTTCAAATTTCAAATTCTGTCTAACTAAATTTTTTCAACGTTTAGCTTAGTTATACTTACGAAATTATAACTTAATAACGCGCTTACAGCAGATAATATATTAGCAGAAAAAATATTAAAAATCAGGAGATTAATGAAATTAAAATATTGAAACGTCAATATTTTAAGAAAAATGAACTCTACAAAATGGCTATTAATCTTAATTTTTGAAAATAATTAAATTAAAAAATATATTTTTTCTAACTTTTTTACCAAAATAATAAAATTAATTAAAATATACTTAGTATTACTACAATACTTGTAGTTTTTCTTGTCTCTGTGAATCTTATTAAAAAATCAGAATTATGATATCTCCATTATCTTAGGAGATAATGGGTAAATTCTCACAGGACACTGTATAATTTCAACTGTTCCAAGGTTAATAAATATATTTAAGTATAAAAAAAAAAAATATAAATATTGCCCACAAATAGTTTGATTCATGGTAATATTTACCCCATTTATAATTATAATATTAATAAAAATAGTAAGGTGTACCGTATTACCAAGTTAACATCCACTTCGAATTCCCAGAATCGATCGTTGAATACACCCGCATTATTAACTACTATGTCAAGTCCACCAAAAGCTGCTATAGTTTTTCGAAACGCATCTGCAAATAACAAAGCACATATCACACATCAAATTAGATTTAAACTTATACAAGTTATATTAATATACCAACTTTCTAGGTTAGGTTAAAAATATATAACAACAGCCTTCCTTGATATATTATTAGACTTTGATAATGTATAACATCAAACACTTAGATATTATCAAAACTATAAGTCTACAATAACATTATAATTCCCAACATAGGTATAACCTTTATACAATGCAAACTTGTCATTCATCAAGAATCCTATCATCCGGGTCAGGATGGAGGTATGTAACCACCGCCAGTGAAAAAAATCAAGTAACAGTATACAATTAATATATTATTAATAAAAAAAATCATAATTTCTATAAGAATAATGGTCCATATTAAAAATAATAATTACGCGTAATGTATAAAACATATATATTAAACCAAAAACTAAAAAGTTAGTTAAAAATATAAAATATTATTAAAAAATTAAAAACAACAATTGTCCGAACATTTTAAATATAAACAACATCACCGTAATGTGTATTATATTAAATAGATAATTAATAAAAAATAATCGTATTCGGAATAATCATAAAAATGGAGATAAGTTATTTTTTAATATTTTGAACTGTGAATTAAAATAATGTGGTACAGTTTGTAGTTAAAATTATTTTTAAATATAAATAAATGAATAAATTTGACGTATTAAACTAACATATATTTAAACTTACAATTAAGTCATCAGAAGGATTTTAACGTATTTAATGTGGGAAAGCCTTAACTCTAGCGGAGTTTCCATGTATCTATTACAGGTAAAAAAATAAAACTGGCGGAGTTTACATTAGACTTTTTTATTGCATTTTTATCTAGCTGGTATAGTATGATTCTGACGGAGTTTACAATCACCTGGTTAGAATAAGAACTGACCTTTTCCCTAGTTTTCAAATAATAAGCAGATGTCTTTCAAGGATTTGCCCTAATGGCTAATACTCTAGGGACCTAGGACTTTGATCAACTTATATGGCAAAGTTATCCCATTAATATACTTAACACTGCCAGCAGGCAATATTTGCACTTTGCAGAATGTAGACGACACTGAGATTATAAAATAAAACAAAATCCTAAAAATTGCAATAAATGCTCTACAAAACTCTCTAAATTAATTATTTTAGTAATTTTAAAGATTACTTTAATTCCTACCAAATATGAAACAAAGATATTATTTATTTTGAAAAAAATAATGTTTTTTAAATGCCTGCTTTACTAATGTTATAATATTTTATTAATTATTATTGTTCTTTAAAAATTATGCTAACGATAATTTTATCAAATTTCGACTAACGGTAAGTGGGTAGTCAATATGAAAAAAATGTTAAATCAATAAACATGAGTAAATCTACTATATTTTTCGCGGTTATGTTAATTATACATGATTTTTATATTTATATTAGCAATCTTCAACAGCACTGCAGTCATCGTGACACTACATCTATATATATATATATATTATATATATTGCACTTGTTTTTTTCATAATTTTATTGTAAGTTTTTACCTTGAAACTGTGGATAATCGGTGACGTCGCAGGGACAAAATATGACTTTGACGTTTCCAAACTTGGCTCCTAACAGGTCGGCCAATTTGACGCCGACATCTTCATTAATATCACATATAGAAACCTGTGATGCATAATACATATATATATTATATATTTAATACTTACTTAAATATATCAATGCACTCGTAACAGCATTGAAGATATAACGTTATAACTTAAAATATATGACATTATAAGTATTTTTTTATATAACAGAAGTGTTGGTCCCGGTTAAAAGGTGATGGTTAACTCTCCACTCTCCACAATTCTTATTAAATAGTAAACTCTTTTGATTTTTAAAACTAGTAAAATCTCTTAAGTCAATATTATGTTTATCTGAAGTAAATAGGTATGATAACTCTATTGAGTTGTTATAATTTTGTAAAAATTTATGTCTTCGTATTATATTAAAAAAAATTAAATTAAAATGTATTTTCAATTTAATCAATGTTTTTATTAATTTTTACTTATGTTGTTTTAATTATAGCTCACTTTGCTGCTAAAGCAGTTAATTTGTATTATTATAAACATTACATTTTAATGATACAATTTATATTATATCCTTCAGGTAGAGCCGAAATAGATCCGGGAGTGTTTACTGGTTTTTAAAATCCGGAGAGTTTACAATCATCCTACGAAGATATAATAAAGGTTAATATGAGCTTTATTTATTATAAAATTAATTAAGTGATAGTTATTATTTTTTAGGGGGTGAGTGATAAATGGATTAAAGACCCATGTGCAGTAGAAACGAATTGAAAGCGTGTAGACGTGCGGTCATATTGTATTTTTGTTAAAATGTGGTTAAATCACGACAAACTTAATACAAGCTCACTATTTAATAAGCTATAGGAGTTTAATATTTAAATCACCATTGCATAAAAAAATATGTGGAACGAATTTATTAAAATATGGTTACTGCAGTCGATACTGACTTTATTATATAAGAAATATCATAATACTGTACACACGAGAATGAATAGTCATTTACAATCTAGAGAGAGCGATCCAAGAATGCAATTAGAATGACAGATTAAATAGTATGGGTATAACTATATTTATATGTCGTTTATCCAAATATTGTTTTATATTCATATCATATAAATTAAATCTCTTTATAAAAAAGTTTTATATATTTCACCATTTACATTATATAATTGCTTAATTGTACGATGGTAAACAATAATTGAGTATTATTCAAACATTTTCTATTATTCAAAAAAGTTTTGTATAGTTTTTATTTACACATGTTGATTTTTAAATATTTTAAATAACGGTTATTAGATATGAGGGGGGGCATAGCGAGGTCTTATACTTAATAAAATAAAACCAGAAATTAATATTTAATATTTTAAACGATTCCAATATTATTATTACTAAACGAATCTTTAATCTTTTAAGTATTTTACTCGTATTCATACTCGATAGGAATGACAATATCTTATAATGAGAACTTTCTCAATGAGGTAAGTAAATGTTCTATCACTAAAGGAGGATGGAGGGTTCTTAAGGGGCAAGCTTAAGGTATAGCGAAATTCTTCTCAATATTCGCCTTTAAGCATGATAGATCCGAAATAGAAACTTCTAGCACTTATTTAATGCTTATGATAAATAGATAATGTTTTATACAGGATTTATAGTGCCCAAAACATAGATGAGCTCCCGTATCCATCGCCGTGACATCAACGGTACAAAATAATAACAATTATTATAAATTAAATTAAATTAAATCTTACTTTGGCTCCGTTTTTCAACAGTTCTTCGCAATACGCGCGTCCAATACCGGCGGCCCCGCCTGTAACCATGGCGACCTTACCCTTGATGTCCATCGATCGCAGGACTGCGGTCCAGTTTCGAGAGATATAATATTATATGATAATAATAATATTGGCACCTAATATGCGTTTGTACGACAATACAGGCACTCGATATAATAATTATAATTTAAAATATTTTATTAGGGTATTTTTTACAATATAAGATGCGAAAAAATACGTATAAACTTGCGGTAACACAACATACGCGTACGAGTGTGTGGTGTACAACAATATTGCAACGAAAAACCGCGATACGTTGTCACGCGGCAGAGTTGTTATTATCCGGCACGTCACGACAAGACATTACTCTACTAAACAGGGCGTATAAGACTGTACACGCACGCGAATTATTATCAGTGATAGGGGTGTATGCGACTGGCTAAAAATACGGATTCCACGACAAAAGTAGTTACTGAATCGGAAGCCGCGTCGTAAGAATTTTAAAAATACAAAAATAAAAAACGGTTATGGAAAACGATTTTGGCGGTCTACGTTCGATGCGGTACAATACGACGATATCATATAATATACAAACACGACCGCGGATGACGGCCTCGCCCTTGCAAACGACGCCCACGCCGGCGCCGACTATACGGACTATTGTCCAGCGTGATGAAAATGCGTCGCCGACAGTAGGAGAAGTTTTGCGCCGCCGTGGGGAGCGCTACGAGTGGTAAAATAAACCTTTTTTGAGAAACCTTCACGCGGGCAACACACCCTACTACCCTAGAATCCGTTTTCGAAGGGGTTGCACAAATATTAAGTCACGAAATCGTGACAGCTTTGTGAAATTATATACAGCCTATATAGGTATCTTATAGTATTTACCTGCCTGCCACTTTGAATTTGGATTAGGTATTTAGGTAGGTATAGTAGGTATAAGTGTACAACTCAAGGAATATCATATGTTAAAACTGTCTCCAATTGCTACAGCAGTCTTGAATAATGTATGATTTATCAAAAAATAAAGAAAATAAATATATTTAGTAGGTACCTATGTATTATTATTATGATAATATAACACTGTAATTTGTCTGCGAGAATTCTAATTCTTACAACAATAAATAATAATAGTTGAATAATATTATGAGATTAGATATTTTAAATATAGTGTAAGTCTGCAGCAGCTCCAGACAGTAATAAAGTATTATATTATAATTTATTTATTATCTATAGGTATAGTGTGTTCGATGATAATAGTAACGAACACCCTACCACCCTTTGATTTTTTTTACTACATAAAAGACTTGATATCGTTATATTTATTTTTGAAAAATGTTTTCTTATTTTTTCATGCACACACTGGAAAAACAAAATAGATTTAAATGCATTCCCTTTCTCCCACATTTTGAGTTCAAGTTGAAATTAAATTGATTTTTATTTAAGTTTTTTCTATCTTTAAAATTGACTTATTGAGAGTGACTTAAAGTTTTGAATCGAAACTTTCGATTTATGCATGCTATATTTATCATTATTTTTTTATTTTTTGTCAGTATTTTCAATTTTCACAAGTTCTGTGTAATTTTGTATAATGATGAAGAAAAATTTGTTTTGCTGCACAGGTACGCATGGAAAAAAAATTAAAAAAGTAATGGAACTCAGTCATGCACTCGAAATATTATGTGTTATATTTATCGTTGAATACTGTATGGTGTGTAATAAGTGATGTAGATATCAATTATCAGCTAGTGCTGATAAGTGCACTTATTATAACGCGAAAACAAAAATTTAATAATTTATCTATTTTATTATTTTTATTCAAATAAATATTTAATTTTTAACGAAACTACATTCTTGTTAGAATATTTGTTACCTAGGTAAATTATTCGTTTTTTTTTTATTATTTCTATTTAATGAAACTCACTAGGTACCTACCTACCCAAAGCATTAGTAAAGAATAAAGATTTATAAATTAAGATATTTGTGTAGTTGATTTTTTTTTTTTTAGTATTTATTAAAGTTTTTTTGTTGTAAGTTCTTTTAACATGATATATCTACCTATTTGTATAATCTAATGTTCATTTATAATTTATGCGAATTTTTGTTTTTAACATTTACTGGGCTATTTTGAATAAAAATGATTGATAATAATACAGTAAATAATGATTCAAGACTTATAGATACACATTCTGTTTAAGGTGTCACCACACCAACATTTATATTCTCTGTCCATATCCAACATAATATAGAAACAATGGTCAAAGATATTTCGTATTTCCACGATTAGGACCCTTTTGTTCAATTTAGAGTTAAGGCATCTATTATATATTTTATAAAGAATATTTCCTTTGCATTGACTGGATAAATTTTTAATATTTTCATTTTTTATAAATATTAATATGTTTTAATTAAAAATAATCAAAATTATTTTTAACCAACAATAAGTTATTCAAAAATATAAACAAACCACGAGCTATGAGTTCACTATATTTTTTTTATTAGTGTATGTCAAAATTACTGGAACCGTTAATTATCTTATGATGATTGGCGATTGTCATTTGCAATGGATTATGTACATTATATCATATCCAAATAATATATTATTTCAACTTACGTAATTTAGTTTATTTTATTCAAACTATTTGTCAGATGACAAATTGAACCATACAAACTTATTCACAACCATGTAACAAATTAATTACATTTAAATTGTCATGTCAATAAGTTTGTAAAGAAATAATAATAATACCTAATTTAAATATAAGTGCATATGATTCCTAATTAATAATTATTAGGTACCTAGCTATTACATGTGACACATTATACTTGTATACTTATCTAACCACAAAGAAAATCTTTTCGATATTATAAATTAATAACACACTGAAAAATATCAGTTTTGTAACGTTTTCACTACCTACATTAAGCAAGTACTTATAATTTACGAGCCATTTAATATTTTATTAATTATAGATAATTAATACTATACCTATAGCTATGTTATAAAATATTTAAAAAAAAATAGAGGATGACATTGCTTATTATTATTGTTTATGTGTGTACTTAATGTACAATGGGGACGAAGTGGTTGAGCGTTCTAAGGCGTCGGTTGCGATGCGCACCGTCGCTGGTTTGAACCTCGGTCACGGGCGGCACCTCTCTTCAGGGCAAGTCACGGTGTCTGGAGAGACATAAACATTATATGTATTACCTACTTTAGGGTTGGCATGGCTAAATGTAAATATATTACTCAACTAAAAAATGGATGGTTAATTAGTAGGTAATTTTGGGGCGGTCTGCGTTTGAACGAATTACATTTTTATCCGCATAATAAAAGTAATGTGTTTGAGCGAGACAATATAAAAGATAATTTGTTACAAAATTTCAAATAAAAACTAACACAAAATGAAATACTATAAATAAAAATATTTAAAATATTCGACGGTTATATTAAAAAAACAAGAATATTTAAAAACAAGCTGGGATAAGTTAATGTTAGGTGAAATTAAGATTTTAAAGTATTTACAATGTAAGAGTGTAAAATTTCCAGGAAAACAATTTAAAAAACAAATGTTTTTTTTAATAATCATAATATTTTAACTTAATTTATAATCATCTAAATCATTTCAATTTTTAATTATACACATACGCACACAGTCCCAAGTCTGTCAAAATGAGAGGGAAAATTGATTGATAAAATACAGCATCTAGTAAATTAAAAAAAAAGTCGCCCAAACACATTACAATGTTTTACAATTACTCGCCCAAACACATTATAATTTTTAAAAATTTGCTCAAACACAATACGCCCGTAATTTTGTAATGATGATTAATTGCCAAACACTTTATTTGGAAAATATAAATATTAACCATATGCATCATACTTACATAGGTACTAAAAAATTAGTAGTTTATGATTAAATTAGTATAAATGTACAACGTTAATGGTAAATGTTAATAATTATTATATAAGTAAAATTCCAATTGATATTTGATTAGTTAGTAAAATTTCTAAGTAATCTTAAGAGTAGAATTTGAAGAAAAACATTTTAAATGACAAGACAATGTTTAATGTATTTATTTTATCAGGCTCACCTCACATACTTAAAAATGTATTAAATGTAAAATTAAAAATAAAATATAATATAAATTAAATTGTTTAAAAATAAACTTCAGGTAATAAGTTTTTAAACCCCTTAAAAACATAAAATGTGTTGTTTTTTTACATGTTCTTAAATATTAAAAACTAGTACAATAAATAACACAAAACACAGAAACTGAAGTGAATCTAAGGTTTAAAACATGAATTAAGATCAGTATTAAATATTATAAATATTTTCATTTACTATTAATGATAGTGAGCATCTATTGTGAGAATGTTATTACTCGTAAAATTATCTAATTAAATTAGTAATTACTTACTCACAAGTAACCTCAATTTATATTCATTATTACGATTTAAATATTAGTTTTTTTTTTAGTACTTAAAATAAAACAATGTCTAATTATCTATTTACGAGTATATAATATAATATAATAAATAGTATATAAAATATGCCTAAATGTGATATCGCTTTCTGAACCATGAAATTAAATGAAAAATTTAACAAAAATTATAAAACAAAATGATCTGTAAAACTTATATTCCCGTGGAAAATATGTTTATAACCAAAAATGAAAGGGATAGACATTTCCCAAACACTTTAATTAAAATCTAGGTGTCGGTCTGAGGAGCTGTATAATAACAGCATGGGAATATAATCCTCAGGCAACGACCAATGAAGCGGCGTTGTTGTTGTTGTTGTACTGCTTGCATCGGCTGTGTAGGTTGTACCGGTGCGGCTGCTGTGGGTTGGTAGCGAGGCGCAAGGTACAAACTATTCCATGGTTCAGACAGCGGCGATGGCTAGAATGTGCTACCCTCAGGTGGCTGAGACATTTTCATGTTATCCTTAAGTGTCATTAATCTCCTAAGCTCTTGCAGAACAGTTTTGATATTATAATCACGTTGCCATCTAGCCAACACTGGAACTTGTCTATTATCAACCTGAAAAAAACAATATCAACTACATAAAATAATTTTTCTTAAAAAAAAATATCAAAATATTAAATTAATATTGGTATTTAACTGAACAAATTCAGAAATATTCATCATAATACTATTACATAGAGAAGATGGGGTTAACTATAACGACTTGTGATTGAACTAGGTTTATATGATGGTTGCAATCAATTTACCTTGAGATTTGATTTAGTAGATTTACCTCAACATTTGGATACTTGAGAATCAAATAAAGATAAAAAGTAAATGTACCATACAATATTTTTTTTGTTTTCTGTAAAATAATTGGAGGAAGGACAAAAGGAATTTGAGGTCAACTCAAAATCAAGTCGTGATCGATTTGTTGGTCAGGAGTAAATACAGAAGATTGATAATTAATCAAGACTAATATAAATAATAATGTACTTTTCTGTTCTTTAGATAACCAAATTTGTATTTAATATGCAAAATATATTTTTATTAGTATAATATTTAATTACACATAAATTTTAGCAGTGAATAGTAATAATATCTAACATAAAATCAGTTAGAAATAAAATAAATTATAACTAAAATAATAATTTTGATAATAGAATGACTGATATGAGTTATTAACAGGATAGAGTGGGTAGACCCACACCTTCATAGATTCATACTCCCAAATTTATTTATTTTGCTGAGGTGACCTCTCACCAATATTATATAATATTTAAGTTCATATAAATTAAATTGTTAATTTTAAATTCTAAAATAAAATCTAAAATTTAAAAATAATTATATAAAATTAATATAATAATATTATCAGCATTGTAATGATTTTAAAATTATTTAATAAGCAACTTATGTTTGAATAATAGACATAATTGATTTTAAGTTAGTTTTTATATTTAAGATGATGTATAATGTATATATTATAATACATGTAGTAGCGTATTTACAACTTATTTTTTAAATATGACGCTCAATAAACGTAATTTTTTCATTTGGTGATGGAATTTATGGCATTAGAAAATAGTTTAGACTACAGAAAAGTACCAAAATATCAAGGTATTATTCAATTAAAAATTGTAAAATAGAAGATACAAACAATTAGAAACCAAGTATCTTATCAATATACCTACAGTCAGGATAAAATGTGCTATTTATTTTAACATTTGCAGAGGACAACACGGCAATTCTTAGATGGCATTAAAAGTGGTATATAAAAACCAAAATAAGTTTTTGCATTTTAAAAATTGTTAACTGTTAAATTTAAAATCTATTTCATATAAATAAGTATGGTTGAATTTGTCTCTTACATCTTATTTATTAAATATTTAAAACAAATTAGATATAAAATAAAAATGATTTATGTTGTAGGTAATGCTAAAATAATAGTTTATAGTACCTAAATCATACATTTTTATTTTTATTAAATATGATAACTATTAATTTTTGACAAGTCAAATATATACTGTATATTTCAGAACTATGATAGAATTTCAGTAATATAAAATGAAATTAAGTTTCAATAAGTAAAAAAATAAAATGATAAAAGGTTATAAAATATAAATCATACAACATACCAGTCCACTTGTGTTATGAACACAATTCATATTAATGCGCGTAACAAAACGAGCGACAGGTGCATCATCTGGATACATAGGACCACATTCTACTTTTAAGCTGTACATTCTATTTTCATATGGAGTCTAAATAAAAGAAAATTATTATTACTAAACACCTAAAATAAATATGATATTAATTTAATATTAAAATAATTAATATTTATACTCTAGGCGGTCCAATGATCATTCCAGTCCATTGAGTTAAAGTCATATCATCATCTTTTTCAAGACCCCAACTAATAGTGCCATCGCCGACACCTTTCTGTCCTTGTTCTAATTCTTCAAGTAGTCTAAAATTTCTCGGAATCACTAAACAAAAAAAAAAAAAATTAATAATAATTAACATTGTTAAGATGTTGTCAATAGTTAAAAAACAGTGTGGTGGATGTATAACTGCTGTGAATGAGAAACGAAATAATTAATTTGAACTGTCAAAACAATTGATAGAACTTTATTTGATATCCGGTCAAGAATGAGCTACCGTATTTGTATTTATACACGTGAAGTAAGGCTAGTAAAGTAAAGGCAAACAATGATGGACGTCACAATAGTTGTCATACAGCACGTCAATAATAATTATTCTCAAGTTATAGAATGCAAATAGAATGAAAGAATAAACCGCGATTTAATAAAATGTCGAAAATAATATTGTGGGACTTAAAGCAGAAGAATGACTTTTGAGGAATTTGGACAGATCGGTCAAGAAACCATACGGGGACTCGTAGGAAATGGAGCCGCATCAGCACCACCGCAAAAAAGCGGTTAGCACGTCGTGACAGAACACAGAACGGTCGGAACCGGACGACCCGCAGTGATGTCGCGGCGTGCATCATCGAAACGGCCGCGTGTACACTCACCAACTGTATTTGTGATGGCCATCTCGAACGAAGCAACTGCAAGCAATGGTAGCGCGGAAAAGGCGAGAACGTCAGAACGGCGACTGCGGTCTGTAATCGGTACGTCGAAATGTCGAATGTCGGCTGGTCGCTGGTGATTGGCGACTTGGCGTCAGTGAAAATCGTAAATACAATAAATCAGTCGTTGTTTGATGTTGTTATTACTATTATTATTTATTATTATTATTAAATATAATAATGTTATAGCTCATAACATTTATATACGATTTACGATGTTATGTGCGAGCACCTATCATACGGCAGTCGGTCAGAGGAGAGAACGACGGCGGCCGCGGCAGCGACAACGACCGCAAACGATTGGCCCGGCACCTCTGAGTACAGTGTCGCCAAAATCCAGTGTTCGGCCGGCTACATTCTGTAGCGCATGTACGTACACTGTAGTAAGTCTGGTCTTATCACAAAATGTTTGGGCACCACTTTTTCCTAAACCACGGATGATGATGAATGATGATAAACCATAGATTAGATAATAATATGTTTATTTTTATTATAATTTGTAGTTTTCTGAAATCTGAAATATTATGAAACAATGAAACTATGAAATATAAATATTGAATAGTATGCTGCATTATTATTAATAATTTAAAACTATTACTACTCCGATTTTAATGATTCGAGTATTCACGTTTCTGTCAGTTTCAGTTACAACGGTGTTTGCTTTTGAAATAAATCATTATTTCATTAGTCATTTCTACAAAATAGATATAGGGTAGTTTTTTAGGAAGGTTGATTGAGAAGAGTGGTTCTTAGAAAACATCAAAATGAATATATTGCCAAAAAAAAGGTAAGTGAACTAACATTATAGGCCATTATGATAGTTTATCTGTTTTAAATGAAAAAAAAAAATTACTCAGTAGTTAAATTAATTTAAATAACTGATAAGTAGGTAGTAGGCACCTATTTATATTGTTCATTGTTATAAAATCTACAAAATTACACCCTCTAAAATATATATTGATCTTATTTTATTATGTTATCGAAAATATTGCAACCAAGATGATTATTGTTCAGAACACATCCTTTAAAGTGTGATATTCTTAAATTTAAATGTGTTAAGTACTTTAAATTGTATTCCAATATAGTATTTTGAATTAAGTACAAACAATTTGGGTAGGTATAAGGTACCAATTATAATACTGTATTGTATTAGACAAATATTTAATTATTAAAACAAGATCAATCGTTATTTAACAAAAACTTATATCTATACTCTGTCTCAAAGACCAAAGTAGAATATGCCAGTTCTTTGTACTTTTTATTCCTTTCTATCGTCATTACCTATGCCATTATGTGGGAATGTCGCTGGACAAAACCCTTTAGTGTATTTTACTTTGAGGCAGTATAAATATAATAAATTTCATAATATTCTAAAAATTAATCATTAATAATATTTTATAGGTGGCATGTACGTACCAAAGATAACATTGCGCGTGTTAGGCGTGATGAAGCACAAGCAGCCGAAGAAGAGAAGAAACTTAAGATGAGGATACAGCTAGCTGTAAGTTAATAAAAAAAAAAAAAAAACAAATAGATTTTAATTAGACATTAAAAACTTTGTAACATGAATTAAATTTGAAAAGTAAAAAATTAATTTAATAGGTACTTAATTCTCATTAATTATTTAGTAAAATAATTGTGTTTTAATCATAGATTATTTTTTTTAATCTGTTAACTTGGGTTTTAAATTTTTAAATTGTGAACAATTAATTATAAATGTGTATTACTAATATTTATATTTTTCTTTAGGAACAAGAAACAAAACTTGCATTGCTAAGAAATAAGTCTAAACAAAGATATGATGACTCTGCAGATCGACCCAAAGAAACTAAATCAGAAGAGCTAACTCATGTTAATTTTTTCCAAGATCTCGAAGATGGGAATGTCGCTCATACAGGTGTTAACAAAGAACATGAGCAAGAAAAAAAGGAAGAGAAAGAAGCATATGAAAAAAAAGTTGGTTATCTTACTTATTTAGGACAGGACACAGATGAGGCGACTGGTAATGTACAATGGTATAACAAGAAACCGAAACGATTAGACATGTGTAAAACTGATAAAGAAATTGAAACAAAAGTTAAAACATTTAACGATCCACTTCTTGTTATGAAGAAATATGTTGAAACTGATCAAAAGAATAGCGAAAAATCCAGAGCATCAATTAAGACAAATGATGAATCACCTAAAAAAAAACATAAGAAAAAACATAAAAAAAAAGAGAAAAAAAAAGAAAAAGTTAATGATAAAAACGAAAAATTATTAATTTTAGAAAAACTTCGAGAAAAAAGATTAAAGAGAGAAAGGGAAGAGAGGTTTAAAGCTAGTCAATTATTAGCAAGAATGAATGGAGTCATACCTGTTGAAGTTTCAAAACCACAACCAAAACCAACTATTGTTCAAAAGTATAATTCTCAGTTTAATCCATACTTAGCCAAACAAAATTATCCTACAACCAATTTGAATTAATAAACATACAATTTAAAATATGTTATTACATGTTTTATAAATTTATTAAATATTTTATTGTTGTATCCAAAAAAATGTTGAAAAATTATGATAATATTGTTTTATTTATATAAATATTTGATGAAAATATAACATTAAATGATATTTTAATTCTAGTATCACCTAATAATCTATATTTTAGACAAAATTTTTAGTTTTAATATAAATTTTGGCGAATAAGCTGAATTATTTAAATACATTGATTCACTGTCCAAATTGGGAACATGTAACTATATAGCATGTATAACTTATTTAGATATTAAATGATAATTTTGATTTTTCTGTATCTTTTATGATGACATTTGTTAAAGTTTTAATTTTTTTTTTATTTATTTCATCTTCATAAATATCTAGCATTAAAATAATAATAGTCTTACAGTTTCATTACAAAAATAAATAATAAACAAATAAAAGGTTAAATTTGAGAAATAAAAACAATATTGAATTTAGTATAATATTAAATATTAATCTTAAAAAATTAATAATCATATCTACAAGATATATATCACTAATCACTAATTGATTAGTTGATACTATAATTTCTTCAGTAATTTTCCTATATGTGAGAATGAATTACAAAAATAAAAAAGTAACAAATTGTTAGAATCTTAAACTGCAGTTTCTACTAAAAGTATTACATTTATTATACAATGTATAATTAGTGGTAATAAAAATAATATATTAATATTATTATTATTATTATTATATATTTTTAAATAAATATAATTGCAAAATATCAAGAATAAATTCAAAGTTGTTATACTCATATGTGTTGTTAACATCTAACAAACTCACGACATACCAAATTTTACATTTTAGAATAATCCTAAATCTATGCAACTATGTAACATTTAAAATGCAAGTAAATTGACCTGTTATCAAATTGAAAAAGCAAAACTATTATCTAAGGCATCACATTTAAAAAAAAAAATAGCTTACATTATATTATATAGATATTTATACAATATTTGTTAAATTTAATGACTCTTTTGCTGTTGTTGGTTAGAAACTATTTTGGCTCAATACAGTTGGTTAAATTCATTCTTGTGGTTGGTGAAATATTCTGTAGATTTTTAGTTTATTTTTTTACTTATTTAATTGCTATTTTTTGTTATGCATTGGCTGACTCTTGTATCCAGGTTGAGTATCGTTATAGCTGTTATAAATAGGTACAAAGTATTAAGACTATTATGTCTTCAAAAGAAGAAGAAATGAAAGTTTTGGTATACCTACACTTCAATACCTATAGGAAAAATGGTTAGAGGATTTATTATTAAACTCAAAATAACGAATAACACACATTCGCTCTTGATAAAGTCCAAGTATTACTACTAATCGTCACTTTTATAATAATAAAGGTTAACATTTTAAGTTATTATTTACGCGGGATATTTTTGAGGAGATATTTTAGTTTAGGTATATTTTGGTTTAGGAATATTTTGTTGTGGAAGTAGAACCAATAATAAAGACATAATTTATCAAATCTGGTTATCAATTTATTGTATTGTGTAGGGGAAAATAACTACAATTTTTTTTTTTTTTGGTACTTTTGGTGTAAAATTGTATCCAGTCTACTGAAAAATACATGTTGTGACTGTAGAGTATTTGTTTTTGAGGAAGCAACAATACCAAGGGGAAGGGGGCGCTGTAGCACCTCGCCACGTCTCCCCCGCTGGATCTGCGCTTATACTAGTATTTATTGGTATCTAGGTAGTCATTTTTATGTGGTGCTCCTATGCTGCTAATTATTATAAAATTTAAAAGACTAATGGGTGATGCGGAATTCGATGATTTTATTCACATTACGCCTGAGATTGTGTTTGACACATTGGGGATTAAATTGTGTACAGCGATGACTTAAGACTTTAGTCGTTGGTTGTCTGGTCGAAATTAATGTGTGAGAGGTGAGGATAAAATACAGACTCTAAATGCAAAATTGAATGTATATTGAGGACCTATTAGATTTTATTAGAACGAAATACTAATATGAATAATTACATTTTTTATGGTCGACTGTTGTTGTTATGGACCTGGTTATTCATAGAACGTCACCGATGTAAGTCACGGTGGGAGATTGTAAATTCCGCCCGAAAAAATGTGCAGGTAAAAAAATGGATTTGTAACATCCGCCCGGAAAAAAAAATATTTTTAAACTAAGCGTTCCGTGACTGTACGATGCGACCGTGCAGTTCGCGACGCGGCGTGTTATTCTATTTGAAAGTCACAAAATGTTCCAACGAACTCAGAACAGTCGTATCTCAGACGAAAATCGTCAACCATGTCATATCTTATCAGCTTTGCCACATATTGTGGATCTAATAATTGGAAATATCAGATAAAAACATTATAAATTGTCTTTAGTACACGTCCTAAAGTCTTATATACGCTTATACGCTATAATGGCTCAGTTTATTGAATCCGAACCAGTGCTGCAACTATGTCTTGAGGGGCCCTGATGCGAAAAATGTTATGGGGCCCCTGTACTTGCACTCCAACACAATGAAAAAAGTTAGTGCCGCAACTAACTTTCAGTAAACCTTAATGCAAGACAACATTTTTAGGGCTTTAACATTTTTTCAAACATTATAGTAGTAATATTAGTATTATTAAGTTCATCAGATTTTTAAATACATTTCTAACAATACATAATTTATCAGTAGTCAGGGAGTCAAGTTAAATAAAAACAAATTTATATATTAAACAAAATGTAATGGGTATGTTCATTTTTCTTGATTTTAACAAAATATTAGGTACATTAAAATTTAAATAACAAAACTATCAACAAATATTATCCAATGATTTTATTTCAAAAAGTTTTTCTTTCTAAACTTCATACTTGCAAAGTCATTTATTAATTTTTCAATATTAAGTATACTTATGCCAGTTAATCTTTCTTGTGAAATTGAATTGCGAAGATAGTTTTTCAACAATTTTAATTTGGAAAATTACATTTCAGCTGTAGCGACAACAACTAGGAAATATAAATACTTAAATATATAATACAAGCAGTAAGAATTTTACTACAAAGGGATGAAAGATCATTTTATTATAGATGATAAATTTTCCATTTTTTTTTTTTTAATAATAACTTTCTTAATTTTTTCTTTTGGTGATGGGCCCCTATTTAAACATAAAACCTGGTCGGGGAATGCAATGCATACCGTTGCGTCCCCTATTGTTGCGGCACTGATCAGAACGTGAAAATATACTTTTAGTATTAGACAATTTTAAATTTTTTAAAGTAAATAGACCTTTGGCTTCTGGGTTGACAAAACGGCGACGTATAATCAAAATTCGCAAAGCTTTTGTGAAAACCTTTGGTGAAACTACAAACATCGCTGAAAAAAATGTTGATCATGATAAACATAGTGCAAATAGGCAAGTAGCTACAATATTATACATATAAAACTTAATTAAAGAATATATTTTAAAAGTATTAATTTTTTAAAACCTGAAATTATAATTGTGTTTTTGGTGATTAAAATATACGACGACAAATTGTATCAGTATCAGCAAAACGTAAAGCTATTGAAGATAATTAATAATGAGAAATCTAGTAAAATAGTGTGTACTGTTATTAAAAGCATTCCTCAATCTGAATCGTTGCAAGTAAGTGACTTGCAACGAAATATAATGTAATATAATGTAATCGAAATATTTACAATGCAAAGCAAAAGAAATTCCCTGCTTTGCCAAAATCTGGAGAAGAATCTAAAAATATGCTGGATGATAAACAGGTGGTAACCAATCGAGATAAAAATGTTATACTTAGTAACGATAAAGAAAATGGTATTATAATTTTTGGGTGCATTACAAATCTAAAAATGTTATCAACTGCAAAATGGATTTACATGGATGGTACATTTGAATATAGTTCTAAATTTTTTTTGCAACTATTTACTATACATGGTTATTTTAATGGCCATTATATACCTTTAGTTTTATGTTTATTAAAAGCGAAAACTCAAAATATTTATTTGAAATGTTTTAAATTAATAGTTGATTTTTGTATTCATGCTAATTACTTATTTGAGCCAAAGTATGTTGTCATTGACTTCGCAAAAGATATACTCAATGCATGTAAATCCATCTGGCTAAATATTCAAATTTATGGTTGTCGTTTCCATTTATTACAATTGTGGTATAGGTATGTTCAAACAGTAGGACTAAGTGTAGAATATAAAACCGAAGCCTCAACTATTAGAAATGGATAATTAAATGTTTCGGATTAGTTTTTTTAGAGCCCGAGATAGTTTTTGATTATTTTGAAGTATTTATAATGAGTTCTAAGCCAAATGACCATAGATTAATACAATTTTCAGATTATTTATTGAATAATTATATAAGTAATGACGCTGCTTTTCCTTCAAACATATGGGCTGCTGCTACAGCAGATTTGAACAGAATGACTAATGCTTGTGAGTCGTTTCATTCCCATTTTAATAAATGTTTTAATTCTAATCATTCTCATATTTTTATATTTTTAGACAAACTTAAACAAATTCAATTAGAAAATTACATAAAAATAAATAGTATAAATGAACCATATAAATATAGAAATTCAAAATCAAAAAAATAAAATATATACATGTAAAATATAATTAGAAAATATAAAATGAATGAAATATCTATAGATGATTATGTAGAAAATGTGGCTCATTATTTTGGGGATTTTGACAAAAATAAATAATAAATAATATGGAAGTGATATTTTGATTAGTATTTATTATTATAATTATTACTATTTTTACGATTTTTAAAAATTTTATGTGATATACAATATACATGACTTATAATATATGCTAATTATTGATTATGATTGTATTTTACTATAATATTATGATTAGGTATATTTACTTTTATAATTTTATATGATTTATATTGTAATTATTGACTTAATATATGAAATATAATATATATTTAGGTTTGGTTATTTATACCAATACGGTTTTGATTGAAAAATACAAATAAAAGTAACTTAAAACTTTTAAAATTCATTAAGTAATAAGAACTTCTTACTTAAAACTTATTAGTTATATTATGTAGAATGTGTTTATTAATTATCAATTTTTTTCGGGCGGAATTTATATGCGCCCGTCACGGTCTTTGGCTTTAGCCACTAGTTCGTAGGTACAGCATTACAACCGACTAGATCCCTTGTTATTCGTTAATATCTTCTGTGATCAGGTAAGGTGGTAAAGTCGACCGAATCGCCCTGTTTGTGTCCCGTAGTGGTGGTTGATAGAAACTAGCTTTGCAGATACGCTGTTGTGTTTGTACTTTGTACTTGCGACTGCTACGAACCGTGGTAATTCATAATTATATGATGCACAGAAAATCAACACTTGTATATTAGGTTCTTTACTTAAGTACAAGGGATGTCATGGAAATATGGAATTATATTATAATTTATAATATTTCAGTCTGCTTGTCTAAAATTATTTAAATTTTATGAATTCAGTAAGGTTTAAATCATAAAGTATATTTTCTAATTTTATTTATTAATTAAATATTTTAAATCCACGAACGTATAAGATTAAAATAGAGTTAATTTTTTGTAAGTGAAAAGAGGGACGTAGGTAATGTCTTAATTTAAATGCTAGTAATGAAAAAATGTTTCAAAAGTTTCCTTTTATCGTATGATTTTATTATCAAAAATTATAATATGTATCTAGGTGATTGTTGGTAGTAGTTACATTCAACAGATAAGTAAATACCATTTTTGAATTCATTAGTTTAAAATTTCTTTAAACAAATAGAAACATTTTTGAAAACGTGATATAATGTATAATGCTTGTTTTTGTCTAATTTCAGACACCTAAATCGCTATAATAATTATTGATACCGATCTACTTGAAACATTTACAAAAATCTCAATAATTTTTAAGCATTAACATTTTCAAACGAAATTTGTTTAATTTTGGGTTTTAGCCTCATTAGTCATTATAACATTTTGAATATTTGTTTCAAATTTATTGTCATACAATTTTAAAATATTTATGGCTTAGAGGGCTTGAACCCCATATAAAATATGAATACTCCAATAGGTACCTATTATCCTTTTTTTCGTTAGATTTGAATTTTCATCAAAAATATTAAAATATTAAAAAGGTATTTATACGGCTTCAACGACATTTTAAATTTCATTTGGTGTCAGTGTGTCACAGCACTAAGAATCTGGTATATAACTTAAATATTACTACGTATGATATTTTATCTTCACTTGTAATGTATTGTAATTTATTTGTCTAATATTATTAATGTATTTGTATTATACAGATTACAGGTGCCGTTAACGCATTTATGTACGTGTGGCATACTTTCACCCTTTTTGTATCCATGGGAACAATTTATGTATAAGGTAAAGGAGACGTCTCGGCCGATATTAAACTGTCGTCGCGTTTTTTTTTTTTTTTAGTTCAGTATCGTGGAAATCGTAAAAAAAACCCTAGAAAGAAATTGAGCTAGTTCACCGTGGCTCGTGCTCGTATGACATTTCATTTTGGTATACTGCTGTCCGCTTCTTACTGTACAATCGATAAGTTACTAATGTTACTATGACTTCAATAATTTACTGTAAGTATACTAATTAACATAAGTCTATGGTAACCAGGTATTATTACGACCACCCGATATTTGTTTATGACGACGCGTAGACTGTGCAAGCCATCGTCTGTACCCCTAACATTATAACAGTATGCGCAAATGACGAATAAAAATGAATTGCCGATGACAGTGCGTGTGCTAACTGTAACAACCATGTTTGTTCCGCATTTAACAATATTGTATTCTGCAAACATTGCATTTTCACCGATTTCGAAATAATTTTCTGGAAATTAGATCGGCTAACTATCATAATAATATTATATCGTCCAGTCAATAAGTTTTTTTTAAGTTAATATTTTTTAGAAAATGTTTCATTTTGATATTTAATATTTTAATCTTCTATGCTCTTAATAGGTATAAAACCCAAAATAAATATGAATATACTATTTAAATAGATTGTTATTGATGTTTTAATTTAAAAACAAGTTATGGGCATTTTAAAATTGTAATATTTTACAAAGTTATATCTTTCTTTAAATATAAATTGTAATAAATGCCTTTGAGATGCATGATATTCTTTATAAGTTTGAAAATGAATAATGAGTCAATTCATTCTGATATTAAAGCTGATAACAAAAAATTGAATTTGCTGAATTCTAATTTGCAATCCTGCGTATGGGTCTTAGAGTGGGAAAAAATAATGTGCTGATAGGATATGAGAAATGAGGAATTGATTGAAAATATATTTTTATTTAATTCAATTTATATGTACCTATATATTGATAAAAATAACAGACATTAAAATTTATGATTTCATGTATTTGAGTTTACTTAAACTTTAAATAACAATCATTTTAACTTGAGTTTTTGCGATATTTTATAATATAAAGTAGCTGAATCATATGATTAATCTAGGGAGATATTTCAAAAGTTGTATTATCGATTTCTATTAAATATTTAAACTATTGCGTAATGGTTTTTTGAGCATATGAAATAGATGGGTAGAGGAGTTTTGTAAAGATATACTTATGATTAGCTTACATTATAGTTTTATATTATTATACACAGTGTCTAGGTTATCAATGATTACGGATGAGGGTCGAAACATCCCTGTGTACAAGCCATATAATATGTATAAATGTTGGGCGTTTACACAAAATTTAAATAATACATTTTAATATTATGTTGTATAGGTATATACAATGTTTGAAGAGGTCACCTTTGTTCATTCCGTTTTAGACAGCCGCTCGTTGTGTGTCGCATGTCTTGTTAACATTTTGCCATAGTAGTCATGTGAATTGTATTTCCGATCGTCTGCTTAGCCCATCAACTCGCTCGTACACGAAAAAGTCCCCTGGCACCGGTTGGCATCCGCTCGTGCAATTCTTTATATTTTCTGCCGTTTTTGACTAATGTTTATATTATGCGTGTATGTTTGTGTGTACCCATGTATTATATTGTATCCACTTGTTCATTCGTTAAAAATTGCGTCTTTTTCGAATCATTATAATTTTTAACCCGTAGTTACAGTTTATACTGTAATATATCGCCGTATTATGCAAAAGCGCAGTGTTACTCTGTTAGCTACTTTTAAAGATTGATTTTGAAAATGATACATAATTATACATTAAAACTGTATAACTAAATAACTTTACCTAGTTACCACTATACAGTGGATATGTATACAACTGTTAAACTGTCTTTAAATATAAAACTCAAATACGTTTTTGTGACAAGTTGCGGACACAAATTGCTGGAAATATCTCTAGACGACTGGTTGGTTATTGAGGTGTGAGAAGGTTATGTTTGGTAAAAAGACGTTTTGGGAATTAATCTATGTTAATTTATGTCTCAGGAGTAAAAACATTGATAATGTTTTCTGGGTAAATGTGTCAAACAGCTGAATAAGTTATTAATTTGACTCTCCTAGTATGTCCACTATATTCTTAGATTTTTTAAGTGTAAAGAATTGTCATTGGATGTGACGGGCGATTATTTCCAGTTGTAGCGTTAGTTCTAGGCAGTTATTTTTTGGCTGAGCTCGAAAAGCGAGGTTAGGTCGAGTCAGGTAACTAGTAAGGTTGACAGTCTTTTGTGACGTCCCACGCTACTACGCTAATACGACGTCAAAGTCAGCCCGATAAGCCCTTAAATCTTAATGATACAATGTCACAGTTAACAGGCATGCTGTGAAAAGTGTGTTCAGGATTCTAATATTCAACAATACGTATCTACTACTATGAAAAATAGCATATGTTCATAGCCATGGGCGCAACTAGGGTGAAATATATTGGAGTGCTAAAATCTATAGTATAACATTAGAGCCCACATCATTATTTATGATTTCTAAGCAAAATTATTATACACAAAAAATTTTTAATATAATAATATCTTAATACACATTATATTGTTGTAATAAATTAATTTTTCTGTTATTAGTTAGTGCAAACTTATTTAAAATGTTTTCAGTATTTATGATATTGGTAATTTATCTTTTAATACATATTGAAGCTAGATTTTCAAAATGATTTTGTTGCACGCTTGTTCAAAGCCAATTCTTCACTCTTCGTATTGTAGAAAAGGATCTTTCACAGGTAATTGTTAGCATTAAGGATCTAACAGTTATGACCTTTTAAAATGTATAGCTTCAAAAAGATCATAACTTGCTTAAAAATAATAATATCAATAAAAGGCTATGTGGGGACCTGGATAATAATCTTACCTTTAAATTTTATAATAGGTCAATTCACTCTAATATCAATACTAACAGTACAATATTGAAACTGGTGAACAAAAATTTGCCCTGTCGTGTGTATGTAAGATTGTCATGCATGACTCATGGCGTATACTAAATTAAAATGAACGAATATGCCAAAATTTTCTCGGAGTAGACTAGAGTGTAACTTGAAGCGTTCATTATTCTTTATTTGTTATTATTTTACTTCAATAAAATACAGTATAATATATTATAATAACAGTGCAGTAGTAAAATTTTTTGTTGATGGGGGGGGTGGGGGTGGCTGGGCTTATATTTTTTCTTTTAGTTTTTGTAATGTTAAAATATACTTATTTATCATCTATTACTTTATGACCACTACTAGTTTATTAAGTGTTTATTATACATTACGTTTTTATTAAACATTATTATAAACCATAGATTATTAATTAATATGTGTTTTAACATAACAATTTATTTTTATTCAAAAATCTATAGTAACACTGACAAGATCATAACTTATGATTTTAATCAAACACATAATTTAATATAAAACTAGTTATAGTTAATGGTATAGCAAAATTAATAAATATATAAGCAAAGTAAATTTGAAATAAAAACAAATTTTTTTTATGATTTGTAAAATTGAAAATAAATGTGATGACACCGCCAATAGTCACCAGCAATTTATTATTATTTATAAACGTGTTTTCACGGAGGTAATGAAAGAGCACAGTTAGCTGATTGCTTACTGATACGGCATATGGAGTTTTTTCATTACAAAACGACCAGAAAAGTGATTTATACTCGTATTAAAAATGTATTATCGGGAGTACTCCGAGTACTAGAAACATTAAGCTACTGAAAAGTCGGTTAGTGATAGGAGCAAACATTTTAGTTAACATTAAACCGTTTTGATATAAAATTATCGCAAAAACGATTTAGAAAAAAACTGCGAATTATTTAATACGATAGTGATAGTGGTATTATTGTATCAAACAGTAGCCCGCGTGCTCGTACGGCCGGTGAACGCTTTCAGTGTTTTACTCGAAACTAGAAAAAATATTAAAATTAGGAGATTAATGTTGAAACGTCAATATTTACAGAAAATTAACTCTACAAAATGGCTATTTTCAATTTTTTCGAAAATAATTAAATAAAAAAATATATTTTTTTAACTTTTTACCAAAACATTAAAATAAATTAATACACGAAATATTTGTATAGTTCTTGTCCCTGTGAATCTTATAAAAAACCAGAATTATGATATCTTTATTATTTCAGGAAATATCGCAATGGGTAAATCCTCACAAGATACTCTATATATACATTAAAAAAGATTAATTTCTTGGGTTTGTCGTACCATTTTTGGGCATATAAAGTAGAGTTATGTTCAGTGAAGCATTCATCACGCTGTTAATTTCCGCTATACACGTCATACGCATTTGATAACTTTTCTGTTTTCCCTACAGTTTGTGCACGCTTTTAATTTATACCGTATCATTACTACTATTAAATATCTATTTTCTAAAACTTCCATGAGTATTTAAACTTTTGAAATGTCATGAGGTAAGGGTAGTAAACAAGGGGGTTTTAAATGTCCCTATATAAATAGACTCACGGCATGTGTTTACCGATCATTGTACTCAGTGCTACGAGTATAGAATTGGTGAAAAGTAATTCAATTATTTTTTATTTAAACCGGAACAAAATTTTTATTGAAAATGCCACCAAAAACGGTATGTAATAAAATGACCCGTTTACATGATATGTAATAATATCATTAGTATCTATTATGAGATAAATTTACTAATCTATTTGGAAGTGTATTCAAATATTAATATATTTTAGATTTTGAACGGAGCGATGCTGAATCTGTTAATTTTACAATGATATGTTTTTAATTTTTATTTTTGAGTCTGTCATCACTTTTTGAAACAGTAAAAGCTCTTCGATTTTCAACTTTGAAGACTTCTAGTAGCAAATTTGATCTGGTTAATACTTTTGGTCAAATCAATTTTTTTTAAATAACCGAGAAAAATAGGAATTTTTACGTAAAATCAGTTTGTAACTAAACTGATTTAATTTTTTTGTTGTAACTAAAATGAATGATTATAGAGACTTGCATTTTTACCGAATATTTATATTAATATTTAATAAAAATAATTTTCAAAATATTTGGCTTATTGTGTGCTATTCTTTTTTAATTTTTTTTTAGGTATTTTAAATGTTTGACTTCTTCTTTGTCAATATTAATTTGTCAATTAAAACCCCTATGATATTAATCGTTAAAACATTCAATCACTTATCATATTATAATTTTCTATACTTGATGACTTTTTAAAATATTTTCGAATTTTATAAATATATAGGACAAATATAGGTAGATACTATATTAATAATTAAATTATATTATTGATATAATAAATAGAATGATTTTGTCAAAAATTAATTCAATTTACTGTATTACGAATAGTAAAATAAATAATTAGTATTAATAAGCATAATAGCAATACAAATATATTATAAAAGCTACTGAGTAATGTATACGCTGAGTTCGTAATATTTGCATAGAATCGTTATTCATGCGTATTGGTTTATAATTGAATTGACATTTAATACATCCATGATCCATTACAATGATTTAACCGTAGTACATCTGCAATAAAAAATTGGTTATTTACTTGGCTATTTAAAAAAACATTGTATGATGTTTTTTATAATTATTATAGATAGGTATACTCTAATAAGTCTAATAAATGAATTACATTTGGTTTCAGACCAAGTACAGTTAACATTTAACAGTATTAATGGGAAAATACATTATTATTGAAGAACTGTATGACGGACACTACACACGTTTACCATTTTTTATTTAAAATTGTACTATACAAAACTCTAAATCAAAAGAATTAACTTTACATATTTAAAGAGTAAATTCAAATGTAATTCTTGGTGTTCAATAAATCCGTTTATAAATAATTGGACGGAGATAATGAATCAAATTATTTTAACGGTTAACCTAATCTGTAAACATATAATAAAATATTAAAACAAACGAAAAAATAAAATCCTCGAGAGTGATCTCACTTTCCTCAAACCTTGTAGTATGTAGTAGACTGTTTTATAGTTGAATAAAACTTACATTTTTGAATTAAAGGTTTTAGTATGACCTGTAATACCTAGAGATGGCTGGAGTGATCTACCTAACACAATAATTATAAGTAATAATACGAAATTATAACGTTCTTATTATTATTTTATTAAACGTATTATAGTCATAATATGATTAGAACAGTCATATTCGAGTGCTAAATTGACTAAACGCTAATAATATAATTTTTTTTGTAAAATATAATTATATTATACAAGATTTACCCACATCTGGGTAAAATGATAAAATGTTTATTTTAAATACCCAAATGATAATGAGGCATGTATAGTAAATAAGTTTGAAGGGAATACATACATATATAAATTAGATAAATGTATATTTTAGTAGTATTTTACAAATAAAAAAAATCAGAAAAAAAATATTGTCTCTGTTATTTTAAATGAAAAATAATTTATAATTAATTAGGATGAATTTACAACTTTTGTATATACTAATTACTTATGTAAAATTGTAAGTTTTTTATGGTTGAAATAAATGAAATATTATTATATTATTAAATACTTAATTTAAATCTAATATATAGGCTAATCAGAATAAAAGATCCGGACGAATGGCTAAAAAAGGTGGGCAAGCAGTGCTTCAAGAAGAAATAAACAATGATGATGATTGGATAAAAATTATAGAAAAACCAGGAATGTACGGTAAAAAACTAAAATAATATAATTAATGTTAAAATATAATATATTAAAATAAATATAAAAATGTTTATGTTTATTAATATTTGTTTCTTAGTCGTTGACGTTTATACAGAATGGTGTGGACCTTGCATACCGATGACGGCATACTTGAAAAAAATTAAGTTGGAATTAGGCAGTGAAAATCTACATTATGCTATAGTAAATATTCTTAGTCTATAGTCTATACGATTAACATATTCAATAAATTGTAGACTGTTGTAACTGTACAAACTATTAAAATACATAGCAATGCATAGTTGAAGTGGGTCGAAATGACGATTTATAGTTAATTGAATAAGTTAGAGTTAGTTCTTAATTCCATAAATGTTGTAATAAATATGTTTTATCTATACTATTATATAAAGAGAAGATGTTTGTGACGTTGTTAGGGGTAATCTCTAAATGTATAGAGAGAATGAATAACTAAAAAGTAATTTAAAAATGCCTAACTATAATATATCTCTAAATAAAAATTTGGTGTACGACGGGTATAATGTTCTCGATGTATTCCAAAATTACTCAATTGATTTTGATGAAATTATGATCAATGTGTATAATTTTGTCTCCGTCATAAGATAGGATAGTTTTTATTCCGATTAATGACCTTAATTTATACCTCTTTATGATGTTTAGGGCTGTGCGATAATTTAATCGATTATTTGAATAATAGATTGTTTTCGAATGATACAAAATCGGTTAATCGATTGAAAAAATTCAATGTTGGGCGGGATAGTTATGTTAAGTTGATATAATGGAAATATCATCTATACACCAAATGAGAAAACCAAAAATAGTTTTTATCTCCACGCTAAATGTTAGCATTAGGCAACTAAACTTAACACGGGTACATTTTGTACGGGCAACGAAGTGCACAGGGATAGCTAGTTGGTTATAAAATCAATTGATACACGAAAAGATAAAATATGTCTTAGGTGATAGAGTTATAATCATATTATTTGTTTAATTATATCTAAATAATTGCATATTGAATTAATACTTGACTGAAATATTTTTAAAATATTAAATTAAGTTTTGAAGAAAGTTTTTTTAGAATAGAAATATTTATTTTTATATTTATCGTAATTAATATAATTAGTAAATTAGATATAAAATACATGTTGTATAAAAATTAAAAAATAGAGTAAGTCCTCGTATCGCTTTCTTTTAGGCATCTCAGTATATTATGTACAGAAATATATGTCCCCGATTACACTCACATATTGTTATTAAAATTAAATTAACATTTTTTGTATATTATCATCATAATTTAGCAGCCACTTAGCATGTGTTCGAATGGTTATAGCAAAATTTGAAATGTATTATTTTGCCCGTAAATCAAATATTAGAATTCATGCATGTTTAGTTGAATAATGACTACTTTTAATAACTTAATAACGTGAAGTTACCTCTCAATATATTCCTATCGGTTAAAAAATGTTCACAATATTTTGCAAATTAGTTGTAGAAATTTGCATTGTAGAGCACAACTTCAAGCAGCAGATTAATTTAAAAAATGTGCCAATATTTTGCAATTAATCGCAAATTCTAAATCCAATTAACAATTTCATGCTATCCAATTATCCTCAAACAGACTGTCTAACTAAGTCCGAATTGCCCCCAAATTGACTTTACTTCTTTGCCTTACGCAGTAAGTGCTTAGGAGTTACGGGGTTGAGTTGAAATCTAGTTATATTTGATTAAGCCTTCTGTTTCCTGCAAGCACTTAGTTTCACCTACTAGTATATCATGTAATTAATACACAGGTAATCAATTATTACTAATAATATAAACAATTAAACATATATTGGCTGATGTAGTTTGTGATTAAATTAAAGAAAGTTTTCTTTTTCTTAATTATTTTTTTTATATCATTCGTATAGTTTTTAATTAACTGATTTATTATCCATAATAATTATAAATTTGTTGTGTGTAATATATTAATTTGTACAGCTTTTGAAGCATATTTTTAATTAAGAAAATAGTTATTTGATTGTGATAATATGATTCTAGGCAAAATCGGACAACATAACTGTGTTAAAAAGGTTTCGACAAAAAAGTGAGTCCTATTGGATGTTTTTTTATGTAAGTATATTGATTATTAACAGCCAATAAAACATATTATTTGGTTGATAACTTAAATTATACTTATTTATTTTTCATTATTAATAATATATCTACAAGGATGGGAAGTTAGTTAATATCATTATTGGTACCAATGCTCCTAGGTTAATGCAATTAATAGTGGAGGAGCTGGAACAGTATGTTAAATTTAAGAATGGTGAAGTCCAAAGAGAATTTGTGAGTATAAAAACATATATTTATTTAGCTATGGATACTACAAATAGCTTTTGAGTATTACGGACAATTTTTTTTAAAAATTAAGATACCATTGACTACAGTAACCAATGAGGAACAAAAAAAATTAATCGACAGCGAAAACTATCAAAAACAGAAAACAAGGAAAGAAAAAAAAATTAGAGGTTTGTATTATTGTTATTATGTTTTGACTTCTTTTGTTTAATTATATGGATATTGAATATATGATATCAGTAAATTATTTTTAGTTATTTTATATAAATGAAAAATTGATTAAATATTTAATTTTTATCAATATTGTATTTTAAGATTGTCTACTATCTATAGCTATCGTATCCGATTTCGGAAGTTAAACTGCAGATATCCATTTCTTATCCATATTTTTGCAGTTATAGTTGTGGATTATATAATATTTGTACATATATTTATACATATATTTAAAAATAAATATTTATGAATTTAATTTAACAATTTATTTAACAAACTTATTAAGTTATAAAAATATTTTATAATTTGTTAACGAATTGTTTAAAATTAACTTAGAGTGATTAAACAAAAAAACCAAATGTACATGTTTTATTGACAGTGGTTTTAATAGAAGAATACTATTAAGAATATCATGAAAAATAAAAAATAATAATGAAGTGTTTTTAGTATAACATTGTTATGACTCAAAAGATTAATAATTTAAGATTTTAGAATGGTGAAAGTGAGAGAACATTCTCTGAAACAATTTTCGGTTAACATACAAATGCAATCATGTGTTGTGTTTTTCCCTCACACGGTCAAGTATATTATGGTGGAAGCACCAGTTGAAGAAGATGTCAAAGAACTTGACAAACCTCCCGAACCTGCGATGGTAGAAAAAACGGTATGTGAAGTGGCCAACTTATGTGCTAGTAAGTACGAGGAACTTATTATTATCGAAGCTAATGAAGTGGAGTTGACGGAAGATAATTTGAACGAGGTAAAGTATATAATATTTTGAATACATTCATCATTAAAATTGTCGAAAAAATATAAAAATTTCAAATTATATTCAAAATATATTATTTTTAGTTATTTTTTCCTATAGAAAAAGTTTTGTGTGGAACAAATATATTACATATCGAATTTAATTAAGTGCAAATGCATAATATTCTAGGTAAAAATAAAACATGCATGCTACTTAATATTTTTTTCAGTGCACGGAAAAACTAAATTATAAAAAATATGTTTTTAAAATGATAAAATGATAATCATAGGAAAAATAGAATCCTCTATAGCATTTTTATAATACATTTTTATATAAATATTAACTAACTACCTACCTATTTGGATACGAAACAATACACGAATTAGTATGTTACATACATCCATCTGTTATAGATGTTTTTCATGGAAAAAGAATTACTGGAAAGTTTTCCTCAAGAATTGGTCGAACAACTGTTGAGTAAAAAAGTGTATTCAGTAATGTTGTCAATGCCTATTATCAAACATGAAATTGATGCCCAAGAAGTCGGCACAGAAGATGAAAATACATCTGAGCCTATCGACTTAATGGGAGTTATAGAGCAGAAGTTAAGCACAATCATTTATGGCAATGGAACCCCATTAAACCCTAGTCCGAGTTCGTAAGTACCTAAACTATCCAATTTTCAAATACGTATGTGTATCCTGTCCTAGTGCTGACCACTTCTACTAATCTAAAAAAAAATGATAATGAAATTGATTTTGATATGTAGTCGGGGGTCATAACACTTTTCTATACATACAAAGAGAAAAAAAGATTTGACTCCACCAATATTAATAGTGTAATAAACTTTTCTTGATTAAGAAACATTGTCCTTATATTATTGTATCATTATCATTTAAGCTATGCTCATGTTGTAATAGATTGCTTAATAAATAATTATGTTAAAAAAACAAAATATATATAAATAAGACTATAAAATTATAGTTTATGTACTTAATATTTATGTACTCGTAGTACTATAATACATGTATATATTTGGGCACAATGCATAAAATATCATATAATATATTACATATTTATGACGTGATGATCAGTCTTGAAAAAAATGCTTTTGAAAAAGTTTTAAAAATATTTTTAAAATACTATTATAAAAATGATTTTTACTAATACTTACAAAGTATTTGAATATAAATATAAATATATTTTTTAAATGTTATACTATATAATATATACATATATGTATATTGTATATCAGTATATCTAATTAAAATGTTACTATACTTATATAGATTTTAATAATTTCATAAATACTATAACAGTATGTCAGTATAACATGACTATTTAGAGATAAATAAATATTTCATCTAATATTGATAAAATGATTAGATTTTCATTTTTTTTAAATTTCAATACAAAACCATTATAAAATAAGATGTGTAATTTTTTAAACTTTAAACATTTTTGTCAAATTTTCGTGAAAAATAAATTAATATAACAGACTTTATACCTTATGGTATTTAAATACAAGTATTCAAATGTTGTTAATAAAACTTTTAAAAAGTATTCGAAATAGGTACTTAAAAAAAAAAAATACTTAAAAAAAATGTATTTGAATACTTAATAAGACCGATGGTGGTCATTCACATGGATTAAGAAAAAAACTGTAATTTTATAATGTTATTAATTGGTTACTAAAAAAATGAATTCTAAATTAGAATTTGTAAGACTCCTATATTTATATTCTTATAAAGTGTTTGGTGTCTATGATCTTCAATACTATTTTTAAATATAAAAAGCATTCAACATACACTTTGAAATGTTGTTTATATAATATATTCACTAAAATAATTGTTATTTGTAATTATACAAGGTGATTCTTTTATCATTAAACACTCATTATTTCGTCAAGTATTGACTTTTTTCATTTTTTTTTCAAAATATTTTGTTTCATGCTCTTCTCAAACTGTATGCAATTTTTATTTTTTCACCCTTTTATTTAATAGTCAAACCACTATCGAATTTTGATTTTCAAATGGCAAACTATATTTAAAATGTACTAAATTAATAGGAATATATTTTTTTTATGAATTTTAATGTTTGAATTATTATTTGTTGTTAATTTTTTTAGCGAGATATAGCTTTTCAAAGTTGTGCGGTTTTCGGTTTTATAATACTTCTTGTTTTTGAAGATCAGTAGTCACTTGGGTAACAAATAATGATAAAAGGTACATATTATTTTCATAATATGTAATAAACTCGTTAATGACTATTGATGAATTTTGTACCTATAGTTACCAACGCCTCACAGCCGTGAGGGACGAACACCTAAAAACTTCAAATCGCTCAACTTTGAGTAGCTATAACTCACTAACGGTTAAATGAAAAATAATAATTTTAACGTTGAAATTCATAAAAAAAACCCCACTATTTTATGACATTTTAAATATAAGTTGCCATTTGAAAATCAAAATTTGATAGTGATTTCACTATTAAATATAAGGGTAAAAATAAAAATGTTATATAGTTTTAGAAAAGCATGAAAATAAAAATGTTGAAAAAGTCAACTCTGAAATAATGAGTGTTTAATAATAAAAAAATCACCCTATATTGTGAGGCAAAATTTATGTAGGTATTACATTTAATACACTTTTAAAAAAATATTATTTGATTCGTTTATTAAAAACTAGGGTTTTTAAGTTATGAAGGTTAGTAACACTATTTATCATAGGATTGCAGATGTACATATGATAGTAAATGAATCTGGACAAAAAATACCATCATTATACACCCCCATAAATCCGTTGAGTAAAGCTTCGGCGCTCACAATTTTGTTCAACAAATTCTGCAAAAACAATGGATACATTGCACCTCAGCCACCTTTACCACAGGTTAGAAAATTAGTTTTATTACATGTATGAAGTTTTTAGTTTTTTAAATTATTCTTCATGGAAGTCGATACTGTTTTCAATTATTATTTTCATCGCCACACTGCACGGTCTTTAAGGTGCATTCTCAAATGTTGTCGTACATTTATTATTATAGTTATAATACACATATAGCATTATTTTTTTCAGTACCTTGTTATTTTTGATATCAACAAATCCAACATCGTGTTACCAATCATCGAAGATCTCGAAGAAAAAGTCGTCCACTATGGATTTTTCCGTTGCGCTGATCCCGAAAAACCCAAGCTATTGTGCAAAGATTCCGAATTGTTAGCTACATATGGTACAGACAAAGTCGGGTAGGTATCTAATTATATTATTATAATGTAAATTATTATGTGTAAAATAAAACCTATAGAAATACAAGCCTATAATATAGAAAAGTAAATATATATATATAATACTAACTAGGAACTTAATTTCTATTAAAAACTAACATCCACGCGTTTTTCTAAAATTTATATTAAGTCAGATGGTATCTAAGGAATAATAGTTAATAAGTAGATGGTGTAAAAGTTTATTGATGTTGATATTTACACATCGTAAACTAATTGACTTTTTTTGCTCGTTGTATATATCAAGATCGGTCAGACAGCCTCTAAAACCGAATAGTTAGTGCCTAGTGGTCTAGAAAAAAAAAAAAAAATAAAAATAAAAATGTTTTATTTTTAAATTCCCGAGATGTTATAATTAATCAGGACGTTGAGCATTCATTTAATTTACGCAGTTTCTGTTTTTAATTTTATTTGTGCATTAAAAATGTAAAAACGTGTTCGACGTTTCATTACACATGTAATCGTTCAAACAATGTTTTTACTTTCTTGAATTTAAATATGGAATTTTAAACGAAAAAAGAGGGAAAGTAGTTAACTGTTTTCCTATACAGTAGTTGTTGAGTGTATCTCATCATTCAGTAAGTCACTGTAATGTATGTGTTAAATTTCAATTTAATGATAAATTATTGCAACAAAACGATTCTGAGCAGAGTCGGTCTGTCAGTATGTTTTAGAAAATATATTGCTATTAATTATTAAGTAATAGGTACAGGTACGGTATAAGCTACTATAAACCATGCAATAGCATTCATTTAATCTTAATGTTTTGAAAATGTAACTGTGTACATAAAATATAAAAATATACGTAAAAGTTTCAAACTATCACGAAAAATATTTATGAATTAAAACAAAACGACTAAAAAATTATTTTATTAAAAATGCATTATTCTTCGTTTAAATATCGAATTTTGTTCTAATTTAAACTTGAAATATCTATATATTTTTAATTTTTTATGATTCTATTATGGAGTTTAATAAAATTACAAAATAAAATGCAGTATTCAATTTATAAAACTTATAAACAAGTGACAACAAGCTGAAAAAAAATATTATTAGTATAACATAGACTAATAAAAAAACTATAATTCTCGTAAATTATATAAAAATATTCTGAAAATATGAAATCTAATGTTTGTATAAAATATGCATAGGAAATAGTTTTTTATATACCCGAAAGTAGACACTTAAAAACTGTACATTTTCTAAAACTTTTGGTAGACACAAATAATATGAGTTTCAATGAAATTAGAGGTCTTTGTTTGACCATGATTTATTTTGTGATGAAACTTGGATTTCATTAGTCAAATTGTCCTTATTTTACAGTGGTATATTATTGTTGGCTTATCAATATAATAGATATTAATATTATGTAAGTCAGCACATAAGCTTTTGGTTTGTAATAACAAGATATCGTTTTTACCTGTGCTCACTTCAATGCTAAACTTTTAAATATTATTTAAAAAAAGTTTTTGGTGATAAATACAGCAAGGTTACGAGTGAAATAATGTATAATGTATATAGTATATTAAACACATTTTCTACACTTTTTTTTACAACATCTGTAGCTGAATAATAGTTGTTTCTAATGTTTTTGTAATTTTTTTAAATCTTTATTTTGTTCATATAAAATATATATATCCTAATATGTATTGATAAACATTGTATTTTTTTCACAGTAAAGACGCCAAATTAGTGTTGTCTGTACTCATGGATGACAAGGATAAGAGTTTGCTGCGATTCGTTGACGTTGGGCCAAATTACGTGAGTCCAGATCACGAGTCGGGCATTGATGATGCTATTAAGTTTTTCCATACGACTTCGACGAGATGGACGGTGAAGTAAAGTTGTGGCTCGCCCAACAGGAGGTTCGAGATGAGGAGGATACAGGAGTTGATCACGGATTGGGCGAAAGTGAAGAAGGAGTAATGGAAGAAGAGAACTCTTCACAGGATCAGCAACAGGAACCAGCGCAGTCAACCGTCGTGGGTTAATATTGTGTTCACCAACAAGTGCCGATCGAAAGTTTGACTATTTTCAATTAAATACTTTTTGAAAAAAATATTTGAATGTGTATTATGAACAATTTTATTAATACCCAACAAATTGTTATAACATAACACATTTTTCAAATTAATTAACTTGTATAGCTATTACTAGAAATATTGTATCTATTAAAAACATAGAAATTATTTAAGAGATCATTCACTCCAGCGCTCCAAATTTTGAGTTTTTACACCAAAATTGCACAAGATTATGTTATTATTATGTAATGAAATGTAATCACAAAAACATTTTTTTGTAACTTACAAAGAAGTTCAGAATTTACAACTTTAATTTCGGGTGCTAGCGTGACGTCACCCAGCACCCCGGTACGCTTCAAATTTGATTGATTCGAAATTTTCATAAAATTTTGTAAACCATTTTGTAACCAAATTTAGTCCAAAGTTCGAGATTCCTGACTTAACTCAACTCTCGTTAAAACCGTTTTAAGCTGGCCATATTATATTTGTACGTGTGTATAAGTTAAAAAAATAAGCTTATACGTAAAAACTATCAAAATTAATAAATTAATATTAATATTAAAAAAATATATTTTATTCATTGTATATAATATTATAAACACGCACGTATATAGTATTACGATGTTTATGTCACTTAAAATGATTCTTAATTGATTGAAGTTAAACCTGGTAACTGGAATGTTGGATTACATTTGTTTCTAAAATGGTTCCAAAATTTTATGAAAATTTTGAACCAATTAAATCATTTTGAAGTGTACCGGGGTGCTGAAGTCACGTTACGCTAGCACCCGAAATTAAAGTTTGAAATTTCGAACTTCTTTATAAGTTATAGAAAACATTTTGGTGGTTACATTTTATTACATAATAATAAAATAATCTTGTGAAATTTTAGTGTAAAAATTCTCAACTTATGGTGCTGGAGTGACGGACCTCTATTTGAAGCGGGTAAATAAAATAATATTTTTTTGCAACATCTTATTGTTTTATATATTCACTTTTAAACTTTATAGGATGAATAAGTTACAATTGCCGGTTACAAATGTATAGACTGATCTTTAAGCAATTTACCTTTATGTTGATGTATATTAACTATATAAAGTATACTTTAACTTCCAATTATTCAAAAATTTAAATAGATAAGCAGAAAAAACGTGTTTATTCTAAAAAGTATTCTGAATACCTATTTACTCATTTATTCAAATAAGTACTTATTATTTTTTTTTGCTATAAAGTTTTCTTGAAAAAGACATAAACTACGTATTCCTAATACAAAATAAAAGTATTTTTTGTAAAACTGCTTTATATATGCTCTTAATAACAATTTTTGAGAATAATATGGTCTTCAAAATAATATATTAACTAGGTATCTCCATTTTTTCGTAATACAAAAAGTTCGAAAACAGTTTAGTAAAAAACAAAACCTTGGTACTTAATTTTGGTTGTTTAACTTTTCTTATTTCAATTACTTAAACACAGAATAGTGGAGCATTATTAATAAAAATGTAGTGACATATAATCACATTAAATATAATCAATATTTTTTTTAAAAATAAGTGTATCGTAAAATTGTATTTCTTTTCACAACTGCATTAGTAGTTTTAGAGAATGCTGTTATAATTGATATAATTAAAGGAAAAAATTGGTGTTTATCTATTCTTATGTAAAGTAAAAAATTTCTAAATTATATTAGTAATTAGGTACATGTATTTTTTTTCAATAAACAACAATATGAAATTAAAAATGAAACAATGTGCAACATTTTAGAAAAAACTATATTATTGTTAGTGTATAAGAAGTATAAAATTCAATCACATAGCTGAAAAAAATTAATCAATGAATAGAAAATTCTGTTCATATGAAAAATATTTAAAGGGTTTTTTTTTAGAGATTATTAAGAGTTATAAAGTTATCATCACACTATTTGTTTTATCTCTCTGACCAACTATATGTGCAACATATTAAATTTTAATTCAGCAGAACCAACCTTGTGTTGTTGACTTAAGTAATAGAATGAATTGACCTATTATCAAACTTAAACTTAAGAACGTTATCTGTGTTGTTAAAAGTTAATTAAAAACTTATATTATAGTGAAACATAATTTTAAGTTGTAATAAATCTAGAAAGTTCTAAAAGTAACGATTGATGGTAATAGGTAATATTTGAAAATTATTTGAAAATACCATTTTGATGAAAAATGCGAAAACAAAAATTGAAACTTTAAAACTATATTTATCTGGCTGATATCAAAGTCAAAACGTTTAAATATTTATTTGGATAAAATAAATAAAAGTAAAAAAATAATGAGTCATTATTTATATAAGTGATTCTTGACATTTTCAACGGTTTATTTTAATGGCTGGAGGCATATTTACTAGTTTAATATTATAAGTATTCTGATGGGATGTTGGTACACACTAGAATGTTTTTAGTTTAAATTTGTTTTTTTTTGTTTTTAATTAGGTTTATCCTTACTTGATCATATTAGTTCTTCCTTGGATGGAATATTATAATTATAGGTTTTTATATATTGTATATTTTTAAGAAAGAAAAGTATTTTATATATTATACTAAATTATTCATGAACGAAACTATTAAATATTTTCTCATTTTAAAATTAATATTATAATATTTTAAATGCAAAATAATCGATAAAAGTTAAATAATATTAACCTTTATAGTTTAAAGGTAGAGTGGTGTTATTCTCTTACAAATACCACGTACAGCCACGCACATATCAAAATTTATTCGTTGTTGTGAGATGATTTTTGGCCTCTCGTGGTCTATTATGTTTATTTTTAAATTCAAATTTTAATCCGAGTACTAACTGCAATACGCTTGTTTTGCATATTTATAGCGCTTGAAGCCGTATTTCCGCCATTGTCGTTGTTTTTGCAAATTTATTATCATTATTATTGTTATTATTATATATAATTTTTTAAGTTCTGCTTATATTATTTTTACATTCATAGTTGTGCTTTTCTGTATTGGTTTCACCTTTTACATATAGGTTGTAGTGGAGCGTATTATATACCCCCGGAGGGATGATGATCGTATTCGCCTTATGGTGAAAAAAATAATAAATAAACAGACAATTATATTTTACAGTTAAAAGCATTTATTAAAAAAAAAAAATAACACACACATACACACATACACATAAACATAAAAATACGCACACGCACACATACAATATTTCATAGCCTTAAATTGAATAGGTATAATTAAAAATAATCACATATGGTAACTCAAAATTATTGGAGTAGGTACGGACGATTAATGTAATTTACATAAAATCAAAGTCGACAGTACCCGTAGCAAGTGTTGTTGATAGAATCATATTTTCGAGTAGACGCGAGCTGTGTCTAGATAACTATTACACTATAATATTATCTACCTAATATCTATACTAGTATACAATAATTATATTAATAATATAATATGTTAAAAAAATTATTCGCATCAATGATCCATTGTTACCAAATTTTTCATTTTTTTTTTGGAAGTTAATTTACATTGGAATGAGTTAAAAGTCTCTGTGTAATTACAAAGGTTCAATACAAGTAACTAATTAATGTGGCATTTGAGCTAAATAATTAAATGGAACAATAATATTATTAAGGGATACGTACTATATTTTAATTACGGTTATCAACTATTTTAAATATATACAATATATTGAAATAATGATATTTTATTTTGAAGTATTTGATATTAATTTAAAAAAATAAATAAAACCAACATTATTCATAGGTAGGTATACATGTGACATTATATAACTTTTATTGCTTAAAAAGTTCGTGTTTCTATATTATTATGTTTTGTTGTGCAGCAAAAACATCATCCACAATAACAACAACAACAATAACAACAACAATATAAATAATGCGTAATAATAAAAGCTTTACACACAATATTATTCTCATAGATTAAATATGGGTACTTAATATTAAAATATATACCTATGATTATATAACAGTATTTAGGAACGTATAGTATTATGACAATAATGCAATATGTGTTTTGGCACAGTCAAGGTTATGCGGGGCTTTTTGGACTTAAGTCATAAATCGGTAAACAGAGGACAGACGTTTTGCGTGCGCGTACAGCCACCAGGGAAAATACGTATTACACAGGTACGGCGAAACGATAAAATATGATAAATATATTAAAGGTATTATATACTTATATGAAAGAACACACTTTTTTGTTTATACGCGTTTGGTCGGTTTGCGCTGTTTTAATTTGTTTAACATGTGTATGATGGGACACACCCAAAAGCTTGTATTTGAAATTTTGGGGAAAATGGAAGCGACCATATTATTTTTATTTTAAAATTATATATATATATATATATATATATATTATATAAACGTACATACGCGTGCTCCGAATCGTACGATGGCTGAAGTATTTGCCCAGATCAGTTTAAAAGTCGGTGACGGTAAATATAACGTCATTACGCATTAGTTTCTTTTGTGTAGTATTGTACATATACGTATTGTGTGTGTGTGTGTGTGTGTATGCATGCATACATGTATGTATATGTGTGTAAATGTGTTTATTATGGCACACTAGCAATTTAATATTTTGAATGGTCATCGAATACGAGAAAAAAAAACAATAAAAATAAGGACCTCACGTATTTCGGTGAATCAGTGATATATGTTTCAAAACGTACGATATTATATTATATTATATATACCGTTTACCGTTGTTGGATTTCGTCGCATTTATGAAAATAAGAGTAATATATTTTTATTATTTTCACGATTAATCAATTCAAGAGGATATTTACTGTATCATATTATCATTTCAAGTGGTCGGTTCGGCTTGTATATACTGCAATGTGTTAATTTCTAAGTTAGATGACTTTATCGCCATTTTTAAATTTATTGAGATTTTAGCGGGATACTTTTGATAAATTATTTTAGTATTATTGCAGTGAATTTAATACAGCAGATAATGATTAGTACATAATTAAATAATATGGTATTGTTGTAAAAATGTACTTCTAAGACGTGGTAACTGTATACTTATTTATTGAATATTTTGGGGTATATTATAGGTACTGATCTTATAATAATAATGAAAATATAAAAGTTAAAACTAACATGAAACTAAAAACTTATTCGAGAAACGACTACGAGAGAGGTTGTGACAACAATGGCTAAACAGTGTGAAGCAATCTATCAAAGCTGTTGATAAATCAGCTAATTTAAAGGATTTACAGAACAGCCATAGGTGTGACTAAAATAAAATTGTTGGGAGTGCACAAATTTTAAAGAATTCTCTAACCTCTAGATCTTCCACACTGTCTATATATTAACAATAATTAAAAATATTTATTTTATCTATGTACTTTATTTTAATAAAAGTTAAACAGTTCCAGCTTAACAAAATAAAACTGTCACAACTATTTTAAAATTAATTTTTCTATCAGTAAATTATATTAATTTAAATTACTGCTAGTTCAGTACGACATGATCCACTTTCTTGATTACTCAAATCAGTAATGAATTATTTTTATTAAGTTAATGTATTTTTAAACAGGGCTGATTGCAGCTAGAAGGGAAATGTTTGAAACTAAAGATCTAGATCGTTAATTAGGTAACAGATGCCAATAAATACCTCTGTATTTGAATAATAATTGACCTTGAAACCTTGGTTTTAGATTTAATCATACTATTGATACTGGACATCATATTGAATTGGCAAGTCATTACTTTTAAAGCTTTAAAATTTCAAAGTTTCGTTACGAGATTGACGAGAAATTTAAAGTACCAATCTGTTATAAAAGTGTTACATTGTGCATTATGATACGTTTAAGTTATTTTAGTATGTCCTCTCCGACCTCTCTTTGAAAACGGCTGTGTCGTATTTGATCCGGAAATTGTATTCAGTTAAAGCGATCATGTTTAGCGAACATTTTCAAGATTACCTAGATCTGCACCACAATATTCTTTATTCACTCCACAATTATTATACTCCCGTAACTAAGACGCTTATGATTGATACAATAACAGAACGTAGGCGTGTCTAAGTGTGATTTTATTTTTGGAATATATATTACGTTATAAAGTAAAATTGAATTATATACTTTATTTTCCAAGATTAATTTAAAAAGTTACACAAGCACACAGTGTAATAACTTTTCCAAAGTCTATTTCTACAAACTTAGGATTATTATTACCAATATGGGACCTTTTGCTGTTTAATATTAAGTAATATTTCTTAATTTGAAGTCATATAAAATACATAGTATAATTGTTACTGATTTGTTAATTTTAAGTAAAACGTGTAAATATATTTTAAGGGGCCATTTTGATGCCTGTTTGTTTAAGACTCATATAGTAGTACACACACACACTGATTGTATTAAAATTATATTTTATAATTTTGTTTTAGTTATTGTTATTTTAAATTTATTTTTATCAGCGCGAAGCGTGAATTTAATTTTTCTCACATTTTATCATGTATTATTTTTTAGTTGTATTTATTTTGTATTTACATGTAGCCTTTAATAAGTTTAATAGTTAGATAGAAAAAAAATTAAAAAATGTTTAAATTAAGTATAAGAAATAATTATTATAAAGCGAAAGAAATTCTAAATTAAATTTGTAATAGTGATAGGATCCTATATTTAATATTATAATGATAGGTTTTATATATTAATCTGTAGTGAGAATTTATCTAACCTGACCCAATCATATTCCATTATTTATTTGTGTATGTAGCTATTTTTTTAAATTGATAAAAAATGTGTATTTTTAATTTGTCAAACATAATATTTTAGTAATATTTATACGAATTTAAATTGGTTTTTACTTTTCAACATATAATTACGATATTGATAGATTTCCCTACCCTATACACACATACAAGTGCATACGAATACATTAAAAAAATGGCGCATACGAGGGGGGAGGTATATGTTATATGTATTATATAATAAAATATGTGTATAATTATGAAATAATGTGTACTAATTCAAATGGGGATTGTATACAGATAACACATAATCAAAAATACAATACCGGTCAACCTTTAATTTAATAAAATTCATACTTTTAATTTAGGTCTGCAATAATACGTTTTTAATGAATCACAATGCAAATTGGTTAAAAGAAACAATTCATTTATTATTGATAATGATCGTTGTAAGTACGCAATCAAGATGGGCCATAAAAAATTTAAATGTTTTCACACTGGAATCATTTTTGTGTTAGAATAATAAGATTACATCCTGTGTCGCCTGTCCAGTGGACCTACAACATTCATCATCAAATGAGTTGGTACTTGTTAATAATTGGATAATAGTGCGATGAAGATTGAATGAAGTGAAACTTTAGTATAATAGTATGGAAAGAGTGATGTGATAATACGTTTCAGGTAACGAAAATCTATGAAAACGTAACGACTGAGTTGTATTGATTTTTTCCCGTTTAGACTCTGGCAAGTCGACTTAATATTATATATATTTGTGTTTAAATTCTTAGACAAAATATCATTGTATTTAAGTAAATAAAACAATTGATACCTAGATATTTATCAGATTGGGCACATGTTAATAAATTGAATCCAGTGACATTTCGTATAGGTAACACATACAACGTGATTTCCTGGAGCGCTATTTTGAAACGACCGAGTTTTATCGAACGGACGAGGAATTAACCACGAAACAAGGACTTTGAATCCGTTTACACAGCATCAACGACTCGCACGGATGGTTTGTGTAATGGATTAAAATCACACGTAATCCTTATATACGGACGCACACGTAGGTACATATTATTAAATTATAAGTGGTATTCGTAGGATGAGCGGCGGTGGTGGCGGTGGTTCGGGTATTTTATAAGCTTCCTCGCAGGTAGTTATTCGAAAAAAAGAAAATGAAAATAAATGTATAAATTACTGTTATTTAACGCCCACACGTTGCGCGTTAAAACCAAAGATTTCGTTAAATTACCGTACACCGAGATATACCTGGATATTGTTATTAAATTAAATTTTATTGTTAAGTATATCCAACAATGGTACTTAAGTACATGATTTTTATTATAGAAATAAATAAATTAGTTATGTACGCTCAAGAAACCTCCCACTTAAGCTATTGATTGGATTTTAGTTTTGCTGTATAAAGTTATGAAGTTAATCGTTTGATATAACAAAATAAATGAAAATGCTTGCTTGAATATATAATATGATAATAATATGTACTATGCTTTACATTTTTAGTTTTATAAATAATAAATAAAATAATTAATTGAATAATCAATAAAAATAAATAGATACGAAAGCAATAACTATTATAAACATTTAAAATAAAGTTTTTCTATTGACTATTGATTAGTAAGAAACTGTTTTTTTTGTTTTTTTTTTTTTTTTTACTCTTCGGAAAGTAAAAAATAACAAGGCTAAACTAAATTAAATTAGATTGAAGTTTAAAGAGTTATATTTCTTATTTAAGAAAAAAAAATATCAAAGTTGGATTTATTAAAACACATTTAATTAATCATATTCTAGAAAATCTAGAAAATATTTCTTGTTTGGTATACTTATCTTAGTTTATTATAGTATGATTAAGATTAAGAAATTATTTAGTGTTTTGAAAATATTTAGTATACCCACGACTCACTGTGAATAACATTTTTTCATGACTTATTTTTCTCCAAACGATGACACGAAAAAGAAAAAAAATACTTACATTGAAGATATTGTATATTTTATTAAAAAATATGGTCTACAGAGTTATTCAAGTAGAAAAAATATCACAATACGAGTAAATCACAATAAAGATAAATACGCTAAATTCTACTAGGAATTGAATACTTAAATTGATTTAAATAATACCAAATCGGGTAATGAAAAAATCTTGTATAATAGTTAAATTGTTTTTGATTAATTTTTGAAACGTTTAAATAATATTTTGTACCGATATATGTATATTATTTATATATATATCAATAATTTTGTGAGCACAATAACTACCAAAATTAATATTTATAATGAGATCAAAATTGGGATAATCTTTTCAGAATGGTGGTTGAGACGAGAGTATACTAAATATAATATTATTTTATTAGGAATTTATTGTTGGCCGTAATTGATGCATGCTGATGGAAAAGACGATTTCGAATATTTCAGTGCTATTTTCTTACATCATGTACTAATGTACTGAAGTGCGAATAATATATTTTAAATGTTATAATAATAAATTATATAATATAATTAAATTGCGTGTGTCCAAGCGTCATTGTTTAAGTTTGATCTTTTGTATCAGTGGCTTCAGAGTACACACAATGATTTGGGTTTCGATGATATTTGAGTGGTTGTAAGTCACTTTATCTCTCTATGAAATTTGTTAGGACTTTGGTGCTACTGATAGTTTACAAACATTACAAACACACCAGGACACAAACATACACACACATACACGTAAATTTCAATTTGTAATACGATAATTGTATTCGTAAAATATTATCCGAGTGGTACTGAGAGATTTTGCATCTCTAACTCGGTCGTTAAATCCAACTCTGCTGTGTTGCAGCATTTCTCGGAGTAGTAACATCGGTCGTCAACGATCGACTGTGATGGAAATCGTTGTTCCTTTTGTCCTTCTGTGACGATTGTCGTCAGGATGCGGAATTTACATTTTTTCCTAGAAAGGTTTTCAAGTTTTCCTCGCTGCAGTTGATGCTGTTTTCGTTGCAAGTCGACGTACTCGCCTTGGCTATCGTTACCCCCGTCACCGCGTTGCTGAAGCTGGTGCTGCTCATTTCGCCAACACTGCTGTCGATGCCGTGTTTTTTCGCCTGCCTCCAATGTGCCGCCGGCACTTTCAGGTGACCTCTTCCGTTGTCGGTGCAAAGGTGGTTCAAGGGTATGCAAACGGTGCCTTAAAAAAAAAACAAAACACACACACAAATACGTTTACATATAATAATATGCATTGATAATAACAAGAGAAGTTTAAAAAACCATATTTATCATAAACAGTGAATCTATGATATCTCTGTAGTTGCTGGTTCGGTATTAGATGTAATATTTATAATGTTTTAATTTTAGTTATCTAAATCTCATTATGTAATATGTGCAAGTAAATGTATAATTGATATAGACCATAATATACATATAATGTTAGAATATATAGTACCTCAGATTTCATAGAAGTAGTTGACTTGATTCTCTTGTCGTCCTGTATTATAGTCTTATAGTTTTTTTATATGAGCCATTGTACTAGGAAAGTTGTGAATATTTCAAAAAAAAATATTTGTTTTTCCCGTGGTTGTTATTGTTTTTTTCTTTATCCAAACGTAGATTTTTTGCAATATTTTTCCGTACCACAAAAAAACAATACCAAAGTCATAAACCATTTGCGAAGCACTCAAAATACCGACCTACAGATGCGATCAAACGTTTCACCCCTTGAATCCGAGGTTTACGACCAAAGCGTACGTATAAAGCGTTATAATATAATGTATACGGACGAGGACGTTACATTTCCGGTGGGATTGCGAGTTAGGCTTAACAGTCAGAAGTAAATTGTCAAGCTACTTTTTAGTTATGGGGTTTTTAAAGAAAAAAACATGATCATCTACAAACATTGCAATAAAATACAAATATTGTTATATATCTGTTACCTGGGGCAAATATGAAATGTCTTATCTAATTTACGATTAAAAAACTTCAATTCTCCTCCGTGCTCGATGGATTCGCGTTTAGCAGTTGTATACTCACACGCATATTTGAATAGATAATGTTAGCACGATGCGATGTTTTTATATTTATTTTGCAAAATTATAACAGAATATATTTGCAGTATAATGCATGCAAAGAATATTTAGAGTAATATCTATATAAAATTAGTATACATATCATTATCTACCAAGACTAATAGGCATACTATACATAGGTTTATATCGACTCACTCGACAATAAGACAAAGTCACAATTATATATAATGTAGAAAAAACTTTTATCTATTTTCTACAGGCACGTTCCACATAATATAATACGAATATATACCATCACTACCCTCGATAATATGTAACAAATAGTGAGTAAATAAATTTAGTTATCTAAAGAGTTTTACCGAGACGTGAAATATACGAGTAAGCTGTAAAAACGATGAAAATGATTACAATTATTTAGAAAGCATACATATTTACTATTATTTTGTGAAAACGAAATGTCTGTTCTAAATATAATATGACTGGTCGTTACTAATCGCACAAGTCTATTTGCTTTGAAATTAAAAATATTGGAAAACGTTAAAATATTCTTTATACAGCGGTGTATGATTGAAAAAATAAAAAGATAAAAGTTGTATTCAGAATTGAACATAATGTATAAGTGTATTGTTATAGACTATAGTAGTCGGCGCCGCATTTTATTTTCTAGTGCAGCTACCTAAATTCTGCCTAAGATCCAGCGAGAAAAGGAGATTATTACGGGAAAGCAAAACAATACACTGCGAAATAAAAATACGTGGCGTCCCTATATAATATATATATATTGGGCTTTGAGTAAGAATGTTTTGAGTCAGTAGGTATATATATAAGCTTAAGACCACCGCTATCTTAACACGGTAAGCTTGGATAATGGTCAACATTTATAAGGGTTAAGCTCGCTTTTTACGGATTCAAACTTGGACGGAGGCGTTATTTTTGGATATTACGCGCATTTGTGATTGAAAATATTACATTATAAAATCATATTAAATTCTACAGTATTAGAATAATAACGTTAATATTGTTATCGATTGCTGAGTTTCATTAAACTTCTCTTTTAAATTAAAAGAAAAAAAAATACTGTTTTTTATGAAAATATTAATTTCACTTATTTATTAGTTAGCGGATTTGAGGTTATCGAAAACTTTAATATATTATATAAATAATAACTCAAAGTTGTGGATAAATGTTTTGTTATTTTTACACAGTGCTAACCTAATAAAAAACGTAGTCAATCATCAATCGTAGTAGCACAATGATTTATAGATACGTATATAAAGTATGTATTTGTTACATATCACAAACTATGAAATAAAATGTTTGAAAATCTCCAAATAAATAAATTCAGACTCCCTAACGAACACAATAGGCTTGTAATATGTATAGTTTTATTTCATTTAATTATTTTTTATTCATTTTGAAATGATAAATGTTTTTTTTATCTATTATCTCTCTCTGGAGAGGTAAAAATGTTTTGATTTTTAATTTTGAGGTGGTTTTAAGCTATTTATATAATTTTTGTGTACTTGTATTATGCATGTAGTATCCAAGTTGTCGAGTTTTATTAAACATTATTACATTTGTTTCATAATTACACGTATATCCTTATGTTTAAGTAGACGTAAAATAATAAGCCCTAAAAGAATGTCAAATTTATATTAAACAGTCGTTATATTTTGGTTTACAAAAGTAAAAGTAGGTACTTATTAGTAGTCTCATTCTAAATAATATACTGATTTACAAATTAAATTTTAAATAGCTTCGATAATCACAAGCATTCAAGCATAATATTTTTCTTATCTATATCTATACATACATATTATTGAATATTAAAGATATGGCTTATTATTTATAAATTATTGTTATTTGAAGTTTAGATAAGAAGACTTTGGTGGCAAGGAATTTATTTTATAATTTTATCATGAATAACTAACTATAATATTAAATCAATGTTCGATGTTTACACAATAACATTTTCATCTCCAAACATTAAAGCACAAACGGTTATTAGAATAAAATATTAGAAATTGATTTGCTTTTAGTTTTTCAAAACATATTTGTTACATTTAGGTAAAGATGTTAAATATAAAAAGGAAATTAAGTGAGTAACCGCTTTGTTGTATATGCGATGTAAATTGAATCTTTGTAATGCCTGTGTGTGTTAAATTTGAAATCAATCATAATTTATTACTGTATACGAAAAATTATTTTAAATGAAGACTGTATGTCTGTATATTTCATGATATTTTTATTAAAGTAATTTATTTTAATATTAGTATTAAAGCAGGTTGTAAAAATTTGAATATCAAATGCACATAAAAAAATTTTGACTATCTATGTGTATTTTCAATTTTTTTTATGCAGATATAAAATAAAACTTTTATGGAACCTTGTATTACATTTTCAATATTATTTTTTGTTAAAATTAATTATTTAGTTATTTTGATTTTCAATATATAAAAAAAAATTAAATACCTTAAATAGCTATAAATAGCTCAAAAGTTTACATTTTTTAAAAGTTTTATTATGTAAAAATTTCAATTATCTATGGTTATTTGGTGTTTTTATGATTATTTTGGAGAGTAGAAACTTTCTTTTTTTTTACAAATTTTTTACATTTGATTACCAAAGTGCCAACTAGATTTAATTTGCTACCAGAAACCACCACTCAAAGTTTAACACTGAAGCATTTTACTGCTTCAAAAGGTAATGACAGACAACATTATAAAATCAATACATTCATCGTTTCGCTCAGAATTTAAAATTATTTATGTAATGCATTTTACTGAGAAACTTACTGCCAAATATGAAACTCTTAAAGTAAACTTGTTAAAATAGTTTTATGACAACCTTCACCCAATATAGTAAGAATTGCATAGTAAAATAAAAATTAATAAACAACACCGTAATAGGCATACAATATATTATTATATGATACATTGTTATATCGCGAGCTTTTATGTTAATTAAAAATCGGTCAATAGAACTAGAAATGTTTTAACTAAAAATATAACTCTAGGCGAAATAGTAAACAATGATAACCGAATATTCTACTTTAAATTAAAAATTAATTCATATCTCTTGAAATATGAATTGTTTACATTATTATATAATAATATACTACAGTTGCATGAGTTTAGAAACGTCTTAATAGTATGCAATTCTTGCACACTTGAGATTAAATTGAAAATAACATTCCATTAATTGAACTACGCCATTCGTCCTATTTCAAAACTACTATAGTATACTACGCATAAAAATCTGTTTGGTAGGATGCCAGATCAATATATTGTATATATACATAACAGATAATATAACCTAACTTAACATGACGTGTAGGTTTGTTATCTTCATTTTTCACTCACGTATATAATTTAATATAAACATTTACTGGTAATGAACGATCAGTAAATTATCTTAGAACTTAAATTAATAAAAAAAATAGTGTTCTACATTGCTCGCAGCAAAAAGGTTAGGTACTTAATTCACATTTGAAACTTGTTTCCAAACTCAACTTAGAATAATCAAAAAGATTAACAACATTTATTTAAAACTGACCTTTTTAAACATTTTTTACTTGCATTAACTTTAAAAATATTTAGGAGGTTATCTTAAAAACTACTACGATGTTTGATAAATTGCCTCTTTAATAATAGTAAATAATATAATCATATTAAATTAAATTTTATAAATTGATTTTTCCGTTGGGATTTTTATATGGACAATGAATTTTTATTCTTTTATTATTTATTATATTTATTAATTATTATTATTATTATAGGTAGTCATTAGTTGTGGTTCTCCGGTTCTGAATGTCCTATTAAATGATAAATTATACGAGCTACCAGAGGCAGAGACAAAAACCAACTTTACGTTTCCACATATTTTATATTTTGCAGACAAACAAATAACAATGGAATGTTTTTAAAAGAATTTGGATGATTATAAATTTATTTTACTCTTTCCCATCTGTCACTGCAGCTTACGAATATTAATAAAGTCATTGTCGCCTCGTCAGTGAACAAACTTTTCAATGGGTAGAATAATTCCAATGACGGGTAATAGTAAGCCTCCATCCTGGCAGTGGAAATAAAACATTTCCGGACATCGCCCGAAAAATCTTGGATTTGTCGTTTTTCCGTGATTCATATAATATTTGAAAAAAAAATAAAAATCGTAAAAAAACTAACGCGGTTTCACGCACATGTTATCTTTTTCACATTGTGAGCGCCGATCACATTTTAATACCCGGACAGTTCATTTATATCAGCATAGTTGTTTTGTTAATAATCCACGTAATCCAATGTAAAATGTACCCTTTTATCCTATAAGTACCAAGTATTACACACAGGTACATAATATCATCACTCATCAGTATCGTCCTCGCCATAGATAGTAATTAGTATATTAAAATATTATATCGAGGACGTTTGAGGTTACCACCCGCAAAATCAAATGTTATCGTAAAAAAAAAATGTGTTTGCTCTTAATGCCGCCTACAACTTTGTAGAAAACTGTTATTGTCATGAGTTTTCCAAATCTCAGATTTATGTCATATAATATTCTAGAGTTGTTAAACGAATGAATGGTTTTGATAGAGAATAAAAAAACGACTTATAGTGAAAGTAAAATGTGTTGGAACACAATAAAGTACGGGGTATTTATTTTGTCAGTTAGAATTTAAAAGCGAACGTTTGCTAATGCTACTTAAACAGAGTACAAGTATACAATTGACACTGAATTTTCGAGACAAACTTTAGTAAATAATAGGATAAACTATAGTTGCTACCGTTTATATAATATTATGCTAGTGTAATAATGTATAATTCATTATAATTTACTGATTATTACTTCATTTAGTATTATTAAAAACTATTTAGAAATTTATATTGTACTCGATAGTCGTTTTTAAGTCCTTTTGATTGCGAAATTTTTTTCTACACTTCTACACTTGTAAGCAAAGTCGTGGTATTATTTATTTAAAATGTGGTATTCTTTTAAGTTTGGGATCTGAAAGTATATGCATACTGCAGTGGGGATGAACTCAGGTATTTTTTGTGAAGCAAAATTTAAAATTTTTGTCCCAACCACTCATCCACCTCATTTATATGATAAACTCATTTAAGAAGTGAAGCGATTGCTTCACATGATATATAAGTTCGGCACCACTGAGGTACCATACTATAATATACTTATTATTTATTTGTTTACAAACCACTTAAATCACGGTGACAATAAATTTACTTTTGCTTGTACGAGTAATTTTTTAATTTTCGGGTCAACTGTGACAGTATTTGTTAATTTCAAGAGATGCGCCAATTGTATCTTATTTAGACCATAGTTTGGGTTTAAGTTTAAAAATTGGAAAAAATAACTTATGAATCATAATGAATACGACATCGAGATTTTATATCCGATTTGACTATACATTTAGCTTCCTTTAACCAAAACAGCTTAACAGCTTATTGACTTAAAGCAAACTTTATTCTATTCATAATTCGTTGCTTTTTCACTCATAGAGACTTCAATACAAAGACTTGGTTTGAGAAAATTGTGTCAAAAGTTATTAACTTCGTCATTAAAATAAAATATAAAGTACACACACACACATATATATATATATATATATTTATATTAGGACTCTATAAGACGCTTGGGGTTATTATATTAAGCTTATATTATATTTTTAAAAATGATTTAGGTTTTTAATTATTCTTTTGAATATATATATATATAGATATATAATTATTGAAATTTATCACAGTTAAATGTCGGGGTAAACCGGATAATTTGTACTGATTTCTTTATTCATATATACTTTAAGTTATATATTTTAATGTTGTATATAATAAATTACCTATTGGTTATTTGCATATCAATATTTAAAAAAAAAAATATTTAACTTCAGTTGATACTTTCGGAGATTAAAAAAGGTATTAAAAATAAAATAAATAAACACTGACTGAGACGAGTTTTGCACGTTAAAAATTCATCCGGTTAATCTTTATATAATGTATAAGATATAATATAGAAAGCTACAGATTTTATTTGTAAAAATAAACGAATGTCATGAAATTAAATTTTGATTTTCAGAAAGAACTGTTCTATAGTATTTGATAATAAGATAATTAAATTTAAAAAATGGCTTATTATTAAATAATTTATATTTTTGGAAACGAAAATTACTTGGTACTGTAACTTCATGATTTACTTCGTACGTTTATTATGTTGAAATGAAGTGTTTTTTTGTAAAAGTCGAAATTAACACATTGTTTACATCATAAGAATACTGAGTATACATGAATTTCTATTGTATCCGTATTATACAATATTATATGATATAGGTAACTAACATACAACAAAAGAGAATAGTATGCTATTTTTCGTTATTATATTTTATAAGTACTGCTAGAATGAAACGGTTTCCTTATTAATTTCATTTATTTTTTGATTGTGTTTTTCGTAGGTAGTTATTTTCTGAGATACGATGACGTACAATAAAACAAAGATTCAAGCAACTAAAGAGGAAATTGTCAAAAATTTAAATTTATGTTTCATTTTTTTTTTAAATTATATTATTGAGTTTTAATGATGAGATAACCAGGATGAAGAATAACACATTTTGTAGTAATTCTGCGTAAATATTATTATAGGTATCGCAAAACATTATTCTCTACAAATAAAAATTAAATTGGAACGTTTAAAATATCAATTCATGGTATAACATTGAATTGTATATTTAATACAGGTGTTAACATTTATGAAGATACATATTATAAATATTTTCGCAAATTATAATTTTGTTATATAAATTATGGTATTATTTTCTAATTTAAAATTTTATAGATATGAAAAAGATTCTAAAGTATTTGAAGACATTTTAGACAATAACTTATTTTAATTTATAATAATAATTGTATCTACGTTACATACCTAATTGTCTACCACTTAAATATAAAACGGAAAATAATTATAAGATTCGCATTGAATTTAATTTGATCATGATAGTTAAATGTTTATCACTTAAACTTGCTCAAACTTAAAATATATTTAAGTAGAAATAATTATAAAAAAGTTTTAATTGGAACAAAGATTTTCTGAAATGAATAAAATTGTTAATATATTACATTTAGTATTGTATATTTTTAAGCATAACTTTTTTATATTAATATTTAGAACTGAATTAGAAATAAAAACATTAACAAAAAATTGTGGACACAATTCATTTTTTTTTTTACATGAAAATATTTTATTTATTATATTAAAATATTACTGGTAAGTAAAATATGGTTAAAAAGTAGAAACATATTATATGTTGGAACAATAAATGTATAGAGTTTACAATGATATGTGTTTTTTGTGTGTATCTGTTAACGATAAATATAGTCAATAAAATACTTCGAATTTTTATTCGGGCGATAGTTTTGGGTTGAAAATTTAATCAAGTTTGGACTTTAAAGAGGTCAAATTTAAAACTTCCAAGTATTATTTTATAATCAGTAAAAACATAAAAAAAATAAAAATAGGAATAATAGGAAATTTTACGTAAGTAACTTCAATTTTCAAACAAAATATATTTTGTTTTTTTTTTTTTAGCGTAACTGGAAAATAAATAAGTGTAAATTCTTAAAATTTTTATTAATTATAAATATTATCATTTAATATTTACTATAACATTTTCAAAATACTTCAATTATTTTTGAACAATTTATAGGCATGGGAATTTTCAATTTTTAAAAATTTTTTTTTTATAAATGTTTCATATTTCATAATATTATAACATAAGTAAATATGTAATATTAAAACAATTATTCAAGACCTTTTTTTTTAAGTAATTAATTACATATTTTTATTTTATTAACTCCCTGTTATTTAATTTTTTTTAAATAAGTAATATTAAGTGCAATATGACAAACTATAGTTAGTTTCAAGTTGATAGTGGTACAGTTTTTATTTTATGTTAAATAAAAGGAATTTAGCATAAAAGTTGAATCTATTTGTAGTAAAACTTGAATAAAGTAGGCATGATTTATCTACAAAAATTATCTCTATTTGTAGTATTTTATATTATATTCCTCAATAGTTAGTAAAGTTTTAAAACTACTCAAAATCAAAATTAAGTAAGTATAATACAAATCTATATGTTACACATATAATTACATTATAAATTAAAATATCATAGTAAAAATTATTTGTATCAAAAATGAGAAATTCGAAAGACGATAGTTTTGATGATGCTAGAAGAAATATAGGATGAAAAGAATATTGAATGATTCTACTACACATTTAAACACAATTTCTTTAAACCAACGATTAAATCATCACGCGTGTAAAATAAATAAATAAATTTGTAGTCGTATTGATGACTATTTTATTTGGTGGTATAATTTTTCATTATCTTAACTCAAAGCCAACGTCAAATGTAAAACCATACATGGTCAATTTGGTGTTAAAGATCTGAAGTGTTCATCGAGTTTAATACCAGTAATTTTAGAATTATATTTAGGAGTATAATATGATTATATGCATATATTTTAAAAATAGGTTAAATTTAAATACACGTACTATTTAGTTTAAAATTGATAGTTAAAAAATAGGTTCATAAAATGTGTACAATCGGTTTTAAAATAGTTCATCCAATGCGATCCTCAAATTTGAAGACTTAATGATTTTATACATATATTATAATTATGTATATGTTTTTCAATTTTATTTTTATATGTTTTATTGTAATACGTTTTAAGTTTTAACTATACCTACGTATTTCTCGAATTCTTAAAACGTGGTTTTTGATATTTTTATTGTTGTAAGTATTTTTTAATTTTTCAAGGCGGCGCAGAGCGAGGGGGCGTGGATCAGTTTAACAGTTTTCTTTCGTTCAGGCCTTTACTAGTAAATATATACAGCGTACGCCGTAAACGCATTTCGTTTTCCGGGCTTACTATTACCGTTGCGCACTATCCGATAGTGGGCGTCCGGGGATCCGCTATAGCTGTACCTGCTGGTGACAACTTCCCGTCGGATCAGGCTGCCGGTTCTCACATTGATGCACGGTACGAAAGAAAAGAACTGCTTGAATCCTTGACGGAATCTGAAACAAAAACAACACGATATTTTCATAAAGTACAATACTCGATATCCGAATATTCGATACGTCGATAAAAAAAAACGTGATTATATATTTAAATTACAATATTATTGTGAGACGAGTAGAATTTCGATTCTGATGGTATTATAGGTTTAAAGAACAATTTAGATTTACTAGCTTCTCTACACTGCAGGTTGTAAAAAAAAACATATTAAGTAAATAACTATGTCAGATCAATTTTGTCTAAATTCAGGACTTCAGCTCCTATGTGACGGTAGTTGTATGATCTCAAAGGTGACTGTATAAGTAATCTCTATACGTTATGTCGTTATACCAAGGACAACATGCAAGTACGCTACAGACTCAATTTTAAATTACGAGGAGATTCGACAGCGGTAAATGTTTTAGAACACAAGCGCCAACGTATGAAATTTTTATTGGATTGAATTTCGTAGGCGATAGGTGCGGTATATTAGTAAACCGCGGTATAAGACATAATGAAACTAGTCCTCTGCAATAACTGATTATACGCAGCAAGAGTATAAACAAACTGGATCATGGTTTTGGTTATTGGAACCAAACAGACCAAACGCTGGTCTATGGCGTTTAATATGTTTGCAAAAGTTAATTTTATTGTTTAACAAACAGACAGTACAAACTGCTCCGTTATCAACCGTTTCCAACGTTTATCACTATCGTATTTCCTTTATGTTAATGTGATATTCTCATCATATATATATATAGTTATATTGTTTTGTACAGTTACATAAAAGTAACAAAAAAATGTGTAGAGATAATATCATTTACGAACCTAATTATAATTACTTATATAGTATGACTTATTTATTTGATAAATTAAATTCTAGGTGTTCAAATGAATGAACTTTTTTGGTTTCTATCAGGAAGAATGTATACATAAAAAATAAAATAAATATTAATTTATTTATTGGTATTTGTATACGCTAAATTTTAATGACTATAAGAGATTATGTTAAAGACATGCCAGATTTTATTTAATACTAAAAATTAAGTAAAAATGTAGTTCAAACAATTAAAACAGTTAATGAGTTTATCAATATTAAAAGGTACTTGATGACTTTATACTATTCACTAATGTTATATCATGATAAAATTACTAAAAAGTTAAAATAAATGATTTTTTTAAATTTTAGACGTGACTTATTAATTGCTATAAAGCGACTTTTTTTATCATAGATAAACAATAATATTTAAAAAAACAGTTTTGTGGAAAAAAGTACATTTACACTTAAAAATGAACACATATATCTATACTAAATATTCATGGTGGATATATTTTCTATGAATCATTATTAAAAAATGAGAAACATGATACAGAATATGTTTACCTAAATTTTATGATAGTAATGAGAATAATTTTAATAAGAAAATTTGAATTTAAATTATACCTATTTTAGATCTTACGTTTGAATATTTGAGTACTAAAATTTTGTTTCCCGTTAAATAATATTAAGATAAAATACTTGTTTATCGTTTAAATATTTTTTTGAATTTCGACTCAAAAAGAAAAAAAACAATTTAAAAGCATTACGTATTAAAAAAACGTTTCAAACCTAACTAATCATGTTGACAAAATATTTAATACTAAACAAATCACATGTAATGTTTGCATCAAAGTAAACTTGATGGTTGTGTAGTAACGATGCACGCACGTACTCTTATATGTTAATATTATTATTATACGTATATGTATAGATTGTAGAAGGATGTTTTTTTTTGTATATTTTTACTAAAATAATATCTATGTTTTTAGAAACCAAATGTTTGTGTATACGACTTAAGGAATCGCTTAAGTTTAAAAAGTAATTCTTCACGCCAGACTCGGTTGAAGGCTTGGGAGACATTTAGAAAGAGTTAATGAGTTGGGTAATTTGTTATATGTCTTTTTAAGCGCGGGGAATCGTTTGATTCGATAACGTGCTTTTGCTTTACGTTTTTTGATTATTAATGAGCGAATCGATTCGGAGAGAGACAGGTATTTATGTGATAAGTTATTTGTGGTGTTTGACATAGAACCTGCTGATTAAATTAAAGTTATTAAATTGTTGACTATTTTGTAAATTTCATGGTCAAATTTAAAGCTTATCTTTAGATATATTTATATTATATATTTATCATACAATTTAAGACGGTCTGTCGATATAAGAACTAGTTTGGATCTATCATTAAGTGTTTGCAGAGTGGCATCGATGTTTATAATAACGGACGAATGGTCTGAGATTAGGTTCAGAATATTGTTAATTGAGCAATTTAAGGTGATAGGAATTTCTGTGACAAAGATATATAGAATGTAATATATTTTATCCAGATTAATACGAGTCAATACGAGTATTTTATTTTTATAATATTGCAAAGTAAATTTCCACGAGGTTTTTAGTCAAAAAAGTTGGTCAGGTTATTTATGATTAAATTGTGCATATAAGAGCTGTAAATTGCGTTGATAATAACTGAGGTATTATTTAGAGTAATTGAGATAGCGCATGATTGGATATAATTTTGCGAATAATTGTTGAGTGGGTGGAATTTAAGATTAGTTTTTATGAGTATGGCTGGTTCACCATATGCTGTGCCATATGGATGGTTGGATTTGAGTTAGCTGTAACTAGGAAGTAAGAATGTATATAAAAGAATGGTTCGTAAAGTTGGTTTCAGAGATTAGGGTGATATTTATGCTTTTATCAGACAGCACACTCTATTAGTAGTTCGTTGACATTCTTTTTTAGATCGTTTTCTTTAATAGTATAATTGATAATGAGTTATTTGTTAATTATTAATTTTTTTTTATTAAGAAAGGAAGAAATTACTTGTACTAGAAGAACACTCAGAGGTTATGTTAGGTTCGTTCAAGGCTAATAAAAACAGGTGTAGCTGTAGTATAAAAAAGTAAAGGACTTAAAGTAAATCTTTAAAAAGATTTTGGTTAAATTGTTCATTATTTTTAGAAGCCGATTGATGTACATGCTATAATATACATTGAAAAAGTTCTATTAATAGTTTCAATTTTGAATTTTTACTAAATATTATAGTAGTTATTATAATAACATGTCGTATTATTCACAGTATTTGTTGTATTGTATATAGATAAAGTTCTGGCCTTATTTTGTTGTATTTTTGACCTTAATAATATCTAATAAATTGTTATAGTTATAGTAGGTCCAATGGTTGTATTATAAATTAATGTTACTCAATATTGATATCTACCTTGTATTAATTAGTAAGTAGAATATAATATAAACAAACTAAACCGTTAAATATAATATTATTTATTTTTTCTTTGAACATGTTAAATTAAAGAAAATTCGATGTCAAAACTTTTAATTAAATTATATTTTTCTTTTTATAAAAAAATATTTTTTTTTATCTCGGTTAGGTAATTTGTTGGGTGATGTATTAATGAATAAATCATTGTAAACAAATATTGACAACAGTGGTTAAAATTACATTTTAGAATAATGGTAATTAATTTATCGTCATAAAAAGTTTATACTTCATGGTTGAATGCATTTGATAAAATTTATTGAACTAAAATAAAAAAAAATCAATAAAGGTCCGAAGAAATTGAATATGTATTAAGTAAGCAAGTTAAACACACGATAAAAATTAAAATATTTCGGTATAGTGGTCTAAGGTCTAAACTCAAAGTTTCCGCTCCTAACCTTTAAATTAATTAAGCTGTTTCATCGCATGAATAGAAAAATAATATGAATTTGATTGAATTACGGTATTTTTAAGCATGAACATATTTTACTCCAATAAAAAAGAGTTAACAGTGCGCAAAATCTGTTGCTTTACGTTAATGTAAGCTAGTGTCTGGTATTCACATTTTTATTTTATCATTGTCAGGAAGAAATTTAAAACTATGTAATCCATTTTAATTATAATTCCTAAAACGGTTTAAACAAACAAATATACTGAAATACTTCTATTTTTAAATGAATCTCTTTTGAAAATAATATATTTTATTTGGCACAATGATAAACGACATAAGTATAATTTACTATACATCGATTATAAACTTTTGTATTTTTATGAATAATTAAATTTATGTATTTATATAATACTACTAATAAAATGTTTGTTGCCAACAACAAAAATATTTTTTTCATTTTATTTTTTTGTGACTATCAACTTTCAACAATTCAATACTTACTTTAATTTTTAACCTTTACTTATACATTTAATAAAACTCAAGCACCACACATGGATTGTCATATCATTCTCCAATAGAAAAGCTGTTGAGATTCAGGATATATTTGTGCCTGAAAAGTGTGACTATCTTTTTCATTGTTATTAAATATTTGAAACACTCAAGATTTTTTTGACAGATAAAAATCAGAACACACCCTGTGTAAATTCATAGGTGCCTAACATACGGTACATCGATTCATTAAGTCGGTTACATAGGTCATTCATTGTCACTATGTCAGTATTCTTATTTCTTAATAATACTGAAATAAATGTAAAATGTACTAGATATTTACGTTCACTGACTTATATAACACTTTTTTTTAGCTCAATAAATGATACTTTGTGTTAAAAACTTTAGCTTCATAATTTTTTTAGAATATCATATAGAACAAATCAAACACTTGTTAAATAAGGTGTATTTATAGTTTTATTAAATTTAAACAAATAATAAAATGAAAAAATAACCCTGATGTGGTATATGTGAATAGAGTTGCTTAATTTAATATTATTTAAATTGTTTATAAAATCAGAAGTTTGGTTCATGTTCAAAAATCATGTTTAATCAAAACAATTAACCATTTAAATTGTAGACGCTAATTGTACGTTTCACAGATTTAATTTTATTATACAGTTGAATAAATGATAATTAAAAAGCATTTCGTTTATTTGTTTTACACAATTTACAAAGTTTTAAACATAATATTAAAACAATATTATATCTTAGAACCTAACTTGCGGTCTGCTTTCATTATCTACACAACACTTTGCACATTATATAAATAACTATAGCATGACAGCCGACAGGTTACAAAAAGATTTAGTGTCCATTAGTAATTATTATCAATACTAGGTACCACATTTATGAATATTCATTTGAAATGCAGCAGCCATTTATTTTTCTTTTAATCACGAATCTACGATTTCTCTTGGGATTTATTTGTATTCTTATTCGTAGGACTTATACGCGCATCTCATATTGATAAATCACAAGTCACAACTGATCCAAATAAAGTTTGTTTGCTTAAAAATAATACTTTTTCTATTACTAAGAAACAAATTTGAAGGGTTCACGAGAAATTTTAAGTCAACGATAGAATACAATTATAGGAATTATAAATGTTTGAAGTACAGTTAGAACTGTACAAGTCATTCTAATTTACAAAATTTATACTGCTGATAGTATAATGAGGTTAATGTGATTTGTAAACATAATATATTTGATACTAATACTAATGAAATGTTTTATTAAAACAGTAATAACAATGTTGTAATTAATATAAATATTAGTAAAACACATAATAATCCATCTTAATTTGTTTTATTCATGACTTTTTATACTAAAATAATTATATTTTTAATTTATCAAAATTATTATAAATACAACATTACTATAAATTATAAATGCTGTAATATAACAACTATTTTTATCTTTCGTCACCATTCGCAAACCTTGTAATACCTCAAAGACGCTACTTTTTATTTTATTTTTTTTTTTAGATCTAGAGGTTTCTACGACTTAATTTAAAAATAAACGACATATATACCTAATTTAAAAGTCACGAAAAGCCACTTTGTATTTGAATATAAAATAATGTACTACATTTAAATTCAAAGCTGTAAAAATTAATGAAAATACATGCTATTAATTACAAACACTTATTTGTTATTACTACATGGACGTGTTTTTTTTTTTTTTGATAATTGTTTTATATTTTGTATCGCTGAATGTTTATTATATTTAATTTTGATGTATTATACGTAGTCGTCTATATTGGTTTATTTTATGAAAGTCACTTTATGCATTATACACGAAACCGTGTTAAATTATTTCATCCAAAGTTTATACCCTGGAATTAATTCTTAAACAAATAATATTTTTATTATAGCCCTCCATAAAGTAAAATAATAATAATTTGTACGTACACATTTTTTTTTCTATTAAAACTAATAAAATCCGTGACTTTCACTTACATGAATGTTGTATTGATATAAGTACCTTAAGTACCTTAAATCTATTTTATTACGGGTTTTCTTTCGATTCAAAAATTACATGTAAACCAAAAAACAAAAAACGTAAAAGTATTTCAATCACATCACGGATGTTTGCAGAGCATTATAAAGCTGTGTAATTTATACTAACAAAGCATTTTAACATAAATTAAAAAAATATATACCAAAGGCAGTTCATAATTATTACAGGCGGAAACAGTTAACATAATTATTAGATTAAAATAGAACATAAAATGATGGATTTAAGTTAAGCTTAACCGTATGCTTTGTTTTCAGTAACACAAGTGTAAAAACAACATCGTAAAGTATATTATTATATTATATGACTGTATTTTGCATTAAAAAAAAAAAACATCACTCTTCATTACGGAAATCCTTTCATTTATTAATAACACACATACGGTCAGTTTTTAATGAAATTAAAATATGCAATTCGTGATTTCAACTCAGAATTGTCTCATACAGAGCAGGTTGAGCCGAATCGTTGCAGCAAATAATAATAATAATATTATACAATGTATTGGACGAAGACGTGGACAACGATGGCGATTGTTATGACAACGTAACTACCTGAAGTAGCTGCTATATAGTATACTTATATACTAACAGATTATAATAATCATTGATGGTGTGCAGTCGGCCATTTAAAATCGCTTCTAGTCTATTCAGTAAGGGTTTTGATTTAGCGGTAGTCTATTTATTCAAACCATTGTCGAATAGATATTATATTATACCGAGGTACATTATAATATGCAGTCCATATAACAATTGATGTTAGTTTCTGATGTCTCGGAACAACGCGACCTTTAAATTCATCAAATAGGACACAATTTATTATACAGAGGGATCATTTTAAATACTTAACTACTTGTATAAAAAAATAAACTATTTATTCAATATTGGATATTAAATTATTATTATAATTTAAAAAAAAACAGTATTCTGCTTAAAAATATAAAATTTATTTTATGGGCGGATGACGTTTAAATATCAAATGTGAATTATTTTTATAGTGATTTAACGAATAAACATAAATGTTAGATTTTCGTGTGTGTTAGTATTTCCAAAAGAATTTCGAAAAATATTAACGGAAAAAAATATTGTACATAATAATATACAATATTTGGTTTGATTACAAATTAATTTATTTCTACGACTGAATAAGATTCCGGACCTTTTCAAAAATGATCATTAACGTCATTCTATTCCATATCTATTTTTATATGTTGAACATGACGAATAGCACTAGATAATGAGCTACTGAAGATTTCTTTGTGTGAAAAAATTTCTTCAAAATAATTTTATATCGAAATATACCGATGAAGGCAATGTTTATAGCACATTTGTGGTCAGCGCGTCGTAGGAATGAAATCAAGGAGATGGTAAAAATCCACATTTTGTTTCTGTAGCAATAACCCGGCAGGTATTGGAAAAGTTGTTATACGTTTCTGATAAATTCAATGACACTATTTTTGGTTTAAACAATAAAAATAAAAGATTTGAAAAATATATCAAACAGATTGGGATTAAATCACGATAAAAATGGTTTTTTTTTTTTTACAAAAATTGACAATTTTTAAAGAAATATTTAAATTGCTAAAACGTTTCTAGTTTGTATCATATTTTAACTCAATCACGTCTGTTAATTGTACAGATACAGTAATATTATTATGAACGCACGATTTTATTTACATAAATATACGTAATTTAGAAAATTATTTATTATATTTTTTTTTAAATAATCACACCTAATTTGAGGAGATATATGCAATAAAAAATGTAATTTAAATATAATTGTATTTACGTCCTAGAACATCATTATTATATTATGCATAGTTTTACCATGGATTTCTATAAAATAAAACATCAAAGTACATTTTCATTATATCGTTATGGACCAAAGCAACTGAAATTTATTAAAAATAATACGATTAATTGAGCAAACTTTTTAGGAATGCGGCACATATTATTAATTTTAAATTTTAATATAATAAATAATGCAATAATTATAAGTTATAAGATTATAATAATTAAAGTAATTGTACTATAATAAATATGAATACAAGCATTTGATAAGTTGTACTATATTTCGATACAACTATTTCTAACACAGATAATAATTAAAAGTAAATAATTGGTGTACAAAAATATTTTATTATAGTAACTGATGAGTTTGACATAGAAAAAATCACGTAATCCTTCATTTAAATTTTTAATTTTGCCTCATCTCTTATAAATTCCAATAATATTTATTTTTCAATAATATATCTCAGTATTATAGCCGCATTGTTCTCGTTTATACTTTTACACTTACAACAATTTATTATGTATATATTAAATTTTTTCATATAGTTTCAATATAACCTTTATAAATCATATAACTTATTTAATATTTAATGGAAATTAGTAATTTATGTGACTTTTAAAATATTAACATAGATAAGCGCAGGATTTTATTTCAATATCATTTTTTTTTTTTGTAAGAAACAATTATTATTTTCTTTATTATAAACTTTAAGATTAACAATAAAAAAAAAAAAACACTAACAATATTGAATTGAGCATGACAAACACGATTTCAATATTACTTATGTATACTATACATGTATAGTGTATACATCATAGATAATACGAAAGCAATACAAGTTTATCGAAAATGTTAAGCAAAGAAACGAGCAATTGTATTATACACCTAATATGTCAGGATTTGTTATAGAACGGAGTTTAAATTACCAGACAGAATATCAAAATATATATGTCCAACGACCAATATACCCAAGAGTAGGGTTCAAATATGTGGTTTTACGGTACTATTTTTGAACACAGACAACTAAACCCCAATAATGTGTGTTACAGAAAATATCCAATAATAATACGTCTAGATTTGGTCGACCATTTTTCGTTTGTACACATTATAACATAGCAGCAGCATACGTGGGTATAATATAATAAATGATTCGGCATTTGACATTCGACATTTGGAATATAAAACGGAGTGGTGAAAACCTCTCACAGGATCAGGTATAGTTTATGATGGTTGTTTGCCAAACTATAATAACTGCATTTGTATGATTTTATTTACATATGTGTCGTTCCGTCACTACGTGTTTATTTTTTCGAATTTAATAAAAATATATCACAGGGTAGGAAAAAAGTATTTGTTTAAAATGTAAAGATAAAATTCATATCAAACACCTATAAATTCGAGTGGATTTATTCATATAATTATATGTGTGGATAATTGTCATTTATTAAGCTTTGAATCCAATATATTTGATTGATCATTTTATTGTATTTTAATAAAAGTATAAATTAAGTGACATGGTCAGAAAAAAAGAGCTGAAGCATACACCACTCTTGCTTAAGAAAATGTTATTATTTTAAAATATGATTTTAATTTTATAGCTAAATAAATAAGACTTAACTGAATTTCATGTCTTACATGTTCTTTAAAAAAAGATTGGTTTTATATCCCTATATTGTTATGCATGTTAGGACTTGTCCAAAATGTGTAGCTCATAATGCCACTTAAAATATAATATTTTAATTCTTATGTTTGAAAAGTCGTTTGTCATCATCTAATTTTTTATTTAAATGCTATAATAGTTAATCGGTCGAACTTTCAATATTATAAAATGATGAATAAATTCACTTTTTTTATCTACTTCAAGTCCAAAACTGACGCGGTCTGTTTAAATGTTTAAATCAAACATAAGATACAACTAAGGATATAAAGATAAAATAAAACAATTTGCCCTTTGTTATTTAACTTGTTCAGTTCAACCAGTAAATGTTCAATCCAAATATATTAAATTTAATATATAATACTCAAACGAATTTCGAGTTTTTTTTAAAGCAATGGGTTATTACTCAGAATATTTTTAATGGTATTTGCACGTGTATATATATTTTGTAATATTTCATTACAATACGACTTGCAATATAAAATAAGTACTAATAGTACCGTACTATGCACACTCGTGTATTTTTTACTGTGATTTAAAAGTAAATATTTTTGTAAATAAACTGATTTCATAAAATTCAAATTGTTATAAAATGTAAACAATTTTGCAAAACTCGACTTTATTCATGCATACCTCGGGACTACGAAGTGCAGCTCAGGGATTAGTGTGGAGTCGACACACACACACACATACTCCGTTGTATATATTTTACGTGTAGGTATTTACAGTATATTATACCGCACACCGTCCCACGGTCCTAATTCCTTAAGACGGTACATTTCATACGAGTCACGTAACGCCATCAAATACACGTGAACGTGAATGTTTGATGTAGATAAAAAAAAAAAAAAAAAAAAAAAGAAGAAGAAGAAGAATGAAAACACTTGTAGTAAATATAAATAGTGAACTCGTCCACCGCGTTGATACACGCACATAATATATTTAATAATAATTTAGTTAAGCGCCGTATACGTATAAAATATTACGGGTTTTCCTATAACACTAAAGCGTCATTACATATTATTATACGTAATAAAATAACGTACTCTCAACCTCAGCCACTCGTGCACATCGTACCTATATATATATATATATATATACATGTTATAATAGAGTGTGATACCGAGTATTGAGCGTGATTTACATACGAAATTTCCTAACAACGCGTTATGCACGACGGCGGTAACGTGTGTGTGGTGACATTTTTCTTCTTATTTTTTTATTTTTATTTTTTTTTTATTAATTTATCATTATCGAAGAGATGCACACACGTGCCTTTGCTTATTAGCCCGACAAGACTTATTCGTAGATCGATTTTACCACTACACAACACATAATATTATGTACCTTATTTACGCAATATATTATTACGGGTGGGTCCCGTCATTACACATATTTTGAACCTATACGTCAAGCCCTCTATAAATCCCCCCCCCGATGTACGACACACAATGATAATATATTATAGTTGTTATACCTATATACATAATGCATGTTTTACGTAACATAATAAATGCGCGCGTGTGTATAATATCCCTTTATTAGGAACAGGAGACAAGCCCTTATTGTGCCGTATAAACGCCAGACGTACATTTAGTTTCACGCACTATTGCTTTCGTAAATATGATATTTTATTGAAGCGATTTATTATTAAATGGCAAAAGTTTTTAGACGATACACACTATCGTAACGGTTTTGAATTCGAAGAATTGACATTTCTATAATACTAGTATATATTGTATTAAGGTTATTCGTTATAACGTATTATATTTTTAATATATTATCGTAGTTAAAGCAACAAAACGTAAGAACGGAATACTTTGGAGTCCGATCTGGCTTCGCTGGGCTAGTCGATGTTTTATTACTTTCCTCATAAGTCGTATGTCGGAAGATTTATTTGAAAGCAATGCTAAACGGTTGATTAAATCATTGTGTTCGATATTGACTTTAAAAATAAACGATGCATTGGTATTGGTTAAGTTTATAAGATAAGGTAACTTTTAAAATATCGAATAGTCATGAAAATAATTTACGAGTAAAAATGTTCAAAGTATTTGGTTTAGTTAATATATTTTTGTTTTAATACAAAAACTGACTTTGTCTCAACTACAGAATGTATTATTAAAAAGCTCTAATAATAACATCAACATAAATTTGAAATTAATCTTAAATGCAATTTTAAATTTGTATAGAATAATTAACATTTTTAAAACGATTGAATATAATTAAAAATATTAATTTGATTTATAATTTAAAATTTATAAAACAAAAATTAAAATTATTTTAATAATTTAAATTAAAAAAAAAAAAAAAATGATTACACTAAACTGTAAATTTTTATACAAATTATTTATCGTAACAAGTATAGCATAGGGCTAGCGGGAATCATGATTTTATTATTTTCATTCATCAAAAATATCGTTATTAAGAGTCACGGACATCAGAAAAATGGAGCTATGACATAAGTGTAGCTAAATTGCCTATCCAGGACTCCGCGGGCCGTGTACTCGTAATAATATTATTGTTAAAATGCACGAAAAAAAACACCATGCCGGTTTGCCGGTTACGATAAATGGCGATACGCACTGAGCACGTCTAAGTAAGTCATCAATAAATATCCTATAATATTATACTAAGCTTTAATAAAACCATCAGGGATCACGGGTTTATCAATCACGAACAAAGTAAATTTATTATTATACGACATTAGCATACATTTATTCCTAATTTTTTCCTTCACATAACCTCCACAATTTTTTCACGGCCGTTTCATAAGCCCGTATTGCAATCGCACAGTGTCGCATAAATTATTGTCATAGTGATCACGTGTAATATGTTATTCATTAAATGCGTGATATTAAAAAAACTCTTTTTTTATTTTTTTTTTTTTTTGTGCAACGCACTAATAGAAAATCCAACTTTATAATGACAAAAAAAAAAAAATAATACAATAATAAAAAATGTATCGGTTTGAATTAATTGTCATTTACACGCCGTATATTTTGTAATAAAATGAACGTTTTACACCAATACGATTTGAAATTTATCGCCATCGCACAATGTATATTATAATATAATATATATATACCTGTTAACGTTTGTTAATAGAAATTCTGTTTTTAAATTAATATTGTGATTGGGATCTTTCAATTTATCTATTTAGTGATACATTTCTTCTGAATGCAAGATACATATAATTATAATAATGTAATTTTATTAATGTCTGATTATACATCTTTTAAATTCATTTTGATTTGTGTGTAATAGTGTAGCACTAGTAAGACAAATATTGATATTTTAGTAATTTACATAATATACACAACATATTGAACCGTGCTTTCAATTAAAATGTAAATATAAAATATAGTTAAACTCAGTGTTAAGTATTAAATATTTTAACACAGTAAATATTTAGCCATATTTCCAATTTTCTTTTATTATAATTTTTGGTTTTCATAAGTCTACAATCTACTAGTTTACGAAGCTTACACTTAAATTAACAGACCAAGTTATAGAATTATAGAGCATTTGAAACGTTTAAAATATTTAAATCCAAAAATTAATAATTAATAATATGGATATTGGATATGGCTATTATACCTCTAATTATAATAAATCCTATAGTTTAACCAAATGTATTAACCAACGTTAATGAACAGTGAGGAATATTATATAATAATAATTATAAAAAGCGTGTCTAAATAAATCAACGTTCTACTACTGTTATAGCAGTAGTGTCATACATATATCAAATGTTTGATGTACGTATGACGAACATTTTATAATAATGCTATAGCAGTCATAATATTTTTCCTGGTAAACACGTTTATTATTATCAACGATTCGACACCATGAATAGAAATTACGGTCTAAATATAATAATAAATGAAAACTATGTCATATTTAATACTAGGAAATAAAAATCTATTTTTAACATAATTATTTAAAAATAATTGTATATCTGCCTTATCTTTTCAGTGCTAAATAATAGTGTCCCCGTTGTCTTATGCTGTACGAGGCAGTGCAACTTGGTTTATCATATAATAGAATTAAAAATACTACTGCTATAACAGAAGTATTTCTTTTTGGTTGGTTTTTCGAGTATTGGTATAGTAGTCTATTCTATTGACTTAATCATTACTGTACGTCAATGTGCTTTAAGTAAAATAAAAACAACTATCAGGTAGCTTAGACAATTTGATTTTGAGTTACATTTTTTCATATTGTATAATAGTTTTATAGCCTTATGATAGGTAGTATGCAATCTTCAGATGTGTAGTGTGTATATACATTTATTATATATCTATATATTGTAGTCATATATGGAAATATGGTATGTTATAGTTAGAATATTACGATCACTATAATATACGGTTTTGTAGAAAACTTGGAATATTCCAGCATTTAAAATTTTTAATAACAACACTGACAGTGATTGATGAAAAATAGTTTATGCGTTGTATTAGTTAAAAATATAAAACTGTTAAAGCATAAGAGAAAAGTTGTTATTCAAACTCTTAAATGTACGTACTACAATACTTTTATTGAATATAAGTTATGTAGATAATTCATTTTTTACATCGAATAAGAGAAAATTGAGTACATTAATATAATGTTTGTATGTAAGTAAAATTCTATAAATATTTTATATAATTACTTAGTTTTGATATATTTTTAAATTGTAGAAACATATTATAAGAATCGAAAATAGTTATACTAATAGTGCATTACTATATTTGTTTATATTTATGACTAAAAAGGTATATTAATGGTTTCGTCCAAGTTAAAATGAATCTATATATCTATATAATCTATATATGTATCTAACTATTGAAAGTTTTTTGTTTTGTTTCAGTTGAAATATATAATATAATACCAGTGAAAACCCCGTCAAAATAGGTTCATTAGTTTTGAAGCATTTCTCGAAATAACAAAAAAACAGACGCTAAAATGAATGTTTGTACCTTATGCAATATTGCATTTACATATAAACATGTACTTACGTTTAAAAATTAAAATTTACAGAATTTGAATACATTGCATTGGTTGCTAATGATTGTACACAAGATAAAAAAAAAATATATTGAAGTTTTTTGTCATGTTATTAGTAGAATATATGTACAAATTTTTAGGCGTACCTACTCAAAAACAGTGGATATATAATTGGCAGTGAAGAAAATCATTTTTTCTCAAAATAAAAATAAATCACTTTCAATTTTTAGATTGTTCTTATTGCGATTTACAAAAAAAAATAAAGTAAATATTTAAATTAACATTATAATTTCTTATATTTATATTAATATTTCATTTCAGTTACCATATTATATATAATACAATTCAGAAAATTTTATCAAATCATAACTAATTCCTTTCATGTAACTAAAAGAAATAAACTTATAATATATAAACAAAATATATTTGATTTTCGTGAGCCAAAATGAGATTTATGCCCGAACCAAAATTTAAGTGCTGAATTTAAAAAAAATAGCCTACGACTTATTTAGGAATTCAAAGTATATGCATATAAAATTTTGTATCAAATAGTCAAAAACTGTAGATTTTATTTAATAGAAAAATAAGATAATATTATTTATGTGACTAATTTTTTCCCAATGATTATTTCTGAAACATTTTTTTGAAAGTATATTAATGTATTAAAATAATTAAGTAATTATTAGCTGTAATTAAAATTGAAAAACCATACGTTTTTGTTTTAGTATTTGTTTAAATCCTTAAATATTTAATGCATGTTAATATTTTAAAAGATGAACTAATAGTTTCTATTAAATATTCAAATTGTATAGTAAGTTTTAAAGTTTAGAAAGGTGGTGGTCAGATGTGAGACGCTATATGAGAATAAAGATAGTAAGACACCCTGTGTATAGTTTGTATAATTATTATTATATATTAGGAACTAAGATAAATTATTGTTATTTACGAAAATTGTATTAAATGCATGAATAGTTTATGTAAGGGTTAATGGAAATTCAAGTTATAAACTTATATAATATTATTATAAGTTATAAACATAGAGGAACAACTATTGACAACTTTGTAGGTATGGTTGATTTTCAAAGATAATTATAGACTTTCAAAGATTTGATATATAACAGCGATTTCTAGAGATAATAATAATTTTAAAAAAAATGTGTAATGTTGATTATTTAATAAAAGTAAAAACCTGTTACAAAAAATTAATTTAAAGTATAACAGTAAAAAGAAAATTACAATGAAAACTAAAACGATTATACTATATTAAACTTTATTCAAAATTTATCAATAGAAAATAATTATAATAATAATTATCATTTTATTTTTATCAAATAATTAATTAATACGTTTGCCATGTTATTTAATAATATTAAAGATTTAAATTTAAATTTAAATTTAAATGCATGCTTTATACTTGAGTTACATCAAAGTTGTATCAAGGTTTTTTTTAAAAATGTAATACAAGGTTTTTAAGAAGGCGTTCTTATAAACCTACCTATATAAAAACATTAAAGATACGTTGAAACGATTTTTTATAAGCATTTGAAGTTTAAATTTTAACAGAATTCCTAAAAACCACGAAAATTAGTAAATTATTTTGTACCTAGTTCAACATTTATAAAATGTTAAGTTATTATAGTTGAGACTTAAAAATTGAATTTATATTCTTATAAGTACAAAAATAATTAAGGTCAAATATTTTACGAAAATATATTTTTAGATTATATAATTATAATATTTTATTAACACAATATCGTTCTTTTTTAAAAACATATAGATTAATAATAAATTATATGTCATATCGACTATTTTTACTATGAATCTCTTCGTGGTGTCTTGTGAACTATGGTAAGTCGATATTGACTCAAAGTTTATTTATAAAAATAAATGCAATAAATATAACGTCTTCGACAAAAATTAATTCAACTTATTGTATTAATAGTAATAAAATAAATTACCATAATAATATCAATACAAAATCTATATGTATATAAATGAGTTTCTTTGTTCTCTTTATACTGAAAAAACTACTGGTCTGTTTTCAACAAAAGTTGTATCAATAGATTCCATGTGATTTGGGGAGGGCTTAAAGCTTCGTTTTTGAATCCATATACTTTGTTTTGGGTTGACTTGCATATAAATATAGTTTTGGGTCTGGGAAATAGGATACTTTTTTGTTTATTTAAATGGTTACCATTGGTTACATATATATATACATATGATATAACTATTATAAATTATTTGAAATATGGCATACACAAATTAAAAATAAGAGACAATAAATTGTAATATATAAAAATTATTTATGAGTAAAAAAGGTTTTGAACGAATCTTCTTTCTAGAAACAAACAATTTGTATAGTTTTTTCAAATATTATTTACAAAAATTAAATCAGTTAAATTAAGTAAGTAGTACAATTCTTTAAAAACTGTACGAGGTCGATGCTGGGTAATTCCGCTTGTATATAATAATATATACTATTTTTTTTTTTTTATAAAGATTGTCTTAACTTAGAACCATTTTCATATGCAATGACTTATTATTGAGTTACAATATTTAAAACATACATTGCAGTGACTTGCCGAACGATGAGCAATTCTCAAGACCCACTGAAACGTAGGGCAGTTATCTTCTTTCTTTTTTTTAATACAATTTTAAATTATGAATGTAATTATTAATGCATTTTAATGAAAAAATGTAAGGTTAATGTGACGAGATGATATTATATTATAATATAGACAATTTTAAAAATATTTGCTTGTGAGGAATTCAATAGGCTGAAAATATGACGTATCTAAAGTTTAATTATATTTGTTATAAGGTGTTCCAAAACTTTACAAGCTTAATGAGGGGCTGTGTGGTAACATTTCCAAACATTGTTTGTATAGGTGTTACTTAACGGCGGGATAGAAGTTAATAAAATATACGATGCGTGACGTACATACCTATATAACAATTAATTAAGTACCTATAGATTATTAGGTAGTCTTAATTGTGTTTATACTAAGCATTAAAATAAATAACCAGAATGCTGTTATAGATATTTGTCATTGGTTACCATGTGTCATGGTTTTGCACTTTACACCTAAGTATTATTTATTCCAATAGGTTTATAATATCTAGGTCCAAATATCCAAAGACAGAATATCATGTACTAAAATATCCATATGCAAATATAAAAACAAATGAAGGCGAAAATATAATTTTAAAAAACGGGATTGTCTATTTAAAATAATTGATAAATAAATAGAAATTAGATGCCAACAATAAATTGTGAATATTATAAATAATTATAAAAATGTTTAATAATACAACATTGTTCAAGTTTTTTTTTTTGTATTTAATATTTTTTTAATTTAATTAAGAAATAATCGAAATATATTGTCAGATTTATAATACCGAAAACAATTTATCAGATATTAACACGGTATTATTATTTTAGAAAAAATAATAACATAATATTATATAAAATATTTAAATTCAAAACCGTATTTATTTTTATTTTATTTCAGCTTACACTAGGTATACGTAAAAATGTAGCTATGTCGGTACATACAAGATATTTTTTAGGTTAAACGATACCATAACAACGTTATATTTTATATGCATGTGTGATTATCTGACCGACTTAATACATTTTAACATTGTATAGTAAGAATATTAATGGGACGCATATTACTGTTGTGTTAGTAGTAACACATTCGCCAGCAGTGTGACATCATCGTATTCGTAGCGGAAACTGCCTGGTACGGAGATTTATTTATAGCGGAAATATGTTAAAATATGATATTAATTGGATGAAATCCATCTAGTTAGTGAACCCGTCACAATACTCTGACGACTTTTCATAGTAATATAATATCGAATAAATTAATAGTCACACCTTTATTTATTACTTACACACACATATATATATATATATATATTATATATATCGTGATACCTATGTTGATTGTACATACATAATAATTATACATTTAAATGGTTATTATTTTTTTATGTCTTAAAAAGGACATAAACATTTTGATATGCTCACGAATTCGATGCATAGTATACATAACGTACTTAAAAAGTCCTCTCTTAAACCATTTACATAGTACGTCAAATGGTTCAGAGCTCAACTAGTAAAAAAAAATATTAAATGAAATTTTTGATTATATGTTTCCAACATTGTTTATAATTCCTCAGTAAATTTTCATAAATAGTACCTATTTACAGATATCAAAATGAAATTTTTTTTCAGAAATTCAAATATGATATAAGTTTTAACTATTAATTTTATTTTATAAACAAGGTTATTTTTAATTTTTAATTTGAAAAAATATAGTTATTATTTATTAGTTTTTAGTTTTTAATGATCTTTTTATTTTATATAAAATACATATAATCATTGTATTCGGGTATTATATTTTCGAATTTCAATGAATATTTATGATAACGACCAAAATATAATTTTATACTTTAAGTGGCTCGAACACTTAACCTTACCTATGTATTAATCTGACAACACCTTTAGGAGAATTAGAAATGCTTTTATCTTTAACATTTACGTAGGTTTCTGGTAGAAAATCGGATTTTGTTGGTAGACACCAATCCAAAATAGAAAATTCCCCGAATAAAAAGAAAAGTACTTATCAAAATGATGAAGGTTAACTAAAAATGAAAAATAACAAAAATACAAGCGTATTTATGCAAAAAAAATTATTTCGTTATTATTTAATAACAAAAGAAATAACATCCGGGATTTGGTATTTTTACCATATATTTATATAAACATTGTCAGGATAATAATAAAATAATAATAATATAATTATAATACTAGTATTGTGGTTTTGAGATATTTATAGATATTTAAAATTTTAAACTTTCTTAGTAATTTTTTTCAATTTCTATTTATAACATTTTAAGTCAAAAAGCTTGGAAATTTAATAATAAGATACTTATAAGTTTTTAATTAAAAAATAAATGATATTGACGTTAAACAACATCATTATTTAAGATATAATTTTCTATACACAATGCAATTTCGTAATTTTAAGCTATTTATAGACATTTAAAATGTTTGGGTTTTAAATTTAAAATAACTTGTAAGTTCATTAAAATGATATTGATAACTGTAATACTAATCGTAAAATAAATTACTTTTAAAACGATATTAATCAACATAACATGAAATAAAGTTAGTGGTGTAGGCTGATTCACTGTTCAGAATAGTTTTTTTTTTTTGTATGATGATATATCATTGAATTAAAATTTAGCACATCCATTGCAGTGACCAATTCGACACCTAATACGCAGCAGAGCGATAAACCACCTCCCCCCAAAAAATTATTCATCTTGCATCTCACAAAATATACAAAACATTCAAGTGAAATCTCCCTTAACGGACACCTTTCAATAGCAGACGATGTCTTGGAAACGGGGATATGTTCATTAATTTTAAATGTAAGAACCTCCAAATAGCGGACTCTCCAAATAGAGGACGCCTATTTAAAAAAAAAATCAGAAATAACGAGAATTTTTACGCAAAACCAGTATTTGACAAAACCCATTTCATTTTTTTAGTAAAGGTAATTGAAAAGAACAAACAACCGTAATATTTCAAAAAATATTTATGTTAACATTTAGAACTCATGAAATAATTTTTCCAAATATTTTCTTTTTGAGCTACTTATAGTTATACTTTAATTACAGCATTTTTATCTATCACTGGTTTTTGCAAAAAATCGATGTTAATATTAATACATTATATTATCATATACTCTAAAATATATAATTATTAATAATCTACATCTGTCATGTATAGAGAAAAATAAGGATTGTTAAAGGCCCATTTATTAATATTAAATTAAAGTTATTAACTATAGTAATAAGTATAATGTCGATTTGTGTACAATATTATAGTCACTCTTTAATATCTAACAAAAATACGTCGAATATAATGTTTATTGTTCCTGTTATTTTATCGCGCTAGAACCGTAATCAGCGGAAAATAGTCACAGCAGCGTGGTCCATAAAATATATTCTATTTTAAAGATTGAAAAATCTATACATGTACATGATACATAATATATAATATGTATTTATATCCTTTATATTATTTAATTCGATATTATTATTAAACTTTTACGAATTGCTTTAGGTGTACCTAGTTATAAGTGTTATTTGAAAAAAAACTTTGAAATTGAACATTTTCAAAATAGACGAAAACTTCTTTTTCCGCAGACATTTGTACGCAAATTAATATTGTTAAAGCACAAACATTTGATTCGTTAGGTTTAGTATACCATTCGATTTAGGTGTGCGTGCAGAGATGAAAGTTTGACGGCTGATATACCGATATGTATAGACGCACATTACAGTTACATATGGATTTATAAAGTCGACAAAGTTTTCTGCGAAACGTTAAGTTGCCCCGTAGTGTTTGGCCAAGTTTAGGTGGCCTACAGTGGCGTTCTCCAACTGTTCATCGAGTGAATAGTGAGGAGGAAAATGGCCAAATTAGTTATGTATAATACTCCGGAAAATTAGTTTAGTGACACGTAATATAATGCGTATGTATCTGCAGTGTGACATCCGACGACACATATCCCGCATAAAAACTAATTTCAGTCCAACCGGGAGGAAAGAATATCACCGCTATCAGGTGTACGCGCGTGTGTGTAAAAAATCCCCACGTGGCCGTGTGACATCTGGGCCGCTATATCATTTTGACAGAAAGATGTATCTACTTAGTTATGTTGTTTGCAAGCTCCATGACTACGCGTTAATCAAATTAGTTTTTATTTATTTTTTCCAACAGACCGTGCGTATAATATATCAACTATTTGATTGTGTTCCGGTCAAATTACATTTAATACATCATCTGTTAAAGTCGCGAGAGTGTAAATGATAAATATAGGTATACATAGGTATATAATAATATTTAAGCTACTAATAAACTTGTGAAATAAACATATGGGTGGCTGAGTAAACGCATATATAATATTACAAACGACACCTTCATTCTCTTACTAAAGATAAAAATTCAAACACAAAACTACACCGATACTAGTTTTATTTATTTAGAACATAAAAATGGCTGATATTGCTGTGCGTTAAAACAAAATTTAATAATAATCAAAATGCGGGGACAATAAACTACCAAAGAAAATGTGTTTTAAGCGACGTAATTTATTTATCAGATGTGTATGTGTGTGTGTGTGTGTGTGTGTGTGTGTGTGTGTGAGTGTTGTTTTTTAAGTAACAAATGCGTTACCGAAAAAATTTTACAAGTGCGTCTACGCAAAGATTTTTCTCAATTCTAATTTCGTTTAATATCCAACTCTAAATTATTTAACTATATATTAAATGAATAATTTTTTTTTAAGTTATTGTATTATAGGAACAATACATATTTTATAAATTATAACAATATTAAGTATTCAGAATAATTGAAATTTATATTTATACTTATATAGTTTTGGTAATAACTAAAAGGATAAAAATATTTACACAAATAATGCTCATTGTATTTGATGTGTTTTTAATTCTACAATATTCTACACAACATCGATAACTCATGCGTATTTCAGAAACGTCAAAACATCATAATTTTCCATATAAAATATTACTTGAACATCATTTTTTTTTTTTGTTTTTGATTATTTACGTATAATTTAATCAATATTCACTCTACACGACAGATGATGGGGGTAAATAAGTGCCTTTACAAAACATAACGAGTAATTATACTGACATAATAGTGAAATTGGTATTCGCAAATTGAAATTACTATGTCGTATTACTACTCACATGAACTAATCCTTTGTGGGTATATTGAATATTATAGTATATGTACCATTATACAATTTAAATATTAACATTGTATTAGTAAAACGAATTATTTCGATTATGATTGTGGTTTGATTATTATTTCGTGTAAATATATTTATATATTTATAACACCATGCTAGTAGCCATATTATTACATAAATATAGTATACTTGTATATCATCGTATGTATTCAACGTTACAACTAGTTGATTTTCATTGAATGACATCATCATTTCCTAAAATAATTCTTATTTTTATTATTATCATATGATAATAATTATGAGTTGAATTGGCACAGAATAATAGCATATGTATTATTTTGAATATTTCCTATGAAAAACCGAAAAACCAATAGCTATTTATTAAAATTGAGCAAAAAAAAAAAAAAAAATCAATCTAACATTTGATTTAGATTAATAGTATTCAATATTTTACTGCATTTCTGGTAAAGCATATAAAACTCAAAACCATGTTACATTATACTAGCATTAATACACAAATAAACCATTGCAACATTCATAAAATGTAAACATAATACCTTAAGTCCACAAGCGAATACATTTAAAGTTATCATAAAAAACATTTTATCAATTAAAACTCATATGTATATTATGTTTATTAAAAATAATTTATCCGATGGAAGGTACTATTGTTATTTATATACTTCTATTCGTATATTTTATAGCATTAATTACTCGTCAAATTTAATTAAATTATTTAATGTTGTAAATATTTTAATATAATTACTTCATTACTTCATTACGAAAAGACTTAGCTACTTACTTAAAAATTATAAATAAACATAAAAGTTCATAAACAGGCGAAAGAATAAATATCCTGAAATACTGATATTTTTAAAGTATTTATTACATAATATTAATTATATTTTATACTAGTTGTATTGCTGGACTTTTCCTGAATTATACTTTATCTAAATAGCTATGTTTTCCATTTTTCTTCAATTGAAAATATGTAAAATACAATGCCTATGAAAACTTCGTCGTCAAAATCGGTTCATTCATTTCGAAGACTTCTCAATACAATAATTATACGGGAAAAAAAGCCAAATAGTGTATGTATCATGCATAATTACGTTTATTTATATGGCGAAACTTTTGAATAGTGTACTCTATTGGTCACCAAAATTTATAAAAAGTAAATGTTTTAAAGGAAAAAATAATGTTAAATATTTTAACCATAATGTTTTATCAATTAACAAATTAGTCAAATAAAATAATAAACGAATATTACTGTAAATATTTAAAATATAATATAATATGGATACAACACTAAGTTTCCTTTTAAAAAATTCTAAAGATAAAAATAGCAAGCAAGTGTCGAGTAAACTATTGTAATGGTTGTGTTCAATTTAAATTTATTATTGTTTCATTTTATATAAAATTTTAATAAATGAACAACTTAGGAAACTAAAATCGTTTACAATTTTTATGCATCTTGAGCCAGAAAAATGTTATCGACATTAAAAGTATATAAGTTACTTCAAGTATTTACAATTTTGAATGTATAGTAAATCAAAGGAAAATCTTTTAAAGAGTAAATAATTTTAAACTGAATTTATATTGCGTAAACAATTATGAAACTAAAATAAATAATCGTTAAAAACGTCTGTTATAAGATTAGGTATTTTAAAGTTTTCCCCCATATGTGTGATATGGTGGGAATTGAACCAGATACTTCTGCTAGATTTTTTTTTTGTGGTCTCTGTCCTTTGAAATGTTTGAAAAAGTACCTTGTAATTTTGAAAATAATACATCATAAGTACTATCAGTGTTATATATACATACTTTCAAGGCAATCTAAAAGTGATTAATTATATGACTAAACAAAAACAAATAATTTTAAGAAAAAAATATCAATATTAATACTAAGAAAAATAAAGTAATTTATAAGATTTTTCCACGCTATGATGCTGTAATCATTGCAATTTAGCAAATTAATTTTTAATTTTTAACAAAATGCTTATATTTTTAACGATTTTAATAAAGTTTTATTCATTTTAGTTTCAAACAATTAGTATACAGCTATATTTAAACATTTTTAATTAAATAAAACATTTAGTAAATTTCTTGTATTAATATTAAGTTCTATTATTATTAGGACCTAAAAATATTTGTTTTTTTATGTTTAAATTATTTATACCTAAACATGGGAACTATACATTTTTATATTTGTATGTACTACCTGGAAAGTCACAGAAAGATGACTACTAAAAAATTTAAATTTAATTTTCAAATATAAATGTATCCAGTATTACATTCATCATTATATATTATGTTCTTGTGTCGTGAAAAACTTTGTGCTATAACTGTCAAAGAGTTGGAACATTGGGGCATACTTTTAATATATTTTAGTCACTATATAGGTGTTTATATTAGTTTTTTGTTACCAAAATGATCCTTTTTGGAATCTTCCTACATTAAAATTATATTTTGTTATAGTGCTCGCAATCGATAAAAAATTATAAATTAAGTAATGAAATAATTATAACTATAATTAGTAGAAAGGTTAAAAATTCGATGTAAACGTAAAAATAAACTAAAACATAATTAAAATTAGATAATATTTTTGATTCAAAACTAATAATACAAAATGCTCCAAATATGAAGAAATATGCAAATAAATTTTTTTATAATAACTTGTAAAACTAAGATTCAAATAAATGTCATACCTAGCTAATTTTTAAACTGACAAAAAAAAATTTCAAATTTGCAAATGCATATAACTCTGAGTTCAAATAATTATATTATCTTATTATAAAAGATGAACAAAAACACATTTTTAAAAATAATTTAAAGTTTTGCAATTTAATAGAGAATAAAAAAAATCTCAACTAAGTTTTACTTAAGTAGTAATAAGTGTATACTTAAATTACAGCACCTAACTTTATTCATTATAATATATATTATTGTTTTTTTTTTTTTATTAATTATTGTTTTGGAAAATGTTGTAGATAATAAAATAAAATTACTTGAATAATAAAAAAAGTGTTATTATAGGTTAGATATGGTCACGCCTAAATGTAAACGTAATACATAACATATTGATTATTTTAATAGTGGAAGTTCCGTTTTTATTTGATTTAATACGCTATGGGTAGGCGAATTCATAAGGTAGCTAATTCAATTTGTCATAAAAAAAAATCGAAAAATATGAACTTACAGTCTGCGTTTGATGGCCACGTATATCTGGCTAATAGAATAATATACGGTTTGATATTGACGTCAAAAACAAGAATGTTATATTATGGGTAATTTAGACTATAGAAACACTACATCAATATACAATAGGGGAGACTGTATAAGTGAAGTATACTCGACAATTCTGAGAAGACATTCGTTAAAATGCAAATGCAAATGCATTGTAAATAAATGATTATAATTGTTAACAGAATAACTAACAAATTAGTTAACTAATTTACCATATTGTTTTATAATAATTATCACAATGGTCATTTAATTAATTTCAACTTACCATCACCAAAATATTAAGTTAGCTAAAATGTACACGATTCGATTGAATATATTAAAGGACCTAATAAAATTAAATACATTTTAAGTTTTCATACAATGAAGGTTATGAAATTGAATTCTATAAAATATCATCATAACTCCAAATAATTAATTTTTAAACAAAATAAAACTATGTATATTAGTTTAAGTTGTATAATAATTAAATAAATAATATAATTATTCTCATCAATTATTATATCGATTAAACTGTAATGTTAGAGCGATACGTGTATATTATAATAGAATTAATGGTAATATTGAAAGTTTTTCGAATATTTCTTAACATGCTAGAGTAGTCAAGTATCAAAATTGAAATTTAATACTATAATTTAGATTTATTTAGTATTCAAATCGTATACTACATAGCATCTAACCAGTTAAAAATCACAAATCACAAATGACGTTATGATAAATGACTTTCTGAACACACGATTTTTATAAAACCTGTTTTTTGACAACTATGGTATTATACATTTGCTTTCGGACACTTGACACATTACCTGTAAAATTACTTTCATGCTGATTGATTAATAAAATAAAGTATAATAGTTAAAATATTTTTAAAAAACTCAACGCAAAAGCGCATGTTATTATAATGTACTATGCATAATATAATATTAGTTCAACGAGAAACAAATGGACAAATAAGTTCTAGGTATGGTCTACGAACCAAAAATCTAATTGTATCTTATAAATGAAGGCGGTAAAAGTACGGTTGAGAACGGAATTTTTAGTCAAACGATTGAGAACGTTCAATTTTTTTGCAACGTTGCCAAATTTAATAATTGTTATTGAACGATAATTTTTTGATATTTATTGAACTTTTATTGGATTTGTCAGATATTGTTAGTAACTTATATAGATACCAGAAAAGAGAAAATGGTAGTCGGGCGTTACAGTCGTCGTACAAACGTCAACGAAGTATTCGTCCGCTTATATTTTATGTAGGGTATTCCTATACGTCACATAATGGAAAACAACCAAATTAAAATTACCCTTTCGAAGCGAGGTAAAGACCTGGTATTATTAGATTCTAATAAATATTGTTTTATTCAGAAATGTATATACACGGATGAAGTGGAAGTGTTCAAATAATTAATGTACTGTATGCATTCCAACAGATTAGAAACAAATATTATTGATTGAAAGACTTGGTTAGCACAAAAATTCCAATACCCTTACCTTTGCCATAGAATATTAAGTGTACGTGAAAATATGTTCAACGAAAGAAGAAAATATTATCGTCCATATCCTAAGTCACTTGATAAAGCATTTACTCAACTTAATGAAAATGAAAATAAAAAAAGGTTAATGCGCGTAAAGGTGAAAAATGTATTCACATACCTAACAATCAACTGATTATACGTTTAACTACAATACAAAATATGGAATATTATATATTATATTTTTGTCATTTTTTTGGGGGATGGTACGTTTAAATATGCACCGAAATATTTTATTCAGCTTTACACAATTCGTTGTTTTAAAAATGACCATTATGTACCTGTAGTTTACTTTTTTTTTTTAATGACAAGTTAAAACACTACGTATATTAAAAAGTGGAAGGGTATTATTGATTTATACTTTAAAATGACAAACAGAGTATTAGCCATTCCTAATTTGCACTTAGATTTTGAACTTGGAGCCCATGAACGGCGGGAGAAGTGTTCCCCGATATTAATTTTATGGGTTATAAATTTCATCTAAAACAAGGATGGTGCGAAAGGTAACTTAAAAAATAAATTATATTAGAAAAATATCGTTTTATCATTTTTGGAATGAAATATAAGATTAGATATATAAAAATTATTATATGTTAAAATATTATTTAAATAAGTATAACATTTTAATAGTAATAAAAATAAGATAAATCATTTTAATTAAAACATTTTTTTTAGATAAATAGTGAAAGTAAACTTCGAATGCAAACACAAAGTCTGATAATGACCTAGAAAAGTGACTTAAGATGTTTTTTTAGTTTTTAATTTTTAAGTCATCGTGAAGTTGAAGATAAATTCGTAGAGTTAATTATTATTTGTCCAAATGAAGAAATTGGTCATATTTTTTTCTGATAATATTTTAAACAATTATATAGAGCTTGAGTGTCTATTCAATACGAATTTATGGGTAATAAAACCTTCGGAAAAACTCAGGTAATTTTCAAATAAATTAATACATGTAAAATATTAATTACAATTCATAACTTTCTAGAAGTACTATGGTCGTTGAAAGTTTTCATAGAACATTCAATGATCAATTGAACAGTTCTCATTTGGCAAATGTTGTTATTAAAATTATAATTGAAACTCAATAAGAAACGATATCGAAAATAGTTACGGTAGAACAGGGTAAAAAATAAAGAAATGCTAATAAAACAAAAAGACAGAATACGTAACATTCATAGTAAATATATGCCACACGTGGAAAATAAAAATTCAAGTAATTTATTAAAATATTTAAAGTATAGTGGCTTACAACGCTATCCCGCTATTACTGATATAGTATAAGTAACTCATTAGTCGTTATGTCATATTCAGACTTTTTTCAAGAATATTTTTATTACAAATTTATTTATGTATATATTTCTGAATCCTTCAATCGACAAATAAATTATATGGCAGCGTTCTACTTAAATTAATTCTCAATCGTACTGGTTATTTGGGTCAGAGGTAAGTTTTTTTGTTAATTTTAAGTGTTTTCAATCGTTTGGCCAAAAAGGTATAGCGTTCTAAATCGTTCGATAGCAAATGGAGAAGACATAGTTTCACGGTCAAACAAAAACAATAGTAAAATTTAATAGGTAGGCGTTTTTTTTGCGTATGTCACTAAATAGGTGACAGTTGTGATATTTTCGGTTTATTTATCGACCGAATGTAAGTTGATCAGATATTTAGTAATTTTGGTAAATATATTGTTTGGAAAAATACGTTTAGTGGCAAGTTTTATTTACAAGTAAATTATTTTGTATACAAACAGGTTACGTGTTATTGTATGGTTAACTGAAATATAGATGACATTTTATTTTTTTTTTCAAATCTAAGATTCCAAATAACTTGAAAAATATGATATTGGTACACTGATTTCCTCAGGGGATTTAAATATAGCAATGTAGTATATCGTATTATAATGTACGATAGCGTTATTTTTTATTTTTTATTTTTTGATGTAATAGGCAAATAGTTTTTTTACCACTAGGCCTCATTATATTTCTTCATATTATGTTTTTTATAGAAGTAAGATTTATATTAAATCCATATTCAGAATCTTAAAATCAGAAATTATTGATGGGCAAAGCTACCAATTATCTTGATGTCAATATTCAACACAATTGTTTTTAAACACTTACTTGGCTTTAATAAATAATCAACAAGTAAATCTCCTTTAATTATGTCGTTAAATTTTCATTATCAGTGGGTTTTGTTTTTTTGAAATTTCAGTGCAAAATTTTCTATATAAAAGTTTTTATACGCTGTTACTTATAAAATGAAATGAGAAAAATATTTTTATTTAAATCATGTTTGATATAAATGATTTTAGTTACACTGACAAATATCTAGAATGTGATTATGCAAGGTTTAAAGTACCTAACACATTTAGCATTTAGCATTGAAATTATATTGACACTTGTATTTCATTAGTTTATTATCTACAATTATAAAATTATCTTATAATATGTTATATATTTTATTCTATTAATTTTGTTTATATTTTTCTTTGTGGTTATTTTTTGTTATATAATAATTACGAGCATATGAAAATTTATATCTGTATAAGGTTTTGAATTCTTAACTTTGTAAGCATATTCCTAATATTTAGTTAACAAAAATCAAAATCTAGAGTAAATTTATAGTAGTAGTAAGTTATAGAAAAATTTTGTATTATTTAAAAAGAAAAAGAAAATACAATAATTTTAAATTAACAGTTTAGTTTTTATTTGTTCAATAAGTATTTTGGTGTTGTTCTATTTTTGTATAATACCTATTATTCAACCTTTAGTTTACAATATGTAAAAATTAAACATTTATTGGTATTCAGGCTATTGAAGAACAATATTCATTTGTTAAACTTATTAATTGTATTATATATTTTTGCGTTTTTTTTGTTCAAAAATGTTATTAATTAATTAGTTTCCAAATATATTGATCTCTCGGGAAATCGTTTATGGGGATGTTTTTTATTAGTTGACACACTGGAAATAATAAATACACGCACGTATGAAAAAATATAAGCTGTTTGACAAAATATGTTACTAAGAACAAAAATATTTAACACAAACTTTGTGAAATGAACGTACACAATATGAATTAATTAAAAATTTTAATTTTACAATTAATAGATTTATATTCGTTTATTAATAATATTCTATATATTATTACCAAGATATATAAAACATTTAAACAAAATTACTTGAGGTTTTTAAAGTGCTTGCTTAATATATTTTGTTATTCAATATTATGAGTTATTTGTTATTCATCATAATATTATCGTCAAGATAATAAAACAACACAATAAATAATATTTTTCACGGATTAAATTATTACTGTTAAATTGTTAATCTCTAGTCTGTAAGTCTTAATAAAAATTTGACATGGATCTCTACCACGGAAAATTGTTCAACAACTTGGAAGATAATATAAATAAACAGATTTAAACGAAAACATCACTAAAAGTCAAGAACAGCCTGTTAAGTTACCTGAGTCTAAGGATAACGTAATCGGTGACTTGTTCAGTAATGAAACGATGATGACTACTGAACCTGCTCTAGTGGTTTACTATAAATTTAGGTCAAAAACTCGTGAGAGCTCAATAGTATGGAAGACACCAATACAATAGATATAGAACATTTAATACGAGTTGCAACTGTAGAGTATACGCATGTTGTACATAACTAAATAATATGTGTACATTAATATTGTTTAAATACAATTTTTTTTATTTAACGATACTAATCACAGCATCTGAGATGTTCTATGACCCGTTATGAACACGACCCTCGACGAGTAGGAAATCGTTCAAAATAGATAGGTATATACTTTGTTATACGCATTTTATAGAAACACTTCATATTTCTTGGTCTAGTGGCAAATTTCAAGAATTTGAGTGACGTACAAAGAGGAAAAAGCACAGACCACTACACTATTGGAAAGACTTGGCACATTAAACGAATTTCATAATTCACTGAATCGGCGTTAGTCTTTCCAAAGTCGATACACATCCCTTGGGCCACATCTCAACTATCATATCAATCGATAGTTACTCAATAAACTGTTTCGAAAATTGTTCGGACAGTACATTTTAGGAAAAAAAAACTGTAGATGCTTCTAGAGTTCTGTATAAAAGAATAACCTACCAACTGGTTACCTAATAATTTTTCGTAAACATTTTAATAATTATATATATATATATTTTAATTTATAGGTATTATAGTAAAATTATAATATACCATTAATATCATATCATTAAAATAGTATTTAAATAATTAAATCGTTGTATTAAATAAATTAATAATTTATTTATTTTTAAATATATTGTTGTAGTATTAAATAAATATAAGAAGACCTTTAGGGCAACCCAAAACCTGATGGGTTGATGCAGTGAGCAAGGATTTGTCAATGATAGATCGGAACGCAACCTTTCTGACAACGTATCAGGAAAATAGGTGGAGAGAGATTTTGATAGCACTATTGGTCCTGAATTTACCGTTAAACAAACAAAGAAAAAGTATTTAAAAAACCCCTTTTTTACCTTTTTAAAAGCTATAAGCTCATACTAACATCCAATGTAATTTTGTTTTATATTATATGTTTTAGAAAGTGTTATGTGATACTGTTATAGAACAATCCTTTGACCGATAAAAAATAAAATTAAATGGTGTAAGTATAAAGATGCCATTGCAAGTGTTGAAGGACAGTGTACGTATGATGATTTAAAAAGGTTGGAAATTGTAAACTAGTGTAACAATAAAAAAGCTTAGCTGGTTTAGCCATGGGCAAGTTTTGAGAACATTTTAAAAGACAAATAAAAGATTATAGTCAAATACACAACGTAGATACATGGTATATATTATACACACATATGTACAAACCTTCTTCTAAATTTATATTTATATATAAATATAATGGCATTTGTTGTAAAATTTTCAACATATAACTATGAATAATAATTTAATAAAACCTTATACGTAGTATTAATGTGTCTAAGCGTTATAAACTTATGTTAACATGTTATTATTAATTCACATTCTCGTAAATTAAGTATAATTCGTCGTAATTATACTTAGATGATGTATGATAATGTATATAGCATATTATAATAAATAATATGTGTAAAAAAAAAAAAAAAAAACAGAAAATGAAAATTAGGTTGTTTAATTTCAGAAGTTTTACGTTATAATATGTGTACAAACTACAAACAAACATCACATATGCATTTTTGCACGTGACGTAACATACGCCGTAGTAGGAGTTTTTTGGAATAATCGTGGAATACTGGTATCAACAACCGTATTATAATAATACAGTTATTCTGTAGTAAGCATAAAACTCTGTTAATAATATAATAGATATGTGTGTGAAAACTGGTATTATAGACTTATTTTAAATATCGAAATTTATTGTAAATACCTACTTATGAAGTTTAAAACAGAAAAAAAATATATAACTAATAAAGGTAAAAAAAAATTTTTTTAATATTATTATTAGGGAATTGTACTTGAATAGTTTTTTGTTTATTATCTTAAAAACTAGATAGATAAGCTAATACAAATTTGAATTAAAGCCTATTGATTTTTTCGGTAATATATTTCATACTGTATTTTTGGAAAATGTTTTTATCACATTAGTTATTGTGCTCAAACGTGCACTTTCAAGACTCTCCAAGGTTTTTATTCATTACCATATTATTCAATTAAAAAAAAAACACAATTATTGTCTTTTATTTTATCACAATTTGTTAAAAAGTATATTTGTTGATTCAAAAAAAAAAAAAAAATATATATATATATATATTTGTATATTCTGATACATATATCTGAATTAGTGATAAACGGTCAAAATATATCCCTGAAATTTAATTTCGCAGCAAATTTGTTTATAAATAAAAATGTTGTTAAATAAATAAACAATTTTCTTAGTATTCTTGTATTATATATACAAAAAAATATAAATAAAAATGAAATAACATTTCAATTACATGGAAAACTTTATGCCAAAGCTATTATTGTCAAAACACGTATTTAATATTTAACGGTGAAGCTTAACACACATGCTTTTAAGTTAGTATGTGACTGCGTTTACGACAGCAAACGAACCGTATTTGATGTGTAAGTTTGATGTTAGCAAGTTTGTCAAACGACATAAAAATAATGGCTTCGACATTTCGTCACACATCCCGAACACATTTTTGATTTTATGATTTAGTAATCAAAGAAACATTTGACTATACTTAATATAATTTTAAGTACTTATTTCATTTATCTTATTATTCTTAAAGTAAGATTCCTTTAGAATTTAATGGTTTTATTCAGTTCAAATTATAAATCTAAAAAAATAAAATATAAATTTAAAAAAAATAAAAATATTTATCTATAAATAATATTTAAATTATAAAATACATTTTTTTTAATCATGAAGCTAGGCAATCATTTGAGTATAAATTAATCATTCATTTAAGAGGACATTATATTCGCATGTGTTCAAAATTCTCTGTCTTACTAACGTATATGGTATATCATAGTAAATTTGTGTTCATTGGAACACATTTCATGATGTTAGCTTTAATATTAGAGTAAACTTATGTATTATCAAATTTAAATGTAAGAGTATTATTTTTGAAAATATCATAATATTCTTTTATTAATGTTATTATAATTGTAAAGTGAGTTATAGCTATAAAAAATACTACAACTTTAAAATGACAATATCAATCAGGACGTATTATGATTTTCTAGATTATATTTTTACCTTTAAATTTGATAATAAGTAAATCTATTCTAATATTATAGTTAACATCACAAAACGTGTTCTATTGAATGCAAATTCGCTATAATATACGTTAGTAAGACAGAGATAATAGTGAGCTACAATGTATTGATAAATTAGCAATTAAATATAATTTCACAAGATAACTTCTAACCGAAAATATTGGATATTATTAGGTAATATTTTTAATGCGTCATTTTAAAAATCTCGTCTGAAATATATTTGAATTCCAAATTAGATTTTTAAGAGTGACCAATATAGTAAACTGATATAGTGAACCGGGTTCCTAGTGAATCTTTTAAAATCTATTTATTTTATACGGTAAATTTCGATGTAATGGCTTCAAAATGTCTGATATTAGTACACCAATATTTTGTGATAAAGTGAGCAATTAGAGATAACTATCAGCAAACACTCGTTTACCGACAGAAATCAACTTGTAAGTATATGACAATAAATATACATAGAGGGCTTAACATTATTATTAAATTGATTATAGATGACACTAAATTATTATTAAATACTTGATAAAGATATATAATTGTTTGTTGTCTATTTTTTATTTAGACGTTGTAGCTTTATGCATACAGAAATTCTAAGGATTAGTAGAGTTGTATTAACTGGTTATATTGTACACAGCATTTCATGGATATGAATAAATATATGTATAATGTATATATTATACATATCATTTTACATTATTTCCATAAAATTAAAATAATTTTGTTGTGTAAAATATAATTATTCACATTGTACCACAATCGCAAAAACAAAATGAACATAGAATATAACTATTTATTGTTGTGAATAACCTTTCTTGGATTTCCCGCCATGGTGAATAAATAAATTATGTGTTCCTATATTTTGAAATAACTGTGTGGACCACTTTTGCCTTTAATGAAGTTAATTACAATACCTATACAATTTTATACTTAATTGAAATATCATAAATCACCTATCTTGAACGAACCATATGGCTTAATATATATTATTCAATACTATTGGCAGTGGATTTTTGCGTATTGATTTATGTTACATCGGTATTCTAATATTGAAAAATTAAATACGTATTTATATTATATAATATTATATAAATATAGTTATTAAGACCATTGTACGTCAAAATATTTTTGAAGAAAATAATAATTGTAGTTCTTACCTGGAGTTCATCCAGCAGTACACGATAGGATTATGCATAGAATTGGACATTGCAAGCCAGTAAAAGGCCAAATATACGTCTTGTATGTACGGTGCGTTAGTTAATTCCGGCATATGAGATGTCACAATGAAGTAAATGTGATATGGCAACCAACAGATGGCGAAAATCGTAACTACAACGATCATCATTTTCACAACCTTTAAACATAATCGAATACATTTTACCACATGAAAATATCTTCTTAAATTATAAATAAGTTAAAATTGAGAAATAATTGTCTTTTCGATCGTACAAAAACAATAATAATTGACAGTACCCACTACTAAAATGTGAAAACTATTAATTACAGTAGACTTTAATGGTGTAATGTGCGTTTTCATAACCATTTAAATTATGTAATATTGGCACCTAATATAAAATATGTTATTATATTTTTTAGTTTTAAAATAATTTATTATAAGTTAACAGTTTATTATACTAATAATTTATATAATTTTTTTTTTAGGCTTGGAAAAGTTATTAATTTAATCAATAGGCAATTATTATTGCAAGACTTAAAATAATTGAGATTTAATTTCACTTCATTATATTTATTTATTAGTTATAATTATAAATAACAAAAAACAATTAACAACTATTGAATCTTAATTATTTTTATATAAAAGATTAAGTTACTTAAGGTAACTTGTTAATATGTCAAAGATTATTGAGATAAATTAAAACAAACTGCAACAAAAAATTAAAAGGTCCTAATAAAATGTTTATACAAAATTCATTCCTCTAAAACAAATTATATAAAAAAATATCATGTAAATAAACGGGGTAATTAGGAATCACTTTCATATACGATCATGTGCTTCATCATCGAGGATTTAGTTCCTACATTATATGTTTTAAATTTGTATTTAATGATAAATCATTGCATACAAAAAACAATTTTAACCGAATACGGTCTGTAAACTTATATTAATAGGTTGAATGAATTTTTAATGAAGAGATTGCATTTGTAAATGTTGTGTGTTTAAAATATATACGTTAAAAGTTTCAAGTATCTCAAATTATATTTTTTAATTACAAATAACTAAAATTATTATTCTTCGTTTAAGTATCTAATTTTTTCCAAGGTTTTACTCCCAAAAAGCAACACTATTCTAACCCTTTATCTCCCATCTATCATCACGTACTCTTCTTGATAACCCACCGTGCCACCTCGAGAGGCGTTGGTGGTGTAACCTATTAATATAAATTTAATTAATTAATTATCCGAGGGTACATCGCTTCTTCCATGTGTATATTATGTATATGTTTATTTAATTTAATTTATATTTTTACTTATTATTTTAATAAATACGGGTTTTAAATTTTTCAATTCAAATATATATATATTTATCTAGTTTTGTCTGATTTGGAACATAAAATAGCCATAAAATAAATCAGTTTTTATATATTATTTAGATTTTTTTAGATCCATTATTGCCTACATATAAGGCATTGTGAATTTAATGTTCACAAAATAAATATTATATAATAAATATTTAACTACCAAATAATTTAAAAATGTTCTGGTTTTAAAGAATTTTGTTGAAATTTGAAATTCAAATGCTTATAAAAAATTGTTTCAATGTATCTTTAATATTTTTAAATATCTATAGTAAAAATTTACGAGAAACCATTTATTAAATTATCAAGTTTTTTGATCAAATAATTATTATCTATAGAATATGTGTTTAAATATTATATGAAAATTATCTACTACTATTCATTAACTAAAAAAATTAAATCGTTTGATTTTTAATATTTGTTTATGTAAAAATGTGTGTTTTCTTATTTTTTTTCTCGATTATTTTGTAAAGTACTATGTATTTTTTACTTTTTTCTTCCACAAATCCTAATTTAATAACTAAATATATTTTTCTACAAAAATCACCTCCCCCAAAAAAATATCATTATAAAATTAATATGTATAGATATTGACCAGAACAAAATATAAAATCAATCAATACAATAATAAATGAATGGCCTCGATGAGGTATGTATATGTTGATCAAATTATTAGGTTTCAATATTTATGTAGCAAATATAGATATAAATATTTCTAACTTGACTATACTTGGTATGTTGTTTTAAGATATTGTATAGTTTATAATTTAAATATACCTATATTATATTGTTTATTTACAAATTAAGTTATAATTTTAGTTAGGTAGGAGTTTAAATGAAAAACAAATTATATGTATAAGTAGGAGCTTCGTATAGCAGATACTAGGTTAGCTTAGTTGGTATATATGTATCACATTTTATTACTATAATTTGCTCTAAGTTATTATGGGATTGAATTATGATGAAATAAATGAAGCTTTTTCAACACATAAATTATACATTTAAGTAAAATAGGTACATAAAGTTATGTCAACATTATATATAATTCACGGACATTTTAAATAAATATAAATTGGTTCACTTTGTCTCAAAACAGGAAAATTAGTGGTTTAATAATTTAATTATACTTAGATAAATGTTTATCAACAATGTTGTGCAACTGCCATTTTGTTGAATTTAAACTGAAATTTATAGCCTTCAAAATACCACTGATATTCATAATATAGTAGAATGATTAGCTTTCATAACTTTATTAGTCTCAAGTACTTTCTGTTATATTTTGTTATTTGATTAAACTTAATAAAATTAAACACACATTTATAATTTTTAGTTTATTAACACCTGCATTGTTATAGGTATAAAGAATATTACATTTTCCATGTTCTACACCTCCGTATTATTAATTTATCATATGAACATATACATGTTTTATTAAACCAAAATAATAAATCAACATATTATTTTGTTTTAACTTATAAATGTTATTTATTATATTATATTTAACCATTTTATTGTTAGTTTCTCTATAAACCATTTAAAACTAAAATATCTACTACGGATACACTCAAAAGTCAAAATTATCTCTAAAATCGGTTACTCATATTTTATGTCACATTGTCATGGCTTGTTTTTAATGTGTTACACGTGTATAAGACATATATAACAACCTTATGTGATGTACTTTCGAATACGTTTATTTGTCTAGTTCTTATAAAATATACTTATACAGTACATATTACATATATGCGCTTGAGAAAAAGTACTCATAAACCAAGTTTCATAGTATTTACTATTTTTATGACATACATGTAAGAAAACTGGTAGAACACTTCTAGTGGTTCCTTTAGATTCTGATCAGGAGCGATGAATGTATTGATTTTACAATAATAAGCGTTTTTTCTATGTCATCACCTTTTGGGACAGTAAATATACTTTGATTTTTAACTTTGGGGGTAGTTTCTAATAGCAAATTGAATGTACTGGTAATTTTGATGTCGAATGTACAATTCTTGTTCAATAATTTGATTTAAGTTATCGGTTATAGTATAATAATAATTTGTATAATATATTAATAGCAATATAAATTGGATCTTAAATAAAGAAACAAAATAATTTAAAAAAAAAAGGATCACAAATATCTTTTTCGTCAAGATATGCATATACACATTTTATGTGTGCCTTCATATAAACAATATAATTTTTAAATGTGAATATTCACACATACCAGTTGTTTCTATACACAATAAATAAACAATTTATATAAAACAAATAGAAACAGTACAAATAGTTGTAGAATACAAGAATATTGCTCTGATAACCAATACAGAAATTATGGAATTAAATAGTACATTAGATTACCAGACTTTTCGTCATGTTAGAAAATTGACCTATCTGTAATACGTATATCAATGTCTAACGCATAATAATCATCAAATCAAAAAATATAATTTATCATTCACACACCAAAATAATAATTGTATAAGATATTTACCATCATACCATCACATTACTACCCATTCCCAATTATAGGTATTTATTATTTGAATTCTACTACATGACATCGTAAATAACGCTAGTTATTTTTTTTTATTATAGTCTGTAAAAAATAAAATATCAGGTGTAAAAAAGGTAGGTTTATGTATGTGTATAGCGTCCATTAAATTAAATTTTGTGATAATTTAATTTTGTTTAAAAATTAATTTTTTTTTCGTTTACGCGAAATGTTTATACTTTTATTTTTTAAATATATTTTTACATTTATCCGAATTAAGTTAATGACATTACTAATATATTTATTTTGTTTTATAAGTTATACAGACTTAAACTATTATAACCGGCCTGTTTTCAACCTAATCTCTGCGAATCCTTATGTTTTATATCTGATATTGACATAATATCAATATCAATCATTAATCACCAGTAAAAAGAAAACCTAACCAGCAAAAATATATTAAGGTCTTAGTCCCTAATACCATCCATTTAAAATTTCATGTTAAAACCTGGAGCTTTTGTTTTGCTCAAAATCTCATGATATTATATAATTAACTTAATTTATTAGTACATTGTATTTTTTTGTTTTATTATTTGTCTATATTAGTCGATTGAATTTAATACATTTCTCCATTGTCACTCTATTAAGAAATCTCGCGTATTTGTACAACATTGAATTGATTCGATAGTACATGCGTATTAATTGAAAATAATGTTTTAATACTATTTTAAGCAAATTGATTGTGATAATTAATATCATTAAACTTGAGTATGATTTTTAAGTTAATATTTATCACACTATTATTTTGTACCATTTTATAATAAGATTAATCATTAGAATTTATATGTTTGTATTAATGACACTAAATTAAAAGAGAAATTGACAATAATTTTACTGTGTACTGTTAAATTAAATCAAAGACTACTTTTTTTTTAATGTATATGTATTTCAAAATTAATTAGGTACAATGGTTCATCGATTACAAATTGTAAGCTAGTTATAGTTTATGTATGGAAGTCAGTAATGTTTTAAACATCAATTAATTATCAACATTTATTATAATTAAACAATATTAAATTCATCAATTTTTGTGGCTTCTAATTAAAATGTTTTGAATATAACTTTTCAAATTTATTAACAAAATTATTTTTATGAATATACACAAAATAATATTTGTGGGTATTTGACTAGTGAACCCAATTTTTTTATGATTAAGCTTACAAAATATTAAACACATAAATCTGATATTAATTTATTATTTCGATTTTTACTACCATTAAAACTATTAATAAAATGTATTACAATTTTTTTGTATAACAATATTAAACAGCTTTTTATTTACAAACTATGAGATTTCACAAAAATTGACAGAGCTTTGGGGTTTTATTTTCAACTATAGTGATATTTTATAAATACTACTATAATATAAAAGAGCTTAGGTAAATATAAGGTGAATATATTATAATTGAGAAATATTAAAAAAAAATGTATAATTAATTATTACACACAAAACAGTTCTTTTTTTACTATAATAGTGTCTAAATATGTCAAAAATAAATAAAACAAAATACTTGAAATACTTCTTCAGTTGAATATATCCAACAAAAATAATGATTGACGATCGTAAGAAAAATTACTGATAAACTTATCTAAGCGTATTACTATACAGTACACATAAATATATATATTATTTATAAAGGTATTTCAAAATTGGTCTAAAATGACCACATAATATTTGAGTTATATTTTTTTTTTTTTTACGAAGCATAGATGTCAGTGTTTATTTTTCCACTATTAAGTGACATACCACAATATAAACATAAAATAATGTACCCAAGGTACCCACGTTGAATTCGAAAATAAACATCCGCGTGCTTGTAATTTATAGTTTTTAATGAAAACACGTCCGGTTTGTCCTCTTTTCCTTCCGGTTATTCCATTAAAGGACTACAGTGGTGGTAAAACTAATGACAATAATGGAGACTGACAATTTACGCCATTTATTCGAATACTGAAGGAAGTCATAACACGTCTGTTAAATGATTTCTTGTCTTAGAATAAGCTCATTACCAGAAAAGGTTTTAAATTTTATGTGATGTATTATTATTAATGTTGCTTGTTTTCATTCATGTTAGGCTTTTTCTGATTTGTGTATTCACGTTTCAGTTTAATATCAGTAAAAACTGTCCTCAAATTAAAATGGTTAAAACTTTACAACTTCAATAGTATTAATTTATTCTACGTGAGTTTAGTACAACACTAAATACTAATCAAATGTATTATTTGTGTTTTTAAAAATAATTAATTATGTATATACTTGACACAATCATTACTTCTAATTATAATTATAACCATGTTTTCTTATTTAGGGATTTATTTATCCAAAATAAATGTAATCTTCTTACTATACCACAAATTTTAACTTTTACAAAGTAAGATAATAATGACGTAATCGAACGTTCACTTGTTTTAATATATATATATATATATATGTATGAATTTTAAATCTGTAGAATTAATTTTATAGTTAGTGTAATATTTATACTTTACTGCTGAAACGCTATTTTTAGTTTATCATCAAATAACAATCAAAAGAAGTACCCACGTTATGGCTGCAGATTAAAAGTAAATTATAATAAAATGTTTGATGTATCGAAAGTAAAATTTAAAACAAGAAAAGTTTTAATAAAATTAAAAATAACCTGTGGAAAACCAGAAAATTAACCACATGATATTATATATTATAATATTATATTATGTGTGTCTAAGAAACAGGGTACTAGATACCATGTGGCGTTGTGGTGTGGATATCGATCGATCAGAACGCAACCGCTGTTATTGTGGTCAAGTCCATTCATTGCTGCGTGGCAACACCTACAAAACGACATGTCTAACGCTGGTTAGGTGACCGGGTCGACACTGAGAGAGCAATCAGTCAGTATATAAAAGTGGTTGACATCAGTGGATATATTGTATATGTATGTACATCGATCATTCTCCCTAGTCGTTCTTTTGTATCCATACTTGGAATTGTGGTAGGTATTTACGCCATTGACGGAGGTGGGTTCGACGAGTTATCTCATCCCCATGCGCTCCTCGTTTTTACACCATAGCTAAAATTTTGCGCGATCGGAATCACAGTCCATAATAATAAACACTACACAATATATCAGACGTGTGTATCAAAGGGGCCAACCAAGTGGTTTTGATGAAATACTTATAGACTATTGTTATTTGATAGTACGCATGAAATTACGAAATGTAACTCAATAAAAATCCAAAATGATATCATATTCATAAAAACCATTAAAATAATAAAAAAAATAAGACTTTAATATTGTAGGTCCTGTAAGTGAGTCAACAATAATAGCCATTGTATTATAATATATTATCTAATCTTATAAAGATACTTTTTATACTAAGAGCACAGGGTAGTGGTTACACGCATTAATATAAGTTTATATATTATATATATTTTGGTTTAATAAATCGATCGAGTAACGTTTATATTGTATAACTTAAAATAATATTTTTGAAAGATATTAACATAGAATGTCCAGTTAAGACTTAATTAATATTTAGAATATTAACCATTAATATTTTATAGTTACTACAGATGCTATGGCAATGATACCTGGATTAAATCACCGCTGTTCACGTATAGTAATGAACTAAACTTATAATTCTGATAGAAGATGATGATACATTTTCCAATCCTATCATCTTATTATAATACCTATGTAATTGAAAAGGTAAAATAAAAAAAAAAAAACGATTGGTTAACAAGATCTGATATATATAGCAGCCAGTAGGTTTTAAGTAAATCTTCATACAATTTATCATTGTAGTTAATGTGCTAAATTTGATTTAAATGATAAATTAATATAATATACAAATAAACAATTCCATGTGGAAGTGATGAGTAATGTAGTTCTCATAACGCGTTATGTCTATTGCTGTGGAAAGATTATATGTTATACACTGTTCTTTTTGAATTATCAAGCAAAATACTAAAATACCATTTAAGTACTAATTAAATAAATTTAGTATCAGAAATAATATATATTAGAAACTTTAATTTTTAAAGAAAAAATAATTTAAAAAGATCCTTGTAAAAATAATCTATTCTTGTTCTACTCAGAATCTAAAAAGTGGTTTTATAAAAGGTTCCCATACACGTGACAAGCGACAAGTATCAAAAATGGTATTAATTTAATGCCAACTAAACAATGTTACAGTTAATTTTAAAATTATACCATCTATAGAGTAATTTTTAAATAATATTTGTTTTATTTAATTAAAAATTGTGTCATAAGGTATGCTACTATGAAAACGGTTTTGTATATAAGAGAAACTCAATACTTCTAAGTCACATATTTTGTTAAAATATTTTAAAATGCAAATAACCATACTATATTATAGAACATTATTATCAATTTATTAACGTAAAGTTGAACATTTCTCATAAAAAAGGAAATAATTAAAAACTCACGTAGTTAATACGAAGAATTGTTTGTTTTCTTTTGGTTATATCTTATATATTACAATAATGTATTTACTAAGTATAAGTAAATTATAAATGTTTATGTAAAAGAATTTAAATAATGAATATTACTTACAAAAAATATTAGGTACCCATTTATACATGTATTAATTATTAATAGTATTTTGATCTAAAATATCAAATCAGCCGTTCATAAAACATTTTTAAACTTTACTATATACCGTAAAATTATTTACTCTGTATTGTTGTAGTACGGTTATGATATTTGTATGTATGCAATCAATTTTTCTATTATTTACATTGTAAATTATTTTAATTTAATTAAAAATGAACAGGCATTTTTAAATAAAAATAATTATTAAACATTATAATACATTTAATTTTCAACTTTTTTTATTTCTACATCATATTTGTAAAATGATTAAGAACAACATAAATCAATAAAGTTCTATAGTCGTTTTGATTTCATACTGAATTTAATTTCAGAAACAGTATGATAATAATAATAAAAAAAAATTATAAATAAATATGTATGACATCATGGGATATTAAATTTTTCATTTGTGAAGTATTATTTTGTTTGGTATTAATTTTACTAATTTTATTATTCGTTTACTATTTAATTTTAATTTTTAAAAAACGTTTTATATCTTCGAAAAAATATTGTTAACTTGAGATTGCGTTTTATAAATTTGTCATTTATGTATTATGAGTCTATGTTTTTATATAAGCATTTAAAATATATTTAATTTAATTGAATCATACAATCGTATGTTGTGTTATTTGCATTTATTTTATGTACAATTAATTAAACTATTAAAGATAAAACTAAGTCAGTTTTACCAAAAATGTATATCAGTTGAAAAACTTTATAATTTTCATATATTTTGTTGCTGTTAAATTTATAGCTTTCCCTCCATTATTTACAATATTCCCACACGCTTACTTGTAATTATTAATGATACCAATAAGTCGCCATGTGGATTGTAAATTCTAATTGGGTGGAGCATCTTTGTATTATTATCGACACAAAATTGATAGGTTTGTAATGATTTAAGTGAGTAGTATATGAGAACTGGGCGTATCATGTGAACCGATTTTATTTGAACAGTAATCCGATTACCTTTTTCATATATTGTATATGATATGGCCTATTAAGTTGAGGTCATTTTCTTTGCAATAAATATATTAGACAACGTCAGTCTAACTTACATCATGAAGCAATATATAAAAATTACTAATTACCTACTTTAAAATAATGTGTAAGAATTGAAGTCGATACTTATGGAATCTAGACAATTTAATGATTTTACGAGCATTATTACGTCTTTAATCTATAATGATTATAATTTATACGCATCTGTAGAGTTTAATAAATCATGAAATTATTATACTCATAATAAAATACATTGAAATGATATTTAATACATTATAAGAATACTTTAGTATTTAGTGTAATATTTCATTTAGGCATAAATTATATATGACGTATTATATATTATACATATTTTATTTTTGATTCATGTTTAAAGTTTACATTTTTGAAATGAATATAAAAGTTTCATATTTTGTACGATTAAAAAAAACTAAACTAACTGAAAAATAAAATAAAAATGTAATTCTTGTAATTCAACTGTAGTTATACAGTTTTTAATTCTTAAATGATAATTTGAAATTCATATTGCTTATATTGTTAATGAATGTTCAAAACTAAGGAAATAAGGTGTTTGATATAAAATTAAAATATTTTTTTTCTATCAAAGTACTTAACAAAGATGTTTATTAAGTATCTTATTGGTACCTAATACATATATATTATAATTTTTATTATCCCTAATATTTGAAAAATTAAAAGTGATTTTTGAATTCCTAAAAATACTATTGTTATAACAATTTAGTAACCATAATCATTGACTTATTAGAAAAAAGTACTTAATGGTTTTCAATTGTAAATGTAGCTAAACGGCACTTTAATAATATAATCTTCTTTAAATTTTTTAGATAATAAATTTTATATTAATAACAATAAATGAAATTCAAAATTATTATTATTGTGAAATAAATAAATACGTAAATGCGGTATGTAGAAATAAATAATATTAGGTTCAAGGGCCTAACCTAGAGTCCAACATTTTTTTAAATATAGATACTGAACATTTATAGTCAATAAACTATATTAATTTCTAAATTGCTTCTGCTTTTAAAAATTTTGGGAGAGGGGGAGGTCAAGACCTCTAGACTGTCTACCCAGTTACGGTCTTGATTATGTTTATTTTATAACTTCCATGTTATGTATGGTCTTTAATTACTTATTCAATGCGTTATATTATTTTAAGAAATCCATTAAGTGACTGATATTACATATATTTTATGTAAAGTTAGGTATTCAAACTTTTAGGACTATTAAACATTTGGTTTTAAATATATTTTTATAATTTTTCAAATTTATTGTAATATAATATTCGTATACCTAATTTATGTTATGCGATTTTTTTTTTTTTATTTTATTCCCTAGTTTATTTTATAATATTGCATATTATTGTCACTTAATATCGCATAATTAAAATATAAATTTAGTAATTTAATACAATCCTAATTTATATATATATATAGTTAATAATTTTAACAAAAACTTCTGCATCAATACTTAATACACGTTTATAAAATTATTTATTTTGAATTCAGTAAAAAAAAAAAACCATCAACAATCCAAATATTTTTTTCACTGTTTAAATAAACAATATGTTCAACTCAATAAACACTGGTAATAATGTATATAATATATTTAATCAATAATTTTTTGTATAAATACAAATAAGTGCAATCGGAATCGGTTCAATAATAAAACAAGAAAGAATCATGTGATCAGACAAAAACATTAAACTATATTTTGTCGGTTTCCTCATAATTCCCTGACCATTTATGATAAAACAATTTTCAGAATGGTTTGAATTAAAAATCCGCTTAACCTTAAGTAATGAATCAAATATCAAAAGTATTGTTCTAGCGTAGTGTGGCATTATATTTATTAGTTTTAAAACAATATGTCTTTGACAAAGAAATTCACAAAGGTTGTGTTAACGGGCATTGTACGCAAACAATTCCACTAGAAAAAAATCAGAAAGACCCAAGTTAAATTCGACAGCTGACAAGATTAAATTTCAATCCCTCTTAACTTGCGGAAAAACATTGTTTCATACTATAAATATATTTCAAGAACATGCGTATTATATTTTAATCTAAGCAAAAAATAAATCACAAACGAAAAAAAATCCTTAGATTATTTTTGTTTATTGATGTAAATGTAATTTTCAAAACGATTTTAATTGGCCAGTCGACTGCACTACTTCGTTAATAGCAAAGAGAATTTGTTTCTTTATGATGCTCTTAAATTGATAAAAAAAAAAATAAAAAAATAAAAATAAAAAAACTCACTCTTCTCTTGGACTTGATATGCTCTAGCTGCCTCTGTGTACATTCTCCGATGCTCTGACTTCCCCACAGCTCGTTACCGATCATAGCGTAGGTGAAACCCATCAGTCCAATAGGAATGAAATATGTAATTATCATAAACGAAACGTTATAACTGAAATTCAATGAATATATATATATATATATAAATAAACAAACTAAAAATATGTTGTGTAATTATAATGTACGTGTATTTATATTGTTGTGTACATAAATGATATAACGTTTGTATATACATAAAATAGGCTATAATATAATATTTTTTTAAGTATTATTTTAAATTTGAACTATATATGTTTACGCACAATTTTATGTAATAATTTTCAACTAGAAAACATAATAAATTGTGTCACAGTTATACCGTAGTTTTTTTCTGTATTTGATAACGTTTTAAAGTAAAAGTTTTATATGTTTGTAGAATGTTTTTGTATTGTGCAATTGTGTTCATTTATCATACCTAAAGATCAAATTAATTTATTTTCTTGGTTTTTTCATATTTCCGTTTTGTCTTTTTATTTCATGAGCATTTTATAACAACAAAATCAAGAACCCCTTGTTCGTTCATAATAAACGGGTTTAGCAATCAGACGCCTTTGAGTTTGATATATAATTATGAAAATTTCTAATGGAACATTAATCTTCAACTTTGATATTCATTTAAGCGGTTTAGTTGTATGTATGTAATACAAATACATTTTGAAACTCAATATAAATAATAATAGAAACTACTCTTTTGTTTCACAAAACAAATATATCAAGTATGACACAGATAATCTAATATTAAGTTTTAAACATCCAATCGCCTCTTAATTAAAATACGAAAAAGAAAGGCACTATATAGTCACTTACTATAAGTACAGTAAAATATTTTCTGAAATATAAGGTAATTAAATCGTACATATTATATTCTCATATAGAGCATTTAATTATTTTATTTTATTACAAATATAAAACATATGGATAATATAACTTTAAGTGAGTACATAATATAAAATAGTACTTTAATAAGATTAAGATATTATTTATCATACATTGTTGTATGTGTTTAAATCTTTCTAAAAAAAGTAAAATATGCTTCATTATTCAATTATTAAAATAATATTATTATTTTTTTTTGGTCTTAGCTAAGTATGCCAATTTTGCCTTTGTGGTAATATTAATTTGAAAATTAAAAATATCATAAAAGGTGATAAAGTAATTAATGGAATCACTAAGATAAAATAAAGCAATTAACCGTCTTCGTGATTCTTCAATTATACAGTATTTCGTTATTGAATGTTCAATTGTTATTAATCTGTATTGATATTTAAATTTTAGTCTCTCAATTTATTAATATCGATTCAAGGCTGTGTATTCGCTTACAGCACATAACATAATATAATATAAAAACACTAACTCGAGCACAAATAAGTTGTTAGTTAAAAGTCTAATATAAAACAAAAATTAAATGTAAACATAGTTTATGCGTGATACGTTTTAAAATAAAATATACATATTATTATGAAATACATAAATAGTTTTTAAGTGAAATATAATATATTAATACACAATAAAAATATATTTTTCTTTTTAATATTAGGTAATAAATTTATTAATCTTCAATATTAATAAATTGTATAATATATATTTATATATATATAGGTAGACAGTTATATTTATTTATTGATACAATATGTCATTTTTAACGTGGAAATGGAAATTAACAAATTAGTCTAATCGTAGGTTATTTAATATATAATCTACAAATCGCATAAACAATGCATTGAATTTATCTAATGTTTATATAATGCACAAATAATATATACGCTAAACAACCCATAAAAAATCTGGAAAAACTGATCAATCCGATCAAACGTTGTTCATATTACCATAATTTCAATGAGACCTATCATCAAAGAACTTGTTTTATTTTTAGATGTTTTATGCATAGAAGGTCACTTAAATATGATTGTATTACTGGTTGAATTCTTTTATAAGAATATCGTGTTTAATATCTACTTCATACCCTTATGAAAATATTTAACTATTCAGTAGAAAAAAAATATCCTTGACGAATCTAAAAATAAAGTTGTTATTTTGAACCAAATCACAATACTATATTCTTTTGGTCTGAATTTTAGGACATTTTCTTTTTAAACAACAAGACCGCAAACTGTGACATTGAATTTCTATCAATACATTAAGTAATTCTAGTTCGTTGTTCACATCCTCCTATTTTTAGCCTGACAGTTGCAGTATATCTATTTCGATTTATTACGTTACACGGCGACCGGCTTAAGCTTTAGAAAATATAAATTCACAATGAATCATTATGTCATCTACGTTTAACCCATGTGGAAGTTGGTATAATTTCTATCTAAAATTTAAAAATATATATGAATATTTAGTAATTCAAAAGCTCTTACTAAGATTATATAAAATAATAGGTACACTATTAGATATTAATGTATTATACTATTATTATTATTATTATTAAAACAAACTTTCTTGCATATTTCTAGAAAAACTTATTAACAATAAACATAATAATTATTACTTTTTAAATCGTGTTAGAATGGCAAAATAATTTTTAAACTTTAAAGATTTACTGTTATTAGTTTCGAAATTTATATTTTATAGTAAATACATATAAAATATTGCAGTTTTAAAAAAAAAAATTATATGTAATAATATGTGTTTAGTATTTTTGTTAGTTAAACACACATACACACACACACACACACACACACACACACATATATATATACAGAGAGAGAGAGAGAGAGAGAGAGAGATATGTATAACAATGGACCTAAAAACGTATTAATTCAAACAAAACTTTTATCGTAGTTTGGCCAAAGTACAGAACATATTATATAAATTATGAGAATTACGCGTATGTAAAAATTAGAAAATATTAATTGACTATATTTATTTTTTAAATATTCATCACATTGTATTACGAACATTTTCAATTGTCAACTTGCTTTAGCCCTAATCTAATTAATAACCGACAATTTATTTTTCTCATATTAGAGTCATACGGCGAATGATCATTATTGTTTTATTATATTATATATATGTGTAATCTAAACATGGAGTTTACGAGCGTCCGATCCCACGAGTTTTGTAGTTATTCTTATTATGATTTTCATTGATGTGAGCCATATCTGCATATAGCTACAGTACAAGTGTACGTATATACTTTCGATGTGTCAAAATTGTTCAATAATATTAATATTATTTTGAATTGAGGTGTAACACTAGCCTGAGTTTTCTCTCGTCACCAAAATGAATTATTTATCCAGTTTTTAATTCATTTTCTAATTTTTTAATTTAATAACCTTAAACCTTTTCACTTCCATTTAAAACATATATATCAAATACAATACAAAATCTGTGTATTCAATTGCAAGTGGATCTTGATATTGGTGACGACTCGTAAGAATAAGTTGTAACACTTATTACTCTCGGACTAGAACAAAGTTACTGGAACGTTATATACTCTACAGTGGAATCAGTGTTTACTTTTAGATCAAAATATAGACAACAGTGCGTTTAAAATAATTTCCAGAAATATTTCAGTTGTTAATTTTTATTTTGTTAATGCTATACTGTAGAAAACTATATTTAGCATAAATAAATATGAAAGTAATGTACACGGCAACGCGTGGTTAACAGAGCTAGAAAATAGTTTAAAAATCGATTTTACTGAAAGAATTTTTGGTGGTAGTTATTATCACTAATCTTACCAAGCATAGTTCTGGAAATTTATTGAGTTTTCAAAATTGAATACGGTGAGAGTGGTAATGATTTGTACATTTATACTAATGCATATTGAGTTGCAAAATGATAACGATTTTAAAATTGTATTACCGTCAAAATTCTCAAAATTTGTTACTCGGTGATTGAAAAATAAAAACTTTCAGCTCAAGCATACTAAAAATCGTATAATGGTGTTCACGCTTTTGAATTATTCATGTATTTTTAAGATATTTAAAATAAAACGATTTAATTTATTCTGTGTTAATGGTATGATCACTTCAATAATAAATTATACTTGTACTTTATCATATTTATTCTGTTAACTAAATAAAATGTTAATAAGAAGTATCAGTATGTGTTAAGCTAAGGAATATAATATGAAATAGAAAAATAAAATTACAATAATCAATCTTTAAAATTGTATTCGTGAGTTATTGAGTTCATTCTGTTCATCAAACTCTACAAAAATAATCTGTTTTTTTTTAACAGTTTATTATTATAATAACTTTGAAACAGTTTTGTGGGAATTAAAGCTTACGATAACCTAACCATCCTCACCTAACAGGTTGTGTAGCATTAGGGATGTACACCGTGCATTTTGGTGTTTAAAAACATTAACCCTTATAACAAACTATAAATAATATTTTATTGGTATCACAAAAAGTTTTTGTGTAACAATATTTATAGTTTAAACATTTAGAATAATAATATTCGGGTACATATTATTATTATGATTCGAGATTTTTTTTATTGTAAATCGTTATTTGTGTGTAAAGATTTTGCTTGAATCATATTTCAAATTTTTGAAGCTGCGGAATAACTCAATGACTTCACTTATAATATTATATGCCACTCTTATATAATATTTATATCATATTTTTCATTTCATATTCTTTTGAAAATATCGAGTACCTACGTCTTGAATATTATTTATTATTATTTTTTTTCTGTATTTTGAATATTTATTCAACAAATGGTTGTATACGAGATTTACAATACTTGATGATTGTATTTTATTTTTGTCTTTATTTACTTAACTCATGTTTAATAAAATCAGTAAGTTATGCGAGAATATAAAAAAAGAATGTGACCTGTTGACTGTTATCGGTTGTCCTTTTTAATATTATTATTTTATACATATATTTTTTTTTTAAAAATTATCTATAGTTTACTCCACACCACAAATACAGTATGTTTAAGTATTTCATTATATCTAATATTATTTAATTTAATATAATTTATACAAACTATACAACTGTAATATCATAAAATAAATATAATTATTGCAAATTAAAATACTACAATTAAATAACTTATATAAAATATGTGTATTTTGAAAAACTATATTTATCACACTTATCTTAAAAATACCGATGTTTTAATATTCTAACATTGTAAGTTGTATGCTATTTGAATCATTTTTTCGTAAACCACTTGTAATCGATCAATATGTGTTTGCGTAATTCCAAACGTTTGATCGTAAAATTAGAAAACATACATATTTTCGGAATATATTTTATTAGGTGTGACAAGACATTCATCATTTGCTCATAGAAGTGTCATCAAGTTTATATTGCATGTTATTATAATGTGATGTGTATAATATTATATAATATATGGGTCACTTGATATGACGGCTATCCAATTTTATTGCGGAACATCAAAACATTACAATTAACATACAAAAACCCAATTATTTTATCAAGATAATATTGAAAAAAAAATGTATATTAAAAAAGATAATATATAAACAAATTTTTCGTATTATTATTATATAGTATAATTAAAGATGCAGTACTAGATTAGGTTACATAATAAGGTACCATAATACCATATACCATATATACAGGATATTATGATTTGTAAAAATATGATGAATATTCTATAGCTAGATTTAGGCATAATCGATAAATATTTTTTTAGGTGGGGGGATTCATAAAATGTTTATAAAATTTTTCCAAAATACCTAATCTCCAGAAAAATTATTGTCGGTTCTCCTTTACAGTTAACACTTAATATATTACGTATTAATGGATTGAAGTAGGTTTTTGGCAATCCTAATACACTGATATTCACTAGTCAACACTGGGTAACAATTTAAATTAAAATGACCGTTTAGTATTTTTATAGCATTTTGGGTGAAAACTGTACGACGTATTAAATAAATAAACACATAAACAATAATAATTAATATTACAACAATGTCACATAGTATAGTGTTCGTGTTTTGTAAGAGTGTTATGGTCAACAATTATTTTATTAAAATGACCGAGATACGTAATCGATTTACGTTATAATATTTATCTTTATTATATGATGTAGCAAACTTAAATATTATTTGCACAATATATTCATCAGAGTGAATAGATAAACAAACAAATGAATAATTACTATGCAACTAGTAGTACGGTCATAAAATATTTTAAATTATAATTGTGGAATGTTTTCTTTCTTTTTTTTCTATTCCATTATAATATTGCATTTTTTTGCACATGTTTTTCGCTGAATGAAAAGTTATACGATACAATGGTTTTTGGCAAACAACAAACACCATACTTATGTGATAATAGCTATTGTCGAACTTTTAAGTATGTTAAACTTTTTAAAAGTATTGTGAGACGACCGAACTCATACTATATAGATACACTATAAATAGTTTTCACCCGATGTCAATCGAATTAAACTTTAATATAATCACATGTAACCACAACTATTTTAATCTCGACATTTTTCTCTAAACATTTAAAATCGTTTCTCATATCATTAATAATAATACACGTTGAACCGTACAATATATTATAATCTATTAACCTCAAAATTTTATTATTTGTTTTATTATTAAGAATTTACGATATATATATCTAAGAAAAGAATATAACAATTACTGAATAATAATAAAGTTAATGCACTGTATAACAGCGTATCTGAGAAGACTGGAATTTAGAGCACTGTATTTTTTACATAGGTATATTTTCGGGTTGGATACAACTTTTTTTCTGACCAATTTCGCGTAACCGATATCACAAAACGCTATTTTTATCACTATACATTTTCACAAACTATAAAACATATGATTTTACTAAATTAATTATCCTAATAAAACCATATTTTATTAATTTGTATAAATTTACAGCGACCATTAAATATCTAATAGTGATTGTGTATAGATAACAAGTTTTTGACATCTGAATATTTACATTTAAAAATTCTTAAATTTATATTTCAGATTTAGAAGTTAGTCAAAATTAAGGAAGTTCTCAAATCACACGTATCTAATAATATTAATGCGTTCTGCATGTTTTCTTTAATTAATTTTTATTTTTGTGCTTGACATTTTTATAATAAATTTTATCATTATTTTGTAAGAAAAAAAAATCTTAACGTTCAAATTAATTTTTATAGCTAATACATTCGTAGAGATTTTTAAGTCAGATTATTTTTTTAGACATAAACTGTATTTATAGTAGTAACAAACAATACGAAGTATTAATGGTAAACGTTGTCACCTATGAGTTTTATATCAACTTACATTTTGATAGTATTTTTACAATTGTTTCTTAACAGTACCTATATCGACTATATTTCATTAAACGATTATAGAAGATGTGAATGAGGGTTTTTTTAAAAAAATAACACCAACTGCTTCAATTCAACTGCAGTAATAAGTGGACCAAAATATATTGAAGAGTCATGAATTATAATAAACCTAATATATAAAAAAAAAATAATATAAATTAATATAAAATAACGTGTAATTGTTTACCGTTAGGTCTGAATGCATATTTTGTAAAATTATAGGTATCTAATCAAAGTTCATAAAAAAAAACTTCTATGAAAATAATAAAGTTTGTCTACATTAATATTCGGAAACTGTAGCTATATATTTTTAAATCCATAAACGTTTTACGATAGTAGCTAACAAAATAACTGAAAATATATTTTAATATAAAAGTCACCGATAAAGATATATTGTCAGACAATAAAAAAAAATGAGTTTATTGACTACGTAAAACTGAAATTTAATAAGTGAAAAATGCAAAACAAATTTTTATTATAAGCAATCATAACTTTCGACGATCCTATTTATTCTCAGGAACGTGTTCAAATTGAATAATTATATTTTAATTTTAAAATAATTACCAACAAGTATTTATAAAATATAGTAGGCAAATCAAATGGACATCGGAGTCGTTGAATAAGGAATGTCATAATATTATTATGATGTACGTTGGTTATATTATATTCCTTATTATATTTTAATATAATGTAATGCATTATTATACAATAATACTTTATATTCATATGGAATACAAGTTTATCTAAAAAAAAAAAAGTAAAGATAACGTAATTTCGTGTACGTAAACACGTATAAAAGGCACAGAGTAAAAAATTGTTGTATTTATATTCTCATATACACGCGTAGAATTACTACTTTCCTTTGATTTAATATTACATTTTTATAAACTTAGTATTTTCATCGTGTATTGTGTATACAATCGTTAGATGTGTGCACAGTAGTAGAAAAATAATTAGTTTATAAGTTATTTATTCAGTTATATTCACTATATCGGATCAAGTCTTTTTTTTTACAACTTTTGAACCATGTTTTTTAAATAAAAATGTTTTAGCGAACAGTGACTATATATATATATATATATATAATTTACACAGACAATTTTTTTACTCAATATAATTGAAAAACAAAAGCGTTTGCAGTAACTAACTGGTATAATAATAATACCACAACCGTACAATAAAAATAAATAATTAAATAATACTTTATATTATAAAACATTGTTAACATTTAAATATTGCTTTTGATCTTAATTAATTTCTTGTTTTAAATTCTGAGCAAAGAGATGAATGTATTAAATTTAATAAGAAAGGTTTTTTTTCATCTATCATCACTTTTCAAGACAGCGAGAATGTCTTGTCAAAAATTTGGTTTTCAACTTCAAGGGTAGTTCCTGGTAGAAAATTATAAACTAATAAAATTAAAGAATAATGGGAATTTTTAAACTAAACCAATTTTCGATCAAATTATTTATTTTGTTATAATACAAAATCAAATAACCGTAGAAACTTGACATTTTTACTTAGAGTTTATATTGACATTTTTTATGCGATATAGTATAATTTCAAAATATTTTGTCTCTATTAAAACTATTTATAAACAATTGATATTTTTGAATTTTATTTTTATAAATTCTAATAAAACATACACGGGAATATATAATACAAAGTTCATATTAACATATTTTATAGTCACAATATTTCTTTAAAAGCATTTTTAAGTTAAAATTTTTGGAAAATTCATCAAAATTATAAATAGTTACAAAATAAAGTATTCTGTAATAAACAATTTATAAAATCTTCAATTTGTAAAATTGTGGTTTCAAAATACTGGAACTAATAAATATAAAAACTTCACAAACACAATAATTTTTAGTTTAAATTTTGACGGAATTATGTATTTTAACGATAAATAATTAATACTTATATTAATTATTTTACTATAAATCAAAAACATTTTTCATAGTGACTTAAAATATGTAAATTAATTTTAAAATATCATCTTTTAATATAATTTATACTACAAAACTATTCACATTGTTCTATGGTATTTACAATAAAATGTTATTAATATTGATGTATTTATTATTAACATAATATATTGTTAAAATAATTAAATACTTATAATGCAATTAACACAATGTTATCGGAAAAATTAAATCAAACTATACCATAATACCATAAGTAAAATAAATCACTTTAATAGCTATATCATAAATTGATATACTTAGTGATATAGGTTGACAGGCCGCATCCGCTTAGAATCGTTTTTTGTATAGGATTATGATAATATTATATCATTGAATTCAAATTTAACACACCAATTACAGAGCAGTATCTACATGTTTACCTTTTTATGATTTAGTATAAAATGTATGTATTTTATACATATATATATATATATATATATATATACAAATTATTGTTTTATTTGGTTTTAGATTACATATTATTTCAATTTTTAGTAGTTAAATTATATTATCTATTTTTGAAGCTATATGCCTAATAAACCAGGTAATTGACATTTTTATCCATGAATATATTATTATTATAAAACATATTAATATTAATCAAGCACCGTAGTTTAAACTATACAATGTAAAAAATATTTGTGTATTATCGTTTTTTATTTCTGCCCTAATTTTGAAAAAAAAAGTAATTTAATACTAGATTTAAATCAAATTTTTAAAACATTATAACATATTTAAATCATAATAATAAAATATACACGTATATAAATTATATACCTATTAGATATTAATTCTATAATTACTATATTTATTACAGAAATTATTTAAAGACGTTTAACCGATAAGTACCATCGAACATCACTAATTAATAGAAATTTGGTAAACGAAATGTGTTTTTACATTTCTTGTTAACTATACAAGCAGCTATCGACTCCACCAAGATCAATATAAAAATATCTTTATCTAACAAAAAAGCACACTGTTTTAATCATAATTTTTTAGTAGTAGATATACGTATATAATAATACAGGCAGATCCCAATTTTTTTTTTTTTTTTTGTGAACACGATTATAGTTTGATTATTATGTATATCATTTAAATTTGTTTAGCTGCTTCATCGTAATATTCTTTATTATTAACTATCCCATTTGTGTACCGTCAGCTTGGATTATTTTATACTATATGTCTGATAAAAGTTGAAAGTTGAGATCTTGTATTCTTATTAGTAAATAGTCTTAATATTCGTACAAAAAATACAATTTTGTGTTCACAACACATAATATTTATATAATGTCATTAATATACTTGTATTAATTAATACAGCAACTCCCAACCCATGGGCCGCGGGGGCAGCGTGAAACTGGTTCGTGGACCATATAATATTAACATTATTAATGTATATGTTTAAAATAATATTTTATATATTATATACATAGTACATATACGTATATAGGTATTCTACTAGTTATTGGTGGGCCTTAGAGATTTTTTTACAAATTGGTTGCTCGCATAACTAAAAAGGTAGTAGACTGCTAAATTAATATATTAATCTAATTTACAATAATATTAATAGTAATATATCGATATGTTTGATATTCTAGCATTGCAAATATTTGAGAAAAAAATTCCTGCCTGTCTCTTGCCTCCATCAAAAAAAAAAAAAAAAATCTGGAAATTGTAGAATAAATATCATTTCAAGAACAAGAAGACAGCTTATTCGATTATAGAGGTGACGTGGGATGGCCGGCGCGCTCTTTTGATTTGAGTGTGTGTGATTTTTTTTATTATCTTAATTATAAGGTTTTTAACCATTGCCCACCGAATCTTAGAATATCTGAAATCTTTGAAATATTGTAAAAATCAAACAACCGTTCTAGGGATCACCTTCAATAATGCATTGTTGCTGATGATTGTCATATTGCTGATGTATTTTGAAAACCATAATTGGTAAAACAAAATGATTACCCATTGATTCTAATAAAATAAATCAATTTTATTTATGTTGTTTTTTATTTTATTTATACATGTAAAAAAATGGTCAGTTGACTACACCCCATTTTACATATTGTATAAAATAAAACTATTACCAAGTCTTGGTCAACAGTAATCCAATTTTTTTAAATATTTCAACAGAAATTCACTGTATAGTATCTTAAAATAAAAATCCATTCACCAACGAGTGAAAATACAAGATTTATAAACATATGTAAATACAAATCCTATTATTTAGGCTTTGAAACTATTCAGAATTCATTTATCTTCAAAAAACTAAATACTAATATACTAATAAAGCTGGTAGTATATTATATATATATATATGTATTTATATATAAGTACCTAAGTTAATTTTATACCACAGAACCTATTTTTGAGACAAATTCGAAATATCAATATTATCTTGCAGTATTTTATAGAAGCTACCTATTACTGAGTAGGTAATAGAGAGCATTTTAATCTCTAAATATAGATTTTGGTTTATTACCATACCAAGAAATACTATTATAGTAATATTAGTGATGTTAAATACGGGGAGGGTCATTACTCAAGTGATTTCTTGAAATTATCATCAGCTCTCTAAGTATGCTTTATACTCGGGATGCATACAGCCTCGTATAAGGGACATAAACCTCATATTCACTCGTATTAAGCATAAAACAGCCAAAACAACAATCGTTTCTCCCCTAATTATCCGGTAATGTCATAAAGTGACTCCACTTCAAACTCTAATCGAAAATATAAGCAATCATACACCATCATTATCAGCTCAATCAGAAAATACAATCTTTAAATTCCCCAAAGAACTTAAGTCCATTGTTTATTACTTTTATTAACAATATTATTAAATAATCTTCAACCATAATATGTCCATTTTATGTTTTATACAATACAATATTATTTTAGTTTGTACAAAAATATTGATTGATCAGTATATTATCAATTATATATTAGTTTATTGATTTAAATTGTTTTGCACTATCAACTCTATACAACTAATGAAAACGTAATTTATTTTTTACACAATTTATCTCGGTAAAAATGAAATAAATTTCAAATTTTAACCAAGGTTATTTTTAATGATCTACAGTATTTGCATACAGTTACTGTAAAATACATTGAATTAACCCACGCTTGACTATATTTATTTAAGTGGTATAATATGTTGTTGTGTATATAGTCGATAGACATTTTTAACATTATTGCGTTCACTAAAATAACTTCTTTGGAGATTTAAATATTGTTTTTTATCAAATACATTTTTTTCCACAGAATGTAATATTATTATATATAATTAAGTTAGTTTAAATAAATAGGAAAAAGTATATTTTTTTAAAGAAAAAAAATGTTTACTCTGTGAAAAGATTTACTATCACAGAAGCAATCATTGTAATATAATTATAATCATTAAAAGAACAATTATTATTTAGGCACAATAATTTCTTAGCAGTGTTTGCATTTTATCAATAAAAATTAGCATTATATTATGTAATATATAAAAAAACACGGACTCATATTATAACGATATATACACGATTTCTATAACATTTGGTCATTTTATGCAACTTCCAAATAATAACCGACATAAAAAACCGAGAAAAGTTTCATGCATATCTTATTCAAGTTCAATGCAGGTATTTTTGATATAATAATATTTTTATAAAAGGAAATTTTTCATACCGTCCAGAAGGACCGTTTGTCATTGCCTTTAAACCCGATGACGTGTCCAGTTGCGTATCCCCGCGTTTTTCCCACATTAGTCACACGTTTCCGTCGTTTCGTTTTCTTTTACGTATTTTAATATACATTCGTGAAGTGATTACCGGCCACGATACAATATGCTAATACATTCCTTGCGTAAGGTTTATTTACAATTTTATACTTACACGTATTCCTGGAAGCTATTCGTAGTGATGCCGTCTGGCCACTCAGCGTAGCATATAACCCGCTGATCGCCGTTGGGAAACAGCTCCGTGTGCGTAGTGAAGAATATCAGGTTTGGTATGGACAGTATCGTACCCACCACCCAAATGCTGGTAGCTATCATCAGCGTCGTCTTCCGGCCCAGGCGTGGCCTTAGAGGGTGAATTATTGCTATGTACCTGCAACGTGAAAGTTGGATTAGAAGTGTAGTAGAATTAATACAAAATCTATTCCGCCATTTTAAATAATAACTCCTCATGGGACATGTTGCACATAAACGCGCATATATTATAGGAATAATCTTGTCGATACATACATAAAAACATTTTAATAGCATTAAAATGTTTACTTTTTACTGGAGCTTAATGGTACCTGTGCCATAATATTCAAGATACCACAAGTTTATACAGAGGGCGGTAGCTTGGAATAAAGTCATATATACCTCAAAGAGATCAAACGTTTCAAACATTTAGAATACTAAACATTAATACAGATTGCAACAAGATTTGAAACAAATATGCGGCCAGTAATTGCTGCCAAAAGGTTTTCTATTTTTTTTTTGCACCTAGATATATAACTTAATATTCAGTGATGTGGCCAATATTCCGATACAATTAATAAAAAAAAAAAAATTGCCACTGGTTCCGATACGAATATGACGAGAGTGAAACTAAATATTTGCACAATATTTAATAATACTTGATATCTGAACTAAAAATTATTTCATATTCTTCTTATTATTATTAAATATTTTTTTCTATCCATAATTTTAAAATAAGTTTTAAATTTCACTTTATTTTATTAAAAATATCTGTAAACTAATATAACCTATGCGAGTTTCTCTCAGTTAGGTCCAGCAATTTGTAATTTGTATGATATTAGTTATTAAATAAATAAAAATATATATACATATGAATCATACATTTTATATTTTTTGTCATGTTATGAAATAAAAAAAATTACATCAATATTGGTAATATCTCACATTATATTAGCTATATTGATTTGTAAAAAGGTACATATTTTTACCTGGTCCATTGAACGATATTCATATCTTTAATATTACACTAGTCTATTGAGTATGCATTGTAAATAAAAATGTATATTCAATGGTATTATCAACGAATTTTGATAAAAGCTTACGCTTAAATTATTCTAATACATTTTTAATATTTTATTGATCATATGTACTCTTGAGGTCTGGACACAATGTTTTTAATAACCATCAAACATTAATAATTACTTTAATACCATTACAAATAAATAAGGCTTTTAGATTTTTCTTTTATTATTTGATACCTTGTGAACATAAAAATAATTCAAGATAAATACACGTATATCAGTGGCGTATATAGATTTTCATTTCGGAGGAAATCAATTATATATTTGGATTTTTTTTTTTTTTTGGTGGGGGAAGGAGGGAGGTGACACACTATAAAATTTTATTTAAAAATTGTGTAGCAAAATATAAGATATTAACTATAGACCTTGCAACTCTTACCAATTTTATAATCTAAATAAATTTGTGTAAGTTATATACATGTATATGTGATGTGTGCAGTGCAGATGTGTATATGTGTTAAAAATAATATGTACTGATTCCGTTAAATAATATTCTATATTTCCTTTTAAAAAAATTGAATTTATATTATTAAAAAGTGTATTTTATCTAACATATACGTTCATTTAAAATCTAAAATGTAACTGAAAATACATGAATAAAACATTTGCACTATTGAATTCCTAACCAAATATGCATATTACGTATGTAAAAATACAATTCTACAATATATACTATTGTACCAATTGACGATATAACACAATGCTGTGAAATATGATTGAATAAGTAAATACATATAATATTACTATTTTAAGATAAATAAAAATTGAAGCACCAATTGGTAGTATACTGATTATTTTGAAACATTATTCAATAATTCATTATTGTTATACATTTTTTAATTTATTCTAAAATATTTATTTTCTCCTACAGTATTATTTTGTTTTAAATACAAAACAGTTAGAAATAGCAAAATTAGTAATCCATGTATGTTAATGTTGTATAAAGTGTGTTCAAACACAAATGTACACCAATACATTTAAAATATGTACTTCGGGCTTAAACGTGCGTTATGTGCTTCTTTACGGATTTTATGTTCATACAATCATACAAACGTACTATAATATATTATATAATAAATATGTATAAATACAAAAAAAAAAAAGAATAGCTTTTTTGAAATAATTTGTTTTTGTTATTATGAAGTATAGTGAGCATAAAACTACACAATAAGGGCCGCTTCGCTTGTGAGATACAAATTACAAAATTACATGAATACAACAAGAACATCGTTAACAGATTAATTAAAATTAATAGCTATTTAATTATAGGCTGGAGTGTGTGTGTTGTGTATGTATATTTTAAAATATATTTTAAGAGGATAAGTACCTACGTAAATATTGCCATCATAAATAAATAACCAACTAGTGAAGTCAATGTAATAACATTCAATAAGGGTTGAAATGAATTGCCTCACAGTCATAGGTATGTGCGTAAATACGATGATTATTTTGGAGTGACGTATCTATGGGTATCGTAATGATAGAATTGGTCATCGTTCGAAATAGAGTAGTTGTAATTTCCGTAAAAATAATAAATTACAAACATCGTAATACTATAATATTTATCAATCTGAAAAAAAGCCGAAGAGATATACGCTTAAGTCTTAATTTAGATTACGTTGGGGCTAGTCCAAGAGACCTTAGTAATAAAATAATATATCTACTATATATTGGGATCAACCTTATAATTTAATGAAATAAAAGGAAAAACTGATAAAGTGAATATACTATATAATAGATGTCGAGTATAGCTTAAAATTGAGTAATAATTTTATTGGAAGAGTTGAATTTTAATTTAATGATAAATTATTAACAGTATTTATTTTTCTATTAATAGTACGTTATATTATAGTACTAATTTGTATTTGTTCTTATTATTGTTCATTTATTCAATTATTATTTTTTTATTATTTTATTATTTAAATAACAAATTGAATGTATTACAAATTATTAATGGTAATATTAATTAATATAATATTACTAGCTTCTATTCAATATTCAGTATTGATATAAGTGAATAGGTCGTGGTATAAATATAGCTTAAAACTAATTTAAATATTTTGAAAATAGTTTCAAGTTTCTATGAATAACGTTTTTTGAATTGTATCAAAATAACTGGAATCATTATTTTTTACTTAAATATTTAATTCAATTGAAATTTGAACCTGTTTTAAGTATGTCCTGTACAATTTAATTATTCATTTAAATTTTTTAATTTTACAATAATGTATATTTTAATTTAATTTAATTAAACTTTTTGTGTTTGATACATGTACATACAAGAATAAAAACAATCAAGAACCATAAATATTTTATAGGCATCTGATATAGACTAAGCCTTTTAGAATTTATCAGTAATTAATGGCAAGAATGGTTTGGACATACTTTGAAAGTAGGTAGCCAATTAATAAAAAAAAAATAACTGGTAGGAAAAATAAAACAGAACAAGACCCCTAGAATACCAGAGACTAGTTGCATCGATGTAATTGCCAAATATCTAAGAGCAATAGAACATAATGTGCCCCTATGAGTTGACTTATAATAGACAGAGATGTAGAGACCTGTTGAAGACAGCAATGGTCCTAACTTTAATGGACCGGTAAGCTAAGTAAAAAAAAAAAGAAGAAGTAGAAAATAGGTTGAAAATTGAAATTATCTATAAATAACACAAAAATACCTAACATTTTATATTATATCTATTAAATCCAAGTATGAATATTTGTTGAAAATAATCCTTACGGTTGTTCATTTTTTAGTTAACATAAAAAAAATTCAATTATCTCGAAATATGGTTGTTTTTCCGACAAAAGTACATTTAAAATATCTACCGTATATGGTACTTCTATTTTAAATGATGTGGTACCATCTTCAAATGTGATCGTCGGAGTGTAGGAGTATAAAACAATTTATCAAAACTTACTGCTTATTACACGGGCTAGGAGCGATGCCTGTTCATGCATCAACTTTCTAGGTTTAAAATCTTGTATGTACTAAATTCTGAATTTCGAACCAAATATCGACATAAATTTACTTCAATTTAATATGGCCACTTAATCAACGTAGTATTTTAAATAAAAATACAATAAGTTATAAAGTTGTATATAGTTTGTAAAATATTGACCCAAATTATGTATTATACTTTTAACTAAATTTTCTTTTCCTTTTCTTTTTGTACTTACTTAAAAACTAATTTATGACAATAACAATATATTAGACAATACAAATATGCACACTATAAAATTAAACATGAAAAACAAATCTAACTAAGACAAATACACATTAAATAATAATATTCAAGAGATACGAATATACGATCACACCACATTGTTGCTTTTCTGTTCATCGGTGTATACTGTATAATAATATGATGAACAGACAAATAAATAGTTTTTAATTAATATTACAATATGTATTATTAAAAATTACACTTCATTTTGATTGTGTCGTTTACATACGACATAATATTATCGATTGGTTGTTAAAAGGAATCGTTGAATATCACACATTGTGGTGGATGCGAAGAAACCGGTTGTAACCTTTCAGACTTCCATCTAAACTAACTTACAGAAACTATTACCGTTACTCAGCCTTAACTTCTTAAGCAATATAAACCATTTTGATTTTGATTATAGTATAAATTTATATTATTAGAATTTTACTGCTCTAACTCTAAACGATATCATGCCTGACTGTAGGCATAATCTAATAACAATCTCCAAATCAAACAGATGTATTATAATAATAATATGTTTGAGTATATTAATATACTCGTAGTATGTATATTGGATATGTTAAACGTTTAAAAATACAACGACCATATGATAATAACTAGTAACAGTATAATATACGTATTGTAAATTATGTAATTGAGTCACGATCGATGTCGTATAGAAAGTTAGTATTGCAACGAATATGTTATCTCTTCAAACATAATAGTTATCAACTTAAACGATGTTAACAGATTTGTAAATAATACTGATATCTGAGATTTTCAATAAAACAATATTATATTATATGTATATACTTATTATAGCTTTTGAGGTAATGAATGTATTGATGTTACAATGTTGTTTTTTTGCGAATGTATGCATAGTAATTATTAGTCGATAAAATTCTTTAATTTTAAAATTGAGGATAGTATGGAATAATAGGAAATTGGAAATATTTTGTACCTTAAACAAATTAAAATTAAAAATTCCATTTTTTTTTTTTATAATCAGTAGAAACAAACAACAAGATAAGCAAAATCAAGAACTTTTACGTAAATCCAGTGTTTGACAAAATAAATTTTTGTTTGATCTAATACGAGAAAGAATTTCCATAGGTACAATAAATGCTCAAGAAACGGTTATATCATTATTTTCTATTTACGATTAAATTTTAAAAATATTTCTACATTTTTTGAGTTGTGTGGTTATAATCATGATAAATTTTTGAATTAGTTTACACTGAAACCATAAAATCTATATGATTTGTTGAACATCAATATATTAAAGAAAATCATAAATAAATGTCTCCCAATTTAAAGCTTATGTTATCCATTCTAATGTGTAGGTACTCGTTTTAATCATACACAGATTAAAAACAATATGAATACACACTGTAACGTGGTATCAGTTTTATCAAAATATCAAATTTAGGTACATAATATAAAAGATCAATAATATGACACAATTTATATCGATTTGATTTAATCGTTAAAATATTATATGTAAAAATAAATTATGATTAATTAAGTTAAGTGCTGCTAATATGTGACTCCTTCATCAATCCGTTTCATATATACTACTTACAGTAAATACGCATAGTGTGCATTTTTTGTATAAATTGTTTATGTAAATTAAATAGAAAAAATATGATATTGTTGATGCTCGCAAGGTTTATTAAATTATGACTATGTACTTTCAACAATGCATGTAAGTTACGAAACCATAACAACAATAACAAAATATGACTATCATAATTTCAGATTAGACAAGTGCGTTTACATAGTACGTGTACATTTATGTAAACGATAAAATACTCACAATTCTACGAAGGCCCATAAAATGTATATATATATATATATACGATTATAATATATATATATAGTTATATTATATTATATTATCTAATACACACACACACACACACACACACACACACACACACACAGTTTATATAATACAAGTAATTTATAGACGATTTTCATATTGGTAAAATTAATGAGATTAGATATTTTTATATTGTGAAATATAGTAAGTAAAATATTTACTTCCATAAGTTTTCAATAGATACATCCAGTGGTATTATACTGGAAAGTAAAAAAAAAGAATAATAGCCCACATGGATTCACGTGCATTATAATTAATAATATGTAATTTAATAATACTCGTAATATAATTATAGGTACCTATATGGAAATATAAATCGATAGCATTTATCTGTATGATATTACGGTAGGTGTATACTCGTTGATTGGAAATCGTTGAAATCTTAAATTAATTTGAAGTTAGGTGAGTAATATAATAAATAATGAATTATGAAATAATAATGATAACGATTAATTGTTATAGATTATGGATCATATTATTTACATTACAAAATACATAGGTTTACAAATGTGCCTTATTGGGTCAATTATACTAACAGAGATTCATGGTTGTAACAATTATAATTTATTGATGTTACTAAATTCCTTCTTAGTTATATTTTATATAATTAAAATTTTGAAATACTTAAAAAATACGTCTGACGTGAGAATTATGACTCCACTCACCGAACTACTACAGTCATATTGTTGTGAAATCAAACGTTTTTTTTGCTATTCAGTAAGTCGACTGACAATCGACATCTGATGAAAATTCAAAGTAGCACTTAAAACTGGAAGCACAATATTCTGATTTGAAAAAATAAAAATTATGTAGGTAGCAATAAAATGTGTTCATTTAAGATTTAACCGATTATAATATAAAATACGAACGATCGTCGACAAACCAATAAAAAAAAAAATAATCGCGTAAACACTCGTGAATATCGAAAATGGATGTTGGTCGGTAATATGAATTAGATCACGGAGTGATGGCGGGACTAGCATATTCTCAACATCATGGTTGACGATTACGGTGACTGATACGACGATGACTCTCAACTATCGGGTCCTATTATCAGAAATCAGTATTAAACATTTTATAATTTATACATAATTTAATTTATAGAGTTTGAAGAATGGAAAAATAACAAGAAATAAGTAGTTTGTCGTGATATTTCAATCATTCGGAAGTGATTTCGAGTAATACTACTGGAAAACGTGCTATAACACAATGTTAGCATATATTCTGGTTTGTTGTTTTAATTTTCTATTTTTATTTGACCATGTAGTTGATGTCCTTTGCTAAGTGAATATATATTGAAGGGATTAAATAAGAGGAAAACAATATTAACATGAATACCTGAGTCTTTCATTATAACCGTTCTGTTTGCTTAAAGTCATAGCATAAGGGTATAAAAAACAAAGGGAAATAAATTGACAAGGTACTTGAAAATGATAATATTGGGTTTCTAAATAACTTAGACTCTAGACTCCCACTTGAATTAATTATTTAACAACAGCATATATTCTCATATTTACATTACATTTACTTACGCTGTTTTTCACGATGACTGTAATTGGAGGGAGCATAGTAATTAAATAAAATAATTATTAATTACTCAATTTATACATTGGTGTAATAAGAGGAGTGATCCCAGAGCCTAAACGAAACCTTGACAACTTGGATACTTTTCACTAAACTTCTAGAACTGTAGTAGGTATACACTACGTAGGTAGTAAACGTAATAAAAAAAAACTTCATAAAGAATCATTTGCGTTAATAATCTATTCAAATAATTGAAATTGCCAACTTAAATTTAGAAAAAACGAATTCCAAAATAAAATATCCATTATATTTTGGCGAAATTATTATATAAAGCGTTACATAAAAAATATATATTTTTTTTTAATAAAATAGAAAATTAAAAAAGCCTCGAGGACTTCATACAACATAAAATACCAAGTTTTAGATCATTCATAAACAGTCATGGGAAACATTCATCAATAATTATTTTATAATTATTTTTATATAATATATACGTATATTTAAATGTGACAAACAAAAATAACAAATTTTATTGAAATGATTTTTTGCAATGAAAGTAACTTCACTTTTTAATAATATACATAATTAGAGATAATATTTTATGATTAAAATACAATATAATATAATGTTCTGTAATAATATTTTTTTTATTTAATAATGTTTGTTAATATGACTTATTTTTCCTGGCCTCTTGTGAACTACATTTGTGATATATATATATATTATAATATGTCTTAACGAAATCTGGCCACACTCGCGCATTGTATATTTTTATGCAGGTACACGGAAATCAAGGAAAAATAATGTTTGAAAAATACACAGCTACTGGAATGTACATTCTACTATTCACGCTCGGTAGATTTAAATTGTATCAGACATCAAGGGTTAACGTAGAGGGTCTTATAATTAATTCCGCTTGCTAAATACTTGGACAAAGAGACAAGACTATTTTTCATTTTCAAGAGACGGTTTTCCAGGAATAATCCCGAAATCGTTATGTTGGAGAACCATCCGGGATTAGAGCTTTTTCAATTAACAAAGAAATAAGAATAGTGTCAAGAGATATAATTTTGCTGTGAAATGAATCACTGTCCAACGTGTAACATATTATTCGTAAAAGAATATTCAATTACAAACAATATTTTATATAATTGAGTTTATCAACATACATTTCTTTATATAATTATTTGATAATAAATTGTAAATCATACATGATATATCACAGTATAATAAGTGACATCCGAAGCAGATAATTACTTAAATCTAAGTAAATATTATTATATTTTAATTATTTTTTTCTTATTACTCGAATGTGTTTAAAATGTTCATAACACATTTCTATCTATAAATTTATTTTTATTTATTCTTTATAATAAGTTTTTATTAAATAAATATTTAATTTAAAAATTTGACCATACAAAAAAATAACAGTTTTCACTGATTTCAGTGATTTCGGATAAGGAATATCTAAAAAATATTACACAAAAACGCTTAAAAGTTGTAGTTAAATTTTAGATATTGTAAAAAAAATAAAATGAAGCTCAAGTGGTATAAAGTTAGCATCTAGTATAATTTTACTTAGTTCTTTTTAACTGTTCATATTTGAAATTCTTATGATTTTTTTTTTTTTTATAAAAATTCTTTATTTAAATAATTTAAAATTTATTCAGGTTTTATTTCAAAGCAATGATAAATCATAAGAAATAAAAATAATAAAAACTGTTGGTACTTATATAGTTGTACATTAATGTATATTTGTATTAGGCAAAAGTACAAATACGGACATTTACCAATTGATTTCGGTAAAACCTAAGATACACAAAATAGTCTGGTCAAACTCCAAATGATTTTTATAGTTTAGACTTTTACAAACGATACTAAATACGATAAACAATCAATGTTGGCGAGAGTCCAACAATTTTACCAATATTGTATGATATTTTTCTTTTGATTTATTATACTCGTATATTAATTACAATATTACATGTTAAATTGAAAATTATTATTATTATTATTTAAGTGTATTATATACTACATTAGCTACTACTAGTATAAAATTAGATACACACATCTATTTTACATATTATTGACCAAAGTATTTTGTGCACTGGTTATTTATACTTTTACCGAAACACACACACATAATCTAAATTAGCCGATTAGAAGTTATGTTTTTACTTTTAATTTGACCAAGATAATTTAATATTTTTTTCATTAATCACATACTTATATATTGATTTACAATTAAAATTTATTATATTATTTTACATTTCATTTAAAAAAAAAATAGCTAAAAAGTTTTAAAATATCATTTATAACAATATTTTAATTATATAGGTACGCCAACAATTGAATTTATATTCTGTAATACATAATATATAATTTATGTTAGTAAAAAATACTTTTATACTCATTGAATTGAATTATGCAACTGAGCCATATTATTATTATAAAAATTATTATTATATAATAGGAATAACAATATTGTTAAGCCATCAACAAATAAAAAAATTCTTCAGTTTATTTTAAATAAAGTCATATAATTGTATTAGTAGATTTTATTATAAAACTGATATTACATGGATTATAAATTCTAGCACAATATTAGTCTGTAAAAATTGATTATGGGCGAAATTCTAAATATAATATAAATAGTTAGATAATTAACTAATTATGTAAAAATAAATATGATATATTTTTAAACATTAATATAACAATAAATTCTGAGCATAGCAATGCATGTGTTTATTTAAGACTGTTGTTAATTATTTAATTTAAATTATTTTTTTTTATTTCTGTGGCTATCATTAATTGTTGTGTATTTGGAGCAGTTAGCGTATAATTAAATTTGGGTATGTATTTAATATTGCATGTTATTATAGCGAGGTGAAGACAGGTTTAAAATTAAATTTAAACAAAAAAATTAAAAGTACATATTATCATTAAATCGTTACATTTACGCGCCTAATCAGTATCTACAATTATTAATAGTTATCCAAATCCATATTAAATATAATATATACAACCTGACAGAAAGTCTTCAATCAGTGTAGTATTTTATCTAGAATAATTTATCATTGAATTCAAGTTTAACAATTCTCAATGCAGTAATTTACTCAATGAACAACCATGTCTTAAGAACTTACTTCTATGCAACAAACTGACTTATTTAAAAAAATACAAAATCAATATAATTTAAAATAAAAATATATATTTTTTTAATTTGAACAAAATTCTCTACATTTAATATCTACCTAATAAGTATATATTTAAAATTGTATACATTTTTAAATTTAAATGTACACATTAAATCAAAATATTAAAACTGTGTATAAAATGGTTCATTTATTATAGCTGCTCATCAAAGGTACAGTATCTTTACACTGACTTGTGCACTTAAAACTTGATTTTATAGAATACAATGGCCGAAAATTAAGTTAAAATCATGACAGCCGTTGGTCTTTTCCTGATGTCCTACGGGCAACAACGACACCTTAACCGATTTTTCCCTCATTTTCTATAAAGTAAAAATGGAAAATGCTGTCACTGTACAAAGAGAAATTTCAAAAGAGGGAAAAAATTATCTCCATAAAAAATGTTTAACTTTAATGATTGACATACTCAAATTAATTGTATAAACGTGTTTGACATGAATCCCAGTATATAGTTATATCGATAACACATTACATGTTTAAAAGTGTATAATTTTATCAAATTATTCCCTTGTGTTCAATTAATCTTGTAAAAAAATTCTGTACTTGTCAGTTGTTGGTTAAATAGTAACTGCCAAAAATAAAATACTTTAGATTACTTTTTATTGATTATTTTTAAATTATTTTTATTTTTTGTTTTACAACCATTTTGAAGGGTTTAATTGTAAGTATACGAATTCAATAATAAAAACTAATTAGACGACCTCAGCCTATATTACAAACATAAAAAAAATTCTTGGAACTACATGAGTTCTTTAAAAAAATAAAAGGAAATTAATGCGGAGACTACAACAATTAAAATTAAAATAATAATCGTGATTGAATTATAATATAAATTTATATTATGTTATTATTTCTTTATGAGCTGCGTACATTAATTTTAATTATTGAATAATAATTGACTGATTTTGGCTTCATAATTAATAATTCTCCATGTAGTTGTAGAATATTATAGTCAATATTCTAGTTAAATATTATTAAAAACAAAACCCCTAAAATAACGGTTGTTCAGGAACACACCAGTGCAATTTGAGTGTCATTATTTACGATACTTTTAAAACAATCCAGCTGGAAATAATTTACCGTATCGATGTTAGTATATTTTTCCCGTGAATTGAATTAAATAATATAAAACCACTATAATTATTAAACTATAATAACTACAATATAGTTGCGATATATTGTAACAAAGTATAGTGTATATTTTATATTTCTCGCGTGTAATAAATCATATAAAATTAGTAAGAATAAAGATGTTGAAATAAATTTAAACAAAATTAGAGTATATTTAATATAGTTTATTAAAATAACACAAATAAAGACCTGACTGACGCAAAGGTAATGTATAGACTTTGTGATCATCTTAGTTAACTGTTGGGTGAATATAAAAATCTATTTTTTTTTTTTTTACTAAATATATCAATTATAATATAATAAGTATACAGTTTTATACATTATGATTATTCAATTAAATGTATTTGCATTGGTTATTTAAATGTTTTAGTACTACCTATAATGATGGGAATCGTGATTTTTATTGAATTAAGTAATAGTTTGTGCATAATAATTGTGCATACGGATAAGTGACAATACGTAATTTACCAGGTTCAAATTTATTTATCAAGGAATAACTATTTTCAATATAAAAAAACAAGTAAATCACTAACTCGTTTACATGTTTGGTGACGGCGTGTCTTTATCAGTATCACAGTAAGAATGCATAAATACATATTATATTCAGTTATCCAAGCTCTCCAAAACAGTTGAAAAAACTACTTGTGTAAAAAAAATCTACTATATTGATAACTAAATATGGAAAAAGTATATGGACAAATGCTGAGATTGTATAAATTTTTTCGAAAACATAGGACATCTAACTTATAAGACATATTAATACGAAGAACCCCGTTAAATAGGAAATAATAAAAACCTAAATATGAGCCACAAATCTGTGCATGAAATTTTAATCGTCATAATCACATTAGATGAATCTGTTAAGCTATTTAATGTAACATTTGAGTAAAATTACCCAAAAGCATTGTTTTGTACATTTTTAAAACGAAATCGTTATATTCGTAATAAAAATGATAGAAAAATAAACTATAATTTTCAGTCTGTTTCAAAGAGTTATAATCCCGTAATATTCTCTTAAAAATTATTTTTGTTTGGTTTTATGAAAATAATAAGTAGTTAAGGTGGTAAATTTTAATTCTTAAAAAATAAGATTCTTTATTTTAATATATTTAAATAATATGATATAATATAATATAACTTTTATAAATTGGTTTCCCTCATAATTTCTTAAATGTATACAAACTAACCTAAATTAAGTTGTAGTAATTTAACATATTTAATAGGTACACATATTTTTAGATTTATATAAGGTAAAATAAATAAAAATGGTATCTATATTATATTATATGATTATTTGTCATTTACAATAATATATAAAATTTTATAAAAACTCTTTAAAAAATTAAACGCCTTTAAGAATAAGCTGCATACCATTATTATACTATAACAAAATCTATACTTAGCTTTAATAGTTGACTTTTTTTGTAAATATAATAATAGTTAATAATATAAAATATTATATTCAACAAAAATGCAATCTCATAATATATTAATCATAGTATGATAAAGTTCGATAAAAATATATATACATATGAGATAATATTTCAAATTCATACGTGAAAAATTTTATTGTTACATTCGAACGAATTTATAATAATATTTGAACCAATATGTTTTTACACAATAATATAATCATTTTAGAAAAATGTTGTGTTGTTGTGGTTGTTCGTCATTATGTATGATTATCTTGACAATATGACAATAATTTAAAATTTGTGGGGTCCTGTTCAAATACATATATGTTCTAAATACTATAACGGGATCATGTGTGTTAACAACGGTTCTCGCGAGTTATCTATTTCATTACAGCTTTAGCATTTCAATTCGAACAAATCGATTTATATAGCACGTAAGAAATCCCGTTTGAAAAATATATGACGAGATCGGACGGCAACGACAGTTTAGGTAAGTACTCAGAATAATGTCTACGGCGGTCTTATTTTCTATACGATTTTTATATTTCCCATTATATCGAATAAACGGAGTTCACCGTGAACCGTTATGGATGTTATCGTCCAGTTAGCGTGCAGTCAATAGATGAGCGAAATCCGTCTCGATAACATCACGGCATACCTATTCGTACGGACTTGAACGAACGCGGCAATGGACGGTTTCAGACGTTCTCATTATCTCCCGCAATGGTCTCCGGGAAACGATTATATTGAAGCCGTCCAAAATATTTGATTTCAATTACAACTGTACGTACATAATATATATTTAATTTATCTGTCTTACATCCCGACGGTATTTTGATTTACGTAATTAATTGTTTTCCGTTGTCGAGTTGTGATGAATCGCAATGAGGAATATTACGACGTGCGGCGATGCCACGAATCGAAAAGCAATTGATCGATAGACGATTGGGGTATTATCCCTCAGAAACTGGCTAGCCAAATCGAACAATTTCATTTAAATATATTCTACGTACTAAATTTTACTATTATAATTTGATATGAACGTATAAATTTAGTGCGGACACAGCTGCAAATAGGGCACACAGAGGCACAGGATTTGAGCCCAAAAAGTTTCAATTACAAAAAGAGTGAGAGATTCGTCTTTCATTCAATTCATGTACACAAATTTACCTATTATATATTTTAATTAACAGTGATATTTATGTGTTTGAATGATACGATGTAAATGTATCCGCACACATACGTTCGCTGCTGGTATACGCGTATGTAGAAATTCGGACGACAATGCATTTTATCCAAACACAGTGGGACTCGGTGCGGTAAGCTGTTTTTATAGCTACTGACTATACATATAAGTTATAGCAGACCATTAGCTGTTTATAAAACGTTAAAATGAAAATCTACTAACATGTATGTATAGCTATTACTATTGGTTATAAATTATATAATTTATTGCAATAATGATAATTTGTATATTAAAATTAAGTAAAATATATTAGGTAGGTCTTAAGATGGCTCAGAAGGGGATAAACTGAGCCCCTCCCTATTTACACGTATGGTATTAGACGTGCATTGTGTATTATTATTGGCTCTGGTACAGTAGCTAGACAATATTGATTACCCTAGATTTACACATCATGAAAAATATTGAAAATACTTCACAAAAACAAGTGTTTTAAAAAATATAAATCACGTTTCCGAAAACATTGAAGAATTTACAGTTTCATTGATATTATTTTTTCTTTCTAATCAGAACTCATTAATTTTATTTTTAGCAGATAATTATAATGTACCCTATGTTTGCATAAAAGTAATGATTATTATAGCATATTACATCCAAAGTAGTGATTACCAACGCCCCACATAATACATTCAAGGGTCAACTGTTAGAGTTCACCATTTAACAAACGCCAATATTAAATTTTTATTTGTTATTGGACCCTGAATTCGTCTTAATTTAAAAAAATATAGTATAATGTTTTATATGTAATATCATTATTGTAAATTTTTAGATCATATTTATTTAGTCTATAAAGCACAACGAGTATATCATGCCATGGTGAAGAGATATGAACGTACCTAAGTTATTAAACGTTATAGATTGGAAGTGGTTACCACTTGGTTATACAATAGCTGGTGTTGAGTAGGTTTTTTAAATAAATATATTTAATTTAAATTTGAATTCAATGATATTTCAAAAAACAATTTTGAGTGGAAACTGTTGTTTATTTATGGATGTACATAAAAGTTTTAAGTTTCCATGAATAGGGGGTATTTAAATTATAACAAAATAACTGACATCATAATTCGTAATTTAAATATGTAATTTGCTTAATATTTATATACTTTTAATGTTTATAAAAAAATAAAATATTTTTTCATCAAAGAAAATATTAAATAAAAAAAAAAAAGTTTATTATGCCTATGAATAGCTCAAAAAGAGTAAAAATATTTTGAACATTTTATCGTAAATAGAAAATAATAATATAAACATAAAGTGAAAATTTAATGTATGTATGATAATTCATTCTTGAGATAAGTATACCACAAAATTTATTTTATCAAAAACGAATTTGCGTAAAAATTCTTACTTTTTCTTAATTTTTTGTTTGTTTTTCCCAATTATAAAAAAGTACTAGGAATTTTATATGTATAAACTAGATTAAATTTTCCTTCCAAAACCATTCTTTAAATTGAAAAATAAAAAATTGATCAACTATTTATTGTGTACACATACAAAAAAAAAAACTCACATTCTAAAATCAATAAATTCATAGCCCTGTTTAGACTATAATATTTAATGAATTTATAATTACTTACACAATAATTCGCTCATTTTGAGATTTTGAAAAAATTCGTTAATATTTTAACTTCAAACATTTATAAGACTTTGCGGATTTACGTTAAACTTTTTTTTAAATTTATTTTAATAATAATTTATGAGCAACTTTACAATCTGTATCACGTGTTAAATAGTAAGCAAATTTCACATGAGATATAAAATTATATAGATAATATTTATATTATAATATAGTATGGGAAGGGAGGCTTTCCGTGACGAAATTTTCAGGTGGCGTTATAATTAGGGATTTAATAAATCGCTGCGTCAGCGTATTTTTAACCGATGAGGGTGGTGGATTTCTGGCAAGTTGGCTTTTTCTTGAACGGCTATAAGTGGGTTGGTTTGAAAGTATTTTTTGGAGTGGAATTGTTTTTAATTGTTTAATTGTTTATAGTTTCAATGACAAGGTTGTGGAGCGAGTTATTAGAAACATACCAAGGTACAGAAGTTAGTGAACAGAGGGTAATTGATTGATATGCTTGAATTGTTTCTTTTTTTTTGGATATTTTGGTAGAACTTAATTGTTGAGGGAAAGATATGATTTAATATTAGGTGTAGTCTATAGTTATGTTTTTTCTTTGTTGAATTTAAATGTGTTCCCCAGATGAGACGTTTGCTTAAGATTAGGCCCAAATATTTAAATTGAAATTGATATTCCTTAAAAGTGAACGTGACATGTGAGATTTATTTTCTTAAGGTTAATGGAATATGGCAGTATTTTTTGACGTTAAATTTGATTTTCCAATTGGATGACATTTTTTTATTTTGATTAGTTGTGATTGAGGAGATTAGAGGATACTACGTTGTTATCAATATATTTATTTACTATTGCTGTGGATATTTTTGAAAATTATACCATACGTAAAAAATGCTTATATAAATACTTGATAAACATTTTTAGCTTCTAGGATTATTTGTTTAAATTCCAAAAAAACAATTCCTAAATAATTTTGCTGAATATTGTTTTTGCGTAAAAATTTCTGTTTTTTCTTCATTTCTATTTGTTTTTTTCCCGATAATTAAGAAAAGTACCAATTATCTCCAATTTACTAAGTTGAAATTTAATGCATTTTTATTATAGAAAAAAACAAAAAAATACACATCATTGTAAAATTAATACATTCATCGATCCGCTCAGAATCATAGTATGAGAGTTGAGGCTAATACACTACCGCACACTACCCTTGTTATCAGGCTGATTAAAATTAAAATAATTTTTCCCGTCATTTCTCGGTTTTTAAATTTTTATTAATAACGGTATATAAAACCGTGTCTATTATAAATCAATGGAATCAATCTACTTTGTTGAGTATAGTATTATATGTTAGTTGGATAATATATAACACAAGTGAAACATAATATGAAAATAAAATATGTATTTTTTAGTATGTAATTTACAGTATACAAATATACAAACATAGTAATTATTCTTTCAAAAATAGATATTTTATGTATTATTAAAAACGTATTAGTCATGTATATTTACTATTTTAATATTTTTTTCAACATGAACTATATAAATGAAATATTTAGTTATATGAACAAATATTAGCCTTTAAGATTGACAAAAAATATGCACTGTTAATAAACATGAATAAATTATGGCTAATATATTTAATACGTGAAATCATTATATCATTATATACTGTATATTTTAGATAAAAATATGTAGAACTAATATAAAAATACACCAAAATACATAATATAATACGACATAACCTATGAAAACGATGATGCAGAATAAGGTTCACAACATAAAATTTAAAGTATTGAACGCACATTTTTTATTTTTTCACGATATTATTATTTATTTATCTATCGTTTTAGATTTTGAACGGAGCGATTTATGTATTGATTTTACAACGAAGTGTGTATATTTTTTTTGTGACTATAATATACGGTATTCGATAAAATTCTTTGATTTTTAACTTGAAGATAGTATAGAAAAGAAAATTTGATCTATTTTATACCTAAGATTTAAAAATTCAATAGAAGATTCAATATAAAATTTGCAACCAATGTAAAAAAAATTTACCTGAAAGCTGAATTAATTTTTAATATTACGAAATTGCATATTGTTATAATAACTATTTCTCTTCAAATAATTTGTATTATTTTATTGTGGGTAATTCAAAAACGAATTATTGCAAATACTTAAAAAATTAACAAATAATTTAATTATTATTTTCTATACATGGTATAATTTTCAAAATATTTTGATTTATTTTGAAGTATTTATAAGTAGGAAAAATGTTCGATTTATTTTGTATAAATGTCAATAAAAAATGTTACATAGGTAATCATTTTTTGAAAACTGAACAAAGGATCATACATAAATTTGTTCTTATATTTGTACAAAATTAAGAAAATAACAAACTTCAAGTATTTTGATGCAAACAGTTTATAAAACCTTAGTTATGATTTGAAACTACTTACAGTATATAATATATTTGAATACACCTTAAAATTATATTATTTATAACTTTATTAGAAATAGTTTTGTTTCTCAAAATTATTGATTTGTGTTGAAGTTTTAGAGTTGAAGTGAATTTTCTATTATTAAGAATAAAGAAAAAAATAATTTGTTTGCCAATTATTTGATTCAAATAAAAACAAATGCGAACTTAGCAAGAATATAGAAATGTAGGTCAAATTATAATCACAGAAAAAATTATTAAGATAGATAATAGAATACAGTTTTGATGTGTTTTTAAATCTAAACATAAGTTTATTTTTAACATGGAAACAAAAACCAACAGATGGTTTTGAAAATTATCAATGCATTGTTTTAACTTGTAAGAGTACCAAAAGTTGATATAGGGACTAAATATCCACTAATCATAATTTATGTGATCATCACTGTGCAGTGTACAAAAATAAAAAAGATTGCATAAACTTAAAGCAGTTAAAGTAAATTATAGGCTCTTAAAATGATCGTTTAGTAATTAATATTTATCAACAACTCAATAATTTGTCATTACTGATAAAGTTGATAAAAATGTAGAATTTTCAGTGATATGATTAAAGAATGTCAAGAGAGCAAGAATTTTTGTATGTATGCAAGTCTTAAAAATACTATGCTATATAACAATTGATGTTTATTCAAACATCATGCAAAAATAAATAATAAAATAATACAACATAAATTAATTTTCATTTTCAGCATTAATTGTTATGATATTATCATTTATTATTATCAATCGTATGTATATAATATAATACGATAATACGTAGTATGGTTTATTAAAAATAAAATATAATTAAATATTATTTATTGTTATATAAATTATGATGATCACACAAACTGAATTATATAAATATTTCATGAAATGGGTGATTTTAATATGGGGATGCGATATATATGTTATCAACCCTCAACCGTCAACAGCGGATTACGTGAATCATATCAAACCTTCGTTTATTTTAACATAACATTTTAAATTCACCCCGACTAATTACATATGAATTAACTTAGGGCTAAGCCTTGATAAAGAAACGAATAGTATATAATATATATATATATATATCAAGGGACCTACTATAATAACCTGATAACACGAGTATATTGACGCTTAACTTAAGTTTAAAAATGTTTGCAGAAAACCATTTTAATATAAAACGTTAAGCTGCATACATTATCATTTAATATAGCTTTTCGCTTCTGCGCTGATTTTATACAATATGCGTATTGTGTCACGTCGTAAACCACAGCCGCTGTGATAATTAAACCATGATAGTGGTATAAATCACATTATAGATTTATTATAATATTTTGTAATTAATATTCAAAAGTAGTTTTATTCTTTTTCGAAAATATTTTTACTCTCGAATTATTTAATCCAGTGTTTTAAATTGTGATTTGGATTTGAAATAACGATCGTTATATTTCGGTCACAACTCCATGGCAAATGGTTTATCGTTAAATAATTATTAAGACGGGTATCTCTATAGAGTGATATCGAAAATCGCATCGCACCGTTACTACTTTCGAATACCAATACCGCGAATAATATAATATATTATATACTATATACCTACTGCAGTCGTCGTTCCTTCCACTGAATTAGTTGTTAGAACATCTTTTCTACAAAAATTGCATTTTATCAAACGTGGTCACGTCTTTATATACTGGGTTTAAGCGAATAGCAAATTGACTTTATTTACCCATTAGCTTGAGTAGAAGCATGTACCTATAATACTCATATATATATATGAATGTATACAGGTATATATATGTAGAAAAATACACACAAACAGATTGTTGATTAGTTCAACCATAAAACAACGAGAGCTGAGTATTTCGAGTCTGTTCGGACTTTCCATTGCATTGGATCCGAGTTCTCAGACTAAATGTGATCGCATTTTCGTATTATACAATTTAATAGGACATCAAGACGACCAAGTGAAATGTAAAGGATAGTAGAGATACGTATAGAGAGTGGCCAATTCCTGATGATAATAATTCGATTTCATACAATAGTTATGTCAAAGGTAGATACCATTGTTCTCAGAAACGAAACGTAACGAATGATAATGTATTATTGTGTATCTAAATGTGTATCTACTATAAGTTACTATCTGTAATGTTTTTTATAAGTGTCGTCTTAGTTTTTTTCGAAGGTAATTCAATTTAATTCATAAAATTAAAAAAAAAATATTTTTATACATTTTATAAATAAATAATCGGAAATAAATATAAATTATTGTATTATAGTTTTCAACACTGTTAAAACTGTTATTTAACATTAAAAATATTAATTAGATTTAAACTGTATAATATCTAAAAATTACATTTAGATTTATCTGTTAACTGTTAAATTCATATAATGAATTTAAGATGCAAATTATTTACATTATTATTCAACTATATCTTGTAAAGTTTGATAATAGTATTTATTTTTTTTTCATAAAACTTTTTACTTTACACTGAAAGAATATCTGATATAAAACAAAACCAAAATATGTATTTTTTTATAATAGCACAGTCAAAAAGTATCGTTACTATTGCTCACTTATTTCAGCTAAATTAATAGGTAGGTATATGAATTATATTTTTTTTTTTATAATTTAAAGTTTTATATACCTATTTCAAACATATTTGAATTTTTGAATAAATTATAATTGTTACGAACTCAACAAATGAAAAAGTTTCTTATTGATAATAAATCTTTTAATATAGTTATGATTTGTATTTAAAATCAACAGATTGTTCTATTGCAATTGAAGTATTTTATTCATACCCCGTAATAATTTTGAGATGATTCACTTATAACTTTTTAGAGAAAAAAATATTTATAAATTGTATCATCTAATAAAATAAAATTATATTTGATTGATAAAAATATTTTAACATAATATATTTTATGTACATAAAAATTCATTATAATATGATATAATTTATTAAAACATAAAAAATTGAACAATTTAACACAATTATTTATTGGATAGAATAAAGATTACCTTTACCTATATTTGTGATAAAACATATATATTTATTATAATATAAAAAAAAGTGGGAGTAAAGAGCCATACAGTAGGTTTTAAATGTATCTCGTCATTGAGTAATGAGTTGTTTACTATTACAGGTGTGCTAAATTTGAACTCAATGATAAATAATAATTATTCATATGATTCTGAGTGAAATTGATTTTAGGCTATATTTTCAAAAACACTTAATAATTTATTTTTCTATTAGTAATTTTATGACGTACGTTGAACTATTTTATGTTAGTTATTTAACATAAATTGTATATTATTGATTAAGTTTTATGGTATTATATCATATATTATTTTTATTAAATATATATATCATTTTAAACAATTATCATAAAACAGTTATTAACAGTTATTAGTAGTAAGTATAAATAGCTTAAAATTAATTAAAAACATTTTCTGATGTTGTTGAGCAAAATAAATAATAATTATTAATGGCACAAAGTTTTAAGTTCTTATGGTTCATATTCTTTTTGAATTATAATAATTTATTAATTTATAGTAGGTTAACTATATAATAGTAATAATGTTTATTAATCTATTATGTATTTTTATCTTTATGAGTTTCCGTCTAAAGCTGTTGTAACATAAACGTAAAAAAAAACTCTATGAAAATGTAATCCAACAAAATAAGGGGGCAATCCAATAACGTTTAAAAAGTTACCAACAAGAGTGTACTATATACGTATTTTGTATTTAGTATACTCATGTTGCTAATTTTATGGAGGATAATACAAAAAATAAAAACTACAATACCTAGTCTTTAATTAACTTAGTATGAATTCTTGATGAATCTTTAATATTATTGTTATAACCTAAATTGGTAAATGAATAAATTCAAAATGAAACATCAGTAAAGATATCACATACATTTGTTTTTTGTTGTTGCTAATATACCAACATAGGTAGCAATTGATTAAAAAATTAAAAGTTAATTTCTATATTTTTTTTGTCTGTAAAATGACATTAGTACCGATTACCCATTAGCAACTATGATTATGTAATTTATTTTAAAAAGTAACAATTGGAACACTAAACATAATTAATTACCTTGCAACAAAAATAATTAGGGTTTTTTTGTGCTTTATTCAGTTTACTTGTTCATTTGAATGCATTGCATACATTATTTGTTATGATATATTCATACCAAAAACTCCAAAGCTAACTATTAAGTTGTCTGTTATATTAATGGAATTTATTAATCGAGGTTTAATAACCGTATTATATAGTTAAAGGATAATAACATAAAAACAAATTTACGTTTTATAAAAATGAATAGAACAGATCTCAATAGAATTTAGATTTACAATACATCAAAATAATTATTTGAATAAATAACCAAAAAACCGAAATAAATAATTATATATATATATATATAATTACATATTAATTTATTTTATATACAGTATTCAACATTTTAAAAAAAAAATTATTTTAAACCAGTAAATTGCAATTAGTTTTTTGTATGGGTTTTTGATAAAATTTAAACATTTTACCCCTAAATGTTTTTTATAATGAAATATTGTTACTTGTTGTGATTATTTCATGTCGGTCACTGTAATGAACTTATATTACTGTTTAACCATTTGAAAGTATTTGACTGTTATACATAATATAATAATATATATTTTAATCAGCCAGCACCAATTAATGAAAAAATGTCAGCCAAACAAATGCGTATCAGAGTAACAATATATGAGTATTATCATATATAATTCTTAGCCATACATACATGCGCCCTCGGGGGTTTATTGGATTTTAATTAAATTGCTTGATATTATATATTGTGTTTAACACATTTTTGTTTATCGTAGGTTGTTGTATTGATTGTGGAGTTTAGAAATTCAAAGTTTAGAATTTTTGATACCCGTTCTGTTAAAAACCATGGATATTTTAATGCATTCCGTGTTATATCTGCTTACATACATGAAAATAGTTTTTATGCATAGTACACGAATGTGGTCAAATTGTAAGCATAACTCGTCAACTCATCGATTTTCGATGGCATTTTAACTAATTATATTTTATTATTTTATTTGTATTAATTTACAGTCATTAAAAATTCTTCTATGACGCTTAAATAATATAACTTTTGCTACGATAAAAAAAATAAAAAATCATGAACATTAGAAAGGTTATTTTTTTGTGATCACGAAAACAATTACCTCCAGTGACCCTATTTTGGAATAAAAACAGTTTTAAAAATGCCTTAGGTATCCGTTAACTACGTTTGTCATCTGATTCTTGCTCCAGTATGTCGGAAATAGCAGGCTAGGCAATGAATAAAAATATTGTCAGTGATTTGTTTATTTCATGATTATATTTGATGAAAACCTTTGATAAGTTTTTCCTAAATTCATTAAAGGTTAAGATTTGTATTTTATTAAGCATCTACTTTTAAGAGATAGCGATACTAAGAAGTATTTGTTTTTAAACAGCGTGTTGTGCTTTTAAAACTTTTTGGAAAAAAAAAATATTTTTAGAGTTTTATTAAGTGATATAAATATAACGCCATTGTTGTCCAAGAGTTTTTTTTTAAGTTAAATTATTCTATATGTGCTTGTACCATATTATATTATTAAGTATACATATACCTAAATTATATATCTAATAATTTTGTAGTTATAAAAGCAGATTTTAACAAACAAAAGAAGGTGATTAAAAATATTAATAGATAAAAACTAAAGTTTAATGTTAATTACCCCGGATTATAGCGTCGTAATTTAACGGATTAACCACGTAGTACCTATAATTTTTGGCTCAATATAATAGAATTATATTTTATGAGAATTCTATCCCTTTTATATTAATTGATTTTTCATTTTGTTCTAGTTAATCTAATTTTTATTTCTGCTATATAATTTATATTAGTATTGGAATAGTGGTTTTTTTTTTTTATTAATTTAAATGTGGGTATATCTAATTGATTTTTGTTTAAACTTATTTAAGTATCTTATAGACAGAGCATAATATATTTTTAAGAAAATATTAGCTATGTTTTTAGTTCTACGATAAAATTATAAATTATGGTTGACGATTATCGAAACCATCATATTATAATTAATAGAATATGAAATTTGCATATGCCATTCTTATACGTTTAAAATTAAACATAAATTAACAAGATAAACCAATTTATTAGTTATAACATTATATTATAAGAAGTTACATAAAAACATGTATAATAAATATTTAAGTATAAATTATATTTATTTTGTTGATAAAATAATAAAACCATAGCATTAAGAAAACATTTTCAGTATTTTTTTTTATAACTTAATGCGTTTTTTTATGTGTTCAATGTTAAATCTTGTATGAATATGCTTTTTTTAAAATAACTGAAGGCCTTTATTGGATTTAAACAAAAAGTATATACATTTTTTTATAAACCACTTAAAAAGTACATATACTTACGTGGAATTAAATTAAAAATTAATACTACAAGTACTTTAATAATAGAATATAATATATTACAGTAATTTAAAAGTTTTCAAATAAATTATTTATTTCACTCGATTTTTTTTTTCAACAATTTTAATTGAAAATAATGACTTCTATGTATTGGTTGAATCATTTAGATTTTTTAAGTAATATTTCCTATTGAATTCTTTAAACTTGAATATTTATTATTTAAGTTTATATTAACGATATATATTCTCAAATTATTTTTGTAGTATTGAACTTTACTCGAACACGTAGGATATTGAAATATTATATTTTAATCGCCTATTGCCATTTAATTTATACTGTACGAGTATACATGACAACATTGCTTTGTTATATTTTATGATTTATATATCGAATACCCACAAATTTATTCCGCCCGGTTAATGGCCAATATATGTAGATAAACACCACTATATACGCAATCTAGTTATATTATACGTATGTAAACCACATTCGTTACAATCTTCTATTCCTATTCAAGTGTATCTATACCATGTTTAATGCAATATTTGAATCCTTTTAATATTCCTTAAATTTATATTTAAAAGTTACAAAAATGCATAGAGATATTTTAGTTTGCGCTCCAATAGATTTAAACACGAAATAATTATAATAATAATAACTTCTAAGTGTTTATTATTGCCAATATTTATATTTTCTATATAAGTATGTAATGTACAGTATAATTATTTATAATCGGAGGATAAATAATACTGTCGACTATTAGCTTGTAATTGTGATTTCTTGCTATCGATGTAAGCGCCTGTTCACTATCGTGTAAATAGTCGTGGAAAAAAATATCTAACTTCGTTCAGGTACTAGAAACAACTTAAATATAAACGCCATCTCGGGTGGCCGTACAACGCACAGTACGCATATAATGAAATGACAAAAATAAATATTTTGGTTCATTATCGGCGTTTGCATGGTTCGAAGACTGAAAATAATAAACATTTATCTGCAGTCGTTTGGCCCGAGGCCAACAGGTTATACACATGTAAATAACGGTCGTCACACACGCACAAAAAACGAGTGCCTGACGTCTTCGTCTCATCAGGATTACGCACAAGTTGTTTGTAATATTACTATTTTATTATTACACTAAACGAAGCGATTAATCGTCGTTTGAAACGTCACGTCTAGTTTTGTCTGAAGTCCAAAATCACGCGTATGCCGGTTAGGTTGTTCGGAATTTGACAACGGGAGTCGCTCGAATCCGGTGTATGAATATCCGATTTATTATTACACGATTAATTATTCTTCAAAAAGAACATAAAAAAAAATCTACGTCATTCGATCCGGTAAATGATAACTGGCTGTTATATAATTATTTTAATTTATAATAATTGACCCACGTAAAAGTAACTGACGTCAAAATCTCCTGCATTATAACTAATTCTAACAGGATTAAAAATATCAACGTACGTACCTACGCTAGGCCTATAGCGTTTCAAATGTATCAATAATAACTTTACATTGTAATTGTTTTATATGGATTTATATTACAATTATGTCGGTTTTTAATTTTACCCATGTAAAACCGTGATCAAAGAACATTTTTTAAATTTTTATTGTAACGGCATTTTTACAATACATTTATAAATACTATATTATTTTATAGAATACAAATATTATTCTATAATTAAATCGAACGGCGCTTGAATCTTGTGTGTAAAAATAATGTAATACTGTTAATACTGTACAATTGATTTAGAAGTCTAACCTGACGAAGGATTATTATATTTATTATTTGTTCCCAGTCGACATTTTTTTTACTATTTATTAAAAATTTACCTATATTATAATAAAATTCTATTAGTATCAATTACCGGAATTTAATCGATATTTACTGTTTACTACATGGTACACATAGTAATGTGATATGTAAGCACTCGTAATTCGTGAATCGTGATTAAATTGCATAAAGTATTATATATAATATAATTATATTGAGGACGACGATATTAACTACCATCAACGGCATTATGCGTTTTCGTGCGTAAAATAGTGATAATATCAATAACTTACGGTACGTGGCGTTGTCGCCGTATCTATATAAGAACAAATCGTCTTTTGTAGTCATTTTCAATTATTATATATTCTATTATTTACCTATTACACAAAATAGTAATATATATTATGTATGAATATGGTGAGCACAGTGCATCATGAATCACGAAAACGTTACTCATTTTGAAGATATGTGAAATTAATGTTTATGATTATGACATATTTTATGTTACATTTATATCGGAAACCTATTCCACGCCAAAGCGTTAATGTGACGGGATAATGAAAGGTGAAGCGCATTGTCATTTTAGCAACTTTTGAACTTAATGCGATATAAACTCTAGAGAACATGAAACTTAATCGTTCAATAAGACTCGAGTATTCGTTACAGTAGCAGGATATCAAGCATGATGAACACGAAAGGTAAATAAATTGTAAGATGTTTGTTGTTATAAGGTACTAAGGTTATTGCCTGTCAAACCTAAATAAATAGTAAACAACAAAAATTAATTTGAATAGGAGTAAATTGGAAAAGCGAGCTATAATTATACGAATATTAATGAAAGTAAAAAATTAAAAAATGCATTATACATTTATAAATTAAATATATAGGCAAAAAAGTTTCTTTGGATGTAGCTTATTGAAACCATTATAATGATAATGATTTTTCAAATCTATACATTTTCAAAAAAATAAATAATAAAAACATAATATGTAGTAAAAAAGAAGTTATAAAATGTTCGATTTTTTAATTCCATCGATCACGAATTTAACTATCTAATACTGGACTATGCATGTCAGTCAATATATTATTATGTTGTTTAAACGATATAATAATATATAAATTGTATTTATCAAATCATATTATGATTATACCTACATGGATAATATATTAAACAAAGGAAAAAATATTTCTTATTCAACTATAGCTTTTATTAACCTAGCTTAAAACAAATATTTAATTTATATATTGTTATAACGGTGAATAGTAAACCTGGTAATAAATGATAGAAATACAAAATATATTACTAAGTATCGTTGGAATTATTAAATAAAAGTTATATATTAACAAAATTAAATAACTTAAATTACATTTTGGAGAGACAACTATGAAATATTCAAATTATTGTGGTCATACTCTTGGTAAGAAAAAAGGGTTCTTCGATATTAATGAAAAATATATATTTTGATGAAACATTTTTTTATTTTTTTAAGAATAAATAATTATTAACATATCGATGTCAGTGGAATGGTATAGAAATTTAGCTGAGATCACGAGGTTTTCAATCAAACGCGGTTCCCTTATTCTGAATCCTTTAAAATTTCCTACTGTTAAATAAATAAGTTACATTGTATTACAGCTTAGGTATATGAAATATTATGATGTGAGCGATAATATAATATGATTATTTATTAAGCATAATATTCTAGAAAACATATTCAGAAACAGATGTGACGTGATTAAACCCTTTCCGCCAGGTAAACAGCTGCCGAACCCTTTCGTGCGCACAAGAACATGTTTTTATCGTATTATCTTTTGTTAGCGCCTATTATTTTAATCTACTTTACAACGCAATATGTCAAACGATAAATAATATATTTCATGAACAGAAACAGAAACTGATTTTAAATGAGTGTGACGTGACAATTTGTGCATTAGTTTTTTGGTCTCCAGTATTCACATAATCAATGCATTAAAGACATATGGTGTCTATTTCACGTATCACAAATAAATTTGTGTGATTTAATAATACTAGACTCAATTTGTTATTTCCGAGCTATTTCTAAATATTATTGTTCTATCACATCGACTATATATTCCATTTATTTTATGTAGATATAATTTATTTTAAAAAACCATCAAAGAAGCATTTGTATTATATTATAATTGTAAATATTAATATTGGTAAACTTGAAGTCTCTGATTTTTAATGTTTTGTAATAATGACGTGGACCAATCATCAGTTGATATTTAAACTCGACTATTATTGAATTACCAAAGATCACTAAAGCTAAAAATGTCATTTATCTTTTTAGATTAATTACTTTTAGAAAATTGATCACCTCACCCCACTCAGCCAGATTGCCTTTAAATCCATTATAATGTATATACTTGAGTCAGTAAAACTCATGTCGATTAATGAACTTTAACGTCATAGTAGTACTATTTGAATAATAATATCACTGTCATTTAATTACCGTTTGGACATTCATTCTGCAAAACTTTTAATACTGATTGGATCTTGTTGAATGTAGATATATAGGTAGTTATATATACTCATTACTCATACACTTAGATAAACTATAATAGATATATTAGACCAGATACAAATTATATTAAACATAATCATCTCATTATCATATTTTTATTGGTTAATATAAATCAATGTATAAAGTAAACAAAAATAAATGTTGTAAACATTAAATTTTTGACTTGAAGGCTTATAATATGTGATTAAAATTACATGACATAAAATCACATATTATTATTTTCAATTTTCAAATATTGTACTTAAAAACTTAATTTTTTCATTTTAAATAATAATAATAATATTATTATTTAAACTGAAAAAAATAATATTATTATTATTATTTGTATTATAACCTAATAATATCTAGTAAATAATTACGCCAATAATCTTCTTTTTAAGTTTTCCAATTATTTTAGAACTTTGGGTAAAAAGACAGTTTCAATTTAAATGTTAAAGTGTGATGATATATATTTTATAAAAAAATAAACTTATATAATTAAATATTAAAATACATAATTGAAAATTAAAACATAAGATAACTATTTTAAAAATGTTATAGATACCTAAAAAGTTACCACGTTTAAAGATTGGAGATTATATAGAAATTTCTTAACTTATTTTTATTATAAATTAAAAACATTCATAATAATAATAAAATTTATAAATACGTGATATTACATCTGACAGACAAATAATTATTAAGAAATAAAGTTTGACTAACTAAATTTCAATAACTAAAATTGTTGTTTCAAATAAATATAAAAATATAATATAACAACGAGGTATCGTAATATAATTTTCTTCATTATACGAATTCGTAAATATTATAAATACTAGGTGTTACTGGTTAATAAGTAATAATAAAACAATTATAATGTATATTATATTTAATGTGAATGAATAAAGAGTTCTACAGGTTTTTTTTTTATTGTTGTTCAATAAAAGTAGAATAACAAACAGTATAATTAATTACAACTTTTATAAGTTTACAATTGAACACATGTGTTATTTTAGAATAATGAACGAGTAGCCATTTGAAAAAAAAAAATGTAAATAATTGTAGTACTTGTCTGATTCATTAAAAAAAATATATTTTTCTGTCAAACCAATTTTTACTTAAAATTCACAACTCACAAGATAAATTTTTGAATGATATAATTTATATTATAATAAATTAATATTAATATCTCAGATGTAAAAATGTCCAACCACAGATAAATATCTAAAACTTCTTTTAATAAGTAAAATAATAGGTACTTATGATTAAATGTACAGCTATTATTTACATTATAATATACATAGTGGTTATGGTTGGATTATCATCAGTAGTAAATTTATAGTTAAAAAAAAATTCAACGATTTTCAAGAGTTCGAATTACTTAATTGTAAATAATTATACATTTGTTTGAAGTAGGTAGTAACAATTTTCAGATTTCTTATTGCTGCGTTACATCATGATACTCATTTATTAATTTAAATTATATACTCGTATATATAAGTATTTTTTTATTTCTAACTAAAACTAAAAACTTCTACCTTAGAAAATAAATCTAAAAAAAACCTAATATAAAACTAGTAAAATATTTGATTATAAAAATCGTCTATATTGACTTAGATCAATAACCTATACATTTTTTGTGTAGTTATTTGTGTTAGTGTGTGTGTGTGTTTTTTTTTTTTTTTAAATTTAAACATCTATTGAAATTCTTTTGAATTTTTCAATTGTTTTCCAGCAATGTGTATTTGTATAAAACTGTCAGTTACATATGTGTTTTCTTTGTCTTTACTCACGTCTACCACTCGCCAGTGCCACTCAACCAGAATTAATATAAATTGTTGATTGACTTGTATTTGAAACGGCGTAATTGAAACGAAAACAATTATTGTGCATTAACAAAATACATACATATAACAAAAGTAATAAAAAAATTATATTTTATGCAAATCCATAATAAACATTAAACATATACGCAATTTTAATGTGGTCACACACCACCTATGACCTATGTATAATGATAATATAATGTTACGTATGAACTATCACATTTTACTTTCATGATATTTATTAATCATATTGTAATTAGCGATTTATTTCGAGGCCGATTTGGATACGTTTATCATTTTATTTTATTGTAAAAATGTATTTAAATTATATAATTAGAGTTTTTTTTATTATTATTATTATTCTATGTTATACTTGAATAGCTAAATCATTAATCTCGTCGTTTATTACCTAAATCGTATGGTAATTGCTCAAATCTATCTACCGTAAGTCAATTCTCTCCGGGATTCATTTGAATAGCAGGTTGTAATTATGGCGATGGAAATGTTTTATGTAGAAGATTTGTTTCCGAAATAATACTTAGTGATTTATATACCTACAGCCACTGAAAACAAATCTGTAAACAAACAGCGAATACAAATAAAAACGTGTATAGCTGCTGGTACGCGTTCGCGTGATGAACGACGACAACAATGGTGCTAAAATCAGCGGAGTAATAAAATACCGAAACTCTCAAGTGGTTTTATTTTTCAATGTCATTATTGGCGTTTCTTCAATGAACGTCACAACAGTAATAATTGTATGCTTGAATGTATGCATTATACCGTGTATAATAAACATACGTAGTCCACGTACGTATAAATATTAATATATATAATGTTAAATTTCAGATGATATTTTGTAGACAAATAGTTCAAATATTAGTTCAATTGGAACGTGTATTAATTGTGCAAGTAAAAGGTTAAAAATGAATGTTATTTTAATTACAATTTTGATTGAAATGTCGAAATTATCAAAATTGTTGTGACATTTTTGATTTAAAAATATGAAATAATAAAACTATATTATAAATCGTCTTTTATAAATATATTATACATAATAATTATAATAGCAAAATAAAAAAAAAAACATAATTTACGAAATGAACAAAATTATTTTAATATCGAATAAACTGTGTTATTAATGGGTTTTTCTTTTCACATAATATATTTTAAACTTTGGTACATTATGCCACGCGCGTGAAGATCAAAAAAAACCAGCCTGCTATCCTACCGAGACTTATAAAAAGCTCCTTGACGTTGATTTGGCAAGTGACTGTAATCCTTCAGCCAAAATCTTTACCTTTTACCTCTAATCTGCTTAGATATTTTTTCAATATGTTTGTAACAATATGAGGGTAAAACATTTAAAATAAAATGCCAAAATTATTTATACCAAGTGTAGCTAAATTTTTACTTACATAGTTATATATGATTCTAAACCTTAATTTTGTGGCTCTATATAATATAATATGCTTCCAATATTTATTTTACATAAATTAAAAAATTATAATTTATATAGAGAGAAAGATGGGTGTTATTTGTAATTATATATATTTTTTTAAATAATTATGTAGTTACAACATTATAATTTATATTCTATTATAATATGTAATATTAAGAATCTAATTCATCAAACATTACTTTAATTTATTCTGATGTCTGAATAATCTATATTAAATCATATTTTAACCGATTTATTGATAAAAGAAAAAATTGTTTTTATTTCATGAAGTTAACGAATATGACAATTAATTGAATTTTCGAATGACTGCAAAATATATTTAATTTAATATGTATAGAAATTATTAACCATAGTAAAATTTAACGCAAATTCATTTTTGTAAAAGAATCTTATTTCATGCATATATTAAATTTAATAAGCTAAATGTACAAAAAAGTACGTTTTTTCTTATCGTGTTTTGTTCCTAAACTCTAACCGTACTAATATATTATGTAAACGTATATAGGTATATCTATCAATATTATAACTAAACTATGTCCATCATTTATGGTAAGGGTTGTAAATATTATCCCTTAATTATAGAACCCAACTTGGAGAACTCCCGCGTAAAATAATCTAAAATATTAATAAATAAATATTAAATTGCTATTTGTTGAGATAAATGGATGATAAACCATTGCACTCAAGAATACAAAAATTGTGACACGTTTAATCTAAAAGAGAAATACATTTATAATATAGGTAAGTACACTATTTATTATTATTATTTTTTTTTTCAAAAAATGAGACAAACGATATAACTATTTAACGATGTTTTATTGTCTACGTGTGTTTATTAAGAATGTATATATCGTTGTAAACCAATGTTACTCTGAATTTAAATAATATAATATTTGTCGTATTTGTATTTTTCAACTTCAGAACCATTTTTTTTTTTTTTATTATTATTTATGATATAGGTAAATAATACTATAATCATATTATACTAAAAAAGGTAACTTGCGACTTATACAGAGGAAATCACTTATAGGTCTTAAGCATAAAATATGGCTTAATTATTAAAATTCTACCTTATAATTGCGTTAATAGCTACATTTATATATTCGTACACAAACAAATTTTGAGCATTACGTGGTTAGATATTTTTCCATTGAGTAAAACTATTTTAAATTACTTTTGATTGCCGCGTCATTGCGTTATTATAATAACATTATTTCGTATTTTTGTCATTGTATACGGTAGGTACACAAAAGACTACGTAGCATCGCTAATTAAAATTTAAAATCTGCGAACACCACTCACGAGTATAAGAAGTAAGATACATATTTTATGTATACATATGAGACGGATAATCAGAAATATCAATATGGCTTCCGGCGCACTTGACATTTCGTTTATTCTCATTTACCTGTACCTACTCAGCGGATCAAGAAAAACCCCTGCATTCTCGTATAGATATTTCTTAAGAATAATATCAACATATTTTATCGGGTTAGAATAATATCTTTCTATAGATTCTATCTTTGAGCTTGGTTGTTTAACCTCCAATGAAATTAAAAGTGAAACTGTTAATAAAATTTAACTGTACGATCGACGTTACGGCGTTTATTTTCGTCTACAACTTACTATATATATTTTACGAGTAGTCATAAACATGTAAAAATGTATTAATTTATTTTTAGTTTCATTTCTGAAAAAATAATATATAGATATTTGCTAATCGAATTTCTTAACATTGAATATTGACGAATTTTTATTTATAATTTATTATGATTAGACATTTGTATACTAAAATCGCAAGGAAAAAAAATCAAAAACAGAAAATCTCTGAACGAATATTTTGTTATAATTAATAACCTTACATGTTGAAAATAAATCAATCTGAAGAGTAAGAAATAAAAGATGTTCACGTTTTTTTTTTCAGCAGTGTTTATCAATTACTTTAAAATCCACCAATATTTACCAAACCTTATCGTTGTGTGTATTTTAAACAAAAACTCGAATTTTTTGTAGAAAACACTTTAATTCAAACTTTTCTTTTAACATATTCTTCTCAAGCTCTTAAGATATTTCGTAACTCAAAGAACTTACAATTACTTTTTAAGTTAATATTTAATATTATAATAAAAAATTTAAATTTCCTAAATCCTCGAAAATAAGTTATTATAACGCAACAATAAAATTTAGAGCAGACATGACATAATGGTTTTTTTTAAGCTTTTTATTAAGAAAACAATATAAACTTTAATATATATTTCAGACTGGCTGAATTATATTGAACATAGGTAGATACTATTTTTTACTAATCATTTTAGTGTCTAGTTGTTATATCATAACATTTTTCATTATAATTTATTATTTCGTTAATTTAACTATTTAAGCACAGATTTAATATGGAACTTTACAAATTTAAAATTACAACCACAATTTTATATTGACATACTCAGTTATAAGAAAATACGAAATATAAACTTCTATATTATGTAAAAGTTTGATTTATTGTTTTTAATTAATATTTAACAATATATAGTTTTACTTATACATGCTGTACAAACTGTTATAGTATTATTAATGTAGTTTGATAGATTATTTTGTATTAGAAACGAAGCAATTAATTTAATCTCAAGATAAATGGTTCGCCACAACCAAAGTTTGGCTGCATTTCCGTCTTCTTAATGGCAAAACCAAAACATGCACTACCGTTCTTCGGTCAAAGTCAAGCGTATAGGTATAGTTGTGTTGGAAATGTTTTATTGACAGACGTAAAATTCAAACTAGCTAATAAAACACCTTATACAGATAATACTTTTTACGTTGTATCTACATATAGGTATATAAAATGAACTGTTATTAGTAGAACATGAATAGATATTATATAATATGTGCAGCTGTCGCCTACGAAATGTCTTATACTTTCCACCTTGCAGTCTTATTGAAAACCCTTTTCCCGAGTAATGGTCCAAATTTGTACGACAATGGTCGTCAGTATAATGTGCTGAGATAAAAATAAACCACATATATGTAGAAGTTAACTATATCATGTTTATACACTACCTTTAATTTACATATGTAAACATTGTATAAGCTATTATTTGTCGTGATGTTGTGTAATGTACGGTTTTTGAAACATATTTGTTTCAGGTAACTATCTATACAGTAAAGTGATTAATTTTACATAATAGTACGTAATTAATTATAATTTCAGGTATAAAGTTTGTGATTTTCAATAAGTGCCTATAAAGATAATAAAACAAAAAAAAATGTATTATAATATTTAAATTCCGATATTATAGTTAGTTAACACCTTGAGAACTTTATATTTTTTTCAGATCAGTCTTTGTAGACAAATTGTCGTGTAATTGAAATATAAGTATATTAATAATATACTATGTTAAATCATTATAATTTAAAAACAATAATCTGTTGTCGGTATGGATTAACATGGTATAGACACTATTTATTATAGCCAAATTATAGTAGTATATTTTATAAAAATATGCTGTAATCTTAAGCTATGTTATAGTTCCAAGTTAATTATTTTTTATCTAAATTATAGAATAACTCCGAAATGTTAAATGATTGTTACCAAAGATATATTTGTATATAATATATATAAAGCGGTAGTAGTGTTGTATCAACAAGGTGTGGATAACTACAGCGTTGTTTTTTTTAGAAATTTAGAATCATACTCATTTTTTTTTTTCACACAGCTATGTACACATTAGTTTAGATAAGTTTGTATAATACGAATCTTTAGTAGATAATATTTTATTACTTAGCCTATTATAAGTATAAATAATTAATAATTAGTAAAAATTAATTTCAAAATTGTTTTGTTGTTACATATTACCAGTTTTAGTCCTTATATAACGTGTAGTGTAGTAGTGTATCTAAAACATACACTGTGGTAGCTGGTAACGAAAGTATCTATTCTTGTTATTATTAATGTCGATGTATCATATATTTGTTGCAATTATGTATTGTAAGATTATATGGTTATTCGGAGCGCATTACACTATATATTTTTATGGACACACTTGAATCATAATAATACCAAAATATCTAGTAACCTCTCTGAACCAAATAATGCAATAATACTATATATTTAGGACACATTTACACATTTAGAAATTTAAGCTTATAAATAAACCATCGATAATCGACAATAATATACATACAATTAATAAGTTATATGTTATTTTTTTGATAAATAACTTTAACAACGCGTTATGTGATTTTTTTACCAACGTTTTTCCTACAATTTTTCAAACCTATCGAATATTAATTACAATAAAATAATATATGTTCTAACTGCGATTATACAAATTAGTAATTTTTTTTTAAACATTAATTAAAATAAAATATTAACAATTATATATTTTTAATATTTTTTGAAGTAATAAATGTACGCATACTATTTTGAAAAAATAATATAATACATCGTATTTTGAATACATTAACTACTGATCAATATAAACTTTACCTATTATCTATTATAATATCTAAAAACATATAGATCTTTTATCTCAGCCTACGCTTTATTAAGTGCACGTGTAAGGTTTACGACTCTTCAACATATTTCAATGCCTGTTTGCTTACACAATTTTCAGTAGATATACATATGGGTAGGTAACTACTCAAAAATTAATTTCCACCTACTTGAACTCGACGTCGCGACAAGTTCATTAATGTTGCAATTCTGCAGCAAGAAAATTATTCTGTATCATATATACCATAAGTACAACAGCTATCCTTTTATATTTTAACGAAATACCTTCTACATATAACAATAATACATAAATACATTGAGCTCTAATTTGTGTTACATACTAATATCTTGAAAGTTGAATTAATCGAAACATTCAAAACGATGAGTGTTTGTTCTACACTTACAGCATTATTGTGTTATCGTCAGTCATTTGTTTACATTCTGATGAAATCGTTATACCTACATGACTATGTTCTACTGTATCTACTATCAACAGCTTAGATTTGTACGACAACATCGATGACAATCAATAATATAATGAAGACGACACAAAATATTTTCATATATTTTCATAAATATTTTAATATTCAAGCGCTTAGTGTGAAAAATCAATATCGCCAATCGAGGTTCTTAAGTAATAAGTTCATATATTATAATAGAGTATTTAGATGATAGATAATACTGGTATAGATGAGTAATGTGTAAACTGTATATATATATACATAATTTGTTTAGACTACTACAAAATTTAATTTAATTAAATTACATATATTTTTAAGAATATATTTAAAAGTAAAATCAGTGACGTATAAATAATATTGAGTAACCTATTATTAGTCACACTTATGTATAAGTAATATTATTTTCAGTAATACTCATTATTCAAAAATCTATATATTTACGATTTTGAAAAAAAAACATAAACATTTTTTTTAATTTTTCCTATTCTATTTCAGAATATGAAATTAAAAATGTATATTGTCACTTAAAAAAGTAAAGCATTAAAAAAAAACAATAATGATAATATATATATATAAATTTTTTTTTAAATTGTTTTATTTCGACTGGAAATTACGAAAAAAATTTTTTTTTTCAAAAAGGTTTATAGATTTTAAAATAATAACTGTTGTTTAATAAAATAATTGCTCTGTATAATAATGTAATAGTAATAGTAATAGTTACTCAGTTGTCTACTAAAAACCGTAAGTTAGAACTGAAACAGTATAATAAATGTTTAATATGTCTTAGGAATTAGGATAGAGACGTGTTTGGCAGGAAACTTTTGCATAAGGGTGTGGCACAGTTAGCATACCGAAGTAGACCTGGTGTGGGTGAGAGACTAGTATTGCTTGACCGTCGTAGATGAAAAATTACTGTGCAGTACGGTTCTAATTCTTGTACTGAATAGAGTATAGTAATAGTTTTATAAACGAGCTACTGAACAAAAAATATGCCTCTTAGTATAGAACTGAATAGGTGTATAAAAAGTGAATTATTTTAAAGTAGAGTATTTATAATGTTATTGAAATAAAGAGGCACATCAACCAGTTAAGATATCTATTATATTATATTGTAACTTTAATTGCAAATAATTACAATAATAAATATTTTAACTAGTTGTTCCCGTTCATTGTGTAGCCCGTTAAAAAGACACCTAATATGATTTAAACTTTATTCTATTCGTTGTATTTAATATCCAGTATAATGATGGTCAAACATTTAAAAAAAATGTACTTATATTTATTTAGAGTGATTCAAAATTGTGTATACTTTCCATCTGACAGTCGGACACGAATAATTAATAATTCTGTAATATTTTTTTTATTAATTATACGCATCGCATACACGTCTTATAAATTATAATAATCATATACAGCCAGATCATTAGTATAATGTATAGTGTACATTATAATCACTGTATACTGCGCGATCGGCGGTGTTTGTTCAAAGATATATAATTTTTTGAGTACACGACACACGTCATCCACCCGCGAAGTACCATAAAGAACGGCTTACAGATTTGACTGGATTTAACCGATGGTGATTCCAAGACGTGTTGTACATCGGTCACCGCTGTATTTATAATTCTTGTCAGTTGGCAAACTTTTATTATTTTATTTTGACATCGCAACAACACGATGACCGATGACGATAATACAATTAATAATAATAATGACTTATTACGAGTATATCCATGGCAAACATCACCGCGTCACAGCGCAGCGTCCTGCGACCCGTCAATATCAGTTTGCACCTTCGCGTAGCAGCATACGTTACCGTTCAGAACCCGACAAAAAGTATCGTATAATCCTACCTACATCGCTATCGTCACTCGTATCGTTATCGTCACTCGCATCACATCGCATTCTATCGTAATTCGTAACAACCGCCGTCATCGTCGTCGTCGTCGTCGTCGTCGTCGTCGTCATAACACTATACTAATATTATAGTAGCAATACGGTAGCCATGTTCGCCCTGCCGTCGGCTTACGTTACCGCGCAAGACAAGGGCAAAGCTTTCGCCGCCGACTACTACGGTCGGTTGAACGTATCCGCCGAATCCGTGATCGGCATGTTCACCGAACGTTCGCGGTACTGCTCGATGGACTCGCTGAACGGCCGGCCGGCGATCGGTCGACCTGCCATCGTCCGGGAAGTACGTCGATTTTCGGGCATGTACAGCGGCGGCCGCGATTTCGTGAAGGTCTTGTCCGTGGACGCGCAAATCGACGTCGACGACGGCCCAAAGGTGGGAAAATACTTCGGACGCGTCAACAGCGACGAAGGAAGTGACGACAGCTACAGCTACATATGCGATGACGATTACGATGACGACAGCGGCGATTACGATGACGACAGCGGCGATTACGATGACGACAGCGGCGATTACGATGACGACCACAACCACGACGACCACGAAGCCCACGTCGACCACAACAATCACGGCGATCACGACGACAACAGCGGTCACGACGTCAACGGCGGCCACAACGACGACGGCGGCCAGTACTTGATGGTGATTGTGCATGCCGAGTGGACGGATCCGACGTGTCGGTCGTTGGCGCCGCTGCCGTTCGTCCAGACGTTTCGTGTCCGGTGTCTGCGGACCGAAAACCATAACGATCGGTTCGAAATCGTCATCACTGTCATCAAGATGATGGCGGCCACGGTACGACGACTGCCGGACGACAGCCGCGACGGTAATATCAATTTGTATTCACGAGTTTAAGCTACTGCTATTATAGGTGATATTGTAATTGTGCTGAGCGTGTCTTGTCGAGATAGAACTGATGGTTGAACGTTTGCAGCTTAATAATAGACAAATATTTGATTCAGAGTAGGTAAATGGTGGCGTGTTTGAAAAAAAAAAAGTCACTAAAACCATCTACGTTAATTGCAGTCCCGGATAATTTTGTTATTTCTAATGGAAAAGGAACATAACATGAAAATATCGATGAATAGAAAAAAATAAAAATAAATAACTCGTTAAGACTTTATGCGGGAACTATCGTCGTGTATATTTTTTATTTTTACCAGTTACTTAAATATACTAATTGAAAACAAATACATCTTTTTAACTATAAACAACATTCAGTAAACCAACAGTTTTAACTATATCATTATCAATACAAATGTATTGCTAGTTTTAAGTATATCGATTTTGATAAAGCATGCCTAAAATATATCCAGACCGCAACTCATATAATCAATTAAAAACGAGAAGTAATTTACAGCAACCCATTTAATTTTAGCTAACTGGTTGACATAATTTTACCAACACACGTAACCCCACAGTTAACGTAACTTATGATATTGATTTCGACCACCTTGTCATCAGAAAGTGTATTTTTTTTTTTATCGAATAATATCACCAAAACAGTTTTTTTCAATAGCTATTAGCAACCAGGTAACCTAGGTACAGGATACTCATAACTAAAGTGGATACATCTCACATTATTATTATTATTGTTATTATTATTATTATTATTATTAGTAGTAGTAGTAGTAGTAGTAGTAGTAGTAGTAGTAGTAGTAGTAGTAGTAGGCAATACTACTACTACTACTACTACTAATGAAGCCGGCAAGGCTTCATTTTATTATTATTGTTTTTACGGCGCTCGTATAAGGCCATTATTGTCGTTGCTTGTTCGTGCAATCCTATAAACACAGTTATTATAATAACCTCGCGGCTGAATACTCTGTATAAATCCATAGGTATGGACTGCCCCAGAGTAATAGTAATTACTAATTATAACCAATAATAATGTCTAGTAATACGGCGACAATGGATGAAAATAAAACCGTAATTGAAAATGGGTACCTATTAAAATAATATATCTATAGATAAATATTATTAATTGTGCATTCATGGATAATAAAGATTGTGGTGGTATTTTTCGTGCAAGAATATATTATCATTATAATATTATCATCTATACCCTTGGGGTGTTTCTCTTTTTAGCATCATAGCTTATTAATATAATTTATTATCTATTTCTAGCATTTGATATATTTTCCATAAAATACCTAATCGATTTTATGATGTTTTAGCTTCGGTGGAAAATGTTCTCATGTATAGATAAGGTTAAATAGTCCACATATTATTAATTATTTCATTATCAACTATGATACGTCTAGCTATTATTAATTTCTTCAAAATATCAGATTTCCGTTGTATTATAAGGATAGATTAAACAGATTTATTTCTGTATTTAAAACGAGTTCAATTTAAATTTTCATTTATTTGTGAATTTCTAGGATATTAAGTCTTATGACTTGTAAAGTGCATTTATACATATTCCATAGCCAAAAGACCAGCTTTTTATAAAATCCGAATTTTAAACTGTATCGTTTTTGATTCAACTATAAATTACTCATAGCATTTGTTAAGTTACCTATTAAATTAATTTATATTGTTGACGTTAATTATGTCAGATACAATTATTTTTTGATTGTTAAATATTTTTGCAATTTATTATAAATCGAGTAATAGGATCACTCAATGTAAGGCGTATTATATGACGTATAATAACATACTATTAAGAAAGTAATATTGTAGTACCTTCTCATTTTTTAAATATATTTTATTGTAAAGTTGACTCTTAGTATATAGTTTGAAATTAAAAATTGACATAGTTATATACCTTATCATATTATGTCAGCAGTTGTATTTATCTGATAACAAAGACAGTGTAATAGCGTAAATTAAGTAAAAATAAAATAATCATTGTATAAAATAATGTATATATTTTTTATTACAATATTCGTTATTTGATATTTGTATAATGAATATTAATTACAACAGTTGATACAGATAAAATTATGTCAACGACAAATGTTGCAATATTCTTATTTTTTTTAATTTATAAAAAATGTATTTATGGTTGTGTTAGATCAGATGTATTAGTTTTTTTAACACGTTACTATTATGAATATTATTTTCAAAGTTAAATAATTCTAATTTATGTATACTACTTTGGTCAATATTTATTTCATCCAAGTTATATACTAATAGCATGCAAGAAATAACCTAACTATGTTCAATATTTGTGTTCAGGAAATATTTTGATAGCCTTCTCGGCAACAATTCACACAAAATAAAATACGTTTATAAAAACATCATCTAAAATTATACGAAACACCAATTTTTAGAATATCGACCGATTAAAAAACAATAATATATACCAAATATACTTACCTATACCATAATATTATATGGTGAATCAAACTTTTCAACCGTTATTGGACATGGCTGATTTTGAAACCTTCGATAAGTTTAATTGTTCGGACCGAGAAAGCTAATTTGAAAGTTCGAGGTTCTAATCAAAAACTTGGATAGGTCACGTTTATAGATATTACACATGACGAATATATAATGACTAAAATACGATATAAATTTATCTTAAATACCTACTTCAATATTGGTGGTCGAAAACAAATATATATTGGTCAAACTGTCAAAGTAAAAACTATTCAATACATACTTGAATAAATTTTGATTGAGATTATTCAAACATAACAATATTCTTCAGACATAAATACAAATTTAAAATGATTTTTTATTTATTAACTAAGGCTCGAAAATTATGGCCATTATCTGTGGGATTTGTTGTTACGATAAAGTAAGGTAGGGTAGGTTTTAGAACACTGGTTTTAAAATGTGGACCATAGCTTCGTCGCTAAAAAGAGTAAAAACTCGGGTATTGTAGCATCCGGTGCAATTGAATTGTCTTCCAAATATAGTTACTCTATATTTTACCCTTAATAAGTACTTTTGAATTGGTTCCTAAGAATTAACTATTGGCTCCTACCTATTTTTTTCAAAAATACATTGGTTACCAAATTGCTATAAATAATTTAAAGTTAGGCGTAACTCATAATATAAATCTAATTTATTTTTTAATGAAAGATTTTATTTGTATGTAATTTTGAGGCATATAAAAATATTTTTGATCTATTCTTGTGCTTATTCTATTTATATATTGTTATTTACATATTTAGAATTTTTATGATCTAATTTATATGTATTGTTTTTAGTACTTTAGCATGTTCATAGATACGTTTTGTACAAAATGATGAAATTTTTGATTATACAATTAATATAGACAAAATTAATTTTTAATAAAATAATATGAATGTTTCACACTTAAATATCCTATTGTATATTATAAACATTGCTTTTTCGTTAAATAACGAATTAGAATTTCATTTAGAAACGCATAAAGTCAGGCAATATTACTATAGTATCGATTTATGCTAATTAAAAAACAAATATCAGATAGTTTAGGATCTATATTTTTGGTCGAATACAAAGAAATGTTGAAACACGTTTCACGTTGATTAAAATATTATACTAAAAATATAAACACCTGTGTAGAATATTTTAATGTCATAAATAATAATTAGTAATGTAGTAATTTATCACTATATCACCAAATAATTATTCAGTTGAGAATTTCGATTAAAATGAATAATGAGCCTACAAAGTGTTCAGTATTATTTAGTAAATATTTTACTTTTTATATGAAAATTTAGTTACTATTATGTATCTAGCTTATGAAGTCGTTTAATAAGTATACTCCTGGTTATTTTATTTATTTTTGTTTTTATAAATAAATACCCATATTCATGTTAGGTATTATGTATATATTGTATATGTATACCTATATCATCGATATAAACGATTAGACAATTAGACAAGTGATATCAGATAAACTTAGTTTTACGTTTATTTCGTGTTATATATCGTATATACTGTTAACAAAAATTCTAGGATTTTTAATGATATAGTTTTAACTAAAAAATATCAATTAAATAATTATTTCACATAATTTATCTGCTAGTGTTTTGAATAAACTTAATGTCATTGCTAATTCAACATAAGGTGTTAATCATTATTTTTTATAAAAATAATATATATATACAAATCTTATTCAGTTTTATTAGTGATACATATTTATAACTTTTATATTACGGTTATTTATTTGAATTATTTTTTTTTTAGATTGATTATATTCTAGCCATATCATCTGACTATATCCAGGTTAAAAATCCATCTTTCTAACGCTTTCCGATTTATTTCAGTTACATATAAACAAACCCTTATGAACAAAAATTCCACGGTTACTTTTATGATTTTCCGCTTCTTAATTCTAATATATTTTTATTTCAACACGAAAAATTGGAAACTAATTCAATGAATGCTTAAAAATTGACGTAAATTCAATATCGTAAAGACAATTACCGATATTTTTAATTGGTGTAATGAGACTAGGTAATAGAGTTAATAGACTATTCAATGTTCTTGCTGGCAATAATTCGTTTATTAGCATTACGGATTTCCCAATTAGAGCTTGTTCCACATTCAATTTAACAACGAATCTTTTCACCTCTCTTTATAGAAGTAAATATTGGAATTTTTTTTTTAGCATCTTATAATGTCAAAATAATAGGCATGATCAACTGCAATAGAAATAAAACTTAAAATAAAACAAATGCAAGTCAAATATAGAAACTGGTATGAAAAACACACAATAAGGTTAATTTATTTTAATGTAAAAACTTTTTGATACTTGATCAAAAACATATTCAATTTTATGAGCCAAAACCAAATTTACGAGTGAGTCAACTTATAGAAATCTAAAGAGGTTAAAAAAAAATAATTAAAAAACCTTCCAAGATAAATAATATATATATATATATACATAAAACGAGTATCTAGTAAAAATTAAAATTATAAAGTTAATCAATTTATACTTGTCAAATGATAAATTAAATAATAATCATTGACAAAAAATTGTTTATTTTATAGACTTTTCTAATTTTGAACGTGTGGAAAGTGATTATGAAACAACAAGAGGACAATTTAAACAGGATACGTATCCAGGCTATGCAAACCAATCGGATGCAGAAGGTAAATTGCCACATTAAAGTTTTTTTTTAATATTTTTCCAAATGAGATCTAAATTTGAATATAATTAAAACTAGGTATATTAAAAATAAAAAATAAAAAAAACTACATTTTTAACCTTGATTAATTATTTTTATTAAGTTTTAACACAAGTGTTATATATGAGTATTACATTATCATATAATATTTTAAATCTCAATTATTATCCTGATAAAAAAACAAACATGTATCTTAAAACATAAAATAAATAAATGACGATTATCAGGGTTTAAAGATACGTGAAATTGGAGATAAAGTATAAAGTATACTTTAGTATACTTTAGTACTATAAAGTATGATATATTATTTACTATTTTAAATATTATTTTAAGTAAAATTAATAATTCTTGTTACTTAATTAAAATATAAATTTTTATAAATTGTTGTGATCGATGGTTTATAAAGATTTTCGACACTTTAATTTATCACATTTTATAGCATAATAATTATTGTCAATATGCTTATGAATAGATAAGTATAAAAATACAAAAAACTTATTAAACAAAATAAGTATTTATTACTAACGTACTTTAAAAAATTGCATTCATTTAGAAATGTGTATTAATGAATAAGTTTTAATTTCTTTAATTTATGACGTACTCATTGTTAATCAGAATTTGAAAAAAAACGAATTTTATTTCACAATGAAATAAAATATATATATGTTATATTATATATACTGTACTAAATATAATAAAAGTTAGATATAATATGCTGAAACATATGAAAAAATATGATGATACAATAAATCGATCTAAACATAGGTAGAAATTACTTAGCTCAATATAATAATAATTGTATCATATGAAAAAAACTAAAATAATAAAATAACTTTATAAGCTGAAAAACAATAATATTTCGCAAATAAATAGTTGCTTTATAACGGAGAACATTAATATTTTATTTAACTTTTAAGAAACTATTCTAAAAAAACTGCATTGTATCTTTTGAAGTAATGTTTAAAGAGTTTATTGTGTAAGCGTGGTTAGAAGTAGCCCCCCCCCAGATCCCCCGTCTGTTTCGCATTTTATACCTATAATATACAATAATATTATGCAAACCATGACAGCGTTTGAAAATGTTAACTAACAAAAATCTATTAATTTTCGTCTTGTTTACGCACACCGGTATACAATTAATCTAATAAAGAATATTATAGCACATAAAATACGAATTACTCGTGATGATGTGTTTTCTTCATAAAAACAAGAGGTTATTGATTTGTGTACGTTCCGATAGTTTGATGAACTGTTGTTTTAATTGTTAATTTTTTTAATTTTATTCAAACCAAGCTCGGGAAGGCGAACTGTGGTCGGACGTGACGTCAACAATGTCGTATTCCACGGCGCTGTCTACGGACGACGAACAAGAACCATCGCGGTTGATCGTCGAACAGTATTTGGCCTATCAGAAGATGGTGAAAGAGTTCCTGGCGGAATCGGCGGCTGTCGACCGCCAACCGTCGACACTCGAGACATCCACCGTGGACGACGACGATGACGATGTCGGTCCGACAGATCGGCTGCGCGTCGACCGCCTGAACAAGTCGATCACGGCCGACCGACTGTACGCGGCGTTCAGCCGTTACGGCAAAGTGCTGTGGGTGCGCATATTTCCCGGTCGATACAGCCGCGACTTGCCATCCGATCCGCGTTACCCGTACCATTCGGCAAACGTCTGCTTCGACCGCACCGAGTCCGTCGACGGGGCGATGGCCGACCACCGCGGTCCCGGTTGCACGATCGGCGGCGTCCGCGTGTCGTTTAGCCGGTCCAGACCAGGCCAATGACATATCATTACGTTTTTACTGCGACGTCGATGGATCCTTATACGCACATCGTAGGTATGTTATATATTGTCACAATATACGATACCTACCGTCATTGACGTGCGCCTGCAACTCTGTAACTACGGTATGCTAAAACTGTATATGACGTGATAGTGGTCGCGATTATTATAAAATAACTTTATTAACGCGCGCGACTTATCGATTAAAATATATTTATCTAAAAGATATTGAGATAAATATAACAGTCATAATAATATTATAATGTAGGTAGGCCCTCACGCTGATAATACTTTGTCATCTGCCGTGAATTGTAAAACTTCGCGAGGTGTTATAGGATTGTATCGGCAAGACGTGTAGCATACGTGTTGGGTATAATATAATGGTACGGACATTGGATTTTCGTTGTGTGTTCTATATTTTGAGCGTAGTATTTCACAATGAGTCACTATATTATTCTGCTACACTGATTTAGGCAAATTTATGTGTAACTTCTATTTTCGCGTGCCTATATATCTATTGACCTATCTATTCTAAGCGGTATTGAGTTATACATATATGTACGATCTTATACCTCGTGGTCTTTTATTTAAGGTTTGGGGAAATTTGCATATGTGTAATTCAGTAGCAGATTTTATTGAAGGGACTTTTCGTGTCATTAGTAATTCAGTAGCAGAATGATTTTAGGGAAGTTTCCTACACGGTAAAGAAAAAAAAAACACCTTTTTACCATATCGGAGAATAGAGTTTATACGAATTTGTGAATGCATAATAATATTTCATTTTATGTATTTATGTCATATCCTTATAGTTCGAAATTCATTATAATATATTCAATTTTTGGTCAGTACGTTTCAAATACCATAAAGGTATTATACAATAAGGTCGTTATCGTTTTGCAAAAATTACTCTGTATATTATAACCCATCATAGAATGTATTCAGTTATAATTTAGCTCTGATTATGCCATTTATTCCAACTATTCTTCAGTTATTTAAATAATGTATACTATAACACATTTATATATTAGTTATTAGTATAATGTATTTACAGAGCGGTCCACTTAATCATCTTCAGTAGATTTTACATTCGATATTTGTGATTTTAAAAATATTAATCTAATAATTTTTTATTATACTAGATTCTTAAGTATTTTTTTTTTTTTTTTTTGAATAAAACTCATAATTTAAACAACATATTTAAGTAAATTTTCCAAATTTTAAGTTACAATTATAAGTTAACATTTTCAAAAAGTAATAAACTTGAAAAATGACTACCTACGTTAAGATAAGTACCAATGTTAAATGTTTTGTAAAAATTAGAGTTATAAAATATTTGAAACTTTATAAAAATATAATATAATAATTTAAAATATAACTAATTACCTACATTAAAAATATGTGAATCTGTGCATATTTAAGCATTATTATAGTATTTATAAATAGTCTTTTGTAATAAATATTATTGTAAATAGTAGTTCATCAATGATGAGTTTTTATCTCTGAACATTTTTTTTTTTTATGTAAATCTTCTTGATTTGGTTCGGATTCTGTGAAATCTCAAAAATAGAACATTCAATTTCAACTTGTACAATGAAATGGATAATGGATACACAGCTGTCTTGACTTAAAATACCATTGAATTTAGAATTTCATCAATTTTGATATGATTTTTATACTTTTATAAAAATATTAAAAATTTAAATCTCATTATATATATATGTGTATTTTTAATAATACTTATCAATATTTTATTATTATATGTGTTTTCGAAATTGTTTATTTTATTTTAATAAATATTTATTTTTTATAATATTCAAATGTGAATTTCTGCAATAAATATTGTGTTAGCCAAAATAATTGTTTTTAAGAATTAATTATTTGTATGAGATATTACACAAAAAAATGTATATATTATATCCATGAAAAGCTTTACTGGTGATAAGACTTCCCGTAACTCATCGGTGTACTTCTATTAATAGTCACGAAATATTTTCTATGATATAATATAATACATAATACATTGAACATATATGTGAACAAACTGTGAACCATTAAATAAAAAAAAAAAATCATACATTTAAAATGGAACAAAACCAACGAATTCAATATTGTGGTTTGTAGAATTATTTATTTTTATTTATTAATACGTTAAATTCATATGGAACCTTCAGAAAAAACATAACATATAACCGAATTTAACAATACCATGGTTTATAATGTTTATATCTTAATTGTTGTTCTGGTTTTGTTTTACGAAATATTGATCTGACATTTTGGCAGTAAGCTTTTTTCAAAACGAATAAGCATCATAGTCACACGATTTATAGTTTTATTACAAGTGATATTTTAATAATATTTTCTTTGAAAAAATATTGAATATGGTTGATTTAAAAAGATATGGTATACCTATCATGAAGTTGAAATTGACAGTACTGATATAGATAGAAATATAATAATACTTCAATATCAAATGTTATTTTTTCTGTTTAAATTTTTTTAGATACTTGTGAGAAATTGTTTGATTCATAATTTTTAATTATTTTAACTATGGTTCTACATATACTATGAAGCCACCACTTATTTTTAACGAACCCCCAAAAATCAAATATCAGTAATAATAGAACAAATGTTAGTTCAGACGAACATTTAACAGTTCTAAAATTATATTAATAAAACTCCTATCTTGCAACTCGATACATGCCATAAACAAACGTAAGTATAATATTAAATGTCTATATCATTATACTACGAGTATATTCACATAGTTTAAACATTGCCAACATTCTGTCTATATGTGATTACTGTAGCACTATATATATATAGTGTTGAAAATGTATCATGGAAATATTTCGAAAATCCAAACAGTCAACAAACTCACCTAACTTCACTACAAAATATTCTACGCACATTAACCACTAAAACAAAAATTTACTAATTATTTTGTTCTCTTAAACCATTCTTGGTAATCCCAAAAGGAAACTCAAAAGAAATTTGTCTTTGTATTCCATCAAGACAAAACTAAAACCATAACAAAACAGTACAAATGAGATTTCGTATATAAAATGTAATTATTACGTATTAATTAGAATATAACCTTGTATTAAAACTATTTTTTAGTTATTATTTTAATTCAAGTTAATAATAACTGTACTGATCCATTAAATTGAATGCATTCATTATTTCAGAAGAATAAATTATGTATTTAAAATTATTTTTATAATTAATATTTTATTCATAATATTTATTTATCTATTTTAAACATAATATGTTTGTTTATTTTATATTTGTGAAGTATCGTTAACTTTTTATTTTGTATCACATCACATATATTTCAATTAATAATCAATGATTTGTCATGGATTCTATTTTATTTCCTCTATATATTGTAATATTGATTGTCATTTTAGCTCTACAACAAATAAAAATGCAATACAATCCAAATATTAAAAAAAAAAAAAAAAAAAATTAAAAAAAACAACAATATAAGATTTAATAAACATAATTTAAAAAAATAGACCGATTTTTCCTTTACATTAAAATATATATTTTAATTGTTTCTTTCTATTATAATATGTAGATTTTAGTTCACTGTGACTGAATATATTTTTGAATATATGATTTTTTTTTTTATTTATTTATTAATCCGCAGCAACAAAGGCCATTGGATGGTTTTTATTCATTTCTAGAGGGGAGGAACGGTAGTTTGAAACACATTTTTTGTATGTGTGGCAGTGTGGCAAGGATTTGTCGCTAAAATCCCGGGTGGTCACCCATCCGGGAGCTAGCAACACCGGCCGATACGTACACTCCGAGCGTTTCCGCAGTTGAGTGTACAATCGCACTACACCAAGCCACATATGATTTTTATTTGTGTTTCAAAATAAAATATCATTCATAAACGCGTTGTACTATAATAACAATTGTCAAAGGTATCCTATTGCAATTGCTTAAACAATAATGCGTAGGTATCCAGGGAGGATATAGGTCTGGTCCTATACTCCTGTTTCGACTACTACAAATATTAACGAGTTTATCAAAACTTTTCAACAATTTCTCATGTTAGTAATGCATTACTCGTGCGCTTGTGTAAATATAATTCATCGGTGGATCGTATGTATTATTGAAACAATTACACGAAATACGAGTAGAATTTTAAGTTAGTACTGCTAATTTGGATGAAAAATAATATAATATGCATTAAGCATCAAGATGATATGACAATATTCTGCTTTGAATATGATGGAATAAAAATATATTTGTGATACACAATGTATACTATAAATAATATAAATGATACAATACAATATCATTATATTCTATAATTTTCGCAAAATAAAAATGTTTAGTGGTACTATAAACATTAAATTTCTTTAGTTTAGTAACAATTTTTTATGTTTAATTAATATCGCTTTTCTCTTAAAAACACCACATTATGGCGATTCTTGCAATTAATTTACTTTTTATATTTGTGTCTGTGTACATGTTTCATAGTAGAAAAAATGCTTCGATATTTAACTTTGAAGACTAGAACTTCTGATATCCAATCAGGTCTACTGTTTGCTAGGTTAGGATGGTCAACAATGACAATTTTCAGTATTTATTTTTCAATAATCGGTTTATTGTTCATTTTAAAATAAACAAACATTGAAATTTTTACGCTAACCCAATTTATAACAAAATCAATTTTATTTATCCGTTTTTAATTAAAAACTACTGAAAGATTTGAAATATTAAAAAATATTCATATTCGTATTTGCTATACATGACTTAATTTTGACTTAATTATTGTAATATTAATATAAATACGTAATGAAATACACGTTTACCGGCAACATTTAGAATCATTTTCCGTATATAACGATTCATCGTTGAATTCATATTTAATACACTAATTACAGTGACTTACTCAATAACGAAGTATTCTCGACGCCTACTGTACAGCACAACAGCATAACGGTTACCTACTTGTTCACTTGTTCTATTCGCATAATCATATTATATTATATAATAATGTAACGATAACTAGATTTTATAAGAATATCGTCTCTCGTTACACGCATTAAGGGTATACGTTAGGTACAAGTGAAATAACATAAAACCATTTGGCTAAGGATTTATTTTTTTCATGATTATTGATCATATATATTTTATTAGTTTAAGGACATTTACTCCAATGTTTCTTGGATAAAAACGGAGGTGACCCAGGTCGGCAGTCAGCTCGAATCTCGTGGTTTTTATTATATAGAATTTTGAAGCGTGGCAAACATATACATAACAATTGTAATGTGAAACATAACTAATAAATGACTCAAGTAGACCGTTATACCTCATTAGGCTACTGAAATCGCGTCTTAAAATACCGTTGTAAATTGAAAAAAAGGCAAACCACCTGATAATGTTAAACTGTAAAAAGTCTCATAAGACACATTTTTTCATCATTTATTTTTTAAATTAAATGCGTGCGTAAGGTAAATCTGCAACATTCAGGTTAGGTACAACCTAGATATGTTAGTTGTTTAAATACATAATCGTGGTGACACATTTAACCTTCCGTAAATTTAATAGGTACCTACTTTTATTAAAATTAAACGCAGATCTAGATTAACCATACAATAAATTATTAAGCTTTGTAATATTTTTATTTAATTCATAATTCTTAACTTGTATTCATATTAACCATTTTTTTTATTGTTTAAACATTTGTTTAGTTATCAAGATTTATTTTTAAGTACTAGTACATACAAAATGTTATTAATAATATAATTGTAAAGTTTAGAGTAATATTTTTTCTATTTCAAAACTAATCATTATTATGATCACGTTATTTGATATTATTATTGCAATGTTTACTTACGTTATTAGTTATAGATACTAATAATACATAATAACTATTAGCTTTAAAAATCATAAATAAGTAGCTTAAATTAAAAATAATATTATTTTTTATTTTTCAATTAAAATCATATTTAATATTTTTTCTTTCAAATTCACAAAATTATTTTCATCGTTTTTTAAGAAATAGAGTCAGTAAGATTGATAAAATTACATAGTTTCACGTTTGTGGTACAAATTTACATTTTAAGTGATTATTCGTTTAAACGTAATTTCGAACCGTAACTCGTAAGTGTAATTACATTTGGATCTTATAATTTATCTTGGTTATATGACTGAATTGAGTAGCATTTTGAACAATAGAAAATATATTTATTCAAATGTTTTTTGTACATCTAGAATACAGAAATGATGTACAGATGTAAGCTTTAACACAATAACGAGAAATTATTCATGACAATTTAATTAATTCATACTAAGTATGCATTTATTTTTCTTATAGTATCAAAGTATCATAGTTTATAAAACCTTATACTTTAGGCATTTCTATCTTTTATGGACCATTTACAAATCATATATTTTCCAAGGACTACCGAAAATTTTATGATATTGTTATATACGAAATAGTTATATATCTTGATTCACGATTATTGATCAAATAGGAATAAATGACATATCTAATAAAAAAATAAGTAATACGTTAAATACACGATTGAAAAATACAGTTTTTAATATTTTTAGTAATTTATATGTTTTATAAATTAATCAAGTACAGATATATTAATCTTGTTTCATTAATGTGTGATAAATTATAATACAAATGTGATAAAACATTCAATAAAAATATACATTAGCGATTATTGAGGATTTCAGATTTAATAAAAAAAAAAAAAATACTTATTTAAAACATACTTATTGCCAACGGTTTACAATGTGAATATTTTAGTAAATTATTAATATAATATTGATAATTCCTATATACTGTAGTATTCACTATTTTATAGTTATTTATTTTTATACATTGATGGTTGATATTGTTACCTAAAATAAATTTTATTTTGTTGGTAATAAACCTTGTATTACTTATTTTTATTTTGTATTGATTGTAATCAACAACCAACATTTTGAATTATGCAATTATCTTTGAATAGTGTAAGTTTACGTACATTCTACACACTTCAATGGGTAAAAGTTTACATTGGTTCACATTTGGTTTTCATTAATAAAACAACATATATGTTATGTAAACTTAAAATTTCAATATAAAATATAATATAATATTATGGAAGATGATGCAAGTTGTTTAATAGTTCAATAGTTGCATAATACTAGGTACCTATTATTTATTTTAGATATATGAAGACATATGCCAACATTTCATATGATTTATTGGTAAGTTTATAAATTCATTTTTCGATTTTATTTGAATTCGATACTCTTTTTAGATTCTGAACGAAGTGAGAAATGTATTGGTTTTACAATGATATATTTTTTTTTATTGTGCCTGCCATCACGATTTTAAGTAAAAATAGTGCTTTGATTTTTGACTTCAGCCCTTCATTGAAAAGGAAAATTCATCTAGTTGGTACTTTGGAGAGGGAATTAAAAGTAAAATATTTTCAGTAGTTTTCAAAAGCGAAAACCCCTACCTAACCTAACCTGACGGAAAAATGGGAATTTTTACGCATAATTAGTTTTCGACAAAATCGATTTTTTTATGTTACTGTAACTCAAAAATGAATCATTGTAAATACTTGAAATTTTCACCAAATTTTTATATTAGCGTTATCTATTTACGATTAAATTTTAAAAATATCTTAACCTTTTTAAGCTATTTATAGACAATTGCAATTTTCAATTTTTCTGAGTTTTTTATTTTTTAAATGCCTATAAAAAAAAAAAAAAAAAATGCCTCACCAAAAAGTCTTTAAAATTTAATACAAGGTTTATGATAAGTTATAATTAGAAAAAAATCAAATCGTTAGTCACAATTTTTATTTATAAGCATTTAAAATTCAAATGTTTACAAAATATGTCAAAATCGCAAAAATTAGCAAGGAATTTTGAAGTTGAAAATTCATAACATTTTTGTGATTTATACTTAAGGTTAAAAAACCCAATAAAATATTTTCCATAGCTTTTTCTTAAAATAACTGTAAAAAAAAAAAACTCCAGCGTCAATATAGAAAACATTTTATGAGCGTATGAAATTTAATTTTTTACGAATAACGATACATTACAATTCAAATATAGGTAATAACATAATATATCCTACTAATTATCCTAGACTGACAAATCAACTTCGTGCTGAATCGTTTATCGTGTACAACAAAATCTGTCATTGCATTCAAATTTAACACGTCCGTTATAGTGACCTACTCCCCATATCTACTATACAGCAGAGCGAGATACCCACTTGCCCACCTTTTTTTTTCTTATGTTACATATGAATATACAATATTAGTACAGAATAACAAGAATATTGGTATAAATGTAATTATAATAATATCTTTCTTTTTGATAAATCGTATTAATATGTGCTATAAAACTTATTATATCTTTATTCTTTACACATGAATATTTCTTTTTGTTCGTGTTAGCAAATTCATGATAAAATAACTTTCGTTAAAATATTTTTTGTAATAAGTACATATCGTGCTTAAAATTGTCCAACGCATGATAATTTCGAATCCGTTTCTCAATTTTACTCATTGAAAAGTATCAAACGACCATAAAAACATACTTCATTCATTTTAATGCTATCGTGCAAAATGCAATTTAAAAGTATTGTACAATACAATATTCCGAAAAAATGAAAAACCTTTATTCTTTTTGGTTTTATAGTTTCGGTTAAATCACGATTGATTACAGTGTACCTAATTTTTAAAAACACGACTTATTTCTACGATAAAGTATTAAATATTATCGTTTGTAAAACGTTAGGCATGTAAATCGTTTTTGGCATTCAGTGCCAAATATAATTCATACAATTAAACAAAAGAATAGTATAGTTTATTGTTATTATGAATTTTTTTTCATATTTATTTACAATTTGTAATTATATTGGTTTATATCACTCTCTTATAAGGTATTTATAATATACCCATTATAAATATTAATTAAAATAATAAATATAAATTTAATCATCAAAACTATATTATACATTTTTATACAACTGAATTTAAGAAAATTAATGTTTTCTTTTTTTTACATTTCCTCTTCTTGCATCAAGCCATGCGTATAAAATTATATTTACGTACATTATGTACATTTATGTGAACAAAAATTCTAAGCCTAACTCATAGATTTGTTTTTGTTGTCATTACAAGTAAAATCAATATTTTTTCTCTATTGATTAATAATAGTTTAAGATTTTAGTATACACATTAGACGTTTATTTCTTTTCCTCGTTAGTTACTGTAGTTGATAGACCTTTGCTAAGGGTTGCTTTTTTTCAACGGTGTGTTTATTATATTAATCCTTTTCTTATATCCTATCATCAACATCATATGTATTGCACAATAGACTGTCAAAGTTTCACTCTGTAAACGAGTCACAACTTACGAGATAATTACACTGAGCAAATTAATTAATAACTTATATAATCATCAATCATAATATTTCATTTGAAGCTGGTTTCTATATGAGGTTTAAAAATTAAATTATCGTATAATATCAGTGAATAAGTTTTTCATTGACGGTTGACATAATGGTCCATGGAACATACGTGTATACATCTTAATTCTGATCAATTTCGATTCCCCTGATCTAATTGCTTTCTATTTATATTGACATACAATTATTAAAATATCTTGTTTTTTTTGTAAGACACATTGTACAGAATAATAAAATTTAAAATATTAAAAATTATATTAGCTTTACAATAAGAGTTTAAGTAATCTTATAATATGATTATAGGTTTATAATGGTTAAAATATAAAAATGTTAATACACAGTTATTTTGATGAATTATAATTATAATACTAAAATTAATACAATATGATCACGGTTTGCTTTATAAATTTTAAATACATAATATTTTTGAAATATGTACGTCATGCAGGTACTTGTTTATATTTATACTAGAGAAAAAAAATTACGTATAAAATTGTGTAATTTTAATTCAATAATTAGGTACTGTCATTAATTATGACTTTAAACCTTATGACTCATAAGGTTTTAAAAACACACATTATTTTCAGGCAAACGAAGGAAACTGCTCTGATCATGATGTACTATTGTTACACTAATTTGGTGTTATAAAAAATACCTGAAATTACATTTTTGAATGAAACAAATTGTATTATATTGAAGATATTTCTGATCCGAAACCTTGTCTCATATTGAAATATAATATTTAAACACTGGTGTACTGTACAGTAAACGGATAGTCAAAAATGTAAATTATACGAAATATTATTACACACAAAATATATAATGGAAATAATTATTGTCTACGTCAGGGTAACGATATATTATTCTATTAATAAATATATATATATATTAACGAATATGATGTGTTGTGGTGAGATACACTCGCGATGTACTACCGCTCTCTAATATAAGGTGTTAGGCCAATCACGTACCTGATGAAATAGCCAGAGAAGCTATGTGGGTTGTAACTCCTATCAATAATTGCTTTTTATTTAATACCTAAGTTAATTTTAATAAATGGCAGCTCAATTCCATTAATTCTATGTGGTCACTATAAGTAGATCTGAATCTTGTATTCGTGTATATTTATCTAACACGTACATATTTTTCGTGAATTTTTTTTTACATCGAGTTTCTTATATTTTGATTTATTTTTTCCAAAAATGTAAATAAAAAATTGTTTAAAATTCAACTTTTTAAATAAAACTATTTCAAAAAATAAAAAAATGTGAGGAAGTACATCTTGACGAAAAATTCAAATTTATTTTTAAAATGGAGTAAAATATTGTTAGCTAAAAATGAAAATTATAATTATATTAAAGGGGTCGTCGTTTAATCTACCGACTACACAACTATGATACAGTTTTAAATACGATGTAAGATTTATGATTATAAACACACTATAACAAATATTAAACAAATCTGTTACAATATAAGGTGATGGGACGCTACGATAAGATATCGTATAATAACAGACAGTATAGGTACTTATTGGACAGTTTATAATGTATATACAATATGACATAATATTATATTATTATGTTGTGCATTTCATGTCAGTGGAATTAATTGTTAATATAGCGTAATACCAGAATTACCAGAAATATTAAAACAATATTTAAGTACATCGCTTTAATGTTGAGAGTCTATATAAATCTATATACGTAAGTGTATTAGCGTTATGCGTAGTTCATATTCAGACGTACATACTATTATAAAATTATGCAAAACGTCGTATTAAAATCGTCGCCCGAGAGCATTGAATTCGTTGGAAAGTATAAAACAATCACTGAATCAGTACACCCTTTGAGTTAGGATTGTATGTAAGTTTCTACCCACCTCTGCTAATTAAGAATGAAATCAGATAATACCCGAATACGCAAGTACATAATAATAATAATAATATGTTGGTTGTGTTATGAGAGTGAAACGCGTGTGATGAATGTATATAAATAATTAGTTAAAGATTCTATAAAAAAAAAGGTATATATTATACATTAATATTATTATATCCTAGGCTAATATCCTACGCCAGGCGATTTATAAATAATTAAGGACTTATACCTTGATATTGAATTTTACCCAACGTGGTTTTTTATAACTACCTAGTTTAAGCGTTTCCACGCACCACAATTATAAGTTGTAGCTATATAGAAATAAGTGTATCTGATTATTGTTACGATTATATTATACTAACAATAATTGAATTAGTAATTTTTTATTTTTTTATTCAGTTATAATAGACGAGTTCTTAATATGACGGGTACACGTAAATAATGTGTATACTACCAACAATACGAATTTGGCTGTGGAAATGTGTGCGACTGACGTTGAGACGTGTGTGACATTTACACCGATAGAGGAATTTACATAATATATCTTTTTTATTCGGTCGTTGGAACCTACATTATATTTCATTAATATATTATATTTATTTTTATATTCCACATATAAGAATTTGTACGTCAATTTTTTGATTTTCTATATCTACACAGTGTTTATTTTAAATACTCATAATGTACTGAATATCGAAAACGATTTATTAACAGGGTTGTTAACTATAATAATTGATTTTTTTTAATACATTTTTTACATTATTTTGATCTTATAACATCATAAATCAAAAATTTAATTTCTTAAAAAAATAGAATAATAATTTTGTATTTTTGCTACTTATAATTACGATTAAAATTAATATATACGCCTACAATTCAAATACAGTCTGGTCATAATAACCATTTTATGTTTTTTTTATTATTTTTTTTTTAACCATAATACATTTTTTAAATGTAAGACGTTTTAAACAAAACCACTTGTTTAAGACAACAAAAGTTGTAAAACTTCCCAGCTCTGGCTACGAGTACAACGAATAATACGCTCAATATTTGTTATATCGTATACAGACCGTCCATCACGACTACTCTCTGTTGTTGTCCAAAATTACTTTTTTATTTATCTAACATAATATTTAACGATATTTATGAACAATAATCCTCTATTATAAATTAATATAAATGTATATTATTTTTTAGTTTACATTAAATTAATTATAATCATTTTTAACAGCTGTATTATGTTGTAACATTCAATCTTTACCAACAGATATTTTGTCCTCGTCCCGGTGAAAATACCCCAAAATTAATTTACCACTTGTGAACGATATTTTAGGGTATTATAGATCCAAGTGACAACGCAGTAAAATACCCTGCGGACGAGCATATCACTCTGCTCAGAGTGATATGATATCAACAGTATAACAGGTACGTACCTGTCGATGGAAATCGCCATAAGGGTGAACACACTAGCGCATATGGACAGCACGGCAACGAACTGGCTGATCTTGCAGTAGGCCGTGCCGAACGTCCAGTTGCTGGTCAGCATATAGCTAAAGTTCACGGACACGTTGAGTGTCGACACCATGGCGTCCGCGATGGACAGGTTCACCAGAAAGTAGTTGGTCACGTTCCGCATCCGCTTGTTGGTCATGACTATCCAAATGACGATCAGATTGCCGCCCGTGGCCACCATGATCATTGGTACGAACAGCACCGTCCACGCCAGCTGGTGCCACCATGGCAGCTCGAACTGGTTGCTGTCGGGCCACGCCACGCCGTCAGTTCCGTTACTGGTCGAGTTTGGCCCGCCAAAATCCGATTCGTTCATGGCCCGCTCCGGAATCTACGCAAAATCGATATAAAACGATTATTATAGACGTTATTATACCACACGTCATCAGAAACAACTAAGTTCAAACGATTCCATACGAACCATCACATCAAAGGGACAACAGTAGAACCTACAGACGCGTTGGTAAAAATCTTAATTAATTTAGGGAAAATGTCTTCATCCCTACACGACGGTACCGTACACTAGTCTATGCTATATATATTATATATTTATGCTAATATATATTTTTATAGTATTCGAAAGCTGTCACCTGTTATAATATACCTAATAATTATAATAATATTATAACAGGTGCGTATTCTTATTTGTACGTTAACCAAAAACAGTGGCCATGGCTAACGAACGATAAACAATTCAATTGGAAATATTCACTCTTATTTTTAACAAAATTAAAGCTATTGACGGATCTAGCAACCCCATTTTATGGATAATTTTTTATCATTATCGTTACCAAAATCAGAACAATCACAAGGACTTTTCAAATAATTAATAATACAGTAACCGGCATCACGGTTAACAAAAACTGTGTAAATATAAAGATTATATATATATATATATATATAATGTTTCCATGCATTATAATATTACGTGTCAGTGTCTCTGGCCTTATGAAACGATATTATTATAATATTATAAAAATTCCCATCACATTGCTAATTAATATATTATTCATCTGATTAGTGAGAGGTAAAAAAAAAGAAAACTGTTTTAAGTTAACAAAATGTATTACGTTTTTAAAATGAGGACAATTGGTGTAGTTTCCTCGTATTTATTAATTGCTGTGAACAAAACAGTTATTTTTAAAAACAACTAAACAAACATTTACTAAACAAATAACATATATTTGTTGATATAAATGTTATATAATATATACTATAAAGGTTTAACCATTCTTAAGATCATGTATAACAAGTTATTATAACTTTTTAAAAAAAATTATAAAATATTAATAGCATACTATTATTACGATTAAATATTTTATAAAGATACGTTATTTATTGAGCATTGACTGCAGTTTTTGAAGTACTATTGAAATTGTATGAGAACTTCAAAATTCACTCAAATAAAATTATACGTATACGTGTAATATTTTATAAATGCATAATATATTATTATTAAGCATTTATGTTTTTGGGTTGTGCGTAAATAATAAATATACGAGTATAATAATGAAGATAAAAATCATTTTCAGAACGTGACTTAGGGGACATAGCGAAATTGCGAGTTGAACAAAGACGTAGTTTACAATACAAAAAATCACTAAAAATATTCGTCCTGAGTTGTATGTTGTACGTTCGATAAAAAAAAAAAAACATAAAAAACACATTCATGTGAATATTGTTTGATATCTATTGTTTATTGTTTTATACACTTTCATCGTAGGTGTTGGATAACAGATTTTATGTGAATTTTGGTAAAAATGTTTTTCACTTGGATACTCTCTCGTAGGTTATAACTTATAATGGTTACCTATATTGAATATCCGTGATATACATAGTTGATGTATAGTGTAAATTCCTGTTATTAGGTAGTTATTGTGCGTAGGTATAGATAATGGAAATATGGCAATGACCGAAGTTATGATATTAAAAACGAAGTTTGCAGCTTTCGCTGATAAATGATAGTGTAATGTATTTAAAATAAAAAAATAATTAACGTACCATTTTAATATATTAATTAATATTTATTAAGATATGTTTACAGAGATCCTTATTGTAGTTCTAAAAATAATAGTACAAATATTTATATTTAATGTTATATGCTACACTTTACTAATATTTTAGAATGGTAAACACAAGTCAAATATACTGTATTAATGTATAAAATTAAAACTAAATAACTATAAATAATATTAAAAATGGAGTTTTTCAATTATAAGTACTATCAAACACTAAAAAATAGATACAAAAAAATACTAATATATAATAATAATAATAATAATATAAATATATATTTAATTTTTAAAACAGTTATATAGAGGTTGCAGGATCTACAAAATCTACACTTTTGATGCGTTACGCTGCGCTGCAATAAAAAAAAAAAAAACAATGAATACCCATAATCGCAAATAAAATTAAGTGAAACGCGAGTAATGCACATAAAAGGGATATTATTTCAATATTTTCTTAGGACGTTTAAACATTTTTTAAAATTCAGAATGTAACTCATTTATTTCCTTGTAGGATAAAAAAGAAATATTTCATATGTTAGGCTAGACACTCTAAATGATTGTAAAAAATAGCGTTCAGAGTAGCGAGGTATGCAGTATTTACGAATGAAAATTGTATTGTGGCGTCGATATGTAATTCATTCTAAATGGTACCGCAGAACAAAGAAGTACTAGCTACTTGACGTATTGCTTTACAAAAATTACCGCAGCCCTTCCAATCATTCATAGTTCATCATTCATAGATCATTCAATCAATTTATAGTTTTATATACTTATTATAAATAATATATCACGATCATCGTGTATATCGTGGTTATATATTATATTATATCAGTACCTATGTATAGTATATATTATATTCTATAATTTTTTATGTGATGTGTAGTGTATCTAAAATAGACGATTTTTTTATAGGTCGCATTTAAAAAATATAATGCGATATAAAATACAATTTTAAATATCTATATCTATATTATGATACGGGTAGTAAATAATTTGAGCCACAGTACCTTTATGGTATAAGATATATTTAGAGAATTTTAAATATTTTTAAAAGACTTTTTCAGAACTTTTTTATTCGTAAAACTGTTTATGTAAAAAGTTTTTAAAAGTTAAAAATTAAATTAAATTAAAACCTTAGGTACTTAAGTACCTACCTATTTTATGAGTACTACCAATTACGTACTTACCTATTAGATTATTAAGTTTTTAAATTTTAACCAACTATGATATTATAAATATTGAGTAAATTTGTGTTTCTTTAAATGTTAAATATAATTGTTTCATTCGTCAACTCGTTCTCAACAGTCTATATTTTCTCAAAATTAGTTAAGTCTTCTGTAGATTCATCGTTTTGTTGTTTTTTGCTCGAAAATATCATGTTAAGGCGATTAAAAAACCCTTATTTTATTTTTGCTAATGCTTAGAATTGAAAATAACAATTAGATACCAGTTATATTTCAAATATTAATATGATCAAATCAAAACTTTGTTTTAATTTAATAATACATCATATGCACATTTTAGTGATTAAAATGTATTTAGTGGAAATAACTACGAATTTATACTTAACTTGATAACGTCTTTAAAATGCTATGAATTTATTGTTTCATGTAGTTTTACGTACTTTCAATTACCATAATTATGTTAACTATACTATTACAATTTACAGTATTATTAAACTTAAGCCGTTTGATGTCCACTGGTGTGGTGTGATAATTGTTATTACAAAGGCGTAGGTACTACAACTGTAAAACTATGGCATGTCGTAAAATTGACTTTATTATATTATGACTGTTCAGTGTACTATATAGTACATGGGGTAATAACCACGTTGACCTATTATATGTTATGACTATCATTACACTCGTGTATGCCATATTTTAATATAAAACACGTTTCGGGTAGATACTCTACGGTGACCACAAAATAAACGTAATGCTGCACGATATTTTAGTGCATATAATACCTATAATGAAACGAATCGGCCGATGGAATCTTTAACGTGGCCCCGGTAAACGTTCATGTATATCGTTGGGCGTATCGGGTATGTGTTGTAGAATATACTATTATAATATACAATTATGCGCAGCGGTAACTGACATTGGTGTAGCAGGTTATTATAGGTAATACGAACAGTAGGGTTGTATACCTATTATTATGGTTTTTCTTTACGTCGTATATCTATATGTGTTACGGCTACAATAGTTGTCGATAATATTCCCAACGCATACTTTTATTTATTATTTGCTAAAAATTCACTCAAGCCATCTAAAAATATAAACACATTTCATTACAATACCCATGAAACTGTTGTTATAATATATTAAAATACATAAATAGGCTATGATGTAGGTTTAGTGTATTGAATCGGTGTGGAGTTTTAAATTTCGTTCTTGAACCGCATAGTTTTAAGACAATAATTATTATTTACACTATTAATTATTCTAATTTACTAACGTTTGACACTTGAAACATCGAGTTTAATTAAAAAGATTCTCTGTGTCAAATTTAAATCATTAACCAATTGGTTTCGTTATAATGTACAATAATAATATAATGTTTTTTTATATACATTCCTATTAAGTAATATTTAACGTGTATCTTTATCTATTTTTTGGTGTATGAGCTTTGAAATTTTGATACACCGTATTTTCACATCAATAAATACGCTTCAATACAGACAAAAATTAAAACGTCAAATTTCGTTTAGTTTCGTAAAGTACTATAATACGTACTATAAAAATATAAAACAACATTTAAATTGTATAAGATTTTATATTAATATTACCCTCGTTATTTGAAATTATGGAATCGTAAATGTCCATGTTTAATGTATAGAGTACAGTGTACACTGCATCACAATATAATAAATTAAGTAATTTAGTCTTCAGCCTTATTTAATTATTGTCAATTTTACTAAACATACTTTAGATTGGTATATTTTATAGTTTTGAGATATTAGGTTAAACATGATAAGTCTGCTAGTCGAAATGCAATAGATGCACTATTATTTATTTAAAAAAATGATTTAAATAAAGAGAATTTGAGATAATCATATACATTCCATGTCAAATAACTTAAAACGTTGACGAAATTGTATTGATCTTAAAGCAATTATTTATGTCACGTTCAGACTGGTAGTCTGTAGAATATTCAAATAAAAGTATTTTAATAATTTATATTTTAAAATTTTAATAATTTTAATAAATTCAAATACATGGCAATAGCTTATATATCATTTTTCCATACATTTTTTAATATGATTCAAAAACATTGTATTCGAGACATAAATTTTCTTTATTCAATATAAAAACTATTTTTATTATTTAAATGTGTTGTAAAAGTAAAAGAGTGACAATCTAAAAATGTTTTTGAAAATAATGGCTTGATCAAAAATCATTAATATAATAGTAATTTAAAAATAAAAATGATCGATTTGAAATGTATGTAATAGAGAAGAGACACGACATGTACTTACTAATTTATTATATGCTATCGACTTAATTCATGTCTTACAATATAGAAATAATATAAATATTCCATAAGGTGGATATCAACATTTTAAAGTAACATGTTCATGGTTGTTAATAAATTATTTTATCCAAACACACATCAATTAATTTAACAGTTAAAATATTGATATTAATGAATACAAGACAAATAAACTTAAATCATATAATAAAACCCGTGTAATTTATTAATATTATCATGACAATAAACACTAATTAGATAATTCATTAATAATTGATTAATATTCAGTTTTATTAAAATTATGATGACTAGAAAATATTTACGCCGTGTGCATAACAATATACACGTTGAATCAATATGTGGTTTGATACTTTGTACCTATAATATTAATAATTATAAATAATTTGTATAGGTTATATAAATTGAACTTACGAAGCTCAACCAATGAAATGTAACAAAATTAAAATATTGTAAACGTAATTTTCCAGTTACTAATATAGTAATAATACTATAAATTTAAAAATTAAAAACATTTTAATGATATTAAAAACTATAAAAAGAATATTGCAATTCTAACAACTATTATTAAATAATTTGCCTGTAAATATAATAATTATAAGTAATCAATTGTGTATTATTTTTAAATAAGCAATGGCAAGTTGTTATTCAAATCAAAAAAAAAGAAGATTTTAAATTCACAGCAGTTCATTGCACGGTTATTTCAGTATTGCATTGTGTCATTATTTGACATATACACATAATATTTTACGGTTCTTTTAAGAAAAAATTATTTTTATCAATTCATTGAACAGATTATTGTGAGACAAATTTCTGTATTTTATGGATTTGATAAAAAAAACTGAATAGTTCAGTTCATACAAACCTATTACATTTTTTTTAAGGATAAGCCTTACAGTCTTACATAAATTAACAATTTAATTTGTAAATAAAACAATAATAGCAATATTTTTAATAAACATTTTTTAGTTAACGAAAGGAGTGAATAATGTATTTACAATAATCTTTTCTATGTTTGTTTATATGCGTGTGTGTTTGTGGGTGTGTTTTTGACGTTTCTATGATTTATATAAGGGACGAAATTTATCAATCGTCATTACAAAGGATAGTTTTTGGTAAATGATTAAATCAAGTTGTTAATTTGGGTCACAATGATCTTCTTAATTATAATTGGAAAAATATTACAAGAAACAGCTAGAAAACTAAAATATTTACGGAACACCAGTTTTGACTTGAAATATTTAAGAAGTATTTATATCAGTATATTTGACATATCATTTAATAAAGACAAAAGTAGCAGTTCTTTTAATGCTATTTTTAAAGTATTTAAATTTTCCATTAATTTTTTCAAGTTTCGATACGATTTATTAATAAACTCTTATCATATTTATCAACTTTTTAATTTTAAGTCTTTTTAGCATATTAAGATTAAGTTGTTCCTTTAAAAAATTCTTATTTAGTTTATAAAAAATACATAGTTATAGTGCACCACAAAACTGCATAAGCATATTTTAATATAATAATACAAAATTATAGTTATAATTTAAATTCAGACACTTGTGCTGTGTCCTTATTTTCTGTTGATTAAGTTTATTTATTCTAAGAAGAAATCAGGCCAAATATGTTTATAATTTACAATTTATACAAATAGAATATTAATACATCGAAAAGCGTTGAAATAACATATTTTCTCAAACGATACGTTTTATATAATATAATATAATATGATATAACCTATTTTAACTTTTTAATATAATTATATGAATCGTAAGTCCAATGTTTGAAAAATTCACAATAAAAATATACTGGTTTCGATCCTTAAATTTAATTAAAAGTTAATAATTGGTTAATAAATTAAAACCAAAACCCTAGTGACCAAGTCATATATACAAAAGTTGGTTAGCAGAATTAATGTTATGCCATTTTATTCCAATCTATTTTGTCCTATAAAGTTAAGTACAATATAAGGTATAATCCAATCCATACAGTCCAAAATACTTAATTTAAAAAATGTATTATTTGGTAAAATGTTATTTACCATGGTTTCAACAATATGATTTGATTGATAGGACTTTTCCGTTTGAAACCGAGAAAAGTCCTATTAGTTTGTCATAAAAAAATATAAAACACATAAAAAAAAAACCAAATCACTTTATCTATAATTTAATATAATATAATATAACATAATTTATTTGTAGTAACAAATACGTATTCAAATAACGGGTGGTCATACGCATGTCAAACCACCAATTCCCGAAAAATATACTGTTAACAAGGAAAAAGTTGAAAGTGTAGTAAATTATTATACTCAACACAAACAATAGAACGAAATTTATGTATATCTTAAAGTGATGGCTTTTCATTTAAAACTATACGATGATCCAAATGATAATATCATAAGCTAAGTTTAGAATAAATGTGTGGTTCTTATTCATTTGTGGATTTCTTAACTCTTAATACGTAAACTTAAAATATTTGTGTATAAAATAATACATAAAAGTACATTGAATTTAAAAATAAAGAAAAAAATGTTTATTGGGCATAAAATAAAATTTAAAAATAATAAAATCACATTATTCAAATTGTATATTAACGAATCAAAGACATAACATTATCATATTTTTTTAAGATATTTTTGATAGAGGTGCGTATCGACTAAATGTTGTTTATACATTTTTACGATTACCTTATACAGTTTGGATTGTAAATACTACTAAACAGCTTAAATTTTCACTTGTCCATTTCATAATACATGAACGGTATGTTATTTAAGCTTATACTAAACTTATTTACTGGTAAATAATGCTTTATGTAAAAGTTGAATTATGTGCAACTTTAATAGATTTAGATTATCGAGTGTTAAAACTTATAGATAAATATTTGAAATTAAAAAAAAAAAATTAATATTTAATTAAACATAAAAATATAATCAAATTAAAATATTATTAGTGTTATTATTTTCAGTAATCGCTTTAATTTCATATAGATTATTTAAATAGTAGTATTTTAGGTATAATTGAAAAATTAAATTAAAAAATAAGTGCATTCAATTAAATATTTCAGACCCTTGTACAGTGAATACTTTTTTTAAATACGCATTAAATTAATTACATTTGTTTTAATTTTAAATTGTAATTTTAATATAGATAGAGAATAACATTCAAAATAATAAACATACATTGTATTTTATATTATTATAAAACAATTTGCAAGTATTGATAGATGTAATTTTACTGTGTATATTTAAAAGTATAATAAATCAATATAACACAAAACTAGAAATGTATACTACAATACCTTAAACTGTATCTAACAGCTTATAAATCAATAAATTATCTGGAAATAATCTTATACATTTGTAATCATTATTGTACGCACATAAAATTCTACAGTTACTAATGCTCGAATAGACAATGTTTAAATTCTTTCTTTTTTTTTTAAATCATCAAATATTGTTTATATATTTTATACATTTTTATTATTCAATTTTGATGTAAAACAAACATTACGTTGGATCGATACCTTTAAGATTGGTAAATATATTATCTTATACTAATCATTGAATAAAAATATTAAAATGTCAGTATGTCATGATCATATTATCATATATTGATATTATCATATAATATCAGTATTCTATTGGACGTATCCTTTTAAAAATTACAATAATTCACAAAATGCATAAACGTTAATTAATTCATACTATCAACATTTTCAAACATATAAATATTATAATACAAACTTTAAATTAAATGAAATTTTTTTTTATGTTTACCATGGCCTACAAAAAGTTTTTTTTCCCCCAATAAATTTACAGTATCCTTCAAAAAAGAAAAAAAAATATATAAGTTTATTAATTATAATTTATTAACATTTTATATATTATAAGTATATTAATATTAGTTTATTACTATATTAAAAACGTTTCAATTAAATATACAAAAAAGATTGATCTGATGTGCGGAGAACTGTTTGCTTATTGTCAATATTAACTATAAACTTAAGAAAAAAAAATGTCATCGGTACTTAGATATTTAATAAAAATGTATTTTCGATACTTGTGATGCTGTTTACTAAAATATATGAAAAGTATGCATTTTTTTTAAAAAAAGATCGTCATTGTCTGAAATTAACTAATATCTTAAGTCGATAGCATACGATAACTTAATTTGCAATCAATATAAATTCTCAGCCCTAGTGGGCTCTCTAGTTTTATCTAGGAAGATAAAAAGCACTGAAATATTTTTTGCTAGAAAAATAAATCGTTTATAAAAAGTCATTCCAAATAGTCACGGGGTGTCAACTCGACCCTCGATCAAACCAAATGTGTATATCAGAAGTCCTAACGTAACTCTATAAGGTTCTAGCGATTCAAGTTTGAAATTCTGTCTAATAAAGGTACTATTATAATTCAGTGTTCCATGTCTCTTCTCTCAGCATACTGTCAACTGTTAAGTTTATAGATCCTAGGAAAATATGAAAGCCTAACACATTTTGAATATTAGTTTTAGTTTTATGTGCAAGTTTCAACAAGACACACGTATTGGAAACCATGATATATAGCTACAATTCATAGATACAACATAACTTAACTACTAAATATATCCATGTACATGTATTCATCATCTTATCGCGGGCTATGGATACAATTTCATTCCCGATATGGGTTTAACCAGGATGTATTATAATTTATATATACACAACGTTGGTGTGTTATCTTCCTTGTGTATTATTTGAATATTTTGATTTACATGGTGTAACGTTACACTTTGCCATATTTTAGCGATATTTGGAGGACCTACACAAACGGCATATCGTATGTACGCGATTCATAGTAACGAATAGACCGATTTAAAGTTTTACACTACTGCGTAATTATAATATATACCTCGATGGATAATATATACAATATACATCATCCATACATTTTTTTTTCAGTTTCATCATGTTATTGTTTTGTGTGAGCATCTCCCAACCAATCTATAGGTTTAATATACTTTTTAATATTATTGTATTATAATATTGACTACTTATATTATTTTCTAGATGATCAAACTTACATTAGTAATATTATATTCTGCTGCTAAAATAAGATCTGTGGAAAATATCTTAGAATTTTAATAGATTAAAAACAACAACTGTTTTTTTTTTTTAGGTCAATAAATTTTATAATAATTTATAACTATCTAACATAGTTATCGGATATACAATTTTAATAAAAAAAAAAATAGAGATTATAAATTGATTAGAGGATGATTGGAGGCCCAAGTAAGGCCTCTCCCACAACACTACTGATAAATTAAATTTAAAATGAAATAATTATGCTATTATTCTGCTCTACAGTAGGTGTTTAAATAACTACAATATATGTGTTAAATCTTAAATGTGTATTCAATGATTATTCATTATATACGAAAAATAATTTTGGAAAGAGCCTAGGTGGTTTATCAACCAATGTCAGGTTACTTTATACAGTATATTATTTTATATGATTAAATATTTAGCTATTAAATATTATGATACGCCAACAATGAATTCAAAAACCAATTCGACAACATTCATTACAATTCTATTTTCAAATGGTTTTATCATTTTGCAGACGATTTACGCTTAACTACGTATTTTTTAATCACTATTATTAACAAATTATATGGAAATTTTACATTTTCATGATTTTTGACCGGGCGAAAATTTTTTTATTGACATTTCAGACAATTATTCAGGCAAGTGGAACCGCTCTATTGTATATGTATGTGTATGTATCAAGTCAGTCACTGAAATGTATGTATTAAATTTAAATTCAACGACGTTTCATTGTATGCGAAAAACGATTCTGAGTGAAAACATTCTGTCTGCCTATTATAACTTAATACATTATATGATATGTTTTTTATTGCTATTTAACTAATTTAATATGATTTTAGTAATACGGCTGGTATAACTTACTGAAAATATTTCATCTATAAATATTTAATATTATTAATATTTAGTTATTATAATAATGATAAGTATAATTTATACCATATTATTTTATTAAAATTATCTTCTAAGATAATACCATATTATAGTAAAACAATGTGAATAGGTTCGTGGTAAGTATAGATAATATCTTAAAGCGAATCTACATCTTTTGAAATTGCCTTTGTGTATAATAAAATTCCTAAATATACATAAACTTTTAAGCCATCACAAATAATGTTTTTAAATTATAAAAAAATAATGAATATCGTAATTGATCATAAAATTAAATGTTCACGATTAAGATTGTTATTATTTGAACTTCAATATAATACTTCAAATAATTATTTTTTCATTTTTTTTTTTTAGATTTTTTAGTATGAAATAATAAAAATAATATTGTATTAAATGTTTAAAAATTAACTATGAAAATTAAATTGTTTACTACTAATACGTACAAAAACAATAAACATAATTGGTAAATTTTCGTTATTTCACATATAAAAAAAAATGTGACAATGTACTTTCAATATTTCTATACATATATATATAAGAACAACTTATGTGGGAACTTGTATTAAATGATCAATAATTTTGACCCGTCGAATAATTTTTTATAGAAAAATTTAAGCAGAAAAAGAGTTTATTTATAATTTTTAAAAATGATATCACCTATAAAAATTAATAATATAAACATATTTATTTTAAAAGTTTTTAACTTTTTTGTCTTTTTATATATATATATTGTACTTTCATTCTTAAAATAAAAAAAAATACTATATTAACCTGTAATATATTATGACATTAAAATAATAGGTTTGTCAGAAACTTCCCTTACAAACTATAGTTATCGTTTTCATGGCATGTTACCGCTGCATATTTGAGGTCTATTGAATCTGCACCTTCGCGACTATTTGCCACTTCACAGTGGAATTGTGAAACTGTATTTTTTTTAATAACTTCGGCCAATAACGTTCTTAAGTAAGAAATCAATCCCGCTCATTATTTCAGCCGCCTTTACTAGGAAATTCCTTACTTATAAGTGTAGGGACTGAATTAATATGCGAATGTATGTTTCCCTTCAATTTTTCTTAGAATAATTTTGATTAAAAATGTCAAAGTTTCGTATAATGTGTAGATTCTCTGGTTAATTTTTTTTTAATATCTTTTGCATATTTAATTTAAAATGCATGTTAATTTAATATTTCTGGATAATTACATGCATGTTGTATATTCTACAATATTAATTAAAATAGTAAAAATTGCTTTTTATTCACGATAGCTATTTGATAAAATATATGTCTTAAATTAATTTTCTCTTGAGGAGTAGTATTGTTCATATAGAACTTCCTCTATTGTCGCTGATAAAGGAAAAAAAATGGTCATTTACTCATAAACTACACAGCTAGAGTACCTATCTGAAGTTATAAAAGAAAAATATCAACATTTTTCAATTAATTTCATACACTTAAATATATTTTTTAAATCATCTCTACGTGTGAATACTTAAAAAAAAATGTATCCCTAATAATTTGAATTAACTTTGACAACCAATATTAACTGGTTGGGGTTAAAGCAACAATTTGCTAAGGAAAGTATTTCAATGATAGAAAATGTGTTAACGTTTTTAACCAAAACGAAGCGAAGTTTATTGACAAAATAATTCATTTAATAATATAAAGTTACAACATTAGCTTATCGTTATTACAACAAACTTCAGTGTTTTATAGGAACTACAACTTAATTAAAGAAATCAAATATTATTAGTCTATTGCTCATAGACAATATTATAAATTAGGGGATTAGGAGTCAATTTTATTAGATCCAAACTTACTATTGTTCCTGTCAAAAATTCATGGATATAATACATTGAAAAAAAAATGTATTGTATAATTAAAGGTGAGGTACATAATATAATGGAATTGAGGAACTCTCAGTTGAAGATTTCTCTTAAATAAAATATGCATCAAAATGTATCCTGTTACGTGGAAACAATTTTTTCCATTTGCAAAATATGCTTCAAGATAACATAACCGTAGAAGTTTTCAATTCGAAAACTTGAAATCAATTTTTATTACCTCGTGCTGATATTTGTTACATAGTAATAATTTAATATAAATAATATAATACTTTTAAACAAAATATCATAAAAATAATGTTGTATGAATTTTTTTACATACATTTTTATACATATTATACTTCGATTGTCTAATATTTTTACTCAAAATTGTATATTTTATTATTATTAATTTAAAAAAAAAAAAATGTTGTATATTTATGATATAAGTCTGCATACTTCATGGATTTTTATTGCATATAAATCCAATCCTAGTTATAAGTATTATAACTTGTGTCTCCAGAGATATAAATTTAAAAAATATATATATATATATAAACACGTAAAAATATAGCATATTACATACTTGTATTACATTTTAGTACGAAATGATAGAAAAATTTTCTTCCCAAATCGGTTTATGATTCGACTAGACTACTAGAGACATTTAGTGAATTAAATTTCCTCCATGTATTCACACTCCTTTGGCTCTATCTAATGGATTGATGCAAATATCATATTGGCTTTTACAATATTATGATATCAATATATTATTCTGAAGCAACTTAATGTGATGTACTCATGTGTGTTGATATACTATCAAAGATAATATGATACCCTATAAAGAGAAGAATTGTGCTAAATAAAAGTCTAGACACTAGACAGTATATTATTATAATACTATACGAATTATATATTATCAATATTATATAAGGTGTATAACATGCTTTTATGTATCGTATGAGATAAGAATACATTATTACGAGTTTTCTGTCTATATACAATAATCTAAACATAGTTTAATTTATAGCAATACATTGTTTGTATATTTTATTTCGTTTTTATTTATCTTTTATACATTTTTAATTCAAACACAATGATTGAGAACTACATTTTTTATCAAAGTTTATTTTTCACGCGTAGTTGAACATCAAAAATAAATCGATTACATTATCATAATTTAAGAACTATACCAATTAGTAATTTTAAATTTGAGTGTATCGATGAATATGATGACTTAATAAATATGTTTAATACATTTATATACTTTTTAATTTTTTTTCTTTTTTAAAGTTACTTTGAGGTAGAAAAAATTGTTTAATTTTCAACTTCGAAGATGGTTTTTGAAAGAAAATTGAGTTTCATTATACTTTGGGGTCGATAGTCGTCAAGAACTCAAGAGTAAAAAAATTTTAATACTCTGCAAAAGTAATTGATAAAACAGAAAAATAAATAAATATAGAATATTGTATACAAAACGTAAAATCAATTTTTAAATCTCTAAAATAAATAGTTGCATGAATTTTCACCGAATATTTATATTAGCATTTACTAGACTTGAAACATTTTTCAAAATATTTTGAATGTCTTTATGCTACTTATAGGTATTTTAAATGTTTTTATTTATATAGATATTTTTCATAACGGTATTCTTATAGATATAAATATTTCGAATTCTGATTCAGAACATGCACTTAAAAAATGTATATTATCGTTCAAAAAAAACGTTATTAGTTATAAAATAATGAGCGTCTTGTTAGTTTAGTAGATTACCCTGTATTATATAATATTATATTGTCTATATTCTTGCGTAGGTGGTCTACGTGCAGAATTATACTTGACTATATGTTTTAGACTGTTTATCCCGTCAAACAAGTCTCAGAGAGGAAAAACGCTCGATCACATATCGGTATACTTCAACTTAGTATTTAATAATAATGATAACCAAAACTTTATGTATTTACGGTGTGTCAGACCCGTGACATGGAAGTAGGCCCCAAGAGTACTCGAAAAGTGTATTCGCATCGACCACGCATTAAAACAATACGGGTCGAGTTTTTGCGTAGGTATACGCCGCTGGTAGATGCGGCACTTCATCATATATATATATATATCCAACGTGCCTATGTTACTAGGTAACCAAGTTTTAGTACTCCCTGTGCCACGGTCAGATTATTCGATTAGCGCAAAATGAATTACGACCAATTTTCTCCATCACCGCCCGAGTATATCATATAATGTTGCTACGATACATCGTTACGAATTCAGATATAAAACGTCCGTGGTAGCATGCACCATCGTGTCCGATATTATTTTCTTTACCTATGACATTGGTCATATTATGATTATCATCAAAAAAGCATTATAATCAGTTTTCGAGTCTCCAGGTGTAAATGTACTTTCGAAAAGACGTAAGGGACAACAAATCATGATGTAAACTCATCTATATTATGACACAAAATGTGAGGTAATATCAAGCCCGGATTAAAGGAACGGGGGCCAGGGGGGCCATGGTCCCCGGGCCTCAATAGTTAGAATTTATTTAGGGGTCTCAGATTTGTCTAATACTTTTTTCGTTATAGGCTATAACATTGCATAAATTACCAGAAAAAAAAAATTACGACATAAATAATTGTCAATTATGTCAAATTAACCACTTATAAGTTAGAAGCAGTCAGTTTATTTGGATTATTACAATGTACATTCAAATTTTTAGTGGATCTACTCATAAATGGGACATTTTGACCAACAATTTAGATAAAAATGTGAAAGGCCGATTGCTTGTACTGAAATCCCTTAGTCAAACTAGATGGTCCTGTCACTCGGATTCTTGTCAAGCTTTCACTCATAATTACATAAAAATAATAAAAGCTTTAAAACGTATCAATGAAAATAATAATGAAAACGGAGACTCAAAAAGGGATGCTAAAGTGCTTTTAAAACAAATTAAAAAAAAGAAACTGCATATCTATTTTTTTTGTGGAATGATATATTGGATAGGTCTAATAAGACATCTATACACCTGCAAGACAGTTCTTGAAACCCGTTGAACGCTTTGAATTTACTAAAATCATTGAAAAAGTATGTTTTAAATTAAAGAAACAGTAGTTTAGTTTATGAAAATAAAGCTATTGAACTTGGTCCAGAAATCAATAGCCTTTACCATGATAAAGAAAGAAGAACATAAAAAAAAAAATGTGTCGCAAGGTGATGATAAGTTTAAAATTGAGACTCACAACATAATCATTGATACATTTTGTTCTGAAGCTTAGAAGTTTGTTTCAGACAATTTCTTATTTGTTACAAAGTTGTGTGTTACAATTGTTGACACAATCAATTATGAAAATGATATTGAACAAAGTATTGAGAATTTTATATTGACCTTCAAAGAAGATGTAGATAATAACATAAAAAATGAAATAAAACAGTTTTAAGAATATTTTTCCTTATGTAAACCATCAATTCAATGTGAATTCAAAAATTAACATTTTAGTACACTTGATCTTTGGAAATGGTTTAATACAAATGAATTAATTGATGTCTTTCCAAATTTATATATTTCACTTAAAATTTATTTGACTATACCAAGTCCAAACTGTTCAGCCGAAAGAGCTTTTTCAAGACTAAATAGAGTAAAGAAAAAATACAGATCAACATTAAACCAAGACAATTTTATTGCACTTATGATATTGGCATCTGAAAACGACATTCTTCAAACAATTAATAACGAGACAGTTATTAAAGAATTTTGTCAAACAAAAGCAAGGAAAAAGACTTGTAAATTGTAATTTATAAATAAAATGATAGGCACATTATTTATTATGTACTGCTATGTATTATATGTCCTATAAACATATTATATTATATATTATCATAGATAGATATATAATAATAATATAAGCATTATTTTTTTTTTTTCGTACAGGGGCCTCATTTAAAACATTGGCCCCTAAGGCCACAAAATCACTTAATCCGGGCTTGGGTAATATTATACATGTTTTGATTAGACTTTTATTACAGAGATATGTCTATGTCTATGTATAGTAATTTATACTGATATGGTGATCAAGAGGTGTGCCTACATCGTCTGTATTCAATATCGTGCGTTATACGAGTATAATAAACAACAATTTGTGAGCGAAAGTGCGTGCGCTTGGAGGTTTCTAGAAAAAAGTAGAGACTACAGCTGTTTTTCAATACGTGCCGCGAGTTTTCGATTAGTGGTACCGACTGTGTCTCGGCATGACGCACCCCACAGCAATGCATATGACCCGTTGACGTGCTCAATAAGGAACACATAGATGAAAAATATGTCAAACAATATTTCAATCGCACGAAAAGTATTGGTTTTGTTTCGGAGAGACTAACGAGAAAACCACGTCATGATCACGCGCCAAAGCTGTGTTGTCAAGACATGCATCGGAAGCAACAACACGAACTAGATATATTTCTCATTTTAAACAACACAGTGTATAATATAATACAATTCGTCTAGTAAGCTCAAAAACTTGGTGCGTTTGCAGTGGATAGACAATATATTCACTGAACATGCATGTACATTATAAAGTCATATCATAATAATATTGATGACACTTAACATTAAAATAAAATATAATAAATTATTCGCAATTAGTGAACATAAGAGCGCAAAAAGACCAACCAATAGATATTTTGATAATTTAAAATAGATACACAAGTCATACGCGTTGGCAATGCATTTCACCTTTTCAGACTTTAATTATTGCGATAGAATTTATTGATCTAAGAAATAAAACTAATAATATTTTTTAATAGGTAATCTGTAATTTTATATGATTGTTATATTTGTCAACGGTATTTTTTATTGCTCAGTACAATGTTAATTCATTTTTGCTCAACCAAATAAATGTTCCTACTTCAGGTTGTATAATTAAAATAATCATAATTTATCATAAAATATATGAAACTATTTTTTTTTTACTAAGTACAATGCTACTTGAAGCAATATCATATTCATACAAAAAAATAATATATATTATTATTAATTAATAACGTAAAATCCTTGTTAAGTTTAAGAATAATTATAAGTACTAAAGTAAATTAAAAACTTTTATTTTCCATATTATTATGTTTGAAATATTGTTGAATAGGATTTATTTATAGTATAATATAATATATATTATATGTCTAATTTAAAAATATTTATTAATTTATTTCCATATGTAAACTTTACCCGTGATTAATTTATTCTGTTTTGAACTCAGCTCAACAATACGACGTAATAAAAAGAAGTCACGTGTACATTCAACCCGATAATTGTTATCTATAAAATATTATTAACTTGACATATTTAATATAAGAACAATAAATATCTTATCGTGAATATTTTTTTGTAAAAATACTATTAAACACTGTAACAAATAATTTCACTTTTGTGTTTAAATTTGGAAATAATGTCTCAGTATTGTTAGTATAAAGAAACTTATATAATATATATATAAATAAACAATTTCAATTTTAAAAATCAAAATTTAAAGAAAAAAAAGAATTTTTTAGAAATCACACTTTAGAAGTATGAAATTAGAAAAATATCAGTTTAAATACGTTGCTTACATAAAAATTAACAAATTATACAAATTTATTTCACTCAATAGCAACTATCCATATATTAATATATTCATATTATACGTATTATAAAAAACATTTAAAATTTAAAAATGTAATTCATACTGCTATGAAAAAAATGTGTATATATTTTAATAAACCATAAAAATTAATAAGTGATAAAATATTTTTTTATGAACAATGAAAATTGACACTTAGTGGTGTCCTCTGGGTTTCCAATAATATTTAAAGGCATGCAATTAGTAATTCTTAATTTAATATGAGAAGATCGATCAGTGATTATATTGTATTATATTATTGTCACTATTAATTAGAGCTGATCAAAATAAATAACTATATAACTTTTATATGTCTATCAAAGTATACCCAATCTGTAATCTTAATTAATATAATTTTTTGATATATGTAATTCAGATTATTCGTATTTTTATTTTTGCAACCCCCCCCCCCAAAAAAAAAAAAAATCTAAAGAGTAATAAAAAGTGTGCCATAAAAGGTAATACAATTTATAAAAAAAAAATATTTATAAAACAACCACAATGAGTTTTAGTTTTTTATTTCAATAACTTTTATTTATAGATATGTAATTAACATTATATAAGTTGGTATTTTAACTAATACTATTTAGTCATTAATAATTACTTTAAATGTTATGGTTTATACTTAAACCTAAGCTTAATTGTAATCAAAAATTAATTTTTCAACTGTTAAAATATATTTTGACTATAACTAAGTTTATTTAGCGGATAATTTGTTTTTAAGTATTTTTATGACTAATTTAATATTCGAAAGAGTAGTTTCTCAGTCACTAAAATATTTATAGTAACGATAATAGCTCTTAAATGTGGTTTTAAAAAAATAGAAAATATAAATATGTAATAATGTAATATTGGATTTAATATTTTATTACACTTGAACCAATTATACAAATTAATTATAATTTTGACAGACTAGTATTAATTACTAACATTTTCAAGTTGCCATTGCCCCATATCTTCATTACTTATTATCACGAGCCTATTATCTTTTGTACACAAAATTAAATAACTGAAAAATTACAAGTATTAAATTTTGATTCAGTAGATACTTCAACGTTTTCACCACTAACCTGAAAGGAATTTTATCATTTGAAAAATAAAAGTTTGGATATTGACATGGTATTTTTTTTGAAAATACAATCTTTAAATATACCAAAAATTTTTTAGATCAAATTTTGAAATATAATATAAATTTTGCAATATTGATGGAAAAAGTGGTGTAAATCATTCAGTGTTTATATAAATATATATATTATAATATAAATTATGTTATACCATTGTACAATGTCTCAAGTCGAAATATGGTAGAACGGTTTTCATTGGGCCTCATCCTATGATTATTGTAGAAACCGACACAGTGAGAGTGTACATGTGTGTGTGTGTGTGGATAAATACTTATCTCATAATATATTATAATAATATACGCGAGCGTACTCTCAGATGATTGCAGGCTACCTATTCGTTTCCCTTCGATCTCCCTCTAATATATTTTCCTCGTGTGTATTTTCTATAAAACACATATATATTATACTCCTCTACTACAATCTATTATTCCTACTATTATATAGAAACGTTTGTTTGTACGTTAGTAAATATCTCGATAACCACTGAATCAATATTGATTTGGCTTTTACCATTAGTTAAAGAATCACAAGGAGAAGGTTCTATGGGCACCTTTTTATCCCGGAAATACTCCCATAAAATGTTACTAATGTATGAATTTTACCATTAAAATACAAAATTTAAATTTACTTATATTTATTTTTAGCTTATATTAGTATTCATAGAAAAAACTATTATACACGAAAAACGATTTTAAGTAGAAATGGTTTGTCAGCTTATTTAACTAAAACTATTTATATTCATTAATAATATTAGTAATTTATGTTTCTAATAGTTATATGGTAGGTTGAATGTATTTTTATCAAAAATAAAACACATATATAATAATATTATTTCATACGTTTAATATAACTAACTGTCATTAATAAATAAAACGATATAAATAGATTCGTGGATTAATAATTTAAAAATTTTGAAAATAAAACTGCATCATATAATATTAACCTCACTCAGTGACCAACCTTTGTCAAGTTCGGTCAAACCCTAGCTCTAAATTAAATTGATTTTCATTAACTTTCATTATCATCTCTAGGTTCCGACAATCGGTCACATCAAAAAAAAAAATGCTTTATTGAGTTAATTTTAGCAAAATACAATTTAAGCAGTTGTTGGGAAAATAAAATAGTGCTGTTGATAGCGTGGCACTCGAGAAACACTAATATACGAGACAAAAAATGTAGTAAAAAATAATAATAATATTGATTATTACCCACGGAATAAATAAATTACAATTTTACATTTTAAATATACAAAAAATAACAATAATATACGAACTGACGAAATGATTAATACCTACTCACAAATCATATTTTTTGAATTTAAACAAAATAACTTATTAAAACAGTTATTTTTTGTTAAAAGTATCCAATTATGTTAAAATTTGATTTTTTAAATTTTAACTTCATATGCTTATCAAAAAAATTGTTGTTAATATACTTTCAATAATTTTTAATTGTTCTAAGGCTTATGTGCACTTCTATTAAATTTTCAAATCTTTTAATAACTATTAAATATTTTGAAAAAATATAATATAAAAACAGTCATTAATAAAGAATGACTTGAAATTAACATAAATATTTTGAAATAATTATTTTGCACATAACATATTTGTTACTTAAGTAATAATAGAATGTCTCAAGTTTCTACGATAAATATTATTTGAATTAAAATTAAATTTAAAAAATCGGTTAAATTTGATTATATTTCCCAGGCAGAGTAGAGTATTACAATTATATAATATTTTATTATAGTTGTGTACGTGTAAGAATTATTACACAATTTTTCATAAAGCTGTTAAATCTTTGTAAACAGGCCTGCATAAAGAGATCGCAATGACAAATTGAACTCTTTAAAACATTGCGTTGTCGGTTTAATTATTTATTACTATAGAAAATTTTGTAAAAATATCTGATAAACGTAAAAAAACTTCAAATTTCGTATCGGAAAAGAGGAGTACAAAACGCCTTATAATTCCAAATCACAAATAGTTTCCGGACATGATAGTTTTTTAAAAGGTGTCTTTACCTTATACTGCAATATTACGCCTTTTCGTGTATTTAATATTTTTAAATAATATCGTGTTATCGTTTTTTATCAGTTTTGTAAGACATAATTTAATAGTTAATGTTAGGTATAGTAAAATATTTATTTATATTATTATTTATTACTGACTATTATATTATTGTATTTTATTTACATATTTTATTATATTGATAAAGTTACTAAATATTATATACATTTATAGATAAGCATACAAGTCAATTATCGTTAGCGGAGGGGGGGATCAAAATTAAGCTTTTGATATTTACAAATTCAATCATAATTAAAATACAATACTATTTATTTTTACAATTTATTGAGTGGCGGTTTTTTTCTTGATTAAAACCAAATATGGTATTAACAACATACTCGATGTAAAACCATACATAACATACACGAATTTCTTCCAAACTAAATCTTCTCAATTCACTAAAAATTTTTTACTGTTCTTATTTAGTTTATCTACACACTAATATTACGGATTGATTTTTGTGACTTTCAGTTTTACTGATTATTAGCAATATTGAGAGACACATAGAAATTCTTTTTTTAAATTAAAAGCCCCTTGTACGCACACGACTCTCCATAAATTAAATTATCTTCAATCTATTATATAAATATATATATATTATATTATATTATAAGTTATTATTATTATTATTATTGTATATATTTTTTGTATTATATTCGATATCATATACAAATTAAATTGTAAAACACCTCAGCGTATAAATAAATAAATAAATATTAGCGTGTTAGAGCATCAAAACCTACATTTTCGAATGTAGAATTAATGTGTGAAATTGAGTAGAAAAAATATCTACGGTTTACTTCACTATTACCATAGTTTATTGCATCCTGTACGTACAATTCAAACAATGTTCAAAAAGGGTGAACGACTAAACGAGAGATCCTAACCACACGTGACTACACAAATTATATAGTTCCAAATTACCTACAAAATTCACAGATCACTAATCCCTTTTTATGATTTTTATGTAGATATTAGAATGAAATCCATTGTGATTATTGTATTATAAATGATTTAAGTATAATAATATAATACTCTGGCGATCATACCAAAAAATTAACAATAACTTGTATCGGTAATCCACACAGCTCACAGGTAATATAAATAATTATTTACCACATTATATGTTTATTTGTTATTAATTATATTTCTTTTATAGCTATAAGTGTTATGACAATTTTATATGAATGTGTTTATGATTACTATTATGAGTTCTGAACATAGGTTTTTACTTATTAGTATACTAATTCGGCTGTTGGTGACTTGCAGTCCGAAAATATTTCAGTTGTAAGTAAGTCGCGGCCCGAGTAACTATCATTATCTATCTACCTATATATACGTATTTTCTACTTATGTATTGTGTAAATATATAACATATATATTCTACACTAGTCATCCTAATATAACATATAACTTTGTTGATGTGTTACTAGAATTTCAAACTGAAACATACATGCAAAAAAAAAGATGTAAAAACAAAGGAGCATTACTTTGAAAACAGATGACAAAGCTCGAGCTTAAAAAAAATAGAGAATTTTGGTTTAGTTAAATCATTGTTGATAAATCACAGTTTTAAGTTTTTTTCAAAACAATAATAAAAATAAAAAAAAATACAACAACCAATATCAAATTATATAATATAATATTATATTATTATTATTAATTTTATTTGAATATTTATTGAGTTTTTGAAAAACACGTAATATTAATATTATATTTGGTAAATTACTTAAAATATTTTTTTTCAATATATAATATATAGTGATGTGTATATTCTATACAAGTTATATATATATATATTATTGAGCGAACGCAACTTATACGTGCCTCTAATAAACTCAGGCTGAAACTCATACTTTATTTATGAATTGGGTCGCAATTCACCAACACCAAATAATTCATATATCTAATTAAAAAAGATAAACTAATAAAGTAAGTACTCGAAAAGAAAAATGAGTCCCTCAATATCAATTATAATTTAAACATTTAAAATGTTAAAATTAAATACATAATAAATAAACACAAAAAATAACCAGAGCATTGTAAAACAAAAAATATGTATTTCTGAGCTATTTATTTGTTTGCGGAACGGTTACAGACTGCGCATTATTTTTCTTATGGGACGGTATTTAGCTTCAATATATAATATTATTATATAATTGATACGTAAGCTTCAATGACATTATTTCTAATTTTTTTATTATTGATTATTTATAAATATTTTCATATTCATTTATACAATTAATATGTTAATACTATCTACTATATACTATACCATCCACTAAAAATAAGAGGTATAAAATAAAATAGAACAAAATACTGTATCTTAAAATGATTTTTTTTTCAATATTCACAAATTTATAAGCTCATCGTTTCAAAAATTATCAGACATATTCATGAAAACAATTATTTCTATAAATTTTTCAAATAAATTTAAACCGACAATGGTAGCGAATGCAATGCACTGCAATGAAAACTCCATGAATAAATCACTAAAATTTATTAGGCAAACCGGGAGTTCGATCGAAATCGTTTTTAAAATGGGCAATTACTATAAAATTGTTATTATATATTTATTATATACAGCAAATATAATATAAATATATATATATTATATTATAATAGCTTCAGCCCATCGATATATATAAATGTATGCGGCCCGTAATAGACTAATAGCTTATTTTTAATGCTTGTATTATGTAAATATTATATAATATTATTAGTTCTTAACAACATTTACCAAATAAAACACAATATTTACGCTTTCTATATCGTATTTCATTGGTTGAACAAATATTATAGTTAATTAATAGTGAATAAATTGTTATACTTTGTAATATTCTGTCGTCCAGGGGTGTCATTTGAATTTTTTTAATGTAAGTATCAACATTTTCGGCTTTCGCAAGCCATTTAAAATTATTACCAGGCAACAACCGTGAGCATCTTTTTTTTCTTTTTCTTTTTTTTCGGGGAGTGTTCAAAGCGGGACGTACCTCCTCTGTCTTCTTTTCCTTTTCCTTCTCTGACAACTATATGGAGTTGGCCACCATTGTCCTACACCTTCATAATGCTTTGTCCACCACCTCTCTTTGATTTACACCTGCTATTATCATGTCATTCTCTATTCAGTCTATTATAACTAACCACCTTTTCTACGTCCTTCTTCTCCCCCTCTTACTTTTAATATTAATTTCCATAGCCACCCCCACTGTCTTTGAATCATTTCGCCTCATAACTAGACATATCTACTCTGTAGAATTTCAAAAACATATTTGTGTAATTTATTCAAGATGTCACTTACATTAGTATGAAAACATCATCATTTTTAATATTTTTGTTTAATAATGTTTACTTTTAATGTATTTATTTTGTATTTACCAATGGTATTATTAATTTATTAATTATACTTAGTAAATAAACGTATGCTGAGTTTAACCACATCGCTGAAGTATATTATTATTATATTGCTCGTTAATTATTATTTTAGATTAATGCATGATTATTGTTTTATGTAAGAGAATTAAAATGTAATGTGATTAAAAATATATTATTATTCTAAAATACATAACTTATATTATGATTTTTTTCATTTGTACCGTGTACATTTTTATCATCATTATTCAATTAGATTTAGGTTCAGAAATTTTGCTATTGTCAAATAATTACATTATAATTTTTTTTTTTATAAATAAAAATGCTCCCGAAAGATTTAAAATTAGGCATAGCAACAAGTTATACAGATAATAATATAATATTTACATTATTATAGATAAGTAATGTAATATGCATGCATATTTTTATATAAACTAAAACAAGTAATAATAATAATAACATTCGACTTTATTAATTTTTATAATCATGATTGTCTTAATTATCTATTTCAGACATTCAGATACCTTTATTACCATTTTAGTAATTTTGGACAATACGCATATTTTATATTGTTCTAAAACGAAATATGTGATTCATCTTTATGAATCTATGTTTCAGATATTATAAGAAAATTATTTAATATCATAAAAAACAAACTTGGATAGTAAAGTAAAATACTAAATATTCGAATTACAATTCAATTTATTAATAACGGAGAGTATATTAGGTATAGTATGTATAAACTACATAAAATACAACTAATTTATGTATTTTTATTCTTATTTAATATACCCACGACGTTTCCGAGTGTAGTGGGTTGTTGGAATTTATTAATTTAAATATATCTCTGTTTACTAAACAACCATACGAGAAAAAAATAATTAAATTTACTTTACATTTATATATATATATATATATATCATAATGAATATGCATATATCCTTATAGCAGGTGTCTGGCCATATTATACTATATATTATGAATAATATTATTTATCATATAAATTGATAAATATTATAAAATTAATTTTCAAATTCTATGTTTATATTTAAATAATTGTTACAAAATGATGTAACAATAATTAAATGTAATTTAGTTTAATTAATTTATTAAGTTGTTAGTTTATTAGTTATACTATTAAAGATTCGTTGAGCTCCTTGAAAACATTTTTTTTTTTTTAAATTAACTTCATTAGTATTTTATTAAAATATAAGATGAGTACAAAAAAAAAAATGTTTTAAAAAAATCATATTATTTACATAAAAACCTTCACTCATTTCTATTATAATTCTCATTCATACTTAATATTTAAATTTTATAAATATTGATTATTTGTAGTAAGTACTCTTTATTCAAATTGACAGCAATTGAGTTATAAAATCATTAATTATCACGGAATTTGTGTACAGAATGGCCAAAAAAGTATAAATGCATGTTTGTATTTATATTATGTAGTTTTGAAAAAAGTGTGCTCTAAATAAGAAAAGACCTATGGTAGATAATTTTTTTATTATATTTGTATATGTAAATTTATTTTAAGATCAACTTAAGATTAACTTCAACTTCTCTGCACACAAATATTATTGTAAAAACCATAATTGTTGCATATATGTATGTAATTACTTATAATATAAGTTATATATTGGCTATTTAATAAATTAATCTTATAGAACTTGTGTTAGTTTAGTACAGGGTATTAAAAATACTACTTTATTTATGCAAAAAAAAATTATTATAAATCAGTTTTAAATTTATTATCAAAAATATCTTGTGTATTTTTATTTTAGAAATAATATTTTTAATAATATTACGACAGTTGCACTTGTTAAGATATGAGAAAAACTAGACTTTACTTTTTAAGTATATATTACTCCTAATATATTACCATCGTGTTTATAAAATTAGGATAATAATAATTTATTTATTAACATAAAATATATCTTAGCCTTTAGGTATAACAATTTGTTTAACTTAAATATTTTTCTTTGCTACAAAGGTTTACCTATACATTTTATAAAATAGTGCCTTATTTATTATGTTTGATCTACCCACTTTTTAATGCTGTGGATGAAACAAATTGTTTAGTAAAAATTATACTAAACAATTATAATAATTTGGTTTCTCATTTTAATGAAATAATAACGTTGTTTATCATTAAAGTGTTATATTATAATACATTTCTAAAGTTAATTTTTGTTTTCAAAATGTAATATTTTTACAACATTTTAAGTAATTGGGTTCGTATTTTATAAAACAACAGAGGTCAACTGGCTAAGTATTAATGTATTAAAAGTGATTAATTATGAAACATCACGAAATGAAATGTTTAGTACACATGAAAAATATACCGAATCGCGATATCTACAGTTGTAAGTTACCTAAATCCAGAATTTTGAAATCATTTTTTTTTTTTTTACCAACTTTAAATTTAATATGTGTTAAACCGTAACTATTGTTTTCATAAGGGTATTGTTATACGTAAGTATATAATTATGCGTTTTATGAAATAATTATGTGCTTAATTTTGAAATAACAATAGGAAGACATAAAAAAAAAACTTGTTATTGTTTATGATTAAATTCACATCATTTATGTTACAATTTTAAATGATTTAAAAATAACTTATAATAACTAATCGAAATAATCTGAAATGGAATTAAATAAAAATCATAGATCATATCAATGTTTTACTTTTATAAATTGTATTTTTATTCAAACGTAATATTTGTAAACTTAACTTTATCTGATCCGATATTTAAAATACACATGATTTAATTACGGATAAATATAAATCATATTGTTTATTTATTTGTTTTATCTGTGGCAGAATCCCGGCAGCTATAGAATAATTGTATTTTTGTTTTTTATTTGCTTACAGTTTTACACTAATGATGTCGATAAACTGAGTAAAAAAAAATACTTTGATACTTTGTGACTGTGTTTAATTTTAATACAAAGTATTAACCCACGATTGAACAAAAATAAATATTATACAAAAGTTCTATACTTCACATTATTTAGTAAATTATTATTTTTGTTTAATTTATTAAGTATTTTAAAAATGCTTTATTGAACAATTCTTATTTTCGAGCATTCTGCTATAAAACAGTATAGTATTTTAATATTACCTCCTCGATAAGCATATATAAGTGATATAACTATACGAGTATGTTAAATATTTTTAAACAATGGTCATCGTTTCACGGTTGGACATCTATAATGCTAAATATTAAAAAAAAAAACAAGTAAAATTAGCTGATAGTCACATTAAATATTTAAAAACTCGGTAATTAATTTATATTTGATGATAATGATATTTTTTTATCAAAAAATAATTCCAACTGTTTAATAACGTACATTTGAAATATAAGTATAATATAAAATTATATTTAACTCTACTTGTCTATACTTATACACTATTATTAATGTAAAACATACTAAAAGCGTTTTAGAATTTATTTTAAACTCTATTATTATAAATTATGATTTATAATTTATTACCATACAAACTGAAATACCTTGAAAACTAAAAGGGTGTAACACAATTTAAACCACACACAAGAAAACAAATATTAGTAAAATGTTTAGGTATACTCTGAAATCTTAGAATAAATAAATATTATGTTACGTATTAAACACATTTTTATTTATATGTATTTACAATTTACATATATTAACTTTATTCAGAAACGCAGAGAATACTAGTATAGTATAATAGACAAAAAAAATCTTCCTACCAACTAATTTATTTTAGTATATATTATATACTAACCTTATTAAAAAAATATAAAAAATAATAATTAAAAACAATTTGTGACATAATGACTATAATTTATTGTATTTTGATTAGATTACTTTTAATCTAAAACATGGTCAAAAAAGTTTTTTTATATTTTTCAGTATTATTAAAAATTAAAATATTTATTCTGCATTATAATTTTTTGATCTATAGAGAACTGTATACAATTTCTGATTTGTTTTAAAGTGACAAACGTTATTATACAGAAAAAAAGGTTTTGAAAACCATTAATTCTTTCTACCATACTGAAATTAAAATAAGAATAAATTATTGTACTAAAAGTTTAATTTAATAAATATATTTTATTTTTATTTCACTATTATATAGGTAGAAAATTAGAGTGTCGTTCTAGTCTTCCAATTTAAGAATATTAATTAACCCTAAACTAACGATAATTTATAACTAATTGATTTATATACTGCATGATGATTCACAATGAATATGGTGGCAATAATAAAATACACTTAGTAATTTATATATATCACAGTAGCTTAACCTAGTACCTAGGTTCCAGTGAAATGAATAGTTACAATTACATTTATTTTAAGTATCAATAATATGAAATGTTGATTATAAGGTAAGACCTTTTATATTCATCTAATTCTATACTACGATAACAGATAAGTTAGTTAAAAAGTTTAAGTTTGTAAACTTATACCAATTTTACAATCCAATTACTTTATATTGTGACAAAGAGGTATACAGTGATACCGATATCATGAAATAGCTGGATATGAATTATATTATATAGTTTAGTATGTGTAGCAATACTTGAATAAAAGCTCACTTTATATTATATTATAGTTATAAAAAAAAAAAAAACTTCCAATAGGTATATATTAGTTGTATAGAATTATTTAGAAAAAGTTTTTTTATTTGAAAAAAAAAATATTAGATTGATGAGCTTAGGAACTATGCAATAGCACAGCGTTGAAAATAGAGAATATAAAATAATTAAATGTATAGTTAATTTAAGAATAACATTAAATTTATTTCAATCGTAGAGTAGAAAGAATAAAATGTATATACCACAACAGAAAATAATAGAATAAAATTATTTTGTAGGTAAGGAAATAAAAACAATTTAAAAGAAGTTTAATCATTTTATAAGTAGATAATATTATTTAATAAAATAATTGAATTGTGAATGTAAAATCAGTATTATAATATGGTATTTAGGATGCGTTTATTTTTTTTTAAATAATTGAATAGGTATTAATAAATGATAATATGACTGATCCTATTTTTAAGAATTATATTCTTTTATTCTTTGATTATAATTCAAAACTACTTTTCATTATTGTTGAAAATTTATTTAAATTGTTCATTTTCAAACAAGAAGGGTACGATCTTATTTGATTATTCAATAAAAATAAAAATTGTATGATATTAAATTTATTATTATTAAATACGAAATTAAAATTGTAATTATAGTCGTATTGTTGATTTTAAAATAATACTAAATACCACAGCATAATTTAAATATTATTTTTGTCGTATTCAATACAAACTGAATTATAAATTAATTCAATTTAAAAATACAAACAGTTGAAGATATTTTAAGAATAACAATGAATTTTATGAAAGGACTTAATTAATTAAAACTATAAAATGTATTGCCATTAACAATATATTAATATTGCTTTATCAGTTTTTCACCGTTTTTACATTTAGTTTATAAGATTATAATGTAATTAAATATAAAAAAAAATAAGTTTTTTCAATAAATACAACTATACAAGTCGTAAAAAGTTTGCTGGCAGGACATCTTGACGCGGATGTGGTTCATGGGTGCGAGTTTGCGGGGGGCGCAATTGAAGCAGCCATTTTTCTATTCAATTTTATTATGTTGCACGGAAAGGGAAGAAATAATTATATTCGCCAGGGGTGTGACGAGTGCTCAGCACGGTTCTGATTATACTGTAATAGTCAATCATTTATTAGGGAGATGATATTATTATTTTTCTTAAACATAATTATATTCGACATGTTATAATACTATACACATTATTATAATATTACTACTATATATTACAACAAGAAAATTAGAATTTTAAAAATGAGTGATATTTAAAAATAGAGTTGTTACAAAACTTCAGTCATGCATTAGAATAAAAAAAAATGCCTGCACTACAAATTGCCTTTATAACTTCCAATTTAATTTAACGTTTTTCAAATAAAATTAACCAACAAAACTTACGACCCTCCGCGGTATTTCTTATCATTGATGTACATGTGTATAATATTATAATACATGAATAGAGATCATGTATGCACGACATTTGAGTTTTTATTATTCCTGTTATAATATACACACACATATATATATATATGTATGTATATAAGAGATATGTACAGATAATAATCAACAGTTCACGCGAATTTAACATTTATTGCATCAGCCATCATTCATCAATTATTCAACAGGGAATGAGGAAAAACGGTTTTGGACAGAATAAAGGACTAAAAGTAAATCTTGTGGCGTATATTATAATACACTTGTAGTATCCTGTAAAAGGCCGGATTTTATTACATGGACCGATGGGCCTTTAAGGGTTTTATTACCTACCGTGTGGTCGGATGGTTCCTAATAAAAATATGACAATGAAAAACGCATCATCTATAAATTGAATCCATATTTTGACACACCAAATATTTGGGGTCTCGTGGGGAATAAAATACTAACGAATTCCAGACATTTTTTTTTTAGTGAAACTAAAACTGGTCACGCGAATATTCAATTATTGTATCCGTGTATGTGTATTTAACTAGAACGTATCATAAACCGTGATCAATAATAGTATATCGATTCTAAACTTTAAAGTTGATATTTATTATACAATACAACTAATTAATAGTTAGAACTAATTTTAAATACAAAACGTACAATTTAATTGATTATAATTTATGGTAAATAGTACATTATATAATGTTATTCCTGCAAAAGTCCACTTAAATGAATAATGCGTAATATATCAAAATAATTAAAATACTTATAGTGTAACTAAAAAATTTACGACATCATACAAAATATAATTAAAAAAATGTTATTAACATTCTCTTGTCTATTAAAATTATTGTACTACTCTTAAAAATATAAATTATAATTTTCAAATAGGATTATTTATAATTTTAAATGAAATCGTGAGCGTAATTCAAAAAAGAAAATCAAGTTAGTATAAATATAAAATGATTTAAAGTGTAACTTAGTATACTATTTAAGTATACTATTAAAAATTTTATAACTGAACAACATGCATTTATATTATTTAAAAATATTAAATATGGCAATTAATTTTTCTTATAATCTGTTATACGACATATAGTTCTTATTTTATAACATCAAACTATTATAGTGTTATATAGATCGTTATTTTAAGTCACGTTATAGAGTAAACAATGACTATTATTATTCACATAAAAAGCCATGTTCATGATACTGGATGTAAAATATTAAATAAGTAAGGTATATATTTTTAACATTGTCATATTAGTCAGCAAAAAATGCTAAATATATTATATCAATTTATATAAATTTAGATACAATAGTAGTACAAACTTTTGTGTCGCATGCAATCGTTATTTTTTCGATTTAGAGATTCAATATTGGTTATTTCGAAATCCATAAATATATATTATAATATTATATACGCTCATAAGCTTTTATAATTTGAATAAACTTATATGCTATAATAATAAATCATTATCCAAACATAGCATTTATGTTGGATTTTATATTTAATTTATTGTTTTTTTTTCAATATTTTTCATTTTATTCGTTATTATTAACTATAATATATTATCCATTTGAAAACAATATGTAACTAGGTAGTATTAATACAAATAATACAATTCATTAATATATTATATTATTATTATTATATACTTAATATCTACCAATGAGAGTTGGTATTAAAATTATGTCAAATGATTATAATTCAAAACGATATATTATTTTAAAATATTAAATTATTTTATTTTAATTGCAGAAGAAATAAAGTAATAATTACAATTTCTCACCAAATTGCTTACTTATTGCATTATTTCTTTTTATTTCTATCATGGTTTGTAATAATTGATTTTTATTTTATTTCTCATTTTTAAATGCTTAGATTAATAGTATAGCCTGTGTTTGAAGAAGTTAATATTACATATTTACATGTATGTATAATCAATATATTGTTATTTAAGTTATTTACGTTTCAAAAGTTTTTTAATAATAGTTATATTAAAATGATGAACACAACCATGTGGTCCATGGATATAATGGTCCCATTATTCCGGATGGACATAAGTCCATAACTGCGTGTAGTGATCATACATGCTTTACAAATCATGTTTCAAACTAAATATTTTCGTTTAATTTGAATGACTTAAATGATTACGTTTTCATTTTCCTGCAATAGATAGCTATATAAATTCAATTTACGTGTAAAATAATTTAGTCTAATTAACTATTAGCATAAATTATAGTTACATAAATGTCCATGTATATTATTAATATGTGCGTATAAAATATAATCTTAAAATTCAATAGTTAAAAATATTCCAGCAATGAAATTTAATGAATTTATATTTAAAATAACCTAGATTTCCAAAAAAAAAAAAATTGTTTGCCATATGAGTATAGGACTTATTATATTTTACTTTGAACTCTATTTGAATATTATTATAAACTATGATATCAAGAATAAGCAATCAGAAAACTATGTTTATTACTCGTAAGCTATCAAGATTTGCATGCTGAGACTTCTCTGAAATGACTTTATTGTTCATTAGCTCAATATTAAGTAGAATATTATACGTCTTCGATTACTTCGTTCTGATTCAGTGAGACGGATACATAGTTTTACTAAAGTTCAAAATAATTTAGTCCCATAACTCTCATTAATATTATGTTTCTACTTCATAATATTCAAGATATATTGTCAATGAAAGATTTTTAAATCTGTTACATTGAAAAAAAATATCCATACATGAGTTAATATATCTATTAAAACTATAAGAATAAATTATGGGTGCTTCCAATACATTATTATTAAATTTTAAACTAAGCCCCATAAAATTATTGGATTATTTTCGATTAATTTTCATTTTACGGGCTTCCCTCGATTGCAATATTCCATTCTGTAGTTTTCAAGCAACTACATTTCTAATTATAACATTACAAAACTATTTACTTTGCTCATGATTTGATTAATTTTTTATTTATAAAGTAGACGTAAATTTGGACTCTCTCCCTTTCAAGTCTCAATCCTTCAATGAGTTCTTATAAAAAAAAAATAACTTAATATGAAATATAGTTATATACATAAATAATTGTCTGCATGTCATAAAATTTAAAGTATATTTTTGTTCACCGCTATTTTAAAGCTAAATTAGCTAAGTTCCTAAATAAAACTATATTTACATTTAATAATGTAATTTTCTAAAATAATATTATGAATTGAATATTAGTATACAATTAACTACTCTTGGGTCATAAATTAAGTTTTTTGGTCCAGAACATCAATATATTATAATAAAGTATATATTTTATATGTACTTTCTCCATTTTATTCATATTATGAAAACCAACTACTCCGTTGTTGGTCTTTACAATCCAAATTGCACCTTTCCTTTTCCTTTTGATAAATATTAAATTGTTTTATCTCTAATTATTATAATTATATGTTATTATTAGTTTTTAATTTTAAAAGCTGTCTAGCGTTCATTATTAAACGAATAAATAAATAAGATATAAGCTACTTTTGTCCAGATAGTTCCAATTGATATAAACAATGTCGTTAGAGCATTTAATAACCGGTATAGTAATTAAAACGCGTAGCAATATTAATCATAGTGAGTGCGAATTTATATAATTACATTTTTAATTATAGCTACATAGTTATTCCACAGTGAATAAATGAATAGAAATAATGTATTCAGATTAGCTGGGTTGATAAAAATTCTCTGACATCAATATATGTATTTTCAAGAATAAATGGACAAGCGCTGATACATAACGCTTAAAAATGTCAAGCAAGATTGATTTGTAAACTCTGAGGAGTTTTTCGAATAAGAATCGGAGTATACATTAATAACAATATAAGGTTTGTGAACAAAAGGTCACCAGCTTCAATATACAATCGTTCTTAAATCCCAGGACAAAGGTTACACGTTTAATATCATATACTACAACAATGATATATTATTATAATTCATCGGAAGTCATTCGCGGATTTGTATTTAAATTTTCTACCACTGTGTTACGTTTCAAATTATTAAGTTGGGTCTGATATTCTTTTATTTTTTTGTAAAATACAATATTATTTAAACGCTCAAACTTAACTAACAAAGAGTAGGCAATACCCTTGTGAACATGGAAATCACATTAATTATCTTGTATACACAACCGAAAATTTGAAGTGTAGACCATTGGATCCAACTATTATTGTTTGTGTGACATCGACATTCAATGATATGTTATAGTTAAAATATTTTAAAATTATTTAAAAATTCCACTACTCTAAATTCCATTAAGACCGTCAAAGTATTGGCAATTTATTAAGTAAATGGTCAATTAAAGGCTGTATCTGGAGAAATAAAATATTTATATTGTATTGTATGGTAAAAAACATAAAATTAGGTACTTTCTACTAGTTGTATAATTTGTTTATATTACCTATTATTTCCTTAATAATAATGTAAAAAACCGCGTTTGCATATTATACCTCGTTAATATTGTATAAACGTAATAAATTTGTATATTATTTTAAATTGATTTGTTTTTGTGAAATATATTTAAGTAATAAATAATTATATTGTATTAAGCCAAACTGTCTTAATAAATTGTATTTTAATTAAAAAATTAATATTATTATTGTATACATTATTATTATTATTATATTTTATGCATTTTTTTTCTCTTTATTCAATAAAAAAAAATTTTAAAAATGTTTTGTATTATATAATATAAAATTTAATAACTAGGTCATATGAGACTATTGGTATAAAGTATCTCATCATATAACTCATCCGAAATAACAATAATAATATTACGTATACTTGCACTGTAATTATTATAATCTTAATTCATTTTTTTATCATTAATATGGATGGTTGCACTATTATTTTCCAAAAATATATCATTTTAAATTATATTAACCATAATCAGACTAAAGAAATTTCTTCTTACTCAAAAATGAACCTATTGTATTTTATTTTATTTGTACATTTATCAATAGAAAAAGAATATGAAAAAAATTTAATTATATTAAAACTGGGATAATATGATAGAGAGATATACGATATTTTGACATGATAAATACAAACCATTAAAAAAAAAAAACACATCTCATGGCAGATACACTGCAGTAACCAATGAAGAAAAAAAATAAATATCTAACACAGTAAAATTTTTAGTTAAAATTAATGATAAAAAAGAAATAATGATTTTTTTTCCTCGTAAAAAGAAAAACACATTTGAGTAACATTTATAATTCAGACGTCTATAAGCATATTATTTTATTTACATTCATATAATATATATATATAATATTCTATGCATATAAAGTGATTCTTTTATCGTTGAACACTCATTAATTAAAAATCGATAAATATCTTTAAAAATATTGTTCTTTTTCATAATTTTCAGTCAAAGAAAACAATATTTTTTAATATTTTTATAATTTTTTTAATTTTTACTTTTTTGGTAATAAAATGTATTTTAAATTTCTTATATTCTGAAATAACTTATTTTTTGATGTATTAAAATACACAAAAATCGAAATTTGACGATTAGTTTTTGAGTTATAAGTATTTAAAGTTCTAGTGAGATAAGTGGTAGACTTAAATTTTGCAGGTTATCGCGATATCCTGTTAACATAAACCTTAAATACATATAACTTATAAACTACTCATTCGAATTTTGTAACAAAAAATATTTTGCTTCAGAATATGAGTTTTTAAAAACTAATTTTATAATTAAAAAAAATTAAAAACTTAAAAATATAATATATTTTTTTAAATATCGTTTTATTTTGGCTGTACCTAAGTAATTTAAGAAAAATATTTGTAAATCATTAAATAGATTTTGAAATAACGAGTATTGTTTAATTAAACTAATAAAAAAAAAAATCCAGGAAAATCATGCTGGTGTACCTCGTCATTGAATAAGTCAATAAAATGAATGACGTGTTGAATTCGAATTCAATAATAAATCATAGAATATAAAAAACAGTTTGTAATAGAGATGCATTATATTCACTTGAAAAATTGGGTTACAAAAGTGACCCTGGTGTCTGAAAAGGTTAAAATTATTATTTTATTATTTTGTATCAGATAAATAAATAGCTATTTTCAAGCAATAAGACAAACCACATACTTTCTTTCATCAGTAAAAATAGTTTCGTGATATAAATAGCTTAGAATCAGTTAAAATATTTTTAAATGGTCGTAGAAAATAACGATATATACAATGATGAAAGTTTCAAGTCTCTACGAATAATTTGTTTTAATTTAAGTACAACAAACTAACTGAAATCTTTAGAGGAAACATTTTTATTTTCGTTTAAATATATAATTGTATCATTTTTTTTATTTTTAAAAAAAGGGTATACGTATTTTTAAAATTTTTAAATTATACAATAAAATTGAGGTTATGATAAAGCTTAAATTAATTTTTCAAGATTTATTTAAAAAAAAAACTTAAGTTAACAGTTTAAAATATATAATTTTAGCCATAAAAGAGCCAAAATATTTTTAAAATTATTTCATGAACAGAACATTTTAACAATGTAGATAATATAAAAGTTTTAAGTCCAGTGAATATTCCTTTATGAATAATGACAAAAAACTGGTATTATGTTATTCAAATATTCTTGTTTTCTAATAATATTTGTTAACATTTTCCAATATCTAATAAAATAAATATAAGGATCCAAACTACCAACAAAATACAATTTTTTATCAGAAACAGCCCTCAATATGGAAGATGAAGAATTTTGTTTGCTCTAAAACGTGATGTCAGACATAACTATATACCCAAAATATCAAAAACAAATACATTGTTTATTATCTGCTATCTATAAAATAATTTTTTATTAAAAAATATACTGTCATTATCTATACAGTATCCATGAGAATTGTTATAATATTTATATATCTATATATTATATAGTCAATAATAGATATTGTACTTATCATATTTTTTTTAGAGTTCACCAAAAAATGTTATTAAATACAGCGTACATACAGCTTAAGATTATATATATATATATATATATATATATCAATAAATTGTAGTATTTACAAATGTCTGAGAGTTATAGATCATGTTGTTTCTACTCCCATACATTCGATAATTATACTTAAACCGTTGAGCCAACAATTTTGGTAGTTAGAAGGTAATGATATCATAATTATTTATTTTTTATTATATGCTTTTTTTAATTAAATATATATATTTGAAATAAACTAATGTCAACAGTGGCCATTGGATAGTATTGAAAGTTGCATATTATAGACTACATAGAAGTATAAGCATGTAACGATGCACAAATAACCATTAACATACTACTTAAATACTAGATTAGATAAATCGTCAGGGAGAGTTATGAAATTATTAGTAAATCGAAGTTACTAAAACAATGATTTACAAAAATTAATGCAATTTGTTTAGTCGTCACAATAAAGGTATTTTTTTATAATCTTGGTTCTCAGTTTATAATGGAAAGTTAAAAAAAAAGTCTTGAAATTAATTATTTCATTTTTTGTTTGAAGTGTTATTTTCAATTTGGTTCTGTATAGAAAAATTGAAATAAATAAAAATTTACAATCTTTGTTTTTAATAAAAACGCTTTTTAAATATTGACTTAATAATTTTTAGTTATCATATTTTAATTTATATTTATTAGCATCGGTGTATCTTGGTCTTAGCACAAAGTGTTTTTGTTTTAATTTTTATTTATGACACCGCCATGTTGTATAGTACCTATTTGCAGTCTTGTGAGCATTCGTTAGGACTCGGCAGTCCTCTAAATCTTGAAAACGTACATTCAGGTTGCAACAAATTTGAAACAGAGTTCTAGAATTGTTTTATTTTAATATACTTACTGAATTATATCTGGTATTTTTATGAATTAAAATGTAAAAAAAGAGATAAATACCTGAACAATAATCCCGTATAAGTGTCGTGTACCTAGTTTGCCTATCTATAACGCCGTGTTACCCATATTGTATATTATTTTATTCAAAACCGATCTTTTTAAGAAGTTCATTATAGGTGATTTTCTAAATGCGTCCATGCGAATCGCTTAGTTGTGTGCTTAGTTAATTATCATAATTATTAGTATTTGTGACTGTTTCTAAAAGAAAATATAGTCAAGCGCACATAATATAATTGGAAATTTAGAAATATATCTACTTACGATCAATCAGGCCATAACAATTCTAAAATTGCATATTATATCATAAATATAAAAACAAATGCATAAGAATGGGGAACAACATTTAAAAAACTAGCATGATCGATCTCTCAAGCAAATAACAAAAATTCTAATCATTTTTATAAAATCATTATCATGTAACTATAGTTTATCTAGTAAGTAACCACAACTTAACTCAACAAAAATACATTTTTCTGCTCGTCTCCACGCGTTATTTTACCATAGTGGATCTGATATTAATTTTAGCTAGGGTTTCGCATAAGAATGTGAGGAATTGACGTGTTCTCCTAATGGGGATGAAATAGGTCTATTGATTTTATTGACAAATTTTTGATAGAAATAAATTTCAAATAAAATTTTCTTTTTTTATTTTCTTAGTAATAAATAAAAACAATAAAAATAATAGTAATATGATAACTTATACAGAACTTTTTTTGTATATATTTATTTTGACCAGTCATAATTAATCTCTATATATGCAAAAATATATATTTATCCTTATTTTATATAACTTTTGTATTAATAGAATTTAATATCCTATTATTTTTTTACAAAATGTAAAATTATATATTTGAAAATTAAATTAAAACAAACTTTTCAACTAATTTAAACATTTATATAAAAATACATAATATTATACAAATGTTAGAAATTTAAAAAAAAAAGTTATATTAGATACTCACTTCAATATAGATGAATATTAAATAGTACATGAAACTAATTATAAATGTAAAATTATAATACATTTATTATAAACATATAAATATAATCACAAAGTATAAATAAAGTAACCACGAAAAAAATGTTTTAAAACCATCATGATACATATAGTTAGTAGTCCTTAAAATATTAATTATTCCATTAAACATTTTATTTCACATGACATGACATAATCAATCCTAACTGTATACATAGTTTATAATTATTTCAATGAAAAGTAACTCGAGACTAGAGTGCATGCTAGGTTACAGTTGTAAGTGACAACAACGTACATGAGAATATTTTCATAATACACCATATTGTTGTATCATCCTAATTGTATAATTTTTTTTACAAATAATAAAAAATAAATTTTCACAAATATTATTTTCGCTTTTCTAATTATATTCACATAACATTTGATTTTTAAATTTAAATACAATTTTTATGTTTGTAATTTAATTAATTTAAGTCAAACTATTCAATCTTAAAAACAATCAATCAATTACGACCATTTAAAATTTTATGTCCAAAGAAACTCTCACTTTACATGTCAATTTAGGTCAATATATTTTAAACATTATATTTTGAATATTTCGCAGTGAATGAGAAAAAAAATTGAACGTTTTCCATTACAAGTGCGGGATTTTAAAAAAATGAACACGTCATGTTATTTTCAAAGGGAAGAAAACTTTATTAGTTGAAGTTTAATCCACATATCGTAATATACATATATTAACTGATTCCAATCAAGTCCTTTCGTCTTATACAATGCACTTTAATTCAACCCATACCTTTTATTTTGCTATTCGATGAACGAATTCAATTAACTTTAGTGTTATCACTTTTAACTTGTTTTTACCACGAATCTTTACTATTTTACTCGAAATCCCATTTCAACGCGTAAACAACAATGTATTTAAAAAAATAAAACCACTATTACCTTAATGACTTAATGTTTAACGTTGCTTTGTGTATCCGTTATTTATATTTGAGCCGTCTCTCAATAATTCCATATTGTTTCGCATCGTCTATGGAGTGCATGATTTGGTATTTATACTATAATATTATTCAATAATGATTATCATCAATCAAAATAATTTTCACACGATTGCCTAAAAAAAAAAAAATATATTTAATTATTAATATTTCGCATCACCATAATATTCATAAATTCATAATATTCTTTTGTAAAAGTTCAAGCGTTCATAATATACAATTATGTATTCGCTGCGTACAATTTAATTGTGTTATTAACAAATAGAAATAAAAAAAAATAAACAAAAGTTTATGAAATGTAGGAATAGATGTACCAATTTTCACTGACAAATAACAAAATATAATTATTTTTCTGAAATCTTGAATTGAAAAACATGCGTAAATCCTAAACAGAATGCAATACAAAAAAAGTCTTTCTCAAAAGTTCAAATATCAAACATTGCCTGTCGAGGTCATAATAAAAGGAGCTTTAAAAAAAATAAATGAAAATACCGGATCACTTTTGAAAGTATAATGCATTTGTTCAAAGGCAGTCAGAACAGTAACAATCATTTTCAGTGGTACGCAGAACTATGTTAAAAGTCTACACAATATATGTTTAAGAAATGTATATTTAAAAAACTCTGTGAAGGAAAATCTCTTTATATAGGTAGTACTGTCTTTTTAATTTTAAATGCCAATTGAAATACTGACCAGTGGTTTGAAATTGTTTGAAATTTTATCTTTTAAATTATAATAAAAAATAACGATTGTCGTAACTTTATGAATAACTGAACAGGAGTACTATATAGTATATTACCTACATAAAATATTATAAAATTAAAATAAATAATAGAATTCCTCTATACTTACAGTAGGTATTTATAACAATTGACGTCAAGATTCATATGGTACATTCAGATTCTATCAATTGCTTAAAAAACCTTTTTTTTATTTAAAAAAAAAAACCAAACTTGCAATGACCACCCGTTATACTATATTTTCTTTTACTTTTAAACGTGCAAATAATATCATGTTATGATAAGTGAATATATTTTGCAAGTTCAGATGGATACACAACAAATTAAATTACACAAATCAAATAATGGTCTACACTCATACTACAAGGCGTGTAAAAGTAAAATTTGTAGATAGCTTAATAATTAATTGTTTGTGTTAGGTTGTCTCCGACCACAGATCTAGACAATATAATTTATAACCATGTTTTACACAAATGTCTATTGTCCATGTGATATCATATGAAAGGTCTGCATGTAAAAAGGGATATTATAAACAATTTAAATTTTGCCATTTATTGATTATTGTAACATCCTGTAGAAAATATGTTTTACAAATTCTTAACACGGAAATAAGACGTTTTTCATTCCTTAAAAAGGAAGTGATCTTGCTAATTTCGTTTTAGTGCAATAGCATCCATTTTTATAATTTATCAAAGTACATTTGAACCATAAATATTTAATATTTTTTTAATATTTATTAATAATCAATTACAGTAAATTATATAATTGATTTTTAAAAGTATTTAAATATAATAACGTAAACTATAAATCAATTATTTATTATAATATAAACAATTTTTTTAAATAAAATTTGTTGTAAAATGATTTATATGAATAACTATTTTAAATACTCAGCATAAATGCTATAAATACATGAATATCTTATAAAATAACAAATGTAACGTAATCTTAACGCATAGATGTATAAACATTTTTTTTTTGTTTTTTTAATACAACAACATATTTCTTACATTATAATATAGATATTAAAAATCAATAAAAAAAAAAAGTTTATCTTGGGTATTTTATAACCTTCAAAATCGGTATGTTAATGATTGAATGTTTAGATGAGTAGCCTCAGTGGCCCGTATAATGAATATTTTGTGTTGGTCAGTAAATACGAGCGATGCGTCAATAATATTGCATATTATGAACGCATACAAACATTTTTGAATTTCATCAACAACAATTTATGTTTAAAATGTATCCAAAAATGTCTGGAAAAAAATTCAAAAATAACGAATTTTTTTGTTCATTCAAAAATCATAAATTATATATATTTATATTATACCTGTACAATACACTTCTTGTTTTCGGGAAAGATGGTACATATTTTATAAAAAAAACTTGACTTAGATTATAACCATAATATTATTTTCTCACATTCAATTCATATTTACTGAAAACATGAATCTATTTTTATTGTAGCGTGTTACGTGCAATGAACTGCAGATGTACAACATTCAAACGACAGAATACAGTAGGAAACTAGGAAATCGATCATTCCAATAAGTTACACGAAAAGAAATAATAGTGTACGTGCAATATTGTAGCTGAAGGTACTCTAACACTACTAATTTATAAATTCTAAAAATATAACCTCATATTTTTTTATTTGTTAATTTTTTTTATATTTTAACAATTAGTTAGTAGTCATATTATATTCATATGGTTTGCATTCACAGCTCTATTATATTATTATGCTGTATGCACCATGACTAGTGAATAAGATGTAATTTTCTCATATATTAAAATAAAACGCCGAAAGAACATCAAACAAAGAATCCAAATTTTTACCTTGTATTTACAAAGTAGCTGATTATCATACTTCCAATAATATATATGCAAATAAAACATACAATTTTGTGAAAAAGTTCGTCTTACTTTAAATAATTCAACGTTCCAATAATAAATGCATAGCCATATGCAAATCAAACTCAATCAGATAAAATGTTATACATATTAAAATTAATATCAGTGATCCCTTTACTACCGTTATAAATTATTACACTTTAATTGAAAATACTAAACTGAACAATAATAATTTTCACCCATAATTGATGGATTTAATAGTTGTACTTTTTTAAAAGCTATCCACTAGTAATAAGACAAATGTCGATACTAACCCATACTATTGTTAAGTAAAAGGGTTAAAATCTACAGTACTACCTAAAGAAACCTGGAATTAAGTTAGTTTACTAAAACAAAATGATTGATGATCTTACAAGTGTACTAATTATTGTAGGATAAACTACGGTTGAAAACACAAGTGCTTCGAAAAAATAATATTAAAAACATGACACTAAAATTCAGTTTCGATACAAATTTGTCAATGTATTATCGGTAACATTAACCCTGAACATAATTCTATATCAGCACTAACTATACTCAATGCAATAGTACATTACGTGGACATAAATCATTATTATATTCGTATCATAAACAATAATGCTAATAGTTATCAAGTTTATAAGAAAATTACATCTGGAAATTTATCTTTATAATTCAAAAAAATAAATTTTAAAATTTTAATACCCAAAATATTTTTTGTCAAATGTGGAAATGTCTACTTATAAAATAAAACACGAATAGTCAATAATAAACCAACATTTCACTTTACACTCTACCGCACAACGAGTGTCTACTGTAGAGAATCCACTTATCTGAGAAAACAATACCGAATTACTGCCAACACTCTACATCATGTAACACAACATTAACAAAACAGATCAAGAAGTGTATAATTTAAAACACCTAAGAATCGGAACGGGACAAAGGACCAGAGCCTGAAAATACCAATACATAACCTCTAAGCAGGAAGAGTACTTATAATAATAAAACATATTAATAGAAATAAACATAATAACAAATATATATTTTATATAAAACCGAAAATGATAAAAATTCTTCGATGACAAACATTGACGAAACTAAATTTAATTGTTGGTCCCAACCACTTTGCAACCTACTAAATAAATAATTAAGGTGGTGTTGAATTACATACAATATTATTACTGTTTAAACATAGTAAACAGAAATATTAACATTTATAAATTATTTAGTATTATAGAAAGAACAGTCGATTTCGTAAATTTATTTACTACACACATTTAGAAATCATAACTTTTAAAATAAATTATCAAAACTAAAAAAACTACCATTTCTTTTGACAAAACCACAGTCAATATAATTCAATGAAATGTAATTTTCTTCATGTATAACATATATATTGATCATATCTTTCAAAACTTACACCTCTAAAGATAATATCTTTCTAAGTTACCAATTTAAAAAAAAAAAAACGGAAATACAGTTAAAACATTTTAAACAGTTTTGATATTAAGAAAAAAAACAGAACAATAGTTAACTACAAAGTAAACAAAAGGAAAGAAAACAATGTAAAAGTGTGAAACTTCCACTGGAAACATTCAAACGCTCTACTTACGCAACTACAGTAAATTAAAAAAACAAATACTGTGTTTATACTTCATATTACTTATTCATTAGCATTTAAAGGTAAGAACACCAAATTTTAATTTTACTATAATAATGTACACTCCTATACTCCTGTTACCTGAAACTGTTTCACTGATCAATACCGATAAATGTTTTGTATGTCTGAGTGACTTAAAGTGCTGTAATATTATGCAAATCTTAAGGTTTAGAGAAAAATAATCAAATAATGATTTCTAATTACAATAAATAGAAATATTTTAACAATTATGATATTTCGCTGGACTAAATAACTCTACAGTACTTTAATCATCCTATCCACTATTATAATATAATAATAGGCTCTGTGCCCTCGTGCATTATAAAACTAATTTTGTTGACGTTTGGGTATTAAGCACTAACGTTGTGTAAAGGAAATAGCCATTGTCCAATTAGCATTTAAATTCACAATGATACTACCAATGCAGAATCCATATATATGTGAAACCTCCAAAATCCAAATTGAGGATTTTTCAATCTGGTTTAATTGAATTCGATCTGTCTCCTCAAAACAACACATAATCAAAAATTGATGACAATAATGGAATTCTACATTATGGCATTACGGTTGGTAAACAAAAACATTGGCATAAATAATAGTTTAAATGTAATTGTTTGAAAGAAAATAAAATATTTCTACAACAACAAATTTTGTGAAAATATTAAGATAAGAAAACAACTATTTTGATTTACAATAAAAAAGGAAACTGAATGTTTTCACTTATCAAATAAAATTTAAAACAAATTTTGATACAGTCTAACTGACTTAGCTAGTTACTTTGACAAGTCTAATTTATAAGCAAGAATATTGTGCTCATAATACTCAATCAAAGCTTAATTATTTCAAAACATAATTTTAAAAGTTGGCGATTGGTAACACTTTTTTTTATTGGTTATTATGCAATTTTTCGTCATTTTCTCGAATAATATTTAAAAAATTTAAAAATATAAACTTGTAGTAAAATAATTTATGTTTGACTTTCAGTCTTAATAGTAAATCCATTTTATTATTATAGAATTAAAAAAAAACTTAGTACCTATATTGTATTATGATACTTAAAATATAAAAACATATTAAAATCTATAATGATTAAGCTATGTCGTACTAAAAAATAGACAGTAATATAATTTATATAATGAAAATGTGTCATATTCAACAATAAAAGTGATTGTACATGAGTAAAAACTATAGACATATTCAACAAACGCATGCCAAAATAGCAAAATCACAGTTTTATATTTATTGCAGATACCTTACATCCAATTTAAATTTATCACGGATTTCCGATAAAAAAGGATTTAAACTCGCCTCTGTGTTCTATCATATGTCTTGTTAAAGTATAGTATTATAATATAGTAACCTAGTGTAATTTAACCTATTAAGACGTTCACAAAATGATTTTATTATATTTTGATACCGTAGTAATTTAATAATAATATTATAATTTTCGTAGTCGAAAATAAACTCAGTAAACGTGAATATTAAAACATTAAAGATTCATTTTGGTGAAAAATCAACATAATTTCATATACCTACAATTTATTATAACTAAATATAAATAAACCAAATTCTATTGTTGCTACTGTGTTCAATATAATACAATATGGCTTTATTTCCTTGTGACTAAATCAGATTATTTTCCTGTTTTATGTTCAAGTTTACCCCATTTCAATTAAACGTAAATTTATTCATGATATAAATGTACAATAATATTAATAATGTTGTTATATGTCGTTAAAAGACGTTTAATTACATTTTTGTTTATTTAAAATTCAACTTTTTTTACTATCAAATTATTAAGTTTATTATTGTCTATGACTATTATACTATTGTTAAAAGCTAAGAGTATTCGTTATTGCACATGCAATACAATTGATTTGTACACGCCAATAGAGTAAAAACCAATTTTATCTGTCAAATTCCTGTTTTTGTGATGTCACTCAGAACATAGTATATATGAAATTTATTTAAATGCGTATATATATATTTTTTGAACTATATATTTAGATAAATGACATATATGTTATTATAGTTTTAAAATAGTTTTTAAATTAACGTTGTTTGAGTTTTATGAAAATTTCTGCAATAGTACATATACTATTTGTTCCGAAGATAAGTGAATAAAAAAAAATACATATATATATATATATATCTTGCTGATAAATTGAAAACAGAAAATCGTTCCAAATTATTAGTCTTTCAATCTTGTCACCATAGTATGACGCAATGCACTATACCCTCCGGTAACTGGTAATAGTAGTATTTTAATATAACGGTGTATTATATTTGAAAAACGTATTCAAAATGGAATGAGTTTTTTTTTTTTTGTTCTACATTCTCTATAAGTTAAACAATTTTAAAGATGCTCTGGTAAGCTGAATTTAATTTTACAATGTGTGATTTTTTTTTTTTTTTTTTGATTCCTATGACTTAACAATTTGATATATTTTTACTTGACATAAAAAAAATGTACGTATGACAAATATTTACAAGTGAAATAACGATTTCTATTAAAACATTTAAATTGTTGTTAAACTCGTAATTTTGGATTGTCTCTGAAATAATTGTCTTGGTAACTTTATTTTACTAAGGTAGAACTTAAGATACACAAACAAATTGTTTTTTGTTTTATTTTATTCATTATTCATAACATAGTAACAAGCTATGAGAAATAATAAAAGCATGTAAATATTCTATATTTTTGACATTTTAGAATGTATTTTTCGTTTTAATATCAATTCATACTTGAATTTGATAAAATTTAGTTTAAACAATACTTAAGTATTAAGTACATATTCCAAAAAACAACTATCGAGTCCATGTTACGTATTGTACACTATTGTAAAACGTATTTTATTATTTATTGTTGGCGTTAGTAAAAATATCACTTTGACATATAGGTTATATCCACCCCATTTGGTTAATCCAACTACGTTCTATTTAAACTTGAAACACCGTAAATGCTCACACGTCGTGTAAAAAGTTCATAGTTCTAACCCAAGTTCAGTTACAATAATATTCACTCGCATGAAGCGCTTATACCTATAGTATTAATACGTAATGAGTAATGTATACATAATATATGACAGTCAACCGTTTACCGTTTACTGGAAAAGAATTTTTTCAGGAACTGCTGTTTTAAGTTTTATATTGTGAGACACATTTTTTTTTCTAAAATGACGGCATATATTTTTATATAATAAAAAAAATCGTACATTCCACTAATTTTAAGCACTTTTAGTTTTGACAAGCAAACTAGGCCATGTTAATATATATATATACATATTTTAATTTATTAAACACGCACAATAATACCCACTAAATAACGAAAATCGACTTCAATAACTAGCGCGTGATCTATTGAATGATATCGCCAGTATACGCTTATACTTATATATTACGCGCAATAGCTGTTAGTTTTAGTTATATACTATCATATTTTTCAAATGGAAAAATCTCAAAAAATGAATTTATACAATGTCGTTATTTTGAATAGATTTTTAAGTAGTAAATCAATAATATTAGTATTATTTTATTTTTTTATTTGCTTTTAGTATAAGACTTTTTTTAGCAACATTATTTAACTATATTATGTCTGTTAAAAAGCAAGCCCCCGACACCTTTGGTCACTATCTCCTAGGGCCACTAAGTTTCATACTATGCCACTGTAGACGTGAGTATATATACTATATTCATCACGTAACAGATTATCGAAAGCTTCTGTCACTGACCAGATCCGACAGTCGTATACTGCCATCATCGTCGCTGTTGACAAAACTCCCGCGAGTCGATTAATCTCAGCCCTCGATCCGTACATAGTTCAACAGGTGTTCTTCTCCCCACGCTTGCATTGCATATGTATATATATATATATATTTATTAATACATATGGAATATGACGGGCTTATTTGCCAGCACACGATGAATTAATTAATCTCGAGGCGTAGTTGCAAATGGCATTGAACAGATATAGTTTGTGTTGCATTCCATCAAGTGATCCAATATTAATACAATAATAATATTTTAGTTAATTCATTTTAAAAATTTTAATCTGCTTATTATTCCTCTGTAGGGCTGTTCAAAGGAAACCCAAAATGCAACCTCTCCTTTCCCTAACTGTGATTGGCGGGAGTCTCATTATAATTATTATTAAATCGATATACCTAATTATTAACATAATGAAACGCTATTATTTACGTTGCATGTACATAGAACGTGTACGACTCTTGTATTCTAATTCCACAAGTTTTTATACACACAACATATGAAAAATCTATTTTATGTCCGACATAATAGTATACAATATTATACCAATAATATTATAACGCCCTTGGTTACAAATGTATTACACCAAGACAAGACAATAATTACAGTATTTAAATCATATACCATTGGATATAATATTATCAACCTCAAAATAAAAAAACTAGAGAACGAATTTATTTTATGAGATTAATTTATTATTATTAAAAACACTGAAATTTATTATTGTTTTATCTACATTTAGCTGTAGTGAGTTTATTTTTAATATAAATAAATAGTTCTTATCGAAATTTGTTTTCAAAATTATTAATATGTTTATTATTATTATTATGTATTGTTATTATACCACTAGGTGGTAGTTGTGTTAATCCGATAACATGTTTAATCAAATAATTTTAATGTGTTATTCGATGTATTCGCGATTAATATTTTAAATTCCGTAGGATGACGTGTTGTATGGATAAAGTTTGCTTCAACGAAATCACAGATGAAATTATTTATTCAAATCGAATATCCCTTGATACCGCTGTAAAAGTAAAAAGTTCTGTGTAACATGCAACTTATTCAAAGTATTTTGGCTGATCAGCAAAACAATATTTTAATACGAAGTATGAAGTGTGATTAGATAATATAATACAAACTTGAGGTTGATTTTTTTACACGTTTCGTCATTGTACGGGTACATACATAACGATCGCAAAAGATAATGCGTCTCTGTATAACATAAAACGTTTCAATACTTCAACGCTAACACTAATAATAATAATATAGTCGTGAAAAAACTTGTTATCCCGTTATCTTGACAATTTTAAGGGCTTAACGTATATCTTATTATTGAGCGATCATACGATGTGTCCAACATAATATAACTGTATAGGCAACTGTCGCTTGATTTTTACGTATTCCCTGTGTATTGGTGATCGTACGAAATTGACTCACGTTTTCTGTCAAGTGCAACTCTCGTAGAACAGACGTTCCATTAAAATATGTACTATTCTATTTTTATTTACTTTTTTTTTTCATTACTTTAAGTATATAATATAATATACAATATTATGCGAGTTATTATTGACCAAACTGCTATTACAATAATATAATACTTTTTTATACCAAACTATTTTTATTGTTAAGCAAAAGTGCATTGCGATGACAACAACGCAATTATTTTGCGATTTACGATCGTAGAACTTCCGTGGGTCCATCATAATAATAAAAATAATATAATATAATAATAAACGAATAATAGTCCGCGCACATCACATACAACGTGTACGTATGCGTGCATGACTTACAGACACGGTCATAAAAATCCCACCACTTGAACACCATATTATACATATTAATGTAAATATGTGAGACACGTCAGTTATTTAAATTTATCATTTAATATCCATATATTAGTCGTCTCATTATATTATAAAAACTGGAACACTAAAAATATTATCTAAAGAAGCTCAATAGTCACTACGTTTATTATAAACTGTGCGTATATAATTGTGTATACATATTTTTGAGACGTGAAAATCATAATTTTCAAATCTATTAATCAAGTTTTATACCACGATAATGTTAGCTAAAAAAAAACTAACTAAAAAACTAAAAAAATTAACGACCTATTGATCCCTTATGACCTTTTTTTAAAAAGCAATTTTATGAAATATTGTATTTAAGAAAAAAATTATAAATATAATATTGTTGTTCATAATTATAAAAAAAAATTGTTTTTTAATTAAACGACTTCCAGTGAGTAAAACAACTCACAAGACCAAAACTCTATAAATAGAGATCACCAAAACCAAATTAATCCAAGGATTTTAGAATAACTAAATGTTCTACCCAGTTAAATGCGTTTGAGAAATCGGTTTAGATGACGTATATTCAAGTTTGATGATGAAATGCATCCATTACACAATTAATTACCTACCCAGACCATATTAGGCATGATGGTTGGCTACCTTTAATAAACATGTCATCCATATCTTAAACTCACCTAACCATGGGTACGTCGCCAGATTTATAAAAATAGGACTATACTTATAAGAAACTTACAAAAAAATATTGTATAGAAACTATAATTAAACGATTCTCTAAAGAGTATATTATAAAAACAAAATGAGTTTCAACGTAATTTTTTAGTAAGATATTGTTATTTTAGCTCTCATTTAAATATATAAAAAAAATAGTTGTCAATAATTTAATTGGACGTACTCTTTCTGTAGTCGATTGGTTATTTAGGTTATTCCAATTTAATTTATTTTCTTGTACAAATTGTTGTTTTTTTATACTATATTAATAGTAATATTCCTTTTTTTTTATTAAAATTTTTTATTGAATGCATTAAAAAAAAAAAATTGGTTTTTATAATATATCAATAGTTACTAAATATATTTTCAGCTTTCCCTTTACACACGTAAAAACAATGTCAAAAACTGTATTTTATATCGACGATATTTACGTGATTATTATACTTTGTATAATTTACGTAAGTTTTGTGTATAACAATTAATTAAAATAAATCAAAAACCAATATTATTTTATCTCTCATGCACGTACCCATTTTTACCAGTTATTGCGTTCAAACATTTTTGTTTTTATTTTCAATTAACTGATAAAAATCACATACCAAATTATACACCACTATTTTGTATGCATGTGTGTGTGTGTGTGTTTAAATTATGATTGTGGGGGAGTTTAAAATTAGTGTTGAAACCCAGCTGAAAAATTAAAGAAATAAAACATATTTTTCGTAGATACTTAGATACTCACTGTAAAAATGATATATTGATCAAATATAGTATAATCAATAATACTCACATCCCCAGGAAACCTAAAGATATTTAAATGAAATAAAATTATTGATGATTAAACTAATACAAATAGTTAAATAAATTATATTAAGTCATATTAACCAACTGTTTATAAAATAAAAATATATACATCATCGTTAAACCAATACTTATTAGCAAAATATCATAAAATATTATATCGTAATTTTAAGTATATGAATATTAAAATCGATGGAATTACATATTCAAATCACAAAAATATATTTCACTATATGGGATTCCACATACTACTAAGTAGATGAATTCGCTACTTGTTGACAAAGCCTTACATCCCCAATTCCTATAATTAACTATTATATAACGTCTTCGACATAATTTGTTTGTTTGTGTTAGATAACACCAATATGATATTACATAATTTATGTATAATAGATACTCTTCTGTTTACTAAACTGAAATGCAAATATGTTCAACGGCAGTTATTATATGCCAATACGTGGTGACTTGTTAATCCCATTCCATATAAGTTATGTTTTAGAATAGATTGGGATGTAATTTTTAGAGAGAAGAGTCTATAGTATAACAACATTAAAGTCTGAAATTCTTCGTTGCATTTATAACCAAAAAACAACGATAAGAAAATTACACTTATTATATTTTATTATTAAAACATTTGAGATTTTCTTAAATCATATGTGTTCATAATATGATTGTTGGTTGAACGATTGAGCATATATTGTTGATGAAAATAATAATACGATTTAGTACAAAATTATGCAATGACACGAAATGTCATGTATTAATTTAATAAGAAAAATTTTTTTCAGGCTTAACATAGTCACAAATAAAATGTTATCAGTATATAAAAAATTGTTTTAATAATATATCAGATATAAATTGAGGAATTGGAAAATTATTATTAATAACTTATAACATACTATTATAAGTTACACTTAAAATAGATAGATTAAATAGGTGAATAACTTGATTATATTTAAAATTGGAATATACTTAATTATTCTTGTTTATATCTTAAGGAAAATAATGAAATTACTAAATATTACATTGTACGTGAGGATTATAATTATTAGAATAATGTATTAGGTATAGTATATATTATATTTGAAATTGAATAAAAATAAAATATATTAGGACATTTGGTTACAAATTGAAACAATATGTAATAATTTATGTTATATATAATAACATAAATTATTTATCAGAATTTTTTACATAAATAAGATGTATAAACACTAAATGGTGGGAAAACTATAATAATACATAGGTAATTAAATTAACACGAAATTACATAACAAACTTACATGTGGTAAGTAAATTTACAACAATGGGTATTATAAATCATCTATGTTATAAATATGATTGATTTAATATTATCAACGATGGAAAAAAAGAGAATGCTCAATATTAATACTAAAATTGTTATTACGATAAGAATCACGCGTATAATATGTTATATGTATATTTTGATAATATTTCAAAGGGGTTGGATGTGCAAACTGTAGTTCAATTAGTTAGAAGTAATAAACTAATAAATAATAAAAATATATTAGAAATATATTTTAGATTTTGTATCTCTAATATCTATATTCTTTGAAAGTGCTGGTTATAGTGTATTGCTATGTACTGTTTTAGTCTTGGCCCATTAAATAGCTGACAAGCAATGAGTTATATTACGCTGCTAAGCTCTACTCTTTATGGACAATTACCTGTATTTAGTATCCACTATAACATACAACATATTTAGTGAAAGTTCTATGCATTTTACAACTTAACAATTTTAAAAACATGATAATATTGACATTTTTATTATGTTTGGGTTTTAAATTATTTCTGTAACTAGCCTGAATGAGAAATATCGAGTGCAACCTTCGTTGCACTTGAAAAAAGTTATAAAAACTAATTATTTTAATATTTCTTTATTATCTACAATTAAGTAGACTTATTCTCATTGTTCAAAAATATTCAATTACCGGAATTTAAAAGTTAATTATGTGATAATTTATTTGGAGTAAGAAAAAAAATCTAAATGGTGGTAATATAAAAGTTATATATAAATACCTTACCACCATTTAGATTTTCTTTCTATGTATATAATATATTAATAATTTCTATGCCACACTCCAAAAAAAAATTGTATACACGACACTGTACTGACATGGTGTACACTTATTGAATAGCTTTTAATTTCATCTATTTTTAATAATTACCATTCATAGTATTATAACATACGCAGTTATAACGTTATACAAATAAACATTTTACCTAGAATTTCGTAAATTTATTTCCATCAAATAAAGTTTCCGATAAGAATCTTTAGCTTACAGATAAAATATAAACTTTTATATACAAAGATTACAGATTGGTGTCATGTAAAAACAAAACAAAGACGGTACCAATGTAATATTATAAAATAAAGTTATCTGTATACTATATAGCACAATGTAAAGTGTATATATATATGTATATGATACATTACATAATTTAATATGAATTCCAAGATAAATAACCAAAAAAGAGAACGGTATTATTTGTATTATTAGTAGAAATATAGCTACATGATATACAAGAAGTATGTATTTATATTTTTTTTTTTTATTAAAAACGAGAATTTCCTATAATTCTATGCAAGTTTTATCCATATCTTAAACATTTCATTATTTATATTTATGCAAGTGATTATTTAACAACAAAATAATTTTGAGTTTATAAAAATATATGATATGAAAGTGCAGGATTGTATTTAATAGTAAGTTAGAATTGAAAATATATCAAAATGTAAACGACTCGCAAAGATTATTTGTGAAAATATTCCAAAAGTCAAAAAAAAAAAATACGTTTTAGATTCACTTCTCTATTGTAATATTAAAATAATATTTTATATTATGCATGTTATAACAAAATTATAATATGTATTGATGTAAAATTATAATCGACTTGTTTTTCAAAACATTATAACATATTGAAATTCACAGCAATCAAATGATTAATTTGTTAACATTTTATAAGTATAAGTCATACAAGAATCATAAGTTATTTTATCAATTATACTTACTAATGTATGAATTCAAAAGTTTTAAATCCATTTAAAACAAATTATTTTATTACGGTGCAAAACAAACTGAAACAAATAGTAAAAAACTTTATCGAAAGAATGCCAAATTATAAACTATATAATAACAAATATATTATTATGAATATTTAGTCAGACTATCTATATTATAAATAATAGTAAAACACATATAGAAATACAAATATTGAATGGGTTTAAGAAGTGTTAATATAGTAAACCTAGGTATTTGTAACTCTTTTTTATGACAATAACCGTACATAACCGTCTGTAATTATGATTTTGCTCTTGAAATAAAAATATAATACAACAATAAATTCTTGCAAAAATTAAAATTAAAACCCAACATTCGAAGACGATTTAACCAGTTATTACTTATTTGAAGGCAATTTAAACAATACAATTTTAGATTGTGTACAATATACATGAAATGTAAATTATAAAAATGGTTATTAGGAAACATAATATGCCATCAATTACAGTTTTGGAATAATATATTTTTTAACCAGGGAGTAATTTGAACAAAAGTATAGAGTAATAACTCAGATTTAAAAAAAAGGGTTCACCACCAAAATGCAATTTGAACTTAAACAAAAAAATATGATATAATTTTAGTACACAGTCAAAAAACAACACGTTTTTCTAACTACTAAATAATAATACAAACTGTAGGAAGTTGAATATTATTTAGTTTATATATTGTATATGTTTTTACTTATTGTGTATACGGCTTTAAAATAAATAAAATAACAAATTGAATACAAAAAAAAAAATAAACAATGGACTCGTCTCACTCTTTTCACGTCAGTACAGAGTAGTATTAATTTAAAAACATACCAATGATATCGTTCAATAAACTTTCTAGACCAGATATCAAATAACTAATTCTAGACAATCCTCATTTGCACGTAACTTCTACGGCTAGTATGTAGTATGTATATATATATTATAATATTATATTATTGCCCTGGTGGGTAATTAATAAGATATTTCAATTATAGTAGAAATAATAAATTACACTTTGGCTTAGGTGAAGTGTTATATTAATGTTTTTATTATAGTTTATCATTATTTCACCTAAAATTACAAATTTATCATAAGAAATATAGATCAACAAATTTACAATAGCAGTATAATAATTTGAGAAAATAATTTATTTCGCCATAATTTAAATATTAATCGACTATAACAAAATATTTTAAAGCTGATTTTCATAAAATGTTGTTAAAAGTTACAATATTATAGTAAGTAATTATGAATCATGACAAATGATTCAAATTTCAGAATATTTAAACAGTTGAAGTTGTTTTGTACACCTAAATCACAAATCGTAAAATATTTTTATTATTTTTTAAACTTTATTTTAAATTTCTACTTTTTTGGGTGTTCCTAGTTATATTTTCTGAACTACAACCAAATAACTAAAATCGATTTTGTTGAAAAGAATGTAAAGTTTTCATATAATAAATCGACTATATTTTTATATGATTCGGGAAAATTGGACTGAGGTACATTCTATGTTTTACTTCCAATATATTTTTAAACTTTTTTTATCATTTTTGCTGTCCCTGAGGTCTTTGAAAAAAAAAACAATATTTGAAAAAATGCACTTTCGAAAGTCATACTCTTCTCTCAGAAATTAAAATCTGATAACTAAATCGTGTATTGTAATTTTTTTAAACTAATTTATTCACCATCCTCTACATACGGTATGCAGTATGCTTGTTAAAAGTCATTCCATTCTACACGCATAGATATTTCTGGAAAAAAATATTAGTTGTTAATTTATTAAGAATACTTTAACCTAACTCTAGTATTAGAGTATTATAATAGTTATCATTGATCACTAATTTCTTTTGAAAACACAGAAATTAAATTACACTTAAAATATAACTAATATATTTTAGAAATTACATTTATGGTATATACTTATCGGTATATCGGACCATATACTAATAAATACACACGCACCATTCGTAATAATGCATACATGCTTTTAAACAACACATTTTAACTTATAATTTTTTATCGTTGAGATTTTAAAATCTATATTTTGACTTACAAGCCTCAACGCGTAATAAATAATTTGGCTGATCTTGATTAATATTAAAACATACAAATTTAATATACTTTTGAAAAATTGGCTAAAACCGTACAGTTGCTTGGCTTCTATCCCACAGATCATGCGCTGTATAATATTATTTTATAAGCGTTCGTTCTGCTTTTACGTCATTTACTTTGATAGTTATCACACGGCTATAATATGACTATACGAGCCAAATATTGAGATTAATGAGACGAAAATTCATAGACTCTGTCGACTTTTAACAATGAAAATACATTGTTGTAACAGGTTAAAAAAAAACACATAAATCGTGTCTCTTATTTTAATATAATATATTATTATTATATATATTTTTATCTGTCGTATTATTGTCTATCTAAATTCACATCTATAAACTTTAGGTAGTACATATCGAATTCAATTCCTTAAATAGTCGACACAATTTTATCTGTGTACAAACAAAACAACTAAACTTTGAACGATAAAACATCTTCATACAGGATGAAAACAAATAATTATATATTTAGTTGTACTGTATGTACACATTTTCGTCAAAAGAATAAGAACATTGCGCTTGCATAAAAAAAAAAATGTACACAAATTAAACATAACGACTATGTACTAAATAAATAAGAGAAATATTAAAATAATATTATATAAATGAAAACCAAATCAAGTAAGGGACCTAGGCAAACAGAATAATTTAAATAAAATAAAAAAATAAAAAAATGAAAAACAAATACTATAGGTCACCGCCCTTCCGTGGCCGTGACAGTTGACAATAAATTAGGACTGCAAACCAGGAGACAGCTAGGCTGTACGAAAGACATCAATCCATAGTTATTATAGTTCAGCGGAAAATATCAGAAGCACACTTTCTGAAGACCGACACCTGAAAATTGCCCAAAACGACACGTTACTTATAAGTCGATGACTTATACGAATTTTACCAATAAATTCAACAATAATAATATATGCAATTTGTTAATGTGTTCATTTACTGTTGTCAGTACTAATATAGTAATGTCCTACCTAAAGATGGTCATTTGTTAGGATAAATTTACGTAAATCATACCACGTTTTTTCTCGGTAATTTTTTTTCCGTTCATAAAATTGTATGACCCCTTATTTTAACTATAAAATTTATTAATTTTAGTTTTTATACTAAATATCTACGCAGTTAATTAAAATTATGAAAAAAATGTATCAACATTATTTTCATGATAAAAATTCATGTACTACATGTACTTCGTATATGTAGATATATTTTTTTGGTTATTTACATTTTATTTTATTCACCAGTCAGTGGCCATTATATTTTATAATATTGCATCAAAATCGGCTGTATTTTATTCTGTTTTGTTTTTATAATATTCATGTACAGTATAGGTAGTATAGTTTCTATGTACGTTTATGGTTTTGTTGACAATAACAAGAACCACCTATAATATAACAATGCAATAAATAGTTACCTTATTGTCATACATCCATTTTTATACTTCCTTTATAAATCATAATATATTACTTTAAGAATAATATTTGATTCCTTTTGTACAAATAAAACATCATTTTATTTCAGCTTTCGATAAAAAAAAAAGTTATGAATATACGATACTACGGTATTGATGATAACGATAAAATATATATTGTAAATATAAAGAGTAGAAAATAAAACTTTAAAGAAACAAAATCAGTATGAAGAATTGCTTTAACTATGAAATTAAGTAATAACCGTATCTCTTGTGGTTTAGGAAATCCTCAATTTACAAATGGGATCACATATAATATTATAAGATATCGTTAGAGCATACAATAAAATAAGATTAATTTAGCTTAATTAATAACAAATTTAATGTATAATATCTTCTGTTAATTAGTGTTATCTGTAATCGTTTCGTATTATCATTTTCTCATAATGTATTCCCACCACCATAATATCGTATATCTATAAATCAACTATATATTCATACAAACATAAATACAACTATTGAATAGTTTTAATAAGAATAAATAAACTAAAAAAATTAATGGTACTTTGAACATATTCTTTTTGATTGAAGTTATATAAAAACAAAAGGTTAACCTCAACCAAATCTGACTTTTTTTATTATAAAAATACTTTATAAGCTCACAATAACCATATCAAGGATTATGAAAAACAATTATATACCTGCAAAATCCTCGGACACATAAATATAAACAATATTTTTAATACTGTTCATATTATCCCATCATTAATATGCATTGTTCTAATAAAAAAACTTCTAATCATTAAACTAGTCTATTACTACGTAATAAGAACTTTACTTGTCTTAAAGTAAAAATAATAGTTAGTAGTTATTTTATAGTGTATTAACACGCTGATAGTATTTAAAGGATTGTCATACAATCTGTTTGTCTCCCATACATAAAAATATCGAGGTTCTTGAGTAGAAAAAACGTTTTTACGATAATGTATTCTTTATTCAACTTTTTATCACCGAAAACTCTTTGTAGAGTAATATTCACGGGGTTTGATTTAAATTGCAAGTGCAATTAAAAGTCTATTGATTTTAGAGTGATTTAACTATTTTAATAATTATTATTTATTCTGCATATGTGTGGAATATGAATACAATTTCAGACAAACGTATATTATACTTAAGACTTAACCCACTTGCTGTTATTTTATATTAATCCATCTATAAATATTATGTTTATATAGTAACAACGAAATTCAATGTCCCTTAAAAAAAATATATTATTGCTAATTAATAATTACATCATAATAAAATACGAGTATAAATATATTAATTTAGAACTCTAAAATGTTCCTAGCGTAATTTTAATCATATGTCAACTACGTATATTTCAAATATCTTTGAAAATCGTTTCTCGTATATATATTTTTTATAAGCACTTAAAGTTTGAAAAATGACATAAACACTATACTACTACCTATAGTAAACTGAATTCTACTCGGGAGGAACATCTGCGATGATTTATCACTGCTTTCAAATTTAAAATAATATAATACAACACAGCAGAATATAGCCGAGAGGTGGCAGGAATGCAGGATGCGATGAGCACCCAATATAAAGGATTCAATATGAAAATATTTACATGGTACTTTTTACCGTTAAAAACATACTCGTTTTTATAGTCCAAAACAGAATGTTTGATTTTGTTCAATATTAAATTGATAATTTAAATTTATAATAAACGATATACATTATTTGATGATTTTTTAATTAAATACAGGTACATTTTTACCAATTTTATAATAGCTATATTATCATAGTGATTTTAGAACATAAAAGTAAGGTCAAAACCACGAAAATAAAAAATAAAATTAATCAAAACAGTAGTTTTGAAATGTCAGAATGCCTAAGACAATTCTGAAAACAACACTATATTTCTTAATTTTTTTTTTTATTTATAAAAAGCTATATTTACAATCTTTATAGAAAATCACAATAAGTAAATTGGATAATATAATAATCATCATTAAATGTCTTGATTGGTTTGAGGGAGTAAATTACACTATATTTAAAATTATATATTGAAAAATATATTACTATTTTTAAATTAGTCATTTTCATTCGATTATCTTAAATTATATATTAATATTATTTATAGTGTAATGTAAGTATAAACTTTGAATGTAATCGAACTACATAAAATTATATATATATTTAAATTTGTTTGTTCATAGTAATTATACATTTAAATATTATGGAATTCAAGATATAAAGATTGTAAAGTAAAAATAGTTTTATAGAATGACATAATCACCAAAGAAAATAGTAATTTCAACCTTTATTGAGATATTTTCCGATAAGAGACAAAATAAGTTGTTAGAGAACAATGAAAATCAATAGATAGGTATACTATGTAATAATAATTATTTGTTGAGAAATTAGTGCTTGATTCTCATAATTCGAACACCTTATTTCCTGGAAATTAAGCAATAATATAACTGCTATTATAGAAGTTTTAGATTTACAGTATAACATATAAAATTAAATTAAATTATAATTTTAATATGAAAATATAGGTCATCAAAATAAATTTTTAGTTGATCAAAGAAAAACGGCCCGCAAATCTTCCGACCAATGCGTGAAGTTGTTATTAATAACTCAAAAAAGATCTACTCAGAATAAATAATGGGCTGTAAAGTTAGCTCAGAGGATTTAGTAGATGATTTGTTAAGATGTTATTTAATATTTAAATATTTATTTTGTAAATTTTATTTATTTATAAATATTATTTGTTTAGGATTACACCACTGAACTATCATGGAAGGTCAAATTAAGGAATTAAGGGACTGAACAACACTTTTGTGACATAACAAATGAGCAGTTTAACGCAAATACTAGTCTACAACTCTTAAAAAAAAAAAAAAAAAAATGGAAATTGGGCGAAAAACACTACGTGGTATTAAGTTTAGATCCTACCGACAACATTAATTACGTTAGGGCAATTAGAATAGACCACAATTTTAATTTACAGTGTTTAAAAAAAAAATTAAAAAATTAGTAAATGTGAAAATGACCATTTATTTAATCATAACATTATTTATTTAATTATTTAAAATAAATACATTTTTTCAGTACTTGGGTTTTCAAAATTTTGATTTCGCTCTTGTTGCCGATTATCTACATATGGACATGCTTATAATAGATTAAGCTTATTTAATTTGAAATACTTCAATAATTATACAACGAAATAATTAGATATACCAAATTATGTTCATAGTAAAATTAATCTTCTGACATCATTATGTTCTGTTTATTATAATACGAGTAATTAATTGATCAATATATATTTTTATAGTCTCAAAAAATAAAACATTAATTAACTGAGTTTGTTTATCATTCGATAATTTACTATTTAGTATAAGTTTTAATTATTAACGGAATTATTAACAATTAAGATTTAAAAAACATATAATACATATGTATGTATGACGTATGTTTTATCCTTGTGATATTATGATAAACTATTTATTAGATGAACTATAAAACATCAGTCTAAAAAATTCACATAAATACAAAATAATTTAAATGCGTAATACAAAAATCGTCATTTAAAATAAATAAATAATTATTTTACTTTTATGTATTTTATTTATTTATTTTTCCATGGTTCGCATATATCATTTTAAATATTAAATACAAAACTCAAACCTATCACTTTTTAATAGCTATTTTTTTATACTTGAAAAATAAGGTATTTGAAAGTAAAAGCAACCCATAACTTTTTTAATCTTCTTAACTGTATCAACAAGAAGTGTATTTTTAAACGAAGTAATAACTTTTATTTTATTATTTATAATATTAAGCCGATGTTTCTTTAATATGAAGTTTCAATTTTTTTATTAAATAAATCACTGTGCGAATTGTCATATTTTGTAAAACACTATACCTACTGTTTTAAATTTAATTTAATTTTCAGATAATTACTACAACTAATACAGTTGTCGTTGATCACGTTGTGTTTTTAAAATATAAAATATTGAAAAATGTAATTAATTTTACTTTTTCATACCATTATATTATAGATGAAGCTTAGGAAAGAATAAAACACAATATTAAAGAAAATGCAATATCAAATAGGCAAGAGACTCAATTGTTGTGTTGCAACAACAAGATATAGCCTTACAAAAAAAAAACATAAGATAATTTATAGGTAGAAAACTTAAAAACATGAATTTTATAAAAACTATTATTTATACTTAAACAGTATTACTAATATCCTCAATTATATTAAATTATAAAAAAAATATTCAAAATAATAAGTTGTTTAACTTAGTTTAATTTTTAACTTAATAATAAATTTAGGTTGAACAATTATTTAAAAACCAAACTTTTAGTTTTAAAAAATAATTTTAAGAGGATTACCATACATTTTTTTGGAACATGTGTTAGTTTTTCTTTGCTTTGAGTATTTTTATATTTATTATAAATGATTTCAAAATTAATTTAAAGAATAAGCAGTTTAATCAAAATTATATAAAAAAAGAAAACAATGTGTTCTGCTATACAGCATAATTTAATTGTTATATTAAACATTATTACTTACAAAAAATGGTTACATCTATGTATAAAAAAATATTCACGTCGTTTTATCGTAATTTTAATCTGTTACATTATAATACATCAAATTGTTTAAATTAATCTTAATGTTATTACATTTCTAATAATAAAAAAATATATAATTGAAATGGAAGGTCTGAGAAACTTTATTAGTGTATATAGTTTAGACTATCACTAATTGTTTGTAGTCATAAACTTAAAAAAACACTAGAACTTGTTTATAGCTTTTAAACAGGTTTTATTATTTAATTTTAATTTTTGTTACAAAACTTTAATATCCAAATTTAATGCATATTTATATCTACATTATAAAGCCAAACATCCGTTTATTAATTAGTCTATAACTTTGACGAATATACACTGTTCTGAATACCAGTTATATTCTGCACAATAGGTATATACTAAGGTGCTAAGTTAGCTTATAAATTATATTTCAAACATTTTAATTGATTCTACATACTTTTTTGTTAATTTAATTAATATAATTATGGTTATGTTTGTAGAAAAATATTAAATGCCATTAAAATATAATTCTTATAGTTATTTTAGTACAATGTCAAGTTAAAACTGAAATGCAAATGTATGCATACTATTTAGTTAAAAATCTTATTGTTATAGGTTATTTAATAAATTTGATATTAAATATTTTAATTAAATTTTAATCGCATTTATATTTATATTCATTATAGATATTACAAAAAAAAAAGTATTTGACACAAAGTTATGAAAATAAATGACTCCTGCTCATGGTACGAGTAGGTACCTAAGAATAAAAATAACACATACAGTAATAATCGAATGTTGAGCAATAGTTTAGGAACCAACTGAAAAACAATAATAAAGGTTATGTAGTTTTACTAGACTTAATATTTACCAATAAATAATATTTTTCTCTCTAAAAATATATTCAGAACAAAAATTTCATCGCAAAAATTGTACACTATTTGCTTCGCTCAGCATCTAACATATGACAATCGACAACGGGTCAATACAAATTAGTGAAAAACAAAAATGAATTTCATTATAATTTTACGTTTAAATTCTTCGATTTTCATACATGATTAAAGTCTTAAACATTTTAAAAGCATAACTCGTATAGACTAAACCACTAAAATAAATATATTTTACAAATTACTATGTCAATTAAAGACAAATTTCAAACCAATCAGTTGGGTGTTCTATATCTCCATGATAAAACTATAGATTTCAACGATCATACATTATGATTAAAATAAATTATTCTAAATTCGAACGTAGTAAATTTTACCTGTTCTGTCTGAATTAAGTATGTGATGAGTATAAAAAATAAAAATAAGCCAAAAAAGGAGAAAAAAAATGAGATGAAAAAATACAATTATATTAATAATTTACCAAGGGTGTGCGGCTAGGAATCTTTAAATGGAAAGTAAGTGATATATATATAATATAATATATAGTCTTGGGAAACGAAGAGTGGGTATTCATCCGGAGTGACAAAAAAAAAACAGAATCGCTTCTCGAGAGACCAAAACTCGCGCGTGTACGGGAGACTAATTAAACACTAACGTTTGATTAATGAAGCCCTTTTGACGAAGTATCATTTGAATCACTCCGTATATGCAAATGCCCTTACAGACCTTTGTGTCTTTGTTTTAATTATACAGCTGTAGTTAAAGTAATTTAATATGAGCTATATAACACGTTATGTGTTTATTAATCTACTTTTATTAAAAATACCTACTTTATTGATACTGTAAACAGTAAGAAGACAACCACAGAATTAATATGGTTTATTAGGTTTATTTAAGATAATAAATATGCATGATTTATTATTCGTGATATTTCTATCGTCATATCGTAATAATGATTATAATACTAATATGGCACGCGTGACGGATAAATTTTTCTCATTAAGTACTCCACAAACGAAGAATACCAATAAATCAAACATGCAGAATAGTAGCAAAATAATATAAATAGTAAGTACACGAAAATATTAAATATATACAAACGATTAAAAGTACATAATATATTTTCATATTGTTTTTAGTTTTGTAAGTTTATAACAAACTGGTGTTGATAACGATAGGATATTGTTGTCATTTAAAATATTTGCGGCAAGTAAAAATTATTCAAATATTACATAATAATAATTTATGTCCTCAACTTGAACAACATGATATATATTTTTATAAAATCCGGAGATAAGTACAAACAAAAGGCGCATTGTTTAACACATGCGTTGCGTGTGTACATATTACGGACCATCATAAAGGTAGTTGACATCATAGATATAGCTAAAATAAACGTTTCACCTTCTCGGCACCATGATGTGATTTTTGGATAGTGTCCACGTGTAGACGACTCGGTATGACTCCCCGGAAAGTATATTATTATTGTTATTATAATTAGCGTAGAATGTTTTCTGATTTTTTTGGCATCCGAAGAAATACCGTAACGCGCAGTCACACAACATGTTTGAAAATTCGATTTCTACGTTAAAAAACACGAATGAAGTAACGCACAGTAAAAAGGTGAACAAACTAAATAAATGTGGATTGGTGTTTTTCTAAAAAAAAAAAAAATAAAACAATTCTAATGGAATTACAATAACTTATTCTTTTAGCGAGAAAGATCGGAGATACCTATTAAATATATTCTCTTCAATAATAATAATATTTATCAATAAATCCTCTTGGAATGTGTGTTATAAGAAGACATTTTTTTTTTTTTTTTGTAATTGCTAGTAAAAATACTAACTTATAAAATTATGTATATATTATAATTATTATGTTATTATAATATATTTTAGTAGGTACCGTGAACATAAACATAAACTGTTGTAGGTACATACTATTGTCTATTGTCACTTTTCACTTATCTATTATTATATTAATAAAATTAAAGAAACAATGAATTCAATAAAATTTTTCTAATCGAATTACATTGTTCAAAATACAAACTTCTAAAAATAAACTACAAAACATTTCAAGTTAAAATCCATAGGTAAGTACATCGAATAAAGCCTTCTGTTTAATTAATCAACCTCCCCCCATGCCAATATTTTTTTTTCAATTCCTTTAACCATAGCAAATACGTATTTATCGCATAATAATAAACGAATAATTAATTTAATCGCGAACATTTCCGTGGTTGTTTCCTTTAATTACCGAAATATTCTTATAAAAAACTAATGTTTTTAAAAAAACTTTTAAATATTTTCTTTCAATAAATACACACAGCGTAAATTTTTTTATTATTATTTAACAATCTAGAATAACGATTTGGCTCAAATAATTTATGATGGTCGACTAAAACAACTACTGCCTAAATTATAACACATAACACTCAGTTTCGATTTATTGTATTTCCGTAAAGATATTTTATAAAACGTGAATCATTTAATATTTTATTTGAAGTATTCATAATTACTTTTAGAACAATTTATTTGATTACACAATATTGTTTTGTATTTTATAATATGTCAATTGTTTGAATAGTATAAACTATAAAGGTAGATACCACATTAACATAATCATATTATAAGTACAATAACAACTTCATATTCATACATCATATTTATACTTAAATAATAAAATATCACAACCAAGAGCACAATTTCAATGACGAACTGGAGATTCAAAATCCCCCTATTTTATATTCTGAGGCGAGCGGTTAGTGTATTGGTTTTATAATGATGTGTTGTTTTTTATCCCGTGTGTCATCAGTCATCACCTTTAAAGCAATAAACATTTTTCAAACTTCTATATTGAGGGTGGTTCCTAATTCCCTAAAGATTTGATTTAGTTGGTACCTACTTTATAAGTTTAAATCTAAAAACTCCGTGTAATCTGAAAAATCTGAAACTACGAAAATAAAAAACGAGAATATTTACACAAAAACAGCAGTTTTTGATCGTATCAATGATATATATTATTTATTGTTTTTTTTTTTTTTTGTTATTCGAACACCTTACTTAGATTTTGGAAATGGTCAAATGTTAATTTTAAAATTGATTACAGGACGTATTTACATTATTTTAACAAAGATATTTTAGTAGACTAGGATTTTGATTTTTTTACCAAAATATATTTTAATTTTATATTCTACTGTTTTTGTTCGTAGATGAACATCTTAATAATTTCTTTTTTAATTATCTTCTTAAAACTTTGTACATCAATGTGATTGATACAATGGTACATTGGTACATAATGTAGAGCAAAAGCTATATAACATAATATGCCCCTAGATCCCATATGCCAACAATTGGTATATATTGTTTATATTAACGAAATTAGTTAGATAAGAGATTCAATGCTTGAGCTATAGTCCATTATCCTTTATAATTTAAGTTTAATAACTCGAAAACCACTCGTTTAAATTTGGATTTAGATACATCAACATTTTTGAAAAAGCATCCACCCAACAATTTTAATGATAACATAATATTAATATCTAAATAAATAATAAAACATTCTTAGAAATTATATTTTTCGTTCAGAATAATGTTCCTATGAAATAATTTATTATTTTTAACTAAATTTAACACTCTTTAATTATTACAGTAAACTATTCGATAACAAGGTACAATTGAAACCTACTATACAGCGAGGGACTTCCCCGAGTTTTTTCAGTTAGTATGAATAACATAACGAGCAAATTCACCTCCACATTCCCTTTTTATTGTTCAATAATCACATAATTAATAATAGCTTTGTGACATCGACTTTTGATATTTATTCACCCTTACCATTATTGCCCATACCTTTTGTGACTTTCATCTATAGACCTTTTCAATCGAATTGATAATTTAATACTACTGTATTTGTTAGTCCAATTATATAAATAAATTAAGCATTCATTTATCATCTGCTATTAAGACTTATGAAATAAATGAATAGTAATCGTAGAGCGTAATAGATATACAAATATTACAAAATATAGTAGACACTATTTTATCGATACGTGTGTTGTAGTATTATTCAACGAGTGTATTCTACACCATCGTGTCTATCATCTTAGTAATATAGAATTGAATAATATGCTGAACAATTTGATTAGGTAGGCAATATATCAATAATTATTTGCTATATTTCATCTTCAACTCATCAATTACGTATAGAAACCGGAAATTTAGGTGTGCAGGTGTGCAGCGTGCACTGTACCTTAAAAATCGTTCCCTCGATTGAGTTATGCGCTTTTTAAACAATAACAATAACTATTATGACTGACTGATGAATATCAGATAAATTTACAATCCAAATTATAACATGATATTTATAATGATAATAATCACATTAAACATAATACAATTTATTGGATAAACCTTAATTCTTGTAATAATATGACAGTACAGCTTATGATAAGTTATAGGAATAAGGTAAAAATACATAATATATTTTATACATAAGGAAAAATTGAAATTAAAATAAAATCAAAATTTTGTACGTAATAAGCAATTTGTTAATTTAATTGATAAGGTTTGTATTAAGAATCCATACTTGATGTACTTATATTATGTATTAATAGGTTTACTTTCAGACTACAGTCAAACAAATTAGCAGACTAATCAAACATAATAAATTCAGTGTTAATGGTTGGAATTTAAAATTAATCTTTATTTGATTATTATATTTTTGTGCTTAGTTATCTTTAAGATTATTCAATATTTTATTTATTGACTACATACAGTATGAAATAATCTAAATCCTTTTTTATCGTTTTATGGATCTTATTATAAAACTCCTCGTATATTAGATTTATAGTAAATTTATGTTCACCACTAATATTTTTTATTGTATAGTTTTAGTATCATATTAAGTTTACCTACTATCAAAGTTAAAATTAGATATATAACTCGAACGATTTGATAGGCTTATATTGACATTTTTATTTTAAAGTAATTTCTGAGTTTTAAAATTGTTTTACATTATTACATAATTATAAATCACTTTAAAAATATATTATAAATAAAAAGCCTCGAATAATATTCTTAATTCTCAATTTGATAACAAGTCAATTCACTCTCACATTAAAACTAACAACACAAATTTGACCGCTGAAATTCTATATTTAGTGTGTCGCACATGGTTCAGATAAAAACAAATAATACACTAACACCCTATATATACCTAAAAATGGTGCATCGATAGAAGATATTACCAGTAATTATATATCAATTTAGGTCATGTATTCACGTTTCTGCGTTGAAATCATCGTCTTTTATATCATTATAATGTAATTCCGGACATTCGTATTGGTAAATCTCATCATCACTTATTGAAACAAATTTTATATTGTAATAAATAAACATAAACTTTACTGATATAATAATATTTCAGTATACCAAATTCATAATTATTTTTACAAATCTACAATAAAATAACATTAATAATATCACGTGTTATCCTTTAATTGTAAAGAAAAAAAATGCATTATTATTTTCAATAATTCAATCATTGTATGTAACAGATACCTACTTCTAATGGACTGCTTCCTCATTTCAGTAATTAATTTTATTAAATATATTTCTTTAATTCGTATGGTAATTATATGTGCTTATGTGCTATATAAAACCTATAAAAACATTTAACCATTAATCACGAATAGCAATAATAATAATAAATATGAAAAACATTAATTAATAATGTATTTAATTAACGTCTCGAAGTCGTAACGTTTAACTATGTCTGTTCTCTATATATAATTTATTAATTTCCCAAACAATATCTTAAGAAATAAAAATAATATTCCTACGTTTTTTCTTCTAATTATAAATATTATGAGTGGATATACAAGCTGTTTTTTATTAATTTATTTTAAATAAGTAAAACAAGTAGAAGCTCGACATAATAATTTTAGATTTCACTAGAAACGCAATTATAATTTGTTTTTTTTTAATTTTTATGTACAAAAATTTATCAACAAATTAAAATGTACTTATAGCTAACTTATTTAGATGATTAGTCACGGTAAGATTGAAGTAATCACTGAACGACATAATTTTGTCTAGCTTCGTTTGAACAACAGCCCAGGCAGCAGATGTATGTGGTACATAAGAAATCAAAAACGTATTAATAAAATTCTACCAAAAGGTTTTAAATTTCAATATTTGGTAAGACAATGTGATTTTGCTGAAATTTTAAACAATAATAATGGTTGTTCAAACAACAAAAATAACATGCAGGTAATATTATTACAACACGTATAGTGTATTATATAAAACTTAAAAGCAAAAAGTGTGTAGCACCATTGTAATATTTCGTTAAAGTGAAAACTTTAAACAATTAAAATTATAATTTATAATCAGACTCGAAATAATAATAAACCCTTATTAGTATAACATAATAGGGTAACAAGTGTTATAAAATAGAATCGTCGAGCAACATTACTTTTTTAATATTCATATGTACAACGTCTTATTCACTTTAAAAATAAATAACAATATAAACAGTATAGCACTTATTTTATAGCTCAATACATCTTAAGAACAATAACAATATAAAAAAAGTATAATGATCGTACCATTAAACGCGTTATTTTGAGTAATATCCGTTTCCGTTACTAATCCTTATCATTCTGATTAATATAAAACTAGGTGAAAAATCTCAATTAGATGCGTAATTTGTATGCTAATAATTTATTTGACTTGCGTGTACTAACATCGTTTGTCGTTACAATGACTATAATAGAGTAAAAAGTCTTAAGAACGATCACGGCAGATTATTAAAATAATATATGAAATAATTCAACGCCGAACAGAATATTATAGACCATAGTGCATTTAATATAATTTAAGGTTTTTAATGATGATCAATAGTCTATTTTGTCATACGATATACCTATTAATTTTTATTGTTTGAGAATATATATTAACAGGCTTATAAATTAAATATCCAATCATTTGGTTTAATTTTTGTTATTGGTATGAATTATTTTCAAACTCTGTAATATTCTTATCTACAGATTATTGTTAATTTTTTCATGAAAATAAGTTATTCTGAATAAATTTATTAACTTGAAATTTAAATAGGCCGTTGAACTATTTTTACCTATAAGGAGCAAAGATTTCTAAACACCAGTACACCACCTAACGATTTTATTTTAATATATCCACCTACAAAAAAATATCATAAATATAATATTTACAACATGTGTCCTATTTTAAAACGGTTTAATAAATTTTTAATTCACAGACATCATAATCCAACATTTTTAACTTAATAAGTATACAAAAAATGTAAAGTATAGTATAAAATCACATAAAGGACTTGTATTGCTCATAATATAATGTATGTACCTATAGATACTAGATCCCCACTGATTTAATACTGTTTTAAATCCACATTTATTTAAATCAATTATTTATAATAGTACATTTTGTTATTCGTTTTTTTACGGACCTACGCAAAACCTATTTTAAAAATGATTATTTTTTTTTAATCAGTAAGTGTATAAAATATAAAACATACTAAATCTAGTTTAAACACAACAGCTACCCCGCCTGGTTTTTAAAAAGATATTTATAAATGTATCCAAGTATCGTTTGTCAATTTAATTAATTATTAATAATGCTATTCCTTCAAAAATTATATATTGTAGAATAGAATTTCAAAAATGTTATTACAAAACCAGTGCAAAGTTCCGACCAACTCACAAAATAATATATAATATATTATATACACCAGGAATGCGCATATTATGGTATAGTTATAACTTAATAACAAAACGGTAATTTTAAACAATTTATTTTGTTTTATTAAGTCTATTGTACAAAATAACTTATACCACAAACTTGGCGTCACGCGAAGCCACAACCAAATTAAGATATTCATAATAATATAACCTACGTAAGCATGCACCAAACAACGTAGCACTCAATAGGTAAGTTGGTACATCCGTACAAGTTTACAATGACTGATAAATATATTTGTATTGTATAACATTGTTTATTCTACGGTTTTCGCTATTTCATACTAACAAAAGCCCATTTGACAATTAATTATCCCAAAACCATACTATTTATAGACACTATATAATGTTATAACAACAGAAACTATGTAACATCTATATATTATAATACAACAATTGGCGTAAGTGATTGAGAAATTTCTGTATAAATTATTATTCTTTAATTTTTTTGAATAATAATATATTTAAACATGTAATATCCCTAATCATTAAATGAAAGAAAATGATTTAACTTTAGTTTTTACTTAGAAAATAACCCCAACAATTTTTTTATGTCAATTGATAAATTATAATGACATTTTTATATAAATCAATTTAAAACAAAAGTTACCATAAAGGTACACTGGGATAAACACATTAAGTGAATATAATACGGTAACAAATATTTTAATTTGTGAGTTATGAGTATTTAATTTTTTAATTTATACAAAAATTCTTACATACATAGTTGCTTTAGTATTATTGCACAGAATTTTTATTTTTTTTTTTTTTTTGGTGGAGTTTGTTTAACCACATAACAAACACTTTTTTTATTGTATTAAATATAATAACAGTTATTAATACACCATAATAAAATTCGTTTGATCAAAAAATCAAATTTTAGATTTTAACCCAGTTAAAACTATGTTAAATAATTATTTATTTATTCGAATTTTTAAGACTCTCAATTTGATGCTAATGCTCTATTTAAAATTAAAAGTTATAAAAACAATATAATTTTTATTATCCTTGACAAAATTGTAATGTATTAACTTTTCTTTTAAAAATGTGATATTCATACTGTAAATTTAAATAATATTTGTGTATTTTGATTGTAAAGACGGTTTATCAAGTTTTTAAAGATCTTAACTTTATCAATAAATAAAAGAAACTTTTAAAACTAGAAAATTATAATATTAAAATCATAGATTTGATAATAACGAAAACTTTATTTTAACCGCGTAAACTTAGACTAATATAAATCCAGTATACCTACACGTGTATAGTTAAAAATAAAATATTTGCTAATAAATACAAGTATTTTTATTTGAGTACTATAGCCAGTGAATAGGTATGGGCCATTTTAATGTGACCATTAATAAACGTTTAATTATCGTATTTATTTTAGAAGAAAAAATATTATTTTTATTAACCGATTACAATATCATTGTAATTTATAACTCATTTACTCAAGTATTCTAATTAAATTATTTGTAAATGCAATTTCCATCATTAACTAAATAAATTATTCACTTATCCGAACTAATGGTTATAAAACCAAAACCACGTTTTTTATTACTTATACAATTAATGTATTATTATAACCAATAGGTATAATATTCAATATCCATTATAACCACTGCTAATCTAATTATTATATTATAAGATGTATATTTATTTATAATATAAATATAATTATTAATGAACTATAAAATATAACGATGCTACAATAAAAATTTGTTTTAACGAACTGTCATGAAAAACGCGTATTGTGTAAAAGACAATTGAATGCAACTCACTCGTAAAAATGCCTTTCTTTGGACGTTGAACCAGTAGGAATTGAGTGCATTTTATATTGAAAGACAATGAGCTGGGTACATCAAATCAAATAGTATTTCAATGTATTTCATTTTAAGGCTATAGAATTGAAAATAAAAATATTAACGTTATTACAAATGTATAACGCTTCCGACGTGAAGACAAACTTTGGAACCTTTATTATAATGGAGTATTCCAAAAAATTAATTAATTTGATTTTGGTTACCAGATATATGATAAATTATAAACAACCATGTCAATAGATTAGTACCTAGGTATAAGGAACTATAAACATTATGTTATTTGTCAATGTTACGTCAAATAATGACAACTTACAGTGAAAAATTAGTATCATTGTTATTCATGAAGTTAATATCATACCAATCCATAATTTGCTACAAAAAACATACCAATTTCCTGGTATTACTTTTATTCTCAAAAAAAGCGCCAGTGTGATAATCTATCATTTAGTTTCATTTTTTTATTTTTTTCCCTTTATGTGTATGTTGTAATAAAATATTCAAATTATTTATTCAACCTTATTAAGTTATTATATAATATTGTTCTTTATAACTGCATTGTTTTCTGAAATTTTTTATTGAATAAAAAAAAAAAAAAGATTATTTGTATATTTTAATTATGTTTTTATTATTTATTATATTATTATTTTATATACTCAACACAATACAAAATAATAACTAAAAAAATTATTTTCTAACTAAATGTGTAATAAAATATTGATTCATTTAAAAATAAAGATTAGTCATACACAATATTAATGTTTCTAAAAAGTAAAAACATAATTTTATCACAAAATTACGTCACATAATAATATTCTAACTTTTAACCCATAAAATGTATTTTTGCTTTCTATACTTGGCACTTGCATAACCAGTTATGCATTGTTGTAAGGTGTAGTATGTAAAACCAATAGTTACCATTATATATTTTTTTTTACATTTAAAATTCAAAATATTGGTCCAGACAAGTGAACATATATCTTATAATTTAAGCATAGAAAAAAATTTGAACATTTAATTTTTATCTTGTCTAAATCCACATAGGTACACGAATTCAGCATTGTAAAGTCGAGTCAAATACACTACCATTTTTTCGTTATCGCATTTATATAAACATAACATAAACAGTTTTTAAATAGCCAAATGAAAAAGAATATTTTCTATGTATTTTTTTTTTTTTTTTGATAAATTATGTGTATCTATTATAAAATAAACACTAAACAGTGAGTATTTTATACTTCAATTGCTGCTTAATATATAATTGAAATGTTAAAATATGCATAGGAACTATGTATTCGTAATTTTTTTTTTTTTAATTATTACAATATTACAATAGGACAATATCAGTGATTCATATTAAATAGTATATGACAACATTGGGAGTAACAAAAAATACATGACCTACTCCAGTGGTTTTGTAATTTTTATGATCTTTGCCAATAGGATCACTGCTACCTACGTGTGCTGCATGCACAAAAAAAGTAATATACTTCGTTAAAAAAATAATGTAATAAATTAGTACCTATAAACAATTAATGATAATTTACTTTGTTTCAATATCAAGACAATAGAAGATAGTAATAAAATTACAATTTTTTTTTTTAATCATTGATATAGTTTTGTTTAGCTTTATACTAGGTATTATCATAAGAATGGGTACATCACCAACTTCAAAAGAAAAAGCTCGTTTACAGTTTTTTCACTCTTTATTAATTATAATCAAACACATGACTTGTATGTATTATAAATGTTTACTAATTTTATTAATAAAACAGCTATAAAAAAAAAAAAAAAATGTTTTTAAAATTATCAAATATATTTTTAACACTTATTTTAAAATGCGTTTAATTCATCTATAGTATTAGGTACCTATAATTTTTTCTACGTATTCTACTGTAGAAAAATATGAACAAAGTTCAATGACAAAAGTATTTTCTTATATAATTTAATAAAAAGACATTATTTTGATTAAAGATTTGAAAAATACCTTTAGAAGAGAGTCATTTTTTAAAATTTTAAATTTGTTCAATATTAACGTTTTCTTCGTAGACTTACCATGAAAACGATAAATCCGATCTTACAAAACAATACAATAATAATTATGATAATATTTACTTAATATTACGCTTATTTAAGCTATTCATATTAATAATATATCATTGAAAAATATTCAAATATATATTTGTATATTCTTACCTTAATGCACTTCAAGTCCCGTGAGTAATGCCATATCCAATAAAATACGTAATTTATTATTAAATTTGGTACTGGTTAAAATTCAAGAGAATCAAGAGTAACAATAAATCATATAGAAATACAATAATGTTTTCAAATATAATTCGTTGATTATTACACGTGTGTAACTCGTATTATTAACTAGCAAAACTGCAGTAAAAATAGAATAGGACGACTACAATTTTCTAAAATGTTAAAATTTAAAAAAACACCCACACAATTCTTGGAATAGTATTATACTTTACGGGGGCTAAAAAAAAATCAAAAAAATCTTATGATTTATTTTCGTGGCGTATTGAGCATTCGCGAGAACGAGTCGTATTAATAATATCGCGCTCACGTTGTGACGGAACGGCACATCGCGATGCACTGTACATATTTTGCTACCTAGAGGAAAACGGTTGCTGGAACGCTCCGCAAGATTTTGCGCTCTACGCTCTGGGCCTAATTTCGTATTTTTTTTTTTTTCTGTTTTACTCTCTTTTCTCTATTACAGATTACGGACGTTTAAACGAATCTGAATATGATCGTTATTGCACGTATAGTACGAATAGCCAATATATATACGAATGTATTATATTAATAATATAGTGTAATGTTCAAATAATTAACGTCAACGTTTAATTACTATAGTTAAAAGCAATTATGTTGTAGACTTTATATTATTATATGTCCTATACGTACGTAGAATATCTACCTATATCATAGAAATTAAACACAGTAGGGAAGGGGTTAGATATCTTTTTGAGGATAAAGACCTCACATTTTTTTTTTACTTTTGACTAAAAAACGTACAGGATTCGTACTTTTAGGATTTAATGTTTTACGCCGCTGGCTTAACAAAGCTAGTTATGACAAAAAAACAAAATTTACTGTAACGATCAAATAAGCGTGTTATATAACATATTATAAGTACGCCTAGATAATATATTAATATGTAAATATACTACAATATATACAGGTATATATAGTTTAATTTTTATACCCACGAAAATAATAAAAATATTAAATTGTATTAAGTTAATAGGTGGTAATTGAAAGGGACGTATATATAAGTTCCTATACCAGACACTGTAGATGGAAAAATTATACTTGTTATATTTTATGTTCTTATAAGAGTATTAAAGTTGAATATATCATAGTTTTTGAACCATGTTAATATTGAAAATATGTTCCTGGTCTAAGGTTATTATGCTTTAAAAAACTATTAATTAACTATATGATTATTTTTAGGCAACTATTGAGTAAAAAAAATATTTTAAAAAAGGTTTATTTATATCTAAAATTTTCAATTTTAATTATTTTTTTTTCATTATGATCCAGCAATTATCTATAATATGAGTTCAAGTGAACTTAATTTTGGTTTTATAAGTTGTTATAGAATTATTATAATAGATCTATTTTATAAAATTGATGTTTTCAAATTTTTAACTTCTCGTATTCCATACACTATAAATATATAATTATGATAAGTTTCATATTAACAATTCGCCTATACGCTCTGTGGTCTATTCGAAGATGTACCTTATAAAAATTTAAAATACCTACATATTATTATCAAACACTTGAGTGCTTAAAACTTATAATACGCTAAAATCTTGTATTAATATTTGACGAAAGTAAATCTAAAGAAATGATTAAACATTAATTATCCATCACCGTTATAATTCTGTTGGCGATCTGTCCAAAATAAATATTTTTTTTTTTTATGCCATTTAAAAATATTCAAACAATTTTCAAATAGATTTATTAGTTGTTGGACATATTTTAAATTTCTTGTAAACTTCCTATTTGCTTATTCCATATTAAACTTTATATAATGCTCACTTCAAAACTGACATTAGGTACATATTTATAAATAAAAAAAAAATTATAACTTAACAAAATGTATTCAACAATATTTAATGAGGTTGGAAGTAAATATTGAAATCAAAGTTAAATTTTAATTTGAAGTTGAAAATTGAAGTGATGTGAAGTTTGAAATACAAAGTTCTCTGAGTATAGATAAGAGTGGAGCTCCAAATATTCCAACAAATTTAAAAATATTAAATAAGTTGATTTGAACATTGTTAAATGGTTTTTAAATTGTTTTAAAAAAATATAATGCTAAATGTGAAGTTGCCAAACAAAATTTATCCGTAGAATAGAAAAAAGTGAGACTTCGATAAATTCCAACAAGTCTATTTTCAAATTATTCTAAATGTTTTGAACATTTTTGAACTTAGTAATGCCCTTTTTCTATTTTGATTATTATGACAAAAAAAAAACAAAATTATTTTAAACGAAATTACTGATAAACTTTAAAATATTAATAATATAGCTATTTAAATAATATTATAAATGTATACAAAAATTTATTTTTATGTCTTGGCTATTATTCATGTCTGAATATTACAAAATAATATGCAATATACATGTATTTGTGACCTGTTTATGCTTTCATTTTTATAACACTAAACATCGGACAAGTTTAATAAAAATACATAGTACGTATCTAAATACAATTAAATAGTAAATACTGTATACAAAAATATAACCTTACTTATGCCTATGTTTATAATCTGCAATATTAGCAGTGAAATATTTTGAAGTAAAAAAAAAACCAAAGTAAAAGAGGATTATTGGATTAAACGGATTGTATGATACCCAATGTAATTTTAAATGAATTATAATTATTTTCTGAATTAATTTAATTCAAAGTTTGGGAACTACATAAGGTTGGCCAGTCATTTTTAAAATATGAAGCTATTTCGGCTAAGAATAATTATTATTACGTAAATTTACTTATAAGTTATAATTAATTTAACTTATAAGTATCATATTAAATCTACCGAAATTTTCTTTCTGCTTAAGCAATTAAACAAAAAAAATAAAAAAAATTATAATAAATAAATAATTATTGTTTTTATTTTTTGACTATCAATTTAATATGAAATAAATAAATGATAAATGTATACTACTTATTCATAGTATTATTACTTATTTGTACATATTAATATTATAGTAGTATAACGTCAGTTAATATTTGTCGTGTACTCATGTACCCAGTTATTCTATTTTAAATTGTGTATTACTATTTGCCGACAAACAGAAGTATATTATGATATAAACATAATATACTATTATGAAAACTTAATTTTAAGACATTAAAAAAAAATAAGTTAAAACTTTTTTTTCCTTGAACTATTATTGCGAATATAAATTATAATATTATTGTAAATCTCTACAATCATAATTTATTAGTATTACAAATTTAAAACCAAATCACTTTTTCTATCCACTTAAATTCTTGATGATTATTATATTTTATTTCATGTAGACATTATTTAAACACATATAAAAATTATTTTATAATTATTTATCAATAGGCAATCTATTAAGACACTATTAATAGTTTTTATATAGTCTATTCAATCGGATATATTATTATAAATTCGGATAAATATTATGAATATAATTATTTATAATCGATAATATAACTCAGTACTCGTATGAATACTGATCACGACAGCATGTTATCGGACAGTCATCCGTACTACACACTACACGATCTAGTGGAAAGACAGCGAGTTTATGGTAGTATAGAAGATAGCGCCGTCAGTCCGTCACGTCATCCACCTCTTCAGTCACTAGCAAAGCTCTTAAACTAATATATATTAATATAAATGTAAGTTTAAATATTTTATACTGAAACATATACGATTAACTTTTTACTTCACTTAAGATATTACTTACCGTGTTCTAAGCTTCATTCAAGTTAAACCATACTAAATGTTTAGTTTATCCACCATTTATTTTTATTTTATTAGATATCAAAACGTGTTGTGCGCAGTGCTGAGTTCAGATAGTAAAAATAATAACGATATAGATATTAGATTACTAGTTAAATAAATATTTAGATTAATATGAAAATAGAATATCCAATTTTTATCTATATTTGTATCTTACAAAAATAGTTAATTTTTACTAATGCTTGACATGCTAACCACGTGAGAACTATTTCTAATATTTCCCACATTATTTACCAAATAGTCGAAACGGTGTACACAGTGTTATAACGTATATTGATATACGGCCATGATGGACGGACGGGTACTTTATCGACTATCCTTATCGAATTTAATACTTTTATACTATTTAACTAGTATTTGTTAACATTACATTTTATGTAAAATAACTGAATTAGTAAACGATTTTTGAAAAAAATATACGTGCATTCAGTGCCGGATTGGCAAGATATCGGGTTACCGAGTTATAGAATTTCTAACGTTTAATTATAGCTACAGTAACTGTACGGTTTAAATAATTCAAATCATTAATATTTTCTACCAATGATTGTACTAATTTATCACAAAAAAAACTACCAAACACTCAAAACCGGCCCTTATTTTGAGCGGCCCTACTCGGTAGCTCACCAGATCAATCCCCATGTGCATTGCACAACAAGATTTATCTATATTATATTCATGTAGATTTTCATAATTTAAATCCTCGATACCAATTAAATATTAATTTAATTATTTATCTAAATAGGTATCACTCAACACTGATTGTGCGATTGATATTATGTACTTACTTGTTATACATTTATATTATCTAGTTCAGCACGAGCAATTTTTATCTTAATTTTTATTTTTAAAAAATAACAATATTATATTATGATATAATACTATGAAAACCGAATTCATCAATTTAAAGTGACAATAAAGGCATTATTATTGAGCGATTCTTAGAACCGGATTAGGCCATATCTATACGTAGGAAGAGTTAACGTTGGTAGTTTGTTACACTTACACCAATTAATTTTGCATGTATATGTATGAATAATTCATAATTACCCGTATATTTAAAAGTGAATATTAATAAGTTATAATAATCACGTTTAGTTATTCAATTCTGTGTACGCTTATGAATTTTATTTTGAAATATTTATAATTTTGATATTTTATAAATAATAAATATATAAATATAGTAAAGTTATTTTATTCATATTGAAATTAGAGATTTATACTAAAAATATCCACTTAATAAGCGTCTAGCAATCTAATTTTAGTCATTAATAAAATGAAATAAATAATGATAAACAAAAATAAATTATAGTGATATTTTCAAAAATATTACTTTTAATTAGTTTTAAAATTCTATAGAAAACCATAAATGAAAACCCATAATACAGCTTAATCAAGGGTAGACTACGTTAAGATACATTATATATTGATATACCTGATACAAATAAAGCACTCGTAAGTTTTATAAAATTTTAACTTAAATCTTGTATGAAATATTGAACCCTTGCCAAAGTAACAATTATACATTCATAAATGTATATTTTAAAGAAACGAAATAATGCGAAATTAACCTTTAGTAATGTATTTTTATCGTACAATAAGTCAATAATACTTGCGATAGAAACATTATATATTTGGTTGCATTTCATTACATTTAAAATTTAAACGCCAAACAGTATAATACAACGTACCTACTACACAAGATAGCGCTATGGAATACATAAATCCCGGACATTGGTAGTCTGATTTGAAAAAAAATGCATGCATATTGTTTTTGAGTAAGACAAAAAGGTGAAAATACAAATTTAATTAAAAAATAATAATTGTAATACTCCTCCCCCCATATAATATAATATTTATTCTCTTATCATAAATATAATATATATAGATTTTTATTATTACTTACTAAAATATTAAACTCCTTTATTTTATGAGTTGGTATTGTAATAGTGTATTTAATACTTGAAAGCAATCGGTATATTAAGTTGAAGGCTAATAATAGTACATTTGGTTAAAGACTACTGTCACATTTAGCTCTAAAAACTGTTTGCAAAATTGGTATAAAAATAAGGTTTGAAGTAAACCGGTACACGCTACTTTCTAGAATTCCTATATTATTTGTACTTAAACGTGACCTATAGATATTTAATTTAACTGTAGATAAACTTGCTGTAGATATATAGATAAACACGTGATAAATACAGAATTGATAAACCTACCGATGTATTTTTTTTTTTGTTATTGTTATTTTCAAATTTTTTATTGAAACTTTTTATATTTTTTAAATTTATACATGAAACGATAAAATTTATAAATTGTAGTTACAAGACTTATAAAATATAATATTGGATAAAAAAATTTGAATATATATTTTAATTATTAATTTTGTGAATCGAATAATTTGTATACTCGGACTTTTGTCTGATAATACCTAAATAAATGAGTTCGGACTTATTGTTCGATTACTTTTCAAATTTGACATTTTGACCGATTACCAACCGGAATATATCCCTTTAAAAGTTATAAATACAATGATAATCAATAAATAAGACAACTCGTATTCATTACATGTAAGAAAAATGATAATTAAAATTAATTTTTGTATACATAATAATGCTTATAGTTGAGATCTTTAATAACAATAAAAAAAAAAAACAGTCAATTTTATGCATAAACTAAAATAAATTCATATGAATTTTCTCACTTTTCATTTCTCAAATATTGATAACAGTAATAATTCTGTCTCACATCCAATGTTCCAACACTTACACTAGGACACTCAACAGAAGTTCGTAATCGACGAGACGTGTTCTGCGGTATGTGGAAATAACGCTGCGTCGGAAATGATGGACTACGTCATCAGGAATTTCCATTGATTCACAGGTCGATGTGCGCTCAAATGTAAAAAAAACATAAATGATCTACTGATGTTGTGAGGAGTCCGATGTACCTACAAACAGTACGTTAGTTTCCGTCGACTGCGCAACAAATAGTTTTCATAGTACCTACTATTTAGATAGGTATTATATTTTATTACCTTTATAGTTAACCTACAGATTAGGTCACTTAATAGTTAATAATAGTTATGTATTTATTGTAATCGTTCGTACTAATTTAAAAATTCTTACATGAAATAGTGTTTAATTTTAAATACTAATACGTCTACTCGAAATACGGCGTGTTTTTGTATGAACCGTGTGATCTATTTAGTGATGTTTATTTTCGTCCTCTTGCGAATAAGCTATAGAAGAAGCAATAACCAACTCTAAATAAAATCCGCTATCATAAATCAGCAAAAAAAAAAAAAATTACCTTGTATAACAATTTCTAAGTTTTGCGGGTAATTGATAAATATTATATTATTTATTCATTGATTAAGTATAAGAACCCTCTTATTGCTTATTAATTATTATTAAAGAATTGTAACAATGATTAAGTTAATAGATATATATTACAAATAACTCACAAAACTATCACACCTAACTTAACTATATCTATAATAAAATAATACACAGGTATTAAGGTATTCGAGTCTTGGACATAGATTTATATTATTATTTGTTAGATATCTACTACCGTCTACCAATTATATCAATAATCGTATAGAGATTGCATTACATATTAAATATGCAAATTTAATTTTAACACTTAAAAAAGTAGTTAAGTTCTTACTTTCTACTTAATCTATTGAATAAAAATGCAAGACAAATATTATAACATGGAATAGTTTAAAATTTAAATTTTAAATTTTCCACATTATTAATTGGCTATATTTTAAGTTCTTTTGATTCTATTTTCTGTTAATATGAATATAAATATAATTATTTGCTCTTTTCAGTTTTACTATGAGATTAGAACATTATTGCATTTTTATGATACTCGTGGTGGGTATGACAATTGCTCAATCCAACAATGGTGAGTTATATTTTAATAGTATACATTTTATAAAAATAATTAACCTAATTAATATATTATATAAAATAAAATATTTTTTAATACATTGACTTAATGTTAAACTAAGTAACGCTATGATGCCTGTAAATATTATATTTATACATCAAGGTAATTTAATTTATATTGTAATAAATCAGTGGCGTCATTTGTGGCATGCAAAGGTGTGCAAATGCATCCCATGAACAAAATTATTGTTATTTATTTTGTTTTATACTATAATTTCTATAAATTGATCTATATCTACACAAAAAATGTGTTGAAAAAAATTCATGGAATGACTCGACCATGCGAGTGACTGGTATTACTTTAGATTTTCAATATTGGTTTTGCACCCCATGAAAAAATGTGAAATGATGTCCCTGTAATAAATTCAATACTTATAGTAATTACTAAAAATAAAATTAATTGCCTACAAACAACTGCAAAAGTTTAAAAGTCTTACGGTATTGAGGAAAGATGAAGACTTTCGAAAACTTAAGAAATTGTGTGTATTACTGCAGCTGTCTAGCTCACATTATATCATACAAATTAAAACTATATATAAGTATTATTATTCATATGATTCCCGTACACTCCCATACATCATAATATCTATCAGCTAGATTGTATCTATAATGTTATTTTAATCAATGGTCAAGGTAAATAATTTACGTGTTATTCTTTTATCTGATTTAAATTTAGAAATTAATCATTTATATATATATATATATTATTAAATAGGAAATAATTTATAAGTATTAAGTACTTAATTAAATAATAAAAAATTGAATTTAAATATTTCTAAATTTTTTTTTATTTTATTTTTTACTCTGTATTGATATCAAATATTAATACAATTTTTGTTTTTATTATTATTATTTCTAATAGTATGCCGTACACCAAATTATGAAAATGGCATTTGCATTGATATTAGAGATTGTCAAAAGTTACGATTGCTTCTGCAAAGCTCCATCAATGAATCTAATATAATCTTTCTTCAGAAATCAATTTGTGGCTTTGAAGGTACAAGTTCGAAAGTTTGTTGTCCATTCGATAGTTTAATTTCAGAGAATAAATTACCATCACCAACCACATGTGGACAAAGGAAGGTTGCAAGTTTTCGAATGATTGGAGGGGATCGATCTGAATTAGGTAGGTTAGAACTTGAAGAAAACTAAACATTTTATGTTAATATTTTAATTTTGATTAGGTGCTTGGCCTTGGATGGTAGCTCTTGGTTACATAAATTTGAATATAAAAAATAATACTCTACAATGGTTATGTAGTGGAACACTAATTACAAATTCATACGTATTAACATCTGCACAATGCGTAAAAAATCGTGATAATATAAGACTGTTAGTAAATAATATTAGTGATTTTTTAATGAACCACAAATATGATTATTTAAAAATATTGAAAATATTATTTCGTAATATTTTCATAGTAATATATTAATTTTAAGGACCACGGCGCGCTTAGGTGAATTAAATTTGGATCCTAATGTCAATGACGGCGCAACTCCATTGGATGTTCCAATTGAACACGTTATAATACACGAAGAGTACAACACTGAAGGAGTTCACAACGATATAGCATTACTAAAATTAAACCAAAGTGTTATTTACACTGGTACGTATTAACAACTTCATCAAGCTTTATAATTTGTATGATAATCCTGGTTGTTTTTATCTAATTTATCCTATGTATAATCATTGCAATTATTTAGTGTAAATAGTGAATATTCCCAAATATTTTCAGAATTGATCCAACCAATCTGTTTGCCAATCACTTCAGATGTGCAAAATATTAACTTGACAGCAACTATGCTATTTGTTGCTGGTTGGGGTTCCACCGATCCTACGTCATATTTAAGTAAACATAACGATATAATATTAGCCACTATGTACAATAATGAATACAAATAATAATATTATTGATTGTATGAAAAATAATGTACACTGTAGGTATATAATAGGTACATGTAGTGTCAATGTGTCATGTACCAACGTACAATCATGACAATGCGTTCATTATAATTTTTCAGGTGAACCACGCAATACAAATTTGATGGAAGTTCAGATTCCAATAACGAATACTACGGAATGTAAACAGTTATATGAAAAAAATAATACCGTAATCGATGACAGAATTATATTATGTGCTGGACATTCAATGGGGGGAAAAGATGCGTGCCGAGTAATTTTTTTCTTTTAATAATACTGATTATAACAGGGATGGCCACAACGAGGCTCACGAGCCGCATGCGGTTCTTGACATCAAGCTTAGAATAAAACTAATAACTATTTTAATTATTTTATAAACATCTCTTAACTATGTGGCTCGCTTAGAATTAGATTCATAAATTTGCGGCTCCTAAAATTAATGTTATAGTGGCCACCCCCTGGAGTATAATATGTAAATTAAAGCATTATTAAAGCATCGTGATTTAAATTATGCATATTTTTAAGGGTGATTCTGGTGGACCTTTGATGTTACCTATAAAAAATCAGTACTATTTTATGGGAATAGTATCTTATGGACCTAAAATATGTGGAGAACTAGGTCATCCAGGAGTATACACAAGAGTGTCTTATTTTGTCGATTGGATTACAATGAAACTGAGGAACAGCTAGCTATTATAAATTTGAACTTTTTAAATGTTCATATTGTATAGTGTAACTATACGTTTATACGCGTATAACATGTAAGTCGTGATGTAGAGTTAATAAAATAGTTTAACAGTGCCTCCGATTACTCATATAATTTTTTAAATGTAGGAGGTATCTAATTAAAAAATTACTTTTTTTATCATTTGTTTTTAAGTTGTTATGAACTGGTGGTACCTATTCGATTGTTGTTATTGTTCGTTTAATAATAAATTTATAATTCAGTTCAATATTAACTACTAAAATGTTATAGGTTTAAAAAATTTTTTTTTAGAAATTAAGGCAATTTAATTTATATTTATACACAGTATTTCATGTTTCGAGGCCTTTCTGTATCTTATGAAAACCGGATTGCTAAAAAAAATGAATAAAATAACGCATCCAAAATTTTTATCACAAAACATGGGTACATATCAAGATTTTAGTGGACAATTTTATATTTTAGTAATTCATAAAGAATTATACGAGTATACTATATTATTCAACCAATTTGACAGTATATTTATTGTTTACTGTAGATTTGGAGGTACTTACATAACCTATAGCTTAAAAATTTGTTGTAATTTTTGTATAGGTAGGTATACTTAGTTTAAGTATTTTAAATATACAAAAATGTACAACTGGAAAATTTGAATTTTTTTTAAAACATCTTTTTGTGAAAATATAATTTAGTTTAACTAAATAATGACACAATATTTATTAATAGTAACTTATTATCTGGATTAACAACAAACTATATTATTCAAATTTATGATATTATTATAAATGTATAAATTAAAAATATAACCAAATTATTAGTTTATGACAATTAATCACAACAGTTTATTTCATACTTGTTTAAAGAGGTATTTACACACACACACACTAAAATTAAGTATACAAAAATAACAACAAATTTCTAAGCTACATGTCTACAAATTTACAATAAGAAATAAAACCATCAATAGTTTTAATAATACAGTATTTAATTTTTTATTAATTGCTTAACATACAAAATATTCAACTTTAAAGGTAAATTTTTTTTTTTTATTTAAATACCTGTTTTTAAACGAGTAATTATGAAATAAACTGTCGTTACAAATTATAAATGTTCGTAGTATATTTTTAATTTATAATATGATAAGTTAAAACAATATTATTTGTTGTTGATCTAAATTATAAGCTTGTTATTAATAAAGATTGCGTATTACTCAGTAATTACTATCATGTTTTCAAAAAAAAATCCAAATTTTTAAGTTTTACATTTTTTGTATTTTTTATATTCATAATATGACTGTTATTTATAAATAGGTGCCTAATAGTTAATACCTATATAATAATTTATATATTATACAAAACGCTAAATCAAAGATTAGTTACGCGGACCTTAGAGATAATAACACTCAGTATTTACGTCTTGATTCTCCCATTCCCACCGTGGTCTGTCGCACATAACTACGTTAGTTACTTAAATAACTAACTAGTTAGTTAATCATGACTACTACGAATGCGGAATGACCACGAAATTTAAAAATTCTTTGTGGAAAACGTGCCACCCGATGCGGATCGCTATCTACCGGTAAAAACCAAAAGTAACGGTCACTATCGTCGGTGTAATCACCATTTTTGGCGGTGATAAGCTGATATTATCTCTGACGTACACGGTGATAACAGTATTTATTAATTATTTCGTAAAAAATAACAACAATAGTAATAATAATAATAATTATGTGTCCAACGCCGTCGTAGTTGTTCACCGCGATCATAAAAAGCGCGCCTGCGTTACGGTGACAATTATTTACGACAATAATTACCGTTTACCACGACGGGACGACAATAATTAATAACACAATCATTATAATTGATCATCTTCAACTATTATAAATTATATTACGTGCGTGTACTACAACAACACGACAATAGTAGTGATAATAATAATAATAATAATAATATAGTGGGTGTGTGCGTGTGCGTTGGCTTTCGCGTGCGTGCGGCAAACCGTCGTGGTCGCAGAGCGTTCGCGTTATCCCATTTCCCAATTCCCAATCGGTTCGACCCGATAAAGAATAAATGATCTGAGTGGCTGGCCGTCGCCGCCGCGTTCCGACCGACTCATTTCCACCGTCATACGACGTGGCACGTATTTAATGTTAATCGTCCGTGTGTCGCGCACCGCGTTGCTCTCGATCTCTGTCCGCACTATGGACCGTCCGCGTTTCCGAAGACGACACTCGACGACATCGTCCGCTGCCCACTCGTCGTCCGTCGCCAACAACCGTTCGAGCGCCGACAGCGTTTGACGGGTCTCCGCTGTACCGCCAACACACACCGACACGTCGTCGGCACACCGCCTCGAGCCGCAGACACACGCCGGAGACGAGTCACCGTAGATAACGACACCGGCGCAGCGACGTCCGTCGGCAACACTCGGGGCATGTTAAGTCCGTCGTCCCACTGACATGTGTGGCGTCGACACCAAAATGGCCGAAACCAAAGCGCTGATATTGGTCGGTGGTTATGGCACCCGTCTCCGACCGCTCACGTTGAGCCGGCCAAAGCCGCTGGTCGAGTTTGCCAACAAGCCGATGATACTTCATCAGATCGAAGCCCTGGTCACGGTCGGCGTGCGAGAGGTAAACAACCCCTGGCGTCGTCGGTCTATCCCGTTTTCGTGCACCTCTAATCAGTACGACTCGTTAGTCGACACCCCCCTTGTGTCTTGCACGAGACGCAGCCTATCCGTGCCAAAACAAAATATACCTTTGCACATTTATAATAACATATATATGAATTGAGTGAAATGGTCAGTTTTGTAGGCACTTTAGTAGTTTTTATTTGAAAACCAATAGTTTGGTTGTCTAATGTTTATAATTTCAATTTTCCCTCGAGCAAGTTTTATTATTACATGTATGTATAACTTGATTTCAAGATACCTAATTGGCTAGATCGCTAGATAATATCTTTCATACCTATTATTTTTTTTATACTTCAGTTATGGCAAATGATAATACTAATATAATGATTATTCAATTTAGGTTATATTGGCTGTTTCGTACCGTGCTGAGCAGATGGAAAAAGAGATGAGTGATGAAGCCAAAAAACTTGGTGTTCGGCTAGTTTTTTCACACGAATCTGAACCACTTGGCACTGCTGGACCTTTAGCTCTAGCCAAACATTTGTTGGCCAACAAACAAAACCAGCCATTCTTTGTTTTAAACTCTGATATTATCTGTGAATATCCGTTTAAAGACCTGATTGCGTTCCATAAATCACATGGTTGTGAAGGTACGATTGTGGTGACTAAGGTTGAAGAGCCGTCCAAGTATGGTGTTGTAATGTATGATGAAGACACAGGACGCATAGAAAGTTTCATTGAAAAACCACAAGAATTTGTTTCAAACAAAATCAATGCAGGCATTTATATTTTAAACCCGTCTGTGTTGGATAGAATTAAGTTGGAGCCAACAAGCATTGAAAAAGAAGTGTTTCCCTTTATGGCCCAAGACGGTCAACTATATGCATTTAACTTAAAAGGTTTCTGGATGGACGTAGGACAGCCTAAAGATTTCCTAACCGGTTAGTTGTTAATTTTTATGTATTTCATGAATTTCTTCTATGTATTTAATGTATAAGTACCTTTAATAATTCTTTGTTATTTTCAGGAATGTGTATGTACTTGACTTCATTAAAGACGCGTAGTCCGACTTTATTGTATTCTGCTGACGGTGTTGTTGGTAATGTTCTTGTTGATCCAACTGCAACTATAGGAGAAGGTTGTAAAATTGGTCCAAATGTTACTATTGGTCCAAATGTTACTGTTGAAGATGGTGCTTGCTTAAGAAGATGTACCATACTAGCAGGGGCCACAGTTAAATCACATACGTGGTTGGACTCTTGCATAATCGGTTGGCGTTCAGTAGTTGGATGTTGGGTTCGTATGGAAAATACTACTGTGCTTGGAGAAGATGTTATTGTTAAAGACGAATTGTACATTAATGGTGGACAGGTTTTACCACATAAATCAATCAGTACTTCTGTACCTGATCCTCAAATTATTATGTGATTAATATTATTATTATTTTTTTAAAATATTTAAATATTATTAGTTGTTAATTTTTTATATTTTTGTGTACATTGGGGAATTATTCATATTTATTTATTAAATATTAAATCTGGGTAAAAAAAAGGTCAGTCTTAATATTTTTGGATATATTTTATCCTAAGGCTAGATCAATTAAAAAAAGATTAAAACTTATTATATTAAATTCATTATGAGATAAAACAACTATTCTGACTTTAGATTTCCTAACTGTCGTAAAAAAATAAAAAATTGGACCTTTCAGATCCCAGGGCACGGAATTATATTATAATAAACAAATATGTAGAAATATTAAATAGCTATTTATTTTGTAACCTATCATAATAATTAGATTAATATGCATACTTCATGCAACACTTTATTGAAAAATAAACAAATTATTTTTTTTTATTATTTGTTTAAATGTATTTAATTAAAAAACACTTGCTTAAAATTATTTGATTTAAATTATTATACTATTAAAAATTAAAAGTGTTCAATGTTTTATTATGTACTCACATTTTTGTTTACATTGAATTTATGATTTTTCATAGTTAAACAACACCTTTATATTTTGTGTATAATAGTATAAATAATACTGGTAAAAAAAAACAACAATATTTATATAAAAAACATATTTTTAAGTGGTAAAGATTAAGGCTGTATGGATATATGTTAAACTATTTTAATTTCAATAGTTATCAATAATCTAAGTATTGTCAGGGTATTTTTATTATACCTAACAAGACTCGCATAATACTTTGAAAAACCTTTTACATTTGAAAAAACAATTAATAAGTAAATGATAACTATTATATTTTATTATATATGTATAATTAATAGTTACCTATTTAATACACATAAAAATAAATAGGTAAAAAACACTATTGAGTTACCTATCTCCTAATAAAAATGTGTATTTGATCAATAATACATTTCACAAATCATTTATTTTCTTATTATGGTTGTTACATGTATTCAATTGTACAATTAGTTAATGTATTTATGGTAATCAATCACTTATTTATAATCATTCATGAGACTCAATAAATATTTACTAAGGATAAAAGTGCAATAAAGAAAAACAAATTTGTCAATGCATTTTTATTACCATTTTATATAAGATTAATAGTTTTAATTCCAAAAATATAATTTATTTAAACTTTTTTTATTGTTTATTTTTATATACATTTGTAATTCATAATTGCAAAATATATTTCAAAAACACTTACTATAAGTAACTCTAAGTCCAATAATTTGTTTTAGAAGTAAAAATACAAGTTATTTTGTACACAAGTTATATTTTGAAGGTAAACATTTTTTTTTTTTTTTTATTAATAGCATTAAAAACTGAAAATATTATATTAAAATTTCTGTACTATTCTGTTAAATAAAACTATTTATATTTGCATGCTTGTGTTTTATTTTAGTTCCCAAATAATAGAACGAGTAATTTGGTTTTGCAGTTACATGTTTTTATGTTTCTTTAAATATATATAGATCCATAAAAAAAACCTATCAATTTCTAAATCAAATACTATTATAGTGTTGTGTATAGGATTTAGGAAATTGAATGTAAATCTTAAGTACTTTTAAATTCAAAAAAGTTGATGTCAGTGATTAGTTAAACTATTGATAAATAGTAATTTAAAATAGTATTTTAAACATAGTATTTTAAACATATCAACAAGTGCAGTTTTGTGACTTATAAAAATTTATTTAAATTAGAATGTCGACTTAAATATATTATACATATTAACTGTATAACGTTAATTGTGTAATATTAGGCAATACCTATAAATGTAAAAAGTTATGAATTTTATTATTGAAATAATTTATGGTCTGCAAATGATTAAATTGCAATTTTTTTTTTTTTTTAATTTTCTGATGCCTATTAGTTTAAGCTTTTTGTAATTAACTATCTTTAATTCTATAGGTTTCCCATTTTTTTTTTACACAGAACTTTTATATTATATTATTTTAAGAGGCATTGTGATACTACCTATACAACCAAAAATCATGCCGTTACCTACTACTATCCCATTTACTGTGTAGATTCTTCACTGTAGAATGTAGATAGGAAATACTTAACCTATATAATATATTAATTATGTCACTATGTTGCATATATGATATAAGCTCAAAATATTTAAAATTGTCTATACATAATATCTCTCGATATTGGCGCGATGTTTACCACCGACGGTTATAATGTATAAATAATTTTTAACTATTTATATAAAATATGATCACATCATAGATTAAATGTTTAAATGTATTTATCGAATGAATCTATTTTGTGTATGATGGTGGATGATTAAATAAATGTTAACCGATGTGTTAATTTTTCAAGATATTTACTAATTTTAAGTTATTTAGTCATCAAATCTTACCTCTCCGAAAGACACTTTAGCACTCGTGTTGGTGATGCTCTTTCGACTATATCCAAAATCTCTGCTGGTGTCCTTCAAGGGGGTATTCTTTCTCTTCTACTCTAAAATATTTTCGCTTCAGATCAACCTACTACGCCACACACTCTAGTCGCCGATTACGCTAATGACAAGGTAATTATCTCCATATGTTCTGACTCCACTACAGCTTCTAATCATCTGCAAAATCACTTATGTCTCATGGAAGACTGGTATATAAAATGGAGATTTAAAATTAATCAATCAAAATCCACTCATACCACATTTACCCTCAAACTCCTGTCTTGTCCTGCTGTCTCCATATATGGCACCCATATTCCTATCACTCAAACAGTCAAATATCTAGGCTTAACTCTTGATCGTAGGCTCACCTGGGCCCAGCATACTAAATCTAAGTATCTAAATCCAAACTCTCGTTTTCGATTACTTAAAACATTCCTTAACATACACACTGACATCAACACAAAACTACTAATCTACAAATCACTAATCAAGCCAGTCTGGACATACTTTGGGATAATGCAAAAAAATCAAATTTGAATAAAATACAAACCTTTCAAAATCTAGCTCTCAGAAAACTATTAAATGCCCCACCTTACGTCTCGAACGACACTATTCATTCTGACCTAAAAATGAAATCAGTCCTAGAGAAGCTAAAGCTCACTACAAACGGTTTCATTGCCGTCTGTCCTCCAACCATAACCCATTAATACGCAATCTTGCAGCTCCTTCCATTCCTGGTAATCCACCCAGACGTCTCAAACGTAACTGGTGCCGTGACCTTCTTGACCCCCCTTTATAATAATTAAAAAAAAATTGTAATCATCAGTGTGTGTCATTAATGGATGGCTTCTCACATCAAGCGTTTCATGTAAATATTTGAATTTTTTATTAATTGTTAAACTTGTTTATTTAATTAATACTTAATACGATATGTGTTCCTACTCTTATCATATATACTTATTGTGCCCCTATGTATAGATTGTATATTTCAAATAAAGAAAAAAAAGGTTATTTAAATACGTTATGTACTTATATACCATGAATCTATTCATACTGTTCTACGATAAATATGTATTGATTCTCAGTATTGGGTTTTGATTCTGAAATAACTAATAAAAAAGGAAAAAAGTAATTTTATAGATAGGTATGGAACATAAAAAATGTAAATATTATTATTATTATATGTTTTCACAAATTAATTATTGGTGTTAAAAATAGCAACTTATCTAGTCTATATCGTCAAACTGTCTTCACACTTCGCATAAACGATTCGTATTTCCTATAATCTATATGTTAATATATTCTTGTAGCTTTGTAACTTATATCTAAGTGTCTAGTAGATAGATACCTGAATTGGAAATTGCTGTTCAATGTCCACCAAAGTTTTCGATGCGATAATCATAAATAAAACACATATGCCATGTACTTTCTCGTGTATACCCTTTTTAGTACCTAATATACTTTATAATATTATTTCAAAATTTCAAATAAATATCATAGAAAACGTAAGTTGGTTTCAGAAGCTTTTATTGATTTTTACTGTAAATACTTACAAAATTATTTTATAAGTTAGGGTTTTTTTATGTTTAATCAAAAAAAAAAAGTTTAGTTAAATTTAATATTTATAATTAATGCATATTCAGTCAAAATCCATTTAGGAGTTTAACAGCTAATAAATAATATTTTGTAAACGATTATCTACCTATCATAATTTATATTATCAATTACGTAAATTAAGTAGGTACCTAAGTGTTAATTTTTTCTTCGATGGTTATAGCTAGGCGTTTAATAAATATTATAATAGATATTTTATTTTTTTGAAATTCTAAGCAAAGCAATAAATTTACCTATAAATTTTAGTATTTTACAATGTTAGTTCTTTTTTTTATACCGTGTGTTTACGATATAAAGTAAACAAAATCATTTAATTTTTAATTTTCAAAATAGTTTAACTCTACTTGACCTGTTTATAGATATGAGAAATACTTGATTTTTTTATTAATTGTGGATAAAAAAATTTAGTACAACATTGTTTCTCATCATTTGTTATTAAATTTGTTTAAAACTATTAAAAACATATATACACTTTTTTTATATGGCCATTGATAGTTCGAATTTCAAGATTTTGTTAAATTCGTTAAATTTTGATTATTTTTTGGTTAAAAATATTTTAAACAGGTATCTTTTAAAAAAAAAATACATCTTAGTACTAACTGACAAGTAGCATTCGGATCGCCGGAAACAGTACCTTATTGGCTTATTATATTATATTATTATAAATGTAAAAAACCCATTTTTTTTTTATTATTTACCTAGGTACCTAATTAGTACTTACCATTCGTCCGCCGTCCACGCATGTATGATATAATATACCTAACATATTAAATTTAAATTAAAATTTTTACATATTTTATTAAATAGTACTTATTAGTTACTCAAGTTCCACGAAGGTATTATTATGAACGGATGACACATATTTTTCAATGTAAAATATTATTGCTTTTTTACCGCTGGTCCACTATATATACTTATTCAAATTTAAGATAATAAGATATAAGAACCATTCAATAATTTTTAACGTAAAACAATTCGCATATCTGCTTATAAGCGGATTTATAATATTTTAATCGTTATAAAAACATATTTTATATCTGTAGCGGTATAGCTATTAAAGCTACCTACAAAGAATTTTCATGGTTATAAAAATCATATTTTCATAATATCATAATATGTATAATGATTACTAATTAATGAATAAATAACATTTAAATAAAAATATAAAATTATAATAGGTATAGCCAATATAGGTGAATCAGTTAACTATAATATTATAATGTGCATTGTTCTTATACTATTAATTATTCATAAAATATATATCGTAGAAAAATACAGGTATAAACCTTATAAGTTGTAAGTAAATTGATGATAACAATAAAACACGCATAAATAAATAATATATTATAAAAAGCATTTGAACTGGCGCTAATATTAATAGGTATAGTATCTCATATTATTAAGATACCTATTTTTATTTAAAATATAATATTATTTAAATAACTATCGTTTATTGATCAACGATAGTTTTCAATAGACTCTTACACTCTGATCCGCAATCGTCCTAAAAAACAAAATTGAATAACATAAATATATTATACATTATTTAAGTATAGGTAAATACGTGTTGTATATTGTGTATAGTTTTTTTTTTATCTATGTAAGGAGTGGTAATATCAATGCAATTTTTAAATGAAAATTACTATTTATTTTTTTTCTTATAAATTATTAAGCAAATGACTTTTATGAAATTTGTGTATAAAAATTGAATTTTATATTTTTTGAGTTTTTTTTTTCTTTAACTATTTTTTTTAAGGATAATAGGTCCACGATAATAAATTTGCAAGAAGGGAGGCTAAAATCATTTGGAAATCATAATAATTAATACTGGGCAATAAATCAATGTTTTATAATTTGGAATAATCTATTGAGTTCAATAATAATAAACATTAATTGCAAAACCTTTAAAATCTAAAACATAAGACTTAAAAAGTTCCAAAATTAAGAATTTGAATAAATGTATTATTTAAGGAATAACGGATGTGAGTATGCTACTGGTGAATCACTTGTGTATACAATTAACGATATACCAATTACCGATCTTAAAGACGTTTTTTAAAACGTTGTTCAAACCTTATATAACTTTTAAAAACTGTAAGTCTATTATCATGGTTATATAATCTTTAGTACACACTACACAGTTAAAAATCTCAATATTTATCTATTGACACGTTTTTGTTTTTTTATCAACGTTTATACTTTGCTCTATTTTTGATTACTACAAAGTTGCAGATTTATTTACAATGTTTGTACATTAAATCATTATTATTAAATGGCATATTTTTTCTTTCTCGGAACAGTCGTAGTATTTTTATTTAAAAATTATTTTCAGAAAATCTCATTATTTAGGCAATTAATTATCTGAACTCTTCTTATTTAGAATTTTTTTTTTAATATAATATATTATTACAGTGATATTTTCTTCCACATCACTTTACCAGTATAATATATACATTTTAAATTATCATCGTTTTTGATAGGTATAAGTGCAAAATAATAAATAGATACCTATATAATATTATGTTATTACATAATTTTAACATTTATTATTTAAATACTAAAATATATTGCATATATTGTTTATACTTATACATACTGCTTCAGTATGTAAGCACTAAGCAGATATAACGAAAATTTAGAAGCTATTCAAAAAATTAACAATACCATACACAATACAAAATAACAGCTATGATGGTATATATTTAATGGTTGCATTTTGTTTTGGATTTTTTTTACTTAACAGCTTATTATTTATATCACTTTACATTTATCGTTTACAATGATATACCTAATATTTTTAACTACCTACTCGTATTGTATTTTTTATGTGTACAGACAGACTTGGCTACGAACTTAATATAATATAATAATTATTAAATGTTTTTAAAAAGTACCTAATACACACTTGTCTTCTGGTACGTGTAACCTTAAACATGTATGTAGAGTAAGTCATGGGCCATGGTTGGTAGAGTGACAGTAGAGTTGGAAGATTCCTGGGAACGTAAATTGGCGAGAAATCCCAGTAAGGAATTAGGTGTTTATCACACCTAATGACTTAATAGGAGTTTTTTAGGCCAGGGACCAGTGACATTAGTTTTTTCCTTTTTTTATTTTAAAAGTATTGACTTAATACACAGTTACAATTATAAAAATTGAATCAATATAATTTCTATGACTAATTCCCTCCCCCTATATTAAATTACTATTTAGGGCACTGTATATTATGAATAATTATTACTGATTATAACTTATATGGTAATAGACTTTTACACATTTTAATTGCATTGAACACACTATAGAATCTATATCTAAGTATTATAACACACAGCCCTCGCCTTCATGGTCTCATATGTTGCATCCGATTAAAAAACAACTTAATATTATCCAATCTAATTTATTAAGTATATGTGTAATATTAAATATTAAAAATGTGCGACCTAAGCTGGTACCATGCGAGTGAATAAATAATATAAAATATAATAGAGTGATTGTTTTTAACGTGCAACAACTTACTTTTGTAAAAAGTAAGATCACTCTGCGTACATACAAAAATAAAAATAAACAAGCCGTTATAAGTTAACGCGAAAACAAAATATTTTATTTAGCAATAATTTTATATAATTAAGTATAATATATTAATAAAAATTAATAATAATTAGGAAAATATGTCAGAATAATAATGCATAGCTAACAATATAATATAACTGTATAGTATATAATATATAATATATTAGTATAATATTTTATTATATAAAATAAAGTGTTCTATGATTGTATAAATTCTTTCTCTACGGTGGCGCGAAGAAATCGTATTTTGAATAGCTGTATGCAAAACTTTAACAGTGGACATAATATTAATTAAAAAAATAAATTAAATTTATTACATTACATTTATATAGAAAGACAATTTCAACATTTTGTGACACAAAAATATGTACTAAAAAAACGTAATAGTTTAGTAGTTGCAGTTGATGTTGTAGTAGATAGTAGTACTATAGTCAGTTGAGTAATCTGTGCGCGTCCACGATGACGGTGGAATGAAAGAGCCTTTCTTTTTAAAAGCATATTATTGCGACACAAGTGTGATTAGCAAATTTTTGTAATCTGAACCACAATCGCTCTGAGAACAGACAAATTATATAAATACGTAAAAACGACATTTCTGTCCAATGTTATTCTTATATGGTTATATGTCATGATTGCCAACTACATATTATTTTCGAACGACGATAACAGGTAATAATACCAGTTGGAATACATGGTTATAGTAAAAACTGTTGTCACTACTACAATAAAGGAATTAGTGATGTTAGACATTTCTAGAGTTAATAGGTTACTAAGTATTATCAATTTTGTTGATTGTGTACCATATTAAAATGCATTAATATGCGCATTAAGTAAGATGCAATAAAACAGAATTTACCAATACAATTTTGAAATGGAACTAAAAATGAAAAAAAAAATAAGTAGAACGTTCGATTTTTAATAAATGTTAAATTTTCCAACAAAATTAAAATCTTTAAATTTCAACTCGAGTTGAATATTTTTTGTGTAAATAGGTACTCACCATATATTTATATTTATATATATTTATTGTATTATTAGCTATAACTATAACCTTTAAAAAATTAATTTAGTATAATATTTTATATTTTTTGAGAACGTCCTGTGCAAGGGTGTTGAGGGGTTCATATAGGCAATTTATATTTTATTTTATATATATATATATATATTATTTTATAGATTTTATTTTAAGATGTTAAAAAAATATATCAAATCAAATATTATTTATTTTCGGTTTAGCTAACCTTCCCTAGTTTTAAAAACTAGATAAGCATAAGTATTAAGTATAAGATAAAACTTTTCATCAAGACGAAATACGTAATTTGAACTATATAAAACGAAATTTCCGTTCTGCACTTTTATCCCGTAATATCCTGCTCAAAAAATCTTTATTAATGGAAAAACATTGACAAAATCAACCTAATCTAACCTATAGTATTAAATAAGTGGATGACTAATATTATGATAACGATATGTACTAGTGTGTATAATGCATATGGGTATGTGACGTTTTATATTGACGAAGTTTTTTTACAATGCTACAAGTGTTTCTGAGTATTAATCCATAAAATAAATACAAAAACAAATATTATCATAGTCCACATAATCTAAGTTTTGCGTTTATATGCTTTATTGAAAAAAATAATAATAAATGATTATAATAAATACTATTGCAAATAAAACAATTATAATTATTTGAAATCATTGTGTATAAATGATAATAATAATAAAAAATCGTGATATTAACTAGTTTATTATTTACATGAAATTAAAGTCGGTACAGGTATAAAGCAAGAATTGAAGTGCCTTTTCTCATGCATTTCTAAGCTTTATTAGCACACGAGAGCCAATAACAGACGCTTGTAATCCCCAGAGGTGTCGCCCTAAAAAAAAACCTTATTAGCCGATGCACGATACACCATAAATATTGGTATTATATATACTATTATAATATAGTTGTACAACAATGTAGGTACATGCGAACACGTTTGCAAAGTAACAAATATTCGATCGCGTGTACCTACGATCATCAAATATATATTTAATAATAAATATTAGTTTTTATATAACTGTATAGGTAATGATAAAAATAATAAAATTTGTATATTATTATGTTATTACATATTTTAGTTAAAGATTATTACAAGGGCTTATGCTCGATGTTATAATAAATACATGTTATATATGTGTATGTTATACCTTATACGTATTATTATATGCCTAAGTTATGAATTGTCCAGGTGTTATGTGATACGACCTGTCTACTGTCTAGTACTCTAGTGTATATATAAACTTGGCCATATAATTAAAATGTGCTGCAGTTGTCTATTTAAAAATTTAAAATCGACAAAAAGGATTACTATTTAATTAAATATACGTACATAATATATTGTACTCGATCTCGAAAAAAGCTATCTGTATTTGTAGTATTTCGATGTTAAAACGAATGCTATATAGGTAGTTACGGGTTAGTGAACAGTATTTTCGAATTCTTCGTTTGTTAATGGGGCTATAGTGTTGTGAGTGAAAATAGAATAACATAATTGAATAGAATAATACATTATGTACATTATAGAACTCTATTAGTCTGCTATTCGTTTTAATTATTTGTTTACTGCATGGATCGGTGTAATCATGTGGTTAATTCAATGGTAAAAAGGATTCTAAAAAGTAAAAAAAAATTTCCTTTAAAGTTTTGAGCTGTGTATTGCGATTTTTATTAATGAATTATTAGCTTTACAATTCGCAAAACGCGTAGAATATAATATCATCAGTTAATTGATTCCGTACTTGACACGTTCAAAGCAAAAAAGAAAATATATTTTTTATTATACAATTACAATTCCATCGATTATATTATATAATAGTCAATAGGTATGTTACAATGTGACTATTATAATAATTTAGTTGGTCATGCACAGTTGTAGGCTTTTTTATGTATCAGAATAATATAACTAATTAACTAATATATCTAATGTTAAAAACTCTAACGTTTTTTTTTCGATTACAGTTTTTTTTTTTTATTCATATGTACTTATTAGTCACTCTATCTGTTTTCACGCGCATCAATTACTTAATTAACTATAATTATAATTATTCCATATTTACACAGTCTATACGAAAAACTGGTATACCGGTTGTATCGCTTTAATGCCCGATCACACAATATAATACTTCACATAGATGATTATCGAACTGTATACCACGGGAGCTAATATTGGATGTCCAAAAATAATTCGTGTTTTTTTAATAGACAACTGCAGCGACCGAGGTACCTATATATTATGTATCTTAGTACCTTATACCAGTGAATTGTTGCGTTTTACGGAAATAGCGTGTGCTTAATATAATATATTATTATTATTATTATTAGGTGTATCATAGACACTATTTGTTAGCAATATTTTATATGAGCATGTATAATATGAAAATAAATGTATCTTAATCCATGATTAGAACACATTGGTACATAAAATGCGTTGTATAATAATATAATTGTATATTGTGCGAACTTACGGCGATTCTGTCGGCCAACGGAGTACCGTAAATGTTCTCGTAGGACTGCTTTATGTCTCCCAAATCGATTTCGGATCTGCCAACGATGATCCTAATCAGCTGACGGTCGCTAGTGCCGAAGCCAGCCATTGAGGCTTCCAATTGGTCGGCATAGTAGTCGCTTTTCTTCTTGGCACTTTTCACTGTACATATCATATTATATCAATTTAATTATGATAAGATATTTATTTTCCGTTAAAACAACGCATGCAGGGTAAGGCTTCAAGTTATAAATCTGAGAAAACTTCAAAATTACCAAATACCGACACAATAGGTAATAATAATATAATATAGAACAATATATAATATTATTTTAACAGTGTTGATCAGGGAAAGAGGAAATGTAAATACTTACCAATGGTCAAGAAACCGTGTTCCAGGGCGCCGGAAGTTTCGCTCTTGATGGTCTCCACGATGTCCTTGCCAGAGAGGTTCTCGTACTCTTCAAAAATGGCTCTAAGCTGTGGATAAGAACGAGTGGCCAAAATCGAATTGAAGGTTGACTCGTCCGTGCCCCATTGAGCTTCGCCTAAAAAATGTGAACAACATGTCAATATTTATCACAAGTTTTATTTTAAAATTATTATTAGGTAATTATTACTATTGTATATTTACTACGGTTGTTCGATGTTTAAACGCATATAAACAGAATTATGAGTTATAACCATGATATAGCATAAGTAATTAATTCAAATCACTAAATCAGTAAGTTAACGGATAACTACAAACCTGCATCGATAAGAGCCTGAGCATCCGCAACCGCGGCGCTACGATCGACTTCCACGTCTTCATCGCGATTGGCCTGAAACGTAACATAATAACAATTAATTGGATACTGTGGGCATACACTCGAATAATTAATATCACATCAAGTCTCTCATATCGTTGTTCTATACGAAATAATTAATTACATGTCATGTATTGCAAGACTATCATGCTAAGGCATCGTAATGCTATGATGATTACTGATCGATATTTGCTATATTTTCTACAGTTACCTAACGACACTATATTAACAGTAAATACACTACAACACTAAATATATTTATGTGGTACACAATAGTGCAAGTAAAATCATTACATAATATACAACTAACAACTCCGTTGGTACCTACTACGGCAGTATTATTCAACACCCGTAGTCTGCAACAATATCACGTAAATTAAGCTAGCTTTTCACACCAATATATAAATATGTTACCATTGTGCCGATATATAGGTATGTATACATAAATATATATGTTCGACTGTGAAACGTATATCAGTATGTGTTATTGGAAATAAAGTATTAAATTGTGACATTTTATTAAATACATAGCTACTTTATTCTCTAACAAAATCAAACCTATAATACATATAACATACCATTTAAGTAGATCTTATAAAATTATCAATCATTGTCCGGTCACACCGTATACATCGGAAATCAAATAGGTGATAGAGCCAAGTATATTTTTTTTACTAAACAATCCATAAAATGGGTATCTACTGAAGCATTATTTTATAATGAACAGTGAATAACAATGCTATGATATTTTATATCGTATTAGGCACCTGTTCGTTATATGCACGATAAGTATATCAAACGTTATCATTATGTTGGTTTTACAAAGATGGTTTTTAATGACGCATAATATTACCTATAAGCTATCCTATATATTTATATATTACGGTTATTACTTACACAGCACAAAGACACCAACAATCTCTGGAAAGATCCAGAAGTATCGGATTTCAAATCGTCTTCCAACGAGTTTCCGTATTCTGTAAAACGATACAAATAAATATGACTTAGGTAATGCCGTGCATTCAGAATATATCATTACTGATACTCGATTTGAGTCGAGTATAGCCAATACAGATTCACTAATATATTATTACGTTTTTCGTAGACAGCGGAAATTGTGCGGACTCCGAAATTGCTGAGCGTGCCCAAGATTTCGGCAATAGCCTCTTCGTCGGTGCCCACACCACTGATGGCGTCTTTCAACTCCTTGGCATAAAACTCAGGAAGCGGGGTCATCAGAGCGACAATAGCGTTCTCGAAGTTCCCACCGAGTTCGCTCTTCAGATCGTCGATTAAATCCTACAGAGAAAAAAGCGTAGTACGTACATTATAATTATCTTTTGAATACATGTCCTTGGCACAGTTACAGTATAGTACCTACACAAAGATATAATATAATGATATGTATATAAACGATGCATTCTTGAGCGAACTAGCTGTGATTATATTATTATACCATAAAAATACATTACATTAGGGAAAAAATAAAAATGTTATAATGTAGATAACATATTAAATACAGAATACTTAAAATAATTAAATATAATTTTGTTGAATTATAAGCATATCTTTCTATGTAAACTATTTATATATAATAAAACAAATATTTAAAGAAGAAGAAATACATCTAAATTCGAATATTATCTTTTTTTTATCCATATAGAATTACTATAATTTCAATTTCAAAGTTCATAACGTCTGTATTATTGATAATTGTATGATTTATCAGAAATTATTAAATTTCAGATAATTTTAATTTAATAATTAATAGTGGTTCATTAGTCAGTAGTATAATTATAACGTTTATTTGAATTTTTAGTTAAACGAACTATAATGAACGTAAAATTATAACTGAAACTTAAACTAGAATAACCGTAATTCTGTAGTTTTAAAACTGTAACCGATTTTTTTTTTTTGAAATAACTCAATTGGAACTGAAAAAAAATATATAATATGATATAAAGATTTCAAGTTTTATTGTTTTAACCCGACGTTAGTGTTTCAATTGAAAAAAAATAGAAAAGAAAATATGTAAAAATTTAAAATAATGTGCATATCTGACGATTAAAATATCCTATTGATTGAATATAATCATAAGGCGTACGCTAAAATATTTTTATTTATAAGAAGGGGTACTCCCACCCCCTATAATTCAAGAACTATCTATCATGCATGCCAATACAGTAATTTGAATTTCGTTTCCGATATCCCACCGCATTACCGCAACCGATCTCTTCCCGTGTACCTACCAAAAAATATTTATTGTGTACCTATATTTAACATCATGTAGATAAACCTATACAGCGATAATAGGTAGCCACAAATATAAATTATCGTCGTAACAAAACCACAATACTCGTCGAATAGAAATATTATACACTAATATATATTGTATGCGTTATCTCCATAAACTATAATTGTAAAATAATTGCAATGTAAACATCGGTATTCGGCGATGTTGGATTCATTTTCTATTTCATCTACTCAAAAACTCAAAAATCTACATAAATCAAATGATACACAATATTTTGTAGGTACCATTTACTGCTTTACACGGTATAGCATAGGTAATCAAAGTAATAATACACATACATAGAGATTATATGTACCTCAATACCTCGGTTAATTTGTTTATGGGCAGTGCACTCCTACATAAACGAAAGTCAACCGAATAATCGGTTTACTCACATTATCGCAAAACACGCAGCAAACGAATATAAGTATTAATAGTGCTAGAGTGTGCAATTACAATATAAATGTTGTAACTGTTATCATTGTTCATTGTATGTATACTGTGTTAAATTATATATAGTACAATATGCAATGTCGTATTATAGCGTTTATGAAACTGGTGGTTAAAAAAAAAAATAAAAAATGTAAAAGGTCAAACTGACCACTAGCGATATCCGATCGATCGTATACACTACGCTTATATGCATGCTAAACTTTCAAAGATCGAAACATGAATTTTTAACGCCTCCGCCTAATAATACGCTCCACACCGCACTATGATGAAGGCGCGATGATGAATCAGTAACGTAATTTTACGATTTTTCTCAGACTTTCTCCGAAAACGAGTAAACCACGCAGCATAATCTCGACGCTCTCTCTTGATCGTTTTATTATACTATGTACTAAATATATTGTATATATTATGCACAGATAAAAAGAGTGTATGTAAATGTATAATATGTTTTCATTGGTTAAATATATTTAGTACCTTTCCATAGAGTGTCTTGAAAGCTTCTTTGATCTCCTGTCTCTGAGTATTGGACCGTCTTGCCAGCACGTCGATGATGGCTTGCTCGTCAGTACCAAATCCTTTCATGGCTGTTCTAAGGACGGCTGCGTCGGCTTCGGCATCGAAATCGGGTGCCGGGCGGACCGTGGGAGTGCACTATACAAAAAAAAATAAAAAAATAAAAATAACAATAAGAGTCGTGATATATTTAAAACCCACACACTACATCATTGCAACTACCGGGAGTATGTTTGGTTCTTATTTACCGAACTCAACAGACGTTTGTTTTTCAGTATCTAAATAAAGTGATGCGCCCGTCCCGGTAAAAAAAAGAAGCAAGTAATTCGTGAATTCTAAAACGTAGCCCCTAATAATTACTTATGATGGATTCTCACGGCAATATCGTATATCCGTTTCGGGGTTTTCGGCGATGATAATATTTTTATTTACGCCTGTCATAGTGATGATGATGACAATAATAATAATAATACAACGACTTACCCTAGTCGTATAGTAGGTCATGTTGATATCGGGTGGTTGGTGTCGTCGACGGAGTTCTAAAACGAAAAAAAAAATGAAAATGAATTACCAAAGTGACGTAGAAGAAAAAAAATGTATAACAATATAATAATTGTACGTAGCGCAGGTACCTACATTATATTATAATAAAATGTATATTCAATTATTGTATAGTTAACTCGTTAACTGGCCGGCACGAACTGAGCGAGCGCATTACAATGTTTGCCGTCTGTCGGCATAAAATTTTGCGTGAGTCATCGCGGCGATAGTAAAAAAAAAAAAAGCGTGATGATATTTTGCCACAGGCGATTGCGCCGCCTCCCCTCTCAGAGTAACATTCTCGACGAGAAAATGTGAAATAGTAGCATAACATAATAATAATAATAATAACATACGCTATCTGCCATACAACGTTCCGTCTATATAGGTAGTTATAATGTATTGCATACGTGAGTTTTTTTTCAATGAGAGGAGCGTCCTTAAATCACAAATTTATTTTTAATTGATTCGTTCGGTGTGCGTTTATTGTGTACAGAGGGCTCGCTCGTGGTCGCATTATTATGCGTTTAGTTAATATAAGAATTCAAACAATGCATGCATGATGTCCTGGATAAATACAATAGTGTTTAATTTAAACGATGAATGATATTCGAGATAATAGTTTATCAAAACTCTTATAAAATTCAACATCAGATATTCAGATTATATCGCACCGCCAGTATACTTACCACATAATGATGAGCCTTAAAATTTGAGTCTCCTGTTTACATTTAATATGTTTGTCGCGTTGCAGGCTTGAAACATAATATATGATACGAACAAGAGAAACATAATTTTTATTAATAATTTTAAGTGAAAATAATTAAAAATGTATCTCTATACTTTATTCATGAAAGTTGTTTTTTGACGGGTGTTTATTTATTCATAAATTTAAATAACGAGCATTAAAATAATATAATGTATTTAAAGTGCTAATCTCTAAAGATGCTTTTACATTTTATTTACTATTTTTGAAATGATAGAGTGAGTTGAAATAAATTCAGTTTTAGGAGTTTATTGAAAATTTAAGCATGACGTGATGAACTAAATAAATATAATGTACCTATATAATATTATAATACCTATACGATAAAATATAATATTGAGATATTCAGTGTATATTTTTGACTGTTAACTACAACCTACGCATGTACTTATTATTTATATGTATCTATAAGAAAACAAAATAAACTTTAAGATTAGTTAAACGTCATATGACCTAACTGTTATAAATTAATAAATGTTTAAGATTTTTTTTTAAATAATATGTAGTATTTATCAACTTTTTTTTTATCCAATATGGAATTAAATATTAAAATTATGAGTTATACCCAGTGAATTTGTATTATATAAAAAAAAAAAAATTGTTGAGGGGAATGACAATCGCTTCATTGCTCCCTTTTTAACACACACTTAAACACTTCTATATGGTTAACCTAATATTTTTAAGTATTTATCTTTTTATCAAAATACATATTATAGGGTTGACAAATAGTTCATACTAATTATAAAATTTACTTTGATGTTTAAGTTCAAAATATTACTGTATAATTTTATCTGAAGTATGACAAACAAAATATATTTCAATGATACATATAGGTTCATTATGTATTTATAGTTATAAACAACATTGATAGATATAAAGTAATATGTGTCATTGAAGAAACATGTTTGTATTAACGTCACCAGTCTTATTAGCACATATTAAAATATATATAATTAATGTACATAACACAATTTCATAGCATTCATTGGTTAAATGTTTACACATCAAACTGCGAGTTCCACTCTATGGTTTTATCGAACGAAAAAAGAACATAATGTGTTTAAATATTTGGTCGACTTAAAAGTAGTTCATAAAGTATAACTCTATTAATATAAATTCATAATAATATTGAAAAAAAAATGATACATCAAAATTCATTGTCAATCGATACTTAAGTTAGATATTATATCAATACAATGTGCCCATAAATAAAAATTAATATTTATTATTATTCATTATATTGTAAGTGAGTACATATTATAAAGGAATAAAAACGATCTTGCATTGAATAATGAACAATATGTTTGTACGCAACTTATATGTTAAGCTTAAAGATTTGTAGTGCACGGTGTATATTTATATATATATTTCGTTCTATAGAAGAGTGTGTTATGAATGTCCTTGGAAATCCGCCAGTGACACATACTTATAAAATACACGAAGCTGTCGGTCCAGCTGTACGAAATGTATTTCGCGTTACACCAACACAACGACGAGAAACTTATACATATTTTAAAAATATTATATTTATGGTGTTAAAAACTCGTAACCGGTAAAGTTAAATAAAATATTTAGCAGATAGGTATCTAAAAAAAAAAATTCATAAACTATTATAATCATATATGTTATTTAAAATAGTCTTAGGTCAGTTATTATGATATAATTATTAATAATTTATAAAGATTAAAATAATCGTTATACACCTCACTACCGTAAAGACAAATTAAAAATTATGATTCATTTTATAAACGGTGAACTGAATGAATTAAAATAGATACTATATCTACATGACTACATACACGTATATTATCATACGTAATATTATATATTAATATTAAGAAATAGAGTAATTAGACTTTTAACTTTGAATTGATAATACTGAAGTGTAATATTATCTAAACTTTAGTCTTTAAAGCTTTGTATAGAATATTAAATAGTGCTAAAAATATCTATGAAACCTTTTAACTAAACTAGTGAATACATTTCAGGATGCAAAAATATCTAAAATAAACAGGAAGCTAAAAAAAATTAATAACATTAAAAGCTTTTTTGCACAACATCCATATTACACGCAACATTAATTTATAAAAATCCTTATAATTTTTTTAATAGAATGAACATAACGAACAATGTAAAAACTTATTTGTGGCCCAAAATACTTGTATTATAGTGTATGTTATCGTATTAATTAATTTAAAAAAAATGTCATGACTATATAAGTTGCTTTTACATTTACACTAATTGAAATGGAAAATATTGGTTTATAATAAGATGTAGCATCAATCGAAGAATTAAAAAATTATTACTTAAAAATATTTGTTAGCATTATTTTTGAAAACAACAAAAATAAAAATTGACTTAAGATCAACATAAGAAGTAATCACATAAACAGTTATCTGCAGTGAAAAAAATTTAATATTTTACAAAACCGTTTAAAATAAAAAATAAAGTTACGTTTTTAAAAATGCATATGTGTTTTAATGTTCTTTTAAAATATATATTATTGTACTTTTATTTCCATACGGCTATGGCATCAACAACTAATTTGCTTTACACATTCAAGGTCGATATGGATGAGAAAAATGTTACCTACTTAAATGTTTCGTTTTTGGTGAGTCAATCTAATCGTACAAGTGTACAACGATAAAACAGTCTGTAACAGGTATAATATATGCATATTATTAAAATGACGCGATCAATAGGAATACACGCGAGAAAATAATAATAAACATAATATTACTACGATCACAACCCTGACCGTGACCCTCAATTGACTGAAGGTAAAATACACTTACGTTATCAGTCCAGAAACGAATTACATTTAAAATGTCACGAAATAATATTAATAAAATTATTAGCTAGATAACCACCGATATTTTGGATATTCGCAAACATAAATTAATGATAAGTATCACAATATCGTTATCGTTTTTCGTGCACTTACCAGTAGATATACAGCTCGAAAATAACACTGCTACGTCGTTTGTGTACACTGAGCCGACCCGAATAGAATATAATAATAATATTATTGTATCGTGTGATCGTTCGCCCGCAACGGTGCCAGACAGACTGCTTACAGGCCGTAACGCTGTCGCCATTCGTCGATCGATTTTTATTTTTCGTGTGTTCAATATAACATACTACGGGCCGTTCCATATTACCGCTATGATGTATACGGTGTGATTAAAAAGTAGAACACGTGAATGATAAGTCTTTGACGTTTTCACAATGGTAATCGTTCTCGATATCGACATCGAGCACGTTTATAATTCGAACAAATAATTTACCATTTTCGGATTTCGACCAGAGCAGAGTGTGCGTATTCTTATTAATAGGTGTGTTTTGATAAAATCCAACGCAAGTAATGTTATGTTTCTCTAAAATCGAAATCGAGCAACGATTGTTTAAATATTATGTTAGCTGTTAGATTTTCCCAAGAAATTTTTGAGAATTCTATCAGTCACGTCATTCATGTGTTTTTGATGTACCGCTTTATTAACTATTTCTGCAATGATTTTCTGTTCATCCATGTTATATATTAAGATAGTTTAACTAACTTCCAGAATACTAGCTTAGATCTTCCAACCGTCTTCTTTGTTCAAATTACCAGAACAGTTTTTAGTGCTTGTTTCATCATTAGTTTTCTGCGAGTAAATTATTTACTGAGGATTTTATAGTTATTGAAATCGATATTTTGGTAGTGTATTTTATATTTTGTGGTTCAACTACAGTTAAAGTTTTACTATTTTACACATTTTAGTTCTATACTATATTTGTGACCTCTATTTCGCAGGAGTTTACCTATATTAATCAATACAAGGTATATAATTATGTTTTGTATTACTTATTGTACGATTGAACATCATCCTTTATTAATACAATACAATCGCAACGTAATAATAAAAAAAAAAAACCGCTGACAACAAAAATATTTAACATTTATTTGTACCGCGTTCAGCATGAAAATATAGAAGCATACTAATTTTTCATTGAATATTGACATAAAATGTATAGTTATACTGTGATAAAAAAAAACATTTTCAAGATAAGATTTTTATTATGCTCGTCTATCTAATATATCGAATACAATAATTGTATTAAAGTACGTATACGTTAATTCGTTTTTCTTTCCAAAAAACAAGGAACGGGTGGGAACTGTTTGTCACAATACTGCCACCAGGTCCCGCATCATTTATTCACCAACTTTTTAAAAACGTCATACGTAGATGGATAGTACGTATACCTGCCATAATACCAAAAACTATGAAAAATATACATCTCCTATCGATACTACTCGCGATCACTACTCAGTGTTCTTTCTAAAACCAGGTAGTTTGACTTAGTTTATTACTAATATCAATTTATAATATTAAAAGTAACTAAAAAAAATAGAATAGGACAAGTATAAATTATTATAATATTCGACATATTTTGTCGGAACATTATTATTATAAACATAAGTGAAGCGCCGTGTAACTACGCGATTTGAATATTGTAAACTTTGGTTTCTACTCACAAATGTATTAAAACTGCCTATACAAACCGCCGTACATTAAATCGTGGTATAATATTATATTTTAATAAAAAAAACCATACTGTTATAACATTAATGTTCGTATAGATTTAGCAAATGTTGTTAAGTAGAATAAAAAATAAATTTTATCTATTAAAATATAACATTTTATTTACATAAATTTAAAATAGTATGTACAATATTATTTATATATAAAAAAAATCTATAAACTAACTGAAAGTCACATAAATACACATAGGTTCAGTAATAATACTGATTAGTTTACAAGTATTACGAACTTTCGGGATAAAATAATATTACATACAAATATAAAAATGTTAGACAGACAATATAATTGAGCTTACTTACTAAAAAATATGTTATTCTTTCTATTAAAATATTATAAATAAAAATGACTAAGTATGAACGCATAAAAAAAAAATGATATGTTTTACACAATAAAAATGTCGGTTGATTTTTTATCAGTCCTGTGTATGCCAGGTATAGTTTGATAGTAAAAACACTGAGATCTTTTTTGTTCAGAATGTAAAGGTCTCATCTGAAAATTAAAATATAATAGATATAAATTATAAATATGTAATAGTTATTAAATACATACTAATGAATTTATCTTTAATTTATTAAAATAAACGATACCAAAATATTATGACTATAACATGATAGTAATTTAATAACTGGGTTTTCTACAATTTCATTCTAAATATTTTATTAAAATATCAATGTTTAAATACAATTATATAAGAGTCTAATATAGTTAAGGTATCCTTTATAATTATCCTTTTATATCAAAACATTTAAAATATCATTCGTAAAATAATTTTATAAGAAATCGAAAATGTATTATATATATATATATATATATATAATGTATATAAATATAAATAATATATTTGTTGTGGTTATTCTTGTTGCATGCTCAGATTATTATTTGTACAATTTTAACCTACCTTATTGCGCCACATAATATAAAATAACATGTCATTTTAAGACACCACATGAATAAATAATAATGTTTATCAGGATATAATATTAATCCATTAACTATTAATATGATAGTTCAACAATGAGAGAAAAAAATTATTTTGAGCGGAGTAATAATTATTTTATTATCCACATGCCTATACAATAATTTAGTAATATTTTGATAATTTTAAAATATCACTACCTCTCCCTGGAGAAAAGTGGTCACCTCCACTTCCGGTCGCATAACTGAGGTTCGTATGGCGATGTAAACGCATGCCGTGCCCGAGACCACGATGAGTCCAATGCCACACACGAGTAACATAGTACGGTTGTCTCCGCTATCGGTGTCTATGGTCATGGCGTTCAATTGGTAACCCCAAACTACTATGAGGATCAGCAGTGAAACTGGCAGGCAAACGTCTGAGAGAATACTGAAGGATATTTGATCCTGAGTCAGAAAAATAACTTTATAAATAAATTTCATTATTTTTGGTTTGTAATAATATACATTTACTAGAATATTATTGGTTTTTATCGTATTTCAATGTGTGTAGGTACCTAAATAAGAATATAAATACTGCATGACTGAAACACTATTTACATCGATTATAAATAAATAGTTGTATTGCATATAATTCATTTTGACATTATTTTATAATAATTAAGAATATTATTGATTGTATGTAAAATGTATCAAATAAACCAAAACTGAAATTGGTTGTAATTAACCGTGAAGATTTAAAGATCAATAATTTTACTTAACTAAAACTATATAACAATACTCAAGTAAGATAATACTAATAAAAAACCGTAGTGGTGATTACATTTTGACGTGAATTTAATAATTATTTAAACGTTACAATTTAACAAAGTATTAGAATTAGATAATAATTTAAGAATACTGAAAGTGAGTTGAAACTCATAATATACATAAATATTACAATATTATGAACTATAATAAATTACATAACAGTTTTTTATATTTTTAATTTTATGAAGCCACGGGGACTGCATTTGAATTACTTTTCTTAGTACACAACGTTTTGAAAACCTTTTGATTATTTTGGTAATATTCAGTAATATCACATAAGTTATCAGCTTATCATATTTTATGATACTCAAAAGTCAAAGGTTAATGTAATGTACCTACAATAAGTGTTGTTGTAATAAGTATTATCGGTTGTTATATTATGAGTTATCATTATGATCTTTGCTATAAAAAATAATTTGATTTATACAAAAATTTCGAAACTCATTGTTATCATATATCTTTTTATTATAGTTTAAAAGAAGACAGTTAATTATAGACATTATGATTTAAGAAAAAATGTTATTTATTTATAACTTTACTAAATACTAATTATAATATGGTGAAACAATTATTTTTGTACGCTTTTATTTACAATAAAATTAATAGGATTATTATTGCTTCCGTATTTTCAATAAATTGTTATTCTTTTATTATGTAGAACTTAGAATAGGTATAAAGTTCAGCTTAAGTTATAAAAACATAAATATAGTTTGTATTTTCATAGCAAAAATTACTATTATAATAATGTTATTGTTTACTGAGGCAATGAAAAAATAATAAAATTATTCTGATTACATATATTTTTTTAATTTTAAGTAAATAAATGTATTATCGAATAACGTGTTTAATAAAATAACAATTTTTATATTTTTAACTTTTTAGAATAATATTAAAAATATTAACTTTATTAACAAATAAAAAATTATATTTAATCACGTATTTTGTATGACAGTGCTTGTTTTTTTAAATTTAAAATAAACAATTTATACAAAAATTGTAATAAGCTTTTTTATTTTATATACTAAGAGTAAATAAAGCACGAAAGTGGTTGATTAAAGAGTCACCTATTAGCGACAGTTTACTTGATAATTAAATGCTTGTTTTTTTTTCTACAAAACAAAATTTACAATTGTAAAAGTAATTTCAAGCAAATTGTCTTTTGTTTCTAATTTTGGTTTTTATCAAAAAGTGCATCATAGTGTTTAATCTTAGTTAAAAAAAGAACTAAATAGTGAATATGTTAAATGAATTCAAAGAAAAAATTCATAAAATGTTGGTTTAGCTAAAAAATTATATATTGGCATTGAGCTATTGAGGTATAAGTAAACAGAAACAACTATTTTTAAGAGGGAAGGTGTTGTAGAGAGTATAATAAATCAATTATGCAAACCAATACAAAATACAAACTTAAAATTATAGTATAAACATTTTAAGTGTTGGGGGGGAGGGGCAATTTCAAACTCTTTCTTCCAGTACCTATACAAGTTTGGTGATAATAAAACAAATAATTAAGAAATATGATGTTTAATCCTGTGATGTATGTATTTAAAAATAGAAAATTATAATGTTCAAAATCGTATCAAACGATTCAACATTGATTATTTGAAAATAATTTTTTTGTAACGGACAACATATAAACGTAAGCGGTACCTAGTTTCTAGCAAAACTAGATAACAGGTTTATCGTGATAATTAATTATAATTATTGCAGTGTTCAAAGATGGGTAGTCACTCGTGACGCGTAGACTATTATTTAAATGATTTGAACACTGCCGTCGAAAAAAAATTCCACCGTATTTATTATTTCCGCCGTCAGACGTATTCGAGTAATCGACATCGGCAATGGTTGTTGACAATAAACAAACATTGAAATACGCATACACATGCATATATAATATACATAACGGTAGTAATAATCACTATAGTCTATAAATCGAAGTTCAAATGACACGCGTATATACAATAACAAATATTATATACATGTTTGAACTCATATACCCGTCATGTTTTACCGTTAAACGTCACTGATAATAAATATGTTATAATATTTATATAAAATAACATAATTTAAATAATTATCCATTCAAAAATATCCAGGCTAAAAGGGTCTCTCAAAAGTTACATTTTTTTTTTTTTGGTAATAAAATATATATATCGCTTTGATATTTATTTGTATTTGATTGTATCAGTCCATATTTATCGCGTCAACACGCGGTGTTTTGGTCTATAGAATATAATTTTATAATGACCATTAAAAATGTAATGATAAAAACTGTTTTTACATGAGGTGCCCTTTATAAGTAATTCTAAGAAACTTATATAAATTATCGAAAGAATTATCCGAATTAATTTTACCAGTTCCAAGCAAAACACAAGTACAATATATTCTATATTTCATTCGCACAGGTTGTTTTTGTCAGCCGTCTTATAAGTGCGTCAATAGCAAACTTAGTTCACCAGTTATATTAACCAACTTAAAGGTAACAGAATTATTCGTGAAGACAGTACATGGGGACTTGGGGGAGACACATTTTAAAGTTATAAAAAATAATAGTTCATATTTTTTTAAATCATACAAATGCACAATAGTGCCTACTGTATTATTGTATAGATGATGTATTAATATAATATTAATTGTTTATGAGAAAACTTAATAGAAATTCATCAGTCTTTAATTTTATTTTTTCCACAACAATATTATATTTTAAAGGATAATGCGCATTGTTAACAGAAATGCTTGATTAAACAACGTCGAATCAATCATTTTAGAATAATTCATAATATTATCACTAGGTATGACAAATAAACATTACATTTTTATTTCAAATAAAAAACAAAATATTAGCATATTATGCGTTACAATCGTTACATATTGTAAATAAATATATGTAAATACGATTTCGAATACAATATTTTGTATTGAATTAATATTATAAAAAAAATATATACTTGCAATCGAAGTTGTAGTTATGTTGTAAACAAAAGTTTTTACTTAGTTTACATAACTTGATATTAGATTCATATTTAAATACAATTATTAAAACGGTATATTTTAAATATCACTAAATAGATTTTTGATTTTTTAAGAATTTAATATTATATTACAATTCATTTTGAATTCAGAACTACTTTAACGTCTATAGCTATTGGTGATTATTTTCTAGCATTGGGTAATTAATTCACAACCATTTACAACCAAAAATATGAAAACTTCCATCAACATCATGTGATTACACATTTTAAATTAATTGCCAATTTAAAAATAATGGGCCTTAAAAACAAAACATAGAAAATAATACTATATATAAAATGTATGTAAATTACCTTAACACCTTATGTTTCCTAATTCCTACACAATGTTCTATAACTGTAAATCGCATCAGAACAATATTATAAGAAGTAAAACAATTCGATTTGAAATTTGATTAAAATATATGTTAAATTTTAGTTAAAAATATATATAATCAGTGGATATAATTATGTGGTAATAATTAATACTTACTAATAATATTAGTATTGTTATTGGTCAATTTAAAATTAACTAAAATTATTTTTTCTGTGATTTCAGTAAGTATTCTAGTGCTCGAGTTGGTATTTAATAAGTTGAATTTTAAGTTGTTTTTTTATACAGTAAATAACTAAATTTATTATTTTTTCGTAGATATAATTTGAGCTGTATAAATATAAGTACTTTTTTTTTAATTCTCTAAAAATGTGTGATGAACTGATAACCGTACAAATTTACATATGAAGTTTTATAAATTTACAATTTAAACGAAGATACACAGATAGAACCCATTACAATACAACTGGGTAATAAATATCAATTTTTTATTTTTACTTCGCTAAATAATCGATGGTCACTTAAAATACTTCGACCAACCCCTAATTTAGGCGTGGTATAAATATGATATGCGGAATATTGTAAATTATATTAAAGTATGGTCACGAACATTTTTTATCATACAATAATTATTATTATCGTAGATCACAAAACAAGATATATTATTTAGCTACAATAATAAGTAATAAGTATTGTTTTTTTTTTTTTTTTTTATTAACTTAAACTGAATATTATAGGTATAATAAATAAAACTGAGGCAGACCATACGTAGGTTATGGTATTGATACATTTTAACATTTAACACTATTTACGGTTATTAATTTATATCATACATAATATTATAAATAAACAAATATATTTTATAAATGTAATTGCTAATCGATTTACGCACTTTTTTAAGGTCGTCGAGGGCAGTGTGATATTCGTATTCCAACAGCTGTAACCTGTTGATGGCGAAGCATTCTGATTTTAGTTTGAGTTTACTGTCGGGTCTCATGTCTGCGCTGGATGGACGTTCCGGGACTTTTGACGAAGGCGCGCACTTTGGTTCCACACGAGATTCATTGAATGTACAGTAAACCGCGATAAAGAGTGTACCGATGATGCGGGAACCGCGTGCGTGCATCCGTTACACTATTAAGCTATACTTATATAAATATTATATAACATGTATATATGTATTGTTATATGTGTATAATATTTTGATTGAAACGAACGATATAAAAAACGAGAGTCTTATCTTCACGTGCATAGTGATCAAGGCCCTGAATGGTCGATAACGACCGGGACATGTGATACAACGCACGTCAGCAATCGCAGTTCATCAGAGACGTCAAAATATTTACTTAAAAGTACCGCTTTACTACGTGGATATAGGTATATCCACCTATAGTTAATAGTAACAATTAATATAATTTACTTGTATTACCTATTTGAATTGGACCGTGCTTTGTGTGTAGTTAATAAATAACATTATACTCTAGTAGTTCAGCATAAACTTACAATTTATTGTAAAGTATGATGTACGAGTAGATTTCCTCATGGTCAGGCCCGGATTAAGATCTACAGTGCCCATAGGCAGTAAAAAATTTGGTTTCCTCAGTTAAAAAAAAATATTGTACACATTTCTCTACTCGATACTTGAATAAATAGTAAAACATTAATTTAGGTTTATTAGCCACATCAATATGTACATGTATATAATATGTGAAAACAAGTAAAAACATAAAATTAAAATTAAAAAAAATATATTTTAGATATATATATATATATAAATATAAAATAATCATATTATAAAAAATAACGAACCATTATACTTTTCTTTTTCTTGCTTTTTGATGGGCAACTGTGTTAATAGTATCATTAAAATCTAATTTTTCAACCAATTCTGCTTCAATACTAAATATTGCTTATGCGTTCAGCCTTTGAAGGAGGCTTCATGGTTGACCTCAAATAGGATTTTACTCTTTTAAAGACAGAAAAAGCCCTTTCGCCTGAGCAGTTTGAAACTGCTGTACTAAGATATACATTATACAATATAAACAAGTAAACAACGCACTGGTGTTGTCTGCCGTCTGCGGCTCCACACACGTTATCGGTGTGCAACCGGTTTTACGGAAAAATAACAATCTAAAAATAAAACGAGGTTTAGAAGACCGCACGACATAACGCATTGATTATAACTATTTCTAATTTCTGATATATAAATAAAAATAACATCAGGATAGTACGCAGTGCCCGTGCCCCTAAATCCGTGGTTGTGCTAGGTTTACACTGCTTACGCCTTAATCCGAGCCTGCTCATGGTGTTGTAATTTTTGTCTTCAATAACTAATATATTTGTTCTACGAACTCAATATTGCTTATTGGTACATGATTTTATAATTTATAACACACGGCAATATTAATAATGATTTATAGTATTATATTTACAAGAAGTAGGATACAATAAACATAGTTATTTTTCCGGTTATTATTATTATTATTTACTTTTTTATACATGCTATTATTACATAGCAAAGCTATACGCGTATTTCCCGGTTAACTGTCATACTAAATAACAACTCAAAATAATAATAATTATTTGAAATATTATAAATAATGTTCTGTGAAACAATCTCCGAATTTTAGCAATATTAGTTTTAAGGTTTTGGTTATCAGTATTTTAATAACAAAGTAATACAGTAGTCAATATTTTTGTAGAGATTTTATTAAAAAATCTTATACCTAGTTTTACAGAATATATTTGAACTTTGAATATATACTCCCTTCATCTCCCTAACAATTCCTGTACCTTTCCACGTGTACTGAAATCTTCTTGCATTAAGAATTATTTATGAATATTAGATAATAAAATGGTGAAAATAAAACATTTTTACAGGACAATTTTTGAGATTTAATTTTTGAAAAGACAAACCAATTTTATAATTTATGTCATAAACCTATTTTTTTTCCATGAATTAAAGTTCGAAAATTGTCCTAAATCACACTCGTGTTTTGATTGTTTGTGCAATAAAATTAACGCTGCCACTTTTCAGTTGCATTTTCTTAATTATAATATACATTATTAGTATATATATATTTTTAAATAAAAACTATATCATTTTAATAATAGTTGACCCAGTAAAGTAGTATAGTAGTAAATACGTAAAATACATGATACCTAATTAATATTATTTTACAACATTTTCGAGAGTTCAATGATAGTACTAAACTAAACATTAAAAATATTGATTTAATTGGAAATGTTTTGATAGATTTGAACTTCTATAACAATACTTAGTTAAATAAATAATTTATTTTAATTTTACTATGGTACAATAATTACTTTTGAATTATGATAGTAATTAATAACCAAAGTCAATTCTCTTAAAATATATTGTATTAAATATTTAAATAATATCACCATTATTTTTTGGATTTTGTTTTTAAAGTTTTACTTATTCTTATACTTAAAGAAATTAACAAGGAAATCGATGGCTGATAATTAGACTAATTATTAATAATTAGCAAGAAATCTTCAAAGTACTAACTAACTATATAGTACGCTTAAACTATATTCATTATTTTCAATCGATAGATTGTATCATAACATTACACAGAACTCCATAATAAAATCACACTCGGGGAGCGTGTTTTTTCTTAGTTAACTATATTTTTATTTTATATTCCAATGGTTTCTATAATTAATTAAACATAAAAATTGTAATCAGTTACTGTTCTATAAATGACGTCTTTAGCCTGTAGGTTATCTTTGTTTATATGATAAACATTTAATATACGCAAGCTTATGTTTATATTTAAAATTTTACAGTTGTCATCAAATGTATCTATTCTTATAAGATGAGTACCTATCAGATGTCTAATTGATTAGAAATACTTATTTTATCGAAGTACATTGATCTGTGTTTTGTCATTAAATATATAGGATTAAATTTTGATACTGGCGTGAATATCTAGTTTGAGATTAATCCTAATAAGTAATTATGATTAAGAATATTATTTTATATCATGAACAACATCACGATTTAATAGGGTGTTAGAACTGTTAAAAGTGAATATAAAGATGAGCATTTTTATAATCCATTAATGTATTTTTATTAATCTTTATTATTTTCACATTAAAAAAGTTGTGCGTACTTCATTCATTACTAACGGCAGTTTATTGAAATTACATTATGTAATTAATATATTTAAAAAACACATTTTTTCATCATTTAATGCTCAATCTGAGTTAATGAAATTAATAACGGTATATATATATTTGTATAAAGGTTTCTCATAATTTGTTCTTACAGCAACTAAATAGCTAAAATACATCGATAATATACCTAACTTATTTTAGATTCTGAACGAAGTGAGGAATGTATTGATTTTACAATGATGTATGGTTTTTTTTTTGTGTCTGTCATCACGATTTGGAGTAGAAATAATGCTTTGATTTTTACTGCGTTTAACCCCTCTTTGAAAAGGAAAATTCATCTAGTTGGTACTTTGGAGGTCAAAAGTAAAAAATGTATAGTAGTTTTCAAAAGCGTTAGAAAAAAGTGACGGAAAAACGGGAATTTTTACGCATAATCAGTTTTTGACAGAATCGATTTTTTATTTTGCTGTAACTCAAAAACGAATCATTGTAAATACTTGAAATTTTCACCAGATGTTATATTTGCGTTCTCTATTTACGATTCATTTTTTAAAATATTTTGACTTTTTTTAAGCTATTTACACTTTGCAGACAATTTACTTTTCGATTTTTCTAAAATTTTTTCTTGAAATCCCTAATATAATATATACTACTAATTATCCAAGACTGACAAACACATCAGTTATTGTATAACCTACTCCCCGTCTCTACCATACAGTAGAGCGATACCCACTTGCTCACTCTTTTTTTTTGTAATGTAAGTGTTTAAAGTTAAAATGTTAAACGTTATATTGGGTATTTAAATTATAAATGTAAAATAACGGGTTTTCCTTAAATGCATTTCAATTGTTTTGTTTTAATTAAACGGATAAATCCGCTATTATTATCATTTTCTATATACATTATAAAATTAAACTATCATAGTATTTAATATTTAAACTAATTTTAAGCTTTTTATAATTTTATACTATAAGATACCCTGGCCATATTATTTTATGGTTCGTTTGTATTGATTTATAATTATTATGTATAATATGTAACATTTTTTAGCAAAGATAAAAAAAGTAAGTTGTTTAACTTACTGAATAAAATAATACTAATAATAATATAAATTTAATATAACATTTACCATCTTTAGAAATATTATAGATGCTGATCAACCCATATTTTTCATTCAGAATTGTATTTTAGTACATAATGTTTATTTCATTTAATTCAATATCTACTCAACCATTATTATAGTGACTACTTAACGGCGAGATAACCGATACGAACCATAAAGCAAAGAGAGTTTCTAGCTTCGTTATTTATTTTTTACAACTGCATTGTTATAATAATACTATTTATAGTAGGTTATGACATACGATAAATTATATTATTTTGATTTAATTAACTACCTATTATACGTTTAGAATAGTTCAAACTTCAATTATGACTAAAATTATATTAAGCCAATTTCGGAACAACAATTACTGTATCTACATGCTAAATAAAATTATCCAAGTTACAAAGTGCGTTTGACTTAATTATTAATCGCGCCCATTGCACACGTGTTATGATGTTTATACTATATTACGATGAACCGAGTTTTAATACGTTGATCATTTATCCACCACAAACGAGTAAAATCGTCATTATTTTTCCTACTGACAAAATTACCCAGACTTAAAATCCTTGATCTTCATGACTCACGTTTTTTCGGTTTAACACTAGTTCATAAAAGGCTGTCGATCTTGTTTACACTATTTAGATTAACGCTATTATCTATAATAATTTCAAATAATAGTTACTTAACATAGTTTTAATTATTCTATTGATGTACGATAATAAAATACCTATGATACCAAGATACCCACATCGAGTTGTGTTCCAACTAAGTGTTTCTAAAATCGTAGTCATCAGCATAATAGATTATCACTGACCAATCAACAATATTACAACATTATGTCCATAAAATTTACAACAATATTATAAAATGTCCTATACACAACGGCAATAAATATTTGCTTATACATTCTTGTAAAATGAGGCTTACGTATAAGATTTGTATGTCTAATTTTTGATAATAAAAAACAAATATTATTATTATATTATTCACTATTTGTGAAAAAAAATATAACACGACAATTATTTATCATAACTACTAAACTTGAGGAATTTTTCGTATTTTGAAAAACGTTAATTTAATACTATTAATATGATAAGCACACATAAACTGTTATTCTATCAATAACGATTAATTAAAATTAAAGACACAAACTCGTTGTATTTTGAATAAAATCAACCTACAAATTTAATTAAGTACAAATTAAATACAATAGGCAGGTAGGTACTTATTTAATTTTTTATTATTACGAAAAAAATAATCAAATAATTATAATTTTTACTAAAACTAAAATAAATTCAACTGCAGATTTATTAATTGGAGTAAATTTATTATAAATGATTATTTATTTATAATAAAAGTTTACAAAAAAACCAAATCATGGATTTACTTATTCTGTATAAAAAAAAACGTAGACATGATTCGTTTAAAAAAACTAGGAACAACCTTATTTTACGTATAAAAAATCTAATATTTAATATAATTATCATATATAAAATATATAATTTTACATTGCCAAAATATATATCACAAAGCGTGTCACAATTTTTTAATAACACATTTAGTATAATTAATTATTACTATAATAATAAATTGAAAAATAATAATAATCATAAATTGTACGTATAAAAATAAATATACCTATATAAATAAAATGTAAGATTATTGTATATAATATTAAATTTAAGTAAACGTTTAGGATGTCGATTTTACCAAGATCACAAAATTATTTGAAAAATATCAATAATGGATCATTTTTAAATACTTTTATTGTTAAATGTCAGTGAAATCGACCGGATTAGTTCCATAAAACCTAATGCCAAACACAATAATATATTATACTCGTGTGTAAATTAGTCAATTTTTGGTTGCAAAAACGGAGGTATGTCTTGCGGTCAATTTTATACTTTAAAAATAGAAACTCACTTTAAAAAAATCATCGTTTGGCAATAGTGTAATAGTGTGTACATAGTTATAACGTTAGATTATATATTTTTTGACGATATCAACGATAATTAACAACAACGATTTCGTTAATTATTATCGTAATCGCTGTACGACGGTTCACGGCAACAGCCTCGGGTTGAACCTGCCCAAGTAGATGATCATGCCCGTGGGATTGTGCCGGACCAGATACAAAAACGGCCTGTCGAACCGGAGCCTCGGCACGTCCGGAAGCCTCGCCTGCCTGGGTCGCAGGTTCAGCGGCAGATGCGAGTACGGGCTGTGCAGCGGCAGGTCGTCCGCGTCGCGTTTCCGGCGACCGCCGTCATGAATACTTCCGTCGCCGCTCGTGTGACTGTCGTCCACGTCGTCACTGCCGTCGTTTTGACCGCTTTCCCGGCCACCGTGGCGGCTGGCGCGACCCATCCGCTGCGGCGACGCCGGATACGTTTCCACGTGGTGTCGGGCCCCGATGGTGTCCTCGCCGCAAGTGCTGAACGTGTTCACCTGCAGCATGTCAGACAGGTACAGGTCGTACAGGCCGTTGACGCCGCGCAAGTCTGCCTTCTGATCGCTGAACACGTCGCGCAGGCCCATCTTTTGCAGGGCGGCCGTGGCGTTCAACACGGACCGGTGCGAGAACCGCGGCACTTGCAGCTCGAGCCCGGGCCGGGGCAACAGGCTCCGGAGCACGCGGGACCATCCGCCTCGCCGGTAGGACGTCTCGATGAGCCGCTGCTCCAGTCGGGCGAGCCCGTCGCCCGGAGCCACCTGGCCCTGTTGGCCGGGCAGCACCAGTATGGTGGACACTGCCGAGTCCGGTCCCAAGCACACGGCCGTCGCGTCCAGTCCGGGCTCGTAGCCGGCCAGGAACCCGCTGCGCCACACGGCCGCCGGCACCGGGACCAGCCGTCGCTGTCTGGTCGACGGTCTCACCACGAAGTACATTTCACCGTCGCGGCCTTCGGTTGACGCGCTCTCGCAACTCGTCTGTAACACGAACCATACATTTAACAAACGATTATTGTTTGTTTAATAATCTTATACAACATAGTGATTAATTTACAATCATTAAACTGTTTGGAGATCGAATATTAATATTATTTTGACTATCGCTTTAGGTCATATTTTTAAGTATACCTTACGTGGAGCCCTAGATAATATTTTTACCTTTAAATATTTTAAGTAAATTCAAAATACGGAGTGTTAATAGAACGATAATTTTATATTATTAAAGAATACAATATGATGTATATTGTTTTTTATATCAATTAATGGCCATAAAGTATCTTTATTTTGTTAGCATATATTTTACTAAATATACTTATACAGATACTTCTAACGACTGTAAATTCTTATTAATTAAAATATTTTTACCTGGAATACGTTAGCACTGAATGCAGCAAATGGCGGTGTTAAGCTTAAGCCGGATCCACGAAGATATTCCACAACACGACCCAAAGTTTGTCTTTTGACTAATAAATTCGTTCGTCTCCTTAAAACGTCTCCAATTGCATTGAAATCAACTTCTTCTACGTGTCCATCGTAATACTGCTGTACTCGTTCTTTATAGAATTCTAGTATTTTTCCATTTCCCTAAATAATAATAAAAAAAAATTGTTTAAACAATGATAGCATGTTTATACGAACACAAAAACACATTTGAGTATTTTGAGAGGTAAAAATAATATTGCTTATAATAAATCTAAGCGTGGATGTCAAATATCGAAAAAATTACTTTGATAACAATATTATTACCTTGTGGCTGTATATCTCCCTGACGAAAGATGCGGTGGCCACCCCTGGATTGTTGACATTCGTTATCGAATGCGTTATGTTCCGAAGCACTTGATGAGGATTAAATGTCACCATATCATCAAGCCTGAGTACGTCGTTCATCTGACCAGAAGTGGAACCACGGGCACCTAAGAATACCATAGCCAGCATGGCGGTTAGCTCGAAGGGAGAGAGCACCAGACTTCTAGACGCTATTTGACCTTTTCCGGTAACAGCTGTCCACATTTTGAACGACAGCTCGTTACAAAGGTCGGCAAATCGGCGCACGTCATCGCCCAAGAACGCTACACTAGCTTCCATGCCCATGCTCTCGTGCGGCGCAGGATGCAGCTCGACTGTAGACGGAGATGCACTATTAGTCATTGGTGGTCTGTACGCGTTGGATGAAGGTCCAGGCGATTTGACCGCAGGCGGCAGCGTGACTACGGCTGGCGTAGACCAAGTGGTATAGTTTGCCGCTGCCGCCGAAGAGTTTTCGGCTGCTGGCGTCGTCGAGTTTTGGATTTCAGGTTCTGACGCCGTGACTGATACTGCTGCTGCTGCTGTTGTTGATGCTGTTGCTGTAGCTACTGATGGTTCTGTTACTGTTGCTACTGATGCTGGTGTTACGGTCGCTGCTTTCACTAATGGTGCTGATGAAGGTGGTTTCGTTGTGGTGGTCGATGTAGACGGCACAGTTACGGTTGACGCCGTCAAATCCTTCGTCACTGGAGGGACATAAAGGGTAAACGTTGTAGTTACAGGTTCTTCAATATCGGTCGCCGGATTGGTAGCGGCGCCTCGGTTTTCAAATGGCGTAGTGGTATCGAATAACACTTGCGTTTCCGATGACAAATCAGCCAACTTGGCTGCTTGTCCAGGTCCATCGGTGGAACTAACATTGAACACAGTCAACATTTCTAAGCCTAGTTCTGAATTTCGCAAAACTTGTTCTGTGTCGTTGGTAGCTACCGATTCCGCGGCGATCGTATCGTTTTGCTCTGGGAATTTGGTGACCGATTCCGCTGCAATTGTAGTGAAGTCGAAGAAATCCTGTGTCACTGGGTTCTCAGACATGGTAAATGTGGTGGTCTCGTCGAAGTCTGATTTGACCGTTGCTTGTTTCCGGCTGGTTTGTTCGGTAGATGATTGTTTACTCTCAACCGAAGACAATTTTTCGTAAGGGCGCTCACCCATTTCCTGGTAGTCCGTTTCAAGAACCGTTGCTACCGCTGGCTTTTGTGTGTTTTGCAACATGTTAGTTACTGCATTTATACCGTCTTTGAGCATTAGATCTACGCCCGATGCACTGTTGTTATTTTCAATTTCTGGTCTATCTTTTAGTTGTAATTCTGGCAAAAAATGTGTCACAGGTACGTATTGCGTTTCCGATTCCGGTGTTGTAAATGTAACCGCGGTCGCATTAGCAATCGTGGTTCCGGTCGCTGTTGTGGATAATATCGAGCCTGTTGCTACACTGGCTGTCGTCTGTGTTATCGGTGTGCCAGTAGTCATCTGAACAGTCGTTGTACCGACTGCTATCGTATTCGCAGCACTCGTTGACGCCGCAGTCGTCGTCGTTGAAATTATACCTGTATCTGCAGCTTCCATGGCAGTTTTTACCGCTTCCATTACTGCTGTCGTTGACGCTGATTTCGCTGTGGTCTCCACTGTCGTAGCTTCTGTTTGCGTTGATATTGTTGTAGTTGGCGTTGTTGTTGTTGTTGTTGTAGTAGTAGTTGTTAAGGGTGTCACTAAATCTCTTACTGTGGACGATATCATTGATATTGGAATTCCAGTTACAGTAGTTATTGCCGATGGTGTAGTAGTCGATATGGCTGCAGTCAGCGTTTGTTCAGCACTGACGGTAGTTGAAGATGCGGTACTAGTGGAGATACTAGAAGCTGTTGACGTTTTAGTCATAAAAGACGATATTAAATCTCTAATGACGTTAGCATCCGTAACAGAGTTCAGTGACTGACTATTGCTGGAAAAGAACGATTTTTCAGTACTCATGTATGGAGTAGTTGAAGGGTAGGCAGTTGGATGTTGAGCAGTAATTGGCCATTCTTCCACTTTTACTGATACATATTTATCGGGTTCTGTTTGACTACGAACCGTAGTGGTAGACGAACCAAATCCGAAATTTGGAATAGCCGTAGTTTTTAATTCTTGTATGCGATTTGACAAAGTGACATTTGTTCGATTTATGCCGTTTGGTCGAGATGAAGTGACTTTGCTTTGGAAAACTTTAACAGGCTCTTTAACGAATTTATTCTTTGTCTCCTCTGTGGAATTCCAAAATGTATCAATTGGTTGTTTTACGCTAAGAGTTGCATTATTTATTGTTTTGTTGACAACTTTTACGAAACTGTCAAGTAATTTGTTTGGGTAAGTTTGAGTAGTTTGTGTAATTTTTTGCATATATTTAGTTGACATATTACTTGGTGGATAATGGTAGTTATTTCTAGTAGTTGGAGGAGTAGTTGCAGTATATTTATTAATCGATGATGGCTTTGTAATATAAGAGGCAGTAGTAGCATTCGCATGTGGTCGAGGTTTGGTGATATTAGATTTGGGTGGTGAAAATCTTGTTGCTGTAATGGTAGGAGCGGTTTTTTGCGAAAATGGTATATCTGTAGTTGTAGATTTAAATGACATTGTAGTTGGAGGTTTTCTTGCAGATGTTAAAGCTTCTGTAACTGGTTTCAATGCACCACCAGTGCTCAACGACATTGCTATTGGACTATAGTAACTTAATTCTGGCGAACTCTCTTCTGGTACATAATCTGATGTACTATCTTTTTCTACTAAATCATTAGTTTGTAAAGGTTTGTGATTGGACGATTGGCTGTCAGTCACTTGTGACAGCATATCTGATATAGAAGCAGACATTTCTTTATTTATCTCAAGACTATCTGCAATAATAGGAGGTTTAGCAGTTGAATGCAACATTGAAATTGGCTTTTGCAGTGCCGGTTTTTGCTTCTCAAATGACTGTATTGGCTTAAACGGTTTTTTAGTTGTTGATGGTTTAAATGTTGTCCATTGTGTTGTTGACTGTGTTGGAGTGAATTTTGTTGTTACTTCAGGTTTGACAGTAGAGTACTTTGGTGTTGACCTTATTTTTTCTGTTGTAGTGGTCAATTGTGTTTTTATAGACGACGATGGCAATTTAAGTGTCGTTGATTGAGGTTGCATTGATACTAACGGTGCCTTAGTAGGTGACAATGGTTTTTTAGTCAATGGTGTGTCTATTGACTCAGTTGTTTTGGACGGAAGCAAGTATCCGGAAAGATGAGCTACGTCATCTGGAGTTTCAATTAGACCTGGGAATAAGGCTGACCACGCGGAAGCTGACTCAGGGCGATGTAAAGATGTACTAGGCATAGAAGGAATAGGTTTACCTGAGTTGGCTGCCATTTCATTTTTCAATACATTTTGTACACTTTCTAAAACCTTGTGAACTGCTGGTGCATCTAGTGATTCGAGATCTGAAGCGGGTAAGTGCATAAGTGCTTCCGATGAATGACTCGCTAGTGCATCATGATAATATGTAGGAGAAGCATCAGCCATTACTGATTCTGGATCTGCTCCAGCAATTAAACCATGTATTTCATCTAATGTCATTAATCGTTTAACTAAATCTCCCGTTTCGTCAAACGTATAAAACTCATAACGGTCTGGCGATAATAAATTTCCAGGACTACCGATTATGGTATCAGTAGGTTTATGCACGTTTTTACTTTGTCCATCGGCAAAATATGTTTTTGTGCCATTTCCATGATCCATTATTACAGATACAGACGTTACCACACTAAATTAAATAAAAAAAATTAATTTCTGGTTATGTAATTTTAAATATTTATTAACAAACCTTGAACCAAGAACTCTTCTCGAGTCTTTGGAATCTGTTTCTGGTTGAGAGGTTACCTTGGAAGGAATACATTGTGCTGCAGATAGCAAACACAGGATCAATAGCCATCGGGTATCGGTACCCGCCATGTCTGAATCTTACATTAGTTTTGGAAACCTAAAAAAACATAATATTTATTAATTAATTTATTGTCATTGTTTTTAAAAATTAATATTAAATTATTAAGAGTCTATGTATGATAATTTAATGCTCTAAAGTAAAATAGTACAACAAAAATATTTTCTGAGGTATTTTTCTAACATGATCTAATATTTTAACTGTAAAAACAAACTAGTACGAATCATCGCTAAATTATATACTTGTATGCTATAAACTGTTTTAGATGGGTTGTGTGAACCAGAGCGTGAAAACGACTGTGAATGTAAAAGTTTTATAACACATTGACAATTTAGACTCTAAAAAATATCTTATAAATATAGGTAGATATATATACTCATTTAAACTATATATAATTATATTATATATTTTTAGAACATATAATATGTTTATACATATTAGGTATGAAGTAGGAAAATAGGCTTACTTAAATAGTACATTTTTTTTATTTTTTTTTTTTTTTAAGATTATTTAATTAAATAATTTACAATTTCAATTGCAATTGCAATTTATTTATTCAATATTTTTAAAGGTCCTAAGCATATAATTAATATACAAATAATAAAGATTTTGTATGCAAGATGCTCAATTTGGAGGGCGATAGGTTTTATTCAATGACTGCTGTTGGTCATTAGGTACTTCCATTTAGGTATATTAGTGATTTTGATCTATCAAAGGTATAATTTATGCCACCAAAGAATAATAACTGGCTGTAGTTTTTACATTTATGTATCATGAATGTTTGATGATACACGATGACAACAATCAGTCAACGACTTGTGTCGTTTCTTATTTTCAAGAGGCTAATGGACATAAGATATTATATTTCCATGACATATCGGCCTTGTGCCAATGTTAAAGCGAGACGAACGTTGGCTCGTTCGCGGAGGACACAACACAACAAAAATAAAAATGTATATTATTATCGTTTTAAGAATGTTTTATCAAACGATTTTTTTTTAATTTTTTCTTTTTCAATTTTTATTGTGCGAAATATTTACCCATCGCGATTATCATTCGATAACACTAGATTCGATCGAATTGCACGGGCAATTTTCTCTACAAACTGGGTTAATATGTTACCATAGCTTTTAGACCTTTTCCAAATTCGTGTCAATGAATTTTGTGAAAATCATTGAAATAATATTAAAAATATAATATATGGCTAAGAAAAAAATGCGATATAATATGTAAAAATATTATTATGCGTGACAAATCAAAAATTGAATTTTTCCTTAATGCTTTTAATTCAAATCCGAATTTATTTTTTGAAGGTTTTCTTCGTATTGCACTTCTTAACCACATGTAAATACGTCTATATGAATGCGAATCGACTGACTAAAATATCTGCATGTACTCAAGCGATTACCGAATTCAATAGAATATTATATTACTCAATTGATTTACGAAAAATAAAAAAACAAAATTTGATTTGTATTCGATTCAATTGTATCAAAATGTAGGTAATTCGCGTTAGTCTGCAATATTACAATTGTTTTCCATTTAATTTCCACGGATCGATGTTTATGTCGTGTTTATTGATTTTTTGTCAACTAAACACACGGTCAAACTAACCATTATTAAAAAAAACTGTAACAATCGATTATTCGTATAAAGAAAATTAGGTAATAATGAAAATGTAAAAAAAAAAACCAAAATAACGCTTATTATAAAAAAATATATTTATATAATAAAAAATCAAATCACTCAAATTGTCAATGTATTTTAAATTACTATAACGTTTCATATTATAATATGCATATTTTAATTTTTAGGGCGTATGATATTCTTTTCAATGATTTGAGTTACATGTATATTGTTCCATGTATATTTAAAAAAAATCGTTCATTGCCCGATTGAAAATTTAATAATTTTAAAATGTTTTTCAATATTATTCATGAAATAGCACAATTAAGCAAGTATACTTGCTCTTAATGATGTCATATTGAATTTACATATTTTTAATTATGTATTTATTATTTATTTTTTTTTATATTTAGTTTATTTACTATATTTAATGTTTTTTAATAAATTTAAAATTAAACTATTTAATTAAGTAGTAATATTTTATATATATTTATTTGATTAGATTTAATCAATACTAATTTAAAATATGTAACTAACTAAAAAACTTATAATGTAAGGTATAAAACCGCATCATCCCATAAACTTCGTCGAAATTCATAAAAGAGAAATGTAACGAAATCAGGAGAATTATAAGAATATATAAAACAAGCATTCAATCTACGTATGTAACAGAAAATAATTTGATCACATAAAACGCTGACATGTAATAAAAATAATATACAAATCCTGTAGTTCATTTGACATTTGACGATATCATTTACCATATAAAAACAAGTATAGTGATTCTATTTTATGGGTCAATGATCTCAAGATGAGGTGTAGAGAAGACAAACATTTTTATACCTAGCCCTGCCAAAAACAAACATTAAATTAAAAGTAACGTTAAGTACATATTGTATGTATCTCTGTAAATACAAATAACATGTCCAACAGAAAACCGTTATCAACGTATCGTCGTTTAACCGGTCCATCCAGGGCTGTAGATAAATTGCTTAAATCATTACTACAAACAATAACTACTATTATTGAATTATGCAAAATAAATTATAAAATATACATTTAATTGTTGATGATGATGATGATGATGATGATGTAACTTTATGAATGCCAATTGGACATAACTGTACAACTGTGCATATTATATTAACATGCGATGACTAGAAATGATATACCTAGTGTTGTTATTATGACAATTAAAAAAATAATAAGAGTACATATTTGAAAAAATTACAGTTATAGGCACTTATTATATGTATAATTATGATGGAAGTAATATTTTGTTCGTTATTATTTTTTTTTTTAATCTAATTTAATAATATGTCTAATAAACACTAGTCTAACCTAATAATACTTAAAGTATAAACAAATTTTTACCAATCTGTCTTTTTATTGACGAGTTTGAATTCAAATAACATTTATTTATTATTTTCAATCTGCAGAGGACATTCGTAATGTGTAATGTGAATATGTGAATATACCCTGTCATTGGGTGAATAAATAATTTAGGAGCAGTAATAGTAATTAAAACACAAAATTATATAAAAAAATAGATAACACTATTATCTATGCTTGAATGGGTAAATTGTTTGTTGAATAAAATAATTTTTTTTTGTATAAATACCATAAAATAATAAAATATTAAAAATGAATAGATTAAATTATCGAACTTATAAAACCTCTTTAGTACAGCTGATAATGAACTCTTTGAATTGTGAAAAGATAGTGATTTCACAATAATTCCATGATTTTAATTTGCTCATGATAATTTTTTTTTTTAAATACACTTTAAATTAATACAAGCATTACATTTAGAGTAGCGCATTCTGTTGACCATTACATGGTTTCGTTAATCTGGACAACGCAGTGCCAGATAGGGTAAATACTATAGCCCGCCGAGTTTCAGAACTTTTACTAACCCAAGACTCGTGAAAATTAATTAGAATAATTAAGTTTAATATTAAATATACGAGAATATAGTAAAGTTCATCAAGTTGTTAAGTAGATAACTCGATAGTTCACTGATCCTATTTAGGACTGGAGTAGCGTGTAGCGTCCTATTAAATAAAAGCAATATATATGTAGAGATAAATAAATGTAAAGATATATACCTTCGATTAAACTATATTAATAAATAGTAGTAATATTTGTTTAATTTTTCTTGAAAAAATACATTTTTATAATTAGTCATTATTGTTATAATTTAATTTCACTCATAAGTTATAACTATTATATAATTAAAATGTAGACAATTATTACATTATATTTAATATTTGTATTAATAAATTTAATTTATTGTTTTTCATTATTCTAAATGTTATATACCCAGGTAGTAGTAGGTACCTGTATAATAGAAGTTGATGGACATAAAAAATTATTTACATTTAAAAAAAAATAAAACTTTATATGTATTTTCAATCTCATAACATAGCTGTAATGTAAACATTTTATTTTTCAACTGTATAAATTATTATTTAATGATTCGAAGTATAGTTAAAATCAATTATTTTTGTTATGAATATAAGTTTAATACTCGTGTAATTATAATGTCCACGTAAGGTAACAAGTAGTTTTCTTTTATTTTAAAATTATGTAATAATTTTATTTAATATTTTGCGTTTGCATTTTTATTTTTTGTATATTATTACCAGTTATAATTATTTATGATTGTATTTACTAGCTACAACTTAGACAGTAAGCACGTTTATGTAATTGAATACATATTTTTCATTATTTTTTTTAAAACAATACAGTAGGCACTATTTTAAAATTTAATGTTGCATTTAGAGTGCCAAAATCAGAAACTTTTTCTTTTATAACTATACACAAGGTAATAACACAAAACTTCTTTATCCGATATTAGATAAGTTTCCTACAAATTGAGAAATTGTATCTTCTCTACATCGATAGTCGTTATTAAAAATAATGGAGAGAAAGATTTTGTTTGTGCTAGTTTCAAATCAAGGTATTAAACTATATTTCAATCTTCTTCAAGACGATTTAAGATAGACTCAATAATCAAATTGACGGCTACCATAATTTGATAAAGATCATTTCTACAGGACCGATTAATTGGAAATCGTTCATTGCGTGCGACTAAAAAGGAAGATTATAGCTAAACTACAATTGGACAAACATAAATCAGTGAAAATGCATTGCAAAAACAAAAAATAGATCAACATAACTGCGGCCTCCTGGCTTATTTTAAAAGAACGCATTAAATATCGTCCAATGGTTTTTGAAAATCTCTCGCGACAGATCACATATTATTATGGTATTGGCCTAGATTTCGATGTTTACGAATAAATATTTAATTCGATGTACCCCTCGTCTGCATGCGGGTACAGAATGCGTTGTATGATTGCGCGTCATGGACTCTGGTATATTATTCTCGTCGATCGTCGATCTTCGTTGTCTTCGCATGGTGACATTGTCGTTGCTTTTTCTAAAAGCTGTCATTAAAACACATCTCGTTACTGCAACAGGTAAACAAAACGCTTCGCACGATGTCGCTCATTCGGGCTAATGGACGACCGATGAACCGGAGAACAATATCATACACGGTTGGGCAGCAGGCCGTGAATTACGCGCCACAGTTCGATCCGCCGTCACATTGTCCGATTGCCAACAGAGATATACTCAGACGGTAAACCATTACTACATTACGTATACGTCTGTACGAGGTTTAGTCATCATCATAGTCGTCTTCAACTATCTTACTCGTGTTCTATTCGCATCGAGTGGCGACACTTTATTACACCACCCGTAGTGACCGCTGCCGGTGTAATGTTGACATACTCGAGAACAATGAGTAGAAGAAGAAAAAAATACCAAGTCGGAAAAAGACCGCGTTATACAAGAATCAGTATCGATGACGGTAAACATATTATCGCCGACGAGCTAAATGTTTTGGATGGCCGACCAGTCACGGCACCTGCAACACTACGTCTTGTCGTCACCACCGCGGTGCAAAATAATCACCTGGAGACAATAATCATACCCGGTACGACAATCGCGGATAACAATAAAACATAGAAGTATATTCGGTGGTACGCGTGGTATGTTCCATTATCTAGTAAAACCGTGAGAATTCGTTATGCAATTTATCGGAAACTGTCGGTAGGTAAAACACCGTGTACTTACATCGTCGTTTCCGGTCGATGAGGTGACAATAATAACGAATAACAATAAATCGTCAAGCTGGTTGTTAGACGATCGAACATGAATGAAAACGAACAGAATAAAAAAAAAAAAATAAAAATATGTAAAAATATCCCATACAAATGGAATTAAACCCCAGAACGTCTCTAACGACCCGGATAACAAAATTAACGGTCGATTATAATATTACCTATTCAATATTTTAATATACCTACTCGTGTATAAGAATATATAATAATTTTTATACACCACCTAAAGTACATCACAATGCGATCTCATATTTTCCTCTTTAGTTGAGGTAACAATGATCACAAAGACAATATTTTTTATGTAAAATGTCTAATGATGTAACTTTGCATTAGTGGCGTATACGGATATAATATAATTCAGTACTAATAAATGTTTTTTCAGCAATATTGCTCTTAAATTACAAAACTTAGAACATTATTACAAAAATTTCATGCTCATAGCTTAAAATCCAATTAAAGTTAATTCAACAGTTCTAGATCCCGAACTGTATGAAACGCTATAGGACAATAATTATTATAGTTTTGAATTTTTGATTACCTAGTGTAATTTACATATTTGTCGTTCTTATGCAGAACTGCAGTGTATAAATATAACGATCCAATGAGTTCTTAATAGAATTGAACCGTCAAAATATACAATCACGTATCATTGCTGTAATAACTACTGCAATATGCCTAAAAAAAAAAAAATGGAGAAAAACTAAAAACTACAAAATATAAATATTGCTATGAATTATTCATGCGATAAATTATGCTATTATATACATTTTTTTTTAAGTATTATGAGAAATACATTTTTGCTGAGAAAGCGTATTATTTAAATAATTTAAATAATAAACAAAACTATTTTTGTAATTTACGCGTCGGTCACTTAAAAAATAATTTAATAATTTTTTTATCTCATATTTTTATATTTACTTTGATTTTGATAATGGTTTCAGCTAAAATTTTTCGATTACATAATTTAATTTAAAACAAACAAGACAAAATATTGTTAAATATCTATAATAATATCCATTTTTATTCAAAGATATTAAATGACGATGACAAGTCTAAGGTAAAAATGAATTCAAAATATATAATATAATATTTAAAGTATCTTTATACTATTTAATAAGTTTATGGTATATTGTAAAATATACATTTAAATTTTAAATGCACAATATAAACGTAATAAATATTGTTAAGTAAGTATAAATGTTCATAAAAATTGAAAGTGTGAGTAGCTTTATCGTAAAATGTATTCCAGACAGTTTGAAATGTGTTTTAAAAAGTGTATCGGAATAACGGTGCATTAATATACCGCATTCGAGATATACGTGTTATTACCACAATTAGTACGAACCGTAAGTCAAAGACCTCTAGTACCCTTTGTGCTTCACCGGTTAACTTAGTATTAATGTTCAAATAAAGTATAAAACCATGACGTATTTAATAAACACGATGCTTTGGCTATATAGCTATAAAGATCTAAGCAAAATATTTTACCAAGTTAAATAAAATAATATGGTTCGTGTGGATCTGATGATTCAACTATGTAATTTGCATGTATATCGTGTTACAGTGTTATTATTATATATTATATATATACAAATAGGTACAGTGTAGGTATATATCGATTTCGATCACTATACCTAAAAACAACTCTAACAATAATTGCATGTCTTACTCATGCGGTAGACTGCGTAATACCATGTTAATAATAAGTAATAACTTAACAAATAATCGCATAGATACTATCATTTTTTTTCATACTGGTTTAAAATTACCTAAGATTTGTATTTTTCGTATTAATATTTTACTTGATTATAATTTCGCGTAAATCAACAACCTTAAAAAATGTCAAATATATACTTACATTACCCAAACGAATAGGTAATATTATTAAAAATATTTTTGATAAAAAAAAGTACATAATATCAGGAGTGTCCTCGAAAGTGGCTTCACCGCTTAAGATACCAAGTTAAACTCAATTAAATGAATTAAGCTAATTGTACAAAAATTAAATAGATTAACCAATCCTACCTCGAAAAAAACTACATAAACGTATACAAATAAATGTATGCGTAATATTTATCATACTGAAATATTATATATATATATATATATATAGATTAATAGGTTTTCAAACATTTAACTTAGATTATGAGCGCAGCTATGAATCTATTGATTTTATAATAATGTGATTGTTTTTGTCTATCATGGCCTTTTGGAGGAGTAAAAATAATTTGATTTTCAACTTTGAAGGTGGTTTCGGGTAGAAAATTTGATCTTTTTTCCATTTAAAGAAGTAAAAAAAAAGTCTAATATTTGTTTCAAAATAATAGAACATTTTTAATTTTAGAAAAATAACGAATTTAGTCCTTTTTAGAAATAGTTCTAAAAAGTTTATAATATGTTTTTAAATAAATTAAACATATTATGTACCACATATTAAATTATATATAGAAGGTCTAACTTTTGTTTTATATTTCAATGATATGTTGGGCTACTTAAATTTCAAAGAAAACGGTCAGTAGTTTTAGCTGAATGACCACGTGAATACGATACCAAGACCGTCACTACAAAAATAAGGTTGAGATATTAAAAAACCGAAATAATAAAATCCAATAATATTGGATCAACTATAGTGTAATATTTCTTTGTGGTGCACTTATACACATTACACATATAATAATACACGTAATAATATATTCATGATATTATAGGATCAAAACATCGTTACATTTACATGTACCTATACGAGTGAATTATTATGCATCCGACATTCGTTTATCAATACAATAAACACGTCGTGTGACTGCAGGCGTAATATCCGACCAATAAACATATCGTATAGCTGCGCGAAGTATCACTGTGCATTGAATCCGTGTGCAATATTCGTAGGCACATAATATGCATTCGGTATAATTCAATACGAACCGACATATCTACCAAGGGACACGAGAGAGTTCAACGACATGTTCTACACGTGCGTAGGTATATAATATAATAGTTTTAGCCGTAGTCGTAGTCGTCGTCGCATTTTCGCACGCGGGTGGTTGACAAACGGCTTCGGGTGGAAAAAACCGACGGTCCGGAAAACCGCAGTGCTATTATCGACCGGCGACGGGGGCAGAGATAGACAATGTTCTGTATAACTGTTCTATTTTTTGAGTCACAATCAAAGAGGAGAAAAAAAAACTACCTACTTTTAAATATAATTGTACTTCACGTCGGCGTACGTGTACACCGTATACATTTATATCGCATTCAATATTATATTATATATATATATATACAGGTACAGTACGTTTTTCATCTCCGCAACTGGCCGACGGATGTTTGAATTTATACGTTCACTCGCCTACTGTTGTGCGCGCACACTTGTACAGTTGCGATTCGGGCGAACGACCGACGGAGTTGTCTCCGGACAACACTTATACACACACACACACACACACATATATACATACATATACACACGACGTGATCGAAACACAATCGTAAAATAATAATAATCTATTACGGCGAAACGAGACGGACGAAATGTAACGTATACAACACGCACACACGATATCGAAACGGGCCAAAGACGACGACGCGCGCGAACGTATATACCTATCATTTAATAATAATAAATATAATAATATTGTACAGTCCGAGATGTAGGTCTGTACGGCGGCGGCCGACTCGTATATTATTGTATACACACACACACACACACACAGGCACACAGGCACACGTGTCCGTTATAACTTATTATAGGCGGCGACGGCGGTCGTGTCTACGCGTTATAATGGTGTATTACCTGACGGACGGACGGTGAGAAACGGTGTGATTTGAAGATCCGTCACAGACGTAAATATATTATGCCCATATATATATATTATATCTGATGAGATGCCTAGTCGCTTGTATAAGATTGATACTCCACTCGGGACGTAGATGCATAATATAATGTTATAATATACGTGTGTGCGTACACACACTTTGGGTTAAATACGTGTTACGAGTGGCGACGGTGTATAAGACGTTATTATTAATATCATAATACATAATATATTATCATTATCGTATATTATTATTATGCACGTCTCGTGCGTAGGAGGCGAAGGCGGCGGCGGTAAGCTCGGAACACTAAAGTGGGTCGACCGAGACACTGGCGGCGTGTGCGGATCGGTCACCGGTCCGGGCCGACGGCTAAGATTTAATAACGCGACGACGTCCAGTTCTTCTAGGCGAACGAGATGCTCTGCAGTACTTATAATATTATAATGCTCGTCGACTTCGCGATAAGACGATATGTGGTACGCGCGAGTGAATACGAACTGTATAATATAGTGTACCTATATGTTATTGTGAATAATAATGCGTCTATGGTGTTATCGACGTGCCGTGTTGTGTATATTATACTGCTATAGCTGCAGGTATGCCAGCCATATGTTATAATAATAATGTAAAACTATAGTTTCGCCATTTAAGCCCTTGACCTCAAGCGATGACTATCGACACAACACCGCATTCTTTAAACGAATTTGAATTGAACTGCTCGTATTCGAATTCTCCACTTTTTATACAAATCCAACAATATCAATAAATGTTTAAATTCGTTTTTAATTCATTTCAGCAGATTTTACGAAAAAAAATTTTTAAACAAGACAAAATTCTTCTGTAGAACACTCGGCATAGAATTCATAATACATTTTTAAAAATTCTTATTGCATTAACAATCGATTCACATTCGTTAGAAATAAAATATTTCTAAATTAGATAATGTTGTTTGTAGGACACAGACATAAAATGTCCAATAACACTTAAGATAAACTTGCCTCATTATTGGGGGTCCTAGGTTCATAATTTTCCTCCCCGTAAATAATACACGACTGACCAAATTAATTTTTATATTATATATTATATTTATTATCTATTCACATCGTGACAATCTAGACAGAATAATATAGGTAATAACAATTAAATGGAAAAATAATAAACAAACAAAACGGTACTATTTGTCGGTCCGCAGCATGATACCTGCGCTATGTAGCGCTAGGTGATGAAATTTCATTAACAAAAATATATTACAATTTACTGTTGTAGTCATTATATTGCAGCGATGATTGTGGGATTCGCCTCTGTCGTTGGACAATTATATTATGAAACGGAAATAATAATATAAAGCAGTTAGACTATACCACGAAATTACACAAAAACTTCAACGATCTCGATTCGTATAATAATACGAGTATAATATTATACGTAATATATCTATTATTATCATTTTTGATATACAGAAGAGTAGATAATAAACTAATAACGAATTCAACGTGTCTCTTGTGCATTGTCAAGACGTGAATAAAAAGTTGATTACAATTTACACGTTGACGAGAAACGAAAAATGACAACGTCGTTACAAATGGGAAAATACAATTTCATAACTTTCATAATATGCATAATCTATTAATCTACATAATATACTGTATGATTTACACGTGTATAAAATATACATTTCAATAAGACGAGAGCGCACTCGTGAATTAATATATTAAAATGAACGCAAAACAGCGGTAAAATGTATTAAATAAAATCGTCACTTTGACGGCATATGATTATTATTTATTATTATTATTAATAATAAGTACAATCATTCATCAAAGTATTATTATAATTATGCCACACATTGAACAAATAAAATACGAGCTAAGGATTTTATGTTTTATTTAAATAACCGTCATGAACGACGATCGCGTTTATTTTAAGTATTATTTACTGTTATAATTAAACATAATATAATTATATATATAATAGTACCAATTGGAAAAAATAATAATAATATCATCACCCTTTAGTGTGTAGTGCAAGCTTCGGGTCATATAATTATGTTACAACACGTTCATATCTACAGTTCCATCGGTATGTTAAATTTATCTGAAACGATTTATCAAAAATATGTAATAACTATACGGTCATAATATATAATTTTGTGAATTTGACACAGATTTTAGTTCTTCAATGTTTTATTTTATTTTTAAACCGTATAATTTAACAGCGTGATGTTAACTTTGACTAATGCATCATTTGCGGCGGGTAAACGCGAATAATTGTACAGTTACTCTACGGCAGTTTATAGTCGGAAACGTCTGACGACAACAGCGGCTAATTAATTTCAACGGAAATTTATCGATCCAGTGTTCTCTGACCCAAAACATTGTATTTTATTGACCAGTGATGTAGACTGGAGTCTTGTGATCGTTACAGGTGTTTAGGAAATTACAGTAGTATAGGTATATATAGATACATGTTATAACAGTTTGTTATACTGTTTGTGTGTTGCGTATAAATCGATACACGCGCACATTATGCATTCGTGTGTACTCGAGTTGTATGCATCGACATAATGATAAAGGTATATTATATAGGACGTCCCTATACCTATCTAATTGACTATATCGAATATTGAGTATTTTACCGATGCGAAACAGTTACAGTGTTCACGAAATTATGATTCCGATACGATACGTCTATAATATTATATACACGTGTACATATATGTAAAACATATACAAAACAGACTTGAACAAATCAGATATTTGATGGATTGGAACGCAGGTAAAAGGGTGTAAGATAACATACCTACAATTCAAATAATTTGCTCCGTGTTCGCCTGTCCGACTGCCGCCACGAAACTACGCTGAATCGGTTAACCGGTGTTTTTGCAGTATTGCAGCGTCGGTATTAAATAATTATAGCTATAAGTAGACGTATATTATAGTGGTTTGTATATTATGGCTTATAGGTCGACGGCCGTTTATTGCTGTGCTAAGGAACGTGTAACACGGCCGTAAAGTGCGCATAATTATTTGCCATAAGAACATCTTCATTACATCGTTATATACATTATATTAATTATTATCATTATCGTTGTTGCCTTTGTACACAAGAAATGATTAAAAACCATTGACGAGAAACTTGTTTTTATGATGGCACCGCAACAATGATATCAGTATGATTATTTTGTTGAATAAACGTGCAATTTTGTCGTCCGATATATACTAAAGAAACAAATTATATAATGATGTTTAATAGTGATTATTGACCATAATTATATAATTTCTATTCTATTTTTAAAATGAAAAACATAATACTAGTGAATGACAATATTTTCATGACGGATACTAATAGAGTAGGTATTATAAAATTATATGTAGATCTTCATAGTATAATAGAAATTAATAATGTGATTTATTAATGTAAATATTAACATCCTATACAGCAGGGGTCACCAAATAATATTTTTGAAGGGCCACATTAAGAATTTGAAAATGTTTTGCGGGCCATCAAAATTCTAAGTACATATTTACATTATTTAAAAACCAATAATATTTAACAACAATAACACATATAATGCTGTCTGCGGACCACCATTTGGTGACCCATGCCATACGTTATACACGAATTACATATCGCATAAAGCGTTTTGTACTTTATTTCTTTAAATAAAAAGGATAACATCATTTCTAAATTTTTGTTATAACAATGTGATTATAATAATGATAATATATTTAAAAGGATTCGGTATCGATCATTTTTAAGGGGTTTACTTTTAAAATAAAAATGTAATTTTTAATTAATATAAAATAAACAAAATTTGTATTTTTGAGGAAGGTATAGGTCAGGAAGGTATTATAAATATTACTTATCTATCTTTATTGTATTTCATTTGAACAGTGAATGAAACTCAAAATAAAAGTTTAATTTAATAAACACACAAACATAATGAAAAATACTTTTTTCTTGCTAAAAATACAATAATAATGAATTAATACGTTGTATTAGATAGGTATAGTCTTTAAAATATAAGTAACATATTTTTCTCATAATATATATAATTCATACAAAAACATTAAATAGAAATAATATTAGATCTAATAAATTATCTAATATATAAACATTAGGAAAACCTTATCGATAGTATTATTTACTTCCACATTTTGGAAAGATTTGACCTAGATATAATAATTCTATCACGTATTAATGTCCCAATATTAATGCTACGATTGAGCGAAGTTCTACGTCAACTTACCGTCCTGAGGACTCAGTGCAAACTGCAAACCTCTTGAATTATTAATAAGGTAAAACTATGTCACCTTCAGTGACTGTAACTTTTTAGTTATTTTTTACGGTTAAACCATATATCGTGACAATAATATTACTTTAATTGTTTCCTAGTAGCGGCTTATTTATACCAACTCCCGAAACACGAGAAACGTAACGAAAAAGATGTAGTTTATACTTAAATTAGTAAATGACTAATAACAAAAAAAAAAAAAAAAACATATAACAAAAAAACCAATCCATTAAACGATTATCACAAATTATGTATAATATCAATATGTGACTACAAATGCAAAAACACAATATGAAAGAATACTTTTGTGAAATTCTTAATCGATATTCGATTAAAACAATATAAAACTAATAAGTAATAATAGTACCTAGATATTGTAAAATCCTATATTTTTACAACTTTTGAATATTGTTCAAATTCTTATTTAAAAAACAAATTGAAAAACGGACATTTCAATATTTTGATCGTGAGAAATTTGATATTTTATAATAATGGACACTTATTCCAAAACCAAAAATAAAAATAAAATCAGATCAAATTATTATTTATTATACCTCATGAAAAATTATATACTTATGAATTTCTTACCTATGTATAATGGTCTGAGTAGGTATTGAGTCATGCCAAAATAACGTGGTAAATTATCAGCGAGGTTAAACATTTTATAATTTACCGTATACTTTTACTTAATACATATTAGGACATTTTATATGACAGAAAAATATTAAAGTTTCTTAAAAAATGATTCATAAAAATTACAAGACTATCACTATTTACTAATAAAAATAATAATTATTATTTGACATTTCAATTTTATATTAATTAAAATAACTATACAGGTTTATTTTTATGTTGTCGAATAACAGTTCTTTTTATTTAAAGAAAAACTAAATCACCACAAAACACTACTTATTCATAAATTTGATAAATAAAATCCAACTCGTTATTTTTCAGTTTTATTTTTAAAAAATTCATAATTAATTAGGAGATTTATTCGTTAGTTGGTTAAGGATAAAATCTTTACTAATATTAAAATAAAAAAAATTACTGGATTTTAAGAATAAACAATGTCAATCATATAAGTTAGAGGATATTAGTGTATTCTCAATATTTGTTTTGAAACATATTAGACCATAAATAAAAAATAAACAATAACAAAGTGTGTTTACATAATTATTATATAATGCAGTTCCGATACACAAAATATATGTAGTTATATAATATACTCGATTTGCACTTGCATAATATAATGATATAAACACCAGGTCCATATGATTTATTAAGTTCAAGTTTAGTATACCACACTGAAACGATTTAATTGATGCTAAAACTATGAAACCATCTGCAGAGTGCAGACCTTTAAACTTAAAAAAAGATATGAAATAAAGGATAATGATAAATATTACTAAAAATAATAAGTAAAATGCTTAAGTGTTAAATTAAAATGTTTAGAAATATTGATTTAATACTAAACAAAATGTTTTATTTAGTAATTGTACAACTCGTCTATACATACCCATGTATATATATAGTATATTATTGATATGCACAATTCACTGCATTAATAATTAGTTTTCTAACGAAGGTACATCGTTAACCAAACCTAGTCAGAGTAAACCTCTAAATACTCATACGATTATTATTACGAACTAAAAAATGTGTACAAAAATAACTGTGCCTATAGATAAATTACATATCAAGTCAATGCCCGGCCCCAGTGATCGCACGAACCGTTTAAAATATATTTCGGAAGTTTAAATAAATATAATAGTGGTGGCGTATTTAATGTGATATTATGGATTGTCATAATAATTATTAGATACGATCAGTCTTCGGTTCTTACCTCAGTGTAGAAATGTGTCGGCTTTATCACTCGTGACCGAAAAGGGACGGACGCGTGGTCAAAACAATCGTGTTTGGAAACGCACAAAAAAAATGCTAGGCCTCTGGGATGGCCGAAATACCTGCTTCCGGTAATCCCCTAATCGTCGGCTGTGGCGGGTTTTCTTTGTGGGATGTGGTGGGCTCGTGTAAACGACTCCGGTGGTAATACAGGTGGACGCGCAGGAGAGTATAACTACTGTAGTTGTACCCGTCGGTATTAGGTATTGTTATTATCGAGACGAACGAAATCGCAATAATTCTTACGCGCACACTTCTAAGGGGTTCGCGTTTGGAATATTATAATATACTATGGCGCTACGAACGTTGTGCGGCACCGACGTCTTGTACGACACTGAGGCGGACTGCGGAGGTGGTCTTGGTCGTCAGCTGCGTCTGTGGTTGTGTTGGTGGCGAGGAAGAGGAGCTACGTGACGACGGCGGCGGCTGTTACGCCACCACCAGAAACCGGACATACCGCGGAAACCACCGCGACCAGCCGGCTGGCTGATGCTGCTGCTGTTGCTGCTGCAGGTCGGCTTCCCCCCGACCGAAGATTCCGTTATCCCTCCAACGGCGGTGACCTCGAACCGGTGGCGTGTGCGTTTCGTATCTTGTCCGTATTTTTTTTATTTTCGTTTGAGTTTTTTCGTATTATTCTAGAAAGACACCAAAGTATATTATGTGAAATGTTTTTCCAAAAATGATTTCAATACGAATAATGTTTAACAGTGTAGGTGAATAAGTAATAAAATTACATAGTATAAGTTTAAACGAAAAGAACATAATAAAAAATAATGGATTCGTGGGAAACGACGAGCCTAGATGCACTTGTTTGTAAATTCGTGTGTGAAATGTACGACAGGCCTTTAAGCGTCTCTTTTAAGTTTTTTTTTAATTATCGTTGAATAATGAAGAGAACCACCTGTGAATTAGATCGCACGTGGAAATAAGTCGAACGGTATTGTATAACAATATAATAGTATATAAGATACTATGATATAGTGTTTCTGTGGCATATCTAGTAACTATTACACAGACATCATTTAATTTATTACCTATGACTACAAAACGATTAAAAACCTTATATTAAAAACGTCGTATTTTGTGATACCATTAAGAAATTAATTTAACACATTTTCCACGATATTTATTTCAAAAATTCTTCTTATATTGATGACAACTATATAGTTGTTTCTACAGTAATTTTAATGCTCGCTTGTTTATGCACGTAGATACATTTTCTTGTTCTATTAAATTCCTAAAGCTCTTGTTACTCAATATTGTCTCAAATTTATTATGATATAGTATATAGTTATTATAACACAGTTTTTAGTACTGTTATGTATCCGTGTTGATTTAATGCCATTCACTGAATACTTTTCAAGTTCCTTTTAAAAAAAAACCCGTAATTTCAGTTCTTGATGTATTAGACATTATAGTACCCTATAATTGTATAAACTAACTTACAAAAGAATTACGATAATTATTATTTCTGTAGTTAATACTTATGATTTTTAATATTTTATAAATACAATAAGTATACAGTGGATGAAGATAATCAGATGATCGTATATCAAGTGTTTTCGGATCGTCCGACCATTGATCATTTTTTATTCGTATTCAGCGTCTAATAATAGTATTTTACTAAAGGATTAATACTTTTAAGTATGATGTACATACCTTTAAAGCCTGATAGGAGCTTTGAATTTTAATTACATATTATACGTTAAATATATACAATGTTTCTTAATAATTTACCCATTATTGGATTAATTAATTTTAGCCAATCCGTGATTATCGTCTAAATCTAACATTTATTTACAAATATGAATCTCGAATAGTAATAGTTGCTGTTTTTTACATTGGTGGTTCACAAAGTACACTCACTTCTTTTGTTTTTAATAAATTTATTCAAATTCTAATTTTCTGTATTTTTAAATATAATTAAAGATCATATTTTAAAAATTTAATTTTTTTTTCAGGAGTGTTCTGGAGGCTTTGGTGATATATGTATATATATATATATTTTTTTAATGAGAATCGTTATTTTTTCCGACAATTTTTAATCATATACCTTTTTTTAATATTTTTGTATCGCAATCAAAATTTGAACGAGTGGTTTTTGGCTTATTTAATTTATATACTTAGGATAATTAATATATTCCTATACTAAGTCGTATGTTTAGAACGTGGTTTTTCCATATGAGCAACGATACTTTGCAAAGTATAGCAATTAATATTTTATAACTTGTAAAAATTATATGAGTTTAATAAATACTATATCAATATCATTTATTTTATATGTAGTTAAAAATTGTTTAACGACTATAATATTTTAATATATTATTATAAATTTAAAAACTCAAAATTACCCGTTGAAATTTTGATAAATCAAAATATCATCAATGTTGAAAATTAAAGCAAAAAAATGTTTGCTTCGCCGCAAGACATAATAATAAATATTATTACATACCAATATAATTTTTTTACTTTAGAAGATGTTTAAATTAATAGATATACAATCTTAGCTAGACATTCCTTAAAAATTGACAAAATATCTATCTATTATGAATTGTAGTGTTAAATATGATTTCCATAATCTTTGAGGGCACCAGTGAAAATGAAACGTAGGTACTGACAGCGAATCGGAGTAAGAAATGTTGTTACAATGTCATCTGAAAAAATAGAATTGAATCAAAAAAATTATTACAAAGGTGTATAATACTAATGATAATAATAACTTTAGTAAACATTCCATCTAATTCTTTATTGATAAAAATTATATGTCCTCTTAAGACTTGGAAGAATCAGAAAGTCTTTCTAGCAGTTTATTTTTAATACTTTATGTATCAGGAATCAAGATTAACTTTAAATCATCATATTTATGTATTATGTACTTAGTTTAAATTTTAGTCCATAAAGACTAGAGGTTCCCAGACGTCTTTCTTCGTAAACCACGTAGGTATCAATTTTTTCAATTTTCGAACTCTTAATATTAAATTTGTACAAATTAATATAATGGTATTTTTGATAGATTACACGGAGCTACATACTTGAATAATGTTTACTACGGAATGAACATTTTATAATAATGACAATATTTATTTAATTTTTTAGTTATTTAAACGACAAGAAATGAAAATTAGACTGATAACATAAAAGAAAAATTATAATTTTATTGGAAGATGGGTGAGTCTTATGTTTTAATATTAAATGTTGTTTTTCGTTTGCATTGTCTCACACATGCTTTTCGTAAAAATTACGATGCATTTGTTTTTGATTTAATAACTCTCGAGGACCCCTATTTATATCTTATGCAACCCTATTTTTTTCTTCACAATGAACATGAACACAAGGGAGGTCGTACAGACTTCTTTGTGAAACCTCTTATATAGACTTATATTGTGTTATATAATATTATACAAAATACAAAATATGTATATTATTAGTAATTTATAAAAAGAATCAAATTTCACAGGTTTGATTGAAACCTAATTTTTTTTATTTATTCTAATTATTAGTTAATTAAAATTGATTTGCAGAATACTATACTATTTATTTAACTTTTTTAAAAAGTTTTATGTTTTAATGATTAAATATGTGTATTATATAACTTTATTTCTTTTTTTTTGGACTTTGAACAAATTATAATATTGATTTTTTATAAAATTTTGTGAGCTTTATTCTAAACTGAAACAAAATGTAGCTATTTTATGATACAAACATCAAAATTGATTTATTTAACGATTTTACGCATATTTAAATCATTAAATAATAAATCCAATGTCTTATCTTACGGAAATAGACCGTTGAGGCAATTACAGTTGTTCACAGCCCGTAAAAACTAACGTATTGTAACCTCATTTTTCTTTCTATCTAAGGACGTTTACCTTCTTTAAAATGTATAATTTAGATCAATAATCATCGATACATCCTCTACAAATTACCAATGAAGTATTATCTGCGTACAGCACGTTTCCAGAGTTTTGAACCAATTTTCTATTCATTGTGATGGATAATTGACACCTTCGTGTAACGTGCAGGAAACAATTGCATTGTGTGCAGCATCAAATATCAGTTAATTATGTATCGTATTCCAGAACAGTGATTATTTGATCATTAATATTGTAACACCAATTTATAGTGTCTCACTCACTCGGAGCAAAATTGGATTTGAAATACATTTGTAATAAGCCTTAAGTCTTCTAATGATTATACTAAATTACTATAATTTATAATATATTTTATGTTATGTTGGTTTGAAATTATTTATGTACAAGAATCAACCTAAATATAAAAATATAATTACATGTTAAATATCAAATATATTTTGATAAAAAAATATCAAAAATATCAAAACTTATCAATTATAATACTCACATAAAAAAACAATAATAACACATAATACTCGTGTATAAATAATATGTTTGGTCAGATGTCAAGCTATTTGTAGCAATAACACGTGGACGCTACAGTAGCTAACAAATTTTAATTATATACTACGCGTACTGCTTTTTTCGATAGTAATGTAGTATAACGATAATATACTTTTTTTTTTAAAAAAAAGCGCAAATCTTTCTATTTCCATTAGAATAACCTAGCTATAATAAAATACATTTATTTTATAATAAACTAAACTAAATACGATTCATTCTAAATTAAATATAATGTTACACATTCTAACAAAAGAATTAAATTTCATCACTATCACATACATGATTTAAACATGTTTAAAAAAATATATACGTTTTCTGACCATTGATAAATTTAAAATTCAGCTTTAATTTTTTTTTCTGAATAAATCCTAAGTATATTATTTTCTAACGAAAAAAAAAATACTTAAAATAGAGTCCTACATTTGTATAAAATAAGTCATGATTGTAACGAAATGTTTTTATAGTGTAGTAGTATTATATTATTATGCCGTTACATACAAAAAAATGACTTCCGACCATTGAAAAATAATACTATAACATGTTAAATTAAAAAAAGGTGGAAAAGAAGATACCGCTCTGCTGTGTAGTAAAAGTCGAGTGGGTCACTGCAATAATTGAAAATAATTATTTAACCTGTGAAAATATAATGTCGTAAAAAATTGAAATTCAAACGCTCATAAAATATTAATTTGACACCAGATAAAAATTTTTTTTGATATAGGTTTTTAACCTATTGTACCTATCTATTTTAATGAACCTTGTATTAAATTTTCAAAATTTAAATATGAAAAAAAAATGTATGAATTTTCAATTAAAAACTAATTTGAAAATTTTCAAAATTTTACGAATTTCATCGAAATACAAAATACAACTAAATAAAAATGTATACGCACAATATGAATCAGTGATAATAACAGAAACTTATCCATTTCACATACATATAATACTATTTGTAAATGTACTTACAAAATTGAAAATACGAATGAATTATTAATTTTTAATAATAGTATCTGCTGATTGAACAAATATTCTTAATATTTTTTATGAACGATACATGCGCTATGTACTTACATAGCATTGCGTAATTCAATTTTTGATAAAACACTTCAATTTGTTTCAGTTTTTAATCTAACAAATGTCATTAAATAATAGATATACATTATATTATGCTGTCATAATATTTGATATCTTGACATAACGAAATAGTCTATTCAAAATTAATAGCAAAACAATCATAAACCTATTTTTAAGAAAATAATTGTAATGTTTTTACTATAATAAAGTATAATATGATAAACTAAAAAAATGTCCCACTATATATCTTTGAAGACACTGCTAGCTGTTTATTCTTAGACATGTCAACGATTACGATATTTGATTTTATTGTTACCAAAACTATTTGATGGTTATCCGTCATAACTTATGACTTAAAAACTATTACTACCATTATTTAAAAGCTTAAAAATAATGAACTTGTCTTTTACACAAATGCAAAAGTATCAAATGTATTATTTTAAAAATGTTTTTAATAAGTACTAATATTTATAGGTACACTAATACTTAGTAAAATTACACAAATTAGTAAATTTGTTAGTATAACATAGAGTTATCTAGTGATTGTCACTTAAAGCAGAAGATATCCCACTGAGTTTGGCCGACATCTTAGAAGTCTTAGGAAAACATTTAGATGATATTAAAATTTTTAATATAATAATACTTATCATTTTAAATATAAATATATATATTTAATATTTAGGACATTTAGGTACTAATTTTACCGTTTTTTTTTTTTTTTACGATAATGAGTATTATTCGTGCGTTGATGTGTCAATATCTACGGGCCCAGTCGAAGGATCATCCCACCAATGGATACATCGCATAGATTTCATTTAGAACCACAATACACATACCCAATACACGGGTAATAGCAATATAATTGGATGCTGTTTAATGCACGCTGACCAGAACGAGTGCGTTGCACTCTAGTCCGCGGCCCAAGGCGTACGACAATAGGACGCCAATGTGATTGTGTATCGCGTGTGTACATTTCGAGAGTATTACTATTATCAGCATCACGTCCCTCTTTGCCGACATTTCACACCCATTTTCTTCATTTAATTTCGCACTCAAATAGTTTATAATTAAGTTCCTGCAGCCCTGGTTTCATTCAGTGATTTACAAAGAACGCAGTCCATATAAGTGACGAGATACTCGAATGACGACTACAAATAGAACGCACATACATATTATATTAATATACACACTCACGGTCGGGTTAAATAATTATCACAGTCAAATATCCGTAGGACATTTTGAAATTCCGTGAACCAGACTTGATGTACATATTGTATTAGCTATATTCGCCGTGAGTCTCGGCTTATTCCGATTGATTTTTTTTTCATTCTATAAAGGTTATCCTTTTTTAATTTCTTCATATTATTATAGTTTATGGGGACATCAGTAAAAGCAGCGAAAACGAATTAATAAATATCTATAAAATCACATGGTTTCCACACAATTATAGGTAAGAATATAATAATTTTTGCTAATATTAGTTTAGCAGCGAATCGCTGAATTTAAAGCAATAATTCTGGCGTTGAAGTTTAAAATAATAATACACCACTCTCTAAAACCGAGGTATGGTAAACGAGTTAAGTGTCAAACACGTGTATCGATTTTCAGCATTCTGAATTTATAATGCCATTAAATAAAATCAATCGGAAATAGAAAATATTACAAAAGAAAATCATAAAGATATAAATAATTTATTATTTCATATTAAGTACAATAATATTAGGATGATAATTGGGAAATAGCTGTCTATCTGTTGGAGGCATAATATGGTTCATTTATTTTTATAGGTATTGTCGAATTGCATTTATATTAGTCAAAGAACTACACACAGGTAAAAAAACAGGTAATGGTTGAACTGCACTCAGACTCAAAAAAGATATTCTGACAAAAATAGCATACATTTTAAGGGGTTAAACTTTAAAAAACACTCATTTATCTTTCCATTTACAGGCTAACAATAGTTTTGATCGTTGGCATGATGAAAAATGAATTTTTTATATATATAATTATGTTAATGTATAATATATTTATATATTTAAATGAAAATTCAACCGTCCAAAAAATCACCGATAAAAAATACAAAAATAAGCAATACAGAAAATCTTATCAGGTTAGGGTCCCGTATTGAACTTTTTTTTACACAATATTTTTGTGCTAAAATAATTTATCATTATTATTTAACACGGTTTACAAAAATATACAAAAACATGACGCATTTTAAATTTTCCATGATTATTAGTGGACTATATTATAATAAACTAAATCCTCTAATCACCAATCGAACTAATATTATCGCCATATCTTGCGGTATTACCTACTTAAAGTTGTTTATCATGTAAACAACAATTAGAAATGTTAATATTTAGTTCACAATCGAACAATATATTGTGTCTATTATTATAGGTTTACAAAAAAATAATATTAAAAAGATTATCTTTTATGTTGATCAGTCTCTGAATAAATATCTTAGATTCAAATATTTATGTGTTACAAATGTGATATAACTGTTTTTTAATGCATTTTTAAACTTGTCAATTATTTTTTTGTAATAATTATAACAAACTGAAACCGGGTAATTAATTTTTGAGTATATAATTGTATTTTTCAATTTTGCTTATTTTTTACTATGTTTATTATATATATATAGTATGTATGTTTTCATATTCTCTTGTTCAGCTACTTTTCTCTTTACTGAATTTAAAATAATTTTTTGAGATACCTACACGGTTTATAAAAATTGTAATGAATGTAGAATAGTTTAAAAAAACATTTTAAATGTGTCTTGTAAACTGGCGACAATGACAAATTTTCTGACGGCGCTGATAGAGTCGACCAATCCGGTTAGGTTATGATTGAACGAAATGATATGTACTATATTGATACCGACAGTTTAAAATTTTTAATATTTTCCTGGGTTTTTATTTGATGTTGATATAAACTCCCCAAGAGGTGCATGATGAGACGTAAAATTAAATTATCTATAACCTGTTAGTATTAGTGGTTATTTTTCAAAAATATGAAATATAAGTTATAGGTATGTAATAATACCTACAATGATAAAATAAAAATATAACACATTTTTATAATATATACCTAATATTACATATTTATTATTCAATCAACATTACTTTTTTATTTCAGAATATTATATATTTATACATATATATATATATACCTAAATTATGGATTTATGAATAGCATGTTTATGATTTCCTTAGATTTCAATAAATATAAGTCAAAAGTATATATAGTCAATCAAGCTTTTACTGCAAATAAACATTTTATTTGAAAATGAAGAATAATATTCATTTATTAATAAATAATCATAATTAATTTTTAATTATTAAAAGAAACCAATAAACATTAAAGTTATAACAACTGTTGGATAAATATTTTATTTTATTAAAATAAAGCCATAAAGAATATTACTCATGCAAAAATAATTTGTACCAAAACCGTGTATGCAAAAATGCATTGCAATAAAATAACTAAAAATTAATTATACTTAAATAAGAGAATTCAAAAATAATCTTACAAAATTATTATTTCTTAGAAAATTTTATTTATACAAAAAAAAAACAAATTTTACTTCGATAATTATATATTATAGTAATATTGTGTTAAATCAAAAAGAAAATATGTTTTGACTCGTGAGTACAATCAATAATTTATTCTTAACTAGCTGCCCGAACTTCCTCCGGAAGAAATTATTTTTTTATAATTTAATTTAAAAACATATGACTATTTTTTGGCTATACAAATAATATAATATTGTTACATATTGTAGTTATTGTTATTGCTAATTTCTGAAAATTATATATTCTAGATTTTGAATTCAACCAATGGAGTGGTAAATTTTATTCTTTTTACTATAGAATAGAGATAAGGTAGAAAAAAATGTAACAATAAATTATTTGTTCAATGAATAATATATATTTCGAATGGAAAAATGCAAGTGCAAACAAATAAATAATTAATTATAATAATAACAATAATAAATAAGCAAAAAAATATATATATTATGTATAGTAACAATTATTATGAGAAGAAGCGATAAGGTCAGAGACGTTCAAAACCGGTTTCCTTCGTCTCCAAAATTGGGCTAGATTCTTATATAAATATAGATTGTTTTTTAATTTTATATTTACAAATATTAAAAATTGAAAATTCAATGAGATTACATTTTATTATTAGTGTTTATTTCTCTATATAAATGAATAAACTACCTATGCATATATTGTATGTATTTTTTTAAATATACCTGTACTATTTAATGTAATACATAATACTATTACTTGGTATAATCAATAATAACTTTTAGTACTGAGTAATGAAAACCTATTGCATACAGTTATTCATTTTGTGAAGATTTATTTATATTTTTAAATTATAAAATAAAATAGAATTTAAATAGTTAATTTATTGAATCAATTAGTTACCTATTCAATGTACCTACATTATTTATTAATGACACTAAAAATGAAAGGCTAGTAATTACTTCGTCTTAGTGCATAAGTTGACGATAAGTGATAACCATAATAATGAATTATAATTTATATTTGCATATATTTTTTAAAACCCGTTATTTAGTATACTATTGATCAATACCACTGTGTAGTTGTGTTTATTATTTCTGGAAAATTTTATCTTATACTAAAATCCAGTTTATTCTTTAGTGACCCATTTAATAAAAATGATAGGAGTTGAAAAAATAAAGATTTATAATTTAAAACTTATTACATAATAATCTCTATTGTCAGTATTCATAAAGAAAAGCTGTCTGTCTAAATTATATGGACCCGTTTAAACTCATTTTTATTGTGCGTTGTCAGATTGAATATCTACGATCTGAAAATTTATAAGACACCGACAAATTTACATTTTAATTAAATTATTAATTTTGAATACAATTATGATATTATGATACCTATTTACATTTCTCTTATACGACATGCATCTTATCATTATTATTATGCTTAACTGTAAAACCATATAGTTTAGATGTATACAACCATTAATTAAACATTTTTTTTTAATTTAAGACAATAACCAAATAGAGTATAACATGAAGTATTTATTTTTGTTTGAGCGAATTCTTGTATTATATTTATATATAAAGAAGTACCTTACGTTTTACTTAAAAAATGCTACATTATAATCATTATTAATTATATTATAATATCATATTGGTTTTGTTTGAGTAATTTACTATCAATCACATTCTTACAAACGTATAAATTAAAAAAATAATATTTCGGGTTAAATATTTATATCAAACACGTAAATGCGGATCGGACGTGATAACATCTTACTAAAATGGACATAATTACTTTGTAAAAAATAATAACAACAATAGTAAGATGATTGTAAGACAATAGAATAAAAGGCGATTGTTTCAATTTACCAACGCGTATAAGTCGTATAACTGACAAAAATAACGTGAAAAATACAAAAAATGTAGAAAATCGAATTATATAAAATGTAACGGTATGTTAATTAAAAAATAGTCCAATGTGTATTAAAGTATATACGATGTTAAGTCAGTACCTGCATAGCGAATAATAACGGCGTAACGTTCATGTTATAGGTTTGGTCACTACTACAGTACTATACTTACTATCTACCATATCGTATATCAGCTATTATATGTATTAATATTATAATATATATAATAATAATATAGGTATTGGAAGGATTACTAATGTATATATTTTCTCCAATGACTAAGATAATAGTATGATAATAATAATAATTAAATTTATAATGGCAATCAAAATATTATGTATGTCATATAATCTATGTGGTCATGGCTAATATAATAATATTATCATCTTATATAGATCCAATTGGAAAATCTGTAGAAATTTTGTGTATAATATGTCTTATAAGTTTTAGTATATGAGGTACCTATACAATAAAACATAGTTCTATATTTCTATACTACTATTGCAAAGAACATTTTAAAATAACATATCAGATAATATTCTCACAATCCAATGGTGCAACTAGGGGAAGGGGTCATGGGTTAAAATCCTCCCTGCTTAACATCTTATTTTATGCCTATCAACCATAGTTATAGAAACAATAGTTCACTATATTTATAATGAAAAAAAAAATACAGAAACCTTTTTACAGTAAACGGAAGTTAATGATGTAAGTGATAAAGTATTGACCAATGTTAGACTTCAAATTCTTGGAAATATAAGACTCAATTTGAAAAACTTAATTGGAAAAAGTTACAAAGATGTGGTGGGGATGTAATTTCTAAACTTTTGTTAAATGTTTCTATTCCGAACAACCAGAAAAATACAAATCAATACAATACATTAACAAACAATTCATGTGATATTTACAAAGGTTTAATTGTTGATTTAATATCCAAAAAAACTTTAAAGGAATACAAAATCATTAACTTATTTTTAAAAGATGGTAACAATTTTAATTACAGTCATAATTTTACTATAATTATAAAAATGTAATAATTATGCACTCAAATCGCCAAAAAAAAACTAAACAGTCGACATTTTTCACTGAAATCCAGAATTTTACCCAATAATTTTTAAATGATTACAAATACTTGAAATACTTATTACTTATTAGTAAGTTATTCACTATCAAGATCTTTTTCTACATTACATTGATTCTCAAATTATACTATAGGTGCCTTAAAAATTCCTATTATAGCCTAAAGGTTAAGAAAGATTAAACTATTTGGCAACGAGCCATATACACCTAGACATATTTATTCAATTATGTTAACTCATGAAATGGCAAAAACTTCAAACAAATATAATTCAGTAAGTTATTATATTTTTGTATAAAGTATACATTTTAAAAATGACATTGATTTTATGTTGCATTACAGAAAAAAAATCGTTATTTAATACCGTTATTGATATAATATTTACCTAATAATGCGAATATGTAATATAATTCATATATACAAAATATATGTAATTTATATAAGTACAGATAATATTCATATGGTTATTGCTGATTTCGTGCTTACATTTTTTAATTCCTATCTCAAATTTTAAATACGTTGATAACATATTACATAATATAGTCGAGTCACAATAACTCGAAGTTGAAGGGAGATAAAAATTCGCTTCGAGATATTAACCTATTATTCGAGATATCTAACTCAAATTTATATTAAATTATTAATTTATGTATAATTTATATTTCTAGGAGAATAAATTCGAGTTGTAAAGTTTTTCGAGTTATCGCGACTTAATTGTACAGAGAAAAATTAAAATAAAAAAATAGACAGAACACCATTCCGAAACAGGTATGAATGGAATGTGAGTTGCTTTTGATAAACTTTAAACGGAACTATCATATAAGTATGAAAAGGGGGCTTTTGATCACTTCACTCCGACGTTTAATACATTCCTTTGCTCACTTCTTATATGTTTTGGAGGTGATTCAAAGTTTCCGTGTATGCATTGCCAATATGGTTAGGATTGAATACAACTACGTTTTATTAGTCTTCTAGTCAAATATTAAAATTCATATTTGCATATATTGTGGTAAGTCAAAAATTGTTCCACAACAATCGCATAATCAACATTCCTTTATATATAAAAACTAATATTAATTAAATATTTATCTATGTAATTTTATTATTACAAATTGTATTTATTTTGTAGTTTATACAATATTTTTTTGTTATGCAAAAAATATTTATTGTATTACTACATTATTAGTAGTTTTTAAGTGAATCAAAGTAAAATATTCGTATATTAAAGACCTTACTTTTGTTATTAAAATGGTTTATTCCATTTTTATATTTTAATTAACGCAAATAAAATAAAATATAATTAAATTGATGTTGAGTGGTAGTTTATAAAAGGTCCTATTAATACTTATTATATAATGTGCAATATTAGACAATTTGCACAATATACAGGTATATAATAATAAAAATCTTATAAAATAGTCCTTATTTATATTATTATTATTAATTATGTTAATGACTCATATTATGATAATTAATTATATTATCTTTTGATTATATTCTCACCATATACATACCTAGGAATATATTAATAAATATATGTATAAAACATATTTTATTGTTATGTCGTTATAATATTAATGTTTGTAGAATCAATATCTAATGAATCGTTTTAAATTATATGCATTATATTTAGTATAAATATCTGTGTCATTACATGCATCATGACAATGTGCACTTTATGAATTTATTGTTTATTTTTTCATGTGGTGTCACGATCCTTATGTGTGTACTAAATTTTATTCTTCTGAAATAAATATCAATATGTTTTTAGTTTGTTTTAAAATAAGTAATACAATAACGTATAGATTAGTCACGGTTAAACAGTTTAGCCATCAAAAATGGTCATATATCACTCGGTACAATACAAACATGAGATGAAACATTTTGCGTAGGAGTTCCTGGTTTTTTCTAAGTCGGTCATCACGCTCTGACCGTTTGATCAATGGATCACGACTAATTCAAGCCGACAAAAACGATGTGTCACATGACTCTCGTATTCTTAATTTCATCACCCAAACGTCATTTTTTTTTTACCTGTATGGACATATAGTATGATTATTTATTTAGTTGATCAAAAAAAATATATTAGATAGGTGTCTAGTTTTTTGGTGGAAATAAATGATATACTGACATAACGGAGACAAGAGATATAGATACATTTCAAATACCTATAAAAACAATTACACAATGATTTTTGGTGATAATAAATTATAATATTAATTATAAATACATACTAATAATTAAGAAACTTGTATAAATTATAACTTTAAGAACCAGGAATATTAATTTAGTATTATTATTATTATTACTATTTATTATTTATATGAACTTTAAAAAGTAATTATTAGAAATTCGTTTAATTTTATATTTATATGCTCTGTATAACCAACATAATACCTATAAACGTTGAAAAATATTAATAAATACTTATAATGAATAATATACAATGTATTGATTTGTATATAAACGAGGAACTAAAAATGGCACATATCTAAAGTTGAACATAATATGAATAAATGTGTAACTTATTTTTAAATTTAGAATTAATACAAAATTATCACTGTATCTTAAAGTCTAGTAAAATTATTTTTTAATTCCGTGTGTGACGTGAATTTGATATTGTGAGAATATTTTTATTTATTAGATTCACATAGAAAATGTGTGAACCATAATCTTATAACAGTTTCGTTTTCAATAAAGGTAATAAAAAATACCATTTACATAATATTAAATTTCCATAAACGTTTCAATTCCTTATAAAATTGTTAAAAATAATTTAAAATATAAGAGTAATACATTTTTTTCTTCTAAATTTGACGTTCATATTGAATCTACAAATAAAACATAAATAAAAACTTATAATATTCTTACTTTAGTAAATTAATTTTATATTTATATGAGTCATATAAAAATGTTTTCTTTAGAATATACCGACTCTATTTAATACCCACTTGTACTGAATTAATGTGTAGCTAATATGGTATGTCTTACTATATATTTATTTAATTCTTCATAATATAGTGTTGAATATATTTTAATTGTCTTATCAGAGTATTTAACATCAATATAGACATTAGTATGCACGTGTGTATTTTATACATTTTTTAAAATTATAATTTAGTTCATTTAATTAAGTTTCTAATATAGTTGTAAAGAATATTTTGTTAAACTATTTAAAAAATACCATAACGTACTTAAAAAATTTAAATACTTTCCTTTTGAACGATATTATAGTTTGAAATAATTTTAAAGAAGTAAAGTAGATCTGACAAAAAAAAAGATAAATATACATACTATATTATAATTTCAGTTATCGTTAAAAAATATTTTTAAATTTACAAGATAACCAACACATTCATTTATTCTACTGTATGGAGTCTATACTTTAAACTATAAGCACCTGAACCCACTGAACCGCGGAACTAGAGTCAAACTTCTTTATTGTTATTCATCTTAATACGATCATCAGAAGAAACCGGTCTTGCGCATTATACACGATGATTGTATAGTGTATACCCACCACAATTTTGACTTGGTGTGTTTGAAACAACAATTGCAGTTCAAAATACAATAGATTCATCGTTTTTAAATAAGCGTGCACTTCTAAGTAACCCAGTTATCTGGTGCATGTACCCATTTTGATATTATATTATTCTTGTCGCATCAAGTTGTTAACGTTTCCGAAACTAAATAAATCATATCCAATGAATACCTACTAGTTTATCAACATACGTCGTTTTTGAAAACATATAGATTACTTTTGGAAAAAGGCACCTACCTAGACAATAATATAATAATGGTAATATACTAACTTAAGCAAATCTATAAATGTAGAGTACCTACAGAGTTGTTACAATAATTTTGAATATAATAATAATAAATAATAATGAATCACTATATAACTTAATAAAATAATTTAAATTTCAATATTATATTTATGTATGACTTTACTTAAAAATTTAAATTTAAGTGTTATATAGACCTGGAGAATAATCTTAGAATGTTTTAACACTGATGAGTTGTTTTATTTATAAGCTCAACTAATTATATACTTAGATTTTAAATTTATTATCTAATAATTGATAAGTTTTAATTTTTAAAGTAACATTTTGTAAATATATAATTCAAATTGTCTGGAAATAATAAATAATATAGTCGTAGATGATTGGCTTAACTATTCCATTTACATATTTAGTTGACCGTGTAAATCAAATAATTATAATCTATAAGCTACAGTGCAGAGTGTGGGTGTCTCAGACGTGAGTAATGAGACAAAAGCAAGTGATAAGCAGTGTAATTATAATGCTTTATTTTTTTCACACGTTTTTGGGTAATAACGTAAGTTCCAACAAAATATTAAAAATGTTTTGTTTATATTTAACAAATAGCAATCTCATGATCAAAAATCTAGTTTTTAATGTACAGTTTTAGTTGTAGTCAAAAATAATAATCTACCAAAAAGCAACACGATAGAATCTATTTTAACAAAAAATTAATTTTGTTGGAATCTAAAAAAATATTAGTTGTAATGTCTTTAAATTGTAATTATAATATTATTGTAGTATGCCTAATATATAGAAGTTGATTCTTTTATCATAAACCACTCATTATTTCAAAAAGTATTCATGGTTTTGAAAACAATTTTTTACATAGTTTCAAGTTGTTAAAAAAACAACGGTTTTATTAAAAAAATTATATTTTTAAATATTTTTTCAAGTTTTTTACTTTTTTCAATGAAAACATAATTTTAATTTCATATTCCAAAGTAGAATATTTTTCTTAGTATTTGTATACATAAAAATCTAATTTTGGGCGAGTTATAAGTATTTACAGTTTTTTTTTCGCGAAGTGGAGTGGCACGGGGTAACCACGCAAAATGTTTATCCACTACTCTGCTTGTCTAAACTTTAAATACGTATAACTCATAACCTACTCGTCTAAATTCAAATTTATGTATCAAAATACTTAGAAAAATATTCTGCTTTGGAATATGAAATTAAAACTATGTTTTCATTGAAAAAAGTAAAAAACTTGAAAAAATATTTAATATTAAATTATAAACTTTTCATTGAAAAAATATAAGGATACAAAATAATTAAAACGTTGTTTTTTATCAACTTGAAACTATGCAAAAACATGAATACTTTTTGAAATAATGAGTGGTTTATGATAAAAGAATCACTTTGTATTACTGACATTATGATTGTTACAAGCACAGAACAATTTTGAGTTAAATATTGTATAGCCTTATGTTAAATTAAATTATTTTATTTTTATTTTTTATTTAGTCATAATAATATTACTTGTTTTTCAATCTTAAAACCATAAATAAGTAATACTAAATATTAGTATAATTTATAATATTATACTTATAGAATTGCCTAACTTATTTGTGACATGCAACACATCTAACACGAGTGTCTTGAATAATACTGTTCACTTGTAAGGAAGAAAACACTTACTGTTCTTATGATATACGAACGTACAATAATATTGTGATTATGAAATTTCCAATGTAATGCTAGTTTCACAAAATTTGTCAATTTTTTTTTCAACTATTAAATTACGATTACCGTTAGAATTATTACACTACTACTCATATATTATGACTCATTGAAAAACAAAATATGACTATCGTCGTTCATCTTTGATATGATTAATAACTAATAAATCAAATATTATTCATGTCATATAAACTAAGCGATTTGAATTTAATATAAAACACGCATTATACAATAACAGCATAGACCTATTGATGAAATTGTAAAAATTTTGGATTTATTATTCACAGGCATTTGAAACTTTTTAATACTACGTATTTACGATTTACTACACACTATCGAATTTTTAGTGTATTCCGATTTTTTAGCTATTATATACCATGAAACTATTCACACCAATCTACGATAAGTCAATATTGACTATTGAGTTATATATGCTAATAATAAAATTAATGATATTATTTAAAACAATATCATAATAATTATTATTATGTAATAAATAATAATATATGCTACTATTTTTTGGAAAAATTAGTTCAATACCTACCATATCAATGAAAATATAAATTACTAACAACAATATAAATAAATAATTAAATATCCTCTTATAAATTAAGGCTGACTTGTCTCAGTTGAGAATCTTTTTTTTGTTGAATTCGACATCCATTTGGTTACCTCCTTTACAGTGACCTACTCAATTAGGAGTTTTGCGTTCGACGCCTACTCTATAACGAGAGCTACTTCTCTGGTTTTTAAATATAATTTTTAATTGGATAAATTTATTTATTTTCCTTTAAAAACTCATTTATTTATTAATGTTTAAAGAATATTATATTTATTTTCAAATGTTTAAAGGAATATTTAATAATTGATAAAGAAGTTAAAGCAACGCATTTTAGTATTTTACACAGCATTTTAAAATAAATACATTCAGAATATAGAACATAAGTATTAACTAAACATACTTATAATAATAATACATTGTTAAAGAACTTCTGAGGTTTATCAAGTGTGAGTAATGTGACTACCCACAGAAAATATACTCGATAGATGATTATGATATTAGATTTTGTTTATTGAATGTAAAATAAATGTTAGTTCGATTAAGTGCACAATTTGGAATGGTATTTATATTAAGTCGTAAATATAGTTCAATATTACGTATAACCAAAATATATAACATTTCATTCTTACGTTGTATATATGCATTATCAGCTTTCTAATAATAACTATTTATTTCAGTTACGGCCCGGTGTTCTGCCCACATCTCATTCGATTACACAAAGTTTAATACAACTAGAACTCAAGAGTTGTTGAAGTATTTCCTAATTGTGCATTCTATATTATGCAAATATAGGCGATATAGGTAAAATTATACATATAATTTTTTTTTAATACTTAACGATTTATTCGAACTTTAAATTCTAAAAATATAAACGTTGTCAACCAGCCAAATCGTGTTTTGAATTATAAAGATAAAAATTATATTATATTTAATTTTAACGGGTTATGAACTACTTAATCGTTTTTACTATTTTCACTATCAGTCATCATCTGCTCTCCTATTAATTTTTGATTACTATATTTCCATTTTTCTTATTACAACCCCATCACAAGTTGTCACATTTTCTCTGATATAATATTTTCATCTCAAAACTGTCTAAAACATAAAACCAGAAGAGATGATGTAATTTGAGATATTTTTAAATTCTTTAATTAATATTGGCTATTACCAATGACATATTACACTAATATTACGAAATGTTTTTCCCCCATCAAACTTATTCTATGATATTTTTTTAGTTTTTACTGACAACAATATGACGTTATCAAAATGAATAAATGGAAAAATATTCCACAAATTTAATAAACAATTAAGAAATTAAAATAATTATTAATGTTAAATCTGACATTAACATAAACAAAAGTCGGGTTGTTTTGATTAAGTCTTAAAAGTATTATCATGCGTCTGGTAAGTAATTTAATTTAAATTATTTATTCAATCGTTTAAAATTGTATTTTTTGCGTCAAACATTAAATATACAAGTCATATATTTTTTGGAAAAATTCGTTTATATATATATATATTTATGTCATTCGATTGGAGTTTGTTAAAATTAGATCAAATGCAACTTGATTGATGATTTTCCGTATAGAACAGCAACAATTTTCCGTTGCAAGTCCTGCCTGTCATCATTGTTCGTCCGTCAATATTCCGTTCGCCTGAAACTTTGAACTGTATATATATATATATATAAACAGGCGTTAAAAAATAAAATTCGCGATTCATAAACATCTAGCATCGCGCCGACGTCACGATAATATTGTTGATCGGGGTCCAACAATAATGTCACGCGTGTCATCGTGTCTGACGGATGGATCGTAACAACTGAAAAATATTTGTAAACTAATTTTCAGAATTCATAACATTATATACGCGACAGGTCGTTTAATTTTGAATTACCCATGAGCTATGGTGGGCTTAAAATTCACCTCTGACCTCCGGCTTTAACGCGAAACAGTTTTCTGTTATTAATTAACCACTAGCACTTATTAAATATTAATGATTGACCACTAAAAAGGTATACGTTATACATAATAGCAGTGCGCCAGCGACGACTTATTTATTTTACGACAAATACAATAGTTTTATATCGTAATATCAATTGTTTTTAATTCTACGTTTGTAGTAATATTTGTACGCAGAAAATATTTTCTTCTATAAATATATTATATTATTTATTATATAATAGTATCCAGCTATAAGTGCACATTGCAAACACGTAGTATACATTTTAATTTTTAAACAATAAAAACAACGTTCCATATAATACATCCCTGTTTAATGTAAAAATACGGTTTTTGTATACGTTCGACGTGTTCGAGTATAGTATCTGTTTTATATTGTTTTATAAATTATATAGATTATAGTTAGTAATTTCATATATGATACTTATATACTAAAAACCATTCGATTTTTATTTTCTCTGGGTTGTTGTAGTATGTAGCTTAAAGTTCACTCGTACCACACAGTGATGACAGAGATCAGCTGTATCATTTCATCCATTAAATAACGTTATATTTCACCACGTGGATAATTTTGTTTACTTCGCCCGATGTCCTAATATATATATAAGTGAAAAAACATTGCATTTTTTTAGTGGATTATTACTATTGCACTATAATATTGATATATTAATAATATCTTATACAAAAATGCATATTTTACATAATAACATTGTTTAGATCATGCATGCAGCGTACTTTCAATAGTTAACTAGCCATACTAATATCTAAACAAAAATAAAATAAACCATAATGTAGTTCAGGTTTGTTTTAAATCTGGTTGATGAAATAGTACTTCTTTGCGAATATTAGAATAAAATTTAAAATATTTTTATTTCAATCTACTTGAGCGCGATTGCACAGTTGTTACTCTTTACATAAAAACTAAGGAAACTGAAACTCAATAAATGCAAATTGGTGTTTTTCTATTTTAATAAAGAAAGAAACATAATAAATCGTAATTATATAACATTTAAATGTCATCATAAAATTATAAATTAATAATAATAATATTAGAGTTCACAAGTACCTGTATTTTCCAAAATTATTATTTACACAATTTTAATTTGATGTTATTTAATATTTAAATATCAAAACAACAATATAACTAAATAAACGGTAATATTTTTTAAATTTCTATCATACCTCCGATATAAACGTAATTTAGCCATAAATGCAATTCATATTAATATAATTAAAAAGAAAAGCTCAGTTAATTATGTATATAATATATTATAAAATGTATTATTTAATTCGGTTTTTAATGTTGCGGTAAACAGTTACATACGAGTACATCAGTTATGTAAAAAATATATTTCAATTTAGAAACTTAACATTATGTTAACTCACTTAATTATTAAATATAAATATAAATATTCAATTATGATTATTCAATATAATATATATATAAATATGTTGTATAATGTTTTTTAATAAAATAAAACTTGTTGTTTAAAGAATATAAACTGCCAACTTGAAAGTTAATTAATTTTCTTTGTCGTCATAATAACCTTAGTAAAATAATAAAATGTTCGTGTTTTCTTTAAACTACATTAAAAATATAGTATGAGTAGGTGCGAATTATATAATGAAGAAACCCATTTAATAACTTTTATTAATTACTCTAAATATACACTTTTATACTTGATAATCACTTTAATTGTCTACTGCATTACTTATTTTATTAAATACACCATATTATTATAAATAAACAAAAAATATAATTTTTGTATTTGCTTGTTAATTATTTGTATACACATTAATAAATTATAATTAATTAAAAATATCAGTATACACATTTAATTGCCTTACATTAATAATTTAGAGTAGTGGCTATAACAAGTACTCATAACGTTAAAACTATTTTGAAGTTTTATAAACACATTATATTTTAACAATTGTATATAATATAGTATAATATATGTGCAATACAGTTAAGTGTTTCTTCAAATAAATTACATAGACTCTATTAGATAAATTCAATTGGAATTCTTTTTTTTTTTTGGGGGGGGGTCCTGTATAATATTAAAACTATACTATAATACTTTTTGATAAAAATTACATTTTTATATCATTCAAGAACAAATTTAACAAGAAACTCGTATAACTAGTAGTAGATAAACATTTTTCGGAGTATCTCCATTCCACTCCACTTTGTTTACCAAACCTTTAAATACTTATAATTCATAAGCTACACGTCCAAACTTATATATTGTATGTATTGAAATATTCTGCTTCAGAATATGAATTTAAAAACTACATATGAATGTATTATTTATTCAAAAAATTGAAAAACTTAAAATAAATATAACGAGAAAAATATTAAAAAATATAATATTTTTCTTCCAAAAATGTTTTATTTCGACTGTAAATTATGTAAGAAAAATGTATTCGTAAACGTTAATAGATTTTAAAATTAAAGGTGTTCAATTAAAAAATTATTCTTCTTATTAAAATATTTGACATGTGATTTATGTTTGATGATCAATTCTTTTTATTTTTTACTATGGATTATTTATTTTTTATTATATAATTATATTGCTTGTATATAAGTGTGCGAAGTTATACGTTTTCTTCTCCGTGTACGGAACCGTATGAAACTTTTTTGTTGACGGCCACAAGAACGATGTGAATACAAATCAGTGTCAATGGCAGACATATATGTATCCTTCCTTCGCTAGGCTTTTACCTATATCATAATAATATAGTCGTTTAATACAAGCAAAGATAAAAGTAAGGCGGAAAAAATATTATGTACGTCATCGTTCGATTTATAATTTATTACCAAACGCTGCAAATCGTTATACCTAAGGACACGACATTATATCATATTATATATACAAAGAAAATTTCATTCGCCAAATAATATAACAAAATAATATACGCATAATGATGCACAAGAAATAATTAAAATAATAGAATCATAAAATTATAAAAACATGTTTTTAAATTATCTAAGCTTACTCGAAGTAATATAATAAAAAATATAGATATATAAACCATGTTAATACACAACTCGTAATAACTCGCTACCTTCAAATCAAGCTATGCTTAAAGAAGGTAGCTAAACCAAAATGTTTATTCAGTATACTAATTGTACATGTATTTCTATTATATTTAATAAATGGTTTAATACAAAAAAAAATACGAAATAATTGTAAATATAATAATTGTTTACACAAATATAACTAACTTTAGTACCATATAGGTTTTTAAATTATAATACACCTTCCATATTATGTTTTTTTTTTAATAAATGAGAGCATTCGTTCAGAAATTTCAGACTATTTTACGTTTTACTGACTCGCCAAAATGTTTGTATTTTATATGAATTTATTCAGGTTTAGTCTACTATCATTTCTTATATTATGTGGAATTAATATAATAAAATAAAATATCTACAGTATAATTTTATATGTTTACAAACAAAATCAATTTGGAGCAAACAGATATAATGGTAATGTGAATTTAATGTACTTTTCATATTGTTTAATACTTGTATAGTAAATATATCTTAGTCTATTACCTTACCAAAACGTTTTAAATTTCTACGATTAATTTCGATTTAGGTCAGTGGCTATACAACTTTTTAAGATCACAACCAGCTATTAGCATTTACAATAATATTTATCTAACAACACTATATATTAAAACAAATAAATCATAATACTTGTCAATCGAAAATTGTAGGTGTTTAACCTAATATTGATACTATTTTAACCCATTAAATTTAAAACGCAGTTGCATATAAGTTGTTATTTTGTATATCAATAGTATAATATTATACACATAACATAAATCGTAAAATAATCATAACTGGTAAATAAACAGGTGTCACAATTTAGAACTACTAATTCGTGTATTTAAAAAAAAAATAACTGTACTTATTAATTTTATTAAAAACTGGATTTATATTATAGAGTCTATTATTAGTTATATACATGGTAACTAATAGGCATATTTATAATATTTTATTACTCGGAAGATAATATGATGATATGGTTCTAAGTTTTTTTTTTATCAGTCGAATAACGTGAAGAACATTGATTTGATAATATGTTTTTTTTTTTTTTTGCTGGCTTATAGCGAATTAGTGAATATATAATAACATAATAATTATGAATGATTCACGTGAAATTTATATTTATACTTTAAATTCTACAATGAAAGACAATACAATTAAATTATTATAAGTTCACCATAAAGTGATAATTAAAAATACACTCAGTAAACGTTTTTTTCTCTGAAATATAATATATACTATTCTTTTTAATAAAAATAATACATTTACCATCTCATAATAACATTTTGAAATATTTAAACATTAATATCTAGTAAAACTAAAAATAATTACCATTTATCGGACTCTTTGTGTTTTTAATGTATTCATATATCTTATTAAATATTCAACAAATTCATACATTTATTATGTCATTATGGAATGAAAAAATTCCTTTTATCCAGTAACTTGATTGTATTTAACAAGACTAAAATGAGTAATGAAAATAGTTTGTTTTTAATCTACAATATAAATAACAGCATGCAAGCAAGGTTAAAATATGCATACTTAATACTACTTTATTAACTAATGTTATTAGATAAATCGAAACACAATTTTAGATAGTAAACTGGGTTCATTGATCCACACGTTGCTTATTGTTTATATTCGGTTGGAACTGTTAAGATGGTTAAAACTGACAAGAAATAATACATTTTCAAAGTCTATCAACAAATTTGTGGTACCAATTAATAGAACCGTAAAGCAGTGTTCGTGTTATGTATTATTTAAGTATTATTAAGTAACAAAAATTTCATCGGAAACACTTTAAATTTGATAAACAATTTGTTTTGATTGAATATTAAAATCGAGAAAGTCTATACAACGACCAACGGCTATGTTGTGTATTTCTATGTGTGATTCATCGTTGTACAGTAGAACAATGTTATGGTATTGAGTAGTAGAACTTCTACTATTTAATACCATATTAATACACAATAATATTGTCATAATAAGTAGTAAGTAGGTAATAATAATTAATAATTATTCTACATTTATGTTTATGCTTTGTATTAACAATAATGACGTCTCCGATACATTTTATTTATAATTCATAAATCATATAGAAATGCTTTGTTTAATAAATTATATACAACACAGTTAAGTGAGTCAATCTTTGAATCATTTTAATGAATAAAGTGATCACATAATTCTATCGCCATAATATGCAATACACGTGTTACTGTGCAAGCGGCGAGAAATAGGCACTACTTATTGTCGCGGTCATATACACTAAATAATAGCAATATAACAACTATAAAATAATAGCTATACATATAAATATGAAATTAAGTATAGTATCATAAAATTAGTTAAATATGATCAATACGAAATTCGATATCGTCGATCACCGGCCGCAGGTATAGTCATTCTTGGGGTGAAAATTATTGTTTCATGGCATCTGTGAGTCAAAAGTCATTGATAGTCATGACTCACGATTCGTGATGAATGTTGTTAGCTTTCATAAAAAAAATAACTATACCTAGGACCTGATGTTTTCAGAACAGAAAAACGTCATTTCACACATTTTCACACATTCATAACACAGATCACTGTGTATATATAGGTAAATATACATATAAATATGTATTTATACTCGTACATAGTTTAATATAATATAGTAAATTGTCGGTTTACTTCACAACGTGATCAACAGAGCTCCAGTCTTTTGTAATTGTTTAAATACATTACAAATTATAAAAAATTAAAAATTAGTAAAGGTTAATACCGGTAGTTGTATTGGTAATGTGTTTTATATTTGTTAAACAAGATTTAAATATTATATTATAATATTTTATTTAATAGGCATTTAAGAATGCATAAGAAATTGAAATGAAAACAAAAGCATTGTGACTTTATATTTTGTTAAATGTCTAAACTAGTGAAGGAACATCTTTTGAGGAACTTTAATTATATTTTAAGGCTTTTGATAGAGAAAAATTAATTTTAATATAAAACAAAAAAATATATAAGAAAACTAATCCACGATTTCAAATGTCTATAAATATAGCACTAAAAGAGCCAACATATTTTAAAAATTATATCATGATGACAAATAAAACATTTTTATTTTATAGAAAACAAAACTTCATTCATTTTAAAACCAATACATCTTCGATTTTTTCAGAATCTAAAATGTTTCCCGTGATAAATTTTACAATATTTCACTAAGTCTAAAAATTAGTTTTGTGCATTATCGATTTAATACCATTAGGGTTTATTGATTAGAACATTTTTTTTTAGAAAGCTAAATTAATCATATCTTATAGTGGATAGGACAGGATTTTTTTGCATTTAGTGTACACTTTCTACAGACTCAATAAAATTTGGTCGTTTTAAAATACTATACACTTTTTTATATACTTTTTATAGTACTTATTGGGTAGTAATTAATAAGCACATTTGCTTTTATTGTATTTTGATTTTTATATAGTAGTCTGATACTATTTTTACTCTATTGTAGTATAGCCAATTGGCTGTATTTATAAATAAAAAGTGCATTTAACTGGAGCATTTATTATAGTGACCTGGGACGGTTTATTACTTCTGGAAACAGTGAATTATGTGGCCGTAATAAGTCTGTATGATATTTTGGCCCTAAGCCACTAAAATCAGTTAAAAATAAATATAGTATAATCTAACATATATGAAAACTTATAACTTGTAACTTATATAAGTTATAATAATAGATTTAGTTTTCTTTGAACATGAAAATAAAGATCATCCAACTGAATTATTTTTTAATAATATTTTAATATTAATACTAGGTATATAGTTAACATTAGTCGAGAGTATCTGCAATTTCCAAAGAAGGTTCCACTTTTATAAACAAATAATAATAAATATCTGCATACAATTAATTTGAAATATTATGTACAATAGTACAGTTCTATACTATACTGATTTTAATTGAATAAAAAAATGAATTAATTTAATAGTTTAATCGAATATAATATAGCAATCATATAACGTTAAATTATATTCAAGCGACCATTATAGCCATATTATAACTCATCAGTATAATATTGATTCATTAAATGATTTGTTATTGTTAACGCAGCCCAACATTACTCTAATAATAGAATACTGAAAACAAATCATGATTCGTGAGTCTTACGAGAAAGTGCATTTGCCACCAATCACCATTAGTTACAATTATGTAAAAAATAATAAATTAGTAAGGTCGTGTTTACTGTTCAAACGGTAATTTAAAATCAATGTATTTTCATCTGTAAAAAGTCTTGATTTGGTTTTTATTACAATACAAAAATATCTGTATGACTTAGGACGTCAAATCTAATACTGTATCTACTTAACCCTGTACAAAGAAAACACTTGTCTTATTGTTTTATGTTGGTAACAAATCCATAACTTTCTAAAACTAATTTTAAAGTAGAATCTAATATATAAATCTATACGGAATCATTTATTTTTGATTATTTTCGTGATTTTACTTTGACTTTATAAATCTGAAGTTTAATTTGAAAATTTTTACGTGTTTTAAAAAAATATTAAATTTATTATTACGTAAGTATTAAGTATATAATATACATGATATTAAATTTACTTAACTATTACGAGCTATTCTTTTTTTTCATTTTTTTCTTTATTGCTATTTCGCTCAACATCTCGTTGTATAGATTATATTCACTAGAAGAATAACGTACATAACGTTAACTATAATATATATTCGCAGGGTGGCAAAAAAAGCATTTATCTTCTCGTACCTTCAAACAAACGGGATGTGAATATTGAATATATTATTATTTTCTCATTCCGCATCTATATAATATAATACAGGAACTGTTTCCAATATATTTTTATAGTTATCGATGTTTTGTTCCACTGCACATTTGAAGACTGGCATATTATTATTATTGTCAATAAAACTTCTACTGGTGCGATGCGCCTAAGAATAATATTATCAATTTGCATAGGCGTACAATTGAAACTGAAAACGTTTAAACTTTACGTTTAAAACTATATTAGCAGTATTTATAGTACTTGCCTTCAATTCAGTAAAATAAAATACAAATTATTTATATTTCCTAAATGCACTCATCTGTGGCAGTTTTAATGAATTTGAGTATTCATGTGTGAATGTTAAGTAAATTTACTGAATTTAAATTACTTATTACACTTGTAATTTTCTTTGATAAGTTGAATTCATAATGCGATTCATGTTTAATGCGATTCAATTGTATAACAAAATATATAGCAACATGGAGTGTTTAAACTGTAATTTGTGTACTTAAAATGAATTTATAATAAAAACTGGTGTAGTGTACTGTATACTTAACTTATATAATATACATGGGTGTTAGCTTGCAGAGTATATATTTTTAATACAATTAACTAACAATAAATTATTATAAGTTCATACTTTGGAATAAAAAATCCGTTAAAACCTAACTTTTCATCTTAATATAAATAGATTCGTAAGTTAAAAGTTCTACTATCTATTTAACACATTTCGAATTTGTAAATACATGAAAAAAAAACAGAACTATAACTATACACGTAATACAGTAGATTTTTGTAATTGTACCATTATGTCTATGTGCATCATAAATAATAAAGAAAAAAATTGTATTGTGCCTTGTGTAGCATAAGTTTATCTGCAAGTGCCGAATTAAACTAAATTTATACAGATGTATATTATATTTATAAAAATAACAATTTGCGAACAACAAATATTAGGAAAAACACAGTTCATTTTTATGAACAATAATACTTTAGAAAAACAAATAATTATATTTAAATAATAGGTATTATACAACTTAATCTCACTAAAAAAATTATAAAACTAATACCACATATTTTGTTAAATAATGTTTGTTTAATTTTAGAATGATTTTTTTTTTTTAATTTAATGATTGCAAAATAATGAGTAAGCTCTGACCAATCAATCTATTTTACAAAATATATTTTTTTCATATAAAATAAGCAATTGTATTTGTTCATTTATATTAAAGAGGGTATTTGATAATGTTGTGTTAGTTTCAAAACTGGAAAATAGATTTTTATATTCTTCATTTGCATTCGATATAGGTTTATACAACAAAATTTTAATATTTCTGTTGTAAACAGTGGATAATTTGTATGACATTTATAAATGCTTAATAAAAGATGATTTTTTTACTGTTTAAAGAAAAAAATTTAAATTGTACTCTTATTCTTCAACAAATGTAGAAAAAACTGTATCTTTTGAAAATAATTCTATACTAGATTTTTATCACTGTCGAGAATATAATTTTTATCCGTTAAATTCATTTGTAATAAAAAGATAACTTTTTGAAAATATTTTTCCGTATGGGTATAGAAAATTGATAACACAATAGATGAGAAGATAATTAAAGGGCTTAGCCAATAACCTTTCAACTTATAATATACTATGTAGTATTCTTCTTTAAAAGTTGCAATAATTGTAAATAGCTTTTTTTCCATCACACTTAATTTAGGACTTTAAAAATATTATCTGTAACCTTTTTTGATATTTTCTACATAATATATCAATATATAATTTACCTATACCGGCTATACCTATTCGTACGTCATACAACATAATATTATACCTATGATTGTTACAGTGTTGTATCTATTATATATACACTTTTGATAAACAATACGATAATTTTATTCTATAAATCAAAACGGATATTATATATTATAAGGTTGAAAAATTATTATTAATATCATTTATTTATAAACATTTTAAAACACGTAATTAAGTGTGGTCTAGAAATTTGTTTAGTCTATTATAACGTATTTTAGTTTCTATAACGTAAGTGTTTAAACACACATTGAACTCGATAATATTTCGTTATTCATATTTTAGACTGATACTCTTAAATCACGACGTAAGAACTTGACGTGCATACATCGCTTATAATATCGGTAGTCATTTTTAACGTTCCAAACACGATAGCCGGTAACTGAGTCGACAAATATATGGTATTCTGGCCACAGAATGCACCTACCTATAATTTATATAACACATTGTTTTAGTGTCACTTTTGCAAATATTTCGACTATGTAATAACACTATTCGTGAAATAACAACCATGGATTTATGTAAAAGTGGTAAAATACTTGATTAGTTTAGTTCGGTCACTATCAATATGTTGTGGATCTATGACATCAGCCCTTATCCCGAACGCAAACATTCAAATGTATATAGAAAATACGCGTTAAAAAAAATGTATAACTTATAAAAATGCGATCGATTTTTCAAAAAATCGTTTATAATATTATCTCCACAAACTATATAAGTTTGACTAATAAACGCACAAGCTGCAGTGCAGTGAGATTGACTTGTTTTATATGGTCTACGCAATATTTCACTCAACAACTACCGCGTAATTATTTCCGTCTACAATATTGACTCTTACCCAATAAAAACGTGATTATAGGTTTGAAGTAAATTTGGTAATTTAAATATTATTTTACGATGATCGGTTCGGTCGATTACGGAGATATAATATCGTTTAAGCACATTACCGTACAGCGCGCGCACGTGACGTCTAGGCGGTAGGGGTGGGGCGACACAGTGGCGTTAATCCGCAAACATCGTCGGCGAGTCACACGCGGACGCGCTGCCAGAGTTACGTCCACACGCTTGTCCGTTGTGCATGTCGTTGCGCGTGTTACTCGTCCCGACAGTCCGTAACCGTGAAATTTGCCGCGTACGAAATAAACAATACATTATTAATAAATTAGATTATTGGACGATAATATTTACAATAATTTACCATACACGATCGAGCGTTCGACCGACGACGAAATGTGAACGATTTGCCAGCCACCGTTACTGTTATTTTTTTTCCTCCTCTGTGCTCGTTTTGATTAGGTTGGCATGCGAAATTCTGTGAGTACATCATAATAATTTATGTATTCTGGGGTGATAAACGGTGCATATCTTCACACTTCTGACATTTTTTTTTTTTAATATTGAAAAGTATAGATACGTACATAGTTAAATTATTTAAAATATAGGTATTTATTTACTGTTAAAATAATCTTATTCCAGCCATAAATACTAAAAAAATATTGTTGATACTTATTTTGTTAGTCGGCGAAGGGGTTAAAGTTTCGATTAATTGTTTACCTTCATCTCTCGAACAACATACAGTGATACCTTTGAATAACGGGTATTCTCGCAAAAAATATATTCACTATTCGGAGAAATCTGATACCTAGAAACGTCCGTTACGATGGGTTTCACTGTATTATATAAATTGTATAGCCGCAAATCTACAAAAATAATATTGCTAGTTCGTATATAATCGTATGACTGTGTGGGTATTTACAAAACGCGTGTTTGATTACGTTTTATATACCATACAATTCAATCGAGTTCGAGATCAAAAACTTATGATATTTCTGCATAAATATCCTGTACCAAACGAATACAAGCAAATATTTGCAAAGGATCGCTCAAATTGGACGTAACAGAAAACTCTGGGGATTACTATATTCGAGTTCGTGTATGTTTACAATTCCAAATTTTTTTTCACATAAGCCTATATACAATTTATGTGAAAAGAGCATTACTCGACATTCGATAAAATCAATAAAAGTATTTATTTAAAATACAGCTGTGGGTATATGTGAACACAATATTATAGGTAATATGTTTTCATCTCCTCGAAGTCGTTCTCAATATTATTACAATAACGTGTTAGATGTAAATTCATAACAAATATAATAACAAACAAATTAACGTTTTTTAGTTTAGGTTTTTAAATTTCTCAGAAATGTATTTTCTTACCATCTTTATATAATGCTATCAGAAGCTCTTACGGTAACTTAAAGATGTTTTTTGTTATCCGTAAGCTTATGACTAAACGATCAGAGGGACGCGATTGTCTCACCCCAATTATAATATTTTACGGTCATAGTATTATTATAAACATTAAAAAATAAACAATTTTATTTATAACAATAGTGTTTAATTTTCAATTAAAATAGTAATATATGCTGAAATGAAAAAAAGGTATTATAGAATTCAAAGTATAATAAGATATTCGAATAAGTTATGTGGTAAATTATAGAAACAATAAACGAAGAAATCTATTAAAATGTGTAATATTATGTGCCCATTATTCTGATACAAAATAATAAAAAATAAAACATTGATAATTATGTGTATTCCGAATAATATTTTAGATATTAGATAGAACTAACTTTTTGCTATTTATATCACGAACTATTCTCATTATTCTACCGTAATTACGTAGGTAGTTTTTAACTATTGACTTATAACTTTATATTTAAGTTAATAACAATGATATATGCAACATTATTGACAAAAATTAGTTCAATATAGAGCATGAATAATATAATATAAATAACAATAAATTACTAATAGAAATACGAATAAATTAAAGAATATTATTAGAAATAGTTGCTGATTCACTTGTCTTTGCTTAAAATTGCATCTCGTCTAAATTGATTTATGGTTTAATTCAAATTTAACACATTCACTACTTTGGCAAGGTAAACTCAAACTGTATAACAATGCATAGAGACTTCCCCATTTTCTAATACAGATTATAATATAATTCGTTTTTTTTTTTTTGTCATTCTATAGAAACAATCATAAGTTATCATTCAATAATTTCAATAAACAAATTTTACGTTCGATATTTATATATATATTTCATATTTTATATTTTGAACGATTACATATTATACATTGTTCTTAAGCAAGTAATTCGATCAGATTATTCCATTAGAAAGTATTATGTATTCAATACTATATAGGTACCATCCACTTAAATTATATTGCTGCGTATAACCGAAACAAAACGTTTTGTAACTCTTTATAAATCCTTATGACTCATTTTAAATCCTTATGACTCATTATAAATCGCTCGGAGTACCTAGGTAATAGCATTATGTTACGTTATGTTTATATTTATTAATATTTTCCTATTTATTTGAATTTGGTATGTTAATATATCTATTCATTAAACAAATATTGTAATTTTACATTTCAAAATATTTACAATAAACTAATAGAGCATACTAAAACACATTCCATACGTGAACACTTCAATAATCTGTCAAAAAAAAATAAAAAATACACGCACACACACATATGACACATCTTTATTCGAACTCCCTAGTTACAGAGCTAATCTTTTCTCAGTAATTTATAATAATGATTAGAATATTGCGTATACATGTTAAGAGCGAATAATACCAGTATAATTTTTTCTTAATGTTACCATGTGCAGTAATATAATTACAACTTCTCTCTGTATTTCACTTATTGTGATTACATTGATGAACTTAAAATATTAAAATCTATCCTAATAGCTATAAAAAAAAAAAAAAAAACATAATATGAGTTTTGACTGGATTTTTCAATATTTTTATTTTTATGAAAATTATTTATAATTATAAATAGGTTACTGAAAAAAATATAAATTAAAATATTAATCAAAGCCATTCCAACAAAATACTAATACTAAAATATTAAAATATTAAATAATTATTTTAATAGGTTAATTATACTTTAATTTCAATAATATCTTATCACAATGAGTGAAATTAGAGAGAAGTTATTATTTATTATTACATAATACGTGTGTGAACATAGAATTTTTTATTGTTGTACCTTCTTACACAGATTTATGATATTTCATTAGTTTTTTACACACTTGTCTACTAAAATTATCAATATTATTGTTTTAGTGACAACTGAAATATTATAATATAATTTTTGCTGAAATAAGCATCGAAAAACCATTGTGAATAACATGTGATCTAACAATAGTTTCTGTTTAAATTTATAAAAGTTTCATACGAATCAATAAGTAATAATAATCAACTCTTCAACGTAATTTTAAAATAACAATAGTTATTTAAAACAAAAAAGTTGCCAAATATTTTTTTTTTACGTATTGGTTTCTTAAACTTGTTATAGAAACATTAAACACGAGTTAAATACTAAAACTCAATGAATAACTGTCACTAGAATTAACACGAGTTCTTCAACTGACAAGCTTGTTTTGTGGCAAATTTATCAAGTTTTTATTTCACACATGATTTATTTTACTGCTTAAAGTTGACTTGGTTTATATTTTTATAATATAATCTGTCGAGATATACTTCAATCAAATGGCAGTATAATTTATATATAGGACATAATCTAAAAATTAAATTCTTGACATTTTGAATTTTATTAAATTTAAATTAATAATTACACTGAATAATTGCACTATTTAAAATTATTGAAAAATGTGATTCCTGTTTGCAGAAGGTCGTTAAATGTGCAATAAAATAAATATCAATATTCTAATCAGTCGTAGAATATTATCAATTAATAAAAATGACATTATTTTTGATTGTATTAATAAAATGCAAACAAACATTATTTGTATTATATAAAATAGGGTGTCCCAAAATGAACGCTGTTTTTAAATAAGCTAAAAAAAAAAAACATTTTATTTTTCAAAATATTACAGAAAAAAAATATATACAGTTACAGTATAAAATCCGGTTTATGTATAAAAAAAATAATATTATTCGGTGTTGTTCTCCACTAGTTTGTTTACAGGTCGAGAAAATTAACAATAACTGCCTTTCAGTTTTCTCTGGTGAGTTTCAGGAGGACGCCTTAACCTAACCGGGGCTTTTGAGATTAACAATCGAACCAGTTTTTTCGAATTTTTTATTAGCCAACGCATTTATGACACATTTGGAACAGCATCCCATCAGAGTAAGATACGAAAGTCTCCGCACCACTTTCGTTAGTTTGGTAAAAGTTCTTAACAACCAACACACGTGTTTTAATTTAAATTCTGTCCACGGTGACATTTGACAAAAACTGATTACACAACAACAAACCCGAATGATAGACGATAATAAATTTAAAAAATTATGAAAACAATGTAGCAAACATAAAAACAAAAAAATTTGCAACCAATTTAAAAAAAGCGTTCTTTTTGGGACCCCCTGTAATGTATTTTAATCATTGTATGTTATAACATCATAACTATTTCATAATGTTTTATACTGACCTTTCTCATGTCTACTAAAACGAGTGTAACAAATGTTTGACGTGAAACTATCTATTAGTTTGACAAGTTAGTTGGCTGAAATATTAAACATTTAAGAAGTGTTGATAATCCTGGCGATATTATTATACACAAGAAAAAAAACAAATAAAAATTTTGAAAAAAAAATCATCAATTAGGTACCTATATAGAACTGAAATATTATTGAAAAAATACAGACCACTTATGTAATATTTAGTTTTGAATATTTTACGTTTTCATTAGTTTTTTTATTGCTTCAATACATTTTCAATTTTTATAACCAAGACATGGATATTTAGTACAAGGTTACTCATAAAACATGCATTATAATACTTCACTAATGTTCAAAATCTTTAATCGTAAGTAATCTTCTTGTAAGTGCCCATCTTACTATATTGTCTTTTCCTAGTTACCTATTACTTAATTTGTTTTTTAAAATTCCCATATTATCAATACCTATGATAAATTATGTTTTATTACTTAATTAGATTTTTTTTTTTTTTTTAATTTACGTTTATAGTTATAAGGTTTGTATACAATTGGCACAATACAACTTCTTATGTAACTGGTACCCATATTATATCTCAATACTTCGCACTTAAATAATGTAGATATTATATAAACTACTAATCGTTTATATAAAAAATGTATCCATTGCTTATTTTTATTTAGCCACATCCAATTTATTGAATAAATTCAAAATGTTATGTCAATTAGTATTGTATTGATTTTATAACCCAACAAAAATATTTACATTTTAATTCTAAAAGCACTATACAGTTTTCATTGTTAAAAAAATATACATATATACCTATAAAAGCCTTCAAATATTATAAATGTATTTTAATAAAGTACACAACAAACTACTTTCTAAAAAAAAAATATTCTTGGTATTAAATTAGATTTTTACATTCGTTTAAGTAAAATTGAGAAGAAGTGTAAAACAAAAATCTTTAATCGTTATATTTTTAGAGATAGTGGTCGACGAAAATGATTTATAATGAAATGCAATGTCATGCACATCTTCATCACCATTTTGTTACCCTGAAAACCGCAAGTCAAGAAAGAGCCATTTTTCAAAACTTAAAATACTTATAAGCAAGGCAATAAACATAGATATGCTATTTTAATTGTATCTTATGTACAATGACTATTAAGAAATTGAATTATTTTATTTTACATAATTACTATATATAATTAATTCAAAAATACAGACTTATACATTAAAATGTTGAATACTTAAGTAAAAAAACATATTAGGTTAAGTCGTTGAATAAATCCTATAGGTACATCAAAAACAAAGTATCACTGGCCGAATAGTATCGTGTACAATATAATATATAGGTACTTGGTATATTTCGTGAATATAATATAACGTTTATAATATTATATGTTTTGTAAAGCTAAAGAGATTTGTTAGTATATTAGACTATTTTTATTTTATTATATATTTTTTCTCTTATTTAATTTTTCTAAACTTAAACAATACTAATATTACGTATGGGCGATAAAATAATATCGTGTTAAAAATAGTAATGTGTATTTGAACTGTTAGCACGTTTAGAACAGTTAAAAGTGTTAAATATTCCACGCGTCGTACATTAATGGCTGTGTCGTGTGCGACAAACAATATTTAAGATTTTTGTGTATCTATGTAAATATTTTATTGGGTACTAACCTCCGTTTTCTAAGATATATCTGGAAACCATATTTTATCACAATATCTTACTGTTTTAAAATGTATATTAATTATTTCATTGTCCTGTAACGAAAAGTAATTATATTATTTAACAATTGCGAATAAGTTTTAAGTATTAGATTTTTCTTGAACACCTGTCCGTCTTATTAATATAATATACAATTATGTGCACAAATCGATTTAGTATTGTAACTTTATAAGGATACTTAAGTAATATTTTAAAATATTAAATTATTTATTGCAGACTTATTCTGACCACACCACTTGGCAATACCTAGTGTCAGTTTATAGTGTACTATATTATTATCATATCTCAGCCCTTTTTTATTTATTTCTTTAAATGTATTTATTGTTCATAACAACCTATGGATATGAAATGCCGTAGGTAGCTATTTACTATTATTATTATTATGATTTTTTTAATTTGTCTAATAATTCAATTGCAAATGTGATCTATCACAAATAAATACGATATTGTATTAAACATTTTTAGATGGTTTTAAAAAAATAAATATATTGTTTATTTTTTTAATACATTTGTATTTTATCTCTATGCCTATATAAAAATATTTATGTCCAAATCTTGAACTGTTTTTGGTTTCGTTTAACAGTTTTTTTATTGAATAGATTTATTTTAAAACTAAACTTTTTAATACCCATCAATAAAACAAAAATTGTATAAAAAGTAAATACCTATTATATTATTACATATTTGTATTCATTGAAAAACAAAATCACATATTACCTTTTTTTTTTTTATGGATTTTCAAATATTATGTCTCTAATTTATTTTTTATTTTCTAATTTATAAAGTAGGTAACTAAATACTAATAATACCTAATGATAAACAAATATTTTTAATTCATTGTCGGTAAAAATATATTGTTGACGTTGACTTATCAATTATAAATAAGTTTTCTCTCTCCTAGAACTCAAGCATTTTAATTAAATATTAAAATATATTGGGTACAACTAAATTAATGAAGCTAATTTTATACTTGAATTCACTTTGCACCTCAATAGTTAACAGTTTAATATCCTCGTGATTTTTACATTTAAAAATACTTTATGTAACAATATTATTTTCTTATATACTCGTATGCAGTCAAAAAATAAACCGTTATTATTTTCACATTAAAATAAATATGAAATTATGAGGTCTTATTATACCATATAATAATTTTTTGTATACAGTTAATTTTCTTATTTATCCTTATGAATCACCAAATTTGATATAATGGTGATGTAGTTCAATGAATTTAATTTTCCAAACAAAGATAATGTTTAGTATATTATTTCTTAGTCAATATTTATAAAAAATAATGTCTCTGCAAACCAATACTTTTGAATAATCATCAATCGATAAGAAACTTAAACTACAATTAGGCAGCAATAAATCAGTTATAAGAGACATATATTGATATTTACTCAAAATAACAAAATATTTGTCTTAATTGACATTTTAATTTAAAAATTATTTAAGCTCATGCTTTAAGTATAGGTACCTACTACCTATCACAATTATTATACATAGTTTACAAATAATTCAAAATTATTTATTATTACTATTCATATTTTATCCCTATGCTTATAATATGAATAAAGGTGTTTTTAAAAATTAAATATCTGTCTTCAGTTCTACAAATGCCACAAGGAAAAATACAAATTGGAAAAAAATTAATTTAAAAAAAAAAGACACACAAATTTAATGTGAATTATCCGATTTTTCATACGATCTTGGTTTGTAGTGTTTATGAATATTTTCTTGAAAACTACTGAAAAGTTCTCAAAATAGCCTACAGGTATTACACAAATTTAGTTACCTACCTAATGAACTGAATTTCTAAGAAGGATTTATAAAACTTTTGAAACTTCACTTCCAAAAAAATTAATTATACACACAATTTATTTTATCATTTATATAATATTTCATTTGTATCAAACTATATTTATATACTCATCCCGGGTTAGGTGTTTAAAAATGTATATGTTTCACAATTTCAAAGGATTAATAAGATGGCATGAAAAAGCCAATCAAAAATTAACTTCACGTTCATAAATTCAAATATTTTTCCAGACTTTATGACAGTGCATAAATAAACAACATGGGCATACTCAAATATATAAACTATTAATTATCATTTCAAATATACCTTTATAACTTATACTAATTGAACTTCTTCCACTCAGCTTTTGTTTGGCAGTTCGTATAAATGATATCTATATGTCATGTGTGATGCGTGTGTTCATAAATAAATCACATTTTACTCAACACAAAAATTAAAAATATGAATATAAATATCATACAAAAGTATATTGTTTTATTCGTACAAAAATATTATAGTTTTCACCTTTTGATTATCCCTGCAGCTTACGATACTTCTCCGAAATACTTTTTCACGTGTATTTTATTCATTACCTATTTATTTTAAAGTATAATAGTTCAGAAAATTATTAAAAACCTCTATGTACACTATAGATTTATGTAAAAAAAAAATTGAAAATGCATCGATATTACAACAATATAACATATAATAAACATTATTAATAACATGTTTATTCGTATCTTAACCGAAGCATTTTTTTCAATATGTACATCACTGTTGATACATTAAATGTTTAGCCATTATTAATATTCCATGCAATCGGCATTGGATCTTTAAAAAATGTATAATTATTTTTATAATTCTGTAAATACGCAGTTATTTTTGTGTTAATAGATAATAATTTATAATATTTTTTTGATTTTAACCGTGAAATCATAATTTGTTATGTACTTTTATAGATTTGATTTTACTATATTTTATTAATGTATAATAATATATATTTTTATTTTTCACTCTTCAATAACTGAAGAAAAATGTACACAAATTCAAGGTACCTAGTACGATCCCCCCTATATTGCTCTCTCTCCCTTAAATACGAGGAAGATGTCCATGGGATTCGTACAATTTATACGAGTTCATAAATATACTTACAACGTCATACCAACATATGGTGTCCATCTAACGAAATACTCCTCTCCACCATCTTATCACCTCGTGCATATATATTATCAGTGGCGTACGCTGTGGAGAGGATGTGGAGAACGATCCTTCCCAACGATATTTTTTTACCTGAATACCATATTATATTGATTTTTAATATTTAAATAATAGATTGCAACACTATAACTGTAAAGTGGTATCGTAGATTAAATAATATTTATATTGTATCTATAAATAATAATCAACTATGTGTATAATGTACCTATATATTATTATTAAGGTCTATAGATTTAGACGATTTTTCTTATTTTATTTTAAGATCGTTTTCAGTTGAAACAGTAGAAAATATTTGTGACCACCCGGTGTAATAATACGGTTGTAATGATTTTATTGCATAGATGTGCGACTGCGGTGACTTTCCTGGTTATCACCAAGAAGCAGCAGCGGCGGCACCTTTGTACAAACTATAACGGTCAACGTACTCGAAGACTAACAGTAGTTCGGCGCACAAAATGAGTTTGTTCAACACGTCGTACCTGATGGGCAATGACACAACGGGCGGATGGGGTCCAAGGTATTTTTTCACGTTCTACTCGGAGTTCGGCGACGAGCAGGCCGAGTCGGCTGTCGAGGTGACAGTGTTCATGGTAATATTCGCCGCGTCCGTCGTGGCCAACGTATCCATCGCCTGGGCGGTGCTCAGATACCGGGAGATGCGCACCGTCACCAACTGTTTCCTGCTCAACCTCACCGTGGCCGACCTACTGTTCGCCGTCACCACGCCGGCGCTAGCCTACGTCCGTGTCCGGCCCGACTGGCCGTTTGGCGATTTCGTATGCCGGTTGTTGCCTTACTCGCAGGTGCGTGCCAAAACTAGGGCTTGAAATAGATTTAAAATCGTTTAAAAAACATCAAAAAATTAAAATTAATTTCCAAATTAAAATTTGTTTTTTATGATATTCAAAATGTTTTATTAAAAATAATAAATAACAAAATCGATAATAATCGGTCTATAGTTTATATATACAAATCAATTTAAAACTAAAAATAATTAATAATTTCAATTTACAATTTAATAACAGCTAATAGAAATATAATATTATACATCTGTAGCAGGTAATTACTATAATTAATAATTAATAATATTTAGTTTTCTTTGGCCCGTTTCATAGCCGCACAAAACGACGAATAATATGAAATGCACGAACGACAATAATTTTCTCGTACATATCAAAATTAGAATCTTAAATAAAAAAAATAAAAATGATGTTAAAGTTTTACCAATAAATCATAAAACTATTAATTCAGTATTGCGCAACAGTATAAATGCATAAAGTAATAAAATATTAAAATTAATACTCGTACATTATTTTAGATTTAAATCAGAAAAAAATATCGATAAGTAAAATTGAAATTAAAATTGTTAATTTTCATTTCGATTACAAGCTCTGCTCTAGTCTATACAACATAAATACAAATAATAATTAGTGGTCGAAAGATAAAAACTAGCATGTATAATACTGTAAAGGCCTTCTTTTTTTTTTATTATTTTTAGACTAATGTCTATATTATGCCCCCAGGTTCAAAAAAAAATCTCAAGTGAGCTTGTTAAATCTGCTTGTGTTTACAAAAACGTAATATATATTTATTTATTTTTTAAACAAAAGTTATGCTTACATAATGGGCAATAGCAGGGATTGAATTTCAATTATTGTATCAGGCGATGTATACAGTTCTTTTTAAACTTTAAAAATATTATTATTTATTCTAGTATTAAGACTGATATATTGTATTTAATTTGTTAAAAACGGTAAATGCTTGTAAAAAGTAGCGAAACTTACGTTATACACAGCGGGAAATTATTACGTTAATCTTGTTAAACGCTAAAACTGTTCATTACTTCCAACCACCGCATATATTATATAATATTTTCGATTCGTATAATGTATACAATTATAAATGCGAGCACGGATCACTTATCTTATTACGTAGATGTAACATCGGATAATATAAAAAAATAAATATGTATTTTAGATTATAAAATTGTATAAAACATACTAGGTAGGTACTAATTGTTTTTAATGTTTGTTAAAGACTTCGAGTACTTACCTATCGCGTGCGAGTTTATTGACTTTCGCTTAGAGGTCGACATCATCGTCCTGATCGCCTCGAGGGTTGCGTTGATAGAACCGTTTAAATTATCTTTATATTTCACGTCATCCATACCTTAACGTCATCGTGCTACTCAAACTCACACTTTCTCACAACTCAATTTCCAAACTATGGATAATCATTATTATCATTAATTTACTTAATATAAATTATGATGTTATTGTAATACTCGTTGGAATATTATTTTGTGAGGCCTCCTTCGCACATTGTCCGTGTAATAATATTAAGTGTATACTAAATACGCGTGGAACGCGGATACTTGGTACCTACTACCTATATTATACATATATAATATTATGTTTATGATGCAATCGTACTAACTACTTCTACCAGATTTTAGTCATTTTCAAAACAACTCAATCAAAATATGTTGTAAGTGCAAAAATATACTTGTATAGTTATACATAATATTCAATACACGTGCATTTCGAATTGTCTAATTTATTATTTTTACATTTTGAAATCGATATTAAACAAAAAAACTTTCAATAAAATATAAAAATGGATTTTTATAATTCGGGTCCTATATATTCGGTCACGTATCCATTATGCTCGTCACGTTTCTGAATAAACACTTTATTATGTATAATTTATAATAATATATACAATTTATACACGCGTACAGTGGATATTATATACTATATACTTTTTGTCTTTTTGGAGGAATGCATACACTGTACTGGTGAGATACTTCTATTTTATTTAATTTTTTTATTTTGTAATAATGCAATAGTTATCCGGTTGTATGCTCATTGCGCGGAGACGCCCGCCACCACCACAAAGCATCTAGCGTCACTACTTGCTGGTGTTTAATTTTTTAATTTCGGTAAGCTAGGACTCTAAAATTAAATATAATTCCACCAAACACCTTTTACAAAATGCGTATGCAGTGTGTTGGTATCATTGTACGTACACGGTAAATTCATCAATAATAATTACGTTTAAGGATGACGTAACCGTCGCCTACATTCAAATATGTGACTTCTGAATAGGTACTGATAAACATAATGTATACGCCTAGGTTAAACAAACTACAATTTCACTAATAAGCCGCTATTTTCAAAATATTTGACATAATGCATACCTAGTCTATTATGATATGTATTCTTGTACGTCCTGACCTAATGTGTGCATATATAATGAATGCGTAGTATAATATTTAAAACACAAAAAGTCAATTAGTTAATAATAATATTAATATGTCACATAGAACAGCAAAAACTGGTAAGCAGAATAAACTAGCTGACCGACTAAGCAAATATAATACATAAAAAATCTTAAACCTAGTTTTTTTTTAACTTTTTACATTTAGAGACGCGAAACAGCCATACCACCTTTAATATAAGTATTTGCTAACGTCGCTCTTTGACCACTACGAGTCGTTTTTTTTATATCCCCCACAGTCTGGAACTACATACTTTTCTCTCCTCCCCCGTGATTTCCGTGTCTACTTGGTTCTCTTATTTTAAGACAAAAATTGGTTTTAATCAATCAACCAAGATAGTGTTGGTTTTGTTATTTCCAAACAATATGGCGAAAAACTTTTCATTCTTTTCTGACGTTTTGAAGGACCTTAGCACGAGTATTATAACGCTTTCTTATTTCTTCGAAGTATGAACACAAAATCAGTTTTCTTTAGTATTTTCTAATAAACATTTTATACTCGTATATTAAATTTCTTCCAAAACACTTCTTAGGTTTGATGCGAAGGTAGTAGAATTAAACTCTATTTTCTCTTCTTTGAAAAATTCACGCGTTAATTATAATTGTAAGCCATTTTCGACCAGTGCTTATAGATATTCATTAACACTAGACTTTAGGCCTAATAATATAAAAATACTTTGTCAAACTTTTCATATTATGAGTCATCGTTGCTACTTTGACGTAGTGATCTTTCCCAGAACCACCATATCGAGGTCAATTATCTGAAAAATTCTAAATTTATTATAAATTTAAAGTTTCAAACAGTTGAGTTTATTTAAACAAATATAATATGAATACTGTGGAAGTTATAAATATTTTATATGCACGTGTATTACGATGATTGTGAGTATTTTTTGGACTCGATTTAAGAAAACTATACTGATTTAAACATCAAACCATTTGTTTGTCTTTTAAAGTTTGAACAAATTAAAATCATATTTAAGAAAAAAAACTTAAAGTTTAAACTGGATTTACTTTGTGATTCAAATTTTTTTAATTATGACTTGTTTATAATAATTTCAGTTAAGTCAGATTCGATAAAAATAAAATAAATAAATAATATTATTCTAGACATACGTATAGTTACTATCGAAATCGATGTGAAATAAAATACAGTAAGAAACTGCATAACCTACGTATATGACTTTTACGATCAATTTTAATAAAATAAAAATAAATTTCCAAGAAAATGTGACACAGTAAAATTTAATATAATTAAAATTTACGCTAACTATTATATGATTTTATTGAAAAGAACTTTCATTACCTACAGTTCATATACATCGTAATGTTCTTTTTTATTTGAAATTGTCGTCGTTGTACTCAATGTCATTTTTAATTTATTTCTCATATTCCACTATATATGTATTTAAATATTAAAAGTTTTTCATGCAAGTTACACGCCGATAGAAGAAACCAATTCAAAGCAATATCGAATAAACGATATTTTTGCAACAATAAAGTATACACAATGGCATTGATCATTAATTGATTTTCACTCCTTTGTGTGGCTAAGTAATTGAAAAATAAAGTCATAGTAATATTGTCGTAACACGGTTTTTGAGTTAGCGCGAGCCGCAATGACATTACTCATTAATATTTCATAAAACCATAAAAAAGTTTTGTTCCGTTTTAAATGGCCGTAATAATATGCGGACAAATGATTTCGATGTTAAAGTGAAAATTGTGTACTTGTCACCATAGGACTAGGATTTATACATAGTTATTGGTTCGCGAAGTTCGTAGAAAATTTAATGACATTATTATGTATACGGTGAAATAATTACCTAGCTCTTTTGAATATGAGGTATGCATAATATGACCGTTAATATTTTGCCCTAACGTAAAATGTTAATAATTAAATGAAAACATATTGTGCGTAATATGTAGTTGATAAAATAACAGAAATTAGCATAGTGCCTTTAGACAATAACGTGTTGTTGACGTTGCTTGAAAATTTTAATAATTTAAGAAAAAGTATACAAACTTGCGGATTCTACGAATAGATTTGGTAAAACTCGATTTAATAATAATAATTTTGCATTTTTGATCAGTGGTTTCTAGACTCTGCTGTGATACCATATTATTATATTCGCAACAAACCATCGCAAAATTGCTTTAAAAACGATTATAATTAATCTTCTTTAAATTACCTATTTACTTGAAATTTCGATTACACTGCGCTACTTATTATTATAGTTTCAATGAACGTTTAACAATGTCAAACACGATCCTACACAAAAACGTTTATTATGTGCTGCACCGTAACGTTTCTCAATATATACTGTATAGTGTGGCCTGATTATGTGAAATTAAATTGTTATTAATATAGTAATGAATTATGATTTAATATAATATTAACATGACTAGTCAAAGTGGTCCGCCGTGATTTTAATATAATAATAAGGCGTGGATTTAAATGCAAATTGCATTTGTATCTAAATGTCCTCAGACATCACTTTAAAAATACAAAATTCGTTTAATACAATTAAGAACTTAGAAATTAAAATTGTATTTTGCCGTTTTTGTTTATTTTGTAAATATGGATAAAATTTGATCACAATTCACCACAAACAATTCCACGTAAAAGAAAAAAAGAAAATATAAGTAGGTATTATTTATTTGTTTTCATAATATTATTTTAACTACGGAGTTTTTTTTTTTTACGATATTTAAATCTGTGTACAATTTACAATAAATATAAATTAATAAAATCTATTCGATTACTTATCGATTCAAATTTGAAATATTACAATTTTATTATAAATCTGCTAGTATTTACTATAGTTATTAAGCTAATGGACGGTTACATATAAGATACATAAGTAGAGCACAAGTTTTTCAGGATATCCTTTGCCATTTTACTTTGCACAGCATCTAAACTTTAAATCGTATTAATAAAAAAATATATTTAATACTTATATATATTTTTAGAAAAACATTCTATTTCTAATTTTATGAAATTATAAATATCTAATTTATCGATAAAAAAACTTTAATTAAAACCTCTATAATATAACTACTGATAAAAATAGTATAGTATTTTTAGTATACCTAAAACTATCAAATATACTTTAAACTAGACATACAATAACATAATACGTTTGTTTAAAAAATAACAAATTGATATAAATGCTATAAACCTCAATTTGGAATCAATTCACGTGTAATAATGTGTGAAACCAGTCCGGGGATAAAAACTTTGTTAAGATTCGAAAATAATAACGCACGCGCTGGTCATTAAATAAGTATAATAATAACACATGCATTAATATCATACTGTTAAAATTCAAGGTTATCTATGTACTTTTTAAAACAGGATTGCATGCCACAGTCACAGAGATATTTTCCGAAACACAACAATTGCATTAAACTAAATGTCACCCATCAAAAGTTTTCGAATAGTAAAATTCTACGTTGTGGTCTAGTCGATTTGTTTTACTAATTTTTCAAACAATTTTTATCAGCTTAGTTTTAATTTGTCTTTCGTCTACCACAACTAAAAAAAAACTTTTACATGTATGTAATATTTAAAATTTATCGACAGAAATAAGGAATATATAATGTATCCAATTCGTGACCTAAAATTAATTTGATTAAAAACAAAAATTAATATCTGCAGTATTTTTTAATTTATATACATACTCATCATTTACAATGTTTACACAATACTACTAAAATAAAATGGTTTTCAATTAAGTGGAACGTACCATTTATATAGATTACTGTACTATGTTATGTTGCGTGTTTATCCAACGCAGAGGTCGACAGTCCCGGACCCCGGTTCTTTCCATAAAACCCCTTCATTAGGAACCCAATATTTTTATTATGCATACGGCATGCATGCAGTTTATGTATGTTGATTATACGAATAACATTGAATTTAATCCATGTTACTTTTATGTGTTTGAAATTTGAATTGAGTCCAGTTTATTATCTTAATATCTTTGAATTAAGTCCGTATAGATAAGTTATCTAACTGTATATATATATATATATAGCCGGTGACGACAAGGTTAGGCAAAATTAAATGCATTTTTTAATTCGAGAAATCCAAATATTTTTATTCTTATTGACACTTTTCTGGGGATACATTCAAGTATATATATATATATTAAATTACGAAGCAAAACAATAAAACCATAAAAAAAAACATTTGAAAATAAACAATTTTTGCGGGAGTAGATAAACAAATTTGAAGATTTTATTTTTTTAAATTAATATCAATTAAAGCAATTATTTAATTTTTACATTATTATATTACTGCACCTAATGATTATTTCTATTATTATTTTTAATATTTTTTTTTTAGTTAATTATATTTTTTATTCTTATTATTTTTACTATTTAAAATAAAATAAAACAATGTAAACAAGAGTAAATAATTTTTGGGAGACTACTTGATGTACATCAGATCAATTTATGATATGATTTTTTTAGACCTTGAACATTCTTTAATTCAAATATGTCTGATACACTTTTATATGAAATTAATAAAATAATATACAGTAGGTATAAATTACAGAGAAAAGTATGCCATATTATAACGCATATTATTCTAAAGATGTTATAAATGTAATATTAAATACTGTGCAACAGGTATACTGTCGATATTTCGGTTAGACAAGAATAATAATATTATTTGAGATTGTGAATTTGTAATAATTTTAAATAATCAAATATTTCATGAATAATTTTAATCACATCTAAACAATATTAGACGAAGGCAAGTACACAAATATTCAAAAGACCTTCAGCAAAGCTAGTGGATTCAATCTACAATGAAAAGAATTCTGTGATTATCTAGCTTAGAAAATGTAAAATTATACGCATATTTTTACAAATAAATAAATATTTCACTTCCAAAAATCTCTAATAATTATACTATGAATGTAATAATTTATTTCTATAATATAAAACCGATTTTAATACATTATAGCAAAAAGGACTATACACTTTATGTTGTATCAAAATATATGTGCTCGTAGAACATTTTGTGTAAGTTTCTCATATGATTTACTTTATAACCCAAATCTTGTACTCAGTATAATACGATGTAAACAACAGATTTTTGTTTTTATTTGATTAATTTTCAATAAATCATAAATGTATCGGCAAAGTACGAAGATAACAGACAGAAAGATTGAACAGTTTTTTAGTGCATGCATCAACCCACGTATTTCCGGTAGACAGTCAATTTGAGATTTAACTTTTTTCTGTCGCTAAATAAATATATAATATTATAATAAAGAATAATTTTAATTTAATTGAAATAACCTCGTATAATTATACTATATAAAATTAAAAATTAAACGTATCTAATTTATATTTTGAGTTCATTATTTTCCAGTATAAATGCTGACATATTATTATTACAAATTATTAATGTAGAGTCAAAAATAAATTTACATTTATTGTATTATTATACTAATTATATTTATCCATACGTGGTGATTCAAATACGAATTTTAATGATAATTTATAATTAATTTTTTTTTTTTTTAAACACAAACAACTTAAATGTTTAACACAACTCCAGAACTTAACTCCGCGGGGTGTTATTTTCTTTACTATTAATTCACATCAAAAATAAAATTATCTTTATTATTTTATATTAATTATCTACAGATAAGTACTGAGATACCTAACATCTAACATATAAAGGTATTAAAGGTACTAAGTATACACAATATTCAATTATATTTTGTACTATTTTATGTGCGTGTACATTTATTTATTTTATTTTGATTTAACTCAACACTCGACAGTATCTTATTGTTTAAAATATATAAAAAATGGAACTAAATAATCTTAATTCTATTAAACTCCTAGAAGGGAGGACTAATGTCAAATATTTGTCAGTTAACACTCAGTGCACATCAAAACCTCCTACACGAAATTGTATTTAAATGGACAAAATAATATATCTATAAGCCGATTTATATATGTGTGTGTATGTGTGTGTGTGTGTGCGCGTGGCGTTATATTTTATAAGCAACAATTATAGACTTATAAATTTACTATTTTAAACATATTTAACTTACGAACATTATTTTCAAACACATAAAATATTCTTTATGACCAATATGAACTGACGTATGGAATCTCTATGTGATGCAGTATCACGTGTATGGTCTGATAGTCATGTCCGACGATTTTTTAATTTTTTTTTAATCAGCTGCAGTGATATTTTTGTTTACGCATAGTAAACATACATATAACATACAAATATTAACAGACACGTGTTATTGTGCTATACGGTGACAAAACTGTGTCGTCATCAATGCTGGAAACCATTTATTATAAACATTTTATTTTTCGTCGGTTAGACTTTAATGTTATGTATATAATAATATATAATTTATACATTTATCTATATATGTAATTTTTTTTTACGTCATCCTAGTAATATAAACATTGCAAGTCCGTTCTAAATATAATATATGATTAATAGTGGTTTGTCATAACTCATAATATACAGGGTGAATTTTTAAGCATACTCACCCCATTTCAGATTCTTAGCGGAACGATGAATGTACTGATTTTATAATGTGTTTTTCTTTTGTGAATGAGTGCACGATAAGTTATGGTGAAATAATTGTTTTTCCCTCAAAAAATTGTTTATATTTCATTATATTTCAAAAAATAATAATAATAGAAATAGGTACTTGATATTTTCACCAAATATTTATATTATCATTTTCATTATACGATGAAATTTCCAAAATGTTTCGACTTTTTGAATTATTTATAGATATGAGAAATCTTCAATTTTTTTAGTGTTCTTTCTATAAATGTCAATAACAATTATTCACTGGGTTAAAATTTTCGAAAACTTAATTATTCTTAAATGTTCATAAATATATTGAAAATACATTGGCACAATTTTTTTCGTATATACATTTGAAGCAAGATTTTAAAAAATTTCGTAACAATTAAAATTTTTAACTATTTTGTAGTTAAAAATTCATCAAAACTTTTTTTTTGTATCTATGTTTTGAAAATTGTATACAATATCCGTCATAAGTAGTGCATACACAAACCATAAAATCTAAAAAAATAAAAATAAAAATGACAATTATATTATTTTTTATAGACATTTTAAGTTTCAATTTGGACAAAATTACTTATTTAAACAATAAAATAATATAATATCATTATTTCATAACGATATGTTTATTATTTTGTTATAATTTAAAAACATTATTCGTGGAAACCTAAACTTTTATATATTTTAAATTATTATGAATTCTTCTATACGATATAATATTTTTGTTTTGTTTTTAAATATTATTTATTTATAATAAGTATATAATAAGTATACTATAAATATATATTTATTTTATTTTACGGTATTCACAGAAAAATATTATTAAACTCTGTGTTATGTAAATTGATTGTTAGTAATAATACAATAAAAACTGGAATATTTTTGAAAAAAAAATATATCAATTTGTTATTATATTAAAAGTAAAAAATTACTTTAATAACTTTATCAAAAAACTATCACTTGATATAGGATGATAGACCGTTTCCGCTAAGAATCGTTTTTTGTATAGTATGATATATGTATTTATATATAATATTATATTCAAATTTAATACTACTATAACAGTGACTTAACCGACACCTAATGTACAGCAAAGCGGTAATACCTTACCTATCTTTTTATGTTTGAATTATATATTTATTAAAATATTAATTTTTAGAATTTTTAAGAGTTAACTAAAATATTTTTAATACTTAGATTTTACACAACATTTAAAAATGAATCCTTTTATGATACCAACATTAAAAATTTTCATTTGGAAAACCAAAGTTGGTATCATCACAAGATACTCCATAAATGTTGTGAAAATCTAAGTATTCAAAAACATTGTATTTAACTAGGTACACTTGAAAATTCAAAAAATTTTAATTTTAATATATTATGTATAATTTTAACATAAAAATACGATGAGCATGCTTAAAAAATTATTATGTTTATTATTATACAATATCATATTTTTTATTTTATTTTACTTGAACAACTGTCGTTTTTCTGTTGAGTTATAAACCGTTATTAGCTCGAAAAGATTAGTTATCTATTTTTATCCGATAGTTTAAGCACTTCCTTGGTATTTACTTTAAGTTTCATTGGATAACAGAAGCAGGATTATTAGGTAAAAATCAGGGGAATGCGACGGGGCCATTTATGTATTACTTCGGTACGTTTGTTGCAGATAATTCTTAAAAACGACGTTATTACGATCAAATAGTTAATTATACTGCAGTGTTTGACTATTTAGTATACACGTTTATGATAAATCCTAACTCGCTTGGAACATCGGGAGTCCGGGACACGTCTGCGAGCATTATACATAAACGTTTTCGATTATACGCGACGTTTATACGCTATCGTCACGGTCTTTGTTAACACAGTCATTTATTATTATCTCCGGAATGATTAACGCCTGCGGGTTCACGTGTGTTGTAGGGGTTGAAAAAAAAATTACATCGTACACTACGACTACAACACAAGTCCACGGTGTAATATACTACACAATATATATCATAGTATAGACGCTTGGTATTCTGCACTATTAGTTTAGTATATAGTGTGTGCGCGCATGTAATATCGCTTGATATTGTCTGGTATACTTGCAATGTGCGCATCATTTTTGTATGTATACACATGGGGTTAATGCAGCCGAATTAAAATCTATTATAAAGTCTATTTCGACTAATTGACACGGCGGGCGTACGGTAATTGACCTCCAGTAATTATTTCCCACATCGTATACATGGGACATTTGGACTATAAAACATTATAACACATAAGTATCCTATATAGGATAAAAACAACGGCTCCGGCTGTCGGTGTATTCGTCGTAGTTTCTGTATACGAAAAAAGAAAAGAAAAAATCATGACATGATTTATTGTCATAAAAATAAGAAAATTACAACTGAATAAAGTGCGAAGCACGATTTAAATAAAAAAAATTACATTATTGAATCATTAAATCGAAAATCCCATCGCCAAAAATTATATATATTTATATGATATTCATATGACGATCCACATGAAAAAAAAAATCCAAGAAACATAGTTATCCAACCTCACCGAACTAATATAGATATTAAGTATTTATCGACATTTCATAGTTACCATTTTTATATCACATGCATTTATAGTGTAATAGTGTATATTATACAACTTGTTAAAGCTTTTCGTATTTTATTCACTTTTACGTATAGTTTAAACTAATTTCTCAGTTTATGTGAAACTATTATGCGCTCTTCTACTTTTACCTAACGTAATATTCAAAATTTTCAATCGTATTCCAACAACCATACATTTTAGAACGATTTATTTTATACTCTGAATAGTTTTAAAAAAACAATTAATCCAGACTTCATATGTATTATCAGTTCTTTATTTATTTCCTAACGTTTGATCGAATTTATTATTCGTGATCAATGTATTCACAACTGGATTCACACCCATGAAAACAATTCAAATAAACAAATAAATAAAATTACATCAAACTCCTGACAACTTGTCCGAGCTGAAGTATAGTATCAATAGTTGTATTTCCACCTACATATTTATGTAAGTATCCTTATATTATTATATAAATATATAGTTCTAACCTTAAACAAACCACAATATTTATCTAAAAAAATTAAAACGTCTCTCGCTTGTGATGGCATGGCCGCACCTGCTACAGATAATAGTGTAGTATAACGTCTACTCAAAACTATACATATAAATATAAAATACGTATTTTATCTATAACCCGAATTGGATTGAATCAAAGCGCGGTTGACCATGGGTGAAAAGTTGTTTTTGTCGTGATTTGAGTTTCAAGTGCGCGTAGGACGCGACGTTTTGTATATTATTATGTTCTATAAATCAATGTAATATTATAAATTGAACGAATGTACGACCAATGGATTGTGTTCTTATAATATATATGTATAATACATATGCGTACACTACAGAATAATATAGGATACTTTTATTTTAATTCTATGACCGTGTATGATATCATATTAAAAACAATCGCGAAACTTGAAACTAATGAGGAATAGTTTCTGAGCGATGATATCGTATTCGGACCGATCTCGTGACGCATTCGCTGCAGCTGTGGTATTGACGTATTGTTATACCTGCACACTGCACACTCTATACGTTGTTATCTTATTGTATTATTATTATTATTATTATTATTAATATTATTAATATTATTTATGATAAAAGATATAGATTAATTTGAATTTTGAAACTTTTAGCTGTACCTTTAATATATCCTTACTCGTATACACTCATTTGTTTCTCTAGTGAAGCTGGTAATATACAAGTTACATGCATATAATAGTATCATCTTACAGTGCACTGTGAACTTACACACGAAACGGTTACCAACTTGTTATATCACTTGTAATATATTTAAGATAAAGTTAATTTTTGCTTTTATTATTTTATTATCAAGTTGAAAAAATAACAAAACAATAAAATAATTTTTACGAAAGAAAAAAAAATGTATCAATAATGTTTACGAGTTTATTATATCTAAATATAAATGTTGCCACCTACACTTTTCCTAAATAATATTGCATTGTTACCACACTACTAACACGTGTATTATTTCGATTGCAAAGATCAAGTTTTGGTCACAGCCATCTTTTATGAGTTACTACAAGCATAAAAAATGCATCACAAAAATACGTATACCTACGTATAGGTATACGTAGTTATGTAATTCAACTGCTCAAGTAAAACGTTGCACATATACATGTGTATTTATTAGTTATTATGATATACCAGAAACGAAAAATCAGCTTCTTCATTATGAATTTAAACTTTGTTTATGATTATTAATATTGTATACAATACAATATACTGTAGTAGTGTAGTAATATATTTAGGCTCAATACAAATAATAACTTAAGTATTTAATCGATTGAGTAATGTATAAAATGTTAACATTTGATATAATACATAATATTTGATGTGAATTACATTATTCACACTACTCGTGCAGTTGATATAAATCAAATTGATCAATTATTATATCATAAAATGTATATTACTTGCATTAGTTGCATTCATTTCAAGTTTACATATTATATATGCACGAGGTCGAACAATTTAATACATTTCGGAGTACTTTTATAGTTATATCGTTAATTGTAAAAATAATACGTTATTGGAAATTTATATAAAACGACATAAATTCAATATAATATAATACTTGTTGATTTTAACAACTATTGTCTATTTACTTAAGAAAAAAGAATACGATTTGATTATTATTATTATATATTTATGATTCTCTGACAAAAATAACTTTCCTAATTGAAAATTAAATATGGATTTTACAATCTTACTTGTAAAAAATGTCTAGACTAATTATTACATAATTATTATTTTGTTTACCTGTATCGTTAATGTAGTTTCACAACTCGCCAACCAATATTATCATTATTTTGTTAATATATTTTATCCTTGCTTCCGAGTTTCGAGGTCAATGAAAAAAAAAAATATCCACTTACCGTTAAAAGTTTATTAATTGTCGTCGTTAAAAATTACTGTTAATATTAAAATTATATATTTTTAAATAAATAATAAATTAATAACTTGTGAAATTTTTATATAGTTTTAACTTATGATTGAATAGACGGGCCTCGTACAGTATCTATTTACCCTTTAATTAACGAAATAAATAATATTTTCTAATAAAAATTATATTGCAAAGAACTTAGTCAGGTACCATATTTAATACATTTATATATACTAATTAGCTATAATATTGATTATATTATTTGGATTTAATTTTTCATATTACATTAAATAAATAATATAATGTCTTATTTAATAAATACATAAAATGTATGTTTTGAATGGAAAATATATTTTATTATTTTATTTTTCTTGTATTTTTATTTAATTCACTAATTTCTTTTGATGATGAAAAGTAAAAAATTAAATAAAATGTCTACACTTATATGTATGCTAACATATTTATATTGTTAGGTATTTGAAGTATGTACCCTTTGTAAGTATTTATTATTTTTTTATGTAACTTGAATTCTCTAACACCAAAATTTGGGTTAAAATTATTATTGTATTATATTGTTAGTACCTAACAAATAAAAAATTAATTATTAGTCAACAATACCATGATACGAATATCACCTAAGTACTTGAAAATACTTTTTTTTTTACCTAAATACCATAATATGTATTTTACCTAATATAGATAATATATGTATAAACGAAACGTAGTAGTAATATTTTCAAATACAATTACTTCTGTAATTACCAAACCATCTAAAAGGAATTCGCCGAAATGTATAATAATGTGACAAATTAGTAATTTCTCTATCACAGCTGTGACTTGAAACATCAAAGTGACGCATGATGCATGTTATTATATTTTATATTATTATGCTCTGATGGTCTGATGCGGATGGTTATTCCAACTCATTATTTATAGCTTAAATAAAAATCACTGAACGTAACCATTCAAATATATTGGCTAACATAACGTATTCACTAAACATAAATGTATTTTAAAATTATAATATATATTATGCAGTGTATTTCGCATTTAGTGTACGTCAAAAATGGAGGAGATTAAGTAAAGATCCTTTGCAATATCCACCAATTTTGTCACTCAAAATTTAAAATACAATGTATAATCATTATTGACGTGCACTGTACAGGGGAAGGGTATTGTGGTTAGAACCTCATAATCGTGCGCATCGACAGTTTTTGTATTTTTAAACGATGCCACGTCAATGCATAATAATTAAATAATGTCAACAATCGAAGTTTGTGAACATTTGGTGTACCTATTATAATAATATTGTATACTAAAAACGTATCATAACTTAATGCATTAACTAAAATTATTATTCATTATTAAATATAATATTATTATTATATAAATATTATTGTAAAATAGTAGATACTTAATTAATATATTATAAACTTTATATGAATAAACACTCACGTTCATATCTAAAAAATAATTTAAGAACAATAATTAATCAACAAACGTATATACACACGTAGGTATATAATGGTTTTTGTACATTTTGTTAAATTCATAATAATTGCCTACATTGTACATTGAGTTAATTTTGTTTTTTATATAATAATTATTTTTTGTTATTAAGCTTTATGGTGACCAAATAAAAAATATCATAATTTGTATAAGTTTAAAAGAAATTAAAAGCTTATTAACTTAAACTCTTTTATCTATTGATTTAAACTCTTGGAGCGCCACGTATATTATAAAATGTAGGTACACGATATAGTAGCAGTGCCTTCCGCGTGTGCAATATATTTACCTACATAGGTACTCAACGCTTGAGATAAGTTTGTATACCATATTATACTATACGAATATTAATATATTTATTATACTAATAATTTATGAGTCGTGTTGTTTCGTAGCTTAAAGTTCATAATAATATAAGATAAACTAGCGGGAAGTAGGAATATACACCTTAGGGCTTAAGCTCAATATGTTTTTAATTTATTTTATATTACTAATAATTTACTTGTAAGTCGTTTTTTCTCTCTCTCTCTTATCCCACGCTCTATTGTCGTCGTCTTGTTTGTTTTTACTTATAATATAATAATCATAATAGCATTCATGTTTAATATCATAGGTACTACTTCTCTGAGTTTAACAATTGCCGAAAACAACACAACGGTTTATTTTTCAACTATGTTTTTAATATTTATTTGTTGTTATCGAGCCAATTCATTATTTTGCGAGTGCTGTGCACACTTATACAATGTAATATATTACTATAATAATATAATAAATAATAACAATATAATAAAAATGCTATCGTTTTTTTTTTTTTTTTTTATCTAAAATCACTCAGAATATGCTATCCGACAACTTTATTAGTACATATCACAGTATTTAATACTTTTTGATTATTAGGTTATAATGGTTATACCTTGTCAACTTCTACGATAAATTTTAATTATTTTACAAAACATAAGAACAGTTTTCGATTTCAGAACAATATTATATTGTTGTGAGCGAGTGTTCTTCTCGTAAGTCTCAAATCGGTCGACTTAATGTAAAAATATTGTCGTCCTAAAGCAATTATTCATTCTCAAATATAAAAAAACATTTTCCATCACATTGTCACCCAATGACTTAAAGGTATTATTATCCGGTTACAGATCCTCAAGGCCAAATAAAATAAAATCAGTAGAACAATTAACGATTGGTAATCTGGATAATATTATAATTAGGTAATTAATGTGACGTAATTAAAACTCTTTCCACTCTATACAGTGCATATTTCATATTCATGTCAACTTTGATTTAATAAATAATATAAGTAATATAGCAGTTGTAACAACTACATCTTGTAATTATTAAAACATCAAGATATCGAATCAATAATCAATATACTTTTCCGTAATATTACACCATAAACAACATTTAAAATACACGAATAATAACAATTATTTTATCATCGACCGATGTCCTAGCGTCCTACCATACGATAAGTTACTATAATTATATTTAATTTTTCTAGCTCAAATAATACTAAACAATAATATTATAATTCATGTAACATATTTTAATATTTTATCTGAATGACAGATACAAATTTATTATAAAATATAGAATAACACAAATGAAGCTGATAAATATACATATATAATATAAATATATATGTGTGTGTTTAATAAGTAATTGTACAAATTTTAAATGTAAAATAAAATACTAAAAGATTTTAGTTCAAAGGAAAATATCTGTAGTAGTAAAATAATCGTCTTATATCTAATAATACATAATTCTATTGTTTATTGCGTGGAATACGAAATTAAAATTAAAATTAAAAATTAGAACATCGTATTATATATATATATATATAGTTTTTTATATCGTTAAGAATATAATATGTTTTATTATTTCACATCAAATTGATTGCGAAAGATTATAAATGATAAATTTATAATCATATATAGCTATTGGGCGATCATAAATCGAGGGTAAATAGAATAAATTCAAGTGTCACATATATATTTAAAAACTTTTTATGAATATATTATATTATTTGTATAAGTAGACGCAAAGTTTTTAAAATTAAAATTTATTTAATACTATACCTATTTTATAGAATGTACGTTTTTTTTTCAAATATTATCATAATTTATTTATAAAATCAATAAAAGAGAAGTATAGCTCATTAAAAAATAATCTAGTTCAGTATACAATATAGTATAATATACCCCTACTAATTATTACACGATATAGGTTTTCTATACCATGCAAAACGTAATAATAATTTCCAAATGGAACTTACGCTGTAAAATATTTTAATATTAATTCTTATTAATTATATTATAGGTATGTAGTGTATACTATTGAGGCATGTTGCAATTTCAATTTTAGTTTATAATATAGTTTGAATTATTTAATAATAATAATAATAATATAATGATTTGGCCACAAATTGCCGATCCCTATATACCGATTCACCAATTCATGCATATTCCATAGAAAACAAGGGCCTCACGTCGTCACTAAACGTGACAAATATTTCAATTTAAATGTACAGTTCAATTCAAAGAGATCGCGACCTCGAGCATATCTGCAAACATAACCATAATGTTACTGAGTCAATGAAATTGAATGTACCTGGTTTAACTATGGTGACTGCAACCGACAATTTTAGACCGGTCATAACGACACAAACATTGGTTGTTATCAGTGGCAAATCCAAGGTTGAATTCTAGGGAAGACCTTCTAAAAAAATACTACTTACCTAGTTGAAAAAGTAGGAACACAATATTTTTTTAATCATCTTGTATAACGAGCTATTCTTGAAGCTGTTCATACAACACAGATCTTAAATTAATTTATGTGTTATAATTGACGTGTTTTAGTTTCATGTTAATTTAAGCAAATCCAAAAAAATAAAATATTGTCAAGCGAATAGTATGACAACAATTTTTACCAAGTATCTTACCTCGACTTTCTATAAATGGAATAACTTTCAAAATATTTTAACTCTGATTAAGTAATATAAAAAAAAATAATATAGACAATTAAAATCGCGAAAAATAGCAAATAATTTTCTACTTATACCCAGTATAAGGTTTGTCAGATCAGCTACAATTAACGAAGTCGACACGTGCTCTGGTAGATGATAACGGATCTCTAAAAATAAAATAGCACTGACCGTTAAAGTCCGACAGATTAAACATGATATTATATAATATCGCGATCGCGATTGTTTCGAGATAATTTTAACGTGACTTTTTCGTCGTTTTCGCAGTTCGTTTGCGGTTTCGTGCTGCTGTGGACGCTGACGCTGATCAGCATGGACCGGCACCGGTGCATCGTCGTGCCGCCATACCGTTCGCAGCTGACGCCCCGCCGTGCCACCGTGCTCACCGTGCTCACGTGGCTGATCGCGCTGGCGGTGTTCATGCCAGTGCCGTTCTGGTTCCACGAGCAGGCCGTGATGGGCGGCACCGCGGTGAACGTGTGCACGCTGGTGTTCCCCAAGAACGACACGTTCAAGATGTCCATCGTGTTCACCGTGTCCGTGGTGTCGCTGTCCTGCATCCTGCCGCTGTCGCTGTTCGTCTACCACTACCAGCGGATATTCCACAAGTTGAACAAGACCCGACGGCGGATCGAGCACTCCGTCTCGCATCGGTCCGCCGCCGTCCACACTGCGTCCCGGAACAGCCTGTCGCCGCCCACCAACGGTTCCACGCCGCAGGTACGTACACGCACATACGGTTAGGTCTTCGCGTCACGATATACGACGTACCGTCGGTATATCTTTGGTACACCGTGGTATACGGTAACGATAATACGTATCGTGCCGGTCAGGTTAGGTGTAAAGTCGAGCCGGACGCACAGCCTCGTCGTCTGTCGTGACGTGCGCCGTCTAAAAAAAAGTTTTGATCTCGGCCAACTCGCGGTAGATCGTGGTTAGTGAATGATACCACGATTAAAACGGCCAATCGGAATACCATACAAGGGGAACGCCATACGACAGACGACGTAGCTGTGAACCCGAATTCATGGTTTGTGCATCGTCGCGGAGTTTATTTGCATATCGGTGTGTCTAAACGCGTGTTTGCTACTTCTATCGGCAATCGTTCCTGGCATCGTCAGGCACTTCTTTCCCATTGGGCATTTTGGGCACGTGCCTAGGGCCCCGCAATCGATGGAACCCCCTAGCTCCTGTCAGATCATCAACCAATAATCGATATTTATTAACAATAAATAAACTTATTTCGAGAAAAATCAAAGAATAATCGCTAATAGAAATAATAATAATAATAATAATAATGAAAAAGTAAAAAATTAAAAATAATTTAGTAAAATTAATCTAGACATTTTAGGCGCAAATAGGGTGGGACTTGGGGGCTCAGCTTCCTCCCCAAAACTAATGATTTGACTAGAACTTAGAACTTACAATAAAAAGGATGAAGAGTGTATTTCAAAATAATATATAAAGACATTTTTCTATATTTCAATATACTTTTAGCAATCGTTTACCTCGTGGAAAAAATAATATTACATATAGGTATAATATAAGTAATATTATCATTTACTTTGTACATACCTATCTGTGTAGGTTTTTGTTGAATTTATTATACTGCTACAGTGCTGCTACTACAGTAGCATTTGACAAATTTCGTCTCACTAGCCCAAATCCCATAACCATAAAATAATCAAATACTGTAAATTATGTACAGTATTCAGAGACGTACGAAGAAAAAAGTTTTGGGGGTGTTTTTGAAAATCAGTCATAGAAAAGTAGAACTTTTTTTTTAATAAACATACGAAATTTTTTTATGAAAACTAGCTATACCTACTTTTTTCAAGTATATACATTGATGTAAAGAAAAAATTACAATAGTAAATCTAATTTTCGCGAAGTCTTAGCCATTATGTTAAGAATATCTTCACTGAGAATGTTAAGTCTTTTGAAGATTATGATCGTTTAAAATTTTTATTATATATATATTGAAAAAATAAATGATATACATATGATTAAAAATTAATTAGTGTAGACCGAGTGACGAGTGTTTGGTACACTCAAAACCGTATGTCATTTTAGTGCGTAAAATGTACGGCCTCCCTACGATTCACCATTCGTCTAACGTCTTGGTACGTAATTTTCATTGCCGTCACACATATCAACCTCGTGTGTTATTGGTGGCACATCAGTTTCGTTATGAATACCGGTGGCCCGTCAAATTCACTATTACCGGACGACGCATCACATCGAAATCGCGCGTCTTTGCCGGTGATGCAAACGCCGGCCGGTCACCTTGTAATTGTCCCGTTGTGCTTATTACTAATGTTGTTATCAATGACGTATTGACGTTCATATCACACATAGTCCGTAACCCGATATCAGTGATGTCACCACAGTATTTTGATACATAATAAATATATAATATATCGTCACCATAACGGCTGCAGTCAGGATATATATGTGTGTGTCGCAGGCCATATGGAAAATTAATTTTTTTGCAAAAAGACTAGGCTCATTGCATACAGACTAACAGCAGTTAGGCCTTTTAAGAACAAGTAGATATGACATCTTAAAAAAGTTTATACAAAAATAGAATTTTATATAATGGTAATTGAATGTAATATTATTTATAATACATTTTGCACATCAATATAATATGATAACAACCAAACAACTAGTCAAATATTCAACAACTGTACAAAACTGATAAGTAAAACTTATTACTAATAAGTAATGAATAATAATGTAGCATATATTGTACTGTGTTATCGTCAATAACCCTTGAAATAAAATAATTAAAATTATTTTTACCATAAAATGATTATAGTTCTTAAAAGGCCTAACTGCTGTTAGTCTGTATGCAATGAGCCTGAAAATCAACAGGCTGTTTGGAAAAATGATAAGTAGTTCGCAAACGGGCTACCCCATTGCAAAGAGCCTAGTCTTTTTGCAAAAAAACTAATTTTCCATATGGTTTACGACATATATATGGAACCCGTTCAGTACCGCCGTGTCACTGCATTCAAAGACATGTTGACCGTTGGTTGTATGTCGTTGTTGTCCGGCTCCTTCGCCGGCTGTTCCGTCGCCGCCCGCCAACTTTAATACCGTCTGTCGCCATACCTTTGTACGCGCGATGCAGTACACTCTCGCTCTAACCTTTGACTATATACCGTTATCCATGACGTTTCGTGTCCATCAAGCAGTCGGTAAGGCAGCACTCGGTTGTCCACTCCGGTACCGCTTTGTAAAAGGCGCGCGAGCGCCGTTCGGCTGACCCCCGGTGTAACGCGACACACGTGAACTCATCACACCGCGGGATGCCGGAAAACGCGCGTTGGTGACTTATCGCCAGACTCCGTGCCCCCTCTTTCTCGGGGGCACCCACTCTCTGTCGTCCTATCCGACGGCTTCAACTATAAGAACTGCAATTTTACGTACGTCGTCGGTTCGTCAACTGTGCTGTGTCTTCAATGCACGAAATCATTGTGCGTATTGCGATAATGGTGATATACGATTACCGATGATTTCATTGATAACAACAGTGTGACGGTGTACCTATTCGATTTCATTAATGTTGGCTGATTCGTAGACTGCTCTTGTGTAGTGCATGACGTTTGAACTCTGAACTGCAAATGAACTAAATTCTGGTTCCGTCCAATGCCGTGCCTTCCAGACGACGAGTAAAACCTTTTATTTTTATTACTAGTCAGCTATAGTGTGATGTTCGTTATTCTTAACGGACGCTAGATATTAGGAATTAACGCCTTTTTTATTTTCTGTAGACGATTATTTTTATGTATAACACGTAGTACTTACGGTAAATAGAATATTATATTTTAATATCTTAACGACGATTTGTATTATTTTGCATACGTTTTATACTTTTGAGAGGGGATCTTTTTCATATTTAATTTTTCTTCTTTCAATTTAAGTCTACAGACATATTTTTCCAATGAAACTAGGTAATTTGAAAAAAAAATCAGTGTTCGATTCAATGACTAGAAACCGTCATCATCTACAATGAGTAGTATTTGGTATAATTACACGAGTAAAATGTATAGTACTACATATATTAAATATTAATGTACATATATAATTGAACGCTGCAATATCACACTCGCTCATCGATAATTAAAACGGAATGCTACAACGTCATCAGACGAATAGTATTTATAGGTATATACGATATATATATTACTTGACAAACGAGACAATTTTTATACATTTTATTACAGTAGACCTTTTGATCGTTTATAATTGTACTGTAATTTTGTACTGAGCAGAAAATTATACAAAAAACAGACGTATTCGTATGAATAAACATTTAAAAATAATAGTCGAGTTTCAACAATTAAGTATTTCATTATTGATGTATCATTTTTTTTTTTTTTACTGTTAAGCTTATTTCAATTAAAAAATATAATCAATATTATTTAATCGACTAGACATTTTTTTTAGATTGTGTTATAGTTCTCGTTCATTTATTCCTCTACACAGCCATTTATTGTGTTATTTCGAACACTATTGATCCAGCATTACTCATTTAATTCACCTTCAGTGTATACTGTACGCATAAATACTCGTAATACTTCACTCGTTCGAGGTGTTAGAATTTTATGTTCCAAGACTCTAAAAATAGATATAAATATTATTGGTTTAGAAATGGTAATAAATTTGTAACATATAGGTGGTCCATAAAATAAATGTTAAATATAGATTTTCTAAGAGTAACTACTAGTCACCCATAATCACAAAAATACTGCAATGTCCTTTTGGAAATATTAACGTGAAAACAAAATATGTTCATGATTCACATATGCGTTTTATTTATAATACTGTCGTTTTATATTATATTAGATTGATTTAAAGATAGTATACCAAAATTTATTTTTTTTTTTATTTAACGAAGACTTCTTAGCATTTCTTTGCAATATTCTACCATTGGCAATTTTTACTAAAACGGTTGGAAAATTCAAAACTATTTAGTAAAATCGGCTTTGGGTTTTTAATATATTATAATATAGAACAAAATATAGTGTGTAAATATGTTCTATGAGAAAAATTTAAAAAACTATTTTCAATAATTTTAGTAATCATCGGCATCCTAATCATTAAAACAATAATATATATATATATATATATATATTACATAATAATCAAAGAAAAATGTATTCAAAAATAGAATATATAATTAAAAATACCATGATGATATCATACGAGTCCTGTAATTTGAAAATGTTCAACATGATATATTTTTAAATTATTAAATCCCGTGGCGCACAGCGGAGTCAAGATGAATAAAACATCTAACTATTTGTACCCGCGGCTACAAGAACTTCTTTAATGCTTCCTATATACAACTTAGTATTATACGTATACTTTTGTATATTTTATTATACAATATTGAATATCATTTATTTTATCTGCATAATATCCAACACTCATTTACCAATATAATTGTATAACTTTTGTCATTATAAAAAAAATAATTGTGCAAAACGTAAATAAGATAGATTACTAAAAGTAAAAACAACTATAAGTTTAAAAATTTCAAGTATATATAGGTTATATTGATTTTACCAGTACCTATTGGGAAATATAAATAATAAAAGAAAATAACTAATAAGCTTACTTAAAAGAATTCAAAAATTGCATTTTCAATATAAATTATATACAAAGCGTGATTCGTCAAGAATGCTCACTCCCTTGTTTATCTTTAATAGTGCAGTTATTAAAATAAGATATACAATCTGAATTTTGGAATCGTTAATATACGTACTTTTGACTATATTTTTTAATCGCTAAAAATTGTTGTACTACTTAAGTAGTATTTAGTGGAGATACAAGCTTATATTTTTCAAATAATCTTCTCCCTTCAACTGTAAATTATTTAACAGATAATTTTTCTGAAAATCACAACGTATAAGAATCAAAATACGAACTTAAAATGTTTGTGTTATTTAACATTGTGTACTAATTTATAGCCCACGGTAGTAGTCGAGATAAGTGGCAGTAGAATGTAATCTTTCCGTTCGTATATTCAAAAAATGTCTTAACTCACTAGAGAATTACTCATTAATTAGAGACTTCGACGATAGTGAACATTATAACGATTTGACTGTTAACAATGGTAAACTACAAATTACAATCGATCAAAAACAGAGCGATTGCTATACTGTACGTCTGTTAAAATAATAGCCACAGTATACGACCAATGACACAACACAAACTAATATAATTTTATTTAAATAGGCATATGCGTCTCAATTGGTTACGCACAAATTGTAATGCAGCTGCATAGTAATTTCAAAACTACATAGTGATATCCCCGTAATTGTTTTTGCTCCGATAACATATATTTATTTATTATTTTAATTTAAAATTAATTTTAGAAAATTACTCACATAAATATAATAAAATTTACTAAGTAACTCGAATGTTTTCCTATATATCTAACTGATAAGTAGGTATACGAGTACTTTAAGAAGACGTCTCTTCCGCATGTTGTCTCTATCTAGTCTATCTCACAAATGTATATAACATAATATCAAATTTACAGTAATCAATTATATTATTTAGCTTCGTTAGTTCTAATATTATAGTAGATTTACCTATTATTAAACATAAAGGTAAAGGTAAGAGTATAATATTCTGTGTTTTTTCGGTATATTAATTTTGAAGTAAATTATAAGCGTGTAAAATGTCACAATATTTAAAAATGCTCATGACTTATTTTAAAATATTATATTTCTAAATATATGCAATATATGGCATAACAGTAGCTTAGAATTACGAGAAAACATATTATTTTACGGAAATAAATTATCGTGTATAGTTTTAAACTTAAAAATAAAGGTGAAAACATAAAATAAAAAACGGTTTTTTTTTAATATAAACAGTAAATAGGAAATACAAATTGTAGTAACAACAGTTTTTAACAAAATACTGTCAAATATTGCCAAATTCCGAGCAAATACTTTAGCACAGAATAGCAAAACTTATGTTTACCCTTTAGTCATAAGTGTGTGAGTATATATATATATAAACTAAAATGTTACAGGAAACTACTGTGGTCGTGACTGAAATATTAAATTTGTATTCTTTTATATTATCGATGTATAATTTAAGTATTATGTAATTTTATTTTTATAATATTTACCTATATGCGTGCAATAGTTGTATTGAGTAGTGCTTGTAATACATACGAAAAATTCAAAGGAAATATTAATGTAAAAAATTAGCATCACCTTCCCCTACCTCACCGCACACAAATGAAACAAAATATTGTGACACTGTATAATGACTCACTACACGTTTACACCAGTAAACAGGTAATGATGACGGAAGCACCCAGAGGTGGCTATACAGTTGCCCCGTTACACCACATAGGTCATCGTGACATGACGTCACACGTGATCGTAAAATAATAATTATTAGCAATTACTCTGTCTGTGAACGAATTGAATGATAGGATTACGAAATTAAATCTCATGTTTCAGAAAAAATAACATGTACTTACACGGGCTACACGTGGTAGACTTATAATTTATTTCTAGCAATATTACCGTGTATCTATATATAAGGTGAACCATTTAACATAAATATAGATTCATTATTTCAGAAAACACTAAGTCGCTACACACAATATTTTGCAGGGTATCCCTGTACCACTCAATTCGTTAAAACTTAAAAATCTAACTAGGTAATCATAACTCATAAACTCCTAATTCAAAATTAGATTTTTATTAATCAAACTATTCCGAAAAATATTTTTTGAAGTAAAGAATCAAGAAGCATTTATCATTTAAAAAAATGTATTAATGATAACGACAAACAAACAGTAAACAATATCATTTTTTTAGAAACATTTTGTTTTTTAACACTTTAATACAATACATGACAAATATTTTTCCAAAAGCGTTAATAGGTTTTAAAATACACTCATAACAGTATTTTACGTTAAATGGATTTCCGGTGAGTATGTACTGTATATACCTAATATTTTTTAATCACTGCGATACGTATACGATATATTATTTCCTCAACCTACAACATCCGGCCCTCCGGTTGCATACAAAATCATTATTCTTTTTACTGTCTAACTGCATTCGAAAATGATATGAAATATAGCGACCGGATTTTACAAGTACTTCAATAGATTCAGCACACAAATATTATTATAAATAGTTTAAATATCTATTGGAAATCTTTCATTTCAAAACATTCGATTTATTTATAGCATTTTATTTCTTATAAATAGAAGAAGAAAACATCGTAATTTCGACCAGGTGCGTAGGTACATATATATAGGTACATAATTAATAAAATATACATTATTGAATTGTGATTCTTATTTATTTTAAATAATAATAGTAAGCACTCATTTTTTTAAAAAGTATTTACCCTTTTTGGAAAGTATAAGTATCCAATACATATGAATATATTATGTATTGCCCTTATTTGTTATTGGCTAAAGCAGATAATTATACCTATTCAATATAAAATATTTTTATTAATATAAGTTTTATACATTTAGTTTATAAAATATAACAGGAGTAATTTATCACAAATTACGCGAAATATCGCTTACCATTTCACTCTGTCTAATTAAATTTTAAATTTTTATAAAAAATAATTATAATATTTCAATATTTAAAAAAAATAATATATGCATGGTCAGATCTTACATTTCTAAGATAATATACTGCCTAGGAATGTGAAATTAAAAATTTGAATTGCTATTCAGAATAGAAAAAAATTAAACATAACATTACAAATTACATTTTGTTGAATAAATATAAAGTATTGTAATAATTACTCTAGATTTTACGTAAGTATATCATATTAAAAAAAAAACTCAAAATTTGAATGGATCAAGATTCAAAAATGTTCCGTGATAAAAAAATGTTACGTAGGAATGTAAGATTTTTAATAATTTATAACCCTTAAGGGCCTAAGGGCTTAAAACCCTTATTATCTATAGTGTCTTTGCGTGAAATAGCGTTAAACTACACGATATATAATAATATTATTTTAAAAAAATCGCGATATTACTACATTATTCATACCAAAAAAAAAATATTACAATTTAATTTATGACCGCTCAACAAAAACTCCGATCGAACTCTCTCTCTCTCTCTCTCTCTCTCTCTCTCTCTCTCTCGCCACTATTTTACCATTGCTAACACGTTTATATTTTAATTGTACGTCGCTACCGGTGTCCACTGCCAATTGACATGAGCGTACGCATATATTATAGTATAAATACCTAATTAGATATACACATTATATATTATATTCTACGAAAATAATATTGAACACGTAATACGTAGGTATATTGTTGCGTTGCACAATCATTCACCACTAAGCCCGTGTACCGGATCGACTTGCCAAAATGACTGCGTGGTTGTGGAGTGTGGGGTCTCTCTGCGTCATGCGTGAGTCCCAAATTATATACATACGCGTACGATATGTATCGTCGCTCGTTATTAGCAGTACTGAATTGATAATATCCAGTTGGAAATATATATTAATACTTAAAAAAAAAAAGTAATTTTATTTCCCTCCCTCGTTCACTTGTCACGCAGTGCGCAACAATTGGATACAAACGGCATTATATTCGCGTCTCAGCCATTATATACGTCTTGTAGTCTACTTTTAAATTAAGAATTTCGTACATTGTGTATTAGTACATATTACAATATTACATAATATAAATGCATATAACACACTATCGTCGGAGCTCAAAAGTCTGAATTCACGCGTGTAACAATTATTATTTTTGGACGCGATAAAGTGTATAATATAATAACTATTGTATCGTACCGACAGGCATCAAGCAATATGTTAATATATTAATATATTATTAAGCACACGTGGTGGAGAGTAGATATACCACGAGCGCGTGGCTCTTTCACACGTGTAGCCCCCAAACCCGATTCTAATGCTGTGGTTATGGGTAGCAACCGCGTCATGGTTATTGTGTTTCCCGTAAATATCTTGTTCAATTATATTATTGAAAGTACACAGAAACTGATTTTTTCCTGGTAATCTGGTCGAGATGGCAACGCGCGTTGTCGGTCTACATCTGACCGGGTTAATTGTAGGTATAATTATGATCATTATATTGTAATAATTATCATATATATATATATATATATATATATATATATATATATATATATAGACACTTAGTTTATGATTGTTTATATTATTATGCGATGTTGTACAAGATCTGCAAGTCTGCAAATTTTAAAATAACTTAAAACTTGATTTGAAAAAAGTTTCAAAATCAATTATTCAACTAAAATTAATTAACATTTACTTTATAAGTTAAAGTGGGCGTAGTAGTAGACAACACTAGGTAACCCTGTGCCACGCCACTTCGCTAATTTAAATTGTAAATACTTACTAATAACTAGGTAATTCAATGTTAACTGCACATAAATATATACTCGTCCGAAATTTAATTTTTATACATTTAAATCCTCAGAAAAATATTCTGCCAGAATATTAAATTAAAATTGTATTCATCGACATTGTCAATTATCATTCAAAAGTGTAATTATTTAAAAATTGTAATAATAAAAAATATTTGAAAAAGAAAAGTAAGTAACCGCTCTGTTGTACAGTATAAGTCGAGAGTACCTGTTCAATCTTCAATCTTCATTGAGTACGATTTGTATTGTAATGAATGTGTTTAATTTGAATTCTATAAAAAATCGTTGAATGTCATGAAAAATAATTCTTAGCAAAAACAGTTTAACTTTTTGGTAACCAAGATAACCAAACTTTTGTTTTAATATATAATATTTCCAAAAACTTTAATTTTTTATCAAAATAATTATATCTTATTATAATTATTGTAAAAATAATCATTCTGTATAAATTTATAGGTATTAATGTATGTATTATACAAGATTTTATATAGGTACTGGGTACTATGAATACTATTCATTATATATACATATACATTTTCTTAAAACATTCCTATAATTATTTAAAAAAGCATAAAATATACCTATTTTGGCGTTTTAATATAAAAATATGTAAATAATGGATACTATCTCTCAGTCTACTTATAAATATTATCTGTGAGTACTTTATAATTATACTATATACCTCATATTTTATAGTTATATATGAGGTATAAGGTCTATGACTTATATAAGATACAATATACGTACATAGAGTATAGACATATAATATAATATTATAATATATTAATATGTATAAATTATCGTCTATGTTTTAAATAAATATAGTTATATTTAGGATTTATAAAAAAATTTATGCTTCTATCCACTACAACCCACAGACAATTTCTGACCGTATATATAAAAGTATTCAAACATGATACAAATATAATATAGCAATTAGAAACTAATCGCAAATAAAGATTTTTAAAAAAATATGATCGATTGAATGTTTTCCACTAACATGATTCTATATTTTATAATACATTTCGACTCTAACCTACTTATATAGTAATATTAATAAACTAATAACAAATAATCTGTATTAGATGAAAATATATATTTGTTGAATCCATTATCCAGTTTTTTAGTGCTTTTATAAAATCACGTTAATAAAAAACCACGGGAGTACTCAACTGTAATTACTTACCTATTATTAATTGAAAAACAGAAAAATCTTTGTTCGATCCCTTTACGTATAATGCCTGTAGACATACCACAGCAGGTTAGCAGATGGTATATACGATTACGTACAACGTATATCATAACTATATTCGTCATAAAAATATACATGAAACTACGAAGGACAATAAGAACTTAATGTTCAGAATTTTGTATTTTAAATGTTATTTTTCTTCTTATTAGAGTTTTACAGTTGTACACGTCGTGTCATATGGCTGATAAAAATCGTGAGAGTTCTTTCGAATACACCTGCATTAATTAGGTTAAGTTAGGTAGGTATTAAGTATGTATAGGTATATTAAGATTCTATATTGTACCATATGCACGTACTCATTTTCTGTTTTTCTTACACCTATATACGTTTAAAATATCCTTCATCCTTTTATCAAACATTTTAATGGCTATTATAAACTTATGACTGAATCAGGTTTTGAGTATTCGATCATATATTTTTACCGCTAAGTGCCTAATTAAATACAAAATTATAAAAAAAAATATATAATATTAATTTATTATAGAAATATACAAGTTATAAAACTATTTACAATAAGTGTATTTGCTGAATATTAATCTATTTAGGTACATCCCATGTATTATAAAAAAAAAAATTGTAAATAGATAACCTAGTAATTACATTTTATATTTTATGGACTTGATTAAATTTTATGTTAGATAGATTTTTAATTAAAATTTAATAATAAAACAAAAACGTTCAAAAAAATATGTTAAACAAATTCTAATAGTTCTATAAAAATAGTGAATTTCATTTTTTTTTTACGCTATTGTTGTTTCTCATTTTGTATGAGAAAACTTATAATACAATTTACTGAGAAAAATATTAATTAATATTAATATAATACAAAAGGAACTAGATTTTAAATTATTATCAATCTAAAATTGATATCATTTATTAAACACAATTTATATTACAAATAAAAAACGAAATGCAATTAAATTTTTTTTTAAATAAAGGGAATATTAGTCTGCTGTATATAGTAATTCGTCACAGTAATCAATAATGTGTTAAATTTGAATCCAATAATAAAATATTACGTATGAAAAATGAGTATTAAGGGCGGAGATGGCGGCATGATAGAGAAGTCCGCTCCACCAATTTATCCGATAGGCTACAAATTGTCGTCAATAGTTTTCAAATTAATTACAAATGATTGTAAACTGGATTTCACAGTATGTAAATAATTACTATAAACGCCGTAAAAATGTTTTTCTATGATTTGTCAAAAATTTATTATAATTATATATAATTTTACATACCAATATAATGAAAATAAGTTATTAAATAAATATATAATATGAATGTATCCATAAATTATAACTGTTCACGTTTTATTTTGATTTTATGTTTGAGTGACATAGTTACATTTTTTTTTTTTTTGTTTATCGTAGCGTTTGAGTATACTTATAAATTATAATAGTTACAAATATCAAATAATAAACTATTTATACCATGAATATCGTAGACTCATTAGTAATTTGTTAGTTAAATATTATTATTAATAGGGATAAAAAAAATTAAAATCGTATCAAATAATTAATAATATATTTTTGCTGAATTTATTTATAGTAGGTATTGAGGTTGTTTTTTATAATTCATCATTAGTGTATGAACGAGTAAATAACACGAAATCACTCGACATAGACATTCGAAATAAATTGAATGCAAGTCACTAGGCAACAAAAAAAAAACATCAACAGTTTTAAAGTCTAGGTTCTTGTCCAAGAAATACGTTAAATACATTACATTAATGAATAGAATACTCGTGTTAAAGGCACTTGCGTAACTTGACAGACGAGTGAGAATCTTTATCCGGTGACAATCGTTTGGAAATAAAAAAATTACCTCAAATAATATTGAAAATTTAAAAGAGCTACTCGAAATCCCCGCGGCAAATAGTTTATGAATTTTTGATATCCATAATATAATATCGATTCAGAAATTCCTTGTTACTTGGTAATTTATGAAGTCTATTGGATTTTCATCAAAAGTTTGAACCATCAGTTATTAATCGAACTAGCAATAATAGGAAAACATGAGTTTCTCAAATTGACGATAGAAATAGGTACATTCTATAATATGGTGCGTAGGTATAATAATATATCAATATGTCATCAAGTTTAAAATGCTTGTATAATTTAGTTAAAATTATATTTTTCCAATCGTATTTCAATGTGTAACTAATAGTATTCTTAAAATTTATTTTTATACAAAGCAACTCATAATTATCTATAAAAAAAATAAAATTTTTTTTAAAAATATTTCAATAAATATAATATTTGTATACTAGCGATGACTATAGTTTAATTACATAAAAAAATCAGTGTTTCTTCCGATTTTAAAAATATGGTAATACTCTGAACATTCGCACGCAACAAGCTACAAAAAAAACTATCTGTTTGATATTATTATACAGATATCTAAGTAGTAATCTTACATTTTTAGAAAAATATTCTCTTAAGAAATCGATTTATTTTTTTACAGTACAATATATCATAGAAAAGCAGTTCAGTATAAATAATATTATTCAATATTTAAAATTTCGAGTACTAATCAAAATAGAGGACAAATCGTTTTTTAAAAAACCCGTCTGTATACAATATTATGCAGTGCACGCGTTATGCATTTAAAACCAAGGTTCGAACAAATTAGGTACGTATCTTTTGTAGTTTTGTCCAACGTGAGATGGTGAACATTACTACAGATATACTTTTTTGTTGAAATTTGTACAATTTGTAGATATCCATTAATATTAGATAACACGTTATATTTTATGGCTTTAATTTCAGAATTTGTGTTATTTGCTTAAAGTTACACATGTGTTGTAAAATAAGAATTTAATCAATATAATTATTAATCATTATCTCGTTTATTTGTTATTTCAAACTAAAGTTATAATGTAATTTATAATATGATTTGAAATGATTTTTTTTTGTTTACTTTATGAGTCAATGGAAAACCTTAAGTCTCCCGGGAAAAAATTAATACAAATATTTCAGAACTAATATGATATTCTATATTTATTAGAATTCATAATATTTATTTTTAGTTTTTTTTTGTACACGTACAATTTTAACATTATTTCTACTGGAAATGATTCTTTTCAGAAAGTAAAAACAATACTAATTAATATTCACAATAAAAATAGAGACTTGGGGCTGTAATTTATATTTAAACGCATTACGATTCGAAATTTGAAAAAGGGACACTGGTGGGAAGTATATTATGTATCGCTTTTATTTCGCTACCGTTACTAATACAATGCCTAATTTAGGTGTTTAATGTATATATATTAATAAAAGGCAATATTGATATCTGTTCAACGCCGAATCCATCGCAGTCATGGTTCTGAAATTTGTCCCGTTCACTAAGTAATCCTACGCCGGACGACGTGCACCTCGCGCTCGGGCCGATTTTAAAAAGTGGCTTACATTGATATCTGTTTCAACTATTATGGTTATACGTATATAATTTTACAACTATATTTCGTCAAAACCACCCAAATCGTTATTAAGTTAAAAATATATACATAGCTTACATTTTACGGAGTTCAAGCCAGGGTAATCCACTGACGTTATTTATTTGTCACGGGAAATTCCGTACCGGATCAGCTTTAATTTATTAACAAACACATGTCTGCTATTGTGTATAAAATAAAATGAAAGGCCTACAACGGACGAACCTCGTGGTAAGTCCGCAGAGCGTGTAACCGATGTTTCATAAAATTGTCATGCGATAGATTCAACGAGACGTGTCGTAGGTTACTTTTTGTCGAACACGATAGACTCGCGAAAAACCGGCGGTTTTTTTATTTGGTCAAAACCACCCGAACGATTGTTGTTACTCGAAAGTCCATACCTATACAGCTTACGTATTTCTGGATGTGGTCACATCTACGGGCATCGGTCGCCGCGGGTACCACGTGACCGGCTGGCCAATAATAATATTATAATGTTCCGGTGTTATATTTCACAGTTCGTATTTTCATCATTACGTAACATTATCTAATCGGATGACGTGACGTTACAGGTGTTGGTGCGGCACGAAGAGCTCCGGTACAGGAAACACGTGCGCGTGGTGCGCGTGCTGCTGATCAACGTGATCGTGGTGCTGGTGATGTGGCTGCCGATCACCGTCGTGATGTGCCTGATCTACGTGGACGGCAGCCGGGACACGGAGGACACGGGCTACTTCCTGCGGTCGCACCACTTCATCATGGGCCTGCTGTTCGCGCTCCTCAACACGGTCGTCAACCCCATCCTGTACGGCGTGCTGTCCGAGAACTTCCGCAAGTGTTTCGCCCGGCTGTGGTTCATATCGAAGCGCCGGCGGGCCATGCACAGGGAGCTGCTGGACAACGCCAGCAAGGGCGGCGCCCGGACGCCCAGCAACGGCCACTACAACTCGACGCTGCAGCCCGGCAGTTCGGCGTCCGTGGTCGAGCTGCCGGCCACCGCGATCGTGTCGTCGTCGGCCACCAACGAGTGTTGGTGACGGGGTGCCGACGACGACGCCCGACCGTCCTCCCCGTCCCGCCGCCCCATATCCGCACACTCCAACCCCGACACGACCGTCACGACCGCATAGAGAACACGTCGTCGTTGTTGTTATTATTATTATTATTGTAACGAGTGTTCTATCGAATGATATTATATAATTTATGACGTTTTACCTGTACAGCCGATCGTCGTTAGCCGCACGGTACCTAACGTAAAGTATATAGTACGTAATATCGTGTTCATACGACGGGGGAACGTACATACAGGTCTGTGAACCGTTCAGTTGCAGGACGAAGCGTGTACGGTGGTTTATACTGGCGCGAATCGCACGGATGTGAAGGGTGCCTAGATTTAATACTACCTATATACCTAATATACCCACTTATTCTATACCTATAACATATAGCACCCCGAACCCTGCAGTGATTATACCAAAAATAATTAAAAACCTCGAGCACCTACCGGAATGGGTCGTAGATAGGCTGTCGGACTTGATGAACTATAGTTTATTCCGCGAAGACCGGAAGAGATGTAGCTAGGTAGTACTTGACGAAGAAACTGTTTTGAATAAATAATATTATCATACCTAACTGTATCATTACGTATGAGCGTGTACAAATAATTTGTACTGCGTGAATAATATCATATACCTACCCACCTATAATGGATTTAAATCAATGATTTTATCGATTCGATTGACTATAGAGATATCGGATATAATATGGATACCCACGACTCCTCCAAAACGTCTCTGACGCTTAGACCCACTATAATAGTTTTAGATGTTTTGCGCCTATTGTACATAGGCATTCGTACACGATATCATATTCTACGCACCGTTACCTCTAACAAACCGCTACCTCTCAGCCCCGTCATATTAATCCATCTGTATGCGTACATAACGTGCGTGCGGATTGGGCCGCGGGTTTAAGCCTATAGATGGTGTCTAACCCAATCGCGAGACTACAATAATAAGAGTTATTATGCGGATTATAGCGATATGTACATAATACGGTTCCCGATCTGTACGTCCCCGAGTGTAGTCAAAAACATCCCCTCCACTACCACCAACCCCACCCTGAAAGCACGCCATGACATCGGATGATCTCACTATAATAATTTAATGTTATGATATAATATATTATTGTAATGTAAATAGGTATTATTATTTATAATAAATACGACATAGACTTATCTTATACATACCTGTACAGTATACACGTTATGTATAATAATATATAATAATGAATAATAAGATATTAGTGAGTATATACCTACCCGTTATTCGTCATATACGTTTATTAATTGAACTATTAATTATTACTATTATTACTATTGTCCTATTGATATATTGTATCATGTATTTTTTTAGTTTTGTAGAATGTTATTTTTATTTATTATTTTTTTTGTAGCATAAACATTTTTTATCTATATGTTTATATCCAAGAACATACCACAAAATATTATTGTAAATGTGTGACTATTTATTTATTAAATCGATGTATATATGGTTATTTAATCGGTGTAACGTAAGTAAACGTGGGAAACGATGTACGAAAGTGATTTTTTTTTTTATGTTTAACATGTTATTTTAACGAGTCCCATGTGTTACCCAATATATATAATTACATTATTATTTATTATCTATGTGTTATCCATATCGATTTTTTTACGAGATTATTTAACTGAACATTTGTAAGACATACACATACACTGATACACATAAAGAGTTGTGAATATATTTTTTAAAATAATTACTTAAACAGATAAAACCATACGGCTTTTGTCATTATTCTTACGGTAGGCAAAAACATAATTTACATAATTTATTTTAAAGTTATACTACCTATATACCCATGTGTAAGCGAAATTTGTGTTTTCAATTCAACGTTGCCCTTAACTCTTTATCGTAAATATACGAGTATAATGTAAGACTATGGTTTCGGTTTTATAGCGTTCAAAAATGTAAGAGCAAACCCTGCCATGCCTCCCTCACCATGAGTTTAACTTTTGTCTCTTTCACCATAAAACCGAACTACAAACAAAATCAGCCACCCCTATGGATAACTTTAGTAATTTAGCTTAATATTTAAACAACTAATTGGTATCATTTGACCTTTTTATGACATTATGACATGGTAATTTAATTGCTTTTTAACATAACATCGTAGTGACGTAGTAAGTGACGAGTGAGCGTTTTGAAAAGAATTCCAAGACGTTTCAAAGGATCATAGTCAAAATGAACGTAAACATCATAAAGATAATAATATTTGCATATCAATAGAAACGAAATATTCTAGTAATTACAAAACATGTTAATACACAAATTATACTCTCCACCCTAATTGAATTCATATTCATAAAAAAAATATCATCTCTAAATTCCATGATGACATTAGAAATTATTATTATCTACTTACCTATCTATATTTTATGTCGCATATGACCATAATGACTTTGCTAGTTTTGATGGTCAATGAATGGCATTGATGTAGATTGTAGGTATATGATTTTTGATCGCACCCATGTTCCTTTTAGAAAGTACCTAGGTACTATTAAATATTAATACTATCTATTATTTAACAAACTTTGATCAAATCCGATTGTATACCTATTTACCTATTTACATATTTTTGTAACACTATTTGATGCGAAATCGGTATTTAGGTAGATACAAATTGGACGTACATATTTTATGTATATGTATAAGTACACCTATATTTACTACCTATTATAGTTATTACTTGTATAACTAAATTTTTTTAAATTATTTTGTGGTATCAAATACATTTACTTTTTTTTTTATAAAACTCGATGACAAATAATGTAATTAAATAACCAACTACATTATGGAAATGTATATATGTTAATTAGAAAATTCTCCGATGTAATTTTCACACTACGATGTTTCATACGTAATTAATTAAGTCTAATCAGAAACAAAACACATTATGAATAATAGTATTATACCTTCGTACATTTAGAGTAATTTCACCGTTGTTTTAATATTTTTTCAACAAAATTTAACTACATTTTATACTATAATGTAACGAGAAATATTCACAATAGTATATATATATTGTTTTAACCAAAATACTGTTACATTATAAGGTCATGGCGATATGGCATATACATAGGTACCTACATATAAAAGCGTATCAAGTGATACTTTAATAAAAAAAAAGCCTCATTTACTCAAAATTAGTTTGACGTTTTAAAAAAATTATTTATATTTTTATATAATTTAGAAACTATTATTAATATTATTTTTATTTTTTCTTATCAAACTGCACTTCAAATCTATTAAGCCATGATTTTTTGCTTTAGATATTAGGCAGGGCTTGACATTTTAATACAAGGTTAGTTACAATTACATATTCATTAGTAATATATGCATTAGTCATTTCTACATATTTAAAATCTGTAGTCATTCAATTTACGTTGAGTAAATTAAAATAGATATATATTCCTAAACACCTAATACCTCTATAAACCTCTATATAAGTATATAGCTTGCCTCCACATTTTACAAACACACATTTCTAGCATCTATTTAAATTCATAATAATAATACATCACCAATATCCTGTTTCGTCAACGGTGCTCAACATAGTACATAATCATTGACTATTTTTATTTTTAAATTAGGAAAGTAGTACCTATTATTTCAAATAATATATAATACAACTAGATACAAGCATTAACTATGGTGTTGAAGTAAATATTAATTAAAAACATAATTTCAGTGTATATAAAAACAAAATATTTAATTATAAGAAGTTTATTATACAAATAATCAGTAATCACATTTTGAATGTATAAAAGATACTCATTTCTATGGTTCCAAGTGACTAAATATTAGTTCACTCATGTTGAATTAGTGTTGTTACCACCAATACTCCGTGGTGCACTGGAAGACGGGCCTTGTAGTACTTTTCTTGAAAGTCTCATTATTCCTGAAACAGGATCTCGACCAAAGTACTTTATTTGAATCTCGTGTCCTTCTTCTATGCCCAATGCACTTGGATGGTTTACCTGATGGTAATAAAATATTAAGTTAGGTTTTGTACTTTTAAAATGTCATAAGAAAAATAAATTTGTAATACAGTATGATTATTATTATTATCCACATTCAATACTTAAAAAAATATATTTACTTTTCTTTGATCTAATTGAGAATTGTGAACTAAAGTTGGTTGCATAGTTGGATACAATGTGACCATCACTCCAATTTCCCGTACTTCAACTACTTTTGCTTTATAAATAGCTCCAAATTCTAGTTGAGGTTCTGATTTTTCAGCCATAAGCTTATCAACTGTTTCTTTAGCTTCATTCAATGCATCTTGATTAGGTGCAAAAATTGTAAATCCATCATTTTCCGTATTTGAAGAAATCTTTTAAAAAAATCAAAATTTAATATTATAAATTTATAACCATAAGACATAATATATAGTATATACAATTAATTAAGGGTTATAATTACTTGTGCACCAGTTTCTAGTAAAATACGTTTTAAATTAATTCCTCCTGGACCGAGTAGTTTACCCTTTTTATGTACTGGTATATTTAATATTTCTGTTACTGGCCAATTATCTTTTTTTTGTTTCCTAAAGTCAGTTTTAATATTAGCTATGAAGAAATTTTAACCACAAAATAAAATGTGTACCTTGTACTTTGAATAGTTGTATTCATTATATTTATAATTTTATGTTTAGCACTTGTGGCAGCTTCTATTGCTTCCATAACAATTTTCAATGGTAACCCAGGAATTTTTATATCGGCTTGTAATGCTGTAATGCCTTTTTTAGTACCAGCTAACTTAAAATCCATGTCACCTAGATAGTCTTCAATTCCCTGAATTACATAAAATTTAAATATAAATAATACAATAAATATGATAAATAAAAATAAGATTTAATTTAATATTTATTACATTTAAAAAATTACTCTAAATTAATCATCAAAATAATAGATATTTAAAAATATTACATATAAACAATAATATTCTTACTAGTATATCAGTCAAAATTCTATAGTCTTTAATATGTGTTGAGTCACTATCATCATAATTGGTGATCAAGCCAATAGCCACTCCAGCAGCAGGTTGAGAAATAGGTACACCAGCATCCAATAAAGCTAAACTACCACCACATATAGATGCCATAGACGACGACCCTACAAACCTAACAAATTTTAGTAAAAACATTCAAATTTACAAAAAAATCTTTTAAAATGTGCACATACCATTCGATTCAAGAACCTCTGATGTAAGTCGTATTGTGAACGGAAAGTTTTCAGGAACAACTGACCTCAATCCTCGTTCTGCTAAAGCACCATGACCAACTTCACGTCTCATAGATGGACCCATTCGACCAATATCATTGGTAGCATATGGAGGAAACTCATAGTGTAAAAAAAAGTTCTTCTCATTGATGCCACTAAAAAAGTTAAATCAGTTATATAAAAAAAATATCTATACAATATACTAATTACAATAACATATTATGCTTACCTTGTTAATATAGTCATTGGATCAAGTTTAAGGGCAGAATCTATAGAGTCTAAAGCAACAGTGCAAAAAACTTGTGTCTGTCCTCTTTGAAACAATGCTGACCCATGTAGTGGTTTATATAAATCAACTTCACATGATATGTTTCGAAGCTCATCAAGTTTACGACCATCGCATCTGCAAAATAAAACTTCATTAATAGATATAAAAAATAAAATGTTTATAGTTTATTACCTAGTATCATTTTCAAAAATCAAATTTCGAAAAATTCGTTTACAAATTTTATCAAAAATTACTGAACAAAGTTCTAAATTTAAATTATCAAAATTTGATTTAAGATTTTCAAAAACTTCTGTTTTTACATCCTTGACAGCTGTATCTCTAGATATTTTATGATGATCAACATTAGTAAATATTTCTCTAAGTTTAATTTCACATAAACTATCAATAACAGTTTCTAAATTTCCATTGGTGTCATCAACATTCTTTGTCTCAAATTCTCTTTTAGGTTTGCCAAATTTTTTTTGTAAATTATTAATACAATTTACTATATGCTGACATTCTTTGACACCAAATTTAATTGCTTTCAACACATCTTGTTGGAGAACATTATTTGCTGATCCTTCCAACATAATAACTAAGTTTCTAGCAGCATGACACAACAACAAGATTTAATTCACTGTTGGACAACTCACGGCGAGTTGGATTTATAACTAAGTTGTTATCACACAGACCTACGCGAACAGCACCAACAGGACCATTCCAAGGAATATCTGATAGAGCTAGAGCTGTTGAAGCAGCATTTATACTAAGTATATCGGGGTGATTAATTCCATCAACAGCTAATAAATTGCACATAATCTAAAAAATAAAAATAAACATCAAAAAACAGCCATTTATTTACATGATTATAAAAAATAAATTACTTGTGTATCAAAACAGTAAGTAGAAGGAAACAGGGGCCGCAGTGAACGATCAATTAATCTACTAGTAAGTATTTCGTGTTCAGATACGGCAAGTTCTCGCCGTAAATAATTTGTAGGTATACGACCAGCTGCTGCTGCTTTTTGTCGATAATCGACGGTTAATGGTAAAAAATTGGACGACGATTTCGTTGACTTGCTCACCGCTGTTGCCATGACGGAGGTGTCGCCGAGTGTCGCAACTGCACAGCCATCTGATAGACGTGCATATTTGCCTCCAGACAACTTTATTGAACTCCTGAAATGACGTTTAGCAGTAGTATTCGATCATAACATAAAACTAGTATGTTTTGCATTACCTCTCTGAAAAATCTATTTTATATTCGAATAGTTTCACACTACCGACACACAGCCGTCGTTTGGAAACGTGCTGCCCGTGCCGGGACGAACAAGCGAGCCACCGAGAAGACACTCGGGATATCATTATAGTAGTATATATTATCTCATAGTAGAAACAAGAATTTATTATACATTAATATTATAGTATGAACTAATAACTCTATTTTACGAACATGACGAACTATTTGGTTTCATAAGTAAATACTGAAATATTGAAGTGTGAACTGTGAAGTATACAGTTAGTAGTCAGTAATGTTCGTCGTTGATTGTGCGGTTTCGGCAATACCTCATGATTGATGATAATTCATAATATTAATAATATTTTTGTGATAAACTGATAACAGTAAAAAAACATGTGCCGAACAGATTGTTGCATTTTGTTCCAAAAAATAGTTGTTCCAAAGTCAATCTGTTCAACTTGAATAAACCTAATAAGCTCTAAATCATTAAAAAAAAAAATAATAATTTAACAAATACTTAAACATGATTGAAAATACTATACTGTCTATAATAACATAAGGCATAAAAAAAACTTATGGTCTATGATAAAACATTTAACATATCCAAAATGTACATTTTGTTCAGAAAAATATTTTTATTATTCACCTATTAACTAGTTAATTAGATATTTTCTAAACATCGCCCTATCGAGTATCGCCACAAGTAGAAAGTGAATAATAATATTAATAAATGTATTGATATTAATATTATTAAGGCTTTCTAGCCACAAGAATAAAACGAAAAAAATACATCGTGCATTCGTGCCGTATGTAACCAAAGATTAATAACTTATTTTATTACGAAAAATTAACTTTTCAATGTTATTATTTGGTAAAAACTTCATTGTGCAGGTGTATTTTACTGGTCTATTCCGTAATCAATGGTACTAATTACATACATATACTCAGTATCATATTATAATGATATGTTTACTATTAAAATAATAAATTATTATAATATTAACCATTATAATTTTTACTTGTTTGTAGACAAATACAATAAAACCTACCAAGTTTACTTACTGTTCATTTAACTTACAGACTTTTAAATATATTTCCTTTTAAAAAATATTTACAATATTGCTACAACATTCATTGTATAACAAATTCAAAAAAAATGGCAAACAAGTATACTGAGTACACTACAAAAATGTTTATGAAATTTGCTAAATGTTGAAAAATATACGGGGTTAATTATTTGAGATACCTATTTTGGAAAAATATAATTTATTAACACAAGTTATTATTGATTATTATTTATTACTGAAAAAAATATAAATAATAATTATTTATTATTTATTATTGAAAAAAAAATAAATAATAATTATTATTAATAAAAAATATGATGACAATAAAAACCAATTATAGTATAATAATATTAAAATTATTTAATATTTATAATAATCAAATATAGTATAATATAATTTAATTTTAACATAATTTATTTAAATTATATTATATATAAATCACAAAAGTACAAATTTCATAGCTATGTTTACAACTATTTGTATTTTAGTGATAATAATATGAATAATTAATGTATAAACAGTGATTAACTTTAAAATAAAATAAAAATTCAGAATATAAATAAAAACATAATTATCAATATATTGGACCTAATTAATAAACTAAGTTTGATAATATTATAACGTTAAGCCTTCTAAAGCTTTAAAAACTGAATCTTCTGTATCCGCAGAATCAATTCTGTTTTGTAAATATGCAATTGTATTTTCAAAATGTTTTGTAATCTGTTCAGTTTCTTCATTTGCAGTTAAACCAGTTATTTCCTTTTTTATCTGGCCTATTAACTGGTTCAATATATCCACAGATACCTAAAAATTTAAAACTTCTATATATTTCTGAATTTCTGATGCGATTGTTTTTTTGAATAATGCTAGATAATTTAAAATAAATATTTGTGAAATTACACATACATTATTATTGCCTCTTTCGTAGAAATAAACATAGTAGTTTAATAATTCAACAAACAATTGAACTTGAACAGACACTTCCATACACTGTTTTGTAATGCGAACACATTTTTTTAAGCAATCCATAACTCGTTTACCGTCTTGAAGCTAGAAATAAAAAATTTAGAAATTCATACATATTACAGTAAAATCCTGTTACAACAAACTCCAGGAGACCGATTTTTTTTTCGTTATAACGGAAAATTTGTTGTAACAAAAATTTGAATAAGCTCTTTATAATCCCTGCTTTTCGGTAAAGGACATCTATGACTTTCATTATAACGGGATTTTTTGTTGTATAGGTATTCATTGTAACAGGAATTTACAGTATATCATTTATATCTTATGCAATAGTTAATCAAATTAGAGTATAACAACAGATAAAATTTATTTTTATTTTTAAATGTAAACTGTTTTACTATTATATTTTAAGACTTGTTAAGATAAATTTTTAAACATTCAACGAACTTCAAAAGTTTGAATAACATTTTAGTTTGACTTTATGAATACTTAAGTTCAATTTATCTAAAGTATTGTGAATTTGCTTACCGGTTGTCCGACATTATTTTGTGCTGACCAAAATAGATGTGAGCTAATAGCTACAGCTCGGCATTGATCAGGTTTTTTAAGTAATTTAGATGCCGCTAGAGCACACTGAGTACGAACAGGTTCAGCATTTTCTTCATCAAAGCAATTAATTTTTTCAAATGTACCAATCAGTAAAATAATGGCAGCTAATTGACATTTACTCTCAGATATTTCTTCTTCGTACAGTGTAAAAGCCTTTATATTTCATATAAATATTATAGAATGTAGGTAATTATGTAATAGAAAATAATCAGTATACCTGTGAGTAAAATTCATAGGCCACAGTTTCATAATTTTTGAAATTTATCTGAGAAATAGTTAAAGCTCCTTGCAAAAATAATCTAAGTGGCAACTCTGCAAGTTCAGCTTTAGTTAATTCTAAAATTGTCTGATGGCAAAACTGGAATATTTTTCGGCATTTTTTCTCCCACAATTCATCCTTAAAATTAAAAATATTTATTACATGATCTTATGATTATTATGTAATTAATTGTTTTTTAATATACTTGTTCTCTTTTTCCACTATATATCAAAGCCAACTGATATGCTTGAAATACAAGGGGTGGTAATGTATAACATATTCGTTTATTTCCTCCTAAACTAAAATGTTCTCTTTCTGCCATTAAAATTTTAAATTGCAGATCAGGTTCATCTGCTTTCATGTGATGAACAAATCTAATTAAAATAATTTTTATATTAATTAAAAATAGATATCATATATTATAATTTATAAATCTTGAACTAAAAAATGAAGTACAAACCTTCCAAGAAGACTTTGTTCTTCAGCAAAATCTTCAGGATCTTCTTCACCTACTGGTTGATCAGGTTGGTCTTTAACCAGTGGAGAAACCATTGTAAGAACAATTTCAGTCTAATAAAAAGGTAAACAATTGATAATTTTATATTAATTATTCTACTGTAAACTATTTTGATAATAATATCAAAAATAATTAAAATATATTTATTGTATTTATTTATTTTATTATGCATTCTAGATGGTTATTTTCTTAAATATTTCAATATGTAAAATACTAAAATGTATTATACCTGTTCAACTGACGGAATCATTGTTCTGCACTGAACAGCATTTTGTAATAAATAAATAGCAATAGTTTTACGACCAGTATAATCGAAATACTCAATAATTTCAGGGAAATGTTTAAGCTTCATCACTAAAAGAAGATCATTATAATTGTCAATGGGCAGTTTCATTAAAGCCATCAACTCTCTAGATACTGGATTTTTATGACTGATTCTATAGTTAAAAATATACATATATTATTATTATTTAAGAATATAGATTAATTTAAAACATACTTTTCAATTTTACGCTTTGCAAATGTATCAGAAATGGTTTGGAGAGATTTATCCACATAATCTAAATTTTCTGGATAGCATTTCAGAGCTAAGCCAACCATAGCAGCTTGAAGCGACACAGTATCTTCAAGCGGTAAATCACGACTCTTTAAAATAAATAAATAATTATGTTAGTATGTTAAAGCATACATTTTATAATATAGTAACAATTCAGAATTTTAAAATATTAAAAAAAGGAAAATATATTTTACCTGAATAATATTGGCTATTTGTTCAGTGAGTACTTCAAATAATTTCACTTCAGATGCATTTGAATTGTGGAAAGTAAATATTGTTAGACGATTTATCATTAAAATGACAATAGTTTTTACATTCACAGATGGTTGCAATTCACAACATGACTTTAAAAACACATTCAGTGTATAAAGATGAAATTCATCGGGAAACACCTACATATGTTTAAAGTAAGTATTAATAACTGAAGTAATTTTTAAATTAAATTAAGGATATAATTCAGATGAATAATAATTTAAATGTTAAAGAAATATAAGACCTTTTGAATAACTAATAACAAAGAGGTATTAATCAGGTAGATCAATATTAGTTGTAAACGTGTATTTTAAAATTACTGAAATTTACAGTTTTCATTTTGAAAATTCAAAACAAAAAAATATAAAATATCTGTTAAAGTAATTGTTTATTTTTTTTTTTAATCTTATTAAATTAAATTAATGTTATTTATTTTTTATGTTTATTTACAATCTAAATATACAGTAAAAAATAAAATAAGGAAATAAGTTAACAATTAGTGTACTAAACTTGGAAAATATGAGGAAAGAGAGCATCCATCAACACAACTGCTATACTATAATTAATTCAAGGAATAATTTCATATAATAAAGAATATAAATTTGATATGTTTTCTTAAATTTAATATGCAATTTAAACATACCTGTATTATACATTCCATAAGATACTCTTGGGCAATGGCATCTCGGCAACTAACAATTTGTTCCAAAATACCAGGCAAAACAACCTGAAAAAATTATAATAGTTAAGTACTACTAATTATTAAAATTTATTAGGTTGCTTATAGGATAAATTAAAAGCATTATAGATACTTTATATTAAATATATTGTAAGATATATTTATTTAAAATAATCTATTAATAAAATGTCAAACCTGCAAATGTTATGTTTATATTACAAAGTGGTAACATAACAAATCAAATTTTTATTCAACAGGTTTAATTTTGTGTTGTTAGCTTAAAAATGAGTGTATTAATCTTTTGTCATTCTTAAAAGTACAAATATTATTTGAGTTTCTACTCTCTTGTAGGTTTTTACAAAATTTTAATTCTTAAGTGAATTATAAGCATTTTTATATTTTAATATTTAACATAACTTACTTAAAAAATAATAAAATAGCATAGTAAAAATGAACAAAGGGCACAAATAATGCTTAATGTTCTTACCTTTAGGTTTGATAAACATTTCACAATAATATTAAAATTAACAACACAAAATTAGAATGGATGAAAGACATTTTGCCATGTTGTATGTTTGTAAGACAGAGATAACACATGCATACATTATATTCTCTACATTATTTATGAACAGGTGGTTCCTAACATAAGTTTAATGTTAGCACATATATAATAGGTTTAGATAATTTTAAGAGTACAAAATAATTATTGAGACAATTATTTTTACAATTTAAAAATCAATTAAAAAATACAAATTTCATTGTAAATATAGCTAACACAGCCATTCACAACAAAATCTAAAAATATGTTGGTTGTATACAAAATAAATGTATTCTTGTATTAGTTTATTTAACTCGAATATTAACTAAGATTTTGCTATATTGCTCTCATTTATAAACAAGAACTATATAAGTGGCATTTTATTATCTTCTTAATACTTTTAGTTTTGGAATTAATAGTTAAAATTATTTAATAAAGGACACATTACATTAGCATATTATGTTTTAACCTAGTAAACTTGAGCACTTTTATTCTATAATTATATTTTATGTAATGATGTAATGTATAAAATATAATAAAAATAAACAAATTCTACTACTAGAATCTGATTTCATGAATTTAAATAACCAAATAATGTAAATATAACTGCGCAAAAAAATATCTTGTACATAAAAACATTTAATAAATTATTATGCAAAATAATATGTAAACTAAATAATAGTACAAACATATATTTTGTCTTTGCAAGACACTTCTTAAAATTTAATTTTAAATTAAAAATAATTTACTTTTGAAATAGTATGTCAAATGTTAATAATATTTTGTTGTAGTTTTTAATTATACAAAATATCTTATCTTACTTTACGATATTTATCCAATGTAATACTATCTAAATGTGACAATCTGACCAAATTCGTTCCAACAAGAATTTTTAATTCTTCACGTTCTTTTTCACGGCGTTCTTTTTCTCTAGAATGCCCTTGATGTTGCATTCTTACCCATAGTTTATTCATCTCAGCAAAATTCATCAATATAAAATCAATTGAATCACGTACCTAAAATTATTAGGTAGCAAATATTACTATCGTATTAAATATTTATTTTATAAAAATGTATTAATATTAATTGGTTCTCTTACAGTGCCTTCTGGGTGTTCAGTCTCTTCATTATCTGGTATATCAGGTAATACATTTTTGGAACATTGTAATAAATAATGGCGTAAAAATAGGCCTCGTAAAGGATGTTGAACACCACGACACATTTCAACTAGATCTTTTAAGAGGTCTCGTTTTAAATTTGTATTAGTTTTTATGTAAACTAAGCCCACCGTAATCAATAAATAACTAGAAAAAAAAAATACTTATTAAAAGAGATTTTAAAAGAATTTGGAAAATACATACAGCCTCGGTACAATATTTCCAGCATACTGTATTATTTGATATAAATCATCAACTTTACGACCTCGTTCAAACTCTTCTACTAAATATAAGTCTAAATAACATAGTTCGTTGGTTACTTTCATAACTGGAAATAAACCATAAACAAATTATAATGAGTGAATAATAATATATGATTTTGAATTTAAATTATTAAGTTGTAAGTACATAGTTCATAATAGCTCTTTGGTGATAATAGAGATGTGCGTAGTTCAGCGAGCATAGCAGATGCATGTTTAAGTGCTTCCATTAATTTATTTTTATCCAAGCACATTTTCATATGCACCCCTTGTTTTTGAACGGACGCTAACGCAAACTCTAATTGTTTCTCTTGGTCCTCCATTTGTGTCATACTGAAATAATGAAACAACTCAATTAATTTTAGTCGGAAGATTATAATAAGGCACAATTTGTTGAATAAATATTATAATAATATAATATGATGTCATCTCGAAAAATATTACTGAATGGTTTTGCTAGATACAATCAGGTCGATTTTTTGGTATATTTTTTTTCAAAACTAATCATCAGATAAATAGGTATCGACAATATTGTTTACAAAAATCCAACAAGAACATATTGTAACAAACAGAATGGAGCGATGGAAAATATATGATAATATACGAATAGTACAAATAGGCGACGAGAAATTTAGGTTGTAATCAAAAAACCTGTATGATTGTGTTAGATTATATCTTTTTGTACTACAATAGTAACACAGAACACAGTCGATCGACTGTAACACCAAATAATAACAATAATATTTATAATAATAAAGACAGGTACCTTATAATTTCGTAATATCTATGTATATTGTGTTATGAGCTATGTGGTACGTAAAAACTTGTGAAAAAAAAAATGAAATAAATTTACTACTTCGGCGCGAAGATCCACTAACAAGTTATTGGTTCCGATAAAAATCCATTGGTTATATTTAAAATGAATACATTAAATTCTGATGGCACGTATAACAATAATATAATAACGAGTAAAATTAAAACAATATTAATAATTATTATCGCGTACTGTTCGGTTTATATTTTTTCATTCGGAAATCGGGTAGAGTTGCGAGTTCAAAGTTGTGTTTGTGTTACGTCTTGTGGCTGTGACAATATTCACAATTCATATACTGTCCGCAGTGTCCGTAGGTAGTTATCGTCACTGACCACGACTGTTATCATCGTCGTTCGGCAGTTATCAGTGGAAAGCGTCCGACGAAAACGGTGGGACGCGCCGCAGACCGTATAAAATACGCATAGAATTGTCGTAAATCTTAATAGATTTTAAGCGTACATAGCGGCGGCAGTTGGCAATGCTGTTCGGGAGACGTGCGGATAATCAGAAAATACTAGACCTTGTAATAATAATAGTAATAATAATAATATGTAAATCGCTAATATAATGGGCCGATCTAGACGTTAATAACGTTAATATCACATTGTTATTGTCCGGTCAACGTGTGTAGACGCGCGTAGGCGGTGTTCGTACCCGATCGTGTGGTCGGTCCAGATCGGTCGACCCAAGTCCCGACTATTATCGTTTTCGTATAGTGGTGCATTTTGTTGTGAACTCTTTACGGTTCGTACACCTACTACTACACATGTCAGCTTCGCGTGCTGGCCGTGCTGCGTGTGCACAATAAAGACATTATAGTTATTTAATAGGTATTGCTATTTAAATATTATTTCCAGAAAGAACGGTATAATATTGCGTAATATTATTATTATTATTATTATTATACATCCTGCGTTCCTGTGTATCACATTGTACACGATTACGTAACGATTTATTGTGTTATCGCTCATTGTGTGCGGCATACCTCCAATGGCGCTAACCTATGTCTACTTGTGTCTTTTATTTTTTTAATACGTGTACACTGTATACCTATATAATTAAAAACTGCAGACCATTTGCAATCCTTTTAACCAAAGGCGGGTAACTAGTAGCCGGTAGGTACATTATTTTCTAAACCCGCAATCTAACTTGAAAATAGTAATTCTCAAAAATTGAAGAAGCCCTAAATTCAACTGGATCCCGGTAGAAGGGAATACAGTTGAAAATAATATTTATAAATAAGTACAATATTCTTCGAACTGTGGGGTTAGTAATACATACCTTTAGGTACCTCTTGAGTTTTGACTAATCAAAATGGTTCTGAGTTTTAAGCAAGTTGTCAAAAAACTTGATTTAATAACAATTAAAACGGACTCGGATCGGCATCTAAAAACCTAAACAAATTTGTATATGAATAATTTTACGAGACAGGAGGAGGGATCGGCTATTCCCATCTCAGGCTTAAGTTTTTAACGTAATTACTTCATGGTAGTTCATTATACGTATTTCGTACAACATCGTAGATATCATGTTTGCCCTTCAAATACACCCCCTCCGTTATTTTGGCCTAGATCCATCCCTTGTACGCGAACCGGTATCAGGTATGGAATTCAAATGTTAATTTTGACAGTATTAGTGTCAACAAATAAACGTTATTTTTCTACTAAAATAACAGTTATTTTCCGTTACATCCCTACGTGCATCTACCGGTACTTAAATACTGAGTAGTGTACAGTGTACCATAGTGGATAGACATGAAAATGTTATGATGCCAAGTTCAATATACGTAATACATAATATAAAACAAAATAACTCGCCGGGTGATACTGTTTACGCCAAAATGTAAAAATAAGGTCCGATTTCCATTTCTGACAAAAAAGTTTTGAAACCAATTATTTTAATTTAAATAATGGAATTTGTATTATGTGCCAAGTACAACAACATTAAACGCAATTAAAAATTATAATTTATCTTCGTTAAAAAAGTTTATTTTAATAATTATTTAAAAAATTATAATTTAGTTTAAAATGTTATATTTATTTTGTTTATTTTAAAATATAAACCTATGTATCATTTAAATATAAGTGATGTTAATATTTAAAAACTATATACTTTAAATTTATATTTATTTTCCTTACTTAATAATACTTTTATTAAGGTAGGTAGGTACTTTTTAAAATATTTAAATACATGATTTCTTATAACAGTTAAAACACCAATGTATATGTATAATTTATATTTTTATGAAATACAACTATACCTACTATTATAGTTTAATAGTTTATAATAATTAATATTTGTATTGTTAACTAATGCCTTGCGAACAACAACCGACTGTTATTATTTTAAAAATTAATTATAAAAACCAATAAGCTCACTTCAGCTTGCTGTAAAATGTGTTTTAGTTTAAGAATTTATATGTAGGAATAAGAAAAAACATTTTCGAACAAAGGAAACAGACAATTTAATCTATAAACACTTATAAAATAAAAATATGTACATATGTCTATTGCTCTATACATACAATATTTTTAAACAATTACTACCTATAAGAATTTAGAATACTAAGAAAGTAAGAACAATATCGGAAGAACAGTGTATAACATTTTCCAACCCTATAGACTCAAAACGAAATGAAATTTTAATTAAGTACAAAAAAATTTGCTCATTTTCAAAATTTAAATGACTACTCTACTAAAGATTAAATAATTTTTCTTTAATATAATTTTAATAATAACTATAGTAATTCAAGCTAATCAATAATATTTATTTGTATTAATTACTTATCCCAATAGGCAATAATAGTATTAATTTTCCACCTTTGTGTTAATTTGTTTATAGCAGTGATCATTATAAATACATTATTAATATTATTATGATATAAAAACACTTACCTATTTAAAACAAAAAGTAGGTACTTTGAAATATTTAAAATAAATTTCAATATCTTTTTACTTAACTATAGTAATAGGTACTAATAAAAACAGATTATTTTTTATTAACTTAAAAAATATTTTCTTGTTTTATAAATTGGAGAATTCTGTTTATAATTATTTTGTTTAAAGCTGAATATCCTGCATGTTTAGAACTACAGTGTTTGATAAACGATTCTGATTCATGAAATTTCTGAAAAAAAAAATTTTGGCTCAATTAAAAAAAAATACCTCTGCAATAGCAACTTTTACTGCTATAGTTAAAAAAATAACAAAAGACTTATCCAAAGTTATTTGTTAAGAAATTAGTTTACTATGAACAAATAAGTAAAATTACGAATTGACGAATTTGTTATCATTCATTCATTCATAAACAGTTTTCAATTTTTATAATTCAAATTACTGACTACTGTAAATGTAGATATGTTAATGGAATTTTAAAAGATTCCTAAAAATGATATTTTTACACTTTTACAGGGTGTTGCCTTGTTTGCACCTCTCCCTTGTAATTGCGAGACTGCACGCAGCACGATAAGGTCATGATGAGACCACGGGGTATATATATATATATAAGTCTAGGTACATAATTTATTAGATAAATTGTTCGTGCTGCTGCAATATTCGATAAAATATAATATTACATTTTCACAAACAATTTTACACACATTATTTGTTAGGTACTAATTACTATAAATGGATAATTTTCGATACATCTATACCTACCCACCTATACGGCTATACACAATAGCCATGTATAACGCGATATATATTTATATTTGTCTATCCGGAAGACCTTAGGTGTCATATAATCTTCTCCCAGTCTACCACTACCATAAGAATCTTTTTTCTGATACATAACTTGAATAATCATAACGCGTACCTATAGGCTATAATTTAGTTTGATTTTTTATGTTTACAGTTATCACTAATAACATACTTTATAACATAAAATGTTACCCCCGATGACCCATAGGCGTAACTAGGATTTAATAGTTACAGGGGCTGGACTGGCTAGAGTCATAGAAAACCAAAGTTAAAAATAATTTAAAGGCTAATTGAGGTTAAAAAGTAAAACCTTATAGGGGGCTAAATACAAATACAGAGGAGCTAAGCCCCACTAGACCCCCTAGTTACGCCGATGACCTGACCCATCATAATCCCTGCTTTCAGCTGTATTGTCTTATTACATAGTATTCGTGATATTAAAATATTTTATAAGTAGTGACTAATATTTATATTACATTTAAAACTGTCCGAATTGTGATGTAAATTCAGTTCAATTGTACCTACCTTTTTTTTATATTGTTTTTAGTACGTAACTTATTACTCTACAGCTGATCTGAAGCACTTTAAAATTTACATATTTACTTTTTTAAAACCCTTTAGGCCATTACAGAAGTTAATGCACTATATAAATAAAAAAATCCAATATATACTGCACACGTCATAAACATAAGTTCATAACTCGTAGAATAGGTATTATATAGTGAGTATGAAACTATGATTTATGGAATATCATCATCACAAATAAACTATTAAACTATAAAGGTTATATAAAAGGGGTACTTAAAAGTAAAAAAGAATATTGTTGAATTTGCTAGTTGAAGAAGAATAAAATATGTAATATGTTACTTTCTGGTATTCGACGAATAACTATAATAAAAAAACCGTTCGATATGAACGTACATCGGGCACTACAGACATACTGCATAACTGACTATATACGAATTTTTTATTGTGTAGGCGAAATAGGTACTGCTAACTGCCGTACTGTTGCTAATATAATTAGCTTATACTTAGTATCTAATCAAATATATATTTATATTGTATACTATGTACAATAACTAACATATACCTATATAAATGGATAATATTAGTCACTAGATATACCTATACTAAAACCTTAATTAATACGATTTAATATAATAATGTGATATTTTGTAACAGATAGTAAGTAAATGAAATAATTTGTACAAATATATTATGTATATTGTACATATATACATTTTATTTAATGTGTGAGATTAATATTAAAATTAAAAACAATTGGATAACTGATTAGTAGGTATCTCTGCTGTAACCTGTACGAAGTGGACAATAGGTGTAAAATGGTTAACATTGTATACGAAAAACAATTTCGAGCAGAGATTTTGTATCTAGTTGAGTTAGTTTTTTCCGAAAACATTGTATTTGAAAATATTATTGTGTGTTTAAAATATAATAATAATTTAATATATAGTAAAATTTTTATTTTTATATCCCATTAATAATATTTTCGAAGTATAACAAAATAATAAATATCAAAAATTAGTCCAAATTTGAATTTAAAATGTTTAACTATGTGCTAACATATTTTATGATTTCAGTATAAAATTATGAATTACTTTTGGAGAGCTTTGTAAATAGATATTTGTAAGCCTTATCAAAAAAATGCTTATTTTATAAATGTTTATCTGTAAAACAATTTTTTAAATTTTCGTAATTTTGAGGAATTCAATCAAAATTTTTAATTCTATAGCTTACAAAAATAAACTGTATATATATTTTAAATATTTTTACATAAATACGAGTATAAGAACAATTTATGTGAGTTCTTGTATTTAAATTATTGAGTAAATTTATCCGGGGAATAATTTTTGATAGACATATTTTATAAAAAAAAAATATGGACAATTACATATGTTTATAAATAATAAGTTGAAATATAAAAATATAAGTGTATAAGTTGAAATATTTGGAAAATACATGTAAATAAAATTATCTTTTAAACATTTGATAAAAATTTCAAGTATTGTTATTCATTTTCGAGTTAACATGTTAGGTACATCATAAAACAAAATCGTATTTTTTGAAAACTATACTTGCGTAAAATTTCTTGTTTTTCCACATTTTTTGCTTATTGTTTTTCTTAGTTATTCTTAAAAATACAATAAATTTTCAATAATTTTAAAAATGATTTAAAATTACTTTAACTTTTCTAAATACAAACTAGATTAAATTTTTTATTCGAAATCAAATCAAGAGAACATACAAATAAGAGTCATTTGCGTAAAAAAACGCACATCATTATAAAATCAATATATATCCAAAATTTAAAATTTCTTGTGAACTGCTGTAATATACTGTATTAATTCACTGCTAGTAATGGCAAAATAATGAAATAAATATTAAAATATATTATTTATATCATCTATATTAGAATATTAGATATTTGTATTCCATACAAATACAATATTTTATATACCTAAAATAGACGCTATATATACACAATAAACGAAATTTAATATCGCTACTGCAGGCACTTATGATCATTATATTAGCTATAGTTATAGCCTATATGTAGGTTTATATATATATATAATATAAAATTGTACGATACACTCATAAAATTATGTAGATATCTGCATAGTAAATATATACAAGTATACAACATATCTAAATGTATATAATATATTTGTATGTGTATATAACAGTCAACAGGTATTATCATAGATTATGTAAAAATATTTCCATATAATCTGTAGTAGTTAATTTGTGTGTTTGTGTGTACGTCATTTATGTTTCAGGTACGTTGTTTTTGTTTTCATACTTACATTCTATACAAAAATTAAACGACATATCTAAAATACTAAACCTATGTAAAATACTAAAATACATACGTACGAAAGTATTCAACACGTAGTACAAGATAACTAATAAATATATCGAAATGTCAGGTACCTATATCAAACATAAATACATAACTAGTGGTATATCGTAAAACTCGATGACCCTAGAAAATAAGAGGTGGATGCCCTCTTAAACATGGAAATTAAAAAATGATACTAAAAAGAGTCTGATAGTAGAACCTAATTAAAACAATGATGATATAATTTTTTAGTACTTGTAAATTTATTTTATAAAAATAACATTTTATAATACTTATAAATGAAATTTTCTATCCTTCATAGTCTTATTAAGAAAAAAAAAATAATTTCTTAGCAGTTTTTTTCAATTTCATGATAGTACCGTGTATGGTTCGAATTATTCATCTTGGACGTACCAACCTTGGGTACCCAAATTAACCCTTTTTGAACCTCTCGGAAATCTATACGGCTGATTGAGTGGTTGCAAGAAAAAGAAAATGTCGTAGTAATCGTTTAGGACTTTATTCTTAGTTGAATTAAAAAATTAAATTAGTTC